>NC_139982.1:20813753-22154753 GCF_963993115.1 Abramis brama | reverse complement strand
AGGTTGTATTTTTTTTTAATAAGTCGACTTATTTCGACAGTGGTTTCTTTTTAAAATAAAAATAAACCTTAAATACTTAAAACCTTAAAAAAATGTAATTGCTACTAAAGTGATTATGTGTATTATTTAAAAATATTATCAATTAAGTAACACATATATTAAATAAATAAAAATTTCACCTTGAATTTATTTTCACCTTGCAGTTTATGTGTAAAAAACGTGTAAAATATGGCCTGTTTAAAGGAGAGCCAAAAGCATTAGAGGTGTATTATGCTTGGCAGTGATCCTGCCATGTTATGATGGCATTATATGGCGGCCTGAAGGTCATGTGGGAATTACCTGCAGATCCTCCATGCACTGGTAGAGCTGTTGGTTGGCTTTGGTAAGTCTCCTCTGAATCTCATTGCTCTCCTCTTTGGTCTGAAGAGGCTCCTCTCTGCTCTACTTCCTTTCTGTAGAATTCAACATCCTGTTGCAGCTGTTCGTTCTGCAATAATGAACAAATCCATTACTCATCCTGCTGTCAAACATGACACACTCAATTACATACAATTACAAGGTACTCTATAATTGTTATATTATAACAATTACTCATTCCAATCATTTTACTTGCATTGATTCCTTTTCTTTAACTACACAGTGGTGGAACATTCTTTAAGGGCTTAGGATAAAAAAGTCCTGATGGACCAGATTCAGGACAGTTATAGCTTGCTCTATCGAGAGAGTGTTATGTTGATCATGTTCATCTGGTTTAAAGCTATTGCCTAGCTACACTGATTTAAATACAAAATAAAATTATCGAACCGGGCTAATGCAGGAGAGGCTTTATTGAAATGGCACGAATGAAAGTATGATCAACAAATCTAATAATATGCTGCATTATATGCCCATATACCGTTTTCTAGCAAAAGAATGTTAATGAAGTTATAGCTATGAATATTCAAATGAATAACTAATGGCAATAACAAGAAAAATGATATATACAGATACATCACTAAAATTAAACAAAGTTTTAGGCAGGGCAAGTAAAAATGACTCATTGGGAAAAATGTTAGTTTTAAATTAATGGAACTTAATGGAACACTCTATCATATTCCAAACCAGATGGCGATTTTAATTTCTTCAAGGCCACCTTTTGGTTACCAGACCAGATCAGAATGGAGGGGCAGTTCCAGTTGACATAAACATGTTTCTGATAAATAGATTGGCTACTCTAATTCTGCCTAATCTGGGGTCTTACCTTCCTTGTAAGCTGCTTTATCTTGAGGGGCAGTGACAAGATATGACAGCAAGGATAATAAAAAAAAGAAAACAATAACAGGCATGCATAAAAAAGAAATAAAAATGAAATGGTCAGTCAGGGAAATAGCTGAGAAGAGAAGGTGATTTAAGAGATATAATGGAATGGATAATTGGAAGTAACAGAAATAGGAAGATTTAAGATGTCACCCAAAAAGCATTTGTGCAGGCTCAGAAAAGGATTGCACATACCTCTCTTTTTAATTTCCTGTTCTTCTCCTCTGCCTCTTCAGCACGGACAGCCAGCTGTGTGAAAACATGCATCAGTCTGTTATCAATCTACACCCGCAGCTACAGTATTGTTCTAATAAATATGACATCTTCGGTTGGATTAATAACCAATTCGTTCAATTAATAATTTTATACTTTAATGCCTAAAACATTATATTAAGCGGTGTCCCACATTTTGAATGCACACATAATTAAAAGTATGATTCCTTAAAATCATCACATGAACCTTTTCTCCAGCATAGAAGGAAGACAATGAATAATCTCTCATACCATTTTCTAAATTCTTACACAAATTTTAGCGTTCATCAACTCAAGCATTCAACCTTGTTACCAAAGTTATTGTAAAAATAGATCTTTTTCTTTAACTGATAGGAAATTTTATAGCTCTTGATGTTTGACGTCTTTTAGGCTACAGTGTAATTATACAAATGAGTATATAAACTGAGTAATAATAATTAACAACATGTACTTCCTAGATAATTAGGGTTAGTTATTACTAAAGTAAATACATGTGACGTGTAACAGGGACACTGTTATAAAGTGTTCCCGAAAAATAAGTGTTTCTGGCACTATTTAGTACCCTATTCGTGGAAAGCACTGCCTACCTCCTCATTGACTTTCCTTTCCTTGCCCATTTCTTTCTCCAGCTGGGTCACCTCTCTCTCCTTGCGCTCCAGGTGACTCTCCAGTTGGTGGATCTCATCCCGGAGGAAACGTGTGTCCCCCCCTCCCACCACGCGCTGGGCCATCTGGACAGGAAGTGAGACGGATCCGAATAAAGCTCAAGACCCAAAACTCTCCATCTGTGACACTGGTGAGTTGTGCAGCTCAATGACATCTCTCTTCTTTTCACAACAATAAACATATTCAAGGAAATGTGATGTGTGGAACAATTATAGTTATAACAGAAAGCAACACACAGGGAACTAAGCCAGTAATCCTCTTAAGTACTTGTACACAGACTGTTCACAAACCGCACATAATAAGCACACTTGTATGCAATTATTAGTGAAATTCCTCCCTTACCTCCAGCTCACCTTCCAGTTTTAGAACTTTAGCTTTCAGCTCATTTTCTGAAATCAGTCAATATGCAAGCATCAATATATTACTAAATAAATTGCACCAACATGCTATTACAATAAATCATAAAATATGATTATGTTGTTTGAAACAATTACAGTGCTTGCAAAGCTCTAGTGCTTAATACACATTCACATTCATTCACTCCATTCAAGCTTTATTAAATAATTTCAGCCTTAGGTTTGAATTTCAAAAGCTAATTGCCATTGATGTCATATTTGCATGAAGAATTCTGATTGGTCTATCAAACCAGTGCATGATTTATGAATGAAAATGTAATTTTTATTCGTGTAAAGAGTAGGAAAGTATTTTCAGTAGGAAATGCAAATCTAATAATGACTGTACATACCAATTCTTGCTTGGTCCACACCTGCGCTGTCTACAACTTCATAGGCACATTTAATTTCATCAAGTTTCATCTGAGGGTCAGAAAGACATCTAATATAACATCAACTGCAGATGGCAAAACTTCAATGACCAGATAATTGAATTGAAAGAAATTCAAAGGTTTGCAAATGAAAGAGCAGGTGTGTGGTGACGGTGCTATGGGAGTAAAATAATGACACTAATTGTCATAAATGACAAATAATTGACACTGCTTGCATTTAATGCATTGTATTTTTAGGGCTTGCATTTTTATGGGCTGAAATTCAACATGGTTGTATATTTAAGCTGCGAATATTTCAATTCAAAACATTTCACACACGTTTTCATTAATTATTAATAATTTCATGGTTAATACAATGCATATTTTTTCAAGTAGTGCAATTCAACAAGCTTTTTTGTTTCAAAAACATATGTCATTATTTTACTTCCATACGGTGCATTAGTCTTACCCTCAGGAGAGTTCGTGAAATTCTAAAGAGCTGAATCATTTTCTCTGAATCATCTGCTTTCATGTCCCGTGGTTTGACCTACATGGGAAGGAAAAGCATGATTGTCAGATGAATTTGCTGGAAGAATGTTTTTGTACTTAGCACATTCCAATAAGCAGATGTTAGTCTGGAAGCAAAGCCCAGGATAGAGATGCTCAACATTTTTTCTAGTTTAGCTGGAAAGGTAGAATTTTTTTTGAACATGCAACCTTACAAACAAACAAACAATACCCAAGCATTGTAACTTTGCATTTGCACATAGTAACACTGAAAATTGTTTACATTTTTTAATGTTTACATTTACATTTACATCTGGACAAAAGCGTCTGCTAAAAAAAAAAGAGACTAAATGGAATGTGTAAACAGTAAAATGAACAAATTTGACACAAATATACAGTATATATACACTGCTGTTCAAAAGTTTGGGATCTGTAAGATTTTTAATGTTTTTAAAATAAGTCTCTTCTGCTCACCAAGGCTGCATTTATTTAATTAAAAATACAACAACAAAAACTAATATTGTGAAATATTATTTCAATTTAAAATAACTGTTTTCTGTTTGAATATATTTTAAAATGTAATTTATTCCTGTGATGCAAAGCTGAATTTTCAGCATCATTTCTCCAGTTTTCAGGGTCATGATCCTTCAGAAATCAATATAGGCCTACTGATTTGATGCTCAAGAAACATTTATTATTATCAATGTTGAAAACAGTTGTGTACAATTTTCTTCAGGATTCTTTGATGAAAAGAAAGTTCAAAAGAACAGCATTCATCTGAAATAGAAAGCTTTTGTAACATTATACACTACCGTTCAAAAGTTTGGGGTCAGTAAGAATTTTTATCATTAAAAATTAATACTTTTGGATAGCAAGGATGCATTTATAATGTTACAAGAGATTATATTTCAAATAAATGCTGTTCTTTTGAACTTTCTACTCATCAAAGAATCCTGAAAATTTTTTACACAACTGTTTTCAACATTGATAATAATAATAATAATAATAATAAATGTTTCTTGAGCAGCAAATCAGCATATTAGAATGATTTCTGAAGGATCATGTGACACTGAAGACTGGAGTAATGATGCTGAAAATTCAGCTTTGCATCACAGGAATAAATTACATTTTAAAATATATTCAAATAAAAAACAGTTTTTTACTAATATTACTTTAATATTTCAATATTACTGTTTGTTTTGTATTTTTAATCAAATAAATGCAGCCTTGGTGAGCATAAGAGTCTTTTTTTTTACATAAAAAAATGTACTAATACATATACATATATATATATATATATATATACTGTCGTTCAAAAATATATAATAAAATATTATAATAATACAATGTAGATATATGATTTAGGACACATTAAATGTTTGCTATAAAGTCCATATAATTTTTTTCCCCATATATATATATATATATATATATATATATATATATATATATATATATATATATCTATATCTATATCTATATATATATATATAGGCCTATATATATACATACACACACACACACACATATATATATATACATATATATATATATTATATACACACACACACACACACACACACACACATACATACCATTAAAATCAGTTGGCAGATTTTCTCATCATCATCTCCCAGATCCTCTGGGTCTACTCCCATGAGCAGCTTCCAGTCTGCGGCTGCAGGCATCTTTCAGCTCCTGTGCAAATGTCCTACAGTGCTGGACTCAACAGTTGAACCTGGTCAATGTCAGTGTGATGCCAGATTTTCTACAGAGAAATGTCATGCTAATGTAAAATATTCTAATCTTATCCATCCATCCACAAAGGCTTCTCACAAGACACAATGAATACACCCTCATATAAAGACGCAGAATAATAGTATAACACTAAATAAAGGGTCAAAAGACAAGCTAGATATTAGCAAGAAATACAGACCTCAGAAAACACAAGATTAGCACTGTGCAACTGGTCACATTTTGTTTTGTTTGTTAGCGATATTTTGTTTTGTTTGTTAGAGACATTATAAAAATGCGTTTGTTAATGTCACACATGCACATTTTGTATATATTCATAAAAAAGACACTGTAAATAACGCACTCAGACCTTATTGATAAAACACCCTAGCCATCTTGTGTTCCCCTTTCTCTACTGCTTCTAGGCAACCAAGAAAACAGTCGTAAAGCGGAACGTCGTAAACTCGTCTCCGTGGGTTCTTAACTTTACGCCATACGATTTGTGACGCTCATAAAATAATCTATTATGCTGTACATTCATTTCTAGGGATATAATATGGAAAATGTTTATTAGTAGATATCTTTACATTGAGCTGATATTGCCTCAACATAAAGTCCTATAACTAGCGCTTTGTAATTCATAACTTTTATTCTGCCAAGAATTTTGACCCGGAAGCGGTTTTGTCCCTGTTAATTCAATGCTTTAGATCAAACTTGCTGCTTCAGCCAAAATAAACACACACGTTCTGTTTTCATTTAGTTTTTTACCAGACATGACAAGGTGAGTTGTCAATCTATTTAAATTCTGACGATCACTGATGACAGATTGAGACTGATTGTTTAAATGATTGAAGTCATTGAATGCTAATGGGACAGCTTAAATCAGACATGATCTTTGATCAGACCAGTGTCTTGTAAATCTAAACCAATTTCTTTTAATCATCAGTACATTAATGTTATTTATTAGGGATGGATGTTGCTTTGATGTTTTCATAATGTAATGTATGCATTATCCGATTCATCTCAATGAAAACAAATGCTAACTGATAGCTAGATGGGCTGGTCATGATTTATGGGGGTGCGCCTTTCTCTGCTACGTTCAATCCGCACGAAATTATTCTATTATTACGATCATTCTACTGATTTATTAGTGTATTTAGGTTTGCAACATGGTTGCAAAAAGTTCGAAACTCGCAATGCAGCAGTTTGATTTAAACAGGGATTTAAAGGTCATGGGAAATTCAAAGGGATTTTAAAATGGTTTTCCAGGCATGGAAAGGTCATCAAAATAAATAAAAATGTAAACGGATTGTGAATTTTTGTAGTGATTATATATTTGTCTATCTCTGCTCTGCTCTAAAATATCAGTACAACTATTTTTAAATAAATGTAATATTAATTTTAGTAGTTTTTGTGATTTTTTTAAATTAATTTTATTTATTATATTGAGTTTTTTAATGTTTTTATTTAGCTTTATTTTTATTTCATTTGTAGTAATTGTAATACTTCTTAAACTTATTTAATTGAGTTGCCGAGTTTGTTTAAATTAAGTTTGATCCAGTATTTATATTATATTTCACATTTATTTTAATGAACAAAATCAATTTTAATAGTTGTAGTTAACAATAACACTGTTTTGTAGAGCTTGTGAACACTGTTTGTCAGAATTATCATTATTATTAAATAAAATAATAAATAATAGATTAGTAACATAACCTTACAATGTAAGATATCGTCCAAACCACAAATGGCAGTGACAAAAAATTGGTCAAAATGTTGACACCTTCTGTGCAATTAAAATTGTCAACGTCATTGTCAAATTGTCTGTGCGTCATTGTCAACAGTCATCAAAAACATTTTTAACTTCAACATGGCTACCTGATGCCAATGAAGAATGTAGGGTGTGGCTTAGTTTACTAAAAAGGCTATAATTTCTAGATCAAATAAGTAATGAAATTTGGTAAATGTATGTAGTACGTTACTCTAGGGAGGCTACATGAATCTGACGTCTCAGCCTATTGATGCCGCTATAAAATCATTAACATTAAAAATTGCTCTCATTATGAGATCCTTGGCGTGTTTGGCTTGACATACCATATTTTTCACCAAGGTCCTATGTGAATATATGAAGCCAGTTTTAAAATGCCTGGCATCAGCAATCAGATCTTTGAAATGAATCAAACCGGTTCACACAAAGGTCTGAATGATTTATTTGCAACATTGCCTGAATTCAAATGATTTTGTAATCATGTCAGGAGGCCAAGTTGTTACTTGTCTGCCTTTGCAGTGCTCAATGAGGTCTCACGTCAGCGATGGCTGTAGTGTCGTGGAAGGAGATCTGTCTTCTGACTGGACTGGTGGTGGGCTGCTACTGGAACAGCCTGTTCTGTGGTTTTGTGTTCGATGATGTCTCTGCTATCTTGGATAACAAAGACCTTCGTCCCACCACACCGCTGAAGAACCTCTTCCTCAATGACTTCTGGGGCACACCTATGTCAGAGGTAGTACATCTTTCTTTTGCATAGTGAAGAATTTCAGCTTGCTTTCTCAAGGCGATATGTTTTTGTTTTTGGAGGCTCGTCGTATCCAACCTTGTCTTTTTCTCCAGGAGAGGAGCCATAAGTCCTATCGGCCACTTACTGTTCTCACCTTCCGCCTCAATTACCTGTTCAGCGAGTTGAGCTCCTCGTCATACCACCTCCTCAATGTGGTTCTTCATGCCGTGGTGTGTGTCCTCTTTCTCCACTTCTGCCGTCTGCTCCTGGACCGAAGCACCAGCCTCATAGCGGCCCTGCTGTTTGCCGTCCATCCCATTCACACAGAGGCTGTAAGTAACTGCTGTTATGTCATTTTAAAGTACCGCTAGTATGCTTTTTCAGATATTACCTTTCATGTAGTGTGTAATATAGCTGTTTGTGAATGTAAAAGGTCGGCAAAGTTTCAAAGATCAAAGTGCGTTATAAAATGGAGTTATCGTCTCCCAAAAGAAAGAAGCATTTCTGAACTGGCTGAAACGAGTTTTCAGTAATTCCAATCTTACTTCCTGCTTGAATCTATGTAGGTTTGTAACAAATGTGCAAATGCCAGTCTATGGTCTTCAGTGGTGGATCAATCACAACAGACTGGGCCATCTGACCAATCAGAGCAGAGCAGAGTAGACCAATCACAACATACTTGGCCATCTGACCAATCAGAACAGAGCAGAATAGACCAATCACAACATACTGGGCCTTTTGACCAATCAGAGCAGAGTAGGCTCTCAGAAAGGAGATGAGAAAAACCAGGGGCACGTTCAAGTTCAAAACGGTGCGCCACGTTTTGCTACGGTTTCCGGGTTGAACGTCATGTTTCCTGGAAACGGCGTGCACCGGGTTTGAGATACGTTTTCTCTTGTTTGGTGGGTGTGTCAGAACTGCAGTCCAATCAGCAGCAACATGTATATAAAGCACGCAGTATTAAAGTGAACTCGCACAATGGGTTCAAGGAAAGTAATTTACAAATGTGTTCGATGCAGCTCGGTATACGCAACAACTGAGGATATTAGAAGACATGTTTGTCGTAAGTTTTATTGTAAAAATATAGGATATCAACATAATGATGTAGTTTATATTTTTAGCTTCATTGCAAGTGTATGACATTTGGTATAGAAATAAACAATGGTAATTAAGTGCTTTTCCTAAAAATGAGAAGGAAAATACAGGGTATTAAAATAGTATGAACTACAAATAAAGTCAGTATGTGAGGCTAAATAGATGTGTTTTAGTCTGAATTAGGTAAGATGTGTGTTTCCATTTCAGTTTCAACAATCCCTTCACTCGATTGGGATGTTCTCTTTTGTTCTGGGTGGCAAGTGCAGTAACTGTAACATCAGGCATATTTTGTAGTATTAAACACATATTTATACCGACTTCATCAGGCTCCAAAGATTCTTCACAAAGAACACAAAGAATGGCCTTCTCAGCTGCCATAGTTGCAACTCTTGTGTCATCAGAACAGTGCGTTCAACGCATCACCGTTTCTGTTTAAAAAACGTTGTGCAACGTTTTGTCGGGGCTGAACGCAGCCGTGATCCTTGATTGAGCTAAATTTCAGACACTGTGAGAAAAGAGGTGATGCTGCTATTTCATGTTAATTTATTAAATTAATGTTTTTTGACCTTGGATGCATTTAAACCTATTGTAGGAGACCTTCAAAGCAAAATTAGAAACCATTCAAATAAAAGAATAGGGTCACTTAACAGATTTATCAACATGTTTTATGCATCTGACATGTGAATGAACTCCAGTTAGTTTTTGCTACTTTCATGTAAAGTTGCTTTATTGATCCTGATGCTTCTGGTTGAACTTGTTATAATGTTGAAGTTTCCTCCTTGGTCATTTTGCCTTTGTTGCTTGGCACAAAGTTGAAGAACAAACACTTCAACATGAATGAAGCGACTTTGCAGATGCCGCCTCATGATGGCAGTAATAGATAGAGCTTCATGTCCCAGTGTGCATTGCATGTAAACAGTTTTACATTCCCATGGAAACACTGTTTGAAATTGAGCTGGTTGGGGGATTAGTCCCCATGCGGGTGACATAAGAACTGAAGTGTTAATCTGATCTTAGTCTTAGTCTAAAACTGTTATACCATCTATCATTGTGCTTATCTTTAGACTGTCTATAGAAATAATATATAGTACATTGCTTTGTATAAAAAGGGGTCTTTCATGAACATTTCTGAGTGATGATTTGAGCAAACAAATCTTTTGTTTCAAAGTTATGAGTTGATTTATTTTGATTAGCTATTCAGAAATGCACAAACCCCAATGGCGTTTTTGTTACTGAGGTATAAATAAGACACACTATAAAACGGCTTATCATAATCTAATTTACATGTAGAAATAAAGTTTAGGAGGTAAATTTGATAACGCTTTGACGTTCAAGGTCACTAATTAAATAAGAACATTTGTGACATTGAGCTCGTCCAAAGTTCAGATTTTGATTCCTTTGAAGCACCAGCCTGATGTATAAATGCTTCGTACGCACAAAAAATTGCTTTGAAATGTGCCTACACAATTTTTCCATGCACGTATTGGGAATCATAAACATAAACTTGCCTTAAATATGTGTGCACCATCCACACACTCTAGACCGTGCTCACACACACTTTTACTGGAGTGAGCGAAGTAATTAAGTTAACAGAATGATTTTAAACACTCTTATCATTTTGATATACACATTTAGATGAAATATTCCACTCTCATTAATGGAGTTAAGCATTCAAATTACATGTACATTTTTATGAATTTAGAAGAAATATTTGTAGTTGATGTGCTGCTTTTGAACACTTTTCCTTTGGCATGTTATGTTTTAATGTCATCGAGGAGTGCTAGGCACATTACAATTCTTCTTTAAACTAAAGCACAGAACTCATCTTCTGAGAAAATATTTCTTACGAGAACAGAAGAATTTGAAGGAAACTGTAATTCAAATGATTTTGTAATCATGTCATGATTTATTTTGTCAGTGAGTCAGACAGTTGTATTTATACCGCAAAAAAATAAGTAAGCCTATCTGTTTCCATTAAAAAAATACTAAAAAGATCCTAAAATATGCGTCAACCTTGTAGGCAAAATGTAATAAATTTGATCTGTTTAAAACAATTAAAAATAGGCTACTATTTGGCCAGTGGAAAAGAATGAGAAAAACTCTTCTCTGAAAAGTATTTTATATGGCTTTTATGGATATTTTGATAGAGTATTTATTCTTAAACAAGACAAGGACGATTAATGATTTTTAATCTGATGGCACAAATGGCATTTATAGTCCATATGTTATATTTTCCTAATGTTTTGTAGCCTACCGTTAAACGTGGTATCATGAAGATGGGAATTTGCATATGGAAATGATTCTGTCGTACTGCTGTACATATGGTTTTATAAATCTGAAAACTTTTGTGCGTATGAAAAATCTAGCTTTTGTGTGTACTCAAACTTTTAGGATGAAATCTACGGGAAGTTTTACACATGAGGTCTCGGACGCTATTTGAATAGAAGTTGTAGACATCATGTTTTACACAAACTTGTGGAGGTCATGAAGTTCGAGTACTGCTGTCATTAAAACAAAAGGGGAACAAACTAAATACTAAGACAATCTGAAATTCAGGTTATTTTTTTCATTCAAATTATGCGTACACTGGAGCTGCACGAACAGAGATCACGATTCTGAACAAACAACTAAACAAAACAACTTAATCTATTCGAGATTCTGACAAAATGTTAATTGCTGCAGTCTTTTTTTAAATGTTTATTTAATCTGAATTATTTTAAAAACTTGGGTCCCATTCAGTCAGTTCACTTGGTACAACAGATGACTATGGGATATCTCGCTCTTTTATAAAGACACCTTTATTCATCCCTGAAAGGCCAATGACACATGACGATGTGGGCTGTGTTACCTACCTGCCCACATCATATATATGCAGTTGCTTGTGTCATTCCCTTTGTTCTACAGCTCTTCACTGCGCTGCTAGAACACCATCACGTCACATTCACAAGAAAACCCACGGTTGTGACTCTTGTTGAAGAAAAAAGCATAAAAGATATGTTTTTAGCTCGAGTTTAGCACAGCTAACAAATGGCTAATAAACTTTTTCATGTGAAATATCTGAACATAAGTTCTCGCCCCTGTCCTATGGCATGTGGGTGTTTATGGTATACTCACGAGCGCTGTCCAGTGTGTTTGGAATTGTCCACGCTTGGCTGGATCTCTCCAACACCGTTGCATGTGTGTGCTACCGGCAGCTTTATCATTTCACACTTGTAACGCATCCTCAGTGGGTCAGTGGCCAGACACGGTACGCACTTGTCTTCGGGTACTGATCCAGATGCGGCGATCGTCGTTTTTTGGTGGTCGTTCCTTCGTGTGGAGACCGAGTGTCATGTAGTGTTCACAGCAAGGTTCTCCTAGCTGCCCCTGAGTCATTTATCTGTATCGAAGAGTGGCAACAAAGTTTGTTGGTAGAGTGGCCTTATCCTCCTACGATACAAAGACGGAGATCAGATACAGATTTGACTACTGTAGAAACAGTGGTGAGAACTCGCCTGTCGATCTACCCAGATTGAGTAGAAATGACTCTGCAAGTCAATAAAAGAAAATGTGTGATCTGCAAGATCTGCGGGATTATGGACAGGAGTGCTCCGCTGGGGTTGAATGCTCTGTCACATGTATAGCTCTGGACTCCTCTGTATGCATTCCTGGGTCTGTCACTGATTTGGTATACTTCTTTTTCCACGATCCGCTCTGTCTCTAGCACAGTCGAGAGAGAGCAAGCCTTTCAAAGTATACTTTGGCCGTGTGCATGGAAAGACGCGCTTGGCGCATGCAGACTATCTAGCGGATTTGGTTTTCAAGTCACTCGCATATGCGCTGTTCAAGATCGCGATCTTTTAACGATTAATCATGCAGCTCTAGTGTACACTATTATTTGTAATAAAAAATTGCATTTAAGTTAAGAGCTTTTGCACTGTTTTTTGAGCTTTTGCATGATTGTATATAACATTATATAATAGGGCTGGGCGATATATTGCATGACATTGTTAGGCGCATCTCGTCAGTAAAGCCGGTTCCTTGATTACTGACAAGCTGAGCCATATCGCATTAATTATCGCAGGCGCCGCGATAATTAATGCGATATGGCTCAGCTTGTCAGTTAACTATGGCTCTGTGTTGTAAATGCCGCTCCATCTGAAAGCAGGTGATGGCGATTTACTACTAATCAAGGAACCGGCTTTACTGATGAGATGCGCCTAACAATGTCATGCGATATATCGCCCAGCCATATTATATAACATTTAATTATAACATGATTATCCTATATAACTGCTTGCATTATTTTTAGCAAAGGTTCTCACAGGATGAATGACAGGGAAAAATGATTACTGCTTTACAGCTATGATTGATTGCTTAAAACTGGTTCCTCTTGCACCTGTCACATGACTCTTCATGGCATGAACATCCCCGTCCAATCTCATACTTTGCTTAATAAGAAGCACTACTGTAAAAACATGCTTATTAAGTCATAAGACATTTCATTTTTAAGTCTTGAGTTTGGCACATTTTGATCGAATGAAACTCCCTGTGATGAGTGTTGAGAGATGTGCACATGGAGCTGTTGAAATGTTTAATCGCGTTCCTTCGGTATGTGCAGGTAACAGGTGTTGTTGGCAGGGCTGAGTTGCTGTCCTCCATTTTCCTGCTGGCTGCTTTCCTGGCATACACCAAATCAAAAGGAGCCGATCACTCCATCGGTAAGCGTAGCCATCGCATAACCTCATAATCCATGCATACATTCACGCTGCAACAAGTTCATTCCTAGAACATGACGCGCAAGCTGTGACTCGCCTCCCATTCAAAAGTTCACTTCCCCACCCAGAAGTCTTGAGTACACAGCTCCAGTTTCACAGATCAATCAAATTGGCATGTTGTTTCTGACTTGATGTACTACACAACAATTATTATATTATACTGTCAACCTCCCACTGTGATTCTTGATATTTCTTTAACAAGATTGTTAATCCCGTCACAATATTTTAGTTTTTACCTTGTCCAAGGTGTGATGACAAGCGATTATTTTCTTATTTTATTTCATTTTCATTT
Source organism: Abramis brama (assembly GCF_963993115.1). Lineage (NCBI taxonomy): Eukaryota > Metazoa > Chordata > Actinopteri > Cypriniformes > Leuciscidae > Abramis > Abramis brama. The sequence continues at coordinate 22,140,896 of NC_139982.1, read as the reverse complement.
CTTTTGTTCATCTTAAATAAGCCGTCGCCTTTATTTAAAAAAAAATTGCATGATTGAACAGTGCATGCAAGTGTTGTATTGTAGGCTAAGCCAATGTTCTTTACATATTATAGGTCATAATATGACCTATAATCCGCATCATTAATGTCTTAGTTGGCACATTGCTAGGCCACCACTGTTTCTGCTTCTGGACTATATATTTATTTTCATATTAACTCTAGATCCCCATGGTCCATTCTGTTCCATTCTGTTGCACTCCATTCATCCGTTTTCGAACACAAGAACACAGTCATGTGAACGGCTTTTGATGTTGGGAGTGGTTTGGCAAGTCACATTGTGATAATTAATCATGCTAAATTAACACGTTAAATTGACATCTTGTTAAGTGTTTTTCTCTGATTCTCTGGAAAAGACTTGTGGGACGATATTCCCCAATTTCCCAATGAAGAACAACACCAGGCTCTTTTCCTTTGCTGATCTTTCTTCCACTTTCTTTCATCTGAATGATGTTTGAAAGATGCATAAAGTTACTCAAAAGCCATTGAGTACTTTTGAGCCATGAAGTACGCGCAAATGAGATGAAGACTTAAATCATATCACTTTCCTGGATCATCTCTGTGTCTTCAACTTTCTCTTTCAGTGTGGACTCCCATCATTTCAACCGTATTCCTGGTTGCCGTTGCCACGCTATGCAAGGAGCAGGGAATTACTGTTATTGGGATATGCTGTATTTATGAGGTCTTTGTTTCCCAAGGGGTAAGAATGACATTTATTCATCATCTCGTAAATAAAGGACGCGTGACGTGCATGGTTAAAGCCAATATGATCTGCTATGGGTTCTTGGGATGAAAAGCTTATTTGTTAGAAAGTTTAAAAAAAGACAACTATTTTGCTTTTAAGGGAAGTCATAAAACATCCTTCTCTTTTTGATATTATATTAAAAGCCCTATTTTGTTGGCAGAAAGACAGAGGGAGAGTGAAACCGCTACCCAGATGGAAAGACTTAACACGTCCTCATGGGACACAGCCTCACACGATGACTACAGAAATATTTGTACACTTTTGTCTGTTGGTGTCACTATCTTGACAGTTTAATACCAAAAAAATCTTGAAACAAATCTATCGATCTGCTAAATGCATATTGTTGCGGTGGAAGAAATTCAAACATTAAATGTAAAGCAAATAAAACGGTTTGCTGTATCAGTGGGAGCAATTTCCTGTGCGGTTTTGTAATAGTGTAAAAAATATTGGGTCTATGGCTCTAAATCCATCTCTCGCATCTACTTCATTGTAGTTTTGACAGTCACTAGTTAATTTGGTGTGAATATGAAATGCGTTTAAAAACCCAGAGGGCATTTCTGCGTTGAGTTTTTCGAAGAACAGTGTGACAATCAACACTGAGGCATCAGCCAAATGATAACCAACAGCTTATACAGGTTTCTTATCTGATGCGACATCCAGTACCTTCTGCCCGGAAAAAACTATTCATGATACAACTATTTTGTAAGTGACAGTTGAGTAAATAACTTCAGGGCAACATCTCTCATTTCTAATAGCAGTGAAACAAAACAGCAAAGTCTCATAGTTTTGTTAACCACAAGTCTTGCCAGATGTGAAAACACCCTGTTGCCTATTCCGTTTAAAACAAGCTACAGGATTTCAAAAATCAGAAATTTTTGACGCACTGACGCGAGTTAGATGCTGTACACATTGCATGTCACAGACATTAAGGATGCAGTGTCCCTTCAAAGAGTCTTTTCAAATGTTTCATTTTAATTGTATATCTGTTGTTACCAGCTAGCAGCCGATTAGCATCTGTGTTTGAATATCAAGTGAAAGCCACTCAGCGACATTACGTTCATTCTGTCCATTAGCGTTCGGATGTTCCCCCGGGGTCTTTGCTCTTTTGACAGCCTTCCATTCGCTTTGCATTATGCAATTACATTTTTACATAATGGACTGTGGTATAGCCATCTTATGTGAGCTAGCAACTGAATGAATGTAAGCAGCTGTTGTTTCTGACAAGAACTTGAGGTCTGTGGCTCTTTGCCTTGGACAAATCTTTGCTCCATTCACCCCGTACGCAGCCCTCAGTTATGCCTCTAATTCAACCCATATGCATGAGTAGCCCATTGACTTTGATGTTTCGCTGAAATACATGTAGCTTAAGTAATTACTCTAATCGGCCTAAGTCGTTAGACGTGCAGCGTTTAAAACGTTAATGTATTAAATGTAACGTTGAGCTAATGTATCCGGAGCAGAGCCAATGTGGCGTGTGAAAGTTTCGTTGCAGCGGCCTCTAACGTAGCATTTATCGCTGTGAAATGGGGGTTGGACTGTGGTCTAGTGTTTAACCTTCTAGCAGACAGATTAAGATGTTGTGGTCAAATGGGAGGTGTGGGTTTGAATACAGCATGTATTGTATCTCTTCTTGTCATCGTTTACTGTCTTCTCTACAATTTTGTCAACAAAAATGGAAAAAGCCCTAAGCAATATATAAGAATTATAGAAAGTTATATAATTATTACTAGTTAAATAATTGAAAATATAAAATGATGTAATTAAATACTTGTATGTTTAATGTATGTTCATTATTTTAGATTGAATTTATTACAAACTATATTTTATGTATTTAATTTATTCTTATTTAATTATTACTAAATAATACTTTAAACTTTTCACTTAACACTTTATACAATTTTATATACATGACTATTCAAAAGTTTGGATCAAGTAAGATTTTTTTTAAAATAGAAATTAATACTTTTACTAAAAAATTATCAAAATTGACAGGACACATTTATAATGTAACTAAAGATTTCTATTTCAAATAAATTATGTTCTTTTAAACTTTCTATTCATCAAAGAATCCTAAACAAAAAAAAAAGAAAATCCACAGAAATATTAAGTAGCAAAACTGTTTCATAAGAAATGTTTCATGTTGACCAAGAAAAGCTATTGTAAGTTGCAATAATTTACTGTATTTTACAGTAATTTACTGTATTAATTTACAAATAAATGCCTTGAGTATGAGACTTCTTTCAAAAACATTAAAAAAAAACCTTACCGACCCCAAACTTTTGAATGGTTGTGTATATATGTAAATTAAATTGTAAAAATGTAAAATGTATTTGATGGTTAAAAGTGCACATATATTAATTAAATATATATTTCTATATAATTTGTTCTAAATATATTTATTTATATATATTTTTTCTTAATCATATCAGTAATTTTCTCCTTGTTTTTTTTGTTTTGTTTTTTTAATACAGTTTACTCTGCCCATGCTGATTGACACCCTACTTCAGGTGGTGAGAGGAAAAGATGGTTTTCCCTACGCTGTCCTCCAGACCCTTCTGAAGCTCATTGTCCTGATCATCAGCACACTTTTGCTGGTCATCGTCAGGGTGCAGGTCATTCAGTCCCAGTTGCCAGTGTTCACCAGGTGAGACCAGTGAAACCTCAGTTATGGGCAATTACTTTACATTGAAAGTGAAACTGAATTTTCAGCATAATTTCTCCAGTCTTCAGTGTCAAATGATCCTTCAGAAATCATTCTAATATGCTGATTGGCTGTTCAAGAGACATTTTTTATTATTATTATCAATGTTGAAAACAGTTGAGTTTCTTAATATTTTTGTGAAAACCGTGAGGCATTTTTCAGGAGTCTTTGATGAATAGAAAGTTCAAAAGAAAAATGTATTGCTTAAAGGGTTAGTTCACCCAAAAATGAAAATTCTGTCAGTAATTACTCACCCTCATGTTGTTCCAACCACGTAAGACCTTCGTTCATCTTCGGAACATAAATTAAGATATTTTTGATGAAATCTGAGTGCTGGATTACTTCTCCATAGGCTGCTAGGTGACCGAAACTTGCTGGCCCAGAAAAGTTATTAAAGAGATCGTTAATATAGTCCAAGTGACTACAGTGGCTCAATCTTAAGTATATCAAGCGACGAAAATACTTTTTGTGCGCAAAAACAAACAAAAATAACGACTTTATTCCACTATTCATTTCCTTCTCTCTGGGCCTCGTAGTGTTTTTGCGCTGCGCGTCTGTGTTACACGTCACCACGTAGGCTCACAATTGGCCGATGCTGGTCATGTGTGTGATGCGTGTTGACGTGCAACACAGACGCGCAGCGCAAAAACACTACGAGGCCCAGAGAGAAGGAAATGAATAGTGGAATAAAGTCGTTATTTTTGTTTGTTTTTGCGCACAAAAAGTATTCTCGTCGCTTGATATACTTAAGATTAAGCCACTGTAGTCACTTGGACTATATTAACGATCTCTTTAATAACTTTTCTGGGCCAGCAAGTTTCGGTCACCTAGCAGCCTATGGAGAAGTAATCCAGCACTCAGATTTCATCAAAAATATCTTAATTTATGTTCCGAAGATGAACGAAGGTCTTACGCGGTTGGAACAACATGAGGGTGAGTAATTACTGACAGAATTTTCATTTTTGGGTGAACTAACCCTTTAATTATAATTATTATAATTAAAATTATAATTATAATAAATATAGCTGCAAGCAGCAATTATTGGGGACAAGCACAAACAAGATAAGTCATACCAGCATGGCTGGGAGCATCAGACCAACTGCAACAACGAGCATTTAAATACATTTTAAGATGATTTTAGGCACTAAATGCTGTCACTAGTAATGACTTAATGATTCATCACTTTCGACCAATAGGTGGTGCTGTGACCAAATTGATGTGGTGGGGTCAGAGTGAGGTGGCAATGACACATGCTAAGTTTGGTGTCAATTAGCCAAAGCATTAAGGCTCAGAGTCATTTTGGCATCATGCCTCAACTTTGTTGCTGCGAGATACGAAAACGGTTTTGTCTATCGAAACAAAATCTATAACTTTTTGTTGGCACAGTCTGAAGATGATCTGACGTTCTAGGAGGAGTTCGAAAAAGTAGGTTTTTAAAGAAAATCAAAATGGTGGACAGGAAGTTTGGCTGACTATGGCACAATTGGTATCTATGTTCTCTGCATGACCCAAGGAATCTATTAAGACCTTCCTTAAGAAGGAACCTTCGGTGTTTGGCCCCTATTAAACATGCAGCGCAAATATTTATTTGATTAAATCACAGCCTTTGATTTGATAATCGCACTAAGCCGGTTTTATTTCAATTAATCATGCAGCCCTACAATTCTCAGCAGTATTGTATCCAGCGTGGACAAATGGTTTGTCACTAGAAACTTGTCACATCAAGCATGGAGTAATGCACAATCCCAAGTGGCTTATTGCCTTAATAAAAAGATTTATTACTGAACATTTTGTTTTTTAAAAGGAAATGGTTATGGTTTCATTGGCCAAGCAAAAATAGCATCAGCGTCAAATAGCAAGGGAACGATGTGACTAATGAATGTAAACATGGTATCATATTATGGGAAAATCATTCTTAATAGTATGTATTAAGCTTTTGAAATGATGAGGGAAGTCATGATGCTTTTATAACCATCAACAGCCTGGCCCTGAACTGAACATTATCTATATATCATCTGATCTGGAACCACCCCTATAGGAGTCCATAGATAGTGATCACTCTGCCCACCCTTAAACAAAATCTCGCTGAATCTAAGAGCTCTGTGTAAAATGCCTACTCCCGTCCTCTGATCATCATCCCCAGGGAAGTTGATTTGGATCTGAGTTTAAAATCCTTTTGGATTTGTCACGGAAGCGATCGCTAATCTCAAGACATAATCCATCGACTGTCTCCGACCGCCTGAATTAGTGTTATCGCACAGCTCTCTAGAGACATAATACACTGGATTAACATACTTTCGAAGTTTATTTTGTCCCTGTGTTGTATTTGGAAATATTGTGATTATACTGGAATGCCCCTGCCAAAACAAAAGCATTCTTCTTCCAAGAGATTGGATTTATGACAGGGTTGTGCAAAGGATTTTATTTGGTTTTTAATACTTGAAGTTGGCTCTCCCACCCTTCAAACCTCTCTCCCAAAACACACCCTTCAATGAAAGCCAAGTGATAAACTTCGGTTTGTGTCCATTTCAAACAGCGGAAACAGTCTGCCTTTGGAAAATATTAGCTTCGAGCTTAAAAGGAGGAACATTAACGTAGCAAGTGTTTTTTAGTGAATACTGAAAGCCCATGTCAATGTTCTGCACCTCTTATTTTTTTTAAAGTGTTTTTTTGTTGTTGTTTTTTTGCAGTAGCTTGACTGGTAGCGCATGGCACTATCAACGGCAAGGTCATGGGTTCAAATCCCATGGACATTGTATACTGATATGTGTAATGTGCTGCCAAATAAATAAATGTACAATTTGAAACCTGTTTTTAATTCAATCAGGATGCTTTCATTTTCTGTTATACAGATTAAATAAAGTGTTGATGTTCTTTGAATCACAAGCATTCAAAGATTGTGGCCTTTACCGCATTAAACAGCCACACTCTGGTTAATAATGACTATGAACACTCATAGTCATTATTAACCAGAGAGTGTTGCTGTTTGATGCGGTAAAAGCCACCATCTTTGAATGCTTGTGATTCAGAACATCAACACTTCATTTAATCTGTTTTGTGAGTCTTGAGCCAGAGTTAATGGCCTGTTGCCACAGATCAGTGTTGCCAGCTTGGCAGCATCGTTGTTCTGGTAACTTTTTTTTAGCCGCCTGATGCCTATCATTCAGTCTGGCTGTTTTTCAGTGTGGCTTGAACCCTTTTAAATCTCTCTGTGGTTTTACATGCATATGGAACAATGCATTGTAGAATAATCACCATGGGCTGAATTCAACAAAAAAATCTCTAAATGAATGCACTCAAGAATGCACTTTTGCTTGCAAATGTTTATCTTGCAGTATCTTGATCTGAACACATATTATAAGGGAAGTATGTTGCAGAATTTAATAATGGGATTTCTTTCAATTCCAAAATGGCAATTTCTATTTTCAAGACTTTCAAAACTTTAAGCTTTAAAACAAGGCTGTTTAGCTATCATGTTTGTTTTAAAAAATTGAATTCCTGTTTGCAACCTCAATTCGAATTCAGAAATTGAACTGGACTGTAAAAAGCATTTTCATTTCAATACTGCTGTCTATTTAAAAAATATTTTATTAATTTGAATTCTTTTTTAATCGGTTTGAGTGAATGATTCAATGACTCGCTCATAAAGACTTCACTTGCTTCATTACTGGATGAATCAGCATTTTGGAATGAATCTCTTGAATAAGTGATTCAATGACAAATACATTTGGGCAGCGTCTGAAAACTGTAGGCACCATTTGTGCATGAAGGTACCTCACGAAACGGACAGACTTCTATGGTAGCGTATTGGTTTACTGATATACAGCCAAATAGAGCGAGCTTTGGTTATAACTAAGAAAATATCTAATACTATTACAATAGTAATTTCTCGCTAGAAATTACATCAGAAGTGGAAAACATTGGTCAAAAGCATACAATTACACACAAACTGACCACGAACAACAACTTTCAGACGCCATCTTAATTTTTTAGCTCAACTGCCACAGAATGGAAAGCACAGGATTGTGGGATATCTAAGGCAGCAAAGGATCTACTACCTTCAAAAATCAATCAGATGAAGGTATCAGGAAGTGGGAGACAGGGAGTGAAGCCTAACATTGGATTCGGACGTGCCTTGATGCCTTCCTACCTTGGAATGCGTCCTCCAAAGTCAGCATTTTTAAGCTTTTGGACGCAGCCTAGGTGTGTTTCGTCTTTATGCAGCGCTGCGCAGACGATTGGTGTATGAAGCCTCGTATGCTTTCAAATCTCTCTCGCGATACTTCGATGTCATACACCGATTGGTCTGCGCAGCGCAACTTCAAGTCGAACACGCCTATTCGGGCTGCACGATATTGAAGAAAAATGCGATATGCGATAACTCATTAAATAATGCGATATTCGATACGATAATGATTAAAGTGTATAAAATGAACTTAAATTATATTTAAAATTATATAACCTACATATACGTGTTTCACATTCTTTTTGTGACAAGAAAACATCCCTTCAACTTCTGAAAGTTTTACTGCAGCATAAGAAGTAAGTGTTATTTTAACATCATTGTAAGCCATGGGGTTTAGGGTTTCAGGTTATCCTACATTAGGTTCAGTTAACAACAGAAACTGAATAATCAAATGTAAAAATAAAACGCTGCTTAGTTTTCACTGTATGAATTAAATATATATACTGATTCTTATTAAAGCTACAAAAGTTATTCAGCCAAGAGCAGTGAGTGATTTTCTGTCTTTTGTTCATGACCCCAGTTATTGCAAGCCGTTGCGATATGCATATTGCGATAAATGCATTTGCGATATTTCGATATATTTGTGCAGCCCTAACACCTATTGTCACTTGCTGCCAGACTCGCCACCTACTGGTGTAACGTGTAATTGATACAATCTTTATTTGAAGCATCAAGCTACTTTCAAAAGGTGATTTACTATAATTTGATCGCTAGGATAGAGAACAGTGTTTATATTCAAACTATATATAACTACTATATATAAACTTTTCCCAATACTTCTGTAAAATCCCAGTACTTCTGTAATAATAGAATTATTTTAACACAGAAATAATGACTCAAATAAGACTGTTTGTGAAACTGTTTAATACCTATACATGACAGCTACTCTCGCTGGGTCAGAGGCAGCGCAAACACAAATTTGAATATTCCAAGGTGATCGTATTTGTTAAACGTCTCGTAGACATGGATGAATTTAGTTGTCATTTAGAGATGAGATGATCTTTTAACGATTAATCATGCAGCTCTACTAAATAGTGTAGAATTTAAAATAGTAAGATCTATTCAGGCGTTCAGATCTTCAGACAATGTGGTTGTGATCTATTGACCCTTAGACCCATGAAATGTTATTTATGATATTGGTTAATGGTTCACAAGAACAGTACTAGCACAAGCTCTTGAACTTGCACAGTAATAAACAATTATTAGAGTATTTCACCAGCCATTCTGGATATCTGAAAGGAATATTGAAAAAAATGCTGTAAAATGTTATAAATATTGTATTAATATTGCCTTACACTTTTTATCATTAGTATGAAACATAAAGGTTGTTGCCCTAATCTCCAGTAAACATATGAAAATAAGTTAAGCCAGTAGAACATTTTTTAGCTAATTGATTTAGTGAAACACAAAACCAGCCTTTGTATTCCTCTTATCAATGCAACCTTTTCCGAATGAATAGTGTCTCTTGGTGCAGTATGTCTTAATGGAGAGGAGAAACTCATTAATTCTTTCCCATCCATCATCAGGTTTGATAATCCAGCTGCTGTCAGCTCCACCCCGACCAGGCAGCTGACCTTCAACTACCTCCTGCCAGTAAACGCCTGGCTGCTGCTCAACCCCTCTGAGCTGTGTTGTGACTGGACGATGGGCACTATTCCCCTCGTGGAGTCCCTACTGGACCCCCGCAACCTTGCCACATTGGTTTTCTATGGTCTGCTGAGCTTCCTGGCTTTTCACAGCCTTTGGTACGGCCACAGCTCTGCCAAGATCGTCATGATGGTACGTTTGTGGGTGGTGCTTATGGAAAATTTGATTGTGTGGTTTGAAAGAACAAGACTATCTGTTTTTAACATTTTGTTAAGTGAAGATGCATGTCTGTAACCACAAACTGAATGAGAAGATGCTGATTCTTTTGAGGTTTTTTTAACGGTTGTCTATATAAACGCTTAAGAAAAACCCAGAGGAAATTGTTTATTGAAAAACATTTTGAAATAATACTGGCCTTATTTGCAGTCTGTCAGAAGCAATTTAGGGGTGTTTTCATCCATACTGGATGACCCATGTACATGAACTGGTTTCCCAGAATCCAAGTAAACCTAATACTGAATTAAATATGCATCATACTGTAGTATCGTGTAAGTTAAAACGATCATTATTCAAAGAATCAAAATCAAAGAACTAGTGATGTGACACGTATCTGCTTCAATGGCATCACACTAATGACAGGATTCGAACATGATGATGGTGATTACAAATTATTGGAAACTTGCTGGGTATCCCTTAAAATCCTTTCATGCAAGTCACTCCACTCAGAGGCCATCTGGCCAACGTCACACAGCTGTTTTCCATGTTGCCAATTGGCAGAACAGCTTCTATACACTTGAATCTCCAAAACTGGTCACAGATTAACCACATTTTTACTCTCATTTGGTGCTTGGCGAGTAAATTAATTTTGGATCCTTTTTGTTAGGATTACGTTTCAATCACATCAAATCAGTAATATAATCTGACAACATAATTTTTGCTGTTTAAGCTCAAATCACTCTAAAGAGATGTATTTTTTCAGGCTGGTTCAGCTTATGCTCAATTTGGTTGAAACTAAAAGTAGCTCATGCCTCAATCGAAAAGGCGATTGACTGTTTTAACTAGATAGAAGTTAAAGAAGGCACTTGATGTCTAGAAATGCATGTGCGTCACAACCTTTCATTATAAACAGATGGTAATTATAGCCCAAAATGGTACATTTATGGGGCAGGGTATTAATCATTGAGTTTAAGTCTAAAAGCTGCACTTAAAGGGCACCTATTATGACTCTTTTCACAAGATGTAAAATAAGTCTCTGATGTCCCCAGAGTGTGTATGTGAAGTTTTAGCTCAAAATACCCAACAGATAATTTTTTACAGCATGTTTAAATTGTCATTTTTTGGGGCTCAGAAAAACGCGCTGTTTTAGTGTGTGCCCTTTAAATGCAAATAAGCTGCTGCTGCACGGCACAGGGGGCAGAGCCTCACGAGCTCGGCTCAGAGCCAGGACAATCTCATCTGATAATATCAGAATAGAAACTCTCAGTTGCGGTGTTCATTTCGACTTGGAGTCAGACAATAATGCCCACAGAGCCAGAGAATATATGCTGTATGGAGATAGAACAGGTATAGTTTAGTTTAATTATGGTTATAACTTATTTGTCATCTGCTTTTATCCACTATTAATACAAGCCTGCTGTAGCAGACCCTGTCCGAATGATGACCAAAATATACTGACGAGTTCAGTGAAGTTTATTGTACATCACACAAAAGATGAAGCGTTAGTTTTACTCCAGAGAATCACAGTAAGACCTGAATAAACACAGTATAAGAAGTGAGCATTAAAAGTCTTATCCATAAACTCTCTCTCTCACCCTTTCATTATCATCAACATACACAGCGAAGTACACAAAACACTCATTACAACTAACAGTAAACAAATATATACACACCTTTTCAGTGGGTGCTTAATAAACTGGTAAACCTTATATCCGTAAAACGACTCCATGAGCTGTCATAAAGTGCGCTCTCTCACTTTCATTTCTGCCGTGGCCAGTAACGTTAGTCGTGTCGCTCTGAAGACCGTAAGCTGGATCACGAACAGTACAGATCCATCCTCGAATATGTGGTGGAATTTTTGCCTTAAGCCTAACTACCTGGGTCTCGTCTACTGGCGACGTCCCCACTCGGATAGCTTACTCCCTAAACTAGCTACCTGGGTCTCGTCTACTGGCGACGTCCCCACTCGGATAGCTGATATCTGAGTCTCGTCTCCTGGCGACGTCCTCACTTGGATATCTTACCTAATCTAATTTGTTCTGTTGCTGCGCAGCATAAATGACAAGACAGACTCCAGCAATTGTCCCTTAAATGCTTTAATCACGGCCGGGAGAGTTTCTCGAGCAGTTCTCAAAGAAATCTCTCCCACATAGAAAAATACATCAGGTTATATAGGATAAAAACATGACGCACAGAAACCAAATCACCTGCCTAACTCATGACTTTTAATGCTGTCATTTACTATTAACAGATTGATGCAAGCCCCCTCCTTTCCACCCTCTGTCTAGTGGCATTAGCAAAAAACACAAGCAAGGTTAAAAGTTCTGTTGATTACTCAATACATCACCAGTCAGCATAGACAGATATTCTTGATTTTGTTATAGTCAGCATTAAACAATTTTTCCATCACCCAAATAGACAAGAACAAAACGTCCTAGTACAATGTGCTTCCAAGTGTTAGAATGTTAGACCTAAAAAGAGGAAATAAAAATCATGTGTTATTACTGTTAGTATCAGAGTTAGTTCAAAATACAGTTTATTATTTTATCCTTTAATTTTTCTGTCACAAATAACAAAGAGAGTAAATGAAGACTGCTATGTTCATTCTTACATCCAACAACAAAACACCTCAATCGCTTAGGAGACATTCTTGTCTATAGCTGCTCAAGCGTCGAGACAGTGGTGGACTCTGTGTCCAGCTCACTCAGGGTGGGTCTATGCTCAAACTGTAGTGTCAATCAACAGTCGTGGGAGGGGCCTGTGCAAAGTGATGTCACATTTCCCCGAATCTGAGAACAGCTTGTTCTGAGACAGTGCTTATGATTTATGGGGATTATAAAAAAAGCACTGGGTGGATTTTTATCATTATAGGGTGGTTGTGTACACACACTGCCAACACACATTTATGTTCAAACACCATGTAAAAGTGAATTTTGCATAATAGGTGCCCTTTAAAAATTTCACACCAACTGTGCAGTACGTTCTGGACCATTTTTTTTACCACTCCTGGAAACTGTCTCAACTCTCAGTGAATGATGAATGTCATCTGTCTGAACACACAGATTTCCCCGTCACTGAACTTAACTAGTTCATGTTTTTAAATGTTTATTCTCACACAACATTTTCTTCTTCTCAATTTACATCCCAAAAGAGCCGTGTTTTTTCCATCCGCCATAAAAGATGTTATCGTCTTGTAGTCTGGCACTGCAGCTCTGATGTCTACATATGTTCAATCACTGACTGATTCCACGTTCACAAGAGTTCACAATGTCACAGTTGAAATTCCCTTGTCTTGTGTGTTCAGCTCTCCACTCGTTTGTTGTGTAACAGTGGCAAGAATCCTTCATCCGCGTCTCTGCGCGCTGTCAACAGAGTTTGGTGAACTTCCTCGCTCTGTTGGCAGGGGGGGGGGGGGGCGGGGGCACAAATCATTAGCGGACAATGCGCAAAGACGCTGTGGTTAGGAGACACAGAACAGGTTGCATGAGGATATTGGTCTGAATCTGTTTTATTTGGCCATGGTTAGTTATTTTAATGATTCCCTGTGCGCAGACCCTCGACACTCACTCTGAGCAAACAGGAAACACTTTTGTTGTGAAAGTTTGGATAATTTGACTGTGAAGTTTTTTTTTCGACTTTAGCATGTTCCAAAGCAACCAAACAGCACACAGCGCCGCAGCTTATGAAAACCACAGACAAAGCTTTTGTTTGTGCAGAAACTTCTTTCATCATGATTGATTTTGGCCTCTGAAGCATCAAGCAAATTGGATAAATATGATGTTCCCTGTATTGCTGCTTTCTGCTCTGTTAAATCCACCCCTACGTAAGCAACGCCTGACGGTTTGGTTCTTGACGTACTCTGAAGCTGCTGCCAAAACCAATTTCTGCGATTCACTTTCAAGACCGCACAATGCAAGATAAACTCCCCTATTTTGCGATTTAAAAAAAGACTTCTCAATATGACACCCTGTGGTTTACTTCATGATAAAACTAATACATTTGAGCATGCTTTGAAAAGCGACTCTTTTGCTGATAAAAAGGGGGAGATTAGCCGTAGCTAGACAAAACACAATTAGTTTGTTCTTCAAAACAGGGTGTCCAAGGGCTGTGCCCCTGCAGTGTTCAGTGCTTCAAAAAATCCTGATCCATCACCTTGTCATAAGGTGCTTTTCGTAAATAAAACCTATAATCCCAATCTTACATCTTGTGGCCTGGCATGCATTGTGCAAGACAGGCGTGTTTGCTTGTGGTTTTTATGAGAAGGACCATGTTTGAGGAGCATTGTAATTACATGTTCTCATTTTTGTTTAATCAATCATATCTGTTTGAACATTATCACCATTCAGAGAAATTGGACCATCGTGATTACATAGCTCGGTAGATTTCTTGCACTTGTTCTACAGGTCAATCATGTATAATTGGGTTTAGTTCCAGATTAATCAAACTTATGGTCTTGGTTTCAGACAAAGCTTTATGAAACCAGAGTGATTAGCATTCAGACCTGCACAAGCTTGTCTGAACCAAACAATGAGAACATTTAAATCCAAGATTTTTTTGCTTATGGAATTTCTTTTTTACTGGGCCATTTTTGTGCCCACTCAGGGTTGCCACTTAGACAAATCCCTGACTGGATGCCAGAGCAACTGGCAATTCTACTTCCTTTCATTAGATTTCAAAGAGAGAGGACAAAACAGGCCATTTCATTGTTGAATGGTCAATGAACACTTTCCTGAATGGGGATTTGGACTGTGTTTAAAGGCTTGATAGTCTTGATTAGTTCAATAAAAAAGCTTGCACAAACTTCAGATGTCATAGAGACTTTTAGACATCAACTTTTATACCTTGACATCTTAATGCAAGTTTACAAAAAAAAAAAAAAAATGTTTTATGTTATATCAAACCTGACTTCTTTTGTGACTTTCTTCTGTGGAACACAGGAATAATTTTGAATAAAGTACTGATTGCATCTTTTGCTCCCTTGCTAATGCACTGGTTTAAGTTTTGGTTAACTCAATGATTCAAAGATTATCAATAAACAGTGAATCAAATTTTAGTTTTTAATTCTATGAAATGAGCTGTGCTTTTAGATAGTCTATTCACTGTTGTGAAAGTGTGGAAAATGGCACAGTACTATTTTCCTTTTTAATTAACTTATTAATTCACTTCCTTTGAAAGCAAGAAATGTGTATGCAATTGATCTATTCCTTTAATACAAATATTTTAATTATTTCTCTGGTCTTTTTGTCTCCTTTAGGCATTGTCTCTGATCGTCCTTCCTTTCATCCCTGCATCCAACCTGTTTTTCCCTGTGGGCTTTGTTGTTGCCGAAAGGGTCCTGTATGTGCCCAGCATGGGATTTTGTGTTTTGGTGGCCCATGGATTCAAACTCCTGTCCCAAAGAGGGTAAAGGTCCTCTGAACAAATCCTTATACTTTATTCCTTTTAAGTGACTTGTTCAAAGACGAATTCTCTCGCTTTTGTGATGTTATCCAGGGGCCTAAAGAAAATGTCTTGGTTGCTCGTGGGAGTTCTTCTAACAACACACGCCTTGAAGACTTTCAACAGAAACTGGGACTGGGAGTCCGAATACACGCTTTTTACATCTGCACTGAAAGTATGAACACATCCAAGGACACATTATTCATTTATAGATGCACATCTGGCCACAGACTCATACATATTATATGCTTGTATTTTGAGATCATTACTTTGATATAAGGCAGTGAGCTGGATTTATTCAAAGGACGAGTCCAGACGTTAACAAGAGTACAATGAAATAATGTTTCATTTTCATTTTCCTCCAGGTGAACAGGAACAATGCCAAACTCTGGAACAATGTCGGACATGCTTTGGAGAATCAGAACAGTTATGAGAGAGCGTTGAGATACTTTCTTCAGGCCACAAGAGTGCAGCCAGGTAATTGACTCAACCAGGTAATCATTTTAAGGTTACCTAAGCATCTAATAAACATGATCATTTCACTCACGTAATTCTGTGTGAAACAGGATATTCAATATGACATTTTTTTTTTTATTCTTTCATTAATTACTCACCCTCATGTCATTCCAAACCTGAAAGACTTTCATTCATCTTCGGAACACAAATGAAGATCTTTTTGGATGAAATCTGAGAGCTTTCTGTCCCTCCATAGACAGCTACACAACTGAAACTTTGACGCTTCAAAAAGTTCACAAAGAGGTTGTAAAATTAATCCATATGAATTGAGCGGTTTAGTCACAAATTTTCGATCGATCGCTTTACATGATGAACAGATTGAATTTAGACTTTTATTCACAAATAAACTTTCATCAACTCACACATCAGTTATCAGTTAACTGATGGTAACGGAAGCTCAAGCATGTTTGCTTGACCTCCAAGAACCAATGAGGTTCATTCTCGTGTTACGCAGCACGTTTGAGCTTCAGCAAGAACCAATGAGGTTCATTCTCATTTTATGCAGCCCGTTTGAGCTTCCTCAAGAACCAATGAGGTTCATTCTTGTGTGTTAAGCAGCACGTTTGAGCTTCCGCAAGAGGTTTGTTCTTACGTGTCAAGCAGGTTCGGTTGAGCTTCTGTTTATGTTCGTAGATCAATGTTCATATGTGAATAAAAGACAAAATTAAATCTGTTCATCATATAAAGCAATCGAATCTCTTCAGAACATTTTACAATCTCTTTATAAACTTTTTGAAGCATCAAAGTTTCAGTTGTTTGTTGTCATTGGATGGACAGAAAACTCAGATTTCATCAAAAAGATCTTTATTTGTGTTCCGAAGATGAATGCAAGTCTTATGGGTTTGGAACGACATGAGGGTGAGTAATTAATGACATCAGCAGAAAAGAAAGTAATTTTAGAGGAAGAGCAGGGACAGAGGGTGGGACAGAGGGTGGGACAGAGGGTGGATAACATGCACCAATAGAATAGAATAGAATCGGGCATTTATATAGCGCTTTCATATGTACTACTGTACACCCAAAGCGCTTTACAATCATATCAGGGGATCTCTCCTCAACCACCACCAGTGTGCAGCATCCACTTGGATGATGCGACGGCAGCCA
Source organism: Abramis brama (assembly GCF_963993115.1). Lineage (NCBI taxonomy): Eukaryota > Metazoa > Chordata > Actinopteri > Cypriniformes > Leuciscidae > Abramis > Abramis brama. The sequence continues at coordinate 22,124,286 of NC_139982.1, read as the reverse complement.
CAGTACAACGGCGCCAGTGCGCTCACCACACACCAGCTATAGGTGGAGAGAGGAGAGAGAGTGATAGAGCCAATTCAGTGTAAGGGATTATTAGGAGGCCGTGATTGGTAAGGGCCAATGGGTGGAATGTGGCCAGGACACCGGGGTTACACCCCTACTCTTTACGAGAAGTGTTATGGGATTTTTAATGACCACAGAGAGTCAGGACCTCGGTTTTACGTCTCATCCGAAGGACGGTGCTCTTTGACAGTATAGTGTCCCCGTCACTACACTGGGGCGTTAGGACCCACACAGACCACAGGGTGAGCGCCCCCTACTGGCCTCACTAACACCTCTTCCAGCAGCAACCTGGTTTTTTCAGGAGGTCTCCCATCCAGGTACTAACCAGGCTCAGCCCTGCTTAGCTTCAGTGGGCAACCAGTCTTTGGCTACAGGGTGATATGGCTGCTGGCAATGAATCATTTACAGTAAGACCATTAAGAAAGTAAATGGTCAATTATATTTTCATGCAGACTTGAAGTTGTTTTTAAAGGGGTGGTATAATGCCCATTTCACAAGATCTAAAATAAGTCTTTGATGTCCCCAGAGTGTGTATGTGAAGTTTTAGCTCAAAACACCCCACAGATATAGCATGTTAAAATTGTCACTTTTTGAGGGTGAGCAAAAACACACCGTTTTTGTGTCTGTCCCTTTAAATGCAAATGAGCTGCTACTCCTGAGACAGAGGGTGGAGCTTCAACTGCTTGCACTCACACAGACATGCACTGAAAATTTCAAAAACTTTTAGCCTTTTATGTTTAAACCGGAGTCAGACAAAGATGGAGAGACTCAAGAAGTGACAACATGTAGACAACATTTCTGAATGGTTAGCTGATGAATTTAGGTAGCTTATGTGTAGTTATCTTCTAGTCACTGATTAGCATATTCTGTCTTGATAATCTATAAATTGCATTCCGGGGGTGGGGTTTATGTAAATTTTAGGGTTAGTGATGTCACTAAGCCGGGAAGAATGTCCTGTAGTCCCTACCAGCCATTTGTTGTAGTCCTTAAAAAGCAATTTCTTTAAAAGAAAATATCTCCCTTTGCTTTGAACTGTGAGCATTGTAACTTTGCAGATGTTGTTTATGCTCAAACAGCAACATTACACACTAAATAAAGTTAGAAAAGTGAAATCATAATCAACCACCCCTTTAAGGAGTCATTTTAGACAAAAGTGCTAATGATAAGTGACAGTTTGTCTTTGGGAAGGATTTTGCACCAAATTGTTTTCCACAGACACAAAATACTAAAAAGACTTCAATTCATAATACTTCCAACAGTTCTTTCAAAAAATTTGGCAGAGGAAGTTAACATTGAGCCTATTTTAAACAAAACTCCATCGGATATGTTGTTTTAGGGAGGTGTGGGAAATTCTGCCTTATTATTATAAGTTTGGAGGTGTTTTGGTAAGGACAATTTCAAATTGTGTATAAGCTAACAAGAAGTAGTTTATGTAGTATTTCATGGGACTGTATGAAAACATTGGCCTATAAAACTACTTTCGCACTTTAGTGTCTTGAGAATATGTGGATTTAAGGATTTGATGCGAGAAGATGTGGATTTAGGTTTTGTGGCTGTATCGTTGTCAGGCTACCTGTGAGAAAGACGACTGTGGCTGCCAAAGTCATTAAACTATGACTTTAATTGTTTAAGTTATGTTGGTTTATTAAGCTAACATGACTTCAGAGATCCACCACCCAAGATGTGTTTTTCCAAGATTAACTCTGTAAGCACATTAATGGAAAAGGAAATCCTGGGCAGGCTATCTATACGCGTCAGTTTGCTTTTCATAACAAAAATTCTGTACCACTTCGGTGTGATCAGACGTTTCTCTGAAAATGCTGGTAGCATTATCAGTTTTACACATCGAAACCTACCAACGCTAATGGTTAGCTCTGTTGTTCGAGGTTACGCGGGCAACATGGCTATAAAAGCTTGTAAAGGGAGAGCTTTCACAGGAGGTGCTTTTCCTCCTCCCAGTCTTTCCTGCCGATTTCTTGTCCCAAATGTGTATTAAACTGGTCAGCTGCCTGTAACTGTTATAATTTGTTGCACTCGAGCCATATAATTCACATTCCACTATGTACTCTGTCTTTGACGTTTAGTCTGTGCTATTTTCTTGATTTATGACTTAAACTAAACATTGTGTCCTCTTCTAAGATGATATTGGGGCCCACATGAATGTTGGGAGAACCTACAAGAACCTAAACAGGTCCAGAGAGGCAGAGGAGGCATATCTAATCGCAAAATCCCTTATGCCACAGGTATGAAAGTCCCATACAAGGAAAGAAAGGAGATTTTGTTATATTTAGATTGTCAACAAACTTTGATATGAACGATAAAATACTTTTACTTTTCAGTATTTTTTTTTAGCAATTCTGCTCAGTGGCACAGAAATTACCTATAAATTTGTATAAAATGTTGATTTAAAAAAATAAAAAATAAAATAGCATGACCATGTTATTTGTCGACTGCCTAGCTAGATATATCGCCCAACCATAATAATCTTCTAAGTAGTCTTCTGTGTTTATTAGTAGTTTTCATTGCAGTTCAGAAATGACTTACTGTGCGTTCACACCGCCGAGGGCGAGCTCCGGCGAGGGTGGCGCGGTGCGTCTTGGACAGTGAGAGCGGCGAGGAGAGTTGAAGTCAACTTTATGGTAATAAGCTATGACGTGGTTCGGCGGCAACCAATCAGAATGTAGAAGTCCTCCACCTGAGAGGATTCCAGAGAACGCAATCCTGTAAACATTGGTTTAAAAAGATCGCGCCTTCGATCTACGTCAGAGCATCAGAGCGTCCCCGAACCTTTCTCCTGAGCGAATTTTGACGCTTTCGCCGGCGGCGGTGTGAACGTACAGTTACAGTCTTGTGATCTTTCTCTTTTCTACAAATAGAAGGCAAAAAAAAAGCTGAATAACTAATAGTTTGTGGCTTTTAGTCCATGTGTATTTGCATTCATCTATATGCCCATGTACTCCTAAATTTGATCAATGTTGAGAACGTTTGTGCTGCGAAATATTTTTGTTGAAACATAAATTTACTACTATTATACTATGTAATATTGTCCATCACATTGGATGATAACTGTTAATTGTGACCGGCTCTGTGACTATCACTCAATTTGCCCAGGTTCGAGTGACACAATGTGTTTTACTCTATAGGACCTATTCAGTCAACTAAATGCAAACTAAATAACAGGCTAGTAGGTAAAAAGTAGGCTCTAGCTAGAACATGACAAATAATAATACAGACAAATAAAATGCGGGACATTGCTTACGTCTTGCAGGACATGGGACAAAGTTCCCTATTTTGGGATTGTCCCGGTGGTTACCCTATTCCTGAATAAAGTTATGAATCTTACTGAAAAAAAACAAAACCTTACTGACCCCAAACCTTTGAACACTACGCATTCAAAATGTACTGTGTTTTTGTACTAGGAAAATGGACTGAACATATTTATGACTCATCCTGACCTGCACATATTTTTGTCCAATCAGATGCTCTCTGGAAAGAGAAGGCCCCTCAATATCATTTGCAGCAGATTAGCAAATAGCAAATTATGGTTCATAGCTGTGATGTACCTAAAGCATATTGGCTATTTAAAAATGCTCCATCCATATGTATTGACCAGTATTCTTGAAACCAATCTTATGGCCTTTAACTTCACATGGGTCTATATTTCATGTTGGAATGTAGAAGGAACATACTGAATATATTAGTGTTATATTTTGAGTCAAATGTATGTATATGTAAATGCTTACAACCTTGGCTGATCTTTCCAAAACACATTGGCAGATCATTCCAGGGAAGAAGTATGCAACCCGTGTGGCCCCCAACCATCTGAACGTCTACATTAACCTGGCTAACCTAATTCGGGCGAATGACTCTCGCTTGGAGGAAGCCGACCAACTCTATAGACAGGCCATCAGCATGAGACCGGACTTCAAGCAAGCCTACATCAGTCGGCAAGTCTCCGTTCATGCTGACAGGGTCAAAAATGTGTTTGTAAACTTGCTAACTTACTGACAGGGCCAAATGAAACTAAATGTGTTGTAGTTCAGACAGTATTTTGGCTTTAATGAGAATTTTTTTTAGAGATATGATCTTTTAAAAGAATTGAGCATCTGTGTTTTACAATTTCACACCCATCCTGGATATTTTTGCTATCCCTAAGAAAATATTTCTCATAGATATGAGCTGAAGTTGCATGCCATAGTAAAAGAGTATCGGAGTTTACTGTTTTTGTTACATTTTGCATAAAGTGAAAATGTACTTAGCCTTCACACTTTGAGATTTCTCTCTACATGTCTCATCCTGTAAACGAAATGTTCATCAGATAAGCTATTGAAAGTGGATTTACTGGATTGCCTTGGTTCTCATGAACTAACAAAGCTAACCCAAGAAAAAATCAAAACCTAAACCTTTGTATTACTCAAACTATTTGCTAAGAAAATATTGCTTAAAGAAACTGATCTTTCTTGTTGTACATGTGTATTAGATTTTTGAGGTGTCCTGTGAGAGGTATTCCAAAAATGTCTTTTTGTTTCTCTTAAAACTCAGAGGGGAGCTTCTTCTGAAAATGAACAAGCCCAGTGAGGCGAAGGACGCCTACCTACGAGCACTGGAGCTGGACCATACCAATGCAGACCTCTGGTACAATCTGGCTATTGTCAATATCGAGATGAAGGACCCCTCAGAGGCTCTGAGAAACTTTAATCGCGCGTTGGACCTGAATCCACGGCACAAACTGGCACTATTCAACTCCGCACTTCTCATGCAAGAGTCAGGTGTGTGGGCAAAGGCCATTTAAACCAATGAAATTAGCTCTGTCCCATCACATAGTGAGCTTCTTTCTAAGCACCCCAACCATCATAAGCAACTAATTTGGAAAGCTATTTTTATTGATACTTTTCATGACTTTGTGACTCACATGTTGATAAGCTAGCAGTGCTATATGCAAAAAAGCATAACAATTCATACACACAAATATTACGACAAAAGAAAACACTGAGCTGGTTTTCATCGATACTTTTCAGAAAACAATAAGTTACATTTTTCTTGTTTCATCCTTCATCCTGGATTTATTTTTTTCTACTGAGCTGAAGTCTTTGATTTGCCTTCTCTGTAAAATTTGCATGCTATTAGGGATGCACCGATATTAATAATTTTTTTTATTCTTTATACTTGTAAGCCGATAACCGATATATTTTGGCCGATAAATCTAAATCCATTTTTTTTAATCATTTTTGAGAGCCTGATTACAAAAACAAAAGTTTCACCATTAAAAGCCATGTCCCAAGCACTTGCACTGTGCATAATTTTTTAAGTGATTCCAATCATATTTCAAGAAATTCAAAACCACCGTGGTGAATAGCGTGCATTTAAAGTGTCTTAGCTGAAGGAAATAATCCATAATTTATCAGCTTTAATATATCAGCCAACTTTTCTTATTGGGACGATAACATTAAAAATGGACATATATCGTCCAAAATGGTGGCCGATATATCGTGCATCCCTACATGCTATGACGCCTTTGAATTTGACTATGCATCTTTGGCTATAAGACCCACCTTTTGAAACAGCGTTTGCGTCGGGATGTTTAGAAAGCTCACTAGGTTCTGAAGAAATAAGGTTGCAACATACACTCCCTAATTTTTTATTTATCAGACCTGAGCTTTAAAAACATTGGGTCCATTACAAGAAACGTTAAGGTGCTCAATAATAATCTCTGTGAAAGCGACAGTTTTTGATTCACATGAGGTTAGACAAGCCAAGTTATTAACCTATGGATTCTTTGCGTGCCACCTCAAGGGAAGGCAGCAACCTCTCACCTAATTCGGTCATGTTCTCATGCCTGAAAATGTTAGCGTTTGATCCAGCAGCTATAAGTTTAAATTGAATGTGACTCATTGACCCTAACTTTGAGTTTTATGCCATTTTTTCACTCTTAACTTTGAATAGCAGTAAAAGACTGATGGATTCGTGCAGTTCCAGCGAGGCATTAGTTTGTTATTTTTCTGAGATTAGCACACCTACGCTGCAGCAATGTAAATACGACGAATACAACGGCTCTATTTGCACATGGTTTTAGGCCTCTTGTTCAGACTGTTTAATCATGTGACTGAGGAAGCATGTTACGATCAATTCACAGGCCTGCTTGACACAACTGTTATTCTTTCATTTGGTTTTGTAGTTATGCCCATCCATATTGGTTTTCAAATAAAAGCAGGTTTGTTTTAAATCAAACCTGCTTTCCACAGTTTTCCCACTTTTGGCCTACGGTAGTTATTTTGAACAGTCTTCACAGGGTAATAAAAAGCTGACCGACACTCCTTACCCTCATTCTGACCTTATTGTTGCAACATAGGATGGTGCACATGGTAGATCTTGTCAAAAAACAGAGCCAAAATACCACAGATAGCAGTGACAGGACACTGATTTAATAAGACTTTATTAAAAATGATGACCATGGCATGACTTGCATAAAAGCATAAACCTAGTTAATGTGGTTTAACTTAATCTCAATAACCTATATTTTGGGAATGCGATATTTGAATATAATTGACTTTAGTTGCTCACAAGATTTGCAGAATCAGGGACATCTGGTAACATTACTCTCTTCACATTTGTTTTTTGGGTTGTTTTATTACAATATTACTTTTTTTATATTTTTTATTTCATTTTTAACTTATCACTTGATACCAGTAAATCGTCATGATTCTCAATACCATTTATGATAACATGGCAAAACCAAATATGCTATTGAACACTCCTTAATTTAATTAAAACGTTAAAGGAAACCAAAAAAGAAACCTCCTTGCCCACATTCACTTTCATTGTGTGGAAAAGTTTGTACATTCTGTTATGTATAACTTTCATATGGAAAGTCATATGGATTGGATTTTTTCCGTCATCTACTGAATTTTTCGTCAACGATACCAGGGACACCGAAACACCTGGGAACATGAAATTTGGTGGGCATGTAGCCCCACTAGACTTTTACGGAAAAATTTCGTTTGGTCCCCGGGGGCCACTCCCCCCCCCGCGCTGGGCCCCCCCAAACCCAAAAAATGCAGTTTTTCCTAAATAACTACCTGAACCGTGGCACCGAGGATGAAGAAATTTTTATGGTATGTTGGTCTTAAGGGCCCACATCAACCTAGCCCATAATCGATTGTCAAAGTTTTTTTTTTTTTTTTTTTTCGTCATCTGCTGAATTTTTTCGTCAACGATACCAGGGACACCGAAACACTGGGGAACATGAAATTTGGTGGGCAGGTAGCCCCACTAGACTTTTACGGAAAAATTTCGTTTGGTCCCCGGGGGCCACTCCCCCCCCCGCGCTGGGCCCCCCCAAACCCAAAAAATGCAGTTTTTCCTAAATAACTACCTGAACCGTGGCACCGAGGATGAAGAAATTTTTATGGTATGTTGCTCTTAAGGGCCCACATCAACCTAGCCCATAATCACTCATTTGTGATTTGCGCCCCTCCCATAAAAAATGAAAATGCAATATTATTCTGCTTTAATCGCCCCTATCTTCAGTTGAGATGTTCAGAACTGCACCATATTTCATGTGTATGATTAACTTGACATCCTCTGGGGGTATGCTAAGTTTCGTAGAATTTCATCCATGGGGGGGTATAAAATAAATTAATTTATGTGCACATTTAGTGACTGTACACTCATCGGCCTGTAGATGGTGGTGTTGAGCGAAGGGTTGCTGATTTAGGATGATACTATCACTAAGGTTGCCAACTGTCCCGAATTAGGCGGGACGTCCCGCATTTTGGGCCTAATTTATTTGTCCCTTGCGTGACCTCCCGTGTCCCGTTTTTTGACAAGCTGATAAACCACTGACTGATACAACAGCAACAGCAGCAGTGCTGACCACGACACTTGAGAATGATCACCGACACCTGTCATCATCCAATCACAGCTTTTTTTAATCACTGTTTTGAGACAAATCATTGTTTGATTTGCGAACATCCTCTGCCGTCTGGTCGCTTCCGCTTCAAGCCGGACTCGTCTCGCGCTAACGGTAATTTCCTTTCACTGTCCACGTTTTGATTTCGCCTAATCAATTTTGGCGAATGCAAACAACGTGATTATTGTTCATGAGTCTAACATCCAGCCACGCAAGAAAACATGTAATCTACCTGAGGGAATAATATGCTCAAAAAACATTTCTGATTATTATTAATGTTTTAAAGCTTTTAGAAAGTACATAGAAAGCTTTTGTAACATTATCTTAACTGTCACTTGTGATTAATGTAATGCATCCTTGCTGAATAAAAGTAGGCAATTACTTTCTTTATTTTTTTTCCCAAAAAATAATCTTACTAACCCCAAACTTTTGAACTGTAAGCCTAGTGTATAATGTTAAAAAAAGCTTTCTATTTTAGATAAATGCTGTTATTTTGAACTATGGTTTGTTTGTAATGTGACTTTTTTCATGTATGACATTAAAATTATTTTTAGAATTAAATACATAAATAGGTTAAGCAATACAAATGTGTTTATGTCTGATAACCTTTTGAACACAAACTTAACTGCAGACACTGAAATGACGTACACTGTGTGATACAGTACAAATATTTTGAGTGTCCCTCATTTTCCTATAAATAACCACGATTGTCCCGCATTTTCCTTTTCTGAAGTTGGCAACCCTAACTGTCACACACACACATGCAGGAATACAAACAAACGCAAGCATGCACACACACTGACATCCACACGCACAGACACACACCCATACACACACACATACAAATCCACATGCACAGACACACACACAAACACACACGCGCACACACATGTACGCACGCATACATACACGCACAGACACAGACACAGACACAGACACACACATACACAAACACACACACATACACACACACACACAGACAGACATGCACATACTACTACTTTTTTTAGGTATATACATAAACACGCAATACAGCCAAATTGCTCCACGTCATTTCTTTTTGTGGAAAGCCAGTGCAGGCCTGAGCGGCGGTCATATTTTGTACCGCCATGCGGTACATCTAGTTTACAATATATTTAATAATTATAATTACCTTTACAATGATCAAGTTATTCATTATAATATTTTTTGTCCCACCTGTTTAGTCACTTAAGACATGACTTATAATTTGTAATATATTAATAATTATAATTACCTTTACAATTATTGTTATTTATAATTATATTTAATTTTGTCCCACCTGTTCACAGTCAGTTAAGACATGACTTATAATTTATTAATAATTAATCATTCTTTTTAAAGATATGATTATTATAATTATATTGATATAAATATAATTGAATACATATAATTGATAATTTATTGCATTAAATATTAATATTTATTATTTATTAAATTATAATTTGTTTAACTTAATCATCATAATAATTATGCACATATTATATATATTGGGGTGTAACGGTACATAGAAGTCACAGTTCGGTATATGCCTTAGTTTTGGGGTCACGGTTCAATACAGAATAGGAAATAGGAAAAATGGTCACTTTAGTTTAGGGTCCAATTCTCACCATTAACTATGACTTTTGCCTCAAACCCCTAATTACTGCTTTTTAGTTAGTATGGTTATTAAGTTTAGGTATGGGGTAGGATTAAGGGATGTAGAATAAGGTCATGCAGAATAAGGCATTAATATGTGCTTTATAAGTACTAATAAGCAGCCAATATCCTAATAATATGCATGCTAATAAGCAACTAGTAATAAGCAACTAATAATGAGAAATTGACCCTAAACTAAAGTGTAACTGGAAAAAGGAGAAAAAAACACAATGCCAGGTTTATTTTTATTTTATTTTGACATGACAATAGTGCTAATTACAGTTTGTTCCACCTAGCGGCATTTAGTCTCCCTGAGGTAGTTGGTACAGTACAGCCTCCTTTAGTGTATTAAGCACAAAGCAGTAAACAGAATTGCATAGGTCATATTGTTTTGCAGGGCAATTTTGTGTTGTTGTTGTTTTCTTCCAACTATTTTGGTCTCAACTTGGTACTGAAATACTGGTACATTTGACATCCCTAGTTTCTTGTCCTTTACACTTTTTTCTACACAATATAAGTAACAAAACAGAACTCTACTTAAAAGTTTAGCGATTAGACTAACCGTTTGATTTTATTTTGGATGTAATCTATCTGTAACATTTGCACCAATCCTATGTTTTAATTTTCTTCTTTTTAGGTGAGGCAAGATTTCGTCCAGAGGCAAACCGTCGCTTTCTCATCTATGTGAAAGAAGAGCCGGATGATGCTAATGGCTACTTCAACCTGGGCATGCTGGCGATGGATGCTAATGAGAATGAAGAGGCCGAGCGCTGGATGCGGGAGGCCATTCGACTGCAACCCGGCTTCCGCAGTGCTTTGTTTAACTTGGCTCTGCTCTACTCTCAGTCACAACGTGAACTGGATGCTCTCCCAGTGCTTGAGGAGCTGCTGCGGTACCACCCGGAGCACGTCAAAGGCTTGATCCTCAAGGGAGACATCCTCATGAACCACCGCAAGGATACACGTGGTGCAAAGGCCTGTTTCGAACGCATCTTAAACATGGACCCCAGCAACGTGCAGGCCAAGCACAACCTCTGCGTGGTGTACTTCGAAGAACGGGAGCTCCAGCGTGCCGAACGCTGTCTGGAAGAGACCCTCGCTATGGCCCCACACGAAGATTACATTCGACGTCACCTCGCCATTGTACGAAACAAAATGGCCGCCATGAGTGCCGCGGGGCAGCCGATTGTGCAGACAGAGGGCAGTAGTGTGGCAGACAAAGAGCAAGAGCAACATCAACATGACAAAAAGGAGGACGAGGAAGGGCGAGGAGTTGCTTCAGGAGCAGGGGAGGGGTCCAGGAAAGAGAAGAATTTGAGGAAATCCTCCCCGATAGAAAGCGTCAGCGGCCAGGGCCACGGCCAATCAAAGAATTTGGATGCAGGCCAGCCTGACAAGAGGACTAACAGCAAATCCACAAAAGAGATTAAAGATATAGAAAAGAAAAGGGCGGCTGCCTTGAAGAGACTGGAGGAGATTGAACGCATATTAAGCAGCGATTAACCTTGTTTATCAACCATCCCACTATTTTTATATATAACTATTTAAAGCGCTAGAACGAGACTCCAATGTTTTTCCACCACAAATTGAGCCCTTGTTTATGCATGTCTTGTGGCGCTTTTGTTTGATCATTTTGTTTCTTTTATATAAGGTACAGTATACCTCCTTTTCCCACAGCTTTAATTATGTAAAGCTGTTTGGCTGAAAAAGGAAAACCAGGTGTGCATTCACAACATGCGCTGAAAAAGCACAAAATTAGGTACTTTTTTAAAGAAACCCTGCAAAAAAAAAAAAACTTATTTCACCATATTGTTTATTTATGATTGTCTATATTTGAGTCACTGGATTAGTTTTTGTCACTTTTGTGTATTGATTTAACTTGACCACTGGCAAGTATTACTCATAATCACAAATAAAATGTTGGTATATTAGCCAGCCCATTTTAAAGCAGGGCCTCTGAGTGGTCCGTCACTTGGCTGTTGGGTTTTAGATCAGCAAACCCCTCCCCTTCTTTGCATGACATCACCGATTTCCTCCAATTCTCAGCTGCTGTTTGTTGATGTGTCATTGTTGTTGTTATTTTAGTCTCGACGCTGAATGGTGTCAGTGTTTAATTATATCCTTTGACATAATCTAATTCTGAATTAGGGTCACCTCCCTTCGCCAGCCCTCTTTTCAAAGGCTTCTGGGATTTTTCAATATGGCTTGCATTCTCTTTGGGCTCTTACTGATTTCACAGATTGGTCATGCAGAGCCAGACTTTGCTTTTTATTTGGACTTTTTGCTTTACTTTTTAATGTTTTCTGCTGCTTTTAGCTCTGTTTCTTGTTCTCCCCACAAAGACTAAGCCATAACATTAAAATCAAGCATTAAGCAGAAAAAACTTAAAACCTTCATTTAAAGGATTAATTCCCCCAAAATTAAACTTGTCATCCTTTGCTTAACCTCATGTGATTTCAAACTTTTATGACTGACTTCCTTGTTTTATACCTCCTTATGTTATAAATTATGCAAAAGCATCATATGACTTCTGAACTGTGCAATAGCTTTGTTCGACTAACAAAAACAAATTTAAATTATTTGGTTTAAATTTAAATGAAAATTATTCAATGAAAATCCCGACTTAAGCTCACCTAGGCAAGTTCATAAGAGAACTAGTGATGTCAGATTGACCCATAATTTTGCATTCAATCTAGTTCTGTGAGTGATTTGTTTGATTCGCTGATCCAACGATACACTCAAAGCAGTTTACAGCTCACTGGAAGAGAAGATTTTCCATGAATTGCAAAAATTTTGGTCTGTTCCTCATACAGTTATCATATGACTTCAAAAGACTTCACATATGGTGCATATGTAGTCATTGGATCATGAAACTATAATGTTGCTTCTTTGAAACTCCAGTCTCCATTCATTGCAATTGCACTGACAACAAACAGTACAGTTCTTGAAAATGTCATCTTTTGTATTCCATAGAAGAAAGAAATTCATAAAGGTTTGGAAAAAATTGTTGACAGAATAGTCATTTTTGGGTGAACTGTATGGCGAACATCACTGTGTAGCCAACATTTTTGCTGGTTCTTTTAGCTTTGTTTTTGAAAAGAATAAATCACATTTTTTTAAAGCTAAGATTATACGCCGCTGTGTTACTTCAGTATTTAATGTGCTGCAGATAAACTTCAAATACATGTGGTGCTCAGTCAAGTTGGGCATATTGTTTCCTGTGTAGCTGAAACAACCATGCGCTCTCACTGGAATCCTGTCGTCGTTTTACTGTTTACTTTGAAGGCAGGCCTTTGACCTTTTTGAAGATCTTCACAGGAAAAAAAAAAGCTACCTGAGAGCTCACTGATTTGTCAAGGCAAACTCCTTAAAGCCTGTAAGTGCATTTCCATACATTCTACAACGCTAGCGGTATTAACATATATGGGGCACATATGAAAATTCTGCAAATTGTTGCATTAAATAAAGGCACTTAAAGTAGCATAACTGTCGCCTTTATCCGATTAAGTAGTGGACTCATGTAGTTCACAGTATTATCAGCTGTTTTGCCAATTGAGATCACCCATAAAACTTGAGCGAGAAACCTGATAACTACACCTGTTTGATCTTTCTTTTGGCAACTTGTGCATCTACATCTTTTTTTATTTTATTGTAAGTTTGATAGTCTATAAGGACAGATTTACATGGTTGTATCATGTTAACTTTAAAATATTTAGTATTAGGAGTTCACCTCTCTAAGAGGTTTATTTCCCACTAAATCATCTCACTCAACTCTCATTCAGCTGTATGTGATATGTCATATTTCAAGTTTGCTTCGGCCCTGCTTGAGTCCTAATGATGTTTTAGGACCTTTTCCTCATGTTTACTCATGCTGTGCTTTTACACCAAATCCCATTTCTTACATCTTGATTTATAGTATTTGCTTTTTTACTTGGACTAATGTTTTGACTTATGAGTGGTGGTGGGACCTATGGTTTTCCAATAAAAACAACTTACATCAGGAATGTCTCATAAATTCCACTTTTTTTATGCATTCTGGCAGCTGCAAACAAGCCAACGCAGAGACCTGATCAATTTTTTCGATTTGCAAAATCCACATGGTCCAAAATTACTCCCCCACGCCTTTGATGACTCGTGTGCTACCCAAAGGCTGTAACTGTCATTTTACTTGTTGTCTAGGCCTCAGGTTTCAGCACTGAGCTTGTGTTGCAATAGTGCTCACTGTAATGTGATATGTGCGCAATGAAGTGTGCAGCAAACAAGTGGTACTTTGTTGCATTTGTTGAACAATTTGGCATGATATTGATCTGGGTAATTAACAAATCTTTGTGTAACCCATTAATCCAAGCTGCCAGCTTTTGGTGGAAATAGGCTTATGCTAAGAGTGGAAGGCCCATAACTAGGATTTGTTGAAAAACCGTGAGATCCGTCGCAAACGTAATTATGCACAGATTCTGGCAGGCAGAGGATACTAAACCACAGGAACTTGAGCTTTAAATTGTCTACAGAGCTCCCAGTTTAAAAAACAAGATTGTCATCACATTGACATTTGATCACACAAGATGTTTAATATGATTATGCTTTTAGTCCATGTGAGAGCACAATTTATATTATTGGATTAAAGGCTCAATGACTCTTTTGTAGTGGAAATGCCTGAATACATTTTAAATGGCCATGTCTCTGGTTTTAGAATTCATGAACTGGTCCATGCCCTATGGAGGAGGAACGAAAAGTAGCTGTTGGAGATGATAAACTATGGAAGATGGTCAGACTAAGTCCTTGATGAGTATTGTTAAGCATTTGTAATTTTATAAAACCTTCACAGTGTTTATTGTAATTAACATGATTTATTTTAGCTCATTATTGCATGTGGGTCATAGGTTGACCTATATTTTTTGCACTTTTAAAAAAATCTATAACTTTTCTTTAATATTAAAAGAATAAAAAAAAGATCTGGTCACACTTTATATTAGGGTCCAATTCTCACTATTAACTATCTATTAACTACAACTTTTGCCTCAAACTCCTAATTACTAGTTAGTAAGGTAGTTGTTAAGTTTAGGTTTTGAGTAGGATTAAGGGATGTAGAATAGGGAATAAGGCATTAATATGTACTAATAAACAGCCAATATCCTAGCAATATGCATGCTAATAGGCAACTAGTTAACAGTGGGTATTGGACCCCAAACTAAAGTTTTACCAATGATCTATATATAAACAAACATATGTGACCCTGGATCACAAAACCAGTCACAAGTAGCACAGGTATATTTGTGGCAATAGCCAAAAATACATTGTATGGGTCAAAATTATTGATTTTTCTTTTATGCCAAAAATCATTAGGATATTAAGTAAAGATCATGTTCCATTAATATATTTTGTACATTTCTTACCATTTCGCACCACATTTATTTTTGTGAGTGAATGCAGCACAATCGCGAACATAAATGGACAACTTTAAAGGCGATTTTTTTAAAGGCGATAGTTGTATCTCGGCCAAATATTGTCCTATCCTAATAAACCATACATCAATGAAAAGTTTATTTATTCAGCTTTCAGATGATGTATAAATCCCAATTTCAAAGAATTGACCCATGTGACCCCATGGTTTTGTGGTCCAGGGTCACATATACACTTTACCAGCTATAAAGTACTAGTACCGGTTTGGACCCCCTTTTTCCCCTCAGAACTGCCTTAATTCTTCGTGGCATAGATTCAACAAAGTGCTGAAAACATTCTTCAGAGATTTTGGTCCATATTGACACGATAACATCACGCAGTTGCTGCAGACATAAGCTGCACATCCATGATGCAAATCTCCCGTTCCACCACATGCCAAAGGTGCTCTATTGGATTGAGACCTGGTGACTGTGGAGACCATTAGAGTACAGTGAACTCATTGTCATGTTCAAGAAACCAGTTTGTGCTTTGTGGCATGCATGTTATCCTGCCGAAAGTATCCATCAGAAGATGGGTAAACTGTGGTCATAAAGGATGGACATGGTCAGCAACAGTACTCAGATAGGTTGTGGTGTTTAAGCGATGCTCAACTAAGTAACAAAGTGTGCCAAGAAAATACCCCCACACAATTACACCATCGGCAGCCTGAACCGTTGATGCAAGGCAGGATGGATCCATGCTTTGTAGTTTACACCAAATTCTGACCAAAATCTGAATGTCACAGTAGAAATTGAGACTCATCAGACCAGGCAAAGTTTTTCCAACTTCTATTGACCAATTTTTGTGAGCCCATAAAAATTGTAGCCTCAGTTTCCTGTTCTTGGCTGACAGGAGTGGCTTAGAAATATTCGTTTGCACACCTCGGTTGTAACGAGTGGTTATTTGAGTTACTGTTGCCTTTCTATCTGTTCAAACCAGTCTGGCCATTCTCCTCTGACCTCAGGCATCAACAAGGCATTTTCGCCCACAGAACTGCAGCTTTACTGGATATTTTCTGTTTTTCGTCCCATTCTATTGGCGCTTTTCCACTGCATGGTACGGTACGGCTCGGTTCGGTACGGCACGCTTTGGCGCTTTTCCACTGCATGGTACGGTACGGCTCGGTTCGGTATGGCTCACTTATGGCGCATTTCCACTGCATGGTACGGTACGGTACGGCTCGCTTCGGCTCGCTTTAAATGGTACCACCTCTGTTGAGGTTCCAAGCGTACCGTACCGATACTAAAATGTGACGTGAAAACACTGAAGATCACTGATTGGTCAGACAGAATCGTCACTACCAGTGTCATTGTATTTGCGACACGAGACCATGCACGAGACAAACCTGCTAGATTTAAATAGCCAGTAGACAACAGCCAACGCTGTAGTTTCTTGCAGTTAAAAAGTTTCTTGCAAACTGTTTCTTGCAGTCAGGGGCGGCGCCGGATAATTTTTAACGCATGTGCTGTGTGTGTATATATATATATATATATATATATTATCAATAAATGAGCAAAACTTGGCCACAAAATATTTAATATTCAATTATTTTAATGATCACAATTAAAGTTTTAATTTTATTAAATTGAACAAGCGCAAAATTCAGCAATCAAATATTCAAAAAGACTTAATAATAATGTTATTTCTCTCTATAGGCGCGTTTACTACGAATATGGCGATCGTCAACTTCATCTTTGCCAGACACTGACAGAAAACACTATTTTATAAATAAAAATCAATGCACGCATCCCCGGATTTACAAATGCACATCTTGCTTGTTGCACGCACATTATGTCGAAATAACGAGATATTATGTTGAAATAACATTATTATTAAGTCTTTTTGAATATTTGATTGAATGCTGAATTTTGCGCTTGTTCAATTTAATAAAATTACGCCTATATATAGCCTATATATATGCTATTAATAAATGAGCAAAACTTGGCCACAAAATATTTAATATTCAATTATTTTAATGATCACAATTAAAGTTTTAATTTTATTAAAACGCGTGCACTGATTTTTATTTATAAAATAGTGTTTTCTGTCAGTGTCTGTGCATGGCAAAGATGAAGTTGACGATCGCCATATTCGTAGTAAACGCGCCTATAGAGAGAAATGCACATAATGGATTACATAAGAGAGTAGCCTATTTCTTTTTGTTTTGAATTATTTCGTTTAAAGACATTTCAAGCTTTGTGTATTTGAGGATGAGATGCGCTCCAGTTAACGTACAATGCAAGTGACCGCTCGGGCGCCTCAATGATTAAATTGTCTATTTTGCTCTTATTTATTCAATCCAGGTAATTGTTTGATGAAAAAAATATTAAAATTAAGATACAATTTATACAAAACGAAATTCACTTTAAAGAAAGGCTTTCTACAAAACAAAACTTAATGAAGTGGTCAAAATTATGTCCGACTCGCTCCATGTCTCTCTACTCGTGCTGTTCACTTTTCATAATCAACATAGGCAGATGGAAAAAAATAACATAACATTAACTAAATGCGCTTTTTTAATGGCAGTAGGATAGTTTAAAACAGTACATTAGGCCTAGACTCTCTATTTGTAAAGATTGCTGCACATTCATTTAATTCTGAATTTTGCACACACAAGTTGAAAGGCATTTGTTCAAATCAAGTTCACGGATAATTGTGCGTGCATTTATTAATCATTATGATACTAAAATCATAACAAAGTAGGCTATGCTATGTACAAAAAATCAGATGAGCCCAGAATATGAACGCAACGTTTAATTACACGTTAAGAATTTTCCTTCCATATAGTAAACCATTATAAGAACGTTTAATTTAATTTAAAAACATCCACATGCCGAGAATCAAGAGCACCATCCCCTGTGTTGTGCGTTTGAAATGTGGCGCGTTTACGATGATGTCATGGCAGTAGAGGCGGCAACTATAACGATCAGTCCCACCCAGTTTGAAGCGGTACTAACTGCAATGGAAAAGCAACCGAGCTAAAGCGAACCGAACCGTGCCGTACCGAGTCGAGTCGTACCACGCAGTGGAAAAGCGAAGCGAGCCGAACCGTTCCGCGCCGAGTCGAACCGTACCGAGCCGAACCGTACCGAGCCGAACCGTGCCGTACCATGCAGTGGAAAAGCGCCATATTTAAACCCTCTTTAAAAAAAAATTCCGCTCAGGCTTGACGCTTTTGCCGTTGGTAAGAAGGTGTCTTGTGATTTAAAAGCCATACTGTACATAACCACTTAAAGGCCCCCTGTGATGAAAATCATGCTTATTAGAATATATATATACAGTGAGGAAAATAAGTATTTGAACACCCTGCTATTTTGCAAGTTCTCCCACTTGGAAATCATGGAGGGGTCTGAAATTGTCATCGTAGGTGCATGTCCACTGTGAGAGACATAATCTAAAAAAAAATAATCCAGAAATCACAATATATGATTTTTTAACTATTTATTTGTATGATACAGCTGCAATTAAGTATTTGAACACCTGTCTATCAGCTAGAATTCTGACCCTCAAAGACCTGTTAGTCTGCCTTTAAAATGTCCACCTCTACTCCATTTATTATCCTAAATTAGATGCACCTGTTTGAGGTCGTTAGCTGCATAAAGACACCTGTCCACCCCATATAATCAGTAAGAATCCAACTACTAACATGGCAAAGACCAAAGAGCTGTCCAAAGACACTAGAGACAAAATTGTACACCTCCACAAGGCTGGAAAGGGCTACGGGGAAATTGCCAAGCAGCTTGGTTAAAAAAGGTCCACTGTTGGAGCAATCATTAGAAAATGGAAGAAGCTAAACATGACTGTCAATCTCCCTCGGACTGGGGCTCCATGCAAGATCTCACCTCGTGGGGTCTCAATGATCCTAAGAAAGGTGAGAAACCAGCCCAGAACTACACGGGAGGAGCTGGTCAATGACCTGAAAAGAGCTGGGACCACCGTTTCCAAGGTTACTGTTGGTAATACACTAAGACGTCATGGTTTGAAATCATGCATGGCACGGAAGGTTCCCCTGCTTAAACCAGCACATGTCAAGGCCCGTCTTAAGTTTGCCAATGACCATTTGGATGATCCAGAGGAGTCATGGGAGAAAGTCATGTGGTCAGATGAGACCAAAATAGAACTTTTTGGTCATAATTCCACTAAACGTGTTTGGAGGAAGAAGAATGATGAGTATCATCCCAAGAACACCATCCCTACTGTGAAGCATGGGGGTGGTAGCATCATGCTTTTGGGGGTGTTTTTCTGCACATGGGACAGGGCGACTGCACTGTATTAAGGAGAGGATGACCGGGGCCATGTATTGCGAGATTTTGGGGAACAACCTCCTTCCCTCAGTTAGAGCATTGAAGATGGGTCGAGGCTGGGTCTTCCAACATGACAATGACCCGAAGCACACAGCCAGGATAACCAAGGAGTGGCTCTGTAAGAAGCATATCAAGGTTCTGGCGTGGCTTAGCCAGTCTCCAGACCTAAACCCAATAGAGAATCTTTGAAGGGAGCTCAAACTCCGTGTTTCTCAGCGACAGCCCAGAAACCTGACTGATCTAGAGAAGATCTGTGTGGAGGAGTGGGCCAAAATCCCTCCTGCAGTGTGTGCAAACCTGGTGAAAAACTACAGGAAACGTTTGACCTCTGTAATTGCAAACAAAGGCTACTGTACCAAATATTAACATTGATTTTCTCAGGTGTTCAAATACTTATTTGCAGCTGTATCATACAAATAAATAGTTAAAAAATCATACATTGTGATTTCTGGATTTTTTTTTTTTTTGATTATGTCTCTCACAGTGGACATGCACCTACGATGACAATTTCAGACCCCTCCATGATTTCTAAAATAGCAGGGTGTTCAAATACTTATTTTCCTCACTGTATATATATATATAATATTATTATTATTCTAATTATTTATTTTTTAGAGAGAGAGAGAGTGCCGCAATGTTCAATAATTTAATGTACAACATAATTCACAAATTTGATAAGTCTTATTCGAAGAAGATCAGAAGGCAGAGTCCTGACTAGACAAGAGGAGCTGGGGATGGAGGAGGGTAATTATCTCCTGAGCAACGCGATAAAGCTGCTGCTAATACTGAATGGGTCTTATATATGGGGATGCTGTGATAGTCGTCGTATTGCACAATCGATGTACAATCGAGGTTGTCAATGGAAACATTTCTTGGAAAATAAAATGGGAATGAAAATGTTTTTTTAGTAAAGCAGATCTACAATGAATGGTTGGATCATGTCACTTGTCAATATAAGATTAGTTGTCTTTACAAAATGAAAGGCATTTTGTGAACATGGTTTGTCAGCTTGTCACCTTGTAGTAAAGAACCACCTACCCCAGGGGCATCTGTGTCCTCAAAGTTAGGAGTGATCCTGCACTTTTTATTTTTGCTCACAACACCAGTCTGACAACATAACCCATTTAGTCACAACTTGCTTTTATTGTTTTACTGTTTATAATGTGATTATTGCAACTTGGTCATCTCACAAATGTCAGTTGAACAATGTGAGCCTATGAATCAGAGTTAAATTAAATACTTCACACATGCGTCAGCTTAAGTGAGTCACTGCCTTTGTATTCAGAATAATTACATATGGTTGAATAGCGTTTATTTCTCTCTTTTTCAAATAGAAAGTATGCTGGCAAATCAGCTGTAAATCATGCGTTTATCAGGCCCCCCATGGCACAGTGTAATATTTAAATTCATTGTATTTAATCATTCCAGTTAGTTATTAAATTGTGTAGTTTAACAGATGTATTATAAGATCATTAAGGACAAGTGTTTAAACTCATTTGTTTTTCCATTAGCTATTGAAGATAACAAAAAAGTGCGAAAAAAACCAACATGTGAAATCAATGCATCATGGAAGTGAGGTTAAGTTTTGTAACAGTGACTCTTGCTCTTCCCTATGGAATGGGTGTACGTGAGTCAAGACATGGTGGATGTAAATCATTATCTAAAGTGGTTTCCATATGTACATTTTTAATAAAGACAAATGTGTCTTGAATCTGATCTGTGAGACCTAAATATATTTAATTTCTGTTAGCAATTAAATGGTTTTATTTTATGAAAGAGAGGTTGTTTTTAAGAGGAAATACGTTTATATAAATAATTTATATAGAAATACAGTACATTTGTTAACTTAAAAAAATATCTTTGAACAAAGGAAGTCTGTATTCGTCTGCCAATAAGTTATAAAGCTCTTTTAATAGCAGATGCGATGTACGCAATTGTCCTCGAGTAACAGTATTTTGATGTAAGCCATGGTAATGAGGCACATAATCCTGTGCTTGATTATTTTCTCTTATCTCTTTAAAACAGTTATTGTACAGGATTAGGGATAAGTGTTTGCTTTTCTTTCTTTTTTTTAAGTCCCCCTGTCGTCAATAATTGTATCCCTTAAAAAATGTTTTCCTTCGTGCCTTAAAATAGCTTGAATGTAACTCTACACCCTTGCCTCATTTAGTATACGCGGTACTATGAATATGCAAATTAGCCCTGCCTCCACTCACTCACACCAGCGCAGAGATTTACTCGTTGACGATCACAATTTGACAATGTAGCTTGTGACTTCAGAAATACCAGTGATTTCAAGTAGAAAATACATTTGTACATGGTTTGTCTTAAAGCACATTAAAAACACCATATAGACATATAAATCAACATTAAGAGCTTGATTTTCATCACAGGGGGACTTTAAGTGGTTATGTACAGTATCCCTTAAAATAACAAGACACCTTCTTACCAACAGCAGAAGTGTCAAGCCTGAGCAAAAACAATATTTGTAATAATTTTTTATTATTAAATGTATTTATTTGTAAATTAGTTTGTTTATTTACTATTGTTATATGCCAGTAAAATCAAAATGGGAGTTTTGTAACACTAAACTGGCTGATGCAGTTAAGCTTTCTATCACAAACACCACTAACTTAAAGCAACACCAAAGAACTTTTCCTCTTCGGTCCCTCTACAGGTTGGAAGCGGAATTTGTCCATTACCGCTTTCGTAAATAATTTAGCCTACTGTCGCACGGACGCTATTTGTTTATCCAGCACCAGCTTTGGAATGAACGATGTCCACAGACAAGGTAGAGTATGTTGCATGATTTTATGAAAGTATGATGTATTGCGACATCAGAAACGAAGAAAAACAAAATAATGACTATTGTGACGCTTGCCGTAAAGTAAGTCAAATTTGTAATTTCAAACGCTACCCAATCTGGCAAACTTGCATAGTGTGGTTATAGCAGATATAGGGCTGCAAAGCGAATGCAGAAGTGCCTTTCACCCTGTTACGACTTGATGAACCACTGAAACGATTTTGGAAACATTATTTTAAGGTAAAAAATAATCTTTAGTGTTGCTTAAAAAAAAAAAAAAAACAAGTGTTAAAAAGTGTTTTTTATCTGGAGACCTTCGAAAGGAATAGTTCATCACTGAATGAATATTCAGTCATTTACTCTGCCTCATGTCTTTATAAATTCAAGTGCTATTGTTTTTACTTTAGCTTATGAAACACAAATGATATTTTTGAAGTTTTCTAAAGTCAAACAATTTTATTTTGTAATGTAACATTTATGATTCAAGTCATACCATTCTTGTACGTACAATATTTCGCTGCTGCAAAGTTCGCTGCCGCTGCTGCAAAGTTTGCCATTTTGAATTCAAAATACATCACTGTATATACACTACTGTTCAAAAGTTTGGCATCAGTAAAAATGTTTTTTAAAGAATACTTTTATTCAGCCAGTATGAATAAATTTGAAAAGTGACAGTAAAAATATTAATAACGTTACTATTTCAAATAAATGCAGTGCTTTGAAACTTTTTTCCATCAAAGAATACTAAAACAAATCTATCACGGTTAAGCTGCAAAAGTATTTAGGTGCACAACTGTTTTCAACATTATCTATGTTTCCATCCACCTATTTTTATGTGAATTTTGGGATATCGCATAAAAACGCTGCATGGAAATGCCAACATGTGCATAAATTCTAAAAATGCTAATTAAAAACGTATGTGCTCAATTGAGGAAGATCATTTTTTTTATCCGATAAGAAGACATGCGCATAACTACGATGGAAACTGAATTTACAGAATAAATCCCTCAATGCGCAACAAAAAAACTCACGTGACTGCCTCAACAGTAGATGTGATAACTGGACTAACCAGTGAATCGATCTCATCGCACAGCATCTCAAATGTTAGTTTGATCATTCTGAAATACCTGAGCCAAACACCAAAACACCACCATCCGAACAGAAGATAACATGATGACACTCTAGATGTTAATAATGTATGATTTTGCTTCGAATTGTCAACCATTCCTTTAAGACACCAAAAAAAAACAAAAAAAGTGGCTTAATCTTAAAAGCCATTGTCTCGCTATAGTTACCACCACTTGCCAAGGAGTCACAATGGCGATTTCCTGCATTTGATCTGGAAGTGGCTATTTTAAGATGCAGTGGTCACTGGTCCTCTCATGTAAACAGTGATACAGAGACCTGAGCTAGAACAATTGTGGGAATTCCCATATGCAGACAGTCTTGGTTCATAGTGCTCTCCTGCTGGGTTTGACTTCTCAGCTGTACAACAGCTGGATACGAACAAATCGGCAACAGGAAGCCGCTCATTGGCTACTGAAGCCGAGGTGCTGAAGTGTTGAAGTTGACCCTGACCTCAGACAGCTCCCACATCAGCTCCCACATACGATCAGATGGAGTCACGATTAACCACAGGTCAGTACCTCTGTATCTTTTTTCACTTGAAGTCAACTCCCTGATTTCTCTGTGCTTCCAAGGAAATCCTGCCATGCGATAGATCTAGACAGTGTAATCTTGAAGATGTATCAGTCTGGTTCAACTACCTCAAAAAGGTTATGAAAAACAGACTAGACTAAGCCACCAAGTTTTATGACATTTTAAGATAAGCTCATTGTGAACTAACAAAATAAGGGTGAAAGCTGAAATGTGTAACGGATATACAAAAACACTGACTGTAGTCAAACAGGTTTCCCTGAGCACTTCCCTTGTCTGCCATTGGCCGGACAAACAAATAGCCCTGCCCAAAACTCACACCATTGGTTGAGCCAACATGCTGTGCAGATCTGAGTGCTCAAAAAAACTTTTTGGTTACACCTCAGACAATATTTTACATGCTTTTGAAGGGAGTCAGCATAGAAATGGTTTTCTTTTAGTTTTCTGCATTTTTAGCCATAAGAGACAGTATTTTAACACTGGAAAAATTACACTTCAGCTTAAAAGATAGTCACTGAACTGCCTAACTTTTGGGACTAACAGTGTGTGCGCTTTCCCCTAATTTTCTATGCAAGCCTCTCTTTTGTTTAAGCAGAAAGTCAAAATCCCATATGACCCTTAAGACTTAAGTGATTTCACAGACTGGTACTTGCTATATATAGCATGTTAACTGATTTTTACTTTTTTTTATTATTAATAATTCCCTTGAGTGTAATGATTTTTTTTATGAATTTGAGATACAAACAGCACAGAAATGCAACACATAATTTGATGAATACTCAAGGGTTATGTCATGAGTCTTTCTCTTTTCTTAGAAGGCTGAAAAATCTCCCGAGCGCTGTCACTGCCTTCCACCATGTCTTCTCGAACAAAAAAAACATTACGTCTGCGTCAGACTAATGCTGACTGGACAGGGTTTACCGCGAGTTTTCAAAATCACGATAATCAAACTGTTTTAATGATAATTTTATTTTAAACAATACTAACCATCAGGACATTTTATCGTGGTTTATCCCTAATATATAAATACACAGTGTTTCTCATTGATTCATTTGTGGCGGCCAGCCACAATTTCAACATTGACCGCCACAAACGCTTCCCATTCATTAACTAGACTGTGGTGGCCCAAAATATATTTAAACTTCTAATAATAACATAAAAGGTCTTTTTAATGTGGTGTTTTGCGGCAATGCTGTCAAACAAACTAAAACCGAAAGCACGATAAGGCTTTGTGTCCTTATCAAAAGACTGTCAGTTTGCTCTATGCACTTCGCTCACGCGATCACGGTTGATAACCGCTCACATGATCAGCTGGGTTTGATTCTCAAATACCGGTTCACAGTGAATTAATGCAGTGAACTCCATCTGTGTATGTGTGGAGTATCTGTAACTTATGAGGGTTTCTCTGGCTTTCCTGATATGAAAGCGATGATATAGCTCTTAAAAGCTTTTGATGATCATCGACTGAGCGCTTGAATCTGCTGTTGAGAGAGACCTTTTTGGGCCATAGTGGTTGCTGCCCCTATACGAAATGAGGGGCTGCAAAAATTGTCAGGTGAAATGCCAGATTGGAACCAAAAACAAGTGACAGAGTGGTTGGAGTCATCCACAAAAAGTGGGTCGGATTTGGATTTGGCTTGTGAGTTTCTGAAGTAAAGATAAGATAAGAGACCCTGGAAAAGCTGAACAGGTGACAGGAGACTGAAGATATAAATGAAATTACCTGTTTTGATTTTATCTGTTTTGCTTTGTTTAATGAAATAAGAAATTGTTTCGCCATCTAAAACTGATAGATCCGAAATTGTAGGACTTTTAGGCTGACATTGGAGGTGATGGTGAGTTCAGAGCACCTGAGAAAGCAAAGATGAACATTGCGTCGAGTGTGCTGGTGTAGAGAGATAGCCTAAGCGAAGGGTGGAGATACACTTAGACAGAATGTCCAGAGTTATGGGTTTTCTGGTGTCCGGGTGGGTAGGTTGAGTTCTTTGAATACCTTTGATAAGGAGGGAGGTCTACGTGTTGATTATCTCGGGAGAAGCTGTACCATAAATTAATTTATGAAAGAATAGGATCCCACCTAAGTACCCTCTATTGGAACCAGTTTGGAGGTTTTTGATGCTGTTTAGATAAGAAACGAATGAGGTGATGGAAAACAGGGAAAAATCGGGAAACAGGAAAATCGCAATAAAATAATAAAACTTTCTAAAGACCCACATCTTTGTTCTCTCCACTTTAGCCCTGATGCCTTTGATACTTTTTCCTCTGTATACTTTGGGGAAACGGTAATCTAGTAAGGCATAAAATTCCTTTTAAAGGGGTGGTTGATTATGATTTCACTTTTCTAACTTTAGTTATTGTGTAATGTTGCTGTTTGAGCATAAACAACATCTGCAAAGTTACGACGCTCAGTTACGACGCTCAACATCTGCAAGTTCAAAGCAAAGGAAGATATTTCCCCCTGAACACAATTTATAGATTATCAAGACAGAATATGCTAATCAATGACTAGAAGATAACTACACATAAGCTACATAAATTCATCAACTAACCATTCAGAAATGTTGTCTACATGTTGTCACTTCTTGAGTCTCTCCATCTTTCTGACTCCGGTTTGAACATAAAAGGCTAAAGGTTTTTGAAATTTTCAGTTCATGTCTGTGTGAGGTAATTGAAGCTGCTAATGGCACGTTCAAGTCCTCATGGGAAGTTCGTACGTACGAGGTGGGAAGTCGTGTTTACGGCGGCAGGTGCGTTCAAGTAAGATGGCGGAGTACTTTCTCTTAATTAATTATACAAAAATACAGTAAGGTTCTTAAACTAGAAAATAAAGAACAAAGAAATGTGCATCAGGTGTACTTTGTTTTTTTAGTGTTTTTAATTAATTTATGAAGCCACTGCCAACTTTATCGTTACATGTTGCATTGTTATATTATAATGCCATCATATTCTGTGCAGGCAATTAGCTTACTGCGCTGTAAATAGAAAAGCCTGACAAAATATCACTGCTAAATACCTTTAAGTATTGTGGTATTCCACCATGTTTCTCAGTGACACGCCCGCAACTCGTAAAGATCAGGGCTTAGAGAAAACCAAGAGCTCCCCACTTGTATTTACGACATTGTGGTGGCGCTCATGTGCCTATGGACAAGAGCTCTTGAAGCTCCGCACCCTGTGCTGGGAGCAGCAGCTCATTTGCATTTAAAGGGACAGACACAAAACGAGGCGTTTTTGCTCACCCTCAAAAAGTGGCAACTTTAACATGCTATATAAAAATATCTGTGGGGTATTTTGAGCTAAAACTTCACATACACACTCTGGGAACATCAGAGATTTATTTTACATCTTGTGAAAAGCGCATTATACCACCCCTTTAAAACCCGTTCAGCCTTTTCAATTTGAGCCAGAGCGCAAAATTAGTGAGAATGAAGACATTGAAGATGTTCAATGTCTCTGTGGCTATTGCTAATGGATCGAACTACTATTGTATGATTGACGTGTAAAAATCGTTTGATATGTCACCTGAATGCATTACACACAGTGAAACATGCTAAGAAGATGCTATCACAGATATCTCATGCATCACAGTACACACAAGCTTTGAGACAATCTGCCTCGATCCAGATGTGTTATGGGCTGCCCTCGTCAATCTCCACGGCAGGTACGGCATTTGGTTTAAGCCTACGCTTATATCCATCGCCTCCCGTAAGCTCTTTCAGTAGCTGTCGTCTACTAAAAGCCATCAGGGCTAAAGTGGAGAGAACAAAGATGCGGGTCTTAAGGAAGTTGTATTCGTCCACAGGCATCTTCCCATTCTTTTCTCCTCTTCTTATTAGGGGTGGGAATCTCTAGGCACCTCACGATTCGATTACGATTCAGATGGTAACGATTATCGATTATTAACGATTTTTTACTTACTTGGTACTTTTAAAGCAAAGTATTTATGATGACCCATAACGAACTTACTTCATCTTCCTATAATAATTTTATTAATAAAACAAATGGAAGTGATTTGAACATTGCAAAAAACCAACAGGAAAATAAATGTGTGCCTGTACTAGTGGCGTACTTGTAGTAAATTAATACAAACTTCAGCATATTCTGAATCTCTAGCATTTAATAAAAGACTTCTAACCAACATCCTCTTGTTATTTCCAATGAGCAATATAAAAAAACATTTTGCTGTAGCAAAATCACAAACAGTTTTTGTTCAAAAATATAGAATTATGTAACAGCAGCTCTCATATAATGCTTGTGGACTTACGCATATTCTGAATAATTAGTAACATACAAAGCCTCTCTTATTCACAACTAAATAATAAAGAGTTATGACTTGAAATGTTTGCTGTATACCACAATCAAAAAAAGCTTATACAAAAAAAGTGAATGAACATCTGCAGAGAGCACAGTCAAAAAATGTTCTCCCACCCCTACTTCTTATAGCTAGGAAAGTAGTGAAGACTTGCATTGCTTCTCTTGTTGCCCTTCGACTGAAAATTACAACCATAAACTGCACAATGTCACAGAGCCCCTAAAGGGACATGGTGGTGGAAAAAATATTTTTCCAATCTTTTGCATTCCCTCACAAAACTTTTTGCGTTCCCCTGAGAAACTTAGCGTTCCATCGCAAAACTTTTGCATTCCCTAGCAAAACTTTTGCGTTCCCTTGCAAAACTTTTGCGTTCCCTTGCAAAACTTTTGCGTTCCCTTGCAAAACATGTTGTGAGCTCGGACAAATACTTCCTGTTTAATGTCCCGCTGGCAGTGTTTCAGGCAGCTCTGTACGTTAACAATGTTACAATGTTAACAATGGAGACTCTCAACGGAAAAGAAAATAAACTAAGTAAGAGAAATAAAAGTGAGTTGAATTAAGCTGTTTAACCAGTGTTCTTCTGATCTTGATTTGGGTTCTTTAGTCTGCTCGTCTACATGGCTACTCCATCGTCTGTAAAGCTACTCCATGGCTGCTCTAAGTATCTTCTAATGCATTCTGGAATCTTCTCATGCTTTGTTTGTGTCCTAAGATTTTAAAATCAAATGAGATCTCTTTACTCTCCAGCTCTAGCAGAGAGTACAGAGGGTACAGTTTAGACATGATTCCTATTATAATACGAAACATTTTAAACAGATTTCAATCAAGACATCTTCTGAATTAAGAACATATGATCATACTGATAGGAAACAAGATACACTTTCATTCAAAAATCGAATAGTTATAACAATTACATGACTTATATGTGATCTAAGCATAATAGAGACATAGGTCGTAGACATAAAATTATGTAGTTGAGCGATGTTTGATTATAAGTCAGTCAAGAATTGTTTTGGGATGAATTTATGTATTTTGATATGTAAAGTCTTTCTCAGTTTTAAGAGATTTCAACCCTGGGGTTGTTCAGAGGTCCTAAAGAAGAAGATCTGTTTTGTATGTTGCTTAATATTACTCAGTACTTAAATATATAATTACACTGTAACAATGACACCTTAAAATAAAGTGTAACCCAATTCAGTCTTTTCCAAACTATCTAACGTTGACAACGTTCTTCCTTTAGTTGGGCTCATATCTTTGAAGCTTGCATGGCCATAACGTTCTTAGCTGGGGACTGGCTAGAGCCCACTCCATTTATGGCCCTAGATTAGACTGTTGATTTGGGGTCTGGAGGGTTGAGTTCTGTGTGGAATTATGTTTGAACGAATCACCTGGAAGATTCATTTGTGTTTGGTTCGCCCTCAGATCCTACACATATTATGAACGTGTTGTAGTATAACCAGCAGGGGAGCAGTGATGTGTGAATTTGGTGACAGTACAGTGTGTTACAGTGAAGTTATTGAATATTCTTCATAAAATAAAATGTGCAAAAGGGTTTAGGGTTTTGCCATTTGCAGATGGCCCCATATTCGGAAATGTCTCTCAGCCTCCTGCTTAGCTCGTTTTGAGGAAAATTGGGTTGTAACTCGTTGTCTATGTTACTATGATTGTAAATAGGTGTCATTTGTGTTTTAACAACGTTTAGCTCACGAGTTTTATCTGTGAATATATTGCCAACTTTATTGAACTCCTTAAATTAAGTACTCACTGACCGCATTTGAGTCCAAGTTTAAACACTATGAAACACTCCATTGTTAACGTACAGAGCTGTTTGAAACACTGCCAGCGGGACTTTAAACAGGAAGTGTCTGTCTGAGCTCACAGCAGTTTTTGCGAGGGAACACAAAAATCTTTGCTAGGGAACACAAAGTTTCTTGGGGAACGCAAAATTTGAAAAATATTTTTTACTTCCATCCTAAATTTTTTTCCACCACCATTTCCCTTTAGGGGCTCCGTACAATGTAGCATCGTATCAGTATTTTATTTTCCTAGTTGTGTTGCAGTAAAAATATTTGACGTCATCAACGCAGAATGCACTGCACACCTAAAATAAGGGTGCCCCCCATTGTCCAAAATATGTATAAAACGATGTGGATTTTTTAAATAACAAAAATCTTTCCTGGGTTTTCTACAACATATTTCAGTAATAGACATAATTTACGTTATATTAAAGGGGTGGTATAATGCCCTTTTCACAAGATGTAAAATATATCTCTGATGTCCCCAGAGTGTGTGTGTGAAGTTTTAGCACAAAATACCCCACAGATATTTTTATATAGCATGTTAAAGTTGTCACTTTTTGAGGGTTTGCAAAAACGCACCGTTTTGTGCCTGGCCCTTTAAATGCAAATGAGCTGCTGCAGAGGGCGGGGTTTCAAGAGCTTGTGTGTGTTAGCAGCTGCGATTACCTCACGCAGACACACTAAAATGACAGAAACTGTTCTGCCTTTAATGTTAAACCGGAGTCAGACAAAGATGGAGAGACTCAAGAAGTAGACAACATGTAGAATGCAACAGGACGTCTCTGAATGGTTAGTTGATGAATTTATGTTGCTGATGTGATGTGGAGTTAACTATCTTCAATTAGCATATTCTGTCATGGTAATCTATAAATCGCTTGTATAGGAACTGTTGTGAGATGCACACAGAGTGACTTTCTATTGCATGTGAAAAGATGGATGCTAAAGTTTGAGCTGACTCACAAATGTACTCTTATACAACAACTTTTCCTCTTCTCAACATGGACTGCGTGTTCCCGGGGGCGGGGTTTATGTAAATTTTAGGGTTGGTGATGTCACTAACCCGGGAGGAATGTTGTGTAGTCCCTACATTTGTTGTAGTCCTTTTCTTTAAAAGCAAATATCTTCCTTTGCTTTGAACTTTGTGCGCTGTAACTTTGCAGATGTTGTTTATGCTCAAACAGCAACATTACACACTAACAAAAGTTAGAAAAGTGAAATCATACTCAACCAACCCTTTAAGCCATACAAGTCTTAATACCCAGGGTTCACTTTCAATTGTATAACCATTACATTGTGTATTACTTTATATTTATTGTTTATATAACATTGTTTTATGCTGATTTGTGTATTTCACAAAAAATACACCAACAGATTATATGACTCGCATAGCTAAAGAACAGGGAGATTCCTATGACTTGCTCTAAACATGCAAGCATGAAATAAGTTTCAAATTCATTCCTTAATTTCAAACAAGAAGAGGCTTTTCATATATTCCAGAACTGGATTTTTTAAAATCCAATTAACAAGTCATCAGCCTGTTTTTTGATTGAGTATATCTTACAATGAGTATCTTATTGTTGCTGTCAAGTATGCACATAAGGGACTGCGTCAAACCATACAAATTGGTTAGCACATCGACTAAATGACCTCTTGCACGTTCTTAGTGCGAAAGAGCACAGATGTGAGGGCCTTGTCAAACTCTGCAAAGTATTATTTCTCCATGAGGACCTGATTTCCCAAAGAATCTGGGAACATTTTTCACAAGGACAGACTGGGTTGGGGAAAAAAAGGTCATGTGGGGTAAACAAGTTTGGGGGTGGGTGTGTCTTCAACGAACAAGGACACACTTCATGTTCATACAATCTTATAACTTGTGAGCTCTGAAATAACTTTGATGCTCTTGCGTAGGCACCTCTTAAATTCAATCGGTGCAAGCAAATGAGCACCTTTATTAGCCAATTCAGAAGCTTCTATAAGTGTTAGTCCTATTGCTAATGCTAATCCATTTAGGATTGTTTTGATTTAATCAAATTTAATCTAACAAGGGGCTTAAGGTTCAAACATGTTTGGGTGCGTCTATAGCTGTAGCACGTCCTCCCGAACATCTGTTTTGTCACTATTTTGTTTGCATCGGTGGGTAATAAAAACTCTAAATGGCCAGCGTGTGTTTCTGCTTTATAATATATTGTTAGTTTAACAATCTGTTAATACACAGAACACAAGCAAAACAGATCTGTTTCTGAGCCATGATAATTCTGAAATTTGATTAGTAAATTAGTGATATATCAAACCACTGTTTTGGAAAACATATATTGTTATTTTATTGTATAATCTTACAACTTTTAAAACAACTTGCCCCAACTTAGAATTCCTGTAACTCAAGCAGTGGAGCATGGTGCTAACAATGGAAAGATTCCTAGGGAATGCATCAATAATTGATGATAGTATAATAATATATGGCTTGAATACAATGTACTGTAAGTCACTTTGGAAAAAAAAAACATCTACCAAATGCATTAATGTGAATTTATTCCTGATGAAGACTCACATTTCAGACAGGGTACAGTTGCCAGGAAAATACAAGCTCTATGCCTATGCATTCCTGAAGCCTGTGGATAAGACAGCAGCAGTTTAACATGAGCTTGCTATCTCTAAAATAAGATGCTGTCAGAAATCATCAAAGGGGTCAGGAGTGAGAAGCCATTCGACAGCCCTTGTCTGTTTGAAGATGTTAAAAAGGTCCTGCAGACACTTGGGTGATAGGAAGTCAAAGTGACCTGCTTTAATCTCAGATGCTGAATAATCCTCAGTGAGAAGGAAAAGAAAGTGCAAGAACTAGAGGGAAGGGGTGGCAAAAAAAAAACCTTTGTGGCTTTCCTACTTGGAACACACACAAAAATGATGTATGAAAAAGAGCAGCATGAACATTCTGCTAAACATCTTTTTTGTACTGCAAGGAAGAAAGAAAGTCCCAAATGATGATGATGGTGAGTAAATGATGTTGGAATTTTCATTAATAGATTAACTATCCCTTTAAGTACTCATTTATTTTTACGGGCAGAGACATACAAGCACCATAATAAACAGTTGTGAAAACAGCACAAAAGTTTGTTGCTATAGCTACTATTAATGTACTTTCTTATAGTGGAAGTGCTAATAGATAAGTCACGGCCAACTGGCTAACATATGTACGTTTACATCCACTGATTCCTTTTATGTCCCACTATTTAAACATGGTTGACAACACATATGGAAGGTAAACTAACTTTAAAGCCATCTGGTTGTTAAGCTAACATTATTTACAGCTGTTGCTCTAAAACTTTAATAGGGCATTTTTTCAGGAACTGTAAAAAGTGAAAATTGTTCACCACACATCCCATATTATAGCCTAAGACATAAACATTCTTTCAAGCTGTCCCTGTAAATGCTGAAAAAATACAATATTCTGTCCTGCACAGGTTAAAAATAATAATTAACAAAAACTTAATCTTCAGAATTTATTGTACTCCACATAAGACTGCTTCCGCTTGGTGGCTGGGCAAAAATAAATAAATTGGTTTTCCACGAATGATGTGCACTTGATATCGGCTTCATGTGATTTCATTCCACAGACAAGCAGGCACCAAAATGTCTGGAGAGAAGGCATTTATGAATGTTCTCTCGTTGACATTTCAATTTACTCAACTATTGTCTGGCAGGCGGAAGAGGTTTTCACAGTCTAGTCTTATTATTTACACAGTAATACTCCTAGTTTGCAGATAGTATTATTCCTGTCATGCTAAGTTAATAATGACAGTTAAAACAATCACATAATTCTAAATGTGTTCTTTGTAGATCAGTAATCGGCGAGGGGTTTGCTGAAAAAGTTCAGAATAAAGTAGACTGGGGAGTGTCGTAACATGCTGTTTTTTTTTTTGTTGTTGTTTTTTTTTTGCGTTATTCATCACAAACTTTGATTTAATGGTCGTATATACATCTGGTACATATTAAATGTACTACTTCTCTATTAACTATGTCAATTAGAAGAAAAAAAAAGTACAAAGAGTGGCATTCTTACTACCTACCCACTACCTAATAGAAAACATGGACATCAGTTTCAATTTTTGTATGATTTCATCATATTTACTTTGTTTCTAAACATTTTTTATGTCAAACATACATCATACCACTCGTTTACTCCAACAATTGTTTCATTTTTAAGCCCTTTTAATACAAAATGACAAATCAAATTTGATCAAATACATAAAACGTAATCACTGTGTATGTGTGTCCGTGTGTTAGTCATTCTCATGATTGCATCATATGTCAGCCTGACTGGGTTTACATGCAAAATAATATTCTGATGTTAACCAGAATATGTTCACATTTGGATTATGAAAGTGTTATTTAAATACGTAAGGTATTGATTTCATCACTGTAACTCGTTTCTTATTGATCACGACACTCACTGGTCTTACCTCTTGAGTTTCCAGAATCTTTTACCCCATGATCTCAGGAGTTCGCACGCAGCTTGAAGAATCAATTTCATTGCAGATGTTTCTCCTAAATTGGAGATATAATTTAAAGGTTTATTTCCTCAGGAGAAATGAAATTGGAAACATATTAGAGAAGAGAAGACACATGCTAAGTATACAGAGCGATAAAATATGGATGGCAAATTAGACGATCCATTTTAAGATCTTTTTTTTGCGTTTGAGAGCAGACAAACGTCTCAATTACAACTCACTGCTGTATAGGAGAAACAATTAAGATTTTAAAGAGATCTCATTTGTGATTTTTCTGTCCTTCAAGATTTTGTTTTGAAGGTTGCATTTAAAAAAAATAAAAAATTATTGCCCGTCTTATATTTTACTCCACAAGATCATGAAGATTAGGGCTAATATAGTATTTTAAGAAGATCATTACTCAGATTTTAGTTCAGTTGTTTGCTTTTGTGAGCACTTCTACAGCAATACAGATCCATCAGAGAGGGAGTTCAATGTCCTTATGTGATTGTTTTTGTTTATTTCATCATTCTACATTAAAGGCCAAAATTCTACATCGGATCTTACTAGTGATTGACTTACGGGCTTTCCAGTGCCGCTGCTGTAATGTGGGTAAACATTGCTTAATATCTAACAGAAAATACATCTGTTATGTGGATGCATGTTGAGTTCAAGCTA
Source organism: Abramis brama (assembly GCF_963993115.1). NCBI lineage: Eukaryota > Metazoa > Chordata > Actinopteri > Cypriniformes > Leuciscidae > Abramis > Abramis brama. Next base: position 22,089,189 of record NC_139982.1, on the reverse strand, counting down.
GTTAAAATCCTGGAGGGTGACTGGCCTGAGGCTTCAGCTCCCACATGTTGATGTGCTACATTTCAGACTTATCACCGCCCTTTCAAAAATGCTAACAAAGGAAACAAAGTCAATTTTCTGTAAGGTCGGATCATTAGCTTGAAGATCAAAAAGATACCCGACTCTGCATGAAGGGCCGTAAAGGTGTTACTGCTTGTCGGCTACAAATTCTTTGAAGATCGTTTGCATACCATTAAAAGAGTTTATCAGGCATGTTGTGCAGCTGGTGCAAAGCTGTTACATCATTTCATTTATGACAGTTTATTGAACCTATCATATTTTATGGTTATATTACTGAAGCGCTGAAAGGGAGGGAATTCCATTTGACAGTTATTCTTTTTGCACTGAAACTGACCCTATATTAGACACATATATGTAATCAAATGTCTTAGCACTACAAAGAAGCAGTAGTGCCAAACTTGTAAAAAAAAATTAAATGCCTCAGTAATTTAATTACTGAAGACTGCCTATGGCATATGAGTCGTGTTCATCAAAGAGAAAGTGGGAACTATCCCATCCATGGGCAGCATTTAACAGTCAGAATTTATTTGGTTTTGTGTTTCTCTTATAATAGCCTAATTTTTTTAAATTGGGATAAAAAGTAGCTTGTGCATCGTGTGCAGTCACCGTGATTCCAATGAAAACCCTATTTGAAAAACCACAAATGCACTGCCATTTAAACTGTGTGTCCCCTCACACATTTGAATGCAACTTCTTGACCGAATTATCTTTGATATTTGCTCTGATACTATTCACCCTCATGATGCTACAAACTGATGACTTTTTCCCCTGTGGAATACAAAAAGGATTATCATCAAAAATGTCAAAGCCTCTTTTTTTCATGGTGCTAAAAATAAATAAATATAAATATAGAATTAAATTAAAAATGATGTCTAATAATGCATAAAAATGCTTTGATTTCTTTATGATCAATTCACATTTGATTTGATATCCAGGTATGATAATCACAGGAAACCACAGCCTTTTCCTGTAGCTTTAAAAAAACAAGAAATTTGCCATTACAGCTGCACAACATTCCCAATACAACTCAAGCAGCAAATGTCTTGAACATTCTAGGAGGCATGCTTGGACATTCATGCTTTTACAGGGAAGTTGTTTTACAGGGAAGTTGTTTTAGAAATATATATATGCTCATATAAGCAAGATTATTTAATTATACCTGTCTATGTGTTGCAATGCATTCTGCTTATGTCAAATACTTTAAAGGGCACCTATTATGCAAAATTCACTTTTACATGGTGTTTGAACATAAATGTGTGTTGGCAGTGTGTGAGCAAAACCACCCTAGAATGATAAAAATCCACCCAGTGTTTTTTTTACAATCTCAATAAATCATAAGCACTGTCTCAGAACAAGCTGTTCTCAGATTCGGCGCAATGTGACGTAGAATTGCGCAGGCCCCGCCCACGACTCCTTGATTGACACTGCAGTTTGAGCATAGACCCGCCCTGAGTGAGCTGGACACAGAGTCCGCCATTGTTCGAAGCTGGAGCAGCTGTAAACAAGAATGTCTCCTAAGCAATTGAGATGTGCTGTTGTTGGATGTAAGAATGAACATAGCAGTCTTCATTTACTCTCGTTGTTATTCGAGGATGGATCTGTACTGTTCGTGATCCAGCTCACGGTCTCCGGAGCGACACGACTAACGTTACTGGCCACGGCAGAAGTGAAAGTGAGAGCGCTTTATGACAGCACATCGAGTCATTTACGGATATAAGGTTTACCAGTTTATTTAGCACCCACTGAAAAGGTGTGTATATATTTGTTTACTGTTAGTTGTAATGAGTGTTTTGTGTACTTCGCTGTGTATGTTGTTGATAATGAAAGGGAGAGAGAGAGTTTATGGATAAGACTTTAATACGCACTTCTTATACTGTGCTTATTCAGGTCTTACTGTGATTCTCTAGAGTAAAACTGTTGCTTCATCTTTTGTGTGATGTACAATAAACTTCACTGAACTCGTCAGTATATTTTGGTCATCATTCGGACAGGGTCTGCTACAGCAGGCTTGTATTAATAGTGGATAAAAGCAGATGACAAATAAGTTATAACCATAATTAAACTACACTATACCTGTTCTATCTCATACATCATATTCTCTGGCTCTGTGGGCATTACTGTCCGACTCCGGGTCGAAATGAACACCGCAACTGAGAGTTTCTGTTCTGATATTATCGAGATTGTCCTGGCTCTGAGCCGAGCTCGTGAGGCTCCGCCCCCTGTGCTGTGCAGCAGCTTATTTGCATTTAAAGGGCACACACTAAAACAGCGCGTTTTTCTGAGCCCCAAAAAATGACAATTTAAACATGCTGTAAAAAATTATCTGTTGGGTATTTTGAGCTAAAACTTCACATACACACTCTGGGGACATCAGAGACTTATTTTACATCTTGTGAAAAGAGTCATAATAGGTGCCCTTTAAACTGTCTGTCAGACATGCATAAAGAAAATATGAAAAGATATGATACTTGCACGCATACATTAGGGTGCAGTAGAAAGCATATTTAACAAACCCACAAAATGCCAATCAAGAGTGCTGTGTATGACTTTGTCAACGTTTTCATTGCCAAGAAAAAGAAGTAATACAGTTTCAAACAAATAAATTGCGCAGAGCTGTTTTCCCCTTTTTTTATCATGAAAGATTGGGCACAGGAATGGGTCGGTAAGCTGCTCTGTTATTAAATTTAATTAGAAATTACGTTTCTCTGAGGTTATGTATAGTATATGTATCACAAATTTGTGCTGGCATTAGCCGACTTTGCCAAATGCACACCCCAAAAACAATTTAACAGATTTAAAGCACATGTGAACTGCTTTTTTTTTTAAAGCTTGTTTAATGACTTTTCTTTACAAGAGGAACTAGTCACTTTAGCCTTGATTTTCAATTAAATGATACCTAATCTTTTTAATGTGTAGTTTATGTGGAACTTTTGACAAAGACCTCATACCTTGCACAGGACCATAACGTTTGTAGTAGAGAATGTATCAGATGTTTTTTGGGAAACCAACTGCAATAGCAAGTGAATGGAATTCACACAAAATTAACATTAACCTCCCCCGTGGCCGTGATGAAGGATATAATGTGTCTCCCAAGATCCATAGCAGTGATAACATAAGCCTTGACCCAGTTGCACATCAGGTGTTTATATCCCTAAGATAAGGTTGAAAAAGGAAGCATCTGGGTGAAACCATGACATTAATGTCCTTTTTTGTGAGTTTTTTTTTTTTAATCATTACTCAACTGTTGCTTCCTCATATATAAGATAAATGTTCCAGTTTTAATACTAGTGATTCTTCATTTTGACAGTCTGGCAGGGGTTCTGTGTTTAGATAAACTTTAAAGGGTAACTCTCGCCAAAATGCAGTCTTTTTGTTAATCTACCCTTAGGCGAATTTTTGTTTAAAAGCATAATTAGAATGGAAACGGCACTTTTAAGTTTAACCGTATTTTCGTTTAGTTCAAAATGCCTTTTGAATGGGAGTGCATGGGGCACTTAGAATGATAGCATCAAAAATCGCTATTTTTAAAAAACTAAGAAGGCTCGACACAACATGAAACTTTGCTCGAAGTATCACCAGGGGCTCTTCACATGAACTCGAGCATTGAGAACATTGTTTGTGTACACAGAGATTACTAAAAAGAAAGATTTTGAACAACTCACTGTAGCTGTGTCCGCCGGCATCTTGACAGTCAAAAATAGTCGGGTTCACTGGGTTTCTCCCTATTTAATTAAACGCGTAACCTCTAGTGATATGCTTCATTTATCATACTCTCTCTGGTGTCACATTCACTGTGGACGCACTCTATTGTAATAGGCCTACTGTATTTTGGCGGCCGACCAAGAGTTAATGATGAAAATGATTAGGTGAACTTTCAACAACTTTTCCTTCTATGTGCCAAAAAGGTATGTAACTTGCTGGCAGTAACCCCTGAGAATTAATAGCATATGTTGACGTTAAACGGATATACATAAGACCTGCTAATAATTATAAATAATGGTTCACCGTCAGAGAAAACTGTAGCCCAGATAACGAGTAAATGATTAATGAGAACGAATGCATAGGAATGCAGCACGTGATAGTAAACTGAAAGGTTATTCCTGATTCCTGTGGATACTGGATAGCATCATGTTGAGAAGACGCTGTGGTCTACAGTGAAGGTAAAGCCAGTTTTTTTTTTTCACTGCCCAAGGACGAGCATGTGAAGAATCAGTGGTTAAAATTCATCTTTGCCACGATATCACAGCAGTAGAATCTTAAACTTTTGCTGTGTTCCCTTTATTTCACTGAGGACTGCTTCTCAAATCTCGGAGTTCAATGCAGGATTCGCAAAACGCTTGCTCTTGAAAGATGGTGTTCAAAATACTTAGTTTTGAGGTTTATATTGTGTAGGTCTTCTGCTAACTGGCTAACTCACGTTATCACTGTCTTATTGTTTATCATTCTCACTACTTTGGAGCAAGATCTGTTTTACCAACGTTTATGTTACACCAGTCATTCACGCTGACGTTAGAGCTCGGCTAATTGCATGCATGCACTGTTATTGATACAGTTTCCACGTGTTCACTGCAATATATTAAAAAAAATACTCGGTAAATAAATGAGTACAAGTAAAATATCGGTTTGTTGATGCACTTGTCAATGCTGATGGTGAGGAATTACAGTTGCAACATCTCATAAAGTACCTCAAACTGACTAGTGTATCACTGAGAAACGTCCTGCTCGAGTCGTCCTTGCGATGGAGGTTCGGGTTGAATAACTAACTTAAGTTAGTTCTTCCAGTCTTTCATCATCGGATTCGCGCTCGCATTGATATGGTAAAATCGACATCATTGTTCGTTACTATCTTACGGGACAGCTGACGTTATATGGCAATGGGCGTTTTTGTTTTCGACGCGCGCGCTGTACGCGGTAAACCAATCACAAAACAGACTGAGCTGTCTAGGCCAATCAGAGCAGAGTAGCTCGCGGAAAAAAGGCGGGATTGAGAGGGATTGATTCATTTGACGAGTCGTTTGAGAATCATTGAAAATGTGGTGATGTGCAAATGTATATTATGAGGATATTAAACAGTTTTTTTGACCCGCATGTAAACCTGTTGTAGGAGACTCCAAAACAACATTAGGAAACTTTAAAATAGCATAATAGAGGCACTTTAAACAAATTGTCAAATAGGCGCTATGTTTATATAAGTTGCATATTCGTGGTCTACAGTAAATAACTACATTCTCACCTACATTCTGTGACAAAAATATTAGTAATATGAGTTTGCTCATCTGCCATGACACTCGCTGAAATAGTTACTGAAAGCAGAGTGATACAAACGGTGAAATGGTTCCTGTGGTGATACTGAAAAAAAAGGCTCTCAGACAATCAGATTTGAGAACCAGAATGAACTGTTGCATAAACTACATTAGAATTGATATAAACATTTATGCATTTGAAATAATCAAAAATAATCAGCCACAATTTGAAATATTGACATCAATTTGGTCCCTATTGTTCAAATACAAGATTGCACTCGCTATATCCCATATGACATCATATATGTATGAAATAGATGCCTTTCATTTCATTTTACGAAAATCTCCAGGGGGAAATGCCTTACAGGAATATGTTTTAGACAGGCAACTAAACCCTCAATGTTATCAAGTTACTCTTTTGAAATAATTAAATGAAATAGTGTGAAAAGAATCAGCATTTCAAAGAGCAGCAAACAATATAAACACCCAACAGTGCTCATTGTTGATAAAATGAAACACCTCTTTTTACACACCCTTTTTTCTCCTGGGAATCAAAACGATGTGTGGGGTTATATAATGAATTTTGAAATGAATTAATCTCTCTGAAGTGGCTGACTTTTAAGGAACCAAATAAACTAAAAATGCATTTTACATTATACATTGTAAATAAAGCTGACCCATTAATGATAATTTAATTTAATTATGAATTGCATTATATTATTCTAGCGTAGAAAGGACAGATAACCACATTTTAAAAGCTTCTGTGTGATAAATGCGTCATCTTGAACTCTCAAATCAGTTACACTTCTTTAGGCACTCTAGTTTCCCTTGAACTTGTTTTCTCGAAGCCTTTCAGGCCGCTATGGTATGATTCCGGTTGTCTCAGTTGGCAAAAATAAAGCCTAAACAACTTTTAGGATTTCAATCTGCATAGCAGCCAAGAAGCAGTGAGCAATGCTCCTCCGTTGGCATGACTCATAGTTACACGGTAACACTGCATTTATCTTTATCCGACCATGTAGGATATTCGCCATAGTCATATCAGCAAATCTCAGGTTACTCATCTCGGCTGAACTGGCGAGGCCTTGGTTTAAATCTGAATGTCATTGAACTGGTGTAAACCTTCCCGGTCTTTATCCAATCCTTTTGAGCCATGACACAAGCACTCCTTGGGGAGCCTGTGAGAAACGCGGTGGCGTTCGAATGCCGGGCGTGTCCACCTGCGCCCCCGTGAGGTGACGCTTCGTGGCGGGGGACCCCTGAGGAGAACCCGAGCCTTTCTCCTCTGACTCACTGGACCTCTCCTCTCTTCTGCCACGCCTACGTGTCATCTCTCCAACCGTCCCCGCTCAGCTTTGGAGCGGGACGCCTCATCCTGAGACAGACCCCCCTTTCGCTCCTTGGTTGCTTACCGAGGGGCCACGGAGATCTCCATTACAGCCTTCTGCCCAGAGACGCGGCTATTGGGAGGTGGCGGAGAAGGCCTTTCACAGGAGTATTACAGAACAACGTCGGGCTCTGATAAGCCTCCGGTTACGGCCTCCAGGGACCTGACTCGTCCGTCTCCGCTCCCCACCTGGGGGTGAGTGCTTTCTCTCGCGGCTGCAGAAAGGGCTTTGTAAAAGGGCAAAAAGCGAGCAACACAACTCTATTGGTAGAGGCTTTTAGTAACCCTAAACCACATGACCTGTGACTAAGGTCCTGTGCCGATTCCCACCGCAGAGAAAAAACGCACACAATTTAAATTCATAAAGACCTTTGTCACACATTCAAAAGCTCTTTTTTTGTTAATGTACGTACTGTCACAGGAGAGGCTGGCATTCAGGGGGACAGGCTTATAGTGTCATCTGCCTGGGCTCTCAACCAGCGTACCAACCCACGCTAATGCGGCGCGAGAGAGCCGAGGGGGCCGCCGAGCAGGGCAGAGGAGACCGAGCCGTAGACTGTTATGCAAAATCGCTTCCATTTTTATCTTTTATATTATGCTTTCTGCAATCTGGGTTCAAGATTCAAGAGACGGCAGAGTTTATTGTAGCGTGCTGAAGCGCCTGCATATTTGCGCAGCGGGGCGCCGCTGCCCACACATGCATGGGAGGGAGAGATGACTGTCCATATATCCTTTACTTGCACAAATAAACAAGATCGAATGACTTAGACTTTTATGCTATTTCTTACTTACACCACTCTACAACACTCGCTGCTCGTTCCTTCTTACTGCTAAGGTTATAAACTTCAGGAGTGAGCAACATTAACAAGGGAAGTAAACAAGGGAACAGTAAAAGGGGCTGGAGGATTTGCATGCAGCAGGTTTATATTAGGCACCATCCAGATAACCATAGGAAGCGATGGCTGGTAAACTGAAAACAGCTTCATTGCCTCGTCCTTATTGTTAGCTTGGGCCTAACTTTTACAATGAATCCCTGATGGTATGTGATCATTTATCTTAAGTATAGTGCAGTTTCACCCCACAGGCTTGTTGTTGGGCCCATAAACATACTCAAACTAATTGGGGGATTTAGATGCTGCAAGAGTTAAAGCACTTGTGAAGGTGAAAATTCTGTCAGTAATTACTCACCCTCATGTTGTTCCAACCCCGTAAGACCTTCTTTCATCTTCGGAACACAAATTAAGATGTTTTTGATGAAATCTGAGAGCCGTCTCACTCCTCCATAGGCTTCTATGTTATTGAAACTTGCTGGCCCAGAAAAGTTAGTAAAGACAATGTTTAAAATAGTCCAAGTGACTACAGTGGCTCAACCATAAGTTTATCAAGCGACGATAATACTTTTTGTACGCAAAAAAACTAACAAAAATAACGACTTTATTCAACTATTCATTTTCACATAGTGTAACAGCGCAGTGCTTCTGGGTTGTACTGTGTTGACAATGTAGTAAACATTGTCTTTACTAACTTTTCTGGGCCAGCAAGTTTCAATAACATAGAAGCCTAAGGAGGAATAAGACAGCTCTCAGATTTCATCAAAAATATTTTAATTTTTGTTCCGAAGATGAACGAAAGTCTTACGGAGTTGGAACAACTTGAGGGTGAGTAATTACTGACAGAATTTTGGGTGAACTAACCCTTTAAAGGGATAGTTTGGCCAAAGTGTCATTCTCAACCAGTGTGTCCACTATTTTTGTCCATACAGTTGAAGTCAATGGGGTCCAAAACAACATTAGTGACTTTTATTATATGGACAAAACAATAAGATAATAAATAAAAAAAATCAGACAAGTTTGGAACGACATGAGAGTGAGTAAATTATGACAGATTTTTCAATTTTGGGTGATGTCACTTTAAGAACATTCATATGACACATCAAGTGCTTAAAAAAAAAAAAAAAAAAAAGTTCTTTAGGTATTTTATTTTCCTTCAGTTTCTGTGTTTAAACAGTTTTCTTGTGGAGCTTGATCATACTGGAATGGTGACAGGACTTTTAAATGGCTCTGAAATACAAAATAATTTTAAACGCTATTTGCCTGCAGATTTGACCCCATGAATCTTCTTTGGAATGCCTTTCGTAAAAAGCCTCACGATAATTACATAGAAAATGTATTGTTCCATTTAACTGGAAAGAGAAAAGTTTTATTTGAATGAAATTTGAAACCCAACCCGGATGCCTGTGTGATAATGACATGTTATTTCCTACTAAATATCAAAGATCAACAAAGTTCACACACTCTTACACGGAAGAGTTCAGCCAAAAATCAACATTGTTATTTCACCCTCGTCATTGCAAACCTACATGTTTTTCTTTCTTTTCTTCCATGAGACACAAAAGAAGAAATGTAGACAATATATACAAAATGGGAACCAAATTTTTCAAGAGTGTAAAGAAAATGTATGATGATTCGTCATTGTGGATCAATCAAAACATTATAAAAGTGGTCAATATGAATCAACATCTATATTGCAAGTCTTTTGAAGTCATACAATTGTTTTGTGCGATAATGTTTTTTTACTCATTTCTCAATTCATTGCAACCTGATCACGGAGTCAGAGAGTTAAACTCTACTCCAATTGACTGAATAATTTAGGATTCTAGATCAATTAATTTGTGGAAAAGATGTGACTCAAAAAAATTATCCGCCACTTCTCTGATGAACTTTCATGACCTACAATGGATGACAAGGAAGTTAAGTGAATACATCCTTGTTTGGAACAACATGAGCGTGAGAAAATGAGTGAACCGTCCTGTCAAATGGATTTTACGTACATTTTTAAAACGAAGTCAAAAACAGGAAACTATCAACAATATTAAAAAGCAAAATTAAAGCAGACAGCACAACTGTCATTATGATGGTTTTATTAGTCATAATGAGAAGTAAGCCCACCCAAGCCTCAGCAATGGTGGATAAATGTACTTTATTCACATCTCATACATATATTTGCATATATTCATATAAAATACAGAATACAGTAGACTGTCACCCAGACAATGACTGGGCCACAATTCCTTGTTTACTTTTGGCACCCTGACTGGCTTCCTGACTAGCTGTGTTCTGCAGTCTTACAAATATGATGCAGGATCCAATTGCGGCAGTTGGGACGTGCCAAATCTGAAAAAAAAATGGTTCCCTTGTACGTTCCTCAGATCTCAGCATCACAAAACGGAGCAACAGTGTTTTCCGACATTTCGCCAACAGGGCAGTGGTGGGAATTTCACGGGCTGGCTCATATGGTTTATGGTTTGTGATTCAGGGGGTCTTAAGACTGGGCGCGATGCCATATGCACACAAAAAAATCATAAAACATGTAGGAATGTTCCCACTTTTTGAAGTTGGTGCAGCATATCTGTCACTATTACTTATCGACTCCTTATCAGGGCACCGACAAAGACGCCAAAGGAAGCGTCATCACCCTCTAGACAGACTGAGAACTCAAAGCATAAAAATGAATCTTGCATGTTTATCATCTGTGACCTCACGCTGTAACATTACCAGCACTGCCCTGAACTACACTGAGACGATCTAAAGCAGTTTACAGAAAATCTCTGATAGATGCCCCATCGAGAGCTTTAAAATGACTCAGATTGTCGGAATAACTGCATGAAAACTGTTAGAACACTACAATGAGAGACGTTCCCATCGCTGCCAATGTTAATACGAGTCTCTGTAAACATCCACCTTAACCGGTACAAGATATTATTTACCAAATGTCAACTTCACATTACATGCTGTATCTTAAAAAGTGTCATGCTCTAACTAAAAAACAAAGACTGGGCAGACAACAGGTTATTCCCCACAACACAGGATATAGATTATTACAACCAGTTTGAGAAAGCAGGGTATAAAATCAAATCTGATCTCCACTGAGTTTCGTCTCAAAGTCATTAGCACTTGTCTATATGAGTTGTAGCTATCATAAATCAGTATGTACAGATTAAGCGCCAAGACGTCAGATGTCAACATGCATAAATTGATTTCGTACTCAGCAGAAGACCGAAGCCGGAACCGGATTGTGTTATGCTTTTCTTGGAAAGTCATCTGAAATGTCCTCAAGGAATTTTTTTATTTTTTATTATATATATATGACTAGTGCAATAACATTATTACATAATTTTTTTCCGTAATAAATATATGGCTGGTTATCCAAAAATAATCTTTACAGGGAGAGCCATGCTATGAAAAGGCACAAAAATTTGAGTAGAAGCATACATGTACGTTTTCTATTACGGTTACTTGTTTGTACTGTTAGCGAGATCTTCCGACAGCATCAAAGGACCAATGAATTTCTGTATTCAAATAAGTAGTTTTTTTGTTGTTGTTTGTGGTGTACCGTTTTGTTTGACGTAACGCTACTTGAGTTTGTTTTGATCTTAAGTCTGACTGATGCATTTTAATAAATTTGCTTCTGGAATGGCAGAAAAATCAGATTTTTATTCTAAATAAAATCTACAAGCTATAAAACTCTCATGACCATTGACAAAAGCGGAGTCGTCTATAAAATTAGCAGCCACCAGAATGACTTCAAAAACACTGCAACAGACTTTATAAAAAGCTGTAATGCGGAACTAAGTGCATTAATCGCGGCTGTACTGAAAAGACTTTAATATATGATATATAGCATTAAAAAGTCATTCACGTAACAGCATCTATCAGATGAGGAGCTATAATGGTACTTACAAGGTTGTAGCTAGTATGAATGTAGGGTTTACTGTACACAAGCGATTAAGGATTGCGAGATATTTTTTAAGGTAGAGATGATTGTGTATTGTTCATCTCATTGGATATTTGATGCCATGCAGGTGTCATGTCATATTCAGAAAATAAATAAATTAAGTCCACACCACCAGTCTATAGTGATAATAAAAACAATTCACAAATTAGATGATACAATCTGAAAATGACTTTACTGATTCAAGCACTCAAAAAAAACTGAAAAGGCGTCTATTTGGACGCCCAGACCAAAAGAAAGAGAGAGAACAAGGATTAAGAAAGAAAGAAGGAGATGGACCAGAGCAGCTGGAGGTAGTCGATTCTGCTTTAACTCCTTTTCGATAGCCATCTGCTCTCAAGCAATAATATGGCTGCCCTCCTTCTGAACTGCGGATCCTGCGCTCGAAAAAATGCGCTTGGCTATTTGACATCTCCGGGTGAATCCAATGCCGTGTTGCTTTCGTTCTGTTTTTCATCTAATTCCTCCTGCACAGTCTCCTTGCGGTCTCCGAGAGGAGAAGGAAGTGTTAAAGAGCATGAAGTGTGACTCTCAGAAGTTCTCAGAAGGAGCAACCGTATCTACCCCAATGGGTTCAGCAGTGGTTGATAAGAGGGCATCAGTTCTCAAAGAGCAGTTTCAGGCCTGTATGTGTCCTTCACAGCTAGAAGTTCAGTAAGAGAATCTTTCGGAGGTGGTGCTTGTTTGTTCCTGTGCCGTCTGAAGCAGTGACTGTAAAATTTGATACATCATTAACAGATTACTGTGTTAAAGTAGGTTAAGTTAATACTATTTTAAGAACTTATTAAATCATTATTCACCTGCGTTGGTTAAGATGGGGCTGGATTTACACTGCCATGATAATATTTAATCTGTTTCTGGAAGAAAAAAAAATCAGCACACAATTGAGTACAAAACTAAATTCCAAAAATGTCTGCCACTTGAGCCACACTTAAAATGTATACATGTAAGAATGTTTATGTATATATAAATGGATAAAACAATATATAGTGACATTTAATGTGATTTATATTTAGGCAGTGCCCAATCTGAAGTATAACTTAAGTATCCAAATATTTTAAGAATTGCAAAAATGCAAACATTACTTTTCAGATATCTCCACATCTAATGGGGGTACACTGGCTTCCTCCCCTGAGAAAAGGGCAGGACCTTCTTCTGGACTCCGTTCAGTTTGGGGGGCGTTTCTTCTAGATTTAATCTGCATCACAAACGGACAAAAAACAATCCCAATCAGAACATAAAGTGAAAATGCTGTGATCTTGAAGGCTCAGCAGGGCAAGCCACCGCACGTACCTTCCACACCAACAAAAACACCACTGCGATGAACGGGATGGCGAGGAGCGACATAAGACTGCTCTCCACAACTTTCGGAAGGAATGCCCCTAGATACAAATTAGATTATGGTTTACAAATATGCACTTCTTTAGACAGTGACAGATAGCAAGATAACCTTTGATCCTTACAAAGCACATCTGTCTGTTATTACTAATTGACCTGACCTACATAGCTGGACAGTTTTCTTCAAATAAATGTTAAAGGAATGGATCAACCAAAATCAAATCAAAACTTAAATAAAGAATAAACAATAAAATAGAAATTCTGTCATGATTTACTCAACATCATCTTATTTGTTTCCTCGATAGATCAAATAAAATTTGACCTCATGTCATTGACCTCATGTCATTCCTTGTTTCCTCAATAGATAGTGTCTTCTTTAAACAAATGTTAAAGAAGACGTTACCTAAAATCAATGTTACCTAAAATCAATGAAAAATAAAATGGTACACTATGGACTTTTTTTGTTAAAAATGAACTAAATTTAAATAACGAGTCTGTACATCATTAATCCTTCTACCAAAACGTGTTTTTTACTATGCTAAGCCTTTAGACCTGGCTTCATGCAGAGCCGAACCAAAACAATGTTTTTCCGCAAAATGCATGCAGTTTTGTTGTTTTAACCGCTAGAGAGCCAAAAGTTACAAAGTGCACCTTTAAAAAATTATATAAAATTTCTGTCATCATTTACTCAACTCCATGTTGTTCCTGGATTCCCCCACAAAACATAAAAACAGCCTTATTCCCTATTCAATTTTATCATTTGGAAAATAGACGTATCTCTTCTTGTGTCCCAGGGAAGAGAGAAAGTCATGTAGGTTTGGAACAACATGAGGATAAGTAAATGTTTTTTTTCTTCATTTCTGGATCAACTATCCCTTGGAAGCGTACAATAGTGATGATTGAAGACATTTATGTGATATCTCACCTTTTTCGGGGTCATCAGGCAAACCGTTACGTTTCTCTAGAGAAAGCCAGAAACAGAGAAGCATTAAAAGTCTCAGATAGAAACCGTTCATTGTTAGATGCTTAAAAAGTCGGACACAATCTCCTTTTCTCTCCGCCCCATGAAAGATCTGATCTGTCCGCTTTTAGAAAGAAAGAGCTTGCGCTTGGGAAGATCTGAAGATTGCTCTGTAATCAACATGGTGACAATTGGACTTCGATTCTGTTCTCCCTTTCATGCCGTTCACTAGGGAGCATCTCTTGGTTTTGAAACTCAGCTGAGACTCTGTCATAATAGGGCTGACAAAAACATGTTGCCTTCTCTTGTTTTGTCCAGCGGCTTCGTTTGAAAAGGCATGGAACACACACATATACACCCACGCACACACGCAACATGCACAAAATTGCAACCAAAGCTGCCACAAGAGATATGATTTAAAAGCGGGTGTTAACATCTAAAACCTCAGTTGCAAATGGGCGGTCTTCCACAAACAACATTCTGCAGTTTCTCAATAGCTTCATTAAAAAGTGACACAGACAACACTCTGCAACATGGTGTCCATGCCTTCATACATTGAAGACTTAAAGACTGGTTATAACATGCGCCTCACCATTTGTACTATGTTGCGCTGACGTTGTCGACACCGTTGTAGTTGTCGTTACTGTTGTTTTTGTGGACGTGGGACATAGCGGGGGCTCGCAATCCTCGGCCTCTCTTGACGAATTGGCAGTGTTGAAAAAGTCCTCCACATATTCAAAATACTTTGCCGTAAGCCACATCTCCTCTACATAATGACACTCGAATTCTAGCATTGAATCCTCCTAAAGGTACAGAAAAAAAAATGGTTTTAAAGATAGTTTTAAATAGAAATATAAATTTAAATAGTAATATAAACAATAAAAAAAATGATTCACAAAATTATTCATTTTACAAAAGTTGGTCATTGGTTACCAATTTTTTTTTAATTTTTGGTTGCATTTTATTTTACAGTACAAGTACTTACAGTGTACTTACCTAAGAAAGTACTGGGTAATATAACTACATGGATTATACACCTAATTAAGGTTAGGTTTAGGGGTTGGTTCAAGGTTACTACCAAGTTATTACCCAATTATTTGAATTACTATAATAAGCACATAGTATGTACATGGGGAACAGAACTGTAAAATAAACCAATTTTGTTTTTAGAAATTATTGCTGAAAAGACAAATATATCAAAATAATAAAAAAAAGAAATTTCACCGGTATACAAAATTGCTGAATGAAAAACTGTTATCACTTGGTTAAGGTAACTTACCAAGCCATGTCCAATGTGATACCGCATCTCTTGCAGTATTTGGACAAAAGTGCCTATATTATCTTTATTGGAGGATATGTTCCCAAACTTCTGCGCCAGGCCTTTTAAGCTCACCTCCAAGTGAAATACATTTAGCTTCACCCAGCACATACCACTCTTGAAGAAAAAATGAAAGACATTAATTTATTATCACCCTGCTCGCTTTTATTGCTGTGAATGATTCAATGAAGACTGAATAGCAACAACTCACCACTTCTTTAGGTATATAACGTACTGTAATCTTGTAGTCTTTTGGAATATTCTGTTTCTAATGGGAGAGAAATAAATCATAAAAAGCCAATTCTAAGTGCCAAAGACTACACTGCACATGGTCATTTGATCATCAATAAAGATGCAAAATGGAAAATTTACTATTAAGTAACCACAATATAAACAAGGAATTACTGTAATTTGCTTTATAACCTTGGCTTAGGTATAGAAATGAAAACCACCAACATATGTCACATATTTACTTTAAAAGATCTACATTTTAATCTCTGGTCATCAACCTTTCAGCAAATGGCACGCCAGTGATTTGGCATCATAAATATTTTGCTAAAGGAAAGTGAATACCATTAAACAACTCACAAGTTCTAACATAGCGATAAACTCAATAATACTTTCAACAGGCCAATGATTTTTGATGTTTCTAAAGAGGCTGTCTGCAGAAAAGCATTTTTTTTTATGTATACGACTCCATTATCATACTTTGAACCATATGTCTGCAGCTTTCATTCCAACACACATGAAATAAATTTCAGCTCTTTTCCCTTGAGCATCGATAAATCAGCCTTTGCTGTTGTCTTTCAAAAAATAAGCTCAAAAAAGAAAAAAAGAAAAAAACACAGCACTGGAGAGATAAGAATGTCCAAGCTCTTACCAACAAAGAAATTTTCCTGATGTCATCTGTAATGGGATTTCCTATTTCACTGGAATAGGCAGCAACTGTAATGTACAGCAATAAATGGACACAGGTGCATATCCAAATCTGAAAAAACAAGAATGAAAAGATCAGTCTGAGACTAATAGATCATATCTGAAATCTTTTAATAATACAGATCTGTGTCCTAATTTATAATCTCATTGTTTAGAGGAGTGTTAGGCAAAACGGAAAATGTTTTCACTGCTATTTTAAGAATATCCAGGTCAGGTTCACTAGAATAAATGAACGTTTTTGTCTAGCAAACTCTCCGTCCCTTCCGCCGCTATAAAGCTGGTTGTCCCATGGTGGCTTAGAGCTTAAAGCTTTTGCTCTACTCTTTCCAGACTATGCGATTTGAGCTTGTTGCATAACAAGAGGCAGATTTGCTCTTAACCCTGATTACAAGGGTGATCCCAGACAAACAATGCATGAGCCTTGTCAGGAGAAACGGGCCAGTAAAAGAAACGGTTTCAGCTTTGACCTAAGAGGAACCAGACAGAGGTGAACAGCAGAATCATTCGAGGACAGGCTGTTCAGCTGTGAGATGCTATGTAATGTATGTAATTGCACAATTACAAAATTGATGCTCTGCAATTACGTATTTTCGAAAATTAGTTTGGTTTTGGGATCACGTGACCTGATCGAATGCATTTCTCAGGATGCATTTACATTTTAAAAAAGTTCAAAAACAGCTAGAGCACAACGCAGGGGTCTTGTGTAAAGTGGATGAATCAAAAATGACATGTTTCTTGTCTTATTGTGAATGATTCATGCTATTCCAAAGTTAATTTTTACATTAACATGCAATAATTTTCCTCTGTAACAACTTTCCTTTTTTACTCACATCACTAAGGCTGTGCAGGCTATTGGATAATGTTAACCAATTTAGCCAAACTAGCATTCTATTAAGCTGTTTAGCGAAATAACATTTTATTAGTCTTTTATTTAAGCAAGCAGTGTTCTTTTTTTTTTCTTTTTTTTTTAGCAAACTATCATTCGATTTAGCTGTTGTTTTTAGAAAAGTGGCATTCTGTTTAGCCGTTGTTTTAACAAACTAGCTTCTATTTGTCTTTTCTTTTTCTTTTTTTAGCAAACTAGCATTCTATTTAGCCTTTGGTTTATCAAACTAACATTGTATTTAGCCATTGTTTTAGCAAACATTTGATTTGACTTTTTTTGTAGCAAACTAGCATTCCATTTAGCCATTGTTTTAACAAACTAGCATTCTATTTAGCCTTTGTTTTAGCAAACTAGCAATTAGTCTTTTTTATTTAGCAAACTAGCATTCTATTTAGCCTTTGTTTTAGCAAACTAACATTGTATTTAGCCATTTAGCCAAAGATTCTATATGTCTTTTGTTTGCAAACTAGGATTCCATTTAGCTATTGTTTTAACAAACTAGCATTCTATTGGTCTTTTTATAGCAAAAAAAACTAGCATTGTATTTAGTAGTTGTTTTAGTAAACTAACATTCCATTTAGCCATTAATTTAACAAACTAGCATTCTATTTAGCTGTTGTTTTTACAAACTAGCATTCTATTTAGCCTTTGGTTTATCAAACTAACATTGTATTTAGCCATTGTTTTAGCAAACATTCGATTTGACTTTTTTTTGTAGCAAACTAGCTTTCCATTTAGCCATTGTTTTAACAAACTAGCATTCAATTTAGCCATTGCTTTAACAAACTAGCATTCAATTTAGCCATTTTGTTTTAGCAAACTAGCAATTAGTCTTTTTTATTTTGCAAACTAGCATTCTATTTAGCCTTTGTTTTAGCAAACTAACATTGTATTTAGCCATTTAGACAAAGATTCTATATGTCTTTTGTTTGCAAACTAGGACTCCATTTAGCTATTGTTTTAACAAACTAGCATTCTATTGGTCTTTTTATAGCAAAAAACTAGCATTGTATTTAGTAGTTGTTTTAGTAAACTAACATTCCATTTAGCCATTAATTTAACAAACTAGCATTCTATTTAGCCTTTGGTTTATCAAACTAACATTGTATTTAGCCATTGTTTTAGCAAACATTCGATTTGACTTTTTTTTGTAGCAAACTAGCTTTCCATTTAGCCATTGTTTTAACAAACTAGCATTCAATTTAGCCATTTTGTTTTAGCAAACTAGCAATTAGTCTTTTTTATTTTGCAAACTAGCATTCTATTTAGCCTTTGTTTTAGCAAACTAACATTGTATTTAGCCATTTAGACAAAGATTCTATATGTCTTTTGTTTGCAAACTAGGACTCCATTTAGCTATTGTTTTAACAAACTAGCATTCTATTGGTCTTTTTATAGCAAAAAACTAGCATTGTATTTAGTAGTTGTTTTAGTAAACTAAAATTCCATTTAGCCATTAATTTAACAAACTAGCATTCTATTTAGCCTTTGGTTTATCAAACTAACATTGTATTTAGCCATTGTTTTAGCAAACATTCGATTTGACTTTTTTTTGTAGCAAACTAGCTTTCCATTTAGCCATTGCTTTAACAAACTAGCATTCAATTTAGCCATTTTGTTTTTAGCAAACTAGCAATTAGTCTTTTTTATTTTGCAAACTAGCATTCTATTTAGCCTTTGTTTTAGCAAACTAACATTGTATTTAGCCATTTAGACAAAAATTCTATATGTCTTTTGTTTGCAAACTAGGATTCCATTTAGCTATTGTTTTAACAAACTAGCATTCTATTGGTCTTTTTATAGCAAAAAACTAGCATTGTATTTAGTAGTTGTTTTAGTAAACTAACATTCCATTTAGCCATTAATTTAACAAACTAACATTCTATTTAGCTGTTGTTTTAACAAACTAGCATTCTATTTGGCTTATTTATAGCAAAAGAATAGCATTCTATTTAATAGTTGTTTTATCAAACTAACATTTCATTGTATTTTTTTTTTAACAAACTAGCATTCCATTTAGCTTATGTTTAATCAAACTAACATTCTATTTAGCCTTTTTTAAGAAAACTAGCATTTTATTTAGTAATAGTTTTAGCAAACTAACATTTCAATTAGCTGTTGTTTTACGTAAACGTACGTAATGTATACTTTTCATTGTTCAAAATAAAATAAAATAAAATCCACCTCTACACTTTTTCTCATTAGATATCCTGATTCCTTCCTGATTGCAAATTAAAGTAAATTAAATATAATAAAATTTAGATAAACTAGTCTACCTCACTAACACTAGATAACAAGTTTAAACTATCTCCAATTCCATGCTAACAGTTTTTTCTTGAAGACCATGTTTAGAAGGTCTCATCTGCTGACATGAAAAGTAAATAAGTCCTACCTACAGCCATAAGGAAGAACCTTGTTTCATCACCGATTACATCATGGCATCAATGATTTCACATTAAATTGACATACATTGATACTGTTAGGCAGGTCATAGGCTTTTTAAGCAAATCTACAAATTTATAAGATGAAAATGATGCAATAATCGTAAGTTTCTATTCAAAGACAAAAATATATCTCCTTTCCAACTAACTCTACTAAAATTTTCTACCTGGTTAAATAGGGCATGTTTATTTGCATCGAACTATAAATAACACTAACCATATGTAAATGCTTAGGTCTTGCTTTGAATTATTGGACTGGAAACCAAGTAAACAAAGCTAGTACACAGCATCTGGAATTTAGTACGCACTCGAACAAGCAGTTTATCTGTAGCAAGTCTTTCAGACAGCATCATCAGAGACTGTAAAGGGCTCTTGTGTGTCGTGAACCAGATGAGGAGGATTTGTTGAAATTTGGTGACTGAAGCAACATATGGAAGCCCAGATGTTTTATTAGTTATACCATCCAATATTTTACTTTCTCCAAGATTTTAAAGAGCCTTCATAGCAAGAACTACGATTTCAGCAAGTACTTTGAACACAACAACAAATGCTTGTCTGTCTCCCATTTAAATGCGAACCATTCAAACTCACTTGTGCTCAAATTCAACGCTGACTGTCATAAATCAATATAGTGTAAGCAAAGTGAACCGCAGACAGGATCATCTGAACAACATGTAAAATGTAACAGGTACAAATTATTCCAAGATAAAAAAAAATTCATTACAAATAGCTCTGGTAAAAAGAAAAAATGTTTTTATCCAAAATAGGGTTATTCTACTCTATAAGTAGCTTATAGCTGTTTCTGCCTAAGAAAAAACTAAATAAAAAGTATTAGGCCTATTTCTCACAATGTGACTCTATTTATCCCAGTTGCAAATTAGTTTCTCATAATTGTAATATTATATCTCACAATGTGACTTTGGATTGTGACTCTATATACTGCAATTGCAACTTTCCCCCTCAATTACTTTATATCCAGCAACGTGACTTTATATCTCACAAATGAATTGCGACTTTGTTTCTTGTAATTGTGACTTTATTTCACAATGTGACTCTTTTGCAACTTTTTTCTTTATAATTGCAAAAGTATACAACATGACTTTATATCTCAATTGAATTTTTGTTTTTCATAATTGTAAAGTTACAATTGCAAGATGTAGTCACATTGTGAAATCGGACACTATATTGCAATTGCATTCTCCCCCTCATAGATATGTCATATCCTGCAATGTGACTCACAAGTGCGCATTTCTTTTAAACTCTTGGTCTAAATAAACAGGCTTTTGATAGGATATAGTACAGACCCCTGAATGATAAATAAAGAAATCTTGAAAGTGTTAGCTGCAACACATTAAAATGAAAGAGGTGACTTTCACTTAGCTGGACAAAGGAGAACAATATCTCATTATGGCCGACCATAAGCTGATGTGACAAAAAAAGAGAGCAACACCTCAACCCTTCCTTTTGAACATCATGTTATAGTAACTCTTTCAGCTAGAGAATAAGATAATCACCAGAGTCATGCTGACCAGACACTTTGATTGCAAGGGTTTATTAACTTTGAAAGCTCCCCAGACGTACAAGCTCATTCTGAACAATGTACCATTCACTACATAATCTTATTAGTGAGAACAGAGCCCAATATAACACATGGTGCCCTGAAAAATGTCTAGTCACCATCTATCTTCCTTCTTTTCATCTTTTCACAGTCATTACTTATATATCTCATGGTGTACATCAGTCTAACACTTCAAACACAAGCAGAATCCCAATGACTGATATCAGCTAGCTGTGAATTAGCAATGCCACAAATGCTAACAATTCATGCTACAAGGAAAAAGATTAAAGATTCTGAACATACAGTCTCTTAATTTTGATTAAAAAAGTGACCAGATGTGAGTCCGGAAGACAGCTTTGTAAAACCATGTGATCAACTTACGCAGGCCAGAATAGCAAGAGGACAAACATCAGTGGCCGGAAAACTAGCATAATCGTTTCAGCCTCTGTTGAATAGTCAGCGACCAGTATCCACTCAAAAACTACTCAAATCAAATTTGCTTCAACAAATTGCACTCAGACTGCCTGTGTCCATTCAGGTGCACTTTACAAACCTCTGGCTAACCGAATAAACACTAGCTAAAGATGCTATCACATGTCCCAAAGAATATATGTGCTTTCTCATGTTGCCAAGACAGAAGAATGTCAAATTCTTCCTCACCACCCATGACTCTACACTTCTGTGCTTCGTATTATTATTTTTTCAATGGGGTTAGTCAGTTAAGTCAAAGTCATTGGGTGCTGCTAAACATCTTAAACCAAATGAAACAATTGGAAAAGACATAGCGGATTAACACTAGCTGGGGCAGCATCAATTACACTGTCCCCTTATGAGCGTTTAAATAGAGGGCAGCAGGCCACAGGAGTCCAATGAAATGTGATCTGCCTATTTGATAGCTAATTTAGAGGGACTCTATGACTGGGTGGGAGCAAAAATAACAATAGCCTGGGCAACAGCCTGTCCTGGAGGGAGGAGGCCTTGTTCAGGAACTAACCAAGAAAAGTAGTTATGCTAATGGAACCCACCCAAAGCTTTGAGGAGAACACTGAGAAAATCAGTTCTAAGAGAAAAGAAATGCAACGATATTAACGCAAAATTACTTTTTATTTGAGCCATGAAATGACACTAATTGAGCCATGGCATTGAAAAGCTACTTGGGGTATACCAATTTCTGCTGTAAAACAACAGACAAATGGAACACATAATACAGAAATAATAAAAAATGATGAGGATCATATATGCTCGGAGTTTAATTTTCTTGACATTCAGTTTACAAAGTGTGCCAATGAAAGCAAGAGATTTATTTGCCGGTCCAGTGATTTCATTTCTATCATTGGGTTCAATTCACTTTAAATAGTCCATTATACAATTAAGCTCTTTCCAAACACGGATGAAGTTTCACCCTTTATTGTAAATGGCCATCCGCTATTGAAAACCTTTTTATTTGGACTAGGCTTAGCCAGTGTCAAAGCCAGGTAAATATAAGGACTAAAAGGATATGGAAACAAAGTAAATAGGTGAACAGCTTTCATGGAATGGCTGCAATGATGTTGGCGATAATGCTCCATTAAATTTTGGTTCAACCCACGACACAAATGGTAATTTATGATACTTTATCTTCTTATTTCAAACCACATATTTATATATTATTAATGTGCCAGTTTTTTTTTGTCTGAACACTGACACAGCTCATTGTGTGTTTGGGTTAGTTGTTAATTTAGTGCCTAGTTCTGCTTCTTACTTTACACAATATAAAAACCTTCCCTTCATCAGTGATGTTTACAGATGAATCATCTTAAAATCAGATTTACGGTCTATAAACTTTCATAAACGTAGACACAACAACACAGTTTTGTTCATCTACAGCCCAAACAAAATTACTTAACTGCATCACAAAAACATTTCTAGCAAAAACCAGAAAATCTGTTGTTACCAAGATCCTTCCACCATATACCCCAAAATGCCCATCAATAATAACTCTTTATTAAACATTGTCTTCACATTTTTAAAAAAAAACATTATGCTATATACATTACAGTGATTTTAGGGAGGAAAATGGCTTATTGCTTTAGTTTACAACAATCATTTAAAATAATTATTCAATAAATGGTTATCTACAACATTTGATTTGAAGTAAAAGTATTTAAATTATGGGAAAAGACAACGATATATGATAGCCAATTTATGAGAGAATTGATGGACAACACATCCCATAAAGCACTGCAAATAATGCAGGCCATCTGTGTGTTTTTAAATATATTTTCAGAACACATTACCTATGTATTTATTGCAGTAATGCTGCAACATCCCATATTAACTAACATATGGTAGACTTATTACTTATAACATATTACTAAGACTTTTGCACAGTAACAAGACCTTCCAGGGATTTGCAAACTAAATGTGCTTTTTTAAATAAGTTGAAATTACTACATTAAAAAAAGTACTTATGACTTATACTCAAGCATAAGCCATCGTTAAAAAAAAATCTTGTTGTTCGTGCTATGCGTGTCTTAAAAGATTTGTTGTCATTAAAACCAGTTTTAAAGATTATGAATGGAATTACTGCTATGGTATGCTATGCTATACAGCATAAGTTACGCCAAAAATACAGAATAGCTCATTTATTTTGCAATGAGGTGCTAATATACCTTTTCCCATGTCTAATTTCAGAGGTTAAACACACAAATCACATTTGTACATATAATACAGTCCATACTCAAGAATGTCAACAGTCAAAATACCTGCACATTTCAAAAATTTTCTACAATGGAGTCTTCCAGGAAGAAGCACTGGTGTAGTGTGCGCTTCATGTGGACGTGTGAAGAACATACCAGACAGAAATCTGGTATTAGTTACTCAAGAGAAGGAAATTCAATAATGCAAAATTCCCAATCTTCACCTCCTTCAAGATTGCTAGTTTTCGATGCATAGCATACTTCCTCATAGTCACATTGCAAACTGTCACTTACTTTTGCCTTTGGGCTTGGCACATGATCGAAGGTGTTTGCTTTCATGCTAGATGTTGCTTTCATGCTAGATGTTGCACATAATTGTGCACAAGTTTTGCCAAAGGGGCCGATGTATGTCAAGGGTGATGGAAAAAAAAAATGAGTTCAACGATTATTCACATACTAGGTTAGGTTTTTTAACTGCAGCCACAGAATACTGTACACTGAAACGGAGCTGCACACACTTTCCTCATACACCGAATTCTTTCTAATAGAATAACCACAAGATGAAATGTCTCAATCTTGATCAGAAATCAAAACTGTCACGTGTACAGTATGAGAGAGCTTCCCTGTGATTATGTTTGCCAATGATTAACTTTATTTTGTGTAATAATGTTACAAGTGATAATGGCAACAAGAAAGCAATGATATTCAAATATAGTGGCACACTCTTAAAAATAAAGTTTCTAAAGGGGGGTTTCGCAGAGATGCCAAAGAACCAACATTTTGGTTTTCCTTAAAGAACCTTGAAGGTTCTTAAAAGAACCTTTTTTGAAGAAGAACATTTTAATAATCTAAACCTTTTTCCACTATAATGAACATTTTGTGCAATGGAAAGGATCCATGGATGCCAACCGTTCTTCAATTTAAAAAAACAACAACTTATTTTTAGGAGTGCAGATGAAAACTGCTGAAGTTGAAATTAATTATGTATATGGTAGGCTACTCAAAAAGTGTTTTATTGAAGCAAGTGAATGTTCCAACATTTCATGCCAATGTATCATCTTAAAACTGCCTTACTCCCAGAAAGAGGTAATGCCAATACAAAGCATGGCAAAGGTGCAAGGAGAATGACTTCTGTCTGCTCTTCATACATCACTATAGATTAAGCCGCCTTGATGTGAGAGAAAAAATATCCTTACAGCATGGCAAATGTTTTTCAGGTGAATGCTCATAACAGTAAACTAAATAAAAGACAAGCGCAAAGCTTGACATAGTTTACTTCAAAGAAAGGAGTATATTGATGCTGGTATACATACATGATGCATTTCGACTAAATATCCCCCACAGTCAATGAAAACCATTTCCACTGGCTTAGTTCCCGCTGTATAACATGTCTAAGACAGCGAGTAACGTATTAGGAAAATCTAGTTTTCACAAAATATGTTAATGTATAGCACCTGTGTAGGCCTATGTCTAAAGGTCGTTCCGTTTAATCATAGTTATTTTGCTTTTATCTCCGTTTTCTATCACTTTATATCTATCGCTCATTTTGTCATGTTTTAATTGTCACATTATTCAGATAAGCTACATCATAAAGAGGACACCACATATTGTCGAGGACATAATATAGCCAACTGAACGTCAATAAAAAGCTGATTTATTTTTTTCAGGGCGAACGTTTGATAAGATCGCACCATTGTAAAAACAGTTTATCCCAATGAAATCGAAAACTTAAGCTTATTTCCTGCCTTAAATGTTTCAAACAATTTGAAGGTGATCATTTAATTGCACTTTCGACCATTTGACCAAACTCTGAAAATTCATAGGCTATTGAGTAGAAATGACTTGAAATTCGATGCAAGAAAGTCTGACAAGACGAAGACTATCGTTTTAATGTGTTCTAATATAAACATGCTATTGTGTTCATTTACATTTCCTCCAGTTATCTTCTGCAGACAGCGCAGTTTTGCAAGCGCAACGGAGCGAAAATGTGATTCACGCTAAATGACTCGCGTTAAAGCAAAAGCCGTTCACTTACGTTTGACTTCTTCATATGGAACGAGAGGAGTAACTCCAATGTCAGCGAAACCCTATTTTATCTTACTTCGGCGGGCAGGGAAAGGGTTTTCTTCATCCCAAAGGTACATATCCAAAATCATCATAAAGTAGAATCCAAGTCGGGAGGGAAAGAAAGTCACCTAAATCTGCGTAATGATGGTAAGTATCCAGGTAGACGCTTCATACCGCACGATGGAGAACGGAAGGCTGCGGAAAGAATCAAGAGTTTTTTCCCAAGAGCAAAGCCTTTTTATCGTGTGACTTCTGCGCACTCCCGCCCACCCCAGTTTCTCTCGGTCGTCTACTGCCCTGGGTCTCACTCAATCGATTTCACAATCACCATACAAACGTCCAGTTGAGATTTATTTAAACGGAGATGTTTTCCTGCTAATTTTCACAGGATGGGGTCACTTGTTTATGGCTCGTCGTGACAGCAATTAGTTTGTAAGATGTTTTGTAGCTAGTCTCTGGCGCTGGAGTGATTTAGCCCTGAGGCGTAATAGAAATGTGGTTTTTGGTATCTTTCTGGAAAACGTTCCATCACGGGAGCGTTTTTACGGCATCTTATTATTCCTGTGCTTGTGATATATCAAAACGTCTTAACCTAGACGATGAAGAGCAAAACAAACGGCTAAATTAGATTTTGTAATGGAAAATGTAAGAAATGTATTCAAAGTTTAAAAAGAAAAGAAAAAAAAAGACCATTCAAAGTTTCGCCAACGGAAAATTGAGGGTAAACTAGCAGCGAAGTGATTTTGTTGGTTTCATACTGCACTATTTCAAGTTAATGTGCAAAACAAAAGTGCAAATCTCATGTGCTCAAATCACACGTGTTTCACTTATGGTCAGACAGACGTGTGTTAACACTGAGGTAAACAGTGACATCTACAGCAGTAGTACAGTATTCTGGTACAGTATTTATTTTTTTATTTTTTTAACTAACCCCATTCCAGTCTTTTTTATTTTTATTTTTTAGTTATTTTAAAGAAAGTTATTTGAAGGCTAATATTTCCTGTAATTAGAGGCAAAGCTTACTATATTAGTTGAACACATTTATAATATAAGGGTCATTCTACAGAAACGTAGGGCCTACACTTTTGGTATGGCAAGATGTCTTAAAATTGATTTCTTTTTCTAACATTTAAACTTAGACCACATTATTACCCTTTGACTTTATAATTGAATACACATAAATGCCAGCTTAATGATTTTTATCATAACCCATAATTATTATAATATACTTCATCACAAAATGAATTCTTCCAGCCGTGTAGCAAATACTCATAAAAAAACTTGTCACTTTTCTCATGTGAATCTCAGCTCAGGGTTCTAGATAGATAGACAGACGAGGAGGTGACAGCTTATCCACTGACCCATCTTACCCCATCCTGCCCTACCACACAATGAGAGCACCCCGAATGCTTTATTTGAATTGTATTCTCTAAACTTCAAATAATAAAACTTAATAGCTGAACATTCAAGATGACATACATACAGTGGGCAACTTTTAAATATACTGTTAATACACTTTACTAGAATGATATAGCAAGCATAAAACACTGGCTTCGCTTGACATCTGGTGTACAGTCTACTGTAAAGTTTCAATGTGGATTGCAAGTTCAGAATTCATAACTCATAAATGATTTGTCAATATAGATATGAAAGTGCCCCATAAATAACTTCACCTAAGACATTTATATTATTATTATCATGTCTCACTTGTTTCATGGATGTGTCAGTGGAAGAACAACCTTTTGTATAAGTCTAACAATGCACAATTGTATGTCGCTATATATTTAAAAAGGGCCATATCTTGTCAACCATAACCATAAATCTTTATCATTATTTGTGTTTAGTATTAGTGCAGAAATCTCCACAATATCATATTTACAGTATTATTTGCACATAAGAATAATATTCAATCAGTTTTTAAATTACTTTGTTTACAAAAATCTCCATTTCTGTTTTCATTCCAGTGGGATATTCTTCAAAGCTTGTCTGATGATAAATATTCATTTTAGAAAAAAAGTTGTTTCAGTTGAGCAAAACAAAACTGGCACATCTTACCCCACTCTCCTCTACTGCAGGGCAACATTTCTCTGCGTTTATTTGTTGCGTTTCTTACAGAACAGTGTTCAGTGTCGACCTTTAACTAATCTCTTGCACTCTTTCTCCAACAAGTGTTGTTTTATGGGTATGTCCGCTCTATGAACTAATGCACTGTCATTCCTCTGATAATGATTTCATCTATTATTACAGCTTTTTCCTCTTTCTCCTGCTCTCACCAGGTTGTCACAAGTTTCACTTCTTTTCCCCTTGTGCATCTGTGCATGAGTGATAACTTAATGGTCTTTTATTTTCTGTTGTCTGTTTTTCTTGATATTTATGTGTAACTTAAGATCAGACAGAGGGCTAATTTTTCACTTCCATGACAGACACTAATTTAATCAAGCCGCTGAAATCTTTCAATTTATTTTCCCTCAACACTCAAAATGCATCACTTCATCACTTCATCACTTGTCCCTCTAGAGCTCACGCATTACCAAGAAAACACAGGGGCTTTCAGACTCTTCAGAGACTTATTTTAACCCTCCAGGCTTATGATGACTGTCTATTCAAAAATGTATGTTTCCCATCAGCCCTTGCTGAGCCCCTAGAACACGTGAAGGGAATTTTTCAGAGATTAAGAGGACATGTTTGTTGTAGGGTCAGAAAAATTGCAGAAAACAGTTACAGTCTGTTTGTTACAGAATACTAGGCCTATATAACAAATGTATTATATACACACATATATATATATATATATATATATATATATATACACAATTATATACAATTATATATATAAATAAATATATATATATATAAAATACATAAAATATATTTTATATATTTAGATATTTTAATAATTAAAGATAAATATTATGAATAGTAGATAAATATATAAAATATGAAAATTCAGCTTTGCATACACAGGAATAAAATACATTTTCAAATATTTTCAAATAGACAACAGTTATTTTAAATAGTCTATTTTTGAGACCAAAGCCTCTCTTAAGCTACTACATGTTCCCAGTAATACATCAGATTGTACTGCTATAAGCAATACCACATGTTGGGGGGCTTGAGCAGGGTGTTCCCAAAGAGGAGGAGACCGTAGAAAGACAAGAGTTGGTATGCATAGCATAGATAGCAGAACACAAGTGTAATTTGAACAAGGTCTAAATGTGTTCCCCTTCAATAAGAGAGATATTTCATTAAAAATGATTTACTGGAGCCCACCCAAATGACTATCCATCTTCAATAGTCTGCTCCCAGGGCATTTGCAATGTCATTTGGTGCACTGTTTCAGCTTAAAATATTGGGTCAAGAACTGAAATTCTTATATACGAGGCATAACAAACGTCAGAACAACATTCCTCATTCAAGTCAAGAAATACAAGAGAAAAATCCAGACAACGGCAACATTGTCACCTCCTAGAATATTTCCCCTCATCTTTCCTTGAAAAAGAGGTCACACTGATTGAGAAAACCAGCCACTTTCACTCATTTATGAGCAAAGCAGAGAAAAGCAACCTCCCCAACATCACCAAAACAACCGTTTTTCTTGGTTCGTTCTGGCGTATTGCCTTACCTTAATTTGTTAAACTGTTTATTTTGTTGTTCTCAATTTAAAACACATTGGACATTGGCGAGGCTGATAAGCCTTGGTTCACATGATCCAAAAAACAAAACAAAAAAACATCACAAATGCTGAACTTGATTTGTGTGAAGACTTCCCCATCCAGATAATGTGTGGCACCAGCATAAACCACTGATCATAAACTACTTTAATGGCTCTGTCCCAAGAGAAAAAGACTTATAGCTGTCAGATAGCACATTTGGGATGGTTTAGTCACAAGTAAGTAGGCTACTAGAAACTTGCTGGTCGCTGTCAAGGCAATAAAACACAGTTTTATTTTACACTAGTACAGTTTTTATACAGCATATTGTCACAACAAACATTTTTGCCATTTTTGAACATAATTGCCATTATGTAATTGCCAAATTATTTTTTAAATCATTATGAAATAAAAATGGCAAATTCTTGTTTTTTATGGAATAATATTGCAATATTTATAATAAAAAAAATTAACCTTGTAATCTTTAACCAAAGTAACTTCCCTCCCCTCCTTCTTTCAGCGACATCTCTTCTCTGATGGCGTGTTTACTATCGTGACGGCGGGACAAGCTGTCACTCACATGAGATCGACCAGTGGAAAACCACAACCATTCAACCAATTCCCAATGGACAAAATTAAGTCCCGGCCAACATTTTTTCTTGTGCAAGGAGCCGATTCACTCAGATATACATCGCAATAGTGGAAGAAAAGACTATCGCAACTTCTGTTTCATGTCGACTTTAAATTATTAGTATTTTTAAAGATTAACTATAAGACAGCATACGATGTCTACAAAGGTAAATGTAAAAATAGCACTAAGAATTTAGTCTAAAAATCTCTCAGAACTCCTTAGCGTGCTTTGCATGGCAGGCACCGCTCTTGTTTTCTTCAGAGAATGTAAAAATCTAGTTTTAAAGGGGTGGTATAATGCCCTTTTCACAAGATGTAAAATAAGTCTCTGATGTCCCCAGAGTGTGTATGTGAAGTTTTAGCTCAAAATACCCCACAGATATTTTTATATAGCATGTTAAAATTGTCACTTTTTGAGGGTGAGCAAAAACCCACCGTTTTGTGTCTGTTCCTTTAAATGCAAATGAGCTGCTGCTCCCGGCACAGAGGGCGGAGCTTCAAGAGCTCACGTGTTCGCAGCTCTGATTACCTCACACGGACATGCACTGAAAATTGCAAAAACTTTTAGCCTTTTATGTTCAAACTGGAGTCAGACAATGATGGAAAGACTCGAGAAGAAGTGACAACATGTAGAATGCAACATGACATTTCTGAATGGTTAGTTGATGAATTTAGGTAGCTTATGTGTAGTGATCTTCTAGTCATTGATTAGCATATTCTGTCTTGATAATCTATAAATCGTGTTCAGGGGGCGGGGTTTATGTAAATTCTTGACATCACCAAACCTGGAGGAATGTCGTGCAATTTCTTTAAAAGAAGATATCTCCCTTTGCTTTGAACTTTGAGCATTGTAACTTTGCAGATGATGTTTAAAAAAGTGAAATCATAATCAACCACCCCTTTAATTCAAATCATGTGACTCTAGAATTACAGTCATGTCTAAACATTACATCTCATAAAAAGTGATGGATTTATTTTCCAACTTAATTATGCTTGACTACCCTGCCAGAACCCAAAGCCACAAACTTAAGGATTAACTTATCAAATGTCATTTAATTGAGAAATTCAGAACACACACGTGTTTCCCTCACCAAATAAAGCTGCTAGATGTCTGTTGCCAGCTTTAGAACAGAAGCTACAGTTGTTGTAGGTGTGCACTGGATAACAAAACATGACATAAGATTAAGATCGCATAAGAGTTATTAACTTCCTGGTAAGGCAAAAAAAAAAAAATTGTAAAGAAAAGCGAAATTTGTTTTTATATTATCCGCAATTAAGTGTCATTTCCTTTTTAAAATAGATCTGACTATTAGTCAAAAGATTAATAATGACTTTTTTTTTTTTTTTTAATTGACATCCCTGATAAAATTGCTGCTTCAAAACAGGATCACTTTTAAGAACAAAAGAGCATGTGACTAAAGTGAGTACACCCCTCACATTTTAGCAAACATTTTAGTATATCTTCTCAAGGGACAATACTATAGAAATAATACTTGGATATATTTTAGAGTAGTCAATGTGCTGCTTGTATAGCAGTATATATTTACTGTCCTCTGAAAATAACTCATCACACAGCCATTATTGTCAAAAACTGTTTTTTTTATTATTTTATTATTATTTTATTATTATTTCAGCAAACTGTTTGTTGGCTTTCTTGTGAGCCAGCTTCAGAAGAGGCTTCCTTCTGGGACGACGGCCATTCACGAGGACTCAAGTTCTTTGACTGACCCATGCGAGGCCTGTTCCGAGTGGAACCCGTCTTGGCAAACTTCTGTATGACCCTGGCCAATACTGTAACTCAGTTAAACGACGTTATCACTTAAGGTGTAATCACTTTTTTTGCTAGCTATTTTGACAATAATGGCTGTATGCTGAGTTATTTTCAGAGGACAGTAAATATATACTGCTATACAAGCAGCACATTGACTACTCTAAAATATATCCAAGTTTCATTTCTATAATATTGTCCCTTGAGAAGATATACTAAAATGTTTGCTGAAATGTGAGGGGTGTACTAACTTTCGTGAAATACTGTATATATATATCACTAATAATCTATATAAGCATGCTATTTATTTTCATTTTACTTAAGAATTCAACTGAATGTGTCAAGCGTTAATAACTATAAATTAATAAACTCAATTATCTTTAGATTTTCTTGTTATTATACAATAACAATACAATAACAAAATAACATTATTTGAATATGCTAAGCCGTTAAAAAAATAAAAAAATAATAGGACAGTCAAAAGACAAAACAAAAACAAACAAATTGTAATTTCTGTCCAGCAGATTTACCAACTCAAAATATTTCCATGTATCACCTGGCTCTTGCTTATATTGCCATTGTTGGGAATCACTGCATAGGTGTTAACATCTTGGAGCACTACTAGAGTGGGCCAGCTGTAGTGTTCCACCC
This sequence comes from Abramis brama, assembly GCF_963993115.1. Classification (NCBI taxonomy): domain Eukaryota; kingdom Metazoa; phylum Chordata; class Actinopteri; order Cypriniformes; family Leuciscidae; genus Abramis; species Abramis brama. The sequence continues at coordinate 22,056,826 of NC_139982.1, read as the reverse complement.
TAATCGGATATCTTTACTGACGAAATGAGAGCTAAATGCACTGCCCCATTTCAGGGCGCAAGTACCAGCTGGTGGCCATTTGGTCTGCTGGTGATAATTCAATATGATGTACCTTTGGGTAAAGCTGGATCAAGGGACTTATTGGAACAGGTACAGAGCAAAAGTCACAACAATGTAGCTCAGTGTTTTCTGCTCTAGGACTGGGACGATAGCTTCAAAAATCACGTATATGAACCCTTACAAAGAAAAGAGCAGGTCACAAACACTTCAGGCGCATGTGTCAGACAAGACATCATACTCATTAATTGAATTAAAGTGGTTTGGATACTGCTGTTTCTCAGGTGTAAGACATTAGACTTTATAAGTCTGGCACAGTTTGAACAACATGGTGCACTATTACACAATTGGCTGAGTAAGCGGCATAAAAGGGAAATTAGTGAACAAATTGTTCTTTTGAGTGGAATCTTTTTTTTTGTTGTTGATGTAGTTCACAATGATTGAGGGATTGATTCAACTCAATGATCAGTGCAAAAAGACTATCAGCGAATGAGACTTTGTTTCTGTCTGTTTCTCACATAAAGCAATCGTTTGGCTTCGGAAGACTTGGAATATTTATGGTGTTTTGTGTCTTTTCTGGAGCTTAATAGCTCTAGTCCCCATTCATATTAACAGCTTGGAAAAAAGCAGCCAGGACATTCTTCACAATTTCTCCTTCATCATAGAGTTTTGGAATGACTTGAGGATAAGTAAATAGTGGCAATTTTCAGTTTGGGGGAACTATTCCTCAATGGGTCATATTTGCTCCAGTGAAGAAAAGAAATGGCATCAACCGCACCTGGATTGGACCTATAAATCTCTTGGCAGGTGGAGACAGACTTTCACTAATACACAATGTTCAAGGCCTACCAGAAGATTTGTTGCTTAGTCAGCCTATACATCTGTTAATGTAATCCAATCCTAGCAATCCAACTCAAACTAGGAGGCCGAGTTGTAATGCTGTTAGATTTACGCCAGTACTTCTGAGAGTCAAGTTACCACACTGGCTTCACTGTAAGTGTGAACACAACAGTTGTTACCTAATAGTTACTGTAGTTAAACTGCTTCCAAGCCTTGTTGCATTACAACTAGGGCCGTCATTTGAATAAAACATTTTATTGAATTAATAACATTACATGGAGATTAACGACTCAATTAATGAACATCTCAAACATGAGCGCAGCAAGTGAAGTCAAAAGTAGCTGAACTTTGAAAAACGCATCTCAAAAGCCCTGTCTTTAGAACGATATTTAGAGAGAGAGAGAGAGAGAGATAATGTTTTACATCTCGATCAAACCTCATTCATGACAGGGTTCGTTGTCTACAAATTTGGGCAGGTTTTATTAATAGAAAAGCATTCCATTGCTAATATAATATTTTAATTTAAGCATTTTCTCTGCATCTATTCCAAAATGTCCCATATCTTGATCAAGCCCACGATTGAATAATGCCAAAGATGTCGCCAGTACGTCCAATTGATATCAGCTGACTGAGCTGAGAAGCCACATGAGTGATTGAAATGAAAGAGAAGAAACCAGATGTTTAGTAAAGTCCCATATCATCTGTTTTTATAGGTTGTATGCTTAATTTGTCTGGAGGCGATTCCTCAGAACTTCACTGGATTATGTGTTTACGTGCATGAAAAGGGAAGTTGAATGGCACGCCACACACACACACACACACACACACACACGTCGATTAGTCGTTGGCTCCGCATGTGATCTGCCTTGCATGTATTGATATTTCAGAGTCTAGAAGGAGTTTCTTGAAAATGTTTTATGGTGAAAGTTATTTCCTCATGACATAATGCTTGTGAAATGAAAGGTTATTCAAAATTGTGTAATAAAGAAACATCAAAAGTGCCGCATAAAACTGAACTCGTTCCATGGAATTCTACAGATGCAAATAAGAGATCTGTGATTGATTGAGGGTGACTTTGAAAATTGGTTACTTGTGTTTTACTCGTTTAGTCAAGCGTGGCCTCAGACAGGACTGCAGTCATCACAGGGATTCCCATAGGCATTAAAAACAAATGTTGTTGCATGAATTTCTCTGAAAGGGAATGAGAACTGGCAGAGCTGTAATTTCATTTGGCACAACTGAAATGTCATGGCAAAGTTGGTCTTTCTATTTACTGATACTTTGACGCAACTGTCCTACGTCAAAGAAAAAAAAAGAAGGCTCTTAGGTAAATGAGCTAAATATTGTGGTGCCGAGGAGTCCAGATCCTCTAGTGACCAGTGTCTAAACTCTTTTAGGTCACAGTTTGTTTTCAACGTTTTTCCCTACTAGTTCTCATTTCTAGACTTTTCTCCATGCTTAGTGTCTAAAAGGAATAATTCACCCCATTCTTTTAAAATTCTATCATTATTTACTCACCCTCATGTCATAAGAAACCTGTGACTTATAGAAGAACATAAAAGAAGATATTATGAAGAACTTTGGGGCCCAAACAATATTAGACCTCAGTCACTTTTAATGTATGCAACAACAACAAAAAAAGAAGCAATGAAAAGTAATACAGGTTTGGAACAATATGAGGCTGAGTAAATAATGACATAATTACCCATGTTGTATTTATTTTTTATTATATATATTATCTATAATAATATTACATATATATACGTATATATAAATACACACTGTTAAAATTCAATAAGTCAATAAGTTATGACTACATATGTTTATATATATATATATATATAATCATTTCACTTTGTATAAGGCCATGTTGAAGCAAATTAGAAAATGTTTCATATTTTCTCAGTGTCTTAGTTTCCAACATAAATACATTTAAACAAATAAAAAATAAAATAAAATGAATAGGAACACAAGTCAACAAGATATTTATTTTCAAGGAAGACGAACACAAATTAGTGTATTTATTCACAGACCTGCTTGTCTGTGATCTAAAGATTCAGCTTGAAAGGACTTGTTGCTTTTGTCTTTTTTTGTCATTAACATGCACAAGTGTGCAAAACACAGTACTGAAGATAGCATTTGCATTTGAGGACAGCATAATAGTCCTTTTAAAGAATATTTAATTTTCTGTAGAGGTAGCATAAAAGAATCTTGCTTAAATTATATTGTCACATGATATTCAGATGTGAAAATACACTGTATAGTGTGTATATATATATATATATATAGGATACAACAATGTCCTCAAAATCACAAGTCTAATATACAATAAATCTAAAAATAGATTTGAATGGCTATAATTATTTAAGTATTAATCAGGATCAAAAATCTAAATTCCTACTTAAAATTTGAATGTGTTCAAAGCGCATTGTGGATTTTGAATATCTGATGCGCAGTTCTCACAGAACTGACATGACATTTATTCTTTAGTAGTACATTTCTGTATTCAGGTTACAGAATTCAGGTAATGTCACAAAGAAGAACTGAAATCGCATTTTTGGAATTTTTTATATTGTGTATACACAAGTACTTATTGCCAACAAAGCTGGCATGCCATGACAAATGTGTTATACCATGAAAGGAGTGCAATTATTGTCATGAAAACAGTAGCATTTATGGCAACGGTACCGGTGAGCTCCAGGGTACAGCAAATCCACCACAGGCATGAGGTTAAGTTATGTTATCCACTTCAAACAGTGAGTGCAACCAGATTCCACTGACGCAAATGGGTTTTATTTGATTTATTATGAGTATTATGAACTTTTTGAAACCTGAATCTTAGGGTGGGACTTGTACGTCACAGAAAAGTGATGTACAGCCATCATGCTCACAAGCTCAAGAACTCGAAACCAAAGAGTTTTCAATTGTAAATGTGAGTTACTTACTTGAAAAAGTAACTTCTATATTATGATTTAAATGGTACCAATGTGTTATTATATATACATATACGTATATCATTGCTGTCAGGCAGAAACCATTTGAATTTTTTTCTTATTAATCATTACTATTTGTTAACCTTTACTCTGCATCTGTCTGTGGATATAGCAAATATTTATCCAATGAAAAGTATTAAAAAGAACTTGAACTTGAAACTGTCGGTTAAACCGCATAACTCCTCCCTGCCTCAATGTTGAATGAAGTGGCGTTCACATTTTGAACCATCTCTGCTTGTTTGCAATGTAAGGGTAAATAAAGAACTGTTTTTTTCTTTACTCAAGAAATACCATATATATATATTTAAGGAACTTTTGAGGAACTTTCATGTAATTTAAAAATCCCAAAATAGCTGAAAATGTCCAATGTTGTATGAGTCCCATGAAAAATGGGAGCAATTCTGTGGTTAGGGTGAACTCTTATTCTAATGAGCTTAACGTTGGAGCCGGGCTTGAATGTTGCTCACCTCTTGCCTGGAATGTGCCATTCATAAACCAAGCCTCACCACAGAAAGCTATGGTGCTACAGATGCGTTCCCAGTTCCTGTGACTCAAGTGATGGGAGAAATGGGAGGTAGTGGAGCAATTTGAACCTCTGAATAAAGTTTGTGCAGAAAGGCAGATTGTAACAGGAATGATCGGTCATGTGTATTTTAGATCCTACATCAACCTTCCTCCAGCTCTTTATTCCTCTTTCTTCTTCTGTTCCTAAGGAAAAAGACATGATTTTTATTAATTATATTAACAATACTTTGACACAACTAGAAGAAAAAGCAGATATTTAAATCTTTTCATAATGCAAACATTCATTCAGATTTCATGTTATATGCCAATTAGATCTGGACTCTTTTTTTTTTATTGGCATCTGGTTCCATGAAGAACCTTTAAAGGCCTGTTCACACCAAGGACGATAACTATAAGGTTAACAATAAAGATATAGTTTTAAAAATCATTCAAAAGAATGCTATTAGTGTGGACGCTAATATAGTTATCATTATAGTTATCGTTCTTGGTGTGAACGGGCCTCAACATCCAGTTCTTTATAGTGGAAAAAGATTCTGTAGATTACTAAAATGTTCTTTACACTAAAAAAATGGTTCTTTTAAGAACTGTGGGGAACCAAAAATGGTTCTTCCATGACATCACTGCAAAAATGACCTTTTGGAGTATTCCTTAGCATTTCCTGTTATGTTCACAGATGTCATTTTTATTGAATAGTGACTTTCATATGGCTTCCGAAGAGTTGAAACAAGCCCGTACAAAGGCGTAACAGGCACGCTAGCTAAACCTTTTGACCACAGTGTTCCCCTGCAGATTTACATGCCCAACAGTCATGCTTTTTTACGACTTACCTGGTATTGTGTTGTCCAATACAAATCCAAAGAATCCACCAATGAACATGTGGGTGGTGAAGAGAATCATAATGAGCTGATCCAACTCTTTTATGCCTGTTGACAGATACAAACCATTCAAGTCACAAAGAGCTGGGCGGACAGTGACAGATGCCCAATGCATGTATATATATGCAAGTCAACGGGTAGGTGTAAAAACTCTTGGTATAAGATATCTTATTATTATGTCTTAATAGGGTAAATATTATAGGACCAATTAACATCCATCTGACGAAACCAACACAGCAAGCGTTGGTCAGGAGTTCAATATGTCAGCTTAGATCACTAATTCCTGAAAGCCTATCATTAAACTGCTTAAAAGAGGCTCTGATTAAGCACTATGAGACTTATGTTGAAACCCCTCCCTCCTCCCCTCCCCCCTCCCCAAATTTTAAGCAGTGTTAACCCAACACGAAGTTTAGGACAAAGTTCATCGAAAGGGTGCATTGGCCAGAATGTCGAAGGGGGAATGCTGGTTTTCACGTGAAAGGTTTGTGCTGAAGTGAAGGGAGGAGATTACAGCAGAGTCAAACGTAGACTTGTAAAGAGGATTGGCAGATAAATCGCCCTAACCTCAGGAGTCCAGACAATGCTTCTCACCACTGCGGATAAGCTTAGGATGTGCCACTTGCACCGAGTGACCCGCCACATAGCTGTAGTTATGACTCTCAAATGAGATCTCAAAGAAATGAAAGCTTTAGCGCAAGTTCTGCCAGGAAGACTCAATCGTTACGTCACTTATTACCTTCACATCTAACCAATCATGTTCTAATACTTGCAGTGTAAAAGATTGGGACTTACACATGTCTGAGTTCGCAGATGCTGACGCACACAATTACCTCCATCCTCCCCAACCACCACCAGGATGGTCCCTTCCCATACCTCCCGGGGGATCGGCTCGCCCCTGCCTTCATCTTCAGACAGGAAATGCAGATTCTGATACCCTCGGATTGCGCGCTACGGTCTACGCCAAATAAATTTATAAATATTTGCTTGCAGGGCTGTTAATAAATATATGCTTTTGTTACATCATTTTATCTCCCGAGTTTTTCTGGTAGAACTACTGTTTCTTGCCCTGTTCAGTTGCTGAAGCAATATTTGAGTCTAATGCGCAGCAAAGGAGTTCAGACTGGAATTGTTCTTTTAGTGTATTAGTTATTTTTTTATTAGTTTTATTAACTTTTTCAAATGTGTGTGTCAGACCATGCAATGCTACACAAGAAACTACACAAAAACAAAAAACAAAAAAAACAATAGCTACATCTCAGACTGCAGGTCTCAGTTAAATGTTAAAGTTCATGACAGTACAATCAGAAAAAGACTGAACAAGTATGGCTTGTTTGGAAGGGTTGGCCTCTTCTCTCTAAAAAAACATGGCAGCATGGCTTAGGTTTGCAAAGTTGCATCTGAACAAACCTCAAGACTTCTGGAACAATGTCCTTTGGTCAGACGAGACCAAAGTGGAGATGTTTGGCAATAATGCACAATAATGAACACCAAACACAGCATATCAGCACAAATACCTCATACCAACTGTCAACCACAGTGGTGGAGGGGTGATGTTTGGGCTTGTTTTGCAGCCACAGGACCTGGGCACCTTGCAGTCATTGAGTCTACCAAGAACTCATTTTTGCTTTATTTTTGTTAAATAAATAATGACATTGATTTGACAATTGATTTTTTTGTTATGCACTGACGCGCAAAACCATATAATGCAAAAGGGTGTACTTTCTTTTTCACATGACTGAATACATACATAAACACATACATGCATTATATATAAACACACATACATGCTGTAACAGTCATGTTCTTTTAGTTTTGTTTTCATGGAATTTTAGTTTGTATTTAGTTCCTGTTTTCCCATGTCAGAGTTTCCCACGGTCAATTACCATGGACACCCATCTCACCAGCTGTCATTCATCATGTTCGTTAGCTCTGTGTATTTAGTTCCTCGTTGTTCTCTGTTTCCTGTCAGTTCTCGTTAACGCACTAGCTAAGTTTGGTTATGTATTCATTCTGCTATTAAAGCCTGTTTATTCTTATTTCGTCTTCATCGTGTTCCTGTTGAAGCCACGCTGAGCCAGATCGTGACACATGCATTATATATATATATATATATTCAGTTTACAATTAAGTTTATATTTTGGCAAAATGCAGTAGGTATGGCTCAACTATACTCTTATTGAACATTTATATCAAAGCAATCAAGATTAAACAAAACTAAACTTAATTTTGTGTGAATGCTTCTTGAAACCATAACAGAAGTCATCAGGTAATGTGATTACGCTCAAAACGGCGTAGTTTTCAGTTTTCTTTCAGCCTGAGCTCACTGAGTTTTAATGAAGAATCCTTTTATGTGTAAACATGATGTAAATAAGAGATTCATTGAGCTTCTTTGATTATAATGGGAGTTTTCGCAAGAGTGCAGAACTGAGACTGAAGTTATTGACAGCTTCAATGATTAAAGAGAGCGCACTTTGCAAGCTTTTTGTATTGGCTATATCCCATTCGCTATTTCAATAAATGTTTTTGACATTTATTGTGTTTTTCATGCTACCAACACACTACACAGAGTACAGTTTCAGGAGTGACAACCCAAGGGTGAATCTGCTAAATTATTGTTTTGTTAAGTCACCCGGAAATTTTAATGATTGACAGAGATAATTATAGCAATAGACTGATGGAAAAAATGATGATATGTAATCAAGCGGCAACATTCTGATCTGAAAAATGAAGCCTACCCGGAAGTGCGAAAAACTGCAATACATCGAAAATCAGCTAGAGGGAGGTCCCAAAAGGGAGCAAATGTCCATAGACCCCATGTAAAAATGTCCGTTTTCACAGCATAAATTCATGTTTTTACAGGTTGGTCCCATGGACTTTTATTGTATTTTTCGATAGCTTCCGAGTGCCTGACAACTGTGAGGGGGGTGAATTTTTTTCTGACTCGTTAGTTTAGATCGTATTTAGATATAAAATGTATGACAAATAAGGGCGTGGTTAACTTTGACAGCTTAGGCTGCGCCAAGGAGAATGACAACATAAGAAGCGCCATTTTTTAACACAGTTGAAATATAATACTGTTTTTGAATCATGAAATGTAGTTTTAAGAGTTTTTCAGGCGAGAATGTAGTTGTTTAAATCTCAAATCTGTGGTTTATTTAAAGATTTATGAAAATTTTATCCAGTTGTGAGATCCAGCGATGACCGGGCGCTCGGCGTCATGTACCCCGTCTGGAACAGCCTTTCCTCGGCTAGTCGTTCTGGCATTTGCCGCGGACTCTGGCGTCTCTGTAGTGGTTAAACATGAGATATAATTCGTCTTGTCTATATCTAATGGGCGATTTTTGGTCTTGTGAATATAATTTGTTCCCTGGCCAATCGTTTTGGCTGTGGGGAAGTTTCATAACTTTATAAGCTATTTAACTTTACCGTTGTATGGTTAGACTAGAGTGCTGACTTTGTATGTTTGACTGAATTGTTTGCTTTATTTGTATAGCTTCTTGTACCTTTTACTTATACTTTTATAATGGCTAATATTGATAAAAGGGAAATTTAACAAAAAGAGACTGGGTTGAGTTTTGTCATTTTAAATTTTTATACAACGAAGATGATCTTTAAAGTTGTTTACTGTAAAATCTGTTGTTTAGTACAAATGCACGTATTGCCTGGACAATATTAAAATGTTTAATTTTTTATATTATATTTAAAACGAAAAGAGGCAGGTTTGTGTTTTATATTTAGTTTTGTTATAAATAGGCAAACGTTATGTGCAGTGAATATAATCAATATGCGTTGCCTGAACCACATTTGTGTGGCTATAATGTTTAAGATTTCTTTAAATGAAAACGAAAAGAGTTAGTATGGTGTTTTATAACATATTTCGTTGCCTAAAATATGCACAGAGATAACCGGAGTAGCAGAGCGAGCTGAGTGACGCGCGCTGCGTCAGAAGGTGGGCGGGGTTAGGATTTTCCAAGATGGCGCCACCCATACCCCCCACAAACGGCTACAAACCCGTTCTTCAGAAAGTCTATGGGTGATGTCACTGACGCTTTGTCCATATTTTTTACAGTCTATGTATGTAATGTGTTTTTTTAACTGAATTTTCACTTGGTCTTTTTAAAGGAATGATGGCTTAAAATGAAAATATTCGAAGGGTACATTATAATGTTTTAATGCAAATAAATACAATTTAAAATAAAAGCTGTGAATCATAGTGAAAATGAAGCAGTATTGGGTTTTTGTTGTGGTGAGAGGCCTGACCCTTTGGTTCTGTGACGGGGGCCCAATAATTGGTGCTACGCCCCTGGGTAGAAGTATTATACTCCTGTAAAATATGTTTACTGATGGGTTAAATGCTGCATACGATAGGTGATGCTGATGTTATTTTGTATATGTTTCAATGTTATATTCACCTGTGTTAATCATGCCTGGATTTGAATGAAACCAGGTTGGGAGCACAAGACCACTGAAGGTCGAGAAGCCAAGAATTAGGAGATTCCTGGAGGAGTTCAAGTCCACATACTGCAAGAAGAGAAATGAAATACAAAAGAAACAAACTCTTAGTATGTATTTTATTAGATGAGGTCGCCCTGACATACAATTTTATAACAATGAAATGAAAATGTATGAGAACTCTCTATCAAGTATACCTGCAGATTGGAAATACCCACTGCTGCTACCATGCCAAACATGATGAGGAACATTCCACCAATGACCGGGTCTGGAATAGTTATAAAGACTGCACTGAATTTACCAAAGAGTCCCAAGATGATCATAAGAAGCCCAGCGGTTTGAAGTACCAATCTGCTGCCGACCTGGCACACAATGTAGGGATCAGCCATCAAAAATATAAATCATTCAAAATACTGTCATGAAACCCAAACCAAACAAACCAAAAAACATTTATGAACATGCAGGAATGCAACAATTGTCATTCCCATGAAACGGAGATACATTATTAAGAAAAATGGCCTGATAACATTTAAACACCACTTGGCAAAAATCGAAATAAAATCTTCAAAATAAGACCTTTTTATATAGCACTGCCCTGAAGAAGCAGATGTTTAAGCATTCCTCCAAAAATGACATTAATCTCATATTATGTGTTGCCTCCTCAAGCATCAATGATGGCTTGCAGGTGTTGGTGATAGATGTGGATGAGACCCTCAATTTCCCTGAGAGGGGAAGACCTTAAATGTGCAGAGGATGCTCAAAAACCAAAATAATTTACAGGAAGTGCAGGATGTTTGAGAACAGTGGGCACCTTTATTACTCAGAACTCATGCACAGGAACGATCATAAAAGGCCACAAATTGTCACTGATGCTCGGGAAGTCAACACTAAATATTAAGCGCCAAAACAACCTGAAATTCTGATCAGGATTTCTGTAAATTAGTTCTTGATTTTGTAGTGTTGGGGATTATATGTATATCTGTGTACTGCATATTCTTTTATTGAATTGAATTTATTTATTTACTGCTCTAACTTCTCTTTAAAAAGTGAAAAATTATTATTTTAGTTATTTTATGTTCTGGGATATGTGTAAATATCAGTAGTGACCAGTTTTGAAAAGCTTAACCACCAAAAAAAAAACTTTTTTTTAATGCACGTGCAGATTGTCCAAGATGTATGTAAACTTATGAGCAGAAATGTATGTAAATATTTGTTACGTGAAAAAACATGCATGGTCACATGGTGATATTTTTATTAAGAACATATACAAATGGCAATATTAATATTAAGAAGATATCAAACTTAATCTGAAATTAGTTTAATTTTGAAATAGGCCTACATAAAGTTTAATGTCATGTCATTCTCACATTTTTTATTCTCAAATATATTGTACTTTACTATTTGTATATCCAACTTTATCCGCATACATACAGCATATTTAAGCGATATTTACTAAATAGCTAGTCTCAACTGCATGGTTGTTTATAGCTGTGCGATAATAGTTTACATTTTGATATGATATAAAGTTTGATCCAAATTTATTCTCATACATACAGTACACTGGCATAAATATAGCATATAGCAAATCTGCTTGATTGTTTATATTTTCACAAAATGTTTATTATAAGTTCACCCAGCTCTAATCTGTTAAATTCGTATATAAAGCATGAAGATATTAAAATCGTATAAACAATAACATAATGATTTACTGTAAAGCTGCTTCGAGGTAATGCGTATTGTGAAAAGCGCTATATAAAATAAAATCGAGTATGGATTACTAATGTGTGACTTCAGGAAGCCTAGTCAATGTTTTAGATGAATAGTAATATAAAAGTGTTGAAATATAATGAAGAACTTGCTTTGGTGTTGGTTGCCACAACGATGAAGATAGTTATAGTTATTATTATTATTGTTGTTGTTGTCAATAAACAGAGAAATCCTACCCTTGTAATTCCCAGAGCGGCGATATTCTGACTGTAGGAGGTGGTTCCATTACCACTACCCCACAGGGCAGCCAAGATGCAGCCCACGCCTTCCACCGCAATGCCGCGGTTAATAGCATGCGTGGGAGGTGGAGGCGCACCAGAGAGACGAGCGCACGCATAATAGTCTCCAATGGACTCCATTGTTGAGGCCAGCACTCCAGCCATCATGCCCAGTACAGATGACACGCTCACAGTGGGTAAACCCCACTGTCCTGTAAAAGAGTTAATAGATGAGGAAATGCTCGTTATGGACAGCAAGTTCCCTAGTATACTTTATGGTGCAAAAAAAACATATAGTATGGTTGGAAGCATGATGAGGTTACTACGAACACCATATCTTCTAAGCGTTTAAGGTGGAGAAGCTCAACAAAAAGAAACCTTTGGTTTGTTGTTTTTTCATATTGTCTATTGACACAAGGAAGCAAAGTCTGACTAGTTTGTTATGTGTCATGAAGGTATGTTTGCTTTGACTCCCATTCAAATTTGTGTCTGATTTTCAGCCAAAAAAATACTCAAAATACCAGATTTTAATCAGACTTTCTGAGTAATACTTAGTAATACATAGTTTTCTCAGTGACTCAACTCAATGCATTTAGGCATGCAGACATGGTCTAGATGATCTGCTGAAGTTCAGCCTCAAAATGGGGAGGAAAGGTGATTTAAGTGACTATGAACGTGGCATGGTTGTTGGTGAGATGGGCTGGTCTGAGTATTTCTGAAACTGCTGATCTACTGGGATTTTCACACACAACCATCTCTAGGGTTTACAGAGAATGGCCTGAGGTCAGAGGAGAATGGCCAGACTGGTTTGAACAGATAGAAAGGCAACAGTAACTCAAATAACCCCTTGTTACAACCGAGGTGTGCAAACAAACATTTTTAAGCGCACAACACGTTGAACTATGAAGCAGATGGGCTACAGCAGCAGAAGACACACCGGGTGACACTCCTGTCAGTTAAGTACAGGAAAGCTCACCAAAATTGGATAATAAAAACAATTGGAAAAACTGATGAGTCTCGATTTCTGCTGTTACATTCAGATGATAGGGTCAGAATTTGGTGTAAACACACTTTGAATTTGGCACACTTTGGGCCCCTTAGTACCAATCGAGCATCACTTAAACACCACAGCCTACCTGAGTATTGTTGCTGACCATGTCCATCCCTTTATGACTGCAGTGTACCCATCTTCTGATGGCTACTTCCAGCAGGATAATGTCCCATATCACAAAGCTCTCTCTCTCTCTCTCCCTCTCTCTCTCTCTCTCTCTCTCTATGTATCTATATCTATATATATACATACAGCTATATATAAAGCATTAAGGATAATACACACAGTAGTAGAATATACACAGAAGAAACACATTATGGTAAAAAATACACACAGTAACATGAGGCCCATGTTCAGTTATTCTTGTATATCAGCCCGGAGCACATACATGTCTCAAGGGATTTAAGTGGGTCAAGCGAAACGACTTACAAACTGACTAACATTCAGACACTGATGCAGTCAAACCTGTATAACTATTTGATGTTTAAAAATACCACATTCCCGAACATGTAAGCCCCTGGGTGACACAACTAATAGGCTTTATCTAAAGAAGTCAAATGGGACGCAGTGAAAAGTAACGATGGAAACCTTAAAGCTGTTTCAAATACATATACGTGCTAGCTGATTCCTAGCAGAGGCCCGACTGGTGTTGAATGCTTTTCTTAATACAACAGAATGACTGAAAAGACCTGAGTGGGTAGCACGCTGAAACGGGCGAGGGCTCAAAAGCCTGACTGTCATTGTCATAGACAATAATACACCACACCTTTATGAGTGAGAATTGACCCTAGCAAAGACAACTATGGTTCCCGGTGGCTGACAGTTCCCAAATGTTCTTCAGGATGAATTATAGAAGCCCTATTCATGTCACTCTTCACATGTCACATTATGTATCTCTCATCTCTGGAATCTGAAAGAAACACTACCATTCAAGATAGCTCTTTCTTTTTTGACAGACATGTCTTAAAAACAGCTTGCAAACAGCACTTTGACAGTACTGTTGAAATAGCTAACGTTCATGTTCATTGACTATGAAAATCAACTTTCATATATTATTCAGAATCGTCAGATGGTTGACAAAATGTTTGTTTAATGAGTTCCATGGAAACTTTGCATCAAACCATTCATTGACTTTTTGCTATCATGAATTGGTATTTTAATTCATGACAAGATTAATTAATTATTTCTTCTGGAATTTTCACAGTTAAGCAAGAGATAACAAATGTGGGTGTTTTTTCAACTATGGGTATTTTTGGCCCTGTGCACTTTTAGGAAATAAATCCTATTAAAACACAACCTTTTCTGAAATGTAATTTCCACCACATCTCAAATTATGTTTTTTTCTGCAGCATTCTGTGATGGAAATTCTAAAGATTTTTGGAAAATTTTACTTTTTAAAATTACTTTCATTGTCCTTAGTCATCTAAAGCATGTTTTTCATTGGCATGAAAAAATTATAAAATTATATTAAAATTAATATAAAAAATTGTTTACATGATCAAACTTATTTTATTTTTTTAAATTTATAAATATTTTGGATATATATATATGTGTGTGTGAATGAAAATGAGTGAATTCGGACACTTTTTACTGAGTAAAAAGGAATTTATACCTGTATGATACTACGCTGTACCCACATTGGACCAGCGGTTTGGAAAATTGGATGGATAGACGATTCAGCTGCGGGCGCCACCTTCTGGTCAGACGCCGGAATTCATTCGGCGTGACCATCAAAATGAGTTATGGGTATTCTCTAGCTCAGTGTTTCCCTACCCTGTTCCTGGAGGCACACACACTACACATTTTCCAACTCTTCCTTATCAATCACACCTAAATCAACTCATCAGCTCGTTGGTAGAGACTCCAAGACCAGAAATATATGGGTCAGATAAGGAAGACATCCATAATGTGCACTGTTGGAGGGCCTCCAGGAGCAGGGTGAGGAAACACTGCTCTAGCTGTTCAGCGTACATTGGTTGTACACTCGTTATTGCGGTGCATTCTGGGATTCGTCCACTATGGTTTCGGACACCAGTAAAAATGGCTGTCCCCTTAAATAGTGCACTATTTAAGGAAATAGGGGGCAATTTCAGACACAGCCAAGAGCATTTCTCAATAACAAGTATGCAAAAGTTCGGACTTGCGTCCTTGGTAGTTCAGACTCGCCAAGTTCGACTCAGGAGTACAAACTCCCGAGGAAGGGAGGACGCAGATTCAGTTATTCTGCAAATGGTACAGCAGCGTTCTTGATAACGTCACTCAACTCACCTTGGCTACTCTGGTTATCTGTATGTATATTTACAATAAAACATACATGTACACCACCCTGCCTCTTTTCGTTTTCCATTTAAAAATCTTAAACGTATTAATAGCCACACAAATGTGGTTCAGGCAATGTATACATAGATCACCTTCATTGCATGTACAGTGCTATGCATAAGTTTAGACACCCATGCTAAAGTTGACTAAAAAGAGGAATAAAAAATCAACTTTTGGAAATTGAACTTAATGCCTTAATTAAAAAAATTTGGAAAAATCCAACCTTTAAGGACACCAATTTTCTTTGTGAATGAATAATGTATCATAAATAAATAAATGTTCTTCCTTAAAATACAGGGTGCATAAGTCTGGACACCCCTATGTTAAATTCCCATAGAGGCAGGCAGATTTTTATTTTTAAAGGCCAGTTACTTCATGGATCCAGGATACTATGCATCCTGATAAAGTTCCCTTGGCCTTTGGAATTAAAATAGCCCCACATCATCACATAGCCTTCACCATACCTAGAGATTGGCATGGAGTACTTTCCATAAGATCATCTCTCAATGCAAATCAAACCAGCTATTAGGCTAACTGAAATAAAACCATGCCAGTCTCTAGGTATGGTGAAGGCTATGTGATGATGTGGGGCTATATTAATTCCAAAGGCCAAGGGAACTTTATCAGGATGCATAGTATCCTGGATCCATGAAGTAACTGGCCTTTAAAAATAAAAATCTGCCTGCCTCTATGGGAATTTAACATAGGGGTGTCCAAACTTATGCACCCTGTATTTTAAGGAAGAACATTTATTTATTTAAGATACATTATTCATTCACAAAGAAAATTTGTGTCCTTAAAGGTTGGATTTTTCCTTATTTTTTTAATTAAGGCATTAAGTTCAATTTCCAAAAGATGATTTTTTATTCCTCTTTTTAGTCAACTTTAGCATGGGTGTCTAAACTTATCCATAGCACTGTATAACCAAAGGAAATATAAAACAACCCTGCCTTTTGTTGTTTTCATTTTTAAAATATGAAACATTAATATGTTCAGGCAATATGTGCATATATACTCTGATTCTCTTCACTGTATGTACATGTATAATAAAATGAAACTCTTTTTGTTAAATGTCAGTTTTAATGATCAAAATCCCTTATGAAAGTTTTAGTATGAAGTATAAGAAGCTATACAATAAGAAATAAAGACAAGCAAACAATTCAGTCTAACTACATCAGGGGGACTAAATGCCGCTAGTGGAACAAATTGTAGTTTGCACTACTGTCTGTTCAAAATAAAATAAAATAAATCAGCATTGTGGATTTGTAGCTTTTTCCTGTTGTACTGAACTCGTATCGAACCGTGACCCAAAAACCGAGGTACGTACCAAACCGTGACTCATGATTTCTGATGTTTACAAAAGCATCTATTTCAGATAAAGGCAAGCCTTGGTGAGCATAAGAGACTTCTTTTAAAAACGTAAAAAAATCATACCAATCCCAAACTTTTGAACTATATATATACAGAGCCGGATTAACGCAAAGGCAAACTAGGCACGTGCCTTGGGCCCGATTGGCGGGATGGGGCCCAGACAGAGGGACAAAAAAAAAAAAAAAGTACAAATGTCCTATCTACAATTTATTTCAATATTTATTAATTAACTAAAAATAGTGACGATGTTTATCTTAACCATAGACTGTTACATTACTGCAGTTAAACCAATTAATGTGTCCGTTACAAAGCGGGTGTCGGCTTCTGAAAGTATGTGTAACGAACGCATCCATCAGGTGCTGCGAGGCAAAAGCCTAATAAGCACACAAAGAAGCACAGCTCATAATGCAGGTGTGTGAGTTGTCGTCATCTATTTTGGAGTGATTGCAATGTATTCTAAATATAAACTTGTACTGTAGATCAGCGTCATTTCTGGAAAAATCATTCACCGCTTTATTACGAGTTTAAAAGAGCGCGAGCGTCATTAACGTGCCCAGACGCGACGCTTTGAATTTGTGCGTACAATGAATAACATCGCGTCCGGAGCTGACTAGTAAAAAAGCTACAAAATTAAAAGACAAGACGTTTGTATTCTAAGTTAAAAAGCCAACACACTACAACATTTTTAAATGTTTCAAATAAAGGATCTCATATCTATGGGTCTATCTTCTAAATTCTGCTGCTGATTAGATTATACCCTGACATTACGCCAATAATATCAGTTTATATATTTTTTTCTGCTCAGTAGCGATCGTGTCTTTCTCTTCCACTTGATTTGTGTATAGCATATTTAAGGTAGCAATGCAAATTCAATATAAAGCACTTATGCTCATCTACTGAAGTGGGATTCTGGAACTGTGAATAAATTGAATAAAACAGCAAAATAACAACAATAACATCTTCATTAAACAAAAAAGAGATTACCTTAGATAAAGTTTGATTAATATGTACATACAGTACCGGTAAAAGTCTGGACCCATTACTATTTTTAATGTTTTTGAAAGAAGTTTATTATTATGCTCTACAAGCCTGCATTTATTTGATCAAAAATACAGAAAAAAACAGGAATATTCAGAAAGGATGTGTTAAATAAATAAAAAGTGATAGTGAAGACTTTTTTAAAACAACTTTTTAATAATCAAAAATCCTGAAAAAAGTATCACAGGTTATAAAATAAATATTAAGCACCATTTCTAACATTTGATAATAAATCAGAATATTATAAAGTTTTCTGAAGGATCACGAGACACTAAATTCAGCTTTGCATCACAGAAATATAAAGTATAGTAAAATAGAAAACCATTATTTAAAATTTTAATAATATTTCACTATATTATTTTTCTGTATTTTTGATCAAATAAATCCAGGCTTGATGAGCATAAGAGACTTCTTTCAAAAACATTAAAAATAGTAATGTGTCCAATCTTATGCACTGTGTAAGTAAAAATATACTGCTTTTAAAATTAAATGTTGTATAAATAAAAAGGTTAGGAATCATTTTTGTTTCAAGTGTTTTTTTATTGGGGGTGGGGGGGCCTCCAACATGAATTTTGCCTAGGGCCTCCTAATGTCTAGAACCGGCCCTGTATATATATATAGTTCAAAAGTTTGGGATGTTTAAGATTTTTTAATAAATTATATATAATTTATAGTGAAAAAACTTGTGAAAGTCTGGGTCTCTAAAATCTAAATCTTTAAATAAAATGTGTAAAAATGATGATGACATAATAGCAAAAACTGCAGGGTTGCAAATAAAAGTCCATGTTATTTGCTGTATAGCTGTTTGATGGTGGCTCACCTGGATAAGGCACATAAAACCATGCAGCACTTTTTACTGCATTGAGATTTATGTCAGTTCTGGCCATGTATCCGTACTCATTCGGGGATGAGGGCAGGGCATTGAAATATGTCAGCAGGAAGCACACCAGCCAGGCTCCACACATCCCAAATAAAGCCTGTACATTAAATACAACACACATAAACATGGCATTCTACGTCTCCTTGTCATGGACTTCACAATGTACACTTTCTTGTTTTAGAACCTTTAACAGCTGGATTTATTAGCTCACTTAGGCTCAATTAATGTCAGGCTAGTAATGCTAGGAATCCTTTTGTAATCTGTATCTGTAGCATGTAAAATGTGACAAGTGTATTAGCCCTGGGGTATTTCTTGATTTTTGCCAAGAGTAAAGCTTGAAACTATTATTTTTTATTTTAACTCTTCCCACAACTCTTTCGACAAGATTGTCACAGACTGAGTGTGGTATTTAAGACGTAACTTAGTTACTTCAAAACCACCATATGACAGATTACATCAGATAACATCTGTTATCAGTATTGGCTTTCGCAATGGAGGAACCTTTTCATAGTTTCTAGAACTATTGGCGGAAGAAGTACTCGGATTTAGTAACGATTTTAGTTCTAGCAATTCCTAGAGGAACTAATTTCCACTAAGACGTTAGTGTACGCTGATTGGCTAAACGCACGCGAAACACCGATACGTTATGGAACATGTTGTCAGTACACGATCCGTTTCACGCATGCGCGTAATTACGTACGTTAAATAACAAACGGGTTCTTATGGACGTATTTTGTTATTCTGTGCCGTGATGAAGACAGAAATATTATGTCGGTGCCTGTAACAGTTTTATACACTGCTGTCACGTTATTTGAGCTGTTTCTGGATGAAGGCAGAATGCTGACAGTGAGTCGTGTTGACAGAGTTCAGGGAAAACTTCCTAATGTCAAGTTTAAAATGAATACGCGCTTAAGGTGCGTGACAAAAACACACGCGCACTTTAGTTAGTGCGATTAATGTGTTTACATGGCCGCAAACTGCGATTAAAAACGGCGTACGCCACCTGTTTTAATACGAGTTGATTATAGTTAAGTATTGCGTTTACATGAGGTTAAGTATAATCGCAATATTGCTAAAATCCCATTATACGCATGCGTAGAACGGATCGTGCAGGTGGAACGGATCGTGTACCATAAGAACCCATTTGTTATTTAACGTACGTAATTAACGTTACGCGCATGCGTGAAACGGATCGTGCAGGTGGAACGGATCGTGTACCGACACGTCAAACAGTGATAGATGGGCCTATTAACCTTTACGCTAAGGAGAAAATCCAACGCAGCTTTGAGGGGACCAAGCGAAACATGATTATGTGTTTCTGCTCAGCTAGCAACACTGGACATAAACCACATGGCATACGCAAATACCTTTTCATATACTCTACTTTCTACTGTAACGTATTAGACAGGAGTGTTGGAAGAGTGAAGACAGATCGTAAACTAATCAACATGGAGGCTCTGGTTGGCGTTCTCAGCACCGTCAAAATAAAGGTCTGCCGCGCCGTCAAAATAAAAGTCACAAAAACAAGCGCGGCTTCGTCACTTCAGAGTTCCAACTGGCACTGAAAATCTGCACTATTTCTAGGTCACTAATTTAATTGAAAGATTCAAAAACGTGGTTCACCAGGCACAAACTTGTGGAATTCATGCCAGTTTGTCACTAAAGCAAAATGGGGATGGACATACATACCCAATATTAAGAAATTAAATTTTTCACTCAAATTGTTATGCTATTATACAGTTGTAATGACAATTTAAACAGCAATGCAGAAGCATTTTCTCTAGTGGCTCCAGACCTTCGGATCCCATGGTAGATATACCTACGTAATTATATTATACAAACATAATTATAATTATATAAAATACACTCACAGAAAAGAGTTTGAAGAGAGGGTACTGGAAGACTTTCCACTTCTTGTCCTTATAAGCAATGAGAGGAAGGTTAACTTTGCTCAAATACTGGGAGAAGAGAAAGATCAGGCAAACAGTTCTGTAGAAAGATGACAAGATATTATCGTTAGAAAGATAGTAGCTCATATGCACAGATCTATACAGATTACAAATTTTAAACATCTTTATCTTTGTTTCCGTATGAAATATCATCTTATAAAAACCATAATTATTCTAAAAGTATTCTAGTTGTTTTAATCCATTACTTGTATCTGTTTTGAAGGTCCAGCAAAGCAAAATCAAATTCTTTCCAAGTATCTGCCACGTGTAAACCCTGATTGGACTGCTTTAAACGTAATCTTCTCTTCAAGAACAAAATGTCAATAATCCATTGTTTTCAATTAACCATCATTTTAATGTGCATACAATTCAGTTTTTTTTATTCTAATTCAATTGGTTCACTTTAACAACAAAGGTTGCCATATTGTATATGGTGTAGGTAAGGTTTAAGATTAAGACTAGTGAGGATCAGATTAAGGACTGGACGAGAATGAAGAAGAGGA
Organism: Abramis brama; assembly: GCF_963993115.1. Lineage (NCBI taxonomy): Eukaryota > Metazoa > Chordata > Actinopteri > Cypriniformes > Leuciscidae > Abramis > Abramis brama. The sequence continues at coordinate 22,035,988 of NC_139982.1, read as the reverse complement.
TTATGAATAAGGATTTGATTTAATTTGATACTGAATTAAATATCCTCATAAATAGCATCTGCTTTGATTTTTTTTTTAAAGTAGCTGACAACAACAAATTTCAAATAAAAGTATATCAGCAAAAACACACAAAAAATCAACACGTTATTTGTTCAAACAAACAGGCATCTTTTGTCTTGTACACTAATTAATGCTGCCACAACCTGAATCTTATTTACAGGGCTTAAGATGAGATGTTTACTATGTGACCTATGGGTCACACACACATATGTGCCTTAAACCTTTGTTTACTCTGAGGCACCTGGACAGGGAGGGTCTGAGGGGCATGTCGCTCAAACCGATGGCAGGATTAATGTATTCTCTTAGGGATGCTTGAGGATGAGTAATGAACAGTGGGTTTTTTTCATCAAAGGATCTGAGCGATGTTTTATCATTTAAATGAAAACACTGAAGAGGGTTGATCTGTACAGATAAACACTGAACCCTGAGGGTGTTTTGTTTTTAAAGGGGCCTTGCATTGTGAGAGCCACACAAAAGCCATACACAATTAGAAATACAGATTAGTGACTCATAGAAGTTACACATAATTCTGCAGTAACTCACAGAGCAGCAATTCCCCAGTGAGCTCCTGACTTCTGCCCAGCCTGGATGAAGAGCGACAGTCCGATGAGGTTGATGGTGGGAGCAATGGCCAGCGGCCCGATGAACCTCAGCACTAGCCCCACAAGACCCGACAGGCCCAGGAAAAGCTGAAGCATTGAGGCCACTAGAATAGCACCCTGGATCTACGGAATGTGAAAAAATGGTCAGAATGTTCTGAGAAAATATATGAAAATTGTAGATATTTATTCATGAAACAAGGTACATTCATTGAGTTTAGGTTTTCCCTGTCTGTCTGTGTTCCTAGTTAGTTTCTTTGGTTGTTAATTAGCTGTGCACATGTACTGGTTTACCTTGATTTCTCTGTCTTTAATTTAAGTATTTAATTCCTTAGTTGCCTGAGTTCTGTGTTTCATTAACGTTTTGTTGTGAGTTATTCCCTGGTTATCTCCTGCACGTTCCATTTATTCTATTAAAATATGTTTTGCATTCAAGAAATTCTTACATACATCACACAATAAATATGAATAAGCGAGTCTTGAGTGACCAGTACGACATCTCATATATACGACCTGGTCATTTCTATTTTCAAAATAATAACAATAATTAACTCATTGATTTAGTTCTGGGCTCACCTCATATAGGTTGTTATATGCATTCATTCCATTCCATTCTCCATTTATTGTAAATGTACAGATTTTACAGATTACCCTATACAAGTGAATAACTTTAAAGCCTCCTGATAATTTACAAAGAACATCAATATATTTTTGCAATACTTAAGACTGACCTTAAAGCTTAAAAATGCCTTTGATTGAAAATATCTGGTCATTCAGATGTTAAATATTATAGTTTTTCCTTTTGTAACCTCCTTAAGACAAAAGCTGCTCTTCACATCTGAGACTTTACAAGGTAAAATTATTACAGTAACAAAAAATTCTCTAATTTTACAGTCAACACTCATTATTTGAAATGAGCAGACAATAGTTCAACATGATCTCATTAGTATTCATAAGTACAGGTATAAGCATTCTTACATTTTTGTACATTACTGATAATTACAATTTCCATGACAGCTTTTAAATCAAACCTTTTTACATTTGAAAATCTTTAGAGGCGTGCAAATGTTTATCAATACTTTTTATGAATTGTATTGCATTTAATATAAATGAAATCAAACTGGTTTAATGATATTTAATTTAACGCATATACAACGGTTTTACTCTACTGCGTATACATCAACAATGTTTTCTTATATTTCATTCTTGTGGAGCTTTTGCCATTTAAAATGTCTTTAAAAGTTCAATGAGAGTATCACTACGAGGATTGAATTCCAACGCTTCCAACGATTTCAGTTTGGATGAGGTTTCGTAAAGATTTGCGAGTCTCCAAAACTCACTAAAATCTATGTGCTCACTTTCCACATAGTGGATCATTATCGTCAATCTGTCATTATTTCTTTTGCTCTTGCCACACATTTCCTTTTGACACATGACTCGCAGCTAAGAACAGACACACTTGTTTCAAATGATGCAATTTGGTTCAGGTTTGAAATAATATTTCCTACAGTACCTCGCGGATGCGGACCTTCCACACCTCGTCGCCATCCACGAGGAGGGCTGCAGAATCTGTGGTGTTCGGTTGAGCGGTGGCACTCATGTCTGGGCATCTCCACTTGGGGAGGGCGAGGATAGCCAAGGTCGGGGTGATGAATGTGAACGTCCCTCCTTGGAGGATCGGCAACCTGCAAAGTCATAAAGAATGAGGCAATTTTATTCATTATGTCAGTTAAATCATAAAAACATTGGCAGGAGGCATGCAAAACATCAATATATTCCTTTCACTGAATTATGGAGTACATAAAAACCATTGAATGCAAAGGTCTCGGCTGAAAACACGAGAGCCAGACTGATTTTAATGTACTTCTGTAAATTTACTTAATGTAGGCTACTTAATGTAAATTCTGTTATTATTTATTCACTCTCATGCCATTCCAAACTTCTTTCTTCTATGGAACATAACTACAGATGTTTTTTTCAGTCAGTGTTCAATGTTGTTGATTTTCATTGTATGGACAAAACCAATACTCTTATGTTTTGTACTATTACGACTCTAAACTCTTTACTCTTGCCATTGACAGAATTTTCTGGCAATCCATGTTTTCACTGTTATGCATTAGGGGGCCCTATTACACATCTTTTGATATAGTACAGTATCTCTGGATCAAAACACAGGAGAAGAAGCAGAAACAACAAGCGATTGAAGCATTGCTTATGCACATGTAAAATTATGCGGTGTTGATGAATGAGATCTACTGGATCTATGTTTTGATCATCGTTCTGAATCTAATTCGGATGTAGTCTTTGACAAAAACATGATTTTCTCAGCTTTTTGTTCAAATTGTCACTTTTTTTTAAATGAAACTTACCCACATTCAGTTGTTGATAAAAAAAAAATGCATGAAGCTAGAATAAAATGCTTTATTCCCCAAGGAACCTTTCAGTGAACATGCTTAAAAGAACCATTATTTTCTCAGTGCAAAGAAGACTGTAATAACTAAAGAAACTTTTTCCACTATAAAGAACCTTTTTGTGCATTTCAGAGATTCCATGGATGTTAAAGGGATTGTTAACCCACAAATGAAAATTTTATTGATGAAATCTGAGAGCTTTCTGTCCCTCTATTGGCAGCTGCGCAACTACCACTTGGATGCTTCAAAAAGTTCATAAAGAGATCGTAAAACTAATCCATAAAAATTGAGCAGTTTTGTCCAAATTTTCTGAAGAGACATGATCGCTTTATATTGTGGGACAGATTGAATTTAGGCTTTTATTAACATATAAACATTGATCAGCGAACATAAACAGAAGTTCAAACGGACTTGCTTGACGAGCGAGAACAAAGCTCTTGCTGAAGCTCAAACGTCCTGCATAACACATGAGAATGAACCTAATTGGTTCTTGAGGACCTCAAACGTGATGCGTAACACATGAGAACGAACCTAATTGGTTCTTGAGGACCTCAAACGTGATGCGTAACACATGAGAACGAACCTAATTGGTTCTTGAGGACCTCAAACGTCCTGCGTAACACATGAGAATGAACCTAATTGGTTCTTGAGGACCTCAAACGTCCTGCGTAACACATGAGAATGAACCTAATTGGTTCTTGAGGACTCCAAACGTGATGCGTAACACATGAGAATGAACCTAATTGGTTCTTGAGGACCTCAAACGTGATGCGTAACACATGAGAATGAACCTCATTGGTTCAGGCGGACCTCAAACGTGCTGCGTGACACACGAGAATGAACCTCATTTCTTTATGGAACCTTTAACATCCATGAAATTTTTAAGAGTGAAGGCATTTTTTTCAGGCAGTGTATATAACTTCAGATATCACACATTGAGGAATGTTAATCCCCATACCTGGTCCCAAAGGTGGTCTGTAGCAAGGTGCAAAGGCCAGAGACGAAGAAGATGGTAGAGATGAGTTGACTTTTGGCAGTGTTGTTCTCTTTGATGCACAACGGCTCAGCCAGGATGAGAGGAATTGCCAGGATGCCACCAAATGCCAGTATGTAATGCTGTGTGACGCAAGAAATGGGTATGAAGAGCTACCATGGATGACACCGGGCTTAGGTTCATCGCAAACAGCTTGTTATGCGGGACGAGACCCAATCTAAGACAGATGATCACAAAAAATGTAGCAAATCTTAAATCCGGCCTGACTAAGCCAGGGAGACGTGTGAGAAATGGAAGACAGATGTTGGCCTATCTGTTGTGAATATATAGCACCTCTTTACTCTCACCAGTAAGCTTCATAAATTTGTCAGGCTCAGAAAAAGTTAAACTTGCCTGAATGCTCAGCAGCTTTGATGGGAGATTATGGTGCGGATATGGAGATGGTGCACGGGAGACTATTTATACAGCAGGAGAGGTATGGAAATAAATGTGTACAGTTTGATGCTTTATGTTATCCACACTTAAATTCCTGTTGTTTTATTGTTTTTCGGCTGTTCTAGTTTATGCTTTCACAGCTGCCTTCCCCCCAGAAGTCAAGTAGAGCAGAGCGGGTAAAACAGTTTTGAATTGAATTTACAATTTCATAACCCTATAGGGACGTGCATTAGCATAAAAACACCGGTAATGAAAGCAGAAACGGCTGGGGGCTCTAAGGGAGTCTGTGCTGACATGAAATACCAGGTCTCTCCCTGCCTTTTCCTCCCCTCCATGACACCAGAGAGATGAAAGGGAGCATGCTGGAGGAGTGAGATTTCTTCTTTGTACTCCTCTTTACGCTCAGCACATCATCTTACCTCACATGTCAATGCGAGTCCCCTGTGTACCTTGCTGACCTTTCTCTCCCCCCACCCAGTTGCCTTTGATCTCCATGTGTCATCAGGACGAGTAAGTGGAATGCTTTGGCTTATATTCCCCTCACCTTAAACATCAGATGCATATAATAAGGAATAACAGGGTCAAGAGTGGCAGTGAAGCCTTAAGGCTCTTAGGCTGATGATGAGGATTAGTGGTGTCAGAGCAACCAGAAGTCATTCGTTTTTAATGAGAATTGGTGGTTTGAAATGAAAGAGACAATTTACAAAACGGAAACTGTGAACTCCTGTTCACACCAAGAATGATAACCACAAAAAAAATGTTTTAAAATGTTGTGTTCGGCAAAATTTCACTGGCAAAATCTAGGCATTTCATTAGGAATCCGCACAATCTGGTGTTTCGTGTGATGGTGAAAAAGTTCCCCTCGCAGATTTTGCTTGTTGTCAAGTTGGTCGCACAAATTCGCTGCTTTGATCAACAAAAGCTGCTTGGTTTTAAACTCATTTCTGTGTGACCTACGCTACTGACAACAGATAATGGATAATGTTTTGCTAGTACCTTAAGAAATTAGCAGAGACCATGCCAACAATATGTATAACGGCAGAGAGGAAAGATAACATTTGAATCACTTTCAGACCGATTATTTTTTTCAGTTAATGAACTAAAGCTATAGAAAAATAACGTTATCGTCCACTAGTGCGAACGGACACTATTGTAGTTAGCATTATAGTTGTTGTAATAGTTTTTGTTCTTGGCTGGAATGAACCTTAAAGCGATAGTTCACACAAAAATTTTAATTAATCATCTGTCATCATTTTCTCATCTCATGTCATTCCAAACCTTTATGACTTTCATCTGCAGAACACAAAAGAAGGTATTTTGAAGAATGTTGGTAAACAAACAGTTTTGAATACCATTGAAATTTGAATAACTATTCCTTTAAGCTATGTAAGCAAAATGCAAAGGGTAACTGAAATATACCCCAAAAGATTCATATTAAAATCAAATAAATTAATCGAATTAAGAGCTTGTAAACTGCAAAATTGGATCATAAAATATATATCTATCTAGACTGGTACCATCCGCATACTATCCGTCATAAATAGTACTCGAAATTAAAATTAGTATGTCCCAAATCATAGCATGTTAAAGTGAGTATTCCAAAGATACCCGGATGGTCTACTATTTTCGGTTAGAATACCGGTTAGTGAAGATCCATGCACACTCAATAGCTAATATAGCCCACAACCCAATGGGTGTTAGACGAGGATTCGATTAGAACTACAAACTCACAATAAAAAATTAAAACTACAAACATGCCAGATATGAGCAACCGTATCTACCTGAAAAAAAAAAGTTTATTCAGTGTTATCCACATTATATTTCATCTGCAACAACATGATACGTAAAAAAGCAGATCTGTGAAATATCAGATGCCACCAAGCTTCAGTGCAACATTCCTGTGAATTAAGGAGTTAACCTTATCTTTAGTCATCTTTAGTCTGCTCATGCCCTTCAAGGCAACTCTACCATCCAGATGTTTACTCACCTTTTTCTTGGCATGCAATGAGGAGAACTCTACCCTCAGGCTCAGTTTAACCAAGAAACCCATTAAAGGTCAGTTGTTTAAATCAGGAAAGACCTGTTTGCTTGAGAAGAGATGTGTGCAGAGATGTCTTTATGAGTGGATGGGGTTAAGCTGCCTTTCTCAAAAGGCTAACTAGAGATAATTTTCATGTCGTGTCTCACCTGGAAACCCAGAAGAATGCAGAGGTACCAGGGTGGGCGATCATTGATGGAGTAGATAAGGTTGCCATCGGGCCTTGGGTCCAGGCCCTCTTCCAAACTGTCAGCACGGGGTTCAGTGATAACGTTCTTCTCAGGGTCATTGCTGCCATCTGAAATCTGAAGGTAGTGGGGATTATTCCAGCATCTAAGGAGAGTCAGCATTGAGGTTAATTAAGAGAGCAAAGGGATAACCACTGAATCCTTCAGAGAAACAAGATATGGAGACCTTTAATGTTCAGAGAAAAGCTCTGTTCCAGAACCTATAGGCAGCTGCTTTATTCTCTGCAGCATCTTAACAGTTATGGAACCTCATAAGTGACCATTTTGGCAAACTATAAGGCAGCATTTCAGTATAGATGACATGAGGGAAATGACACACTAAACCCTGGATATATACATGGATATAGCCAAATATGTATACTTTTCTCAAGAGAAACCACGCCGGATTATGAGATAATGGGATGGCAGCCGTATTGCGCCATCAGCCCATTTCGTGACACGGAGGATATGTAAAAGCTGACAAAAGGCCTTGATATTATAGGTACTGCCCTAACAAAAGCCACATTTTTAGCAAATATTATCTCTAATAATTCATGTGCATCCATGTTGTAATTTTCTTCATAGAAGATGGCAGTGACGCACAATGGAAATAGGTTATAGTTTACATAAACCGGAAATTTTAACGCATGAGAATAGTTTCTTGTGCGCTCTCGAAAGACTGTATATTTTTTTATTTTTGCAAAGGTCCCATTAGGGGCTCCTTACTATTGAGGCATAAATATACTTTTGTATATTATGGATAAGACTGGCCATCTTTATTTTCTTATTTAATTCTAATTTATATAATTGAATCAAATTAAATTCCGAAACTATTTTCAGTATTGAAAGAAAAAATATCTTGCTCTGCCCAGCATCACAGTGTTGCCAAGTCTGTGGTTTTCCTGTGGAATTGGGCTTCTTTCACAATGTTGCATCAGGTTGTTTTTTTAGTCTGCAGGCTGATTTGCCAAGTGGATGTGAACATGATAGGTCAATATTATCCTGCTAACATTATAATCAGCCAATGACAGTGACGAGGAGGCACTGCCTCCTCTCATGTGACATTTCACTATTTTTTTTTGCAATACCCCCTCAACTGAGGCAAAAGAGATACTACATTCCTCTGAAACTTTATCTACTATACACTGTAAAAAGTGAACAGTTGGATCAACTTAAAAAAATTACTTCAATTGGTAACACCTAAAGAAATTAAGTTTTCTCAACTTAAATTATCACATTTTATCGTGAAAAACGTGATAATTTAAGTTGAGAAAACTTAATTTCTTTAGGTGTTACCAATTGAAGTAATTTTTTTAAGTTGATCCAACTGTTCACTTTTTACAGTGTTTATTTTAGAAAATTCTTCTTCTTCTTAAATTATGTCATGCTAATTATTTTCAGGAGGCTCTGTCTTCTGTGCCTCCTTGAAGAAAACACCACTGGTTCATTTTCAGAGGAACACACTACCAGACATTAATGCATTCCTGTCTCTCCTTCCAAATACTTACTTTCTTGTGTGACTCATTCAAGTCAATGAGTTTCCCAATCACCCCTTTTCCTTTCGCTTCATGCTCATTGAGAAGTTCATTCAGATGAGCATGCATGCAGCCAAATAATGGGCCTTTTAAACAGTGTTTGTTCTGTGGTTGATCTGCAGTTAAGAAAAATAGGCCAGAGCATCTCACGGGGGATAGGCTATACGATACAGCAAACAAATGACTTGATTTAACGCGATTCGGTCCAGCGCTTAATGCATGTATGAATGATTTTAAGGAGTTTGCTCTTTTCTTTTCATAAGCTACATACCCTCAGGTCAATTTCAATACATAGCATCTCTTTAAAATTAAGGAATAATGATTCATCCGTGCGTGAACGAAAAAGTCATTATGAGGTAGTGAGATTGATGATGTCTTAAAGGAAGAGTTCACCAAAAATGAAACTTCTGTCATCATTTACTTAGCTCATGTCGTTCCAAACCTGTCCAGGAACACAAAAGAACATTTTTAGCAGAATGACAGTGTCAGTCACCATCTCTGTAACTGAATGGGGGAAAAAGATGCAACAACAGTAAATGGTGACTGATGATGTCTAAATAACATAATATTTTTGTGTTTTCCATGGAAGACATATGGATTTAAAACAACAAAAGATGACAGATTAATTTTCAGCTTTCAGTGAACTAACAGACAGATAGATAAATCGACAGACAGACAGACAGATAGACAGATAGATAGATAGATAGATAGATAGATAGATAGATAGATAGATAGATAGATAGACTAACAGGTAGATAGACAGATGTACTGGCAGTCATTGAAACTGTAGCTAGCCAGTCAAACAGACAGATTAACAAATAAACAGACTAGGCAGGCTTGGTAACCAGACAGAATGTCTGAACAATAAATAAAAAGAAATAAGCTAGCTAGCTAGCTAATATCGATCAATCAGTGTTTTTCAACAGTGGAAAGAGGTCAATAAAATTGCTGGAGTAGGCTAAGTCACATAATGTTACATTTACCTCAGGAAAGCCAGTTAATGACCATAGCACATAAGTTGGCTAGAAAAAAATGTATTTTAAAATATATTTAGTATTAATATTAGAGTTAATACTCTAAAAAAGAGTATTTTGCTAAATATGTGCACTATATTACATATTTATTATATTTTTTACTTATATCATTAAAATATTAGTTGTTGTTGTAATAAAAACCGCATTAGGCCTATATTTAATTTGAGTTGTTATTTTTAACCTTTAATTATACCAGCTGACAGGGCTCTATAGCCTATGTTTTACAGCATTAGGTGAGATTTTCTTTCTTGAGAAAAATTAACACTACTGTAGCCTAACGTTACCTAATAGCCTACGTATCCAAATTGAATCAAGATCGGAATAAAACCACAAGAATTAAATTGAAATTGTAAAATTTGTATCAAGCAATAATAAAGGCAGTAGCCTACACCAATTGCACCATGCTGTCACGAAACTTGATAAAATTATGTTTAGTTAGGCAACCAAATGTTTTGACAATCACAATAACCTACACCTACACAGTCTGCTTTCCCAACAAGATTATCATTTTTGCGTACTGTATTTGTGGCATTTAAATCCACTCAGCTCTTGTTTCGTACGCAACCCTGCTTCTGTTTCAAGCTCTGATGTTGTTTGTACCAGTATCCAGTCACGTCTAACCATAGACAGTATATAAACGCGTTTAACACACCAAATCCGCCATTAAGGATATGAATGCAAATGAAAAATCTATGCATTCACGCTTCGCTGCCGCCTCGTAGTGGTAGTTGGTGGGTATTTCATTCACATTATTAGGCCTCGAGTCTTGCACCGCTGTCTCCGTCAAGTACACACATTCTGCCTTCACGTGCTATCGGAAACTTCCTACTTCCCACTTCTGAAGTCGTGATTACGAGTTCATTGCATTCAATTTTGACTTGAGACGGCGTTCATGTCCAATTTGTTAAGAAACTAGGCGTTTTTTACGATAATTCCAATATCACGTGAAGGCAGAATTAGTCTGGACAAATTGTAAGTTATATTTTTTATTAAATATAATAGGCTACTAATTTAAGTACGTATACAGTAGTAGCCTACCTCCCAACCAGGCTGTGTTGTTATTCACTGTTTTTGACTAATGCTTTGTTTAGGTTTGCAGTTATGATTGTTATATTATGTAAACGTTTAATCAATGATGTAGTTGCTCATGACATGAAATTCCACATGGTGACTGATCCTTCATTAAACCCAGTTGGCCTGTATCTGCAAAATATTAAAAGCTGGTTGAGGGAGGAGTGTTGGTTATTGTTGGACTATGGTGTCTATTTTTTGCACTTAAGGAAGTAAGTGTTTATCTAAAACAACAAGATGGTGTCCCACTGTTTCCCCCAAAGCCATTTGACCTTTCTAAATCTGTTTTCAGTCCGTAATTAAATTACTCTGGTCTTTATCAGCCTTTCCCTCCACAACATATGAAACAAATTGACAAGAGCTAAACTTATTCATATCTGTTATGCTATATTTTATAATAATGCTTTCTTTTATGGACGAAGCCTCCCAAAAATTAGGCTATTACATAACCCATAGCCTATATATCTGTAATGAATGAATAATAAACTTAATTATTAAAGACGCATTAACAGAGAATGAATAAATAAATAAATTATATATGTTTATGCTTTACAATGTGATTTTATTTCAATAACTGTAGGATATTCTGCAATGTAAATGTAGTGTGTAATCCTGATTACGGAAATAATTTTTCTAGTGTGTTCATTAATTATACTTGCAAATATTTTTCTTACATCATATTGGAATCAGACTTAATTATTTAAAACTGAACTTCATATGCAGTTTCATTGCATATGACATTTTTCTGATTTTGCGGTTATGTGTGTTACTGGCCCTGTAAAGCATATTAATAATGTGGTGGCAACAAGAATTTCTCTAAACCATTGGCTTAATATTACCTCAACAAGCCCAGCATTCATGGTCTCCCAAGACCACAAATTATTTGTTATTAACTTCTCAGATTACTCATGTTAGTGCTGCAGAATTCCACTATGACAAGATGGTTATGATGATTTGAAAATGATCCGAAATTTGGAATCCAGTTTGAACAGTTGCATTCTGTCACATATCACAGATATATTAACCTCTGTTAACCCATAATCCACCACATGGCTCCAGAAAACAATATACACTAGTACTGTTTCACATTCGTTAACATTAACAAATGCAGTAGAAGTGCAGTTCATTGTTCATGTTAATTTCAACATTCACTATACATTATTAAAATGAAAAGTTGTATTTGTTAACATTAGTTAATGCACTGTGAACTAACATGAACAAACAATGAACAGCTGTATATTTATTAACTAGAGTTATCATAGATTAATAAATTATGTAACAAATGTATTGCTCATTAATGAGTAAATAGTTCAAGTTAAGTTAGTTAATACATTAACTAATGTTAACAAATGAAAACTTACTGTAAAGTGATACCCATGTATTGACTTGCTCGTAACTAAAACGGACAAAACAAGGCTTTCTATAAAATCACATGTGGTGAAAAGAAACAAGCAGCAATTGATAAAACTTGTTTTCCTCAGAATTGAGCGGTTTTTATTTAGAGCATTTTTTGGCACTTACTTCAAAAGTTGAGTCTGTGGCTCCATGGTTTCTTAACACAATGTCAAGCTTTTGGTCCTGTTGAGTGAGATGCATAGCTGACCTGTAGGTTTTGGAGAGAGACGGCGGCCACACTTCTGATAGAGAGAGAGAGAGAGAGAGAGAGAGACACTGGCCTTTGCAGTCTGCTGGTCGTCAAGGAAACCAGAGCTGTGTTATACATGCGCCTTGAACTTTTGAAGCATTTATGTAATCGGCAGCTTGACCAAGGGTTTTGGAGTCATGTGCCAGTCTGAGGACCGCTATACGGCCACTGATAGGGCCCAAGACCACACGAGTGCTCCCAGTGTTTGTGTTGATTTTAGGCAGATCAAACCAACCCTGACTGAGCACGAGGAGGACCAGGGGGTGTCCTTTTGCGTCCAGTGGAACAGGAGACACGCTGACTAGAGCGGTGCAAATCAAAATCTATGCTCCAGTCTGGGAAAGACACTTTGTAAAGCAGAAACAGAAGGAATCAACCCAGTGTTTATCAAGAACCGAACAGATATCTCCTTATGATGTTAAAGTGTCAACTTACTTGAACTTCTTTAATCTGTTTTGTAGTAAAATAGAACACAGGATAAATTAAAGTGAATCAAAATAGACTGTAAAATTACATTTAGTGTTTGACCGTATATGGTAAAGAAACAGCAGTTTTTATTGCTTTCTCATTCTCCCATCAAAATTATTTTAAATACAATTAATAATAATAAAATATATCTTAAATTTTTTAGTAGCCTAACATTATAGTACATTGACATAATATAATATAATATAATATAATATAATATAATATAATATAATTAATATAATATAATATAATATAATATAATATAATATAATATAATATAATATAATATAATATAATATAATATAATATAATATAATATCAATGTGTTGTTTGAACATATATGGTAAGGAAACACAGTTAATAAAAAAATTTACTGAGGCATTTTAAAATTATTTTCCTATCAAATTATTATATTTAGACCAGCATATAGTCAATCGCATTTATGAGGCATGGAGTGCTGGTGTACAGTTGTATAGCCATCATGCTTTTTGATTAACTTAAACAGCAAAACATAATGGTTAAAGGAATAGTTCACTTAAAAATGTATCATTTACTTGTTGTTTCAAACCTGTGTGAATTTCTTTCTTCTGCTGAACACAAAGGAAGATATTTTGAAGAATGTCAGTAACCAGACAGTTGATAGACCCCATTGACTTCCATAGATACAAAAATACTACATTCTTCAATGTACGACAATACGACATTCTTTAACATATCTTTTGTGTGTGTGTGTGTGTGTGTGTTCAGCAGAAGCAAGAAATCCATACAGGTTTGAAACAACTAATAATCTTCATTTTTAAGTGAACAATTCCCATCAAGATTTGCTTGTGAGGAACATGGCAGTGCTGGTCTGGACTATACACTATACTAAATCAGCATGAATTGGCCTAGACCAGCATGGAAATTGATGGCAGTTTTGTGGAATCATCATTACATGAACTGCCATTTTGATGATGTCAGCTCTGACCCTATTTGCTCTAAATGCCTTCTCACTGTCACAATTATAATTGATTATAGTGTGTCAGAGCAGCTCCCTTTTAAACGGTCTTGTCATTATGGCTTTGCATTCGTCTGTTGGATTGATAAATAAAAGAATCAGTTGATCTCTGTGACCTCTTTTTTCATCCTGCCCCCCTCATCAGCCAACAACCAAATAAAATACTTTCAATCAATAGATATTCAAAGAGCCCTTATAAACTCATCACAATCTGGGTGAAAGGTGACAGCTTGGCTGACAGGGTCAGAATCATATAATAGATGCTGAGATGTGACTTGCGTAACTTTTCACCTGGAATTTTTTTGTTTGTGTCTTTTGCTTTTTCAAACATGGTCACCAACCCCCGTGTCGAACAGCTGGACAAACGTATAAATATACAGAAGTGGTTTTTTTTTTTGCCTTATAAGTTTTGAGGCCTTCTTTCCCTTGTCCAGATTTCCCTTTTTATATTATATTATATTATATTATATTATATTATATTATATTATATTATATTATATTATATTATATTATATTATATAATATTATATTATATTATATTATATTATATTATATTATATTATATTATATTATATTATATTATATTATTATATTATATTATATTATATTATATTATATTATATTATATTATATTATATTATATTATATTATATTATATTATATATGGATGAATCAGTTCAAGGTTTAAGGTCATTATAATTATATTTTTATTTTATTTTATTTTTTTAATGTTTTCGAAACAAGGCTGCATTTATTTGATTAAAAATACAATAAAAAAGTAATATTTTGAAATATTATTACAATTTAAAATTTGATTATTTGCTGCTCAAGAAACATTTCTTATTTTAACATTTCTTTTTTATTTCTGTTTACATCATTATCAATGTGCTGCTTAATATATTCGTGGAAACCGTGATACATTTTGTTCAGGAATCTTTGATGATTTGAAAAAGAAATGTCACTTTTGATCAATTTAATTATACATCCTTGCTGAATAAAAGTACTCATTTAAATCAGCTTGAATTCAAACACAGTCTTGGGACATAGTGTAAAAAAGTAAAAAAAAAAAAAAAACTGCACACCATAACCTTCTGTAATCTGATACGGTCTCGTGAGGGGATCGTTTGAGCAAAACAGAGTGGGCTTATGGAATATTGAGTAGACCACATGCATGAGTCCAGACCCTGAAAGAGCGAGTTAAATCAATTTACTCAGATGTGGCAGAAACACAGCCTATACCACACAAACACTCTTTCATGTAATCCTGCCTTATCGATGCACTGTTCATGCACAGAAAATGCGAATTAGATGTAGATTGACTCACATGAACCTCACATGGTTTGACTGACTGACTATAGATATGTCAATGCTATATAGGTAATGTGACTATATATAGATAATGTGATATATATATTATATATATATAAATGAATGAAATACTAAGAAAAATGGTTGTGTAACTGGTATATTTTTTTAGATATTTTGGTGATATAATATATAACTGGGGTAATTTGGGATATACTCGATAGATGGGATATTTTGGGGATATTTTGGCATTCTATAATACTAAATAACTGGGCTGTTTTGGGATACAGCTACTCTATAATTGTGATATTTGGGGTCTAAATAATAAACTATAACTGGGATATTTTGGGGATATATAATACTCTATAACTGGCTGGGATATTTTGGAGATATATAATAGCAGATATTGTGGGGATATATGGTACTTTATAACTAGGATATCTGGGGATATATAATACATAGATATATATAATACTGGGATATTTTAACATTTAAATGACAAACACATAAACTTAAAACATAAGGAATGATATTTTATCAGTTCACAGAGGAAATTCCTCAAAGAAACACAGTGGAGATAAATGTGATTTAAGAAGAACTTTAACATCAAATAAGACCAAACATATTTTTCCTGTTTCATTTCCCCTTAAACCAATGAGATCTTAGCTAAAATTAAAAACTGTTTTGTGTTCTCATAGAACTGGCCAAGAATGGTCAGAGTTTCCATATGGACAAGCTGTGATGTTATTTAGAGGCCCCCAAGCAAAAGGGGGTCTTAGGGGATTTCTATGAAGAAAAGGAAATGAGAGAATACTACTAATGCTAACCCCACCACAAACATAATATGATTTGCAGTTGATTTATGTCTTGTTTGCGGTGGAGTTGTTTGCATGTGGTGACATGGATATGCAAGCCAGAGTATCCTAACTTTTGTACAGTTCCATAGAACATCCATTTTGAGCATTCATTGCATGCTCATATTGCTACAGGACAGGGATTACATGATTACATTTCATTATGGTTCTAAGTTAACATAGTGGTTATATTCAGAATGAACATAATCCAGCAATACAATACATAATAATACAGTAGAATATTTTATGAACATCTGGCCAGCTATTTAGCTTTGAGCATGATTTAGAGAAAAACAAGACTTTTTTGTAATACCCCTCCCTTTTAAACTAAAATAACTTGTATGCACCCATACATTTTTTTAACTTGTTTAGTAGATGCCTTTTTCCAAAATGACTAAAACATTATGAAACACAAAAACACATTTTGGTCAAGGCCTAATGATCTACATGATCAAAACTTTGCTTAAAAACCTGTTATGCTACTTACATGCCTTTTGTCGTCTGATTGATAGTTTATACTTTTTTAGCAAGTAAAAGGCTCCTAAAAACGTCCACCTTCAGGTCGTTGTTCGCGTGTCTGTTTGTTATGAAATCTTTAATGATTTTTATAAAGTAAACATATTGTTAGTAATATTTAATAAAACTAATCTAAGGGAGATATAGAGTGACAACTGATATTTATATGCATTTTTGTTTAAGTCTGTTTAAAGATTATTTACATTTCAAGCTATCCGATTTTAATCTTACTTTTTGGTTATATATAAATAACAGCAACTACAACAAATTGCATATAGCGCTACATATTCTCACTATATCATTCTGTATAAGCCATAAAGGCCTGACGTATCAAATATGATACTTAACAAAAAAACACATACATTCAAAAAAATCTTTTGAAATATTTGTCTAAATGTTCAATAAACTGTTTCATTTAAATAATAATAACAATAATAACTGTTTTCTGTCTATATTTCATATGCCAGGCTTTACAGGGTTAACTTTTGTTCTTTTTAAATTTTTACTGTTTTCACAGTTTTACATGCTGTTTTTAATGGCTTTTAAAAGTGATACTGTTTTGAGTGAGCAAATTTACCCCTCAAATTCTCACATTTGAAGTCACAAATATATAAATTAATTCTTAAATTAAAGCATTTAATTCTAAAAATGGGTAAAACAATATATAGCAATAGCTGACACTGAACTGTATCACGGTGAATTGAATGTGTTAAAGGTACTGTAAGAAAAAGGTCATGTAAAATTACATTAACATTTTTTAGAAACCTGGATTTAAAGGATGAAATTATTTAAATACATTTTAAATAATAATTTAGATGAAATTAATCAAATGTAATGCTACAAGTTTGCTAAATAGCCCCTTTAAAGAAACACTTAACACTTTACAAACTTCCTCTTCATTCTATTCAATTGTTGTATAACTGATTTCAATGTCCTCCAACTGTTAAAGGGGTGGTATAATGCCCTTTTCACAAGATGTAAACAAAGACTAAATAAGTCTTTGATGTCCCCAGAGTGTGTATATGAAGTTTTAGCTCAAAACACCCCACAGATATTTTTATAAAGCATGTTAAAGTTGTCACTTTTTGAGGGTGAACAAAATCGCACCCGTTTTTGTGTCTGACCCTTTAAATGCAAATGAGCTGCTGCTCCCAGCACAGGGGGTGGAGCTACAACAACTTGTGTCCTTTTACCTCACACAGACATGCACTGGAAATTTCAAAAACTTTTAGCCTTTTATGTTCAAACCGGAGTCAGAAAGATGTGACAGAAGAAGTGACAACATGTAGACAACATTTCTGAATGGTTGATGAATTTATGTAGCTTATGTGTAGTTATCTTCTAGTCATTGATTAGCATATTCTGTCTTGATAATCTATAAATCGCGTTCCGGGGGTGGGGTTTATGTAAATTTTAAGGTTAGTGATGTCACTAACCCCGGAGGAATGTCGTGTAGTCCCTACCAGCCAGGGGCGGATTGGCAATCGGGAATACCGGGAACAATCCCGAACGGCCGGTCCATTTCAGGCCGAACCGGCCGGTGGGCAGAATATTTTTTTCAAATGATTAGCTACCGTACCGGCCTGGCCGGCCGCTCAGCGGCAGCGGAACGCTGTGTGTCTGTGTGTGTGTTTCAGACCGGGCCAGACCAATACTTCCAATCTTGAGGGGGGATATGAGCGGCCCCTCCCAACTTGGACTGATCCTCGTTTTTCCTGACATCCGATTGGCTCAAAGGCGCGGGCGCCGATCAAAGGAGTTTACTTTTGGTTAGGTTTGGGTTTGTGTGAATACAACAGAGAGACAGACGGTAAGAATGGCGAAAAGAAGGAAAGAAGAGAAAGAAATTGGTGGGGCTGAAAAAATACGAATGGAAAAAGAAAAAATTACTGTCATTGGATTAATATTAGGCTATAACTATTATTATGTAGTAGGTGTAATGTAAATAGACACTGTAACTAAAAGAGGTTTGAATTTTTCTTTGTTTAATTTGCACACTGAATATGGTTTGGAGCTTTTAATTTTGAACTTTCAAAGTGCACCAGATTGATGAATTTAACATTAAAATGCACCAAATTTTCTCACGGGGGGGCATGCCCCCGAACCCCCCTAGAAGGACCATGGTCCACCAATTACAGTTTTACCAAAAATCCTGTAAGAAACACTTGTATTGCTATGCCAATGCAGATTACACCTTGTTTTAGTATTCAACACTGTGAAGTATAGTTGGACCGTATTAATAAATATCACATTTTTACTTATTTCATCTGTTAACTCTCACTCGTTCCTATACTCACTCATTACATGGCATTAGTGGTTTTAATGAATAGGAGTTGGTATGCATATAATTAAGGGCGTGCAAAGAAGGGTGGTGTTTATGATCATATAGTGGGGCGGTCTGGGCCAAAATGCCCGGGCCGATTTTTTGTCCCAGTCCAGCCCTGCTACCAGCCGTTTGTTGTAGTCCTTAAAAAGCAATTTCTTTAAAAGAAAATATCTCCCTTTGCTTTGAACTTTGAGCGTCGTAACTTTGCAGATGTTTATGCTCAAACAGCAACATTACACACTAACTAAAGTTAGAAAAGTGAAATCATATTCAAACACCCCTTTTTTGAATCCTCTACTGCAGTCTGTCCAGCAGATGGCAGCATGTATCATCATATGCACCACAGCAAACTCCTGACATCATCAACCTTGGGGCAGAAATATCCATGGTAACCCATGAATGAATTCTCACAGCTTACTGTAATGAATAAAATGAACCCAAAGAAGAAATACGGCTGCCGTCACATGAGCGCTTAAACATTAGGATTTGCACTTGATCACACCTGGTGAATATTTAACATCATGTTTAGGGCTCAAGATTTGGCTGGTTCATGGTCCAGTTTAGCCTCTGATGGAAAGTGCTGAAACTACACCATTCTGTCTTTCTCCAGGTCACCACAATGGCATCTGTTCTTAATCTCTAGAACAGTTACATGTCCAACAGGAAAGGACTGATAACATGTCTGTTCAACCGAATCAGGCCAGTTAGCTTCCTGTGAACACAGAGCGGACAGTCAATAGTGACACGGAAGGGTCACTAGCCACTGGCTTTTAATGACATGCTGAGAGGACGCAGGATTAGCGAGGGATGATGTCATCCCTGCCACCAGCAACTGTGCCCTAAATGACATTTCTATTACTCTGTGTCGTCTTATAAAGGAACTCATGCCATTTTAATGTCAAAGAGACACAGAGAAAGAAGGTTTGTGGATGACAAAAAACGAGGTGTACCGATATCCTTTCCTCTGATTTATTTATTTGCTTGTTATGAATCATAGCCTACAGTGCATGGCTGAATTTATATTGCTTCATGCAGCAAGAATGCCTGATTTGTTCAAGTCTCAGTACGACTTCTCGAAGACACAATAGATTCCAGTACATCTGTGTTACATTACATCCAAGTTAGATCACTTTATGACTCGCCTTTTTTGGAAATCTGCGTACTGGTGATGGGGGAATAGAGTCTTTTTTATATATCTAGGTTTTTGTTGTTGTTGAGTGAACAGTCTCAGTTGTTTCTGTACAGCTAGAGTTTTTAACCAAGGTTTAGAGAACATATTTACGTATCAGAAGAGCAAGATTGCCATTGTTATGAATATCATATCATTCAGCCGTAGCCATGACACAGTATTGCCAGTTCACACCAAGGACGAAAACTAATGCGATAAAGCTTTAAAAATCGTTCTAGTTCTATGAGTTCACACCACCACAACTATAACGATAACATCACAGAGAAGCTTATGTAGTTGGAATCACTTTCAGAACGTTTTTGTCCAGCTAATGAACAATAAAATCATTAGCAGCCAATCAGAATGCTCAAGCATTTAAAGTGGCAGATGACAAAACTGCAGCGCGCTATTAAAATAAACAGAACGGCTGCATGTTCTTTTGAGGTACTTATTTTGAATAAGTATATTGCGACCAATAAAAAAAGCATGTTCTATATTGTATGAATCTGTATAGTATTATTATATAATCCAGACATACTACATCAGCCATGTAGTTACTGTCACGTGACCTACCAGAGTCAGTTGTGTCACTTCACTGCCATTCACAAATCCTCTCCTGTGGCCTCATGGGATATATTGCTTATTCTTTTATGAGTACTGTGAATTTGGACATTCTACTTTTGTCACATACTGTTTTGCACCTACTAGCCGATTATAGTTAGTAGGGAAGTATACAGTTTCCAATGCAGCCAACGTTATCATCTGTTGGTGTGGACACTAGTTCACTAGTACTATCACTATATCGTTCTTGATGTGAACAGGCCTTAACAATAATGATAACAATATAGTTTTTAAAATATCACTGGAAAATCCCTTTCAGAACAATGTTTTACTGCTGTTGAACAATAAAAACATTAATAGCCAATCATAATCTACCCGAGCATATAAAGCAGCAGACCACATGCAGCATTCACTTATGATTAAAAGAACATTATCATCCACTGGTGTGGACTCTAATATAGTTATCGTTATAGTTATTGTGAATGGCCCTTTATGGCCTTGTTTTACTCCATCAATGGATAGTTTCAGTCAATGCCATTGTGTGTCTCAGAGCAACACAGTAGTGGTGTTTTGTTCCTGAATGAATCAGTGTTTTTGAACAAATCAGTTGAGTGAATGATTCAATAACTCACTCAAAGGCAGTTCAATGAAAGAATCAGTGTTTTGGACTCATTGGTTCAGTGAAATGAATCCGTCCATAAAGACCGTTTGCTTGTTTCTTTCCTGAAATTAATCAGCGTGGTTGAATGAATCGTTGACTAAATGACTCACTTATAAAAAAAGCCACTTGTTGCTGCATTCTGGCATAATAATGTAAATGTGCAAAATCCCCACCACTAATGTACAGCGATCAGCCAATCAAATTTGAGAATCATTTTGTAATATTATGTAAAATGGTCATTATGATGGTCTTCTTTTTATAAACGGTAGTCTTGATGGTTGATTTGTTCAGGATTTGAACTCAGAATTCTCTGTCATGTGTTTCATCCATTCGTTTTCTTTTGCTTGTCTGCCTACTTTCATTATTCAAAAGCTTTCATTCATCCCTTGTTCCTTTGATTATCTGCCACACTCAATGCTAATATCTGTTGAATCCATTAGGTATTATTTTTAGCTCTGCTTTACAAAGGAAGAAAATGTGGTCTAAATCTAGATGCATTCTCTTTACACAGACTCTCTCTTTTCCATTCTTCTCTCTCTCTCTCTCTCTCTCTCTCTCTCTCTCTCTCTCTCTCTCTCTCTCTCTCTCCAGGGTTGAGTAAAATTCTGAACTTAAGAATTAGCTTCCCTTCATGAATTATTTGGAAATTGAATTTGCACCTCACACAGGAATGAACTAATTTTAATAATTTTAATTTTTACTGTTTTTGAAAGAGGTTTCTTATCCTCACCAAGGCAGCATTTATTTTATAAAAAATAAAACAGTATTATTATGAAATATTATTACATTTTAAAGAAATGATTTCAAAATAACTCAAACTCAAAATATAATTTCTTCCTGGGATGGCAAAGCTGAATTTTCAGTGGCACATGATGGGGGATAAATGTGTCACGTTTCTACAAAAATATTAAACAGCAGAACTGTTTTCTACATAGATGTTCACAATATTACTGTTTTACTGTATCTGACTGATCAAAATAAAGCAGCCTTGGAGAGTATAAGAAACTACTTTCAAAAACATTTAAAAAAATCGGAATTATGAAAACTTGTACAAAAACTTGTGTATATATATATATATATATATATATATATATATATATATATACATATATATACATACACTATAATTTAAATATTTTATAGACTATGTAGATTCATTAATGCATCCTGTTTGCTACTTCAATTTAAATTTGACTTGTGAATGGCGCACAACCTTTCCATTCACAATGCGACTCTCACACGCATGCTGCGGTATATGAACCTCCCCTTCCCCCCTCCCGACTTTTTCCTGAATGGATGCTGAAGCTCAGGGACCGGCAGCTTCCACGCTGCGGCTGTGGCTCAGGGAGGGAGGGATGCTGGAGGTATTAGTGGCTTCTGTCGCCATTACATGTGCAAGCTTGAAACATGCAGCCTGCCATTCGATGTAGAGGAAGGGGGGGTAAGGGAACTCTGTCATCCACACTCACACTGCCTGAGGATTACAGCCCATAATCTGCACGGCAACAGCCCCGCTCTCTCTCTCTCTCACTGAGATGATGGAAGGAGGGGGGGGAAGAGATAGAAAGAAGAGATGAGATTAAGAATGGCTGCTGATTCATTCATATAATTTCTTCTCTATTCACATTCCCGGCCTGCACTGGGGTGTGGGGGGAGGGGGTGTATAGCGAAAAATGGGCATCACTAAGATGAAGGAGGGCGAGTGAGGACGAGCACAGCTTCATCCATCCACACCCCCATCTTCATCAGCAGTGAGGAAGACGAAGGAGCTAATGACGTCATTGCAAAGGCACCGCAGTACAAAGGCAAAGTTGCAATGGAATACAGACGTGCACTCGTTCTGCCCAAAATCCCACGAATTGTGAGAAAACGCTGGTGTGCAAAAATGGATTTGAAGCACAATTCAGAGTCTGAAGATGTGGGTTTATATTGGCTGAAAACATTTCAAACCATTGGTAGGATAGTACTGGGAAAAATGTGGAAAGTCTTTCCATACGCAAGCTTTTTTATTAGGACAGGTCGTTTTGGGAAAAGGGGGGCAGAGCACATGCCAGTGCAGTGGTTCGGGCTTGACGTAGGCACGATGATGTCATTGATTCAGGAGCACAGAGAACTAGTGCAGTCTGATTTTTATTTTTTTAGCGCTGTATTGTCAGGAAAGACAAAGAAGTGTACAAACTCCAAGAGACAAAATATAGCATGATTTTACGTGACATTGCACTAAAAATCTACTTTATGCTGTGCCATTGAGGTAGAGACGATTACAAGAACTCTTTCAATAATGGATCCATTGAGGAGCCATAGATGCATCTATCCAATATAGCATTGATGATGTCATAAAGCAGTATTTTTCAACTAGCAGGTCATGGTTTAACACGTTTGGTAGATGCTATGTTATATCACAAGTCTTTCTTTATTGTTTGATTTATTGTTATTTTGAGAACAGACCTACCACATGAGAACCACTGGAGTCATATTGTGATGTTTCACCATTTGCTTGGCCTGTAAATGCTTCAATATGATCAGAATCATCAATGGTGCATGAGGACAGATAAACCTTTCCCACTCTTGCTGAACGGGCATTTGACTGGTCTGTCCTCCACTGACCCAGAATAGCATCCCTTTGAAAATGAGGTCAGCACCCCCTCCATCTCATAAAAAAAAATAATAATAACGGAAGAAGATTTTGAACGGGGGAGTGTGAGGAGAGAGAGACAAAATGAATCATGCCAGGATGACTAATGTCTTGCATAACTGCCTGAGAATCCCTCCTAGTGTTTATCAATGGGCGGTGGGCTGGCTGGATTTCATAACCCTCCCACATTCCCTTCAAAAAGATCAAAACCTGTGAATATTCACAGCCGCCAATCATCACAAGCCACCATAGGTATCCGCACTGCGCCGTCAAAAGCAAACAGATTCTGTTTATAAAAGAGGAACGCTGGTTGAATGTTGTATTATTGTCATCTATTGACATAATAATCAGAGGGAACTTATACTCTGACCTCTTGTCAATATATTTCAACATCCATTTGTCCTCTCTAAGAGTATGCTTATTATTATTAATGAACTCTTTTGTTCGCTTGGAAATAGGACTGACATGGCTTGGAAGGGATTCCTTAAGGATGTCATGTCTGACACAATCAAACTGCGTGCCCCTGTATTTTGTCCTACTTTGTTTGAGATGGAGAATCCAGCTCTCTTCCGCTTTGACGTCATCAGCCATATCTGGCCTGTATTATGTTCGCTCCCTCTCCTCAGGTTTCCCCTCGAGAGTTTGTTATTCCACTGAATCAAAATAAATTGCCTATGAAACCGGATGAATCAGTCAACCCCCTCTTCCCTCCTCCCTATTCCCATTCCATCCTTTTTCACTCAGTATTACGTATTTGAAGGGAGTCTCGATGCGTCTTTCATATCTTTTCTCCTTTCTTCTTTTTTTCAAAGTGGGGCATTTCTTCCAGCACCCACTCTGTTTGCTCTTTTTAGCATCTTGCTGCTTTCCGGTTGTCACGCCTTATTTTGAGTCATGAGTCGTGTTGTTAGCCAAGTTAGAAGGAGTTTGAGGATGATGTGCTGACAGCAGAAGTGTTGAATCATCTGGAATCATCTTGGGAGGCTGGTTGGAAAGGGACTGAATTTTAAGAATAAAGTAGCCAGAAAAGTGGCATATAAAAACATCAGGAAGCATTTTGGAAGTTGCATAATTGTTCAGTTGCATTATTTAAGTATACAGAAAGTGCTTACTAGATCAAACAAAAGCAAATCAGAAACAGCTGAGTTCCAATTCAGAGGCTGCATCCTTCGAAGGTTGCATTCGAAGACCGATTGCGTCACAGTGGCGTGATGAAGGCTGATTTTCCAATGCCTCGTTTTATGAGTACAGAACCTATTTGTACTACTGTAGAAGTTTGGTACCATTCTGGGCATTATTAGTGGGGTAATTTACGAGATACATCATAGGATCCATTAGCGCCTGCACTAAGCCATTCGGCTGATATTTCAAAATAAGCTCTAACTTTAATAATGTTCGACCATGGGAAAAAAGGCTTCTGGCTTCTGGGGGGCTATTTGGCTCGAGGTCATGGTGCAAAGGACCCTAGGTTGATTTTACTCCGAACCATCCCTTTAACAATGCTCGGCCTGACCTTCGCAGACTTAGAAGGCTGGCCTTTAAAGTCTGCATCCTTCGAAGGATGCAGCCTCTGAATTGGGACACAGCTAATGTTGTATCCTCATGTAGAATCCTCTTCACCTCCCTCAGTTCTTGTTAGCGGTATGCAAAGCTAATAGGTTAAGCTATTCACGTGCTAACCTAAGGCTAATTTAAAATATTTATATATCTTTTATATCTGTTTAAGTGCTAGTGCCATACAAGATAGGCTACTATCTCCCTTTTTTGAAGGCTGATCAAGGGTGTTATTGTGACATCTTGTTCTAATTAATAGAAAGTGCTTTTCTTAACCAGTTAGCGCTATAATGAGCAA
Organism: Abramis brama; assembly: GCF_963993115.1. NCBI lineage: Eukaryota > Metazoa > Chordata > Actinopteri > Cypriniformes > Leuciscidae > Abramis > Abramis brama. The sequence goes on along the minus strand of NC_139982.1, from coordinate 22,010,596 downwards.
AATGAAAACTAAGAAAGGAAATGTTTCATTTGACCTTCTATAACTTCTATAACTTTTTATTTCTTTTTATTTTGTCTTTTTGTTGTCGATCCACCTCAACAAAAAGATAAATCCCTCCACTCCTCAATGTTTACAACAATCCAGAGGTCCAGTAAATAAGGAATACTGGAGAGGTGTGGGAACAGATGGGCTGAGGGAGAACCAAGGTGTCTGCGGCGCCAGCTGGTCAATAGCGGATTGAAGGAATGCGTTTGATGCACGTTTCGCTGGAGAGGTGCAATATTTCCCTCACAGATCCAAAACAAAGACCAGAAGTTGCACTGACGCCACACACTTCATTTTATCTCTATCCATCATTTCCAGAAATGAAAAGAGGGTCATCTGGTCAGATAAAGTTCAGGATTGTTCTTGATTCTGTGATGATGATGGTTGGCATGGTTTCTGTTTCTCTAGCAGAAGTCACACATGAAAGTGAAGTTGTAGGCGTTCATGAGGTGGCTGAGGCCTCAAAATCCTCCAGGCCAGGCAGTGACAGGAACACTGAGCCCAGACTAAGAATAAAACCTCACACTCTCTTTCTAATCTCACGTGTTTCAGAATGTGGGAATGTGAGTCATCTGAAAGTGAACACAAAACTTGCACCTGAGTTTGTTAGAAGCTAATGCATAAGACTGCTGTGATCTCCTTAACCACACAGAACACCCCAGCAACATAGAAACAGTTTGTCCAGTCTATCTAGTACAAATCTAGACAACTAACAGGGTTCTGCATAAATGCCTGTTTTATTTTATTGTAGTAAAAAAAGGGTAAATTTGTGGTTAGTGTGTTTTTACAACAAATAGCCTATAGTTAGACTCTGGTAACTGTAGTAAAAGAATAGTTAATTTTCAATACTGTTTTATTGAATTTTACTGTTAGTAAACTAGCTAGTGAAATATGTAATTTCTGTGCCACTAGTCAGACCAAACAAAACTACAAAAATCTGTTAAAAAACTGTTGTAACTGTTAAAAAAACACATTGATCTGCTGCCATTGGTCAAATAACCTGATAGCCCCGCCCCAGACCCATGCCATTGGTTGAGCCAATGTTGTTGTCTGACAAACAGATTACAAAAATAACTACAAAAATGCACATTTGTAAAAAAGGTGACATCATGTGACATAATTTATATTATGTGTTCAGTCTAGGCGCAGTGACATCGCCAACAACTATGGAAGGCCAAAAGGGCCAAAACGTGTATAAACTGTCTTTAAAAATGAACAATGAGCATAAATAGCACAACTAATTAATAAACATGCTGCGTTTTTTGTCATTTTGACAACATTGTCGTATATGCAAGTTTTTAGTACATCATTGTTGATGTTTTTCTCGTGAACCACTTAGTTTGGTTAGTCTGAGAAGAAAGAGCTGGCGTGGAAGCATGCAATGACATGATGTTTTAAAATGCAAAAATGTTTTACATTATTAATGTGCATTTGGTAAGTGGTGGGAGTTTAGTGTGCATTATCCAGTATGATGTCATGACACGTGTATGGAGATCTCATGAGGGGGCTCATAAAATCTTTCGGTATGAAATCATCTTATCAAAAATGAAGCAGATGAGGGGAATATTGGGGGAACGGATTCAAATGCAGCTCCCTTGCCTATGATGTCAGAATTTTCTAAGGATTTAGAGAGAGAGAGATCGAATGAACATAGGTCAACCTGAAGTATTCATAAGAATTTTAATGTGCAATGTGGCTACAACTATATTTTATTCATTCTTAGTGTGTTGTGATGTTTACTCATTCTTCATGCTGATGTAAACACAAATGAGGTAGTCAAGTATATTTGGCCATTTTGTTCATGCTTTGGCTGAATGACTAAGTCTCTTGTATTCGCTAGCTTATCTTCTTCCTGCTGCCTCAGGATCCGGGAGAAGCCTGTTTAATTAAATGATGATGTGTCCATGCCAACTCCAGTTTAATTCACAATCAGTGGAAAGCATTTAATGATTCAGGAAGGATGTTTTCTATTTGGTTTTTAGCCCAGTGGTTCCAGCGGCCGAGCGGGTTACACAAGAACGTATTGATCGGCTCTCTGTCCGGGTTCACACAAGTGCTGATTCTGCTGAAAAAGGAATTTTTTACCTGACATACACATAACACATATAAGTAACACACTTTAATATTTGTATATTTAAAAAGTTAGGGAACCCGAGACTGTTGGAACAACACGGCTGAGGATGAGCTTGTGCAAGTTAAAATGTAAAATAAAATTTTACATGTATTTATAAAATGAAACAATTGTGTGATATAAAGTCAAACTGTGACATAAGCATCGTAATTATGAGGAAAAATGTATGAATGCGATATATGAGAAACAAAGTTGCAGTTTAGGACTTTAAAGTCACAATGTGATATAAAATTGCAATTATGAGAAACATAATCACAGTTGGGTAATATAAAGTTATAATGCAAGATATAAAGTTGCAACTATGAGAAACAGCTGCAATTTTGTCACAAATTAACAATATCAAATCTGAGTTATGAAATATAAAAGTAATTTTGTGAGATATACAGGCGCAATTATGAGGAAAAAAGTTACAATTACGAGAAGTAAAGCAGTCATTTTGATAAATAATATCACTATTGTGAGATATATAGATGTGATTATAAGAAATAAAGTTGTGAAAGTGAGATATAAAGGTTACATTTTGAGAAACAAAGTCAGTTAAAGGGACAGTTCACCCAAAAATGTCATCATTTACTCTCCCTCAAGTTTGTTGACTTCCATATGGAAAAAAAAATATGGAATATACTGCCTATTAACTGTTTGGTTAACGACATTCTTCAAAATATCTTATTTTGTGTTCAGCAGAAGAAATAAATTCATACAGGTTTGGAACAACTTGAGGGTGAGTGTGTTGACAGAATTTTCTTGGGCAAACTATCACTTTTAAGGAATAGTCACAGTATGACAATCAAAGTTGCAATGATGAGAAACAAAGCGCAGTAATGTTACAAAGCTGTAATTTTGAGAAATAATGTTGCAAATTTGAGATATAAAGTTGCAGTTATCTTTTTATACTTTTTTTTTTTTTTACTCTGGTTTGGACAAGGACTTTCATACAATTCTGCTTGGACAATCTGTGATCAACCAGATTCCAAGATCTGAGTTTGTCTGATGCTATAAGGAAGGATTCAACTACTTGTCTGGTGTTGTTCCCCGACAGGATGAAAGGTTTCGGCATGCACCTCTCTAGCGATCGCTGCTACAAACCCGAAGCTCATCTGCAAGTCTTACCACGGCATATCTCATCTCAGAAGTGCGACATGAGACTGACACGTCACCTCCTGCCCGCTCAGGTGCACCCAATGCTGTTTCACGCCCCGTTGCGTCTTAAAGACGAACAACCATGGATCCTTGAGTCAGTGAAGGCACAAAACACATCAGCTTCCCCAAATACACTCACCACAATGGTACTCTTGTTAAAGATTGAAGTGTTTTCATTGTGTACTAGGCCAAAGTAAATAATGCATGGGCTCCTAGAGAAACTCTTAGCATTTGTGCAGAAGTCACACTGATTCTTCTTGCTTTGTTGTTGTTGTTGTTTTTCTATCACACATTACTTAATCAGAGAGTGAGGTAATCATATTTCCAAATCCCTAATCGTAGCAAATCTGCCGCTTTTATTAAACGAAACACGATAATCCAGTGACTCTTGTGTGAAGGAACAGGATGTTCTGCTCTACGGTGACAAATGTTCTATTTCTGCACACAAGATGAACCATTAAACTTTTTGTGGTGTCCTTTTCATAAGTAAACTTCATTTTTATTTTATTTTTTGCCAATGTGGGTGTAGAAGCTGGTGGGTAATAGGAAACATTGCTGGACCAGAGCTGAGGGAGTTTCATTTAGCATGAAAGGGAGTAAACGGCTCCCAGTGGAGCAGTGACTGGCAGTAGCCACATGGTGTCATAAGTTTTGTTATGGTGTCATCCGAGCATGAGTTCCTTCCTCGTTGTCAAACAGTTCAACCCCAGCCCTCCCTTTGTCACCAACAGCCGCAGACCACATCCTGAACTCTGGTTTAGCACTCTTCCTACTGATATGACTGCTAAATCCACTGTAGACACACATGTACAATGCGCTGTGACCTTTGCTACATCAAAAACGTATTAGAGGACTATACAACTGCTTTACACGCCAAAAGTAACACATTAACCAGGGCAGTCTCACAAAGAAATTTCAGGGTCATATTTAGCCCATAAATTCCAAAAATTTGAGCACTTAAATTATTATTACTGTAACTGTACTTACAGTAATAATAATTGAAGGGGAAATGGACTAAAATGATCATAAATAAATGTAATAAGCATGCTGGGATGTCTATTTATAAAGCTAGTTAAGTTTATAATATAGAGATTACATGAACATTTTAAGTTAAATATATGAATTAGTGTACGGTAATATTTCAAGTTAAGAACAATTAAAATATATAAGTACTAAATAAAAATCTGCCAGTTCTACTTCCTTAAACTTTGAATTTCTTAAATTAAAAAAATTGAGGCAACTGATTGCCTTAAATTTTTTGAGTTTTGCCAACTGATCCAGGTTTACATTGTGTACGTTTATTTATTATTGCTTATAATGTTTTTATTTAGTCTAGTTTTATGTTATTTTAAACAGATTATTGTTTTATACAAAAGCTAAGTGCATCATTTGGTCAATGAGGTATCTGTGATCTGTTTTATCTTGTGCAGGGGGCAGGATAGATGATTTGACACCCTTTGTGCAACACTGAAAGGAAAAGACCTGAACAGTTTACTGAGCACAGCACGGCTGTTTTAAACTCATCAATATTTAAACAGCTCGGCTTACTGCTTCTCTCTCTCTCATGGTTGAGTGAAGGTAATTCTTGCATAATTTGACTTTAATGCATTCTTAGCTCAGCAACAGGAAGATAGAAGAGTTAAAGCGAGAAAAAAAAAAAAGTATCAACATCCCCTATGTGATGAAAACTTTCAGTTTTGAATGGCTAAGTATGCCACCAATTAGACTGGCACTGACTGAAAGAATGTGCTACTGTCACTCACTACAAACCTCTTTACCTCCTACCCAGATGAAAAGGTTCAAAGCGACCTGTGTGCCCTGCATCTATTCCTTATCAGGTGTGACGCTTCCCCCTCCTCAGGATCAACCTTTTGAACTGCGTCTTCAAAACGCCTGTCTTGAGGAGTCTCAGCCATCAAGGTGCAACCAGAACACAGTGGAATTTTTACAACAGGATATAATTATGCTGAGGGAGATGTGTGTGTCCGTCCGTGTTTATGGGAGGAGCCAAAGGTTTGACCCTCGAATGAAGGGTCAAATGACAGCCTGACAGGAAGATTAGGTGTGCCATTTGTTTTGTTATTTAGAAGGAAATTGCCTCAGTCGGCGCTGTTGGATTCATTCATTCTGACTCTCTTCATTTGTAACTTGTTGACAAATGACTTAATGTGTAAGATGTTCACAGTAATTCATTAATAATCTCTAAACCAATGAATCACCTCTCACAAAAGATCACCTCACTGTTAAGCATTGATGTAACACAATGAAACCTAAATAGGGGTCATTCAAGACCAAACCCTCTGAGGCAGTAAAAGCCAGTCTGCAGTTGTAAAGTAGGATCTTCCCTCGCTGTGAAAGCTAATGAATAGCGCCATTTATCGGGTGGTCATGTGGACGTCGACACAAAACATTAGCAGTTATATCTGGCCTCCTCTTTAAATCTCATGATACCATTTGTACAGAGGATGAGGAAGCAGAGAGAAGCGTGAGAGAGAAACATTCTCTAGGAGTATTTTTAGTTCATGTCAAACTGTTTATGCTCTCATTTTGTTGCCTGAAACGATAGCTCTCACAAGGACGAACGAGGAGATGTTGGAAAATGCAGCAGTGCCATGACTGTATGGTTGTGTGTTCTGCAGGCCTTGATACACACACAAAAACAAACAAACTGATGGACAGAAATATTAGGAGCAATGTGACCAGAAATATATCCGTCCACAATGAATTTGAAAATGCGGTTTGTGTCATTCGGTTCAACGGTTTCTTGCATTCTTCCGTTGGTGTGGATGGAACATCATGCTAAAATACTTTGACTCTAGAGTTTTGTGCAACAATGCTAAAGGGCGAAAGAGGCAGTGTGTTTATTGTAGACTGATTCTCAAAGAAAATAACTATTTTCTGGTTCAAAAACATCCAGTGCACGGGTGTAATCCACACTGTAAAAAAATATTGTTGGTTCAACTTAAAAACGTTAGTAACCTAGTTAGTTACCTTCAAATTTTGAGTTCATTGAAATTGATTGAAGGAGATTGGTTTAATCAACAGAAAATCCAAATATGTTATCTGAACCACATTAATTATCTAAGTTGATTTGACAAAAGAAAAAAAGTTGAGATAACAAATCATGAAAATATATTTTTTACAGTGACCTTAGAACTAATGACGTCGGTCCTTTTGAAGCAAAAACAAATAGAGCAACCAGTGTAGTCGGTTGAAAATTCTTTTAAGGTAATGAAATTTCAATTCTTTTTTCTGAATATAATTCTTTCAAGTAGTTACTAAAAGAATTGTTATTAAACATTTTATTTAAAACACATTGTAAATATAAAAAGAAAGGAAATGCATATTGATGTAGAAAATCCAGGTGCAATGATTATTTTTAAACATAATTACTGAATCAGCATTCCACTTATTCACCCGCAGCAAGTCATGTCAAGGTTTTTCCATAACACACTGCAGGGTTATTTTCACCGTGAAGGAATCCGGCTCATCCCTTTAACTTCACATTGATTAGACCTGAAAAGACCTTCATCATGTGACCAAACTGTCATTGTTCTGCACCAGGTGTACGGCCTCCTGAGTGCTCAACAAGAGCAAGGTCACCTGGTTCACATCAGGCATGAGCAGAAAAAGACGTGACAGCACCTGTTTGTGAAGGTGTGTCATTGCGTCTTTGGAAAACCTGATTGTTGTGATTGTGGGTTTAGAACCAACACCTACAAGACCAAACCTGCCACCACTCCCTGTTAAACAAATACCTTATTCAAACATATGTAATAATTTGATGTTTTCTTTGATTCATTCATGAGCGGATGTATGTAAGTGCTCAACTTCATCTTAATATTTAGACAAATAAAACTGAGTCATGGTCATTTCCTAATACAAAAAACAGTGTTGTAGCCCAATGATCTAATCTAATTCAAGCAGATCTGGCTTTTAACAACTCCAGGCTCACTCTCAAATGCACTCTGGTGTTAATGTGGAAATTGGATCCCTGTTTTCTTTGTTAATGGGGGTAAGGGCTGTGTGTCCAGGTTACGCAACCGATGGCTGGTTTTCTGTCATCAATCACTCTACAGAAGCCTGCCTGGACTGCCTGTGACCTCCGCCAAAACATCTGAGACTTGTGTTCGGGCATAATTGATATGCTTGGGAGCTACTGTTTTCATTTTGGTCAAGTGTGATGTTGCCAACTGGAGTTGATCTGAAGTTCATTTTGTGTTTTTATAGGTTTTGGTCCAGAAAACAAAAGCTGGCTCAGATCAGGCACACGGAAAAGGCATTTTAAAGTTAACCTTCCAAGTAACATGTTCAAACCTATTAGCAAACAGTTTTGGGCATGCTGACTTAAAACACATACCTAGCTAAGCTAAACTGAAAGCTATCCTTTAGTTCTGGACAAGTTTGGCAAAAGTAGCATGCTCCGTATTTTTGCTATGTAATTTTTGTAAAATAAATATGGAAAAGTACAACAACAAAAATCAGCGGTACATAAAAAAAATAAAAATAAAAAAACACATGTTAATGGGCTGCCCAAGGTTGCCAGGTCTGCACAACAAAACCCTCCCAAATGCAAATCAAAACTAGCCGAATAATGGCCAAAATTAGCCCAGTCGCGTTCCGGGCTGGGTAAAAGTGTAAAAGTAGCCCAATTCTGCTGGAAAACTGCAGACTTGGCAACACTGAGGCTGCCATACATTTATAGACTGAAAAAAACCCCCCACTGTCTGAATGACTCTGAATGAACTATTTTGCTAATCTATTTAACTAGTTCAAAAGAGTGATTCATTCATGAATCAGACATTGCTAAATCCGATTTTAAACAGCTTCAGGGTTACATGATCCTTTCTAATTCAAATACATGATCATTCTAATATTCTGATTTAGTACTCAAGAAACATTTCTTATTATTATCAATGTTTGCAGCTTAATATTTTTGTTGAAAACGTGATACTTTCTTTTTCAGGCATCTATGGTGAATTGAAAGTTCAAAACAACAGCATTTATTTGAATCTGAAATGCTTTGTAACATTATAAAAGTCTTTACTGTCACTTCTGATCAATTAAATGCATTCTTATTAAATACAAGTATTCATTTCTTAGAATTAACGACTCTAGGTTTGATATTATATTTAATGCAATATCATTAATTTAAAGTGTGTGTGAGTGTGTGTGTGTGTGTGTGTGTGTCACTATCAGTAACTCCTTCAGCTTCTGGTCACCTGATCAATTAAAACTGTAGCTAAAAACAGAAACCACGGCAACCGCACTTCTTCTTTCAATCATACACTCTTTCTAATTATTCACTCTGTCATTGTTCCTGTTTAGCAGGTCTGTTATTGCCACCAGACTGGAAATTGTTGGCTAACAGTTGTTTATTACAGAGGAAACCCGTCCTACTCCCCTCATCTCCGGCGAAAACATTCTTGTATGTCCATTAACTGCCATAAAGACTGTAGTGGTGTTTATGTGGAGGTCTTTGTAGAGGCTCCTGTGGTTTTTGCCTTGTAACAGCTTCACCCAACCCTCCTCTACTTCATTAAACAGCTCCGTCCAAGAGGGCCTATACCAGACTAATGCGTCCCCTCTGTCCTTCCTTCCTGCCTTAGATGATTAGCACTGGACACTCGCTTTTATTGACCTCACAGCTAGGAGGCCAGACAACGGCACCTCTCCTTCTCATTAGCGCCCACGTCATATACACATTTTCCACAAGGTCGGACTAAATAAACCCCACAATGCACAAACATACACGCCAGTCAACTTTTAGTTGCCTGTTCTCGTAGTTTTATGATATCCGGAGGAGGTGGCGTGGCTGTATCCTGCCCGGAGTGTCGTAAAAAGCCTCATTTTGCTTCGCATTTGTTCCGTCTCTAAGGTCATGAGGGCTCATACAGGCCCCAATAAATGTAGGTGAACGCCTGTTAATCTGTTAATGTGGTGGTGGCAGTACTGGAATTTGACTTTGGTTATTTAGTGGAGAGTTGAGCACTTTTTTACTTTGTGCTGATGGGAAGTTTATAGCAAACTTTTGCTAAGTGTGTGTGTAGTGAGTATTGCCTGTGTATTAGAATTGCGAGACAGCTGGATTTTCTCTTTTAAAGCTGGGAGCTCGTGACTGTGGGCTCACACACACAACATGGAACTGGCTCACAGATGCTGTGGTGACAGCTACAGTGTTGTTGCCACCCTCTCAACACACCCAGCCCACAGTCTTTCCACTTCCTGTACCACCTTTCAGCACTCTGTGCACATTACATTACGAGAAGTGTTTCTGTTCAAAGCCGTTAGTAATGTAGAAAACGTTTTTACGTTTTACTGGATGTATGGGGTCAATTTGACAACTAAAAGTTGTCTAAATATTTGTTTTATTTGTTTGGAAAGGAATAAGCTTTCCTGTAGCTCAAACAGAAAACCGTTGGCTCTTGCAACACCAAGTTCATGGGTTCGATTCCCAGGGAAAGCTAGAATTGATAAGAATGTAAATGTGTACCTTAAAATACAATGTAAGTCGCTTTGGATAAAAGCGTCTGCCAAATATGTAAATGTTCAAAGATTTGGGGTGGGTAAATCTTATATAAAGTCTCTTAGGCTGCATTTATTTAAAAATGTTTATATTGTGAAATATTTTTACAATAAAAAAAAAACTAAAACGTAATTTATTCCTGTGATGCAAAGCTGAATTTTCAGCATCATTACTCCAGTCTTCAGTGTCACATGATCCTTCAGAAATCATTCTGATATGCTGATTTGATGCTCAGTTATCAATGTTGAAAACAGTTGATGTAGGAAACCATGAAACTTTTTTTCAGGATTCTTTGATGAATAGAAAGTTCAAAAGAACTACATTTATTTGAAATCTATATTATATCTATTTATTATAAATCTTTTGTACGATTATAAATGTCTTTACTGTTTCAGTTTACTTCCTGAATAGAAGTATTACCCTCAGTTTCACAGACAAGGCTCAAACTAGTCTCAGACTGAAATGCATTTTTGAGCTGTTTTAACTTAAAGCAATTTACACTGACATCTCTTAAAATATGTCTGCCATTTTTGTCTCAAGATGCACACCAGTAATGTTACTTCTAAGGCACATTTATAAAAGCTACTTAAATGTCCTAATTAAACTAAGGCCTAATCCTGGCTTAATCTAAGCCCTGTCTGTGAAACCAGGCCTTATTTCTTTCTCTTTTCTTTTTTTAAATACTGACCCCAAACTTATGAATGGTAAATTTTATGATTTCAGACCTAACAAACAAATGTCACTCTATGTTCGAACAGGAAGTTTGTGAAAGGATCAGCACTGATGCATTGACACATATCTGATGTTACCGGGAATCTGTCTGTATGTCTTTCAAGAAAAACACTTTACAAAATGTTCCAGTCAAATGACCCGGTGACACCAGGTTTGTCAGCGCCGCTCAGAGGGTATGAAGGTATGTGTGTGTGTGTTCATATCTGTCCTCTGTTACACTTCTCTCATTCATGCCCCCTTCATGAACCCCAGATAGGAGTGCGATTTGGTGAACAGCTGGCATACCTTTCAGCAACAGGTTTACAACATGTCTGCTACTTCATTCCACTCCTTTGCACAGAGCAATAAACTCAAAACATACACGTGTACAAACGCAAAGTTAGACTGCACTAAAAGTGTTTAAATACATGAGATGCAAAAAACCTTGAAAATATGATTCAGTCATTTAGTGACATTTTGAAAGATGCTCATGTGGGCTTTTTTAACTAAAATGTTAATGGCTGTCTTGGCTGTTGTCAAGCCAAGGTTAGTGATATTATTTGGGAATTTAATTTAATTTTATTTTATTTATTTATTTATTTAAATAATAAATCTTTATTTATTTGGAAAATAATAAATCTTTATTTATTTGGAAAATAAATAAATCTTTATTTATTTGGAAAATAAATAAATTCAGTCATTCATTCAGGTAAGGAATAAGATATTATTTTACAAATATTTTAAGATCTGTATTGTTCAATCATCAGCTGTTTTAGTATTTTTTTTTTTTGTATGAAGAATCATTGGAATATTTGTCAAAGATGTAAATTACTCGAAGTTCAAGCATGGATTCTTCTTCCACGGTCACGGTCTCATCAGATCTGTAATGCTGGATGTTCTGCAAGAACGGTTTGCCCTTATCTCTTTGAATCTCTCTTCGGATTTTTTAACTTGAAACTCAAAGGTGACCTTTTGACCCGGCTGTCAACCTCGCTGCCCTCCAAACCCTTCCACCGCTTCTTTGAAAGGGACTTGACAAGAACAACAACTGTGCTCATCACTTAGGAATTCCCAACCCTTGACCTTCCTGCATTCATCACAATAGTCAAGAGTCACACTTTCAAGTCACCGTGGCTTTCAGAACGCGCGATTGCGTGTGTAAACATTTATGGATATTCAAGTTCTCAGACTAACGTCCAGTTGCAAACGTGACACACTCGGTGCGTTCTCTGTCCTGATTCGATGTCTTCGGCCTTTGTTCCGTGTCGCTCTTTCTCTTTTTCATCACTCTCTCCCATCCGCATTATAAGGAACCCCCGAGAGGAGCAAAGGGGGAGAGAAAGAAAGAGAGCAGAGGACTGGAACAAGGGAAATGGATAGAGGGGGGTTATTGTGGAAAAGGGGATTACTGCTCGGCATTGTCCTGCCTTAATCCCACCATTTTACTATCATTTAACACCTTTCAATGGTGGCCCCCACTTCCCATCCTCCTCCGCACACACAATCTGCTCTCAACCTCCCTCCTCAGACGGCGTGAAATTTGTTATTCAGCCTGTGTCGAGCAGGTGGGGGGGCAGGGTGTTGGGTGGGGTGACAAGTATGGTGGTTTTGGGGGGGCGCCCGGCCGTTTTTTGACCCCAACTTCATCTATTTTCCACAGCTTGACTCAGGGGCCCCATAACCCCCTTTGTTGAGATTGATGGCCTGCTGTTGTAAGAGAAACCAACACACTGCTCAAACAAGCATACATGGACAATATTGGCAGTGAGGCCGACTTGTGACGCCATTCATGGATGTTTCCCAAATGACAGCCTTTCTTGAGAGCAAATGTATTTTACTGCAAAGTTTTCATTGTGTAAATGACAAGACACTATAGTTCAACACTTAATTTTCTGAAAGTAATCAAAATCCCCACTTGAGTGTCATTTCCGCCATGTATTGTGTCTAAAGGCAATCTGGAAATGACGGTTGTGGAAATGACATTTTCAACATTTTTGGTAAGAAATAGCTAACTAATTTGTCTTGCTAAAGCTAATTTCAAAGCTAAAATTGTATGCATTCGAAATACATACAAGTATATTCTGCGCACAAGTGATTACCTTGATTTTTTTCACATTACCTTGCGTTTTATTCGCTCAACTTTGAAAATAAATTGTTTCGCGTCACGGAAATGACATCACAGCTGTCAGATAGTTTCTGCATCTGAAATCGCATACTCTCTTAAGTAGGTTCTTATATTTAAAAAGTAATTACTTCACCGCTGTTAAAAAGTATGTCGTAATCATGTGACCTACCAGTTGCGTCACTTCACTAATCACATATCCACTCCCATGGCCTCATGGGATGGTAAAGTGTCGTATGCACACATCAGAGTCTCACCTGACGTAGTAGGTCAACTCTTTTATGAGTACTGTGAATTCGGACATCTTTTGTCATACTGTTTTTCGCCTACTATATAGTAGGGAAGTATGCGATTTTGGATGCATACAGTGTTTATGCATTTTAATAGCTTAAGATTGAAAGTCTATAGAACTGGGAGGGTAAAACAATGAAATCTGTACATGAAAGACATTTGAAAAGTAGAAAAAATAAATGAACACATGATAAAAAAGGTTTCCAAGTCAGTTTTAATTTGACCTTCATGTAACAAAAAGGACAAAAGATGTCGAAATCTAAAACTGCTAGTTTTCCTAAAAGTGGTCTTGAATTTCTATCAGCACAAAGGGGAAAGAAATAGAAGCCAAGAAGGGTGAGTACACAAGGGGTAACCCTAAAGTCTGTGATACCTCTTAAAAAGAATTCATTTTCCTCTATCCATCCTTCCTTCCTCTCCACACTGCACTCCTTCTGAGTAAAAGTGCAGCTGTCATTTGTAGTCCTCAGTTTGTCCGCCCCCTGCGAGCGCTCTGAGGGTCGTGGGATGGGGGTGGGCAAGAGTTAGACATTGTTTTAAAGAGGGAGGGAATGTGGGGGGGGACTGAACAGGTGCTGCCCTCCAACTCTCTCCAGAGTCCATCTCATCCTGCGTCCCTGAGGAGAGGAAGTCAGGGCTCTGTTAAAGGGATTAGAGGATTGGATCAAACAGAAGAGCGGACGTTCTCTCTCTGTGAGGCAAAACCATGAATTGGTCGACACTTGTGCTGCGTCCGAAATCGCATACTATATAGTTGGTAATACATTTGGTTTGAAACTTACTTCACGACTGTTAAAAAAGTACTATCTATATAGTATGAACGTGTGTAGTATGAATGAAATACACCCGCCATTTTGTCATTATCATGTGACCTATACGGAGTCAAATCACTTTCATTCACAAATCCTCTCTCCACGTGTCCATCGAATGCACATTTCAGAATCTCGCCGGAAGTAGTAGGTCATCCGGGTACTTTTTGCCTACTTTTATGAAAACTATGTATTCAGACTACTCGGCTCACATACTTTTCGCTTATTATATAGTATAGGCATATTTCACAATATTACTGTTTTTAAATGAATGCAGCCTTGGTGAGCATAAGAGACTTCTTTCAAAAACATGAAATAAATCTTACCGACTCCACTTTTGTATATTGTGCATTTGTATATGTTGTGTATATATACTACACTATATATTAATACACTATATATACTATATACACAACAATAGTGTATAGTTAGCCTATATATTTAAGAACATATTGCCCCCAATAATAGCTTCAATGTAGTTAGCTACTTTTTGTTAGTTGCGTAAAGTAGCAAACTACTTTTACAAAAACCTAACTTGATTGTAGTTGAACTACTTTAAATAAGGATTAGCTTAGTTTGCCAAGTGACAATTTCAAAGTAACATCCAAAAGTAAATGTAACCACTGATCTAAGCCTATATAATATCATTTATATAGATCAGTGTTTACATTTTGTTCTCATAAACAGTGTTGGGGATGTTACTTTGAAAGTGTCACTTTGCGAACTAAGATAATCCTAATTTAAAGTAGTTCAACTACAATCAAGCTAGGTTTTTTTGGGAATGAACTGATGGGCAATGGGACAAACCCATCAGAGTATTATGATGGCAATATCCTAATGGCAGCAATAAACCTGAGAGGAAAACAATGGCGAAGGACGTTGCCCCAAGTGAATTTCAGACTGGTTGAATGAGAGGTCAGAGCAATTTAACACCACTTCGCTCAAAGGGTAAGGTCATGCTTGGGCAGGTGGTGGTCAGTTTAGCACAAGAGTGTCTGCCTTCTCTGTGTGTGTGTTTGTGCAAGACAGGAAGCAGAACTGTTACGCTAGTAAATACCAGCACACAGGCATCTGACACGATGGGAAGCTGGAACGTCGGAGATACGGGCTGGGGGTGCTTTAGTTGAAACAGAAATAGACCTGCTATAGCCTCAGTGTTTTGGCATGTGGAGGGGAGGAGGTTTGTGCAGTGTTGGGTTTCACAATTGCTGGCGTCCTGAAAGGAGAAAAAAGTGGTGGTTGTTCTCAGCGCTAGCTAGCTTCCTGTTGCGGCTCTGTGTCTCTACATGTGTTTGTTTGAGTTTGTTTATGAGGATGTTACTATGACTAGGATGTGAGTCATTTAGGGCCAGTGTGAAGTTTCATTCTTAGTTTGTGTGTGTCTGTGTGTGTTGCAAACTAGTTTGTTTGGCGCCATTAAAAGAGTTGTTATACTTGAATTTATGTCTGTTGTAACTTCACCTCCGACTGCATGTTTTTATGCCACTGAGAATGTAATTTTTAAATATGGTTTTGCGCATCAAGTCCAATAAGAGTCGTGGGCTACTGTAGATTAAGCCTTAAATTATACAGAAGTGTATCCGTTTTGGTGTTTGCCAAGTCTCTACTAAAGGTAGAAAGAACAGGGCTAAAAGGAAAATATTGATTGTAATGTGTTTCCTGTTCTTAGCTTTCACTCTGGTGTCAATCTTCAGAGAGAACACAGTGTTCTAACAGACTGTGTATGTATACGACAGGCAGATGAAACACACATCTCTGAACCGAGACTAAATTTCATCACAAAATCAAGAGTATTAGCATAAAGAAAATTAGTTCTGGTTTTAGTACATTACTATTTTTTATATATAATTTTTTTATATTAGATTTATTACATAATTATAATTAAGGTTTAAAATAAGGTTTAATATTCTTAAAATGTTTAATATTTAATATATTTAGTAATTTATGACATTAAGTTATTTTGTAATCGATATAAAATTCTGTTACAGTTTTTCTCGATTGCTTAAACACATTTCTTCAAACTATGCCTCGTATTCTCAAAACAGTAAACGTCTGACCCAATTCCCCAAACATCCTATTTTGAGGTCAAAATGAAGCTCTACACTCAAAACCATTCACTCTTGCTGAAAAACCAAACTCTGCCCTCAGACATCACACACACGCCCTCACAAACAAACACACTAGTCTTACACACTGGTGCAATAAGTTCAAAACAACATTCAAAACAACAACAAAGAAAAATAGAAGTTCTGATTACTGTAACTGTAACACATCCTTTTTACAAAATGGAAGCATTCAGAAAACTCTATCTGTATGTGAGGCAATTTGATGCATTTCTTTTTATTACAGTAGTATAGTGCAACAGCTACAGAGTACATGTATGTGTTGTAACAGCACAGTGTACTGCACTCAAAAGTTACAGTAGAGAGCAGTCTAACATACCTGTTTTTCTCCATGAAGGTTCTTATGATCGAGGCGACGGTGAAGCGACTCAAGTTTGGCTGATCTCGTTGCCCAGCCTCCCTCATAGTCATACCATGGACAAAGACATGGGCAACTAGAGTGGCACTGCTTGTCTTTTTGGCCTTGCCCTTCCCCTTCACCTTCCTCATCCTCTACTCCCTACTGCTCTTCCTCCTCCTCCTCCTCCTCCTCCTCCTCCTCCTCCACTCCAGTGTCCTCAACCTCTTCCTTCATGTCTTTCTGGATTCATTGTTCCAAAACCCAATGAACTGACTCTGGCCCTTTTTCTATCTATTGAAGGTTCTGATTGGTGTGTGATTAATTTTTACTCTTAGTGTTTCCACTTGGGTAATTGTGGGCTAACTGAGCTGAAGCTGTGCTGACTTGAGAGAACAATATTGAATGCTAGTGCTTTCTAAATGACAACATGGTGTAGGGTGTGCTTTTTGATTAATGGCATTATGGTTTTGAAAATTTAGTTCAAAAGCCTGGTTATAGTGTTTAAGCAATCAAGAAAAACTGTAATATATATATATATATATATATATATATATATATATATATATATATATATATATGTGTATCTTTCTTTGATTTATGATAATTTATCATTTTTTATAACATGTAAATATTTAATTAGAAATCAAATAATAAATGAAAAGAAAAAGTGTAATAATATGTTATTATGTTTCTTGGATTTCAGTAATACTTTTTTTTGCATTATGGTAATGAGAATTTGAGGCAAAATGTGATTAATTGTCACAACAAATATGGTGCAATAAAAATGCATATATATATATATATATATATATACATACACACACATATATATACATATATAATGTATGTATATATATATATATATATATATATATATATATAATGTATATATATATATATGCATTTTTTTGCACCATATTTGTGACAATTAATCACATTTTGCCTCAAATTCTCATTAATGCAAAAAAAAAAAAGTATTACTGAAATCCAAGAAACATAACACATTTTATATATATATATATATATATATATATATATATATATATATATATATATATATATATATATATATATATATATAAAATATGTTATGTTTCTTGGATTTCAGTAATACTTTTTTTTTTACATATATATATATATATATATATTATTTTTTTTTTTTAGTTTAGTGTTAAATATGACCCAGGTTTCATCCAGGCCAGGTATGTGTAGTGAGATGTTATCATAAACATCAGGATTGTACTTTTGTCTGTATAATAACATATTTGTAAAGACAATAAACCCTCCCTCTACACTTCTAAACGCAGTCCTTTCTGTAAATGACATGCTCTGCTCTACCTATCCGGCAGCGTTCATTCAAACAGAGGCCGATCCATTCAGAAGCCCAGAGTGCACTGCACACTCATTCATGCGCAGCACAAGCCCTGCCTTCGCTCTCTCTCTCTCATTCACTCACTTTCTTTATTTATTTATCTCCCGGGTTTGCTTAGCAACCGCGTCGCAAAGTGAAGCACTGCAGCGGTGAGTCAACCTGCTGTCGTACTGGCGAGAGATGGAAGGACAGATGATATGAGCTAGAGATGCTGTCAGACTCAAGTGATGTGAATTTAATCTAAACCAGGTGAGAAATTGGACACATTCAGGTGTTAAAATGTATGTGTGCTGTTAAAGGTCACAGAAGTCAGATGCACAACTTGAGTTTCCTACCGTTTTGCAGGTTTACACTCTTCACCCTTCTTCTTCACCCCAGTTCTCTCCCTCACTCCACTGTTCTTGTTTCTGAACCATGAGACATATTAATCATTTCCTGGATTGCAGCCACTCACAAGGCAGGTCTGAGCTCCTGTGATCTGAGTGAGTCTTAACTCACTTCCTGTGTCTGGCTGAGTTTGTGTGCTGAGTGGGCGAGCTGAAATGACTAGAGCCGTGTCACAGCACTGGAAAAAGAATTAGAAAGACAAAGACGCGGCGAGAATATAAATCTGCATCACAATCTGTAGGTGTGTATCCGTGTCATAATTAACTTTTATTTTTAAGAGCAATATTTGCCACCTGAGGGCGTTTATGTGGGCGTATTTGTTATCTAACCATATTACACACATTTTGTCATCTATTTTGTCAAATACTTTAACTCAATTGACTGAGATAATGAGAGATAATGAGAGATAATGAGCCTGGTTTCTCCCAAGGTTTTTTCTTTTGGTTCCTTGCCACTGTTGCCTTTGTCGCCTTTGGCTTTTGGACACTTAATTTTCAACAATAATATTGATCTGCCTGCATTGACACCATTACATGAGAACTGAACTGAGAACCAGAGCGGCTGTATATATAAATGAACTAAATGAATCACTTTTTTATAACAAAAATGAACCATCACCGAACATACTTAAGCTGAACTATGATGCTATTTTCTTCTAGATCTGCTGTACAGCCGGAACAAACTTTGTTGCATTATTTTCCTGTTTGTAAAGCTGCTTTGAAACAATCAGTATTGTAAAAAGCGCTATATAAATAAAGGTGATGACTTGACATCAAATGATCTTGACTCATTGAACCTGGGTCAAATTAGTAGGATTGCGTGAATTTTAATTGTCTTTTATGAACCGCTTTAGCCCTGACTGATTTGTTAGGTTAATTCAAGTCAGGTTTTGGATTGTAATCCCCAATTTTCTTAGCGCACTTTATGGAACAGGTTTCTGGTGTGTCTGTATAACAACGGTCTAACCTGGTTTGCTGGAGGTGTGGGTTGTTGAAGCATAAAGTTTTTACTTTTTCTCTCCCTTTTTGTCTCTGTCGCACTCTCCCCCTCACACATGTTATTTTTAAAAGCACTTTTAAATGATAATGACTATTTTTACTCCTTTTCCATCAAGCTGCGTGGGCTCACACAGAGACAGCGGCGGGTGATTCATATCGGTTGGAGTGCTCCTTTTGTGAACTGCTGCCGCCACATCTCTGCTGTAACACGGCCTTCATAGAAATGAAGCCATGAAGGGCCTTGAAATGGATGGAAGCAACACAAACAGATCTGTAAGCTCTGGGCTGACATTCACAGAGCAAATCTATTCATAGAAATTCAAGGTTTAAATGTCTGCATTTCATGTGCACCTGTTGTTGTAGCTTGTGATGTACAGCATGTAAGACTATTAGGATGCCATTAGCGGTTTTTCGCTAATACATCTGTTGTTCATGCTTTAACTTCAATTTGTCCTATTGTTTATGTTTCTAAGTGAATAGACTTACGGTTTTCACCTGGTGAACGATAATACAAAGGAAAAAATCCAGAACATTGGCGTAACTTGAGAGAACCCTAATCTTTTAGTCTGTGTCTGTTAGCTTTGAGGCTAAATATTAGCACAACGTAAACATTAATACGTTTTATCAAATACACACATTTAAAATTGTGTCTTTCTCTTCTAAAACATTCATGGCTCATCTTGCACTACATAGATCTTACCCAATCAGAGGCTTTCTAGAATGAGATTGTCCCGCCCACCTAATACCGCCTACTTCTGACTAGCAATAAGAATTAGCAAATCATGCTCCTTGGTGTGATGTAAAATTAAAAGATAACGGCTAAAAAGGGGAAGTGTCCCTCAATACAAGTCACCACAATTTCCTGTTTTAGTGTTAAACACATGAACAGCAAGAGCCTTCAATGTTATGAATTCAAATGTGTTGCACACTTGATTGCAAATAACACGGACACACACTTTTGGTTCTGGTGGATTAGAGAATATGGCAGCAAAGTCCGTCATGCTGTAAATCAACAGCACATCTCATTTCTGCGAGCAGGAACGGAAGGAATCTCGTGGAGTTTTTGTCATGGAGAGACAAGCGTGGGCTGCGACGAAGCACAGAGCGACAGAGTTCTTGTTTTCCGCTGCTAAAGTCCAGAAGCGAGTGAAAACACAAAAAAACAAAAGCTTTAATTCCAAACAAAGCACTTCTGTGTGTCCCTTCTTGGAAGACATTCCAATACAGCATTCCAGAGCTTGTGTAGGTGGAGATCTCGACCACTGGGTCTGAGGATAATTAAGTTTGTAATTTTTAATGAAATGTCCCACCTACACACACTGACTGAATGTCCTGAAACCTCTTTGTCTTCTTCGGACTACCCCTCTCTCTACATACACGATATGATATGCATGAAATTATATATAATATCCAAAAATGTATTATATCTTTGTGTGTGTGTGTATATTAGTGCTGGCAAATCGACATAATAATCGCATCTAACATAAAAAATGTTGTTTACATAATATATGTGTGTATATATATTATATATATTATATATATGTGTGTGTATAAATACTGTATATATATATATATGCTTATATATAGGCTACATGTATACATCGTACATGGGAAGGGAATCCAGAAGTGTTGCTTTTTCAGCACACACACACATATATGTATATTAGTGCTGTCAAATTGATTAATCACAATTAATCGTATTGCAAATAATCACATCTAACAATGAAGTTTTTACCTTATACACACACATATGTATGTATATATATATATATATGTGTGCTGAAAAAGCAACTTATCTGGATTCCCATCCCATGTATGCATGGCTCTTCAATTTCTGATGAAAAATATCAACATTACTGATGTCTTCTAAGCAGTTCTGGCTTATTCTGAAGCCTCTTTGTATTCAAAGTGAGTGCGAGATGGAGAGCAGGAGGTAAAGAGATCACTTTGCCAGGGGTGAGTTCTCTCCCCACGTTGGCGGAAGTTCTTACTCTCCATGTGGGTGGTTTTGGAGAAGAGCCCGTAGCAGTTAAGTGTGATAACAGCGTATCCACTGTTGCCCACTATGGTGTTTACTCACAGCACTCAAACTCTGTTTTGCCCTGTGTATAACCTCCAGGATGTTTAGTCTTGATAAGCTGTTTGTTATGGAAGAAAAGAAAGATGAGATAATAGACATGCTTCCATATTTCTTTTAAGTCTGTACACCTCCACCATGTTGACAGAAAAAGCACAGATGTGTAAGCTTTTAATTGGTATGTGAGTCCGTGGCTTGATTTACACTTTTTAGTTGTATCAGGATCTTGAGATGTTTTTTTTGTTTGTTTTTTTTGGCTGAAAATGTTCTTGATAGGTTTTCCAGATTCTGATGAACTGATTCTGGAAGAACTGGAAAAGGTTCTCCAATGGCATTAGGCTGTAAAAATGTAAAATTGCAAAGAAAATCATGCACTAATGAACAATAATAAACCTGGAGAAAGGGGGTGGATCATCACACCATCTGTTTTGGCCCCAATAACTGGCTGGTTATGCACCTGCCCGTTAAAAGTGATTGACAACAGGCGAGGTCATCTAGCCAGGGGTGGCCTGTACTCCTGCAACTCACATAACAACACAAATGGAGGAGTGCAGCTGGTGAGCAGAGAGGTGGTGGGTGGACATTGCCTGATGGGAGTACGGGGCGGGTGGGGTTTGGGTCGCTGGAACTTGAGCACCGGAAATTGCTGGGCATGTTGGCAAATCCTTCACAGCGCAGTTTGTAACAAGAGGACGACAAGGGACTGAAACCCTTCACACAGGATTAGCACATTGGCCAAGTATAGTCACAATCTGTTGGGTTTATTTTCAATGCTTTAAAGACTTACAGACGTTTAACAGTAATACTGGGACAATGGACACATGTTGTCTTAAAACAAATTGTGCCTTGGTCCCTAAAAGCATATAATTGAATAATTGAATAATATTAACGTATTATTTGTAAACTGCAAATATATATTTACAAACTTATGTTAGACGCGATTAATCGCGATTAATCGATTTGACAGCAGCACTAATATATATATATATATATAAACTGTAGTATACTAGTATACTAGTACTAGTACACTAATATACTATATATATATATATATATATATATATTAGGCTAAGATACATTTTGAATAATCACACACACACAATATATATATTTATATATAGTGTTATATATATATATATATATATTATATTATATATAGTGTGTATATATATATATATATACACACACACACACTACATTTTGACTATTTGCAAGGCTATTATATTTAATTAAACTTTTTCATTAGTCTTTATATATATATATATATATATATATATATATATATGTATATATATATATATATATATATATGTATGTATGTATTTCATTGTGATGTAATATATGAATGTCTAAAAAGATCTAATAGTTATAATGATGCGAAATAAATGAATGGGATTCAAATGCAGATCACCGAATTAAAACTACAGGAGTGTCTAATATGAGAAAATCCATTCTCTAATACTACTCCTACTCAGATATGTATATATCTTCATGTTGGCGGATATGTAGAATAGATTGTTATTATTATAACAACAATATACTATTTTGCCATCAAAAATAATAATTACTCATTTTAACCCTAGTTCTTACTCCCACACAGGGATTATCCCTTTATCTGATGTATGCAAAAGCCAAGAGGGTGTCAGGTTATACAGCTTGTTTTTGCCTGGACTTGCTTTGAGAGCAGGAAGTGCCGCAGGGGGGGACATTTCACTCAGCAACCCATACCTGGAAATACCAGCCTGTCCACATGGAAAGTTGTTTTGCTCACTTAACACTCAGTAACACTTTTGCTTTTGATTGTACAACTGTTCTATATCAAAGATTAATCTAGTCTTTGGTTAGCTTTGACATTTAAATACTAAGTTATATATGTTTGTGATTAGTGAACTGTGTGCTAGTATATCTATTATTCTGCACTTTTTCTGAATACATTTGGATTTTGTAATTAGTTTGAATTCATGTTTCATTTGAGCAAAGAAAACAGAGAGACATAAATACATTTGAATAGACAAAATAGCAATTTATTAATAACTTATTTCTTTACATTCGTAACATTGGGGGGGAATTGGTTTTGTAAAACAGCCCCTCCCCCCAATCAGGCCTTCGCTTTGAGGGACAACAAAACACTCTTGAAAACCATCACTTTTCTCACAAAAAAAACTGCATGTCACAGAACTTCCCTGAACAGGAGACACAAAACATTCTCCCGGCTTTGTCAACACAGACCTTAAACCCTTGCGCACAAAAAAATATGCATTTCTTGCTTCGACCCTTCCATTGTCCCCAGAAAAATTACAAAAAGCGAGTAGTATAAAGGCGTATGGGTCCTAAATGAGCATGCATCTGAAACCCCGCCGCATAGCATTCGAGGAATGCCTCGTACGCGTACAAGTTTGGACAACCCCTCTGAACGTGCAAGTTGGTATGGCCAGGTTTGCTAAAAAAATGTGAAAAGAAGCATATGGGGAACTGCTCTAAAAGTTTACCGCGCAATAACACTTACGTATGTACAGAACTAAGGCAAAAGAATGACGACTTTGATTCGTGATGGTGGTTAAAAGGCTGAGAAAGGCGGAATTGATCCGTAAAGCAAAACTATAAATATATTATACATATACACATTGATGATTTTGCAAAAACCTGTTTAAATTTTTGGCATTTAACTCTTGGATAAAGATAATATTGATCGATATTCAGTTTTTTTTTACATAAAGAGAACGAAAAGGAGAAGAAAAATCTACAGCCGTTCCTTTAAAACAGGTGTATTCTAACTACGGCAAGGCTTACCAACATCTTAATATACACATGTATAAATGTTTTTAAAAATTTCTCCACGCAAATAAGTTGGAGTACAGTACACTCTGCCATCATTACCGAAGGGAAGTCTCATCCCGAAAACAGGCAAGTCTTCATTGAAGACAAGAAGAGCACACCTAGAAAATGTCAAGGTGCAAGTGCTAAACAAAACAAATGAGTATTTGTCATTGTTCAGTTCCAGTCAAGTCTCTTTGGCACACCAGCCCCAAAACATCGGACGTTCTTTCCATGCTTGAATATGTATGTATACGTATATATATGAAACAAACTACTTTAAAGAGTCTTGGAGGTACAGAGTCACATGATCTCTCTCCGTTTAACAGCAGCGTAGAAGCTCTGGGCACACCGCATGCCCCATCAGTGGCTACTCTGGTCGGCCGTCATCTCAAGCCAACATCAATAACGTCAGGAATCCCTCGACAAGTGTCGAAAAAAATGAAACTTGTGTTTCGCTCGATTTGAGAAAAAGGAGGGTCCTCACGTGGACTCCAGAGGGTCCAACTGAAAAACGTTGTGATTGGTTGGCGTGGTGAAGTACAATGGTTGGGTCGGGGCCGCCACGCGGTTGTCGCACGGGCTCTTGAGGCCCAACGTGCGCTCAAAGTCCAAGAGCTGGCCCATGAAGTTGAAGTTGGGTGAGATGTTGGACTTCTTCATCTTGACAATGTCGTACGCGTCGTTCATGGACAGGTTGAGCTTCTGCATGAGGTACGCCACCGTCACAGTTACAGAACGGCTGATCCCGGCGAGGCAATGAACGAGCACGCCGCACTTCTGTCCGCGGGCCTCATCTGAGGGGGGGGAAAAAGACGAGATGATTAGTTATCTGTGTGCAACTGACTTATGAATATGCAATTGTACATAAGCTCGGCTGTCGGAATTCATTACGGTCCCTGCGCTGACAAAAGGGGCCTCATTCAGCGGGATTTCTAGTGCATGACTGAAAACAACTCGCTCATTTCTCAGAGAATGCGACATGGAAATGGGCTATTAAGGTTAATCAAATGATCCTTCCGCTCGCCAGGTTACTTGACAATGGTGCCATTTGGGCGTGTAAATGTAGAAGTCATGGCAGCACCCTGTCAAGGCTAACAGGATGTCAACACGGCCCTGTAAATGGTCCTCATTGTGTGGCGAAACATTGCTCTGTCCTAGATTACTTTCAATGCTGCTTGCTTCCTTCCTGTTGAGCTCATATTACTGCCTCCCCCCTCCGTCTCCTGTTTCATCATAAGCCTTTGTGTCACAACCGCAGGATATGTTACTATGCAAACAATAAATACGGTGCCGTCCGTTTGGTTTCAAAACATTGAAAGGCCCTACAGTTTTAATCAAAACAGGGACTGAATGAAAAGCAAATTAAAATGAGAATAATTGTTTAAAACTGATTCTTACCAATAAAGCTGATTGCTTCTGGGAAGAACTGTGAGAGATTCTGGCTCCAGTGATCGGAGATGGGAATCTGCTTGTACTTAAACTCCCCAGCATTCTCGAACATGTTGGGAAGATTAGGGGTCACGTTCAAGATGTACTTGATGCCAAACTCCTCCAGGATATCAAGGTTTGTGGAGTCCTTTGCACAGCCCAGATACAGATGCGGCAGGATCTCCACGGGGAATGAGGGCTGGGGGTTTGACAGAGGGCTGCCATCTGAGTCGGTAGCGCTGCTTGGGTCTCGGTCGATGTCTGACTCGATGTCTGAGGAGTCAGAGCTGATCCGAAGGCCTCCGAGACCCAGGACCTGGGAGGTCGGTGAACTGCTGCTGGAGGAACCGTCGAGGTTCGTCTCGCACATTGTGGGAAAATCAGCTTGAAATTTGCTGAAGCCACCTGTAAAGTTCAAATTAGAAAACCATTTAACATTTATTCCTTCAAACTAACTAACTATCCTTTTTTTTATCTGATGAGTACTCATTTTTAATTACAAGTAGTGACTAGTATCATTTTCTGTTTCACTAGTAACAATTCATTAGATGCTAGTACTCTTTATTTACTAGTAACTATTTAAACATTTATAGTTGAAAAGACACTAGAGTAGCCTACCTATTTATTAGACATTAGTGTGTATTCCTATTGTTACTAATAATATTTTCAATATGACTATTACTATTTTTAGTAGCCAACTGCAACTACAGTGGATTACGAAATGTGACTAGTAACAACTGGGACAATTGGAATAGTTAACAACGGACGTTGTGACTAGATACTAGTTAGTACTAATAAATAGTTTCAAGTGAAATACATGTAAGCAATTCATACATACTAGTAACATAAAACAGATACTATTTTGTTGGCAAAAATATACCAAGTAAAATCGTAAAATGCAGTGGAATTGAACGTACCTTCCAGATAGAAAGCTTTGTAGCCCTCGTCCTTCATTCTCCTCAGCAGTAAACCCAGCACGGACCCGCCGTCGATGTTTTCATTCCACTCTCGGCTGTACTCGTCGTACAACACGATAGTGTCCGTCTTGCACCTCCGCGCAAACATCTCCCGGTCTTCTCCGTTGGAGAGCAGAGACTTGATAGGCAGGTTGCCCTTCTTGAGTCGCCGGAGCATGAGGCTCGGGATGGCCACGTTAATGGCCGTTTCGACGTGCGACGATTCGTAGAGCTCTTGCGCTCGACAGTCCATCACGAGCAAACAGTCCCTGCGCGTTTCCAGCTGCTCCTTCAGCCACTCTACCGTCTTGCTTATAGCCATGACCGAATCGAACTGCACGGGTTTGAACTTATCGAGCATTAGTGAAATAAGGTACGGTACCGTGAGACCTTAAACTGCGGAGAAGACGCGCTGCAAGAGGCCGTGGACGTCTCAGGCCTGGAGCTTTGAGATTCTCACGTCAAAGTCTCTTTTTCTGCACCGTCGAGATGATTTAAATCCTCGGGTTTTCCTTCGAGAGTCAAGCGCAGACTCGCTCTACTTCCACCCCATTCATGCAACTGTGTGCATTTATCAATGACTCACACTAGCCAGTGAGTGCGCGAGCCACAGCCACTGACGTTATCATATGTTATATAACCTCTTTTCTCTCGCGCCGTCGATTTTCGCACGAATCAATCTAGATATCCAGTCGAATATCGATCGTAGACTAATAACGAATGCAAAACGCTTCGTAGCTTTATTTCCCTGCGTGATTTATCCCGGAGAATGCAACACTGCTTCCTCTAGTCCTAGATGCGCTCTCTGTCACAGCGAGCTCGTGAATGGATACAAGCGCGAGGCGTTTCAATGGATACATTATGTCGGCCAGCCAATCAGGAGGCGCCGAGAAATCGTCGCCGTGGAAACGGGGCCGGATGGAACAGACTGTGTTGATGAATTGTTAATAAGTTTGTCATTCACAAAAACGGAAAGGAATTTCCGCTCCGGATCAGAGGAGTGCAAACACACAGTAAAGAGGCACTGCACGGGAAGGAAGGAGTGCGAGTGTATTTGGTGAGGGGTCTATATCCTACCTCATGCTCAGGTTACACACTTGAACTCCGTTTAGCCACGTTTCAGCTGCTGTTTGTAGGTCGGTTTGTGGAGTCTCGTGCGTCGCTGCCTGCCGACGATTAAATGAACGTAGCCTATTTCATAAATGTGCTGTCTGTGTTTTCAAATGTCGTTTTTAATTTCATACACTAAAAGAAAAAAAATCATTATTTTTTTATCACAACGTTTTATCTTTTGTCAAATTGTCAATTCAACTTCAGATAACATAATATTTCATTGTATCAACTCAAATGTTTAATTTCAGTGAACTCAACATTTTAAGGCAACCAGGTAACTTACTTTTTTTAAGTTAAACCAATATTTTTTTTTACAGTATGCACACTGTAGCTAAATTAGCCTACATTTCAAATTGTCATCATATAAAATGATCAACACACAATAAAACTATGGCTTAATAAGTAAATAAAGCAACATTATTTGTCAGTATAAGCATGAAATAATAGCCTAATAACAACATGCAATGAAATAATCATGCAACAAAACATATGCATAACCGACAGTGCCAGAAATTGAATTGCATAAAATGTTAAATAAAACAGCCTATGCATAAAGATAAAAACATGGTAAGATTTTTGCAAAATCGCGCGTGATTTGATCAATCTGACTGTATTTATCGCCTTGATCGATGGCTCAATCCGAATTCAATGAAGGTGGGGTGCGCGAATGATCGCCCCAATAAACACACAAACAGGGCCATCAAAATAGTTTAACACCAGATGCAAATTGGGAGTTTCTCTTCACCTCCTACAGTCATTTCCTACACTGAACCTATAATGTCATCTTGTGTGTCGACATACCACGTGTGCAAGCTTTGAAAAAAATCACTCACAAATCCTTCAACAGCTGCACCGGATTCCTGCGCATACATTAAACCAGATGTCTTTGAAAAAAAAAATGTACGTAAATTTTATTGCTATCGGTTTCAGTAGAACAAGGTTTATTTGAATTGCATACTGATAAACTACAGCGCATGTATTCGTTAAAAGGTCAGGTCTGGTCTCTGGTGCTCAGAAATGCTGAAGCTTAAAAACAAGAGGCTAAATGTTATTTAACTTTGCATCAAGTCGGAGAGTTTAGAGAATTTTCCTAAATGAATCCCTGAGATTTTTAAAATATTAATCTTCACGAAATATGTGTTCACTTTGGTCTAAGTGAATGTAGTAGCCCAGATTAGGGTGACCTGATTAACATGCTGTCAGACTTCCTGTCTCCTGTGTCATTTGGCAGTGAATTGCTCATTAATTGTCCATCAAGGCTCTCTCTCATCATTCACATGCACAGGAGTCGCATGGGCCAAAGGTGTGTTCAGTTTCACCCCGCTTAACATATGAAACGCCACACAGTACCAAGATAATGGCCATTATCCTGTAGCTTGTGGAGATCCTTCTGGGGAGGCTGAATTGTATTCTCATTGTAATCCACTTTGGCTGCTTTACTGTCCATCTGGATGAGCTTTTGTCTTTGAGAGACGTGGTCCCTCTACAATTTCCACAATCTTAAATCTTATAAATCACTTGATTCTTTGAATTGTCAGTACAGAATTGTATAACAAAAGAAATAAAAAGAAATAAAACTTGACACTAATCATGATGATTACTAGAATGTTATTCAAACAGATGTGCCATAATTTCATTTGCTATTCCTTTGATCATAATTTAAAAATAAAAAAACACACACACACAGACATATATATCTGCCTCTTTCTCTCTCTCTCTCTATATATATATACATATATACTGTATATATATATATATACTTTAATATGACTTTTATGGTAACAAAATGAAATAGATAATAAATATAATAATAATGCATATAATAAAAATATTACCTATCACAACTGAAAACAAAATGGCTGCTGCATACAATTTTTTTTATTTAACAAAATAAAAACAAACATTAATAAAACTGAATAATAATATTAATAAAATATGTTAACAAAATTCTAAAATAAACAAAGACAGATAGCATCATATGTAGTTTATATATCATTTGTTTTTTAATATTTAAAAAAAATCTATTAATAATATGAATTTATATATATATATATATATATATATATATATATATACTTTTACTTTTATTGTAACAAAATTAAATACAATATAAACAAAAATATCAAGAATATAATATTTTGTGGAAAATTTAGAGGCAGATACATAGATTAATAATCATTTTATTTGTTTATTTGAACAAAATTAAAATTACATCAATGAAACTTAATAATAAAACATGTCAACAAAATTTAAAAATATATTAATAAACAGAGACAGATAGCATCATATATAGTTTATTAATTTTAAAATATTTTTAGTTAGCACACAAATAATATACAAAAAATATAAAGAATATATAAATATAAAGAAAACATGGAAGAGACAGAATTAGTCAAAGCTTAAATGAATACCTCTGAAAATGTTTTAGAAGTTCATTCAAAATCATAGAAATAAATTAATAAATAATTTTCCTTTGTGTATTCACACTGTATGTGTTGTACACTACTGACAGAATAAATACGAACACTTATTTTGAGAAATCCCCAAATTTATTAGACACCTTATTGTAATACATCAAGTAATTATTGTAATTATCGAGTATTTATTGTAAACCATCAAGCAGACTCCAGTTAAAGTCAACCTTTAAACAGACACATGCAGGTCATCCGGCTCCAGCAACCGGCATGCAAACAGATAAGCGCTCAGTTCTTCCTGCTATTATCACAGAACTGATGATATCTTGTGTGTCAGAAGCAAGCGCAGCACAAAATAGCCCTGTGGTTGGAACATACAAAACTCTTGAACTTTGCAGCTATTTTCATTTAGCCAAATGCACGTTACAGACCATTTGCAGTCGTGTATGAATTACAATGTTTCTATCCAAATACATTCAAATACCTTTATGGAAATGTTTGGGATAGCGTGTATGTAGACTTGTGGTTTTGGGGGGGCTGGAAGTTTCTGCCGCTCAACAGGCCCACTAGACTGTGAGGTTTAGACAATACCGGCTCCGCTTTTATCTGCCGGGTCTCTGTCTTGCATCAGGGTCTCTGCTGACCCCCCGCCATCTCTGAGAGCAGCCCATAGTGCTCTTGGGATGAAAGGTCAATCTGATTGTGTTGTGAATCTCCAGGGTTTCTCTTTTCTTAAACTAACTGCTGCCCCCACCTCCTCCTTTTCACCTATGATACAGTGCAACTTCCTGCCCTCGTGATGTTTACTTCCTCTCTCATGTTGACTTACATTTGTTCCTCTTTGTGAACCGATTTCTTCCTGGGGGTTGGTGGACTTTCATAAACATCAGAACTGCAAGTCATGCATGTAAAGAACACTGTTTGAGAGGTTAAAAGAAGGTGACAAAAGTCATTTAAAGGAGTAGTTCACCCAAAAATGAAAATTAGCCCATGATTTACTCACCCTCAAGTCAGCTAGGTGTATATGACATTCTTCTTTCAGACGAATACAATCGGAGTTATATAAAAAAATGTCCTGGCTCTTCCAAGCTTTATGGAAGCTTTATGGCCAGTGAATGGCCATTTCTGTTTTGAAGTCCATAAAAGTGCATCCATCCGTCATAAAAGTGCTCCACACTGCTCCGGGGGGTTAATAAATGCCTTCTGAAGTGAAGCCATGCGTTTGTGTAAGAAAAATATTCATATTTAACACGTTACAAAGTAAAAATTCTGGCTTCCGGCCAAACGCAGTCTACTTGCGTATAAGCGCAACTTATGACGTCGGAAGTAGCGTAGTGCGTAATGGCCTAGAGTAAATATCAGCAGTACGTCACATTACTCGCATAAGTTGTGCATAGACTTACACCGTGTCCTAACCAGACGCGATGCGATAAGATTCCAGCGACAAATAACTTGTCTGTCCACATTAGACGCGACGCGACTGCGAGATGCGTCAAAATCAATCAAAACCCACAGCCAATCAGAACAGCGTGTGGGTGGAGTCTCGCGGCACCAGAGAGTAATCTTGACGGCACTCACAAGAAAATGGATAAGGCTACATAATCAAATTCACAAATATTACACCATTTAAACATTATTCAAATACATAGGCTATTGAGTCACTAAAACAATCTTTGTCAAAGAAAACACTTGTTTGTCCACAGTTTGAACGTTCTTGTTTCCATTTGTTTAATTTCAAGATCTGAGGTGAATTATCCATTGTTGCTTTTACAGCTACAAAGCTGGAGCACTAAATGATATTCAAAGTCACATTATACCCTTTTAACATTAAATAAAGCACATAAACAGTACCTGAGATTATCATCGCCACACTTTGTGTTTGCTGTTCCAGCGCGACGTCGCAGAAAAATAGAAACCGTTTAAAAAATAGAATCATCGCGTGTCGCCGCCGCGGCTGGTTAGGACAAACACTCTGATTAACATGGAAAAGATACATTTTATCACGTCGTCGTGTCGCGTGTAGTTAGGACACGGTGTTAAGTTGAATCCGTATGTTCGTTTGTCCGGAACCTAGTTAATTTACTTTATAAACTTTTAAATATGGATATTTTTCTAACCCAAATGCATTGCTTCACTTCAGAAGACATTTATTAACCCCCCGGAGCAGTGTGGAGCACTTTTATCATGGATGGATGCACTTATATGGACTTCAAAACAGAAACAGCAATTGACTACCATTATAAAGCTTAGAAGAGCCAGGACTTTTTTAATATAACTCCGACTGTATTCGTCTGAAAGAAGAAAGTCATATACAGCTAGGATGACTTGAGGGTGAGTGAATCATGGGCTAATTTTCATTTTAGGGTGAAATATCCCTTTAAAAGAAGGTGACAAAAGTAATTTAAAGTGAAGCCCATTACAACCATCACAATATTTAAAATTCTGCCTAATTTTATACAAATCCTCATCCTGAATGAGACTCCTCTTAATGCAGCTTTTCTCCTAGTAATTTCATAATTGTCTTCCAGTGTGTGTTTGAATAGCACTTGTTTGAACTCTTAGCAGGACAATAAATGGGTTTGCCTTAGGCCAAGAGGAGGGACACATTAAAGGACACTCCTGGGAATCTAATAGAGGTTTCAAGGCTGGGCTGGTTTTAGTTGTGCACAATAATGCACTCTCTGAATCAAAACAGGAAGCAGAGCCACGAGGGTCTCTCCAGAGAACCGCAGTAAACAAACATGCAACAGCAGCGCTACAAACAGGAAGTGCTCAGATGAAACCGAGATCCCATGTTAAGAAGTCATCAACAAACTATTAAGTCAGGACGGCTTTCACTCCGATTTAGTACATTATTCATGTGATTTCATGCATACATATGGACATTCAGTCATGTGACTGTTAAAGATGTACAGGACACATTATCGATATGGATACATACAACTATAAAACCATTATCACCCCACAGGGCATGTCTTGTCGGACCACCCTTAAACACAAAAGCCCTTTGTGATGGTTCGTTTTCATCAGGTTTTCCACAATCGCCACTTCACATTAACACCCTTAAAGCTCTTGAACTCTGAAATTCCACTTCTAGAAAAATTCTATTAAAATTGCAATTATGTCTAAGAGTGTTTGCTCAACTGCAGGCACTTTTGACCATTCAGAAACACTTAGTTTTAGTCAGTTTAATTGGTCCATTAACAATGTCCAAAACCTTTGAAAGTTTTTGTTTTTCTTCCAAAAAGAAGTCTGTTATACTCAACAAGGCTGCAATTATGATTAAAAATACAGAAAAAACAGTAATATTGTGAAATGTTATTTAGGCTACATTTTAATCAACTGTTGTTTATTTGAATATATTTTAAAATGTAATTTATTCCTGTGAGCAAAGCTGAATTTTTAGCATCATTACTCCAGTCTTCATTCTTGAATCAGTCATGATTCTTCAGAAATCATTTGAATATGCTGATTTTGTGCTCAAAATACTTTTTTTTAAATTATCATCAATGTTTTAAAAAAAAACAGCTGGATTCCCCCCCCCCCCCCAATTCTTTGATGAATAGACAGCTCAAAAGAACAGCATTTACTTGAAACAGATTTTTTTTTTTTACAGTATAAATGTCTTTACTTTCACTTTTGACCAATTTAATATGCATCCTCGCTGAATAAAAGTATTAATTTATTTTTAAAAACAATCTTATTGACCCCAAACCTTTAAACAGTAGGATAATTTTGTCATTATATATTTATTCTTTCTTTTCTGAAAGTAATGAAAATCCCAAGTAGGTACATTTCCATAACAATAAAAAAATATATATATTAATAATAATAATAAAAAAAATACATTTTGAATAATAAAACTGAAGACATTTTTTTCTGGCCAAGGATCATTTCAGTGCTGCCATTTAATATATCCTAAATACACAATTTCTTACTTTGTATTTCTCTTCAAACATTTAAAAAAAATTAATAAATCAAATATTTATGATAAAAATAAGATTTTAAGATTAAAAGTCTTGGTGTGGGCCAAAAGTATAAAACAGTCAAATGTATAAATAAAAGGACTGTGAAAGTATCTAACAGATGAACGCATTGCAAAAAGTTTCCAAGTTTTAATGTGACCTTCTGATAACGAAAGGAAAAAAAAAGTTGAAACTGTTAGTTTTAATAAATATCAACCCCTGGGAAGTAAAAGTGGCCAAAGTTGAAGAAACACCCATAAACATTCTCTCAAGTCATCCTTCCCACCGCACGCCTTTTCCTCCACCGGGAATGAATGTTCTTATTTCAACACTTTTCTTGATGAATGAATGGTAGAGGCCCAGAGCTGTTGAGAAAGACCCTTCTGCAAGGCGTCATTCCAGACCCAGCTGTTTTCCTCAACCCCTTTAACAGAGGTCTTGCAGATCCTGAAATATGGTAGGAATTTGTAAACAGAGGCAGACAGGGGGCCCCGGGGTATCCTGGGTAATAGCGGAGAGAGGGGAGGGTAATTGAAGGAGAGCAGGATGAAGGTTATTATGTGTTTGTATGGCAACTGAGGAGTTGATGGCGTGTAATTACAGTGCTGGCTGAGAGGGGAACACTTTACATCCTCTTGCAAGTCCCAGCAGCGGCCCACTGGTCTGTGCTGAGGCGTAATGGAAAGGCAAATTGCAGAGGGATAGTGGAATGTGTTTATTCTTTCCTTTAACTTCCAGTATATCTGCACCTCTACGCTTTGTTCTCTTAATGTTGTACACCATAATGACTGCAAGCTCACTCATATGAATCCTGCAGTGCCTGGTCTAGTGGATGCTTTAAAAGTTTTCCAAAAAATCTAGTACTAAATCAAATCTAGAAGTCTTGCATCAGCCGAGCAACTGCCATTGAGATGAAGGAAATGGATAGTTTTCTGTGCATATTATAGACACCATTGTTTGTGACATAAACAAGAAGTAATAAATATAATTCAACCTCAAACACTGTAAAAAAAGAAAAGTTGACTTAACTTAAAATTATAAAGCAACTTGCTGCACAGATTTTTTGAGTTGACTCAACTAACAGAGTTTACTCAACTGGAGATGTTATAGTTGAGTCAACTCAACTATAGAGATGTTTTAGTTGAGTCAACTCAAAAAAATCTGTGCAGCAAGTTGCCTTATAATTTTAAGTTAAGTCAACTTTTCTTTTTTTACAGCGAATGCAAACTTTTTTTTTTTTCAGACATTTTGGGCTCACAACATTTGCCAATGTATGACATGTAAAGTTTTTTATAAATAAATCTGTTTATTAAAAAAATATTTAATATTATTATATTAGCATATAAACATATAAATGTAATTCAAAATATATTTACATTTATTTTATAATTTAATATTATATTTTATAATTTTTTATATATATTTATGTATTTTAATATAATTATTTATTAAATATCATATATTAAATTATCCATTTAATTTTTAATAAGATTTAATTTTATAATATTTAATTATAGACATTTCAGCCTCACTACATTTGCCATTTTGCCAATTAACGCAAGTTTTTATTAAATAAATATTTTTCCTGATATATACTCTTGCTGTTTAATTCATTTAAACAGTGGCAAAACGAATCTCGGCTATCAGCAAGGATTCTCTCCTGTCCTCTGTAACGAGAATTATACAAAAGTGGCAGGATTCATACTCGGCCTCGCTTCACAAAGACATAAAAGCTGCTCGGAAAATGGCTCATAAGGCCGGACCACCCACCAAGGCTGAGTGTTCGTCCAACACATGCCCATTTTTAGCCAGGTAAGTCAGACCCAAAGCGTTGCGTCACCCCTCAAAGAGTTTCAACAGTTCCTCAAGCAAGACGGCGGGGCTATTCTGGATAGAGCCGCTGGAGACGGTCGATAGGCTGGGAGCTGGAGTGATACGCCACCCCACTAGCATATTCACAGCATCTCTTTTATCCCTCTGTGAGGGGAGTCTCGCACAAAGGTCACGCTATACGAAGGTGTGCGGATTCAAAAAGCAGCCCTGCTCCATAATAATATCTGAGGTACTTTACTCCGGGACCACCCACAAGGTTATGGTCAGTCCCACCGCCTCAATGGGACTATTGTTTCCCCTCTTTTGAGAAAAGATTAAGATGTCCTGAAACAATTACTCAAGTGCCATTCAAATTTTCTCAAGGGCAATTGAGACAAATGATCAGAAAAGCTTAAAGAGGCTGCAGTCCCACTCGGTTTAGTGCCTTTCAAAGTGGTGCATTAAGGGTTAATGTAAAAGGAGATGGTGGCACCCATTACGTTCTTGGACTGGCATGCTGGTCTGCCCATATTTAATGCCCAGACTAAACAAGTCCTCAACTTAAATACAAGAGTGTTAAATCTCTCATTCGAGTTTACACTTGGTTGTCTCATTCCAAACTGCATTATTCACCTCTTAGTTGAGTTTAAAGCAAGACACCACAAGGTGAATAGGGTATAAAATAACTATAGATATCACCATACTTAAAAAATTATCAGTGCATGAAAAAACAAAGTTTTTGCCTGTAGTGTCCTTGGTTTAAATTGTTAAGCCCATGGACAAATTACTTTAATTATATCTCACAGCTGTGCCTATTTCACTCATATTTGTAATGCAATTTCTGAAAATGTAGGGGCCTTCTGAACCACAATCCACCCTCTAGATTTGTAAAGCCCTGCTGTACAGCGTTCATTCGAGAGCTTCTGGATGCTAGCAGACTTGAGGGAAAACAGAAGCTGCAATAATTACAGAGTTTGAGGTCAGGTGAGCCCCTACCAGCTGCGGATGTCCAAATCACTGTCAGCATGTGAGGGTGTTAAAGCTGTCATGGTCTGGCAGATGTAGGTTTAACAAGAGGAAAAGAGCAGATGCAACCCGAATCATTTCCACCGTCTCATTTTCACAACCTGCAAAAGAGTGTGAAGGAAAAGGGTGAGATATTGCAAGTTGTCTTTGTCTTTTCACTTCGGCAAATCTAGCAGGAAACGCAACTCACACATTTATTTTCTACTTATACATACTGAAAAAAAGAAAAGAAAAAAAATGAACAGTGGATCCACACATTGGAAATGGATTTCTTTAACATCATTAAACTCAAATACCTTGTGTGTAGTGGAAACATGAACTAAATAAACCAGTGGGCCATAAGCAGATTGTACAAAAATGTATGAATAACATTGCAAAAATTCATACGAATATAGCCACAAATGTACCAACATGTAAAAATAGTTGCGAATTCCAATTTGTTACGTATAATGCAAATTGAAGATGGGAAGCACAAGAATGAGGAGACCTTTTACCATGCTAACATTTGCACAGCAATATACAGTATAAGATAAGTAGCATAATTATATCTCAAAACAGCAGCACAACAGAACATTAAGCACATTGTCAGCATGAACCCAATAAAGTTTGAGCATTTGAAACTGAATGAATCACTTGTAGTTAACTATTAGCTTAGTTAGCATTAGCATATATTAGCATGCCAAAAATAAAATTTCCTTACAACATATGTAAATTGTGGGCAGGAAGCACACAAATGAGGTTTTCTTTCCATGCTAGCAATTTTTAGAGCAATATAAATGTATAAACTAACATAACGCTAACTAATTAGAATGAGAACATTAAGCATAACATTCTCAAACAGATAAATCCTATGAAGTTTATGCATTTAAAAAATAGTTCAACTGAATCACTTGCAGTTTACTAGCTAGTAATAGCATTAGCATGCCAAACAATTTTTTTACAGCATATTATGGAGCAATATACAGTATAATATAACTAGCATGCTAACTGCCAAAACGACAAGATAACAGAACATTAAGCAATAACATTCTCAACATGAATCCATTAAAGTTTAGGCATGTGAAACCAACTCAGCTGAATTTCTTGCAGTTAACTACTAGCTTAACATATTATTATGCTAAATTAAACTTTTTTTATAAAAAAAAATGTTTAAATTTTTTTGTGTGTAAATTGTAGGCGTACCTTTATACCTTTATATATATATATATATATATATATATATATATATATATATATATATATATATATATATATATATATATATATAAACCCTGCCTGTTTTAGCAATGTTACAAACAACGTACATGTAGTCCCAATTTGTTCATGTAGCTTTTAAAAAAAAAGAAAAAGAATTTGATTATTTTAAATAAGTTGGGCCAGGAGCGATTTTTAAATGCATACTACAGTAGTGATTCAACTTAACACACTTAGCAGTAGCTCAGCTAGTATGATTCACCTCACATCTCATGTCAAATTCAACCACAAATGCTATTTAAAAGAGCCTAACCATATAAACAGACATAGCCTAAACATCCTTCCAGTTAATCTGACAGCGAGATCGCAGCAGCGAGACAGGTCCGAGACAGACAGCATACTGCCCTCCTCAGCGTGACGTACTCCTGGCAGCTTGTTGGATGAAGGTTTGCGTATGAAACACTGTCATCCCCTCATCCAGGCGGGCTGCCAGCATGGTCTTGTGCGCAACAGCATCTTAAAAGATTAGGAAATGCTTCTTAACCTGCTTAACACCAAACTACCGGAAAGATTGCCGGAAACACAGGCTCACCTGACCAAATGTGACAACCAAGTCCACAAAAGATCATTGCAGGCAAATATGCTAGTGAAAGATTTAATGTCTAAAAAAAGCACAAAACTCACTAAGATCTCTTTATTATCTCCCACTTTCAAGATTTTTCTAGTGGGTTACAATATGTAGACTATGTCAACAACAATGCTGGATGCTAATATAAATTTGTAGCATGTCAAGCTACAAGCAAATCATGATTTTAAGTAGTTATAGATGCTATTTGAGTGAAAAAGTAGTTAGCTACACTACAAATTATTGGCCAAAATTTGCTTGCTAGCAAACTAGCTATGGGGAAAATATCATCTTATTGTACAATAGGTTAACATTTAATAAAAACCAATGAGGTTGACATTGACAAATACATTTAACTAGCGGAACTAGCAAAGAACATGTTCGCTCCCTTTGGATTTAAGA
The DNA here is from genome assembly GCF_963993115.1 of Abramis brama. Lineage (NCBI taxonomy): Eukaryota > Metazoa > Chordata > Actinopteri > Cypriniformes > Leuciscidae > Abramis > Abramis brama. The sequence goes on along the minus strand of NC_139982.1, from coordinate 21,971,772 downwards.
AGGAATAGCCTGTGAAGTCCACCTCGTAGGGCACTTATGGTTGAATAGAACGCACCTATTACACACACACAAAAAGTGTTTGCAAAGTATACAAGATCAAGCCATAGACATCAAGTTGATGTTAATTATCCATAACAAGAATTGTGGACTTAGCAATTAGCATAATCTTGATATCTATGGGTTGTTCTCTACCCCGACCCCACTACAAATCATTTCTAACATTTACCGGTATATGAATGCGATCATTTGGCTTAATTGACTTGATCAATTAACCAAATCATAACATTGTGAATATCAGGACATTAGCATGTAGTCCTTGCAACAGCAAAAACAGAATAACACCAGATGCAATTACTTCCTAGCTTCTTTCACTAGCTCATCCTCTTTTCTTGGCCTCCTCCTCTATATCCTCTCAGCCTCCGTTCTGGGAGAGGGCTCGGTGACAGATGGGTTTGGGACATCCGGCCGAGGGTCGGGACTTAGGGAAGCGGCTAAGCTAAAACAAAAACAGCAGTTGGCAGGTACCACCCCCTTAGCCGAAGACAAGCAGAGTGATTAGAAGAGTTGAGAATGGTCGAGAGCACCTGGAGAGGATTACAGACAAGGAGACACACATACAAAGCACTCTGTTCTCTAGGGCACTGCTTTGTTGGCAATTTTTGGGATTAGCAGGGCCTTCCCATAACACACCTGCACATCAGTGTGGGATGGATGGCGACCATTTGCTTACATAAAGGCTTACAGACAGGAAGAAGACATGACATAAGTGGACTAAGCGTGTATTATCCTACTACGTGTCCTAAAAAAAATGAGGTAACCGAGACACACAGTCATTGCATAATGCTGCTCGGAGTATTATGCCGCATCTAATAATAAGCAGTAGTAAGACAATAACAGCACAATTTATGAAACCAGAGCCTGATTCATTTGATGGAATGTGACCAATTGGATAGAATTAAAACAAATAAGGAAGACTTATGCTACACCTATCAAGGATTAGTGGCGTGACAAAAAAATTATATAATTTTATTATTATACTAATACAGGCGTCTCACAAAAACTGAAATACTCATATTTCACCCAATAAAACAAAAAGGGAAAAAATTTAAAAAGTAATAATTGAATATTCAATTATTTTAATTCATATTTAAATTTTTATAATTATTATATTAAATTAATTAATTCATTCTTAAATAATTAGTTTACAAAATTTTATATATTTTTAAGAATATTATAAATGTATTATACTAATATCATAAAAATATAATTAATATTCTAATTATATTAAAATGTACATATTTAAAACAATATTCCGCAAAAAGAAAAGGTAGCTTTTTAAGTAACTTTTTTTAATCTTGCCAATTACTACTTTTCAATTTTCCCATTTCCAACATCTTCCCAAATTGTTAATTTAGTATGTTTGCAAATGACAGTTTATATATATATATATATATATATATATATATATATATATATATATATATATTTATATATATATATATATATTTATTTATTTATTTATATATATGTATATATATATATATATATATATATATATATATATATATATATATATATATATATATATATATATATATATATATATATATATATATATATATATATATATATACACACACACACACATACATATATACATTATATATACATACAGTATATATATACACATGTATGTGTGTGTGTGTTATATATACAAAAGTGTTATTTGTTACACTTTTGCTACAGAGACATTATGTGTGTGTGCGTATGTACTTAGGTGTAGGACTGCATCACAGCGTTTGCCTGTTCTAGTGTCCATGTGCCTGTCCAGTCATGTGCCACTCCAATAGCCAGACTCCATCTCCACACATATACATACATACATACATACACACACTTTGGGGTAAAATTGAAAGAAATGTAATGAAATAATGTCATAGATTCAATGAAAAAAATATATATATATAGTTTGGGGTGAAATATGACCATTTATTCATGAGATTCCCTTACATAGACATTTAAAAGTTAATAAAACCCCCAAAGTGTTTTCTAAGCATGAAAGGCTCAGGGAGTTTAGAGCAGGAGCCTAACTTGACCTCACTTTTGAGGTCAAGAAGCTGAAGTAAAAGCTGAAGTAAAACTCCAGTCAGGCCAGATGGAAAGCTGAGCCACGGAGGTCAATGAGTTTCACTGTCACATACACTCCTAAAGGATGAATTGACAAACATCGCAGGTATTCATACCCACTCCACCCGGCTAGAGAGAGGGTGAAGAGAAGGAAGATTACACAGATGTCTCCACCTGCCAGCTCTCAGACAGGAGGCATCAAGGGAATAGGCTGAAAGTCTTGCTTAAGGAAAAGCCATCAGGATTGAGATGTGGAGATGGAGTTTGGCTATTGGAGTGGCACATGACTGGACAGGCACATGGACACTAGAACAGACAAACGCTGTGATGCCGTCCTACACATAAGTACATACGCACATACACATAATGTCTCTGTAGCCAGGCACAATTAGTGTTCAGTTGATTCAATTGAGAATTGTTTTAAATAAAGTTAAATAGCGTTTAAAAAAATATGCAGGCTTTATAACAAATAAAAATTTTGTAGGGAAGACCGGGGCTTTTTGCTTTAGTAAATAAATGAATTTATTAACACATAATGCTATTTATAGTGGGCACAAAAACAGCAATTATCCCAATTTTTTTATGATCTCATTTGAATTTGTAGGCATTCATACATAACATTTACACTGAATATGCTGAAACATACGGATGTACTGACAGAATCTAAAATGTAAAAGTACCCGCATATGCACAGCTTTAGAAAGCAAAAGTCTTTAAAACAGCTTTCTATTATATTTATATTATAAATGCATATTTGTATAGTTATTATTGTACTATAGATATCAAGCCCCAAACCCCAAACATACCCTAAATATTGGCGGGTAATAATAATACACTCTTATATTTTTAAAGATATTTTGGTAACGCTTTACAATAAAGTTTTATTTGTTAACATCAGTTAACTACATCAGTAAACAAAAACAAAAATATTTATTAATCTCAACATTTACTAATACATGAATAAAATCAACAGTTGTGTCTGTTAATATTAGTTAATAAACTTGAGCTAACATGAACAATTTTTTTTTTTTATTAAATCATTTTCACAAATATTAATAAGTACAGTAACAAATTATATTAACTACCCTTAACTAATGGAGCATCATTGTAAAGTGTTACTGATATTTTTAATCCATTTTTAACAATGGATTACGTTTACAATTTTATGTGTTTGTATTTGTTTTAGCTATAGCTCTCAAATAGTAAACAAAATAAAACTTAATTGGTTAATTAATAATTCAATTATATTATTTTCATTCAGTGTAACATTTAAAAATTTAGGCAAGGTAAATGACTGATTTAAAGGTAGGGTAGGCAATTTTCAGAGCAGCTAGCAATAACAAGATAGCTTTGAAAGCATAGGATCCCACCCTCCCTTCAGAGCGTCTCCAAAGCCACGCCTCCTTCCAAACACATCAACGCACACAGCAGTGTGTAAAGCGTCACGAGACGAGAGACGGCGTTAAACTACCTCATGTCTCATAATGAACATAACTTAAAAAGCACTGACCTGTTCCACCTGACTGCTGCAGATTCATTTCGGTGTTGATAGAGTTGCCATTGAAACGCATCAATTCGAGTCACGCTCTGAGTATAACGTTACAGGTTTCCATCTCTTCCACATTGCAGTAGTTATGGTGTGAATGCAGCATAAGCTCGTTGTTTTGGTTTAGGAAGAACTGTAAAATGTGGCTGCTGTTTCGGTTGCGGTGCTCTGTGACTGACGTCTGTCTAACTCAAAGCATGAAACGTGCTGATGACAAGTGATGTCTGTGCGAGCAGGTGTGCGGCGATATGGAAATGCATACGTTGACTGGCTGGTAGGACAATCGTACCATTGCAATTATTAGACGGACATTTTATGGTCCTACGCCTTCCACAGACAGATTTTCTAGAACAAATCGCCAGCCCTGCCTTTAACTTAAATAAAAGAAAAGAAAGAATAAAATAAATAAATGTTTGTCTGTTAAAATAATACAGCACCAGAATTCATACTAATGAGATAGGTGTACAAATAAAAAATGATGTTTCCACAGGAAGTTCTGTTCCTCTTTTCATTTCTACAGTACAAAGTAAATATGTTTTGACAAGGTCAGATTTCTCAAACCGGTTGTGGGGAGACAGGACGGATGTTCTAGCTTTTGCAATGACCCCTGGTAGCACCTCTTTCCAGTTAAAGGACCGGCCCCATATGTGGAAGGTGGGAAGTTCCGTAAGTCCTTATCAGCAGCAGGGACAGCCTGTTCCCACATTTCCTCCTCCAGCTGAATGGACACAAGAAAGAAAAAACTGATATCTATGAAAACCGGAAGCTCATGAGACTTTACAGGAAATTGGCCCTTTTCTAGACTTTGTGAAATGTAAGCAAAACAAAGAATATAGGGTTAGTTTCAGAAGTGAGAGGAAATTGTAGAGACAGAATCAGTGTTGGGAAAATCATGACAAATGGTGTAAAAGCTCACCAACATTGGTGCGTTTTCCCACACAAATGGCATTCCCGGGTGAATAAAAAAACCTATCAAGGTAAAACAGATTAAAAAGCAAAACGACAGACATAACAATATGTAGAACATCACTACTGATCACTTTAATGTAAAACACAAGTCCACAACAACAACAATTAATTTTTGGTGTGAAATAAAAATACGCTCTTTCTCTTTTCATGTTCCGAGATTTTATTAAGTGCAGCTGTTGTAATCAACACACCTCTTTGTCCTTTGAACTTGGCATCTCTCTTCTGAAAACACATTAGGTTCCTTGTGTTATTCAATCAAAGAAAACTAAAACACTTGGAGTCAAAGGATTTGCTACAGGCAGTGCAAATGTGTGACTTCAAAAGAAATAGGGTTTAAAAAAAAAACAGTTTGAGATAAGAGCACAGGGGGTTTTCGGAGACTTGTTCTAAGGTTTTGAGGAAAAGCCAAGGAGGAAGTATCTGGGTGGGGGGTTATTAACCCTTCACACCTTTTACAATACCTCTCTTAAGGAGATTTAACACTTTGAGAGTCTGTGTTAACCCAAGCGATTGTTTTTCATTCATTATTTTTGTCCTAATTTCCATTGCAAATTTTCAGAAACGCAACGCAGATTCCATCAGCTGTGATAAAAATAGTGCAAATACTCCACAGCCTTTTAAATATTCAAATATCATTATTATTATTAGAAATATTACTAATTATTCCAAATTTATTTAGAAAAGTATTAAAAATATGCAATATTGAAAATATTTAATAATAAACATGACATCAAGAAGTGTGACATGCTATACGTATACATCAACTATTGTAAATAAAAGTTGATTAAAATTCAAAACAACATTGTTTTACTTTTTTGTCTTTTGTTTTGATGTCTGTAGTCATTTTAGAGAACAATAAGCATTTCAAAACTGTGAGGTTGGAACAAGTTTATGTACTAGCCAAAAATAATCAAAACTGGGGTGAAGCCGCCTGGATTTGGAAAACACCCCGCTCAATAAACCAGGTGTGAGGATAACACAGATGTGAATAGGAACATATGATTTAAACGTCATAGTGTGAGCCACAGATCTCAAGATACGTGCATGATGGATTTATGACAAGACGAGACTAAAACAAGTGAATCCAATTCAGTCTTATAGATCAAAATGCTTGGAAGCTGCATTTAGTTCTGCTCCTCAAATTTCAAGTGGTTTTAATACACCGTCCAAAAGAAATGTGTTTTCTCTCATCCTGTATTGCTCAAACCAGGATTTCTCTCACCAGTTCGGAAACTTCAAGAAAGATCTCCGACCCACAACAGGTGTATACCTATCTTTAAACTTTCCGCTCCATCTATATTTGTTGAAAGAAAAAACCTCTCAACAGACGTTCCCCGAATCTAAAAAAAAAATTAAAAAAAAATGGAGCAGGTCTATTCTGTGTAGGTGGCACTGCAGAAACAATACGAGCGACCTCTTTTCCATTCCTCTATCTTTATCTGTTCTTCCCTAGAGCAGAAGGTCAGAGGGAATTTCCTAAAAGTGCTCTGATTCAACGCCAGCCAGTCCTGGCTAACATAAGGAAGAACTCGTCCTCTGATGTCTGTGGGGGGGATAATGTTTACCTTCCCTTGCCTCATAAGCAGGCAACCACTTTACCATATGTGGGTCTTTCAAGAACGTGCATGCGCACAAATCCATAAGCGCACAGACACGTGCTCGAGTAGACAGCCACACAGAACCACTTTTACACAGGCACACATGCGTACATTTCCATTCTCTTCTCTTTGTTCTTCATTCGTAAGTTGGTTGCTCTAGCCCTTTTTCAGGGCCCCACCGTAGACAAGGGACTCGAGTGTGTTGTGCACAGAGAGGTCACACGCACACCTGCTGTCTGTGTGCTGCACAGGAAGTAGTTGGAGAGATGTTTGGTTGGATTTTGCAGTAACAACAACAGTCACATGCTGGATTGTTTTTGTTGTGTATATGACAAATTTTTAAGAGAATATATAAACTAGTGCTGTCAATCGATTCAAAAATAAACTAATTAAATCACACATTTTTTTGTAATTAATCACACCTAACAATAATTTGGAGATTAACTGTGAAATTATTCCAATATAAAAATATATTAAAAACTAGAGATTAATCCTTATTAAAGCTAAAAATGAGCAGTGAGTGATTTTCTCTGTCTTTTGTTCTTTGATTTACATAAATGAAAGACATCACAGCCACAGGTTTATTAGGCTGCTGTCACTTTAATATCTGAAGCGCATGATGCAGATCGGACACGTATCCCAATCAATAATTTTATGATTTGTTTTCACTGCTGTTGGATGCATTGTTTTTATGTAAGACTGTTGTGAAGACTTAAGCAGAGCTGCTGCGCACAGACGGATGTGGTACACAAAGCAAACAAGCAACGCTTGGCCTTCTGTCGATTGGCTCCCTGCTTCCGTCTGACCTCCAGCCAGAGGAAAGCCACAAGGCTGCGGCTGATTGAGAAAGAGTAAACAAGACTGCGAGTGTCTCTGAGGACACTTACTCAGTCTCTCTCTCTTACATACACATGCACATGCACAAGCCATTCATGCTGCCTGGGACACAATCGCATCAAAGACTCGTGCTGTAATTCATTCATAATGGTTTATATTTACATAATACATGCAGCAGACACAAACCGCTTTGGATACAGTAAAAATCTGTGCATGTATGTCTATTCTTTCAGTCTCTTCCCTCGCTGCTGTCAAAACATGACTGGGATGTTGTCTTAGCTGCAGCTGTCCTTTTAACATGACATTTTTTTTGGGTGAGACTGCTGTACGATCCTTTCAGTCTTTTCATCTTGTGTCCTTTTTTTTGCATTGTTAAGTCCAATGTCCTCATTTGGAATGACACAGCTGGATGTCTTTAAGCTAAAATGAAAAAAGAATAAGGGATTTGGTCCCCCTCTGCAGGCCAGAGGAAGTTACCATTGAAGTGAGGACCACTGGGGTTGGGTATCCCTCACACAGAGGATCCCTCGGTTTCCTCGTCAGATCGGTCCACTTGTTGTGTCTGTTGCAAAAGCAGGACCTGATTGTCCAGGCATGTCCTCAGTTTGTCTTCGGTCAGCGTAAGACGCTCCTCGAGGACAGCAACGGTCTGAGATATGAAAACCAACAGTTTAAGGCATGATCACATTAGCGACATTTCGTAGACAAAAGGGTCTATTGCCATTAGTGTAGCAATTTATGAATCACAGCTCACACAGAAGTCACTTTCTGTTGGGAAACAGAAAATTTGCGTGACCAACTTAAATTTGTTGTGAAATCTGCATGAGGAAATCTTTGACCCTCACGAAATTCCCCATTGCATGGATTCCTAATGAAATGACTTGATTTTACCCGCAAAAATGGTCAAACAACAGTAAATATGACCTTATCTTTAAACAAATTTCCGATTTGACTAGGAAAAACAAGCTGATTTGCTGGGTAGATCTAGACAAAATAGCACTATTCAACAGACTTAGATGAGCTAAAAGCAGTTCACCTGGGTCAGGATGTCCAACTGCTGCACAATGTTCTCCAGAGTGCTAGTAAGGTTTGATGGGATACCCGAGTGCTCCGCTGCAGATGCTGTCATGCCACCAGGAAACCTTTCTTCTTCATCCTCCCCTTCTTTGGGTCGATTATGAGCCCGAGCTGGACCTGAGTCACGACCTGAGATGTGCTGATGTCTGCTGCTTGTGCCAATATCATGGCTCCTTACATCCTGAGGAATTAGAAAACCAAAATTAAAAGTTCCGTTATCATTTTTTCACCCTTATATGTTTGACTTTCTTTCTTATGCAGAACAAAAAAGGGATGTTTAGCAGAATGTACCAGGTGCTTATTTCCAATGAAACAATCAACAAACAACATAAAAGTAGATAACATTTTGGTCTTTTCCTCACTCAGAGCTATTTTATGGCTTCACAAGACTTCACAAAGACTACTTTTATGGTCCTATTTTTTTTTTTTTCATTTTTGGAGCTTGAAAGAAACAATCCCTATTCACTTTCATAAGGGGATTTTGCACTGGAGGAACCTTTTCAGAGTTCCTATAAATAATGGTGTTTTTGGTGTGTTCGCACCACAGGAACTGGGAATGATTTTAGACATAGGAACTCCTTTTTGGGGTACTAAATTAGGTCCTACTTCAGAGTAGGGTCTAACCCAGCACAATATGAACTATCAGTGATGTAAGTGTACGCTGATTGGCTAAATGCATGCAAAACACTGGCACCCGCCATTTTTAAAAAGACATGTAAACACACAGTTTATAGCATTATTTACTCCACTAACATGGACAACAGAGCAATAGAATAGAAGGGCAGACGACCGCTGAGGAAATCCAACACTACTTTGAAGGAACCAAGCGAAACAAAGTTTTTTCTGCTCAGCTAGCAACATTGGCCACACGGCAAATGCTATAATACTTTTTCGCTAATTAAACATCAGTGTTGGTCATTGATTTTGGCCCTAAAAAGAATTTTCATCCAAAACGGTGCATTACTAACAATGTTTTCATTTCTTCTTTTGTATTACACAGATAAAAAATTAAAAATTACGTGGAAAAAATGCACCACATCACAGTCATCTTTTTGCTAACAATACATGACAGAAACACAGAAATCAGTACATGGGCCTCTGACCCTATCATGCATAGAACCAAAATCTTGAACAGAACAGAGAGACAAAGCGAGGAGGAGGAGGGAAGGGTCATACATTCCTGCCCTAATGCAGGAAGAAAATCGATTGCAGACCCTTACTTCCTGTGCAGCGTCCTGACTTCAAAGCTCAGGCCTGAGAGACAGCATCACGGCCTAGGAAGGGAGGGTAGGAGGTGAACAAAGCTGTCAGTGTGTTGAAGGGTTGGTTCTGGGGTCCTCCAGCACCCACCAGCCACATCTGGAAAACATCTGCTAGCCTCATTTACACGCTTCACGCTCAGACCTCGATCATGCTACACTCCAAACCTAGTATCTTCTTCCGTGTGTGTTTAGTTTCTCTATCCTAGTGGAAAACAGCCCTTGGAAAATGCTGTCTGTGCTAGTAGCAGTGTCTCATTTGTGAAAATGACTGAGGTAAGGTAAGGGGTCTACATGTATGCATGACATAACAGTTCAAACCAGGAAAAAAGTTCCAGCTCAGATTCCTCTAAACAGGGGCCTTTGCACCAGGTAGTTATAGAAACTAAGTTACAGGAACTAGCTACCAAAGCAGTGCCCCTATAACTAAATGTTCCCCTAGGACCATTTTCCTGGTTGCATTCGCACCGCCAGTTGGAACTTTCAAGTCATATAAGCCATCACTTATGCCCTGCCTCTTTGGATGTTGTGCGGGACTTTGATTTTGAAGATGCGGCAGACTTTTATTTTGATGGTGCTGAGAACGGCTTAGCCAGAGCCTGAGCACACATCGCTCACATTCTCGGTCTTCATTAGTTTACGATCTGTTTAACAGTCCTACCTAATACGTTACAGTATTAGTTAGAACTGTTAAACAAAGAAAGTAAACGGTATACAATAAAGTATTATAGCATTTGCCCAATATAGTTGATGCCCAATGTAGTTAGCTGAGCAGAAATATTTAATCATGTTCCACTTGGTCCCTTCAAAGTCACGTTGGATTTCCTCCTTAGCATAAAGGTTAATAAGTGCCTATACTTTGGCGTCGGTCCATCTATCACCATTTCCATGTTGGTTGAGTAAATATATAGGCTATAAACCTACACTTACACAGACCCTACTCTGAAGAAGGAGCTAGTTTAGTTTCCCCAAAAGTCTTTCCTAGAACTAAAATCGTTCCCAGTATCTGCGCTGCGAACACGACAAAAAGCGGGTACTTCCGCCATTAGTTATAGGAACTATGAAAATGTTCATCTGGTGTGAAAACCCCTAATGATTCTGGTTCCCTAATAGTTCCATTAAAATGTATTTGATTTTGAAAGAATTGAGGCAGATGAATGTGAGCTTCCTGGGGCGGGGTTTAAGCAGACTTAATGATTGGAGAAGTCCGGTATATGTCACCAGAAAGACGACTGATGTTTCACCGGAAGATTATATCACAAGTAATGATATTATGATTATAAATTATGATGTAGAAAAAAAAAAAAGAATTAATAATTAAAAAAATAAAACATGTATGGATGAATGGTCTACAATAAGATCAATCATTTAGAAATCGATAGGGTGCTATTAAAAAAAAAGTTTAATTTTTTTTTTTTATAAGAATACTTTATTTTTATTATTTTTTATTATAAAATACTATAAACAAAGCTAATAATGTGCATCTTTAACTACACATTGTAATATGAACAACCAGCGAGTCTTACAATAGTAAGCTGTATGCGTTCGATTCACTAAAAAAACCCCACAATCATATATAGTTTATTGCATAAGAAAATTAATTTATCTGACTTTTCTAAGGTTTTCTAAAAAAAATCAGAGGCAACCTTTTCAAAGCAGAAACAGCTCTAACATTAGAGTTATCTTGTATTTCATACTGTCATATCTAATCGCACATAACGCTGCCTTACCAAAGCAGAAAGGTCAGATTTGGCCTAGTGTTTCTTACTCAATGGGCTCAGGTTAGGCAAGAGACTATCCTGTGTTGCAGGGTGAATGAGTGACCTCTTCTAGATTGCTTCACCAGTTGCCATGACAACAGGGGTACCTGGGGTTGCTCGCAAAGAGTTACACTCATTCTGTTCCCTTGGTGACAGTGTAAGCGATATGTGAACTGACTTCAATCTTTCCTGGACCGTTCCGAGAACGTGCACCTTATTAACAACTGTTGTGTTAAATCCAACACGGTGTTGCAGTCTGCAGTCTGAAGTTTGAAGTGGGCACAGGTGGGTCATTACAGTTTGAACATATTCATTCAGCTCTGAGACCGTGGGTCTTTATGCCAGTGCAGATATAATTTATGTCAACAGGCTTGCTGGCCGCTAAGCAGGTACTTCACTGGGCCATTGGGAATATTTATGAGCTCCCTAAACAAAACCGAAAACCCCCCAACAACCCTTTGAAATATCACTGCGTTCCTCATTGAACACCTGGGAGATGGAGCATAATGACTGGATACTTGACAAGATCAGAGCAGCCGTTGAAGTCGTGTCTGGTCGTCTACTCATTAAGAAATGGGAAGACACCTTCTCAACGGCCCCCTCACAACAATATCGGCTCCTCATTAGCGCTAATATTAGAACGATGTGTCCGTGCCAGTGCGAGAAATGTCAAATGTCCTTCATTTGCAGAAGCGTATGCTTGTCCTCAAGGATAGGCACTGAAAGTCCCAAAACGGTTATTTTTTATTTTTTTAAAAGATAAGCACCCCTTCTCACTGCCACTAAACCACTCACTGATCTGGTCTTGTGACAGAAGATATTTCCTTGTCACAGGATGCCATGTAATGCCATTAAAGTGAGCTCTCTTGTACAAGGAAATCCTTATTGAGATCAAGGAAGGAGGCATTAGCTCTTTGACCTGCAAGCCTCTTTATACCCCAATATCTCCCAATCTTTTTCTTTCAACAGTCTTTCTATGGATCAGAGGCTGGTTTCTGCTGTGTGAAGTGTCTTCTAAAGGCTGGCTATAATGGGGTTTAAGCTAGTATCTGGCTCCAGAACTCAATAAGACTCAATTTTGATACTCAACTGAGACTCTGAAACAACTGAAAGGGAATGGGAAAAAGAAAAGAGCAATTTTAGATTCATAACCTTTTAAAATAATGCTGAAAAAGTATTCATTGCTTTTAAGTGAATGGTCTTCCATATATATATAAAGTCGCTGTTTGGATTTAAATGGGCAAATGCTTAAGAGTCAATGATTGGATCATTATTGCAGTAATTATTATTGCATTATTGCATGTTATATGTTCGGCATCAGTTCTTCTAACCCTAAGCATGAAATTGATTTTTTTTGCACATGAATCCAGACCTTAAATTCATTGAAAGTCTTTTGGATGTGCTGGAGGAGACTTTACAGAGTGCTTGACTCTTGGATTGTCAATACATGATCATGACCAAAAATTGATGCACCCCTTTATGGAAATAACAAGAGTCACAATTTGAGCCTGATGCATCTTGATATTGTCATCCTGGAAATGGAATATGGCCATGATGTGTCTTCTTACGTGGTTGTTTAAGAAATCAAAAGCTACACACCATCAATTAGGGTTAGAAGAGCTGTTGCCAAATGTATAACATGCTAGAAACATAATAATCACTGCAATAATGATCCAATCATAGACTCTTAAGCATTTGCCTATTTAAATACAAACACACACACACACACACACACACACAAATAGACTTGTGAATGATAAGCATTACTGTCTGGACAGTTCATTATAGTTAAAAATCCCTGCACCGCTATGTCATGTTGTCATATTTGCACATGTCCTACTTCACTGATTTCGATGACGGCTATTTTTGCAAGCCAAGCCTGACTTCTTTATTATATGGTGTATTTGACCCTCACGCTGGCTGGCCAAGTGGAAAAGTGAAACCAACACTTGTCACTCTGAATGTAGGCCATATCCTGTCAGGGGACCAAAACCACAGCTGTCTGCAGCACCATGAGCTTCACATAGAAGGTCAGGTTATGGGTGAAGCCCAAAGAGGACCTGCTTTTGCTTTGGTGTGTATCGGTGCACAGGAAATGGGCTTTGAAATGGGTCTTTGTCCCGAAATGAGAAACACACACTTTCGAGACGAACAAACACATGCATGTACACGCAAAACCTGACCCTGGGCTTCAAAAGCAAAGCTGCTTGGTTAGTCTTCCAGATGAAAAGAAGTACTGAAAAACTGGAATATCAGAGATGGCTCCTGCACGCTATGGTAGGGGAAGCAGACGCTTCCTTTTTCCCTCTCCGTCTGTTCTCGTATCAAACCACCATTCGCTCGCCCACACGTTGGCTTCAGGGAAGATAAATATCCGTTTTCAGAGATACCACAAAACTGCAGCATTTTATAACCAGCTATGTGACTAAGTGGTTATGTCACATTTCAACTGTGACTGAAGTGTACGCCCTCATCGGGAACAACACAACCAAACACAGCAATAAAACCTGCAGATCGCTGTCAGTACCCTCTCATCTGCTCTTCATGAGCCGTGTTCACAATGAGTGCCGATACCGCCAGTGACCTGAAACCACTAAATGGCAAGTCCACAGGATATGATATAACTCGATTATGCAAACCAGGATGCACTGAATAAATGTATCTGGAATAAAAAGAATGGATTTAAAAACAATCAGACTGAATGATGTAATATCATTAGAGGATTCTTTGTAATTCATTCAATTAGAATCAAACGCATAAATTCGACTGGTGAAACTCAAATCAGAAGCCCTCGTTTGAAGAAAATGGGGGATCCCTCCACAAAAAGGGTAAAGAGGGATGATGAATGCTGTGTTCTGACCCAATTCCTATTGGAGGCACAGTTTCAGATCCCACAGACTGGAGGAGTCATCAGGCGCATTCACGCTCACACACACACCTAAATGGTTCCAAACGCCCCAAAAATCACAAAACCGAAACGTATGGAAAATTAAAACAATGTGTCCCGTGTATGAAGGAGGGCAACGTGTCCTTGTGGTGAGTGGGCATTGAGTAGGTCGGGTGACGCCGACATGAGGGAAGACGCTCATTCCATCACATCTTGAACATTAAAAGCACATTAATAACCTAATAAACTCCTAATGAACAAATGTGTAAAACAATAATAATAATAATAGTAATAATAAGTAAGTTATATTATTAAATACAAATATTATTCATTTATGTATTAGTATTAATTTATTTATTAGTACTATTATTATTAGTAGTAGTATCTTTTTAATACAGGTAAATATTATTATAATTTTAAAATGAAATTTCCTGTGAATAAAAGCTTTTTAGCAGCCATTACTGCAGTCTTCAGTGTCACATGATCCTTCAGAAATCAATTTCATATGCTGATTTAGAAAATAGGAATAGGAAAAAAAGATGACAAGAATTTTGTAATCGACCAAGTTCTCGGAAACCATGTCCATCATTTCTCTATCAAGCACATTCTACAACATTCAGACACCTCCATTCATTTTTCACTCAAGTGCCTGTGACTCCCGGTACTCGGCAGAGTCGTGATGGAAAAATTCAGCATTAAATGACCTTGCGAGAGCGACCGAAGTTCGCTGCCTGAAACGCTTGTTTTGTCTGGAACGCAGCTCCTTTTGTTATTTTTTGCGTCCTGTTGCCAGGAATGCAGGCAAGGTTAAACATACAGGCTTCATTGTAGGTGGTAGTGGTGTCAACTGAGGATGTGTAGGAGGAAATTTAGCCTCTCGGAGTAGGCAAAGATGAGTCACAGTGAGAAAACTGAAGGTTAAGTCTTGAAGGTACAGTTTATGCACTATTTTAATTCATTATAACATAGACAAACAGAAATTCGTTTACTATCCTCGGGTAAAATGCTACTTTAGGAATGGATAAATATATTGAACTTAAAAACAGGCTTAACATGACACAAAGTCAGCCTCGGTGTTGGGATTAAAAGAAAAAGAAGCTAGCTAAGCTACCAACTATTCAAAAGCAAAAATGTATTTACACAAAGTAGCTACACTGGAAAAAAAATTGGTGTAGAAACAATTTTCACTCCGAAATTACAAGGAAATTTCATAGACAATTGAGTGACGCTGATATGACGTAAAATCCCAGGCGACTAATTCGCCAGTAGTTCCCTCAAGATTTTCCTATGGGTTTTTATACATCAGGTGATGAAACTAGGATGTTTTGTTCTACAACAGAAATTAGACACACATATTGAAAATGCGAATTTTGAAGCTATTATGTTAAAAATATATATTTTTTTTTATGTTTCTAATAAGTAACTAGATAAGCCATGATGGGTATCCAAGTATAGTCAACTTATGTTTACCACAGACCTTATTTTTATCATAAATTGAAAAGCCCCATTATAAAAACCCATAGGAAAATCTCAAAGGAACCAGTGAACCACAAAACCACAAACAACACACTTAATTAAATGTGAAATTTTGAAAACTGAAATAGTATTTTCTTTTAAAATGTACTTAAATAATCTTTATTTAAAAGTTTGAAAAATCTATTCTTACAGTCTAGGTACAGTATAAACTACAAGACAAAAGAAATACTACATACTAAATGCTACATTTAAGCTAAATAAAAATATATATTTTGTCTAATTTCTTATAAAACAGTCTGAATGATTCAGACTTAAAGTGATTTAGACTTTTTTTTCGAACTTGTTTGAAATAACCGACTCAAAAGAGTGATTCACTCACAAATCAAACATACAAGATATACGACTTTGCTGAAATACCGTCTCTGAAAATGTTACATAATAGCAACATTTTCAACACTACCCCGCTATATAATCAACACAATAAAATAATAAAAAAATCAGTAGAGAAGGCAAATTCAGTGCACAGTCTAAACTCTACAGTCCAAATATAATGCAAGGCAGAGAAAAGTGTGTGTTTGGCTCAGATCAGCTCACTGTGACGCTGCTCGTAGCAGATACAAATTGATGCCCGTTGTGGCAGCCGTAATGTTTCTAAGCAGGAAACCATTAACATGGCATTACGCGGCGGATGGAGGGCAGGAAATTAAATTCGGCTGTCTTTGAGTAACTGATGTCACAGTTCTCCCTGTGGGTAATTGATTATTACTGCCTTCCGCTGGCTAAGAGCACCCTGGATGTGGGTCATGAAGGGATGAAGAAAACAGAGAGGTATGGTGAGTTTGAGTCAGAATGATTTGTTCACCAATCAGACTGATTCAGTTCTTGAGTTCAACTCACTGATTCAATCTGATTCCAGCTGTCTGATTCAAACCTGCTCCTGCAAAGCTGATGGCTTTGAGAAAAATATGCCACTCAAGTCTCATTGACTAATTTTATGATACTTTCAGCTCCCTGTACTATACTTCCTTCCCTGTCACCCTATCTCACTTCTGTTGCAATCTGTCAAGAAGCCAAACGGAAAAAAGGGATAAGGAGGTCATGTTAGCTGAGTTAGCAAAATCACAAAATAAAATAAAATCAAACATGCCTATGATAAAATAAACAAATACATAAACATAATGAATTATAATAAAAATTAAAATAAAATTGATTATAATTTGATAATATATTTAATCAATTAAAACATATATTATACATATACTGTAAGCATATTTAGATTTCATAGACCCCCAAACCATTTATAGAAAAACTTGGTTATGAGCAAACACATGCTGACAATCATAACACATATCTGCCAGGCTGCATAAGCAAGATGAGAAGAGAAAAAAAAATTGGCAAAGTCCAACGGCATTGGAAATCCAAAACTGCAATAAAAAAAAAAACACAAGCCGCCCAATGAACACTAAAGCACCATGCTTATCTTGGCTTTATGCACAACCATACTGATCTTACAGCCAATGATTAACGCCAGGGTCAACAGCACTGACTGTAAAAGCTTTGCTATCAGCAGGAGATATCACGCCGCCAACTGACACCTCATTGAGACGTGTTGGATCCAACCCCCATTGACAAACTGTTCACACCAAGAGAGTCCACATCCTCTCTTTTGCTTGTTGTGGCTTCATAATCAAATGCTCTTTTAAGTTTGGGAGAAAAAAAGATAAGAAAACACTTGCACAAGGTTAAATGAGAACATGATGTACAGTACTACCATGCCGTAAAAATGTTTGACACATAAAGGCCGTGTGCTGTACATGTGGCACGTTGTGCAATCGTAAGTGACATTGGGAGATTTTATGGTGTTAATAGAGTTGTCATATAAAACTCTCATAAAATGTGTGAAAGGAAAGTGGGATTAACATTATATGACATGCAAGTGGGTGACTGTCAGTTGCATTACGATGAAAGTGGCCAGCATTGTTTAATTTGGGCTGGACGTGACAGACTATGGTCCTATGTTCGATAGTTCTACCCAATGCTCCTTTTCCTAATTTCAATGCTATCCACTTTTCAATTATCCAATTTTTTTATCAATTATAAATAAAATAAAATAAAAAATACAAATAATCAATGTTAATGAAAAAATAACATGTTTTATATAAAAAATATGTTTCTTTTATTTTTAACTAATTAATAAAAAAAATAAATGTTACATATAATTTTATTATATGTAATATATGATAATTATATAAAACAGGATATAAAGTTGAATTACTTTGACTTGGTGTTTAAAAAACACACAGCTAATAGTACAAGATGCTGCAAATTAAATATAATAATAGTAACAATTGGCACACATTGTGTAATTCAAATAGTTTTTTTTTTCTTCTTCTTTTTTCTAACATTTTGTCCCAACCTGTCACCATCCTCACTGCACTTCCACTTATTTTAAGATGCGGTCAGCACATTTGTTTCCGATCTCACCCCCTCCTCTTTTAGTTCTTCCTCTCTCTCAATCACCCACTTCTGCTTTAATTTTTTAATTCTCTTGCTCAACGGCAGCTGTGCTCAACTGTGGTTCAGACAGAGCCAGAATACTGTGGATTTTCCATTTAAGAGTGGGACACTGTTAGAAATGACCTGGTCCAAAGCCCATGGTCTCTGCAATGATCCAAATGCATTTGAATTACAACAGAACATTGCGATTAGAGAGGCACTACCCGCTGTTCACAAAATCATGACATGCTGGTGCTGAAAAGAGATGAGTTGGTGCACCTCAAATGCTATCAGATGTGAACTCAAGAACTATTGCTGTGAAGTAGAATGCTGAACGCTAAATTGGAAAACGGGTTGGAAAAGGAACAGAAGCTGAGCGGTGGCCCCTGTGTTTAAGGTGTACTTGAGTGGCAATTATTGGAGAATTGTTGGTATCAAATGACTTGCTTATAAATGCTGCTGATAATACATTAACAATACATTATTTTCAAAAGTGTATCTGGAGAAGATACAAAATCTTTTTTATTTCACTTCAGATCTCGCATGCGTTTTGACCACTCGAAAGACGAGCACGGGGAAAAAATGAAAGTTTTACAAGTTACAGACCAAAAAAAGAAAATAACACATTTAGTCCTGGTTCGCTTAGCATTCACACAGTCATTTTTAACCTCAAATCTAAAGAGGCTTTTATGACATATGTTTAGAGACGGAACTTGTCGAACATCCAAAACAATGCTGTGCACTGGGCTAAATGCTCTCACCGTATGTGCGTACATATGATGGAGCTGACAACTCGTGAAAGGCTTATAAAATGTGTAAAGGAGTCGAAACAGCAGCAGGAATCCCTCCGTCACACACACAAACGAAGATCTGCTGCAAGGAGACGTGGTTCTGATACCTGTACCGAACTGTGATGGGCAACATCGCGACTATGGCGATAAAAACAGGTAGGGCCTATGCTTGAGCATTCTTTCCTTTTTGGGTCATATCTTGTGACATCATGTCCTGTTTTTTGTTCGTTTACATGTCTTTGGTCTGTGTTGCGTTCATATTACACCAGAGATTTTTTTGGAAGCATCTTCAGCGGTCTCGGTCCACTTGTTTGCTGTCCACCAGGGTTCGGATGGCAGCGTTCACATTTATTCAAATGAACCGCACTAACAGAGCAATCGCACCAGTTTGTTTAATCGTACCAAACATGCCAAGTGCTTAATGTCTTCTAGGTGTTTCTTAGTTTCAGACTAGTCAGTTGCAAAACTTAATTTTAAACGAAAGTCAAATTAGTCGTATCGTGCACCCCTAGCTGTTGCCCTATTGCTAGATACCTTTGAGTATTTTGCAATTTATGATATTCAGAAGGGAAAACAATTTAATTTTCTGAGAAATTCATTAAAATTCATTATTATGTAGTCTTCATATTTACTATGGACTACAGATTTGTTCTTGCACTTTCTCGCCTGCTTGTTTTTCTGTTTCCCGCTGAGACGAATACTGGCAGACGGGCGGCGTCCCTCGCAAGAGTCTGTCAGGCGTCTTTTCGTATCATTAACCTATTTTAAATCCGCTTTCAAAGAATTATCCACTTTTAAAATATTTACCCCTCTCTGCGACACATGCCAAACGACGCACTCAGCAGGCATGGAAATAAATCATTTCCGTATTACAGTGCTTAATACATAAAACAAACAAGTAGAACAGGCGGAAACGTCCTAAGCATGAGCCAGTAATGAGTACCAAATGCTGCATTTAATCTGCAAATCAACGGATCAAAAACACATACAAGATTCCCTCATTTTTAATCCCTTTTCTCAAAAGCAGAGTGGAGTAGAAAGTGTCTTAGTATGTATTCCTCACTATTTCCAGCTTATAAGCTTGCAGCACTGTAGCAAAGAGTGCAGACAGAGTGAAAGTTCAGCAGTTTGACTGACAGCTACAGCAGCAGGTGGCACGGGGTCCAGCTGAGCCTGTGCCCTTCACCGAGCTCCGTCAGGAAGCCTCACTCTCAGCATGCCACCTCTCAACTCCACCGTTACTCCCTAAACCGGACGGACAGAACCTTCACGTCAAATCAGCCTGAGAGCTACATGGGCTGGCGACTCTGTTGCTCCTAAGAAACACTGTTCCACAAGGCTGATTCAAAAACTTGAATTAAACTGCCTTGAAAAAGCTCTAAAATCTTCTGATAACTAATATAGTACAGATATGTCATGCATCCCTACTTTTATAAGAGTATTGCTCTATTACTTTAGCAACATGCTAACATCATACTCTTTGTAAATCAAGGTAACCATCATAGTATCTCCAGAAGCTTCCCCACTAGATGCTCTCATTTTCCCATTGATTGAACAAGCAGAGGGGAGATGATATCAGTGGCAGGGAGTCTCAGAATAGTGTCACCATGTGAAAAAAGCCACAAGCTCGAGTGCAGCATATCTCTAGGTCAACCCCATAAAGCAGAATATCAAGGCTCCCCTGCGCTTCCTTGCATATGAGCCGGTGCCAGAGGCGGCAGATTAGTGAGAAGAGCTTCCTGTTGCTCTAAATAGGTATGACATCTGCAATTCAAATTGAAAATGTAAAACTACAGGTGCACTCTTCCACTTGCTGCTTGGTGTTGGTGTGTGTGTGTGTGTGTGTGTGTGTGTGTGTGTATAAATAAGGTTTTTAAAATGTATAATTGGAAAATCAAGGATATTCAATATGGATGTTGCTTTCTGTGAGCAATTCAGGTTCAATCGACAGGCCTTAGCATACAGCGAGATCTCATGCCGTCTCACTTTATCCCAGACTTACAAAGAGGCTATCTGTCTGATTGTAAGCTGATGCAAGGTGTTGCTTAAGCAGCACGGCCTACAAACTAAAGTGAAACAGTGAAACCTTTTCATTCTAGTGCAAGCCGATTAGGCCATTCACAGAGAAATCACGCCTGTATTGGCCCCTTTTCTTTGTGAGTTCCCACAATCTGATTCCTTAGAAAACCTATTAGTCCAAAGTTAACCTACATCTTTAGAGAAGTCTGCTCAAACTTTTGGCCTCAAGAGGCCTGTGCATTCCATTAATGTTACATTAAGAGCTAAAAAGTCACCTCTACGTTTTAAGTGAAGCTGAGAAACACAATTAAAGGTGGGGTATGTGATTCTCTTTTTTGTCCATTTTTTCTAAATCACTTGAAATCCTATTCCTAACCCACTTACAGCCACTGAGTTAGAAGCACTGAAATGAAAATTAAGCAATTTAATCATCTGTGGAACGGGCAGGACTCGAAAAACTCCAGCCAATCATTTCCAAGACCACCTAGAATCATTGGACAGTAAGTTCGTCAATCAAATCATTTCTTTAAAATTAGGGTTGCAAAATATATCGGTACCACACTTTATCAGTTTACTTATATATTTATATATATATATATATATATATATATATATATATATATATATATATATATATATATATATATATATATATATATATATATGATTTTTTTAATTTGAAGGGGGAGTATATTACATTTATCTCACCTAAATGTTTAATGTTGAATTAAATAGAAAAAAGTAGCACACATAAATGCAACAGATTTTTAAAAATTATTTTATATATAATAATAATAATAATACATTGTTTTATATATATTATTAATGCTTTATATATTGATATTTATATATTAGTAGTATAAATAGTGGTAGAAGTAACAGTATTAATAATTATTATAATTTAAACATTATTAATTATTTATATATTATTATTATTATTGCTGTTGTTATTAGCAGTAATAGTAGTAGTGATGATGATGATGATGATGATGATGAGCTGCTAAGAATGAACCGTGTCATCTGAAAATGAGATGGAATCCTATTTTTTCCAGTGCCAGAGAGGATGTTAAAAACATGACACTTAAGCTCAGACTACGACATGCTTTTCTCAGAGGCTAAGTAGACAGCCCATCATTTTCCAGACAGGAGCAGATAGTAGCAGTGAAACTGGAACAGAGTTTTGGGCATCTCTGGGGTATCACATACACCTACTACTTGAAAGGTGTGAAACTAGTGGCTAATTTTATCCCTAGCCAAAAAAACACTGACATCGCTATTCCAAATGCTACAGTGATGGATATCAGTTACGTGGGGGAAAAAACAGGAAGAGAAAATGGTGAGGCATGTCCAGAACGCATTGGAACTTGAGCTTCGAGCCTGACACCTGACCCCACTGCTGCTTCGAGGGGGTCAATGCAGGTCAAGAGACTGATGGGAAAGAGGAGCGGCAGGAGAAGAGGTGGATGTTTTCCAGTGTTGGCTTGGAAAAAATGTAGACGCACTTAGGTAAGTAAACATGAGAGAGTCTACAACGCCATTCCTCCACAATTCTTCCATCACCTACTTAAAGGTTAGGCTGAGGGCAAGCAGATCCCCCGTCTGATAAAGTGAGAGCAGCTGTTTACACTTGTGCTTTTGCATGGTAATACCGAAGGTTGTCAAGCAGTGGAGAACCATTACTGCAGTTCACCGGCAACGCAAGGCTTTTTATAGCAAGTCAATAAAATTATTCCAGTGTTAAAAGGGGATGCAGAAGACCAGAGTAGGCGTAAAACTACTTTTATCATTTTAATCTGATACTTACGACAATGACCACAACAGAACAATACAGGCAATAGAGGATTTCCCTGATCCAAAGTGAATTCAACAATGCAGTAATTTCAAATTCAAAGTGGCTCTTCCTGATTCAACTAGGGCTCCTGCTGAGTGATCTCCATAATGACTTCACTTACGTGTGGCCATCGCTTGGCCTGATGACCCCTTTTTAACCCCAACAGTACTCCAGAACACCTGTTTTTGTTCCACCGTGGGGAGGGGGTGCACTAATACAAAATAGTGATACACATTACATTTACATTTAATAATTTAACAGATGCCTTTATCCAAAGCGACTTAAAAATGAGGAGAGCAATAGAAGCCATTTTTGTATGTTGAGCTCAGAAAAAAAAGTTGGCAGGGCAAGTAGAAATCTAAATTACTGACCAGAAGGACAAGAAGTTGATTTGCATGCTAAACACAACATGTTAAAACACACTCAGGAAAGTCAGCATCTCTAAATTCATCCACCGCCACCACTGGATGACCATCCTGCCCATTCCTAGAACATTGGTAGAGTGGTAATTTGGAAGCATATAGTTTGTCTAGCCAGATTTAAGTAGTAATGATTACCTGTGTCTACACTTCATGCAATTTCCACGCATGACGTAAACCCTCTAATATGTATATTGTATTGTATTTACATACGAACGACTTTTCCAAGTTAAGCCTCAACACATCTGGATGAGCAAAATTAAGAAAATGAGGGCTGTGTCAACTCTCCAAAACACAGAGAGAACATTGCAGGACATATGACTTCTGTCGTGCCAGTCAATGCTTACACACATTCTGTAATTTGATTCTGGCTAATCCGATTGATCCATGCAAAATCAGGGACATCAGCGAAGCGTTTGTTAAGCGTGTTTCCTAACTCATTGCCCTCACATGAGGTAGTCTGTAAATAGCACAAAGAGGAAGAGGCAGAGCGAGTGGGATGAAATCAGTCTTCATGGGAGATGTGGGGGAAGCAGAGGTGAAGCAAGCAACCAATTTTCCCCCCAGCAGCAACGCAGGTTTCTAAAAATACAATCATGCAATGTCCGACGAAGAAGAGATAATGAGATTTCAGAGGGCTGTACAGTCTGAATATGCTAACTCGAGGTCTGGAAGGTTGTCACGAGCCAGGGGGTAAATGAAGATAAAAAGATATTAGAAACTGGAATGTTTGGTAGTTATGTTAAATTACCCAATCATTTCACATTTTTTAAACCATTAATAGTAAAATACTTGGTCTTTTTCTGATCTAGAAGCATTGTTTTCTTCAAATGAGCCCCAGCTATTCAATGTGTTCGTGTTTGTGTATATTTGTGTTAGTGTTGTCAAAAATATTGATATTTTGATATGTATCGGTACTGAAATATCTGAAACGGTTCCAATACCCTTTTTTTGCAGTATCTCGTCTCATTTGCTCTGGTTGAATAGTGCGCATAATTTTAGTCATCCTCGCAAGTTTCGCGCTCACACCAAAAGCGCGAACACAACTGATCTACAGTATATAAGTGGTGCACACGTAAAGCCGCCACTCAGACAGCTTGTGAGTACCCAATTGGCTTATTTTTCGTGGCTTATTGCACTTAAACGGCAAAAACATAATGCCTGTCTTGCCAAGTATTAAGGTAAATACAGTCATTTTTTGGAACATAAATAGTTGAGAGAAAACACGTAACAGTATATTGGATCTGTGCATGAGCTCTAAAAGTGACATTTGATTACTTTAATTTCTGTAGTATTTCTTACCTGAATACTACTGTTAGACACACCTGAAAAACTTAAATCCATGTTTATTTCAAGTAAAGCCTCCCTGTTCTGTGTGTAAACTATGCTAAGCTACCTGTGACACCAACCAGAATGGGTATCTGCCTGTCCTGTGAACTACATGCGTACTCACACACAAGTTCCAAATATCAACTTTGACTAGGACAAAAATTGCAAGAGAGTAGGGAGATGGAGACATTCTGACCCTGGGTCATTTCTCAGGTTGAGGAGGTTTCTCTCAGTTCTGTGCTAATGGTGATCTAGCTTCCGGGCCTGATGGAAAAGAGGCTCCCCACTGGCTAAGAAACTCCTGCATGGTCATCATATGACCATCATACGTCAATAAAAAGAGTCTCGTATTTACAAATACCTCTGTTGTCTGCTGGTGCAGTGGAATATTAATTTAGTATTAATTCATGTTAAGGGTACACTTACTAAGAAATGGCATAAAATGTAACTATTCTGTCTAAATGAATTGACAATAAATCACAAAAAATATATATAAAAGTAATCATTTTAAATGCACAGTATGAAAAAAAGATATACATTTTTAGAAAAACTAAATATTCCATTTATGGCAAAGGTCAAAATGTAAATCTAAAAGTAAATATAGAGGAAATGAGCATGAACAATGAAATATGCAATACTAACCAATAACAATTAACTCTAATGGAGGTTCATAACTGACAGGGTACCAAAATATCATGGACCCCTACATAAAAATGATTATGGTATGTCTTACTGATAAATTACTGAGATTTATAGTCTAGTATGAACGACATGGTTAGCATGAAAACATTGAATACACAATGTAGGAATTACTTCAAACAAACAAAAATGCACTAATCCCTTCCTGTACACCAGCCTTAACTTCACATTAACTTCACATCACATTTTAGAGCTTTTGTTTTTTTGTAAACTGGTGTAATTCCTTTAGAATTACAGTTATCAGGCTTAAAAACAGCAAAACCGTTAACTTTCAAACATCAGAAAGCAATGTAGGTAAATTCACAAATACACGGAAACAAGAGGGTCCCTGTGTGGGATTTAATTTAAGCTAAACCCCATTGCTACACAAATGCTAGATAATCTGCTTTTGAACTTGGTAATACCAAATCGACTGCAAAGTATCTGTGGGAAAATGAGACGCACAATGAGCTTGTCACTAATTACGAATCAGCAAGACAACAGGATTTCATTGGTTTAAAAACCATCTTTAAAATTGGTTCACTTCACTGGATATTGGCGTACAACAACAACAACAACAACAAAAATAATTCTTTGTATAAAATTCCATTACAATTATTGCTTGCATTAAAATTGGCTTGCGAAAACAGTTTGTCGCACCAGTGCAATGCATTTAAAGCAGTGTTTGAAGGGTTAAAAGGTGATGTGTGCACAGACATTAACGCACTCTGAGATAAGAACTTCACTGACCTCACACTCTTAACACCACATTTTTGGAGAGTGTTTGAGATAGACGTGAATAATGCTGTTGGCGTAGTCACTGCTTTCGCAAGAGGAGGCCCTGGGAGGAATGTGAAGCTTTATGGTTAAGTGCACTTTAGCTGGGCCTTGCCTCCTTTCAAAGTTCCATGTCAAAGCCCCCTGGCTCAATTCAACCCAAAGACTTCCCCTCATCTTCAAGGGAATAGGTGTGAGGGGTTAGAGGGGAAAGAGAATGAGTAATGCTAACGCATTTCCCACAGGCAAGGAAGAATGCTGTGACTTGTGCGGGGTTAAGCCCATAAGGCCCGGACGGGTCGGCAGAGAGGCGCCTGACAGCCCTTGCGGGCCTGTGGCTGGAGGTGGATGTTGGGGATTAGAGGAGAGGAGGAAGGGGCGGCAGGGAGAGTGGGACGCAAGGGGTTGAGGTTCAAAGGGTCACGGACATTCCCCGCGCGTTTCATTGTGAGGCCGAGGCCAGCTGACGCCAAACAGGCAACAGTGGTGCTGTCGGCGTGCGTGTGGTATTTTGTGTAAAAAATAAAGGAAAACAGGGTCGGAAAGGGCTGGTGTGAGAAAGAGGGAGGGTCGTGGTATAAGACTACAGAAAAAATAAACAGGAAAGAGTGTGAAAAGTACAATAGGAAGAATGGAAATGTGTGCAAGAGTCATTCTCAAAAAAATAAATAATTGGCTTTCTGACTTGGAAAAAGCTGATGTTTGAATTCAGTTCAGGTACGTTTTCTAAAAAAAAAATATATATTTTTTTATTAAAAGGTACATTAATAATTCAATGCATTGCCTCATCATCTTCTTTTTTTTTTTTTTTTAAATGTACAAAATTAATCAAAAATTGAGTGGTATGTCAGATAAATGAGACAAGGTATTTTTCAGGCCCCTGGCAAATCAAAAATATAGTTACAAAAATGAAATATAGTCAAGGTACTTTTATAAGTATTTAATAAAAAGTTAGTTTATATAATTAATGTTTCTTGAATATTTTAAATATTTTTCATACTGAAAAGTAACAGAAGTGGGATGCTTGTCACCATATTTTGAAAATGACGCAAAAATGTACATTGACTTCTATAAAAAGAATATTACAACAGCTATTACATGCAATAAAAAACTAAAGAGCTTTGGGAGAAGATGGGAAACATTTGACACAGGAAGATTTAGATAGAGTGAATGAGATGGGAGAGAAGGGAGGGAGCGCTGGTGTAGGAATAGAAATGAATGACTTCCTAACAGGTGGGACAGGGGGGGATGCAACTTACCCTCTAACTCTGATCAGTATTGAGTTTCAGTACCTCTGGAGCCCATGACCCTCCTGTACTCTCGCTCAGAGGAAGCTGATTTGTTTTCTGACCCCTGTTTATTTCAAACATATTTTATCAACCAAAAAAAATCAACCAAAACTCACCTCTAAAAATAAAACTTCCACAAAAACAATTTACCAAGAGTATGTGTAGGTTCATTTTTGTTTAGTTTTCATAGCTGGTTTTGAGCTTAAAACATTAGCAAATTTTTTTCCATCAGTGAAAAGCGATGTTTTGATAGCTCATCCTACACAGTTCACAGAGGCGCTTCCGCCTTCCATTCATGCTACGTTAAAAATAAACTCATGCAGGTGAAGAGAAAAGCGACAGTTAAATGGAGCATCAAAATAAATCACGAAACCGCGCATGCAGCGCCTCTCTATTAAAGTAAAGGGTCATGGAGGGATGACCTGTGTTTTTAATTGCTACGTTTTCACAGAGGCTCTGCTGCTCTGAAGAGGCCATACTGTACCTGTGGTGTTAAAAAACATGTACACAAACAAACACTTTACTGCATAAAAGTGCTCATAATGCACAAACCTGTTTGGTGAGGAGTGTATATTTAGCATCATATAGAGAATTGAGTGGGTATTCAAAAGTATTGAGCAGATAATCTATTCTGCCATTGCGATGGTCCAATGTTGGCTTGTTCCTTTAGTAATGATGTTCCTTTAATAATGATGAAATAGGATATATAACTGTTTTTAGCATGCTTTAAAATGTCTGGAAAGCTCATTACAATTGTTATGATTAAAAGTCTAAACTCTGCACCACTAGTGAATAAAAAAAAAATAAAAAAAATTGTTTAAATAGTTTTATTCAGCAAGGATGCATTAAATTGATCAAAAGTGACAGTAAAGACATTTATAAAGTCACAAAAGATTTCTATTTCAAATAAATGCTGTTCTTTTAAACTTTCTATTTAATCTAAGAATCAGTTTCCACAAAAATATTAAGCAGAACAAATGATTTCAACTTTAATAATAATAATAAATGTTTCTTGAGCACCAAATCAGCATATCAGAATGATTTCGGAAGGATCATGAAGACTGGAGTAATGATGCTGAAAATTCAGCTTTGCAATTGCAAGAATGAATTACATTTTAAAATATGCTCAAATAGAAAAGTTACATTTTCATCAAATAAATGCAGCCTTGCCTGGTGAGCATAAAATACTTCTTTTAACAACATTACAAATCTTGTCGACCCCAAACAACTGAATGTCTTATTTTGTAAAGGATGGATGGTTCATCCAGTAAACGAAACAAAATAAATTAAACAATTGTTTTTTTCTGCTGTAGCGTAATATCTGAAACAGAAGAGATTGTGTAGACGGACAGCACAGTGAGTGCATTGCAGGAGAGCGGCTCACCGTTTGCCTTTGATGTGTCCCTGTTACCTGCAATAGCACAGACCCACTATTTTTAGAATCAATGTTGACGAACTGTCAGCGTATTTTAAGCTATGCCCCTCTGGGCCACCATATACCCTTGAGAGAGCTCATGGAGAAAGAAATGTCAGGTGAGAGAGGAAAAACAGACCCTAAGCCATATTCTGATAAGGTCCTTTCAACTCTACAGTCAACGTGATTGTGCTCCGTTTTGACAGGTACTTAAGATGAGGTCTGGACTATTTAGGAACCATCTGCTTTAATGGAGGAAGTGAGATCAGCCATTAAGTTAAAGTGCCAGTGTGACTCAATGGACGGAACAGCTCTATTCTAGGAGAGGGGTCAATAGCCTTTGGTGGAACTCGAAAGACAGCAGATAAAGCAGATGAATGAAAAAAAAAAAAGAGAGATGAAAGGGGTGGATGAAAAACATTATTTAATGGACAGAAAAGAAAGGAAGAGGTGCAGACAGACACAATGGGCGAGAAACAAGATTAAATATTAAGGCGGACACACCGAGTTCTGGGTGTGCCCTACACTGAATAAGTGATGAACCAACCCGGGTTCCTGTGTCTTTGATGTGTGAGCGCCTGTTTGTCTGCCGGAGTCCCGGTCTGAGGTCCCTAGGTCAGTGCAGGGGATTATGGGCTGGGTGAGACATGCAAACTGACCTTTTCTATTATCGGCCTTAGTTTGCGCTTTCAGGAGAATCCAAGAAAGGTGTAATAACTCTAGTGCCAATGCCGCCTACTGTCATAACAAAAGGAAATTTGCGATAACAGCTGAAACATGACTGCTGTTGCATAACCATAACACATATTTCCACACTTCACCACCTACATTTCTTCAATGAAAGGTGCTATGTATGTTTCACCATAAAGGTTGAGTAAACAACTCTAAAAAGCACAAACAATAAACTGAATATCTCTTCCGATGCAATCTGATTCAAATCGATGAGTACTTCCTGCTGACAGCTCTTGTTTTTTTGGTTGAGGATGACAAGTCACTCTCTCTCCCTGTAAGGCTATCTTTCTCAAAGCTCTCCCGGTGGAAAGTGAACCTTCCCCTGGGCCATTCTATCTTTAGCGATTTACTTCCGTCATGTCACGTCTTGTCACCGGAGCCGGTGGCAGGCCTTCAAGCTGGTATCCACACCTCGCGGCCACCCAATCTCCTGCTCTTTACAAAACAGGAAGAGGCTCTTTGCCTGTTTCCTGTCTGTCACCCCTACAAGCAACCTTCAGAAACGTAATACCAGGTGGCGCGCACACATCTACAGACCCTCAAACAAACAAGCATGCACACACTCGGTTATGATAAAACTATGTTATGATAAAAAAAGGTTTCATCTTCTTCATCAGAGTTTAATTTGATTAGTTTAAATGTTATTCTTGAATACTAATTTGAAAGCACTTAATACAGTTAATCATTTTTGCATATATGTTTTTACATTATACTTATATTTAAAAAGAAGTATCTCACCTCAATAGCAGAAAAAGTGTTTTGCAATGCAACAAACAATCAGAAAACTGTACCAATTTTTACTTTTTTGACATCTAATATAAAGTTACAACCAATAACCCATTTATATTGTACAAAAATGAGATAATCATCCTCGTGGAGCCACAATGATTATTAAATTTTACCATATATAGAGAACAAATAGCCTTACTTTTGTTTTGGATTTGATTTATAACTGTGCTGAATAGCAGCACACTGTTGAATTAAATATTGATGTTGCAGTACAATGTCTACAAAAAAAGTATTCATATAATTAATTTGTCATTGTTTTTAAATAATTAAAAAAGTATAATATTATTAATAATTTAAATTAACATTATGAATGTATTTAATTAATTGATCTATGTATTATTAATTATTAGATGATATTGTACCATAGTATTTTTTTGGTAAAACAATATTTTTTACCATATATATATATCAAGTATCGCCAACTACCTCACCATGTGATACATCTTCAATATGCAGTGATGCATCACAATATTGTAATTGAACTGTGACTAATTCAATATCTCTTGCACTGTAGGATGTGATATGAATGCTCAAATAAACAGACATATCGATACAAGTAAAAAAATTATTATATGATTATTATATTTTTATTATTATAGGATTATTATAGGAAAATATGATTTAATATGATTTATTTTACCGCTTTTACTGATGTATAAGAGGCGGGAGCGGGATGGGAAAGTGACGTAACTAACTACTGCTAACCACCAGACCCACGAGTGCTTTGACACAAGCTAATACTTGGGTCGTGGTCCTTTCCCTGCTGTTCAGATGCCTCTGGTCTTGCTTATGTTGTCTATGCATAATGCATCAGGGAGTCAACAAGGACCGAGATGCAGAGGAGTTCCACCAATTGAGGACCGCATCACTGCACACACACACACACACACACACACACACACACACACACACACACACACACACACACACTCAAGCTGAAAGGACTCCAGAGAGAGTCAGTCAAGAGGAAGTGATGGCAGGAAGCGTCACACAAAAAGGCGCCACGGGTCATACTTCTCTCTGCCGTCCACTTCCTCATGTCTCTGCTCCCACGCACGCAAGGCAGGGAAGCAGAATGAGGAAACTCTGTCCTGAAGGACTACAGGATGCTCAGGGCCAGATAATGACAGGGTTTCCCTGAAATTGGGCCCTGACAGGTCGGATTCGGGAGGGCATCCTGGACTGAACTGAACATTTTTTAAGTGTGAATGCCTATAAAAGTGAATGTGCGCTATGGCTATTTTTTACTACTCAACTTGTCATCCAGAAGATTAGTTGACTAGTCAGTGGGTTAAACCACGTGCCATGCAGCTTCAGCAGCCTTTTTTTGTTTCTGGCAAGAGGTAGTTCACCCAGTGTAGTCTGATTCACAAACAAATTACTCCCATGAGTCAGTTCTTTTAATAACTACGGTAGTTCAAAAAGACAAGGTGCCAGTTTGAAAGAGTCTGAAACACTGCCCTCTATAATACACAGCATTAGCAGAGAGAAAATGCAGGGTTTTTCCTGGGACAAAAATGGTTTTCGGTGGTGGCGGACGAAAACAGTCATCAACACACACAGGTACACATCAGGTACAAAGTACCTTGCCCAGGCCAGTATACTCATAATAAATCCAAAATAATTGCAAAACAACAGTTTGTAATATTAACTTATCCTATTATTCATGAAATAAAAAAATAACCACTCAGGTAATTTATACTATAGTCACTAAGTGACTCAAAGTGAACTACACAGTAACACATTACATAGAAAAAGTGTCAGGTCTATTATTTTGCATTTGTACTCCAAGATTTAATGCACAGATCATTTGACATACAGTATCCGATTGTTTTGTTCCGTTATTGGTATTGTTGTCACATTAAAATGACAAAAAAACAATCAAAATAAATCTTTGGCGGGACCGATTCATTTTGGAGGCCGCCAAAATATTTTCAAAGCAGGAAAAACCCTGAAATATCTGAAAAACAACCAAAATACACCCAAATGAAACCGAATCAAAACTGAATCTAAAGCTTGTAAATCAGAATCGAATTAGAATGGGAACATTTCTTTCATATCTTTTCATTACAACTGAAAAACAACACCCAAATGAAACAGACTCAAAATGAACCGAAACCAGAACTGAATCTTAAGCTTGTGAATCAGAATCAAATCTGAATGGGACTCGCAAAAACATGGACAATTTCTTTCATATCTTTTCATTACAACTGATAAAGCACTCAAATGAAACAGAAACTAAATGAATTGAAGAACTGACTTTAAAGCTTGTGAATCAGAATCGAACCAGGATGGGCCTTGCAAAAACCTGAATGTGGTAGGCCTACGTAGACAAATAGTAACACTGGGACGCAGTACAGTAACATCAACTGGCACCATATAGAACAAGTGCAATTAAAGTCACATGATCAACAACATGTCAACACATATCCAGTGAGTCTATTGGCATAACGAATCGACTAGTCAACGTGTGTGCAGACGTCCAAGTCGGACACTAGTTTTCTCTATGCAGTACAGTGTGTACAGACAAAAGGAACAAATGGAAGAAAGGGAGAGACAGCGAGAGAGAGCGCTAAAGTCACATTGTGGAGGAGTCTATTATTAGTCTATGGCTCCAGCAGCAAAGTGAGGTCACATCAGAGCCCAGCTTTAGACACGTGTGTGTGCTCGGTGTGTTTTTGCTTTCACGCTCGAGCTACTCTACACAGCCAGAATCAGAGCACTCAAAAAAAGAGAAAGAGAGAGAGAGAATGAGAGGGGGAGAAAAAGAGACTTCCTGTAAACACGTGAGCGAGGCACCCACAGTCTGTTGTGTGCCATCTCGCAGCATTTCCTCAATCCGCTTGTAAAGCAGAAAGCACAGCATTTTGCACGGAAGCACGAGGACATTCCCATAATTCGGATCAGAACTAGGCACGCAGTAAATAAGAAAGATTTGGAAAACTGCCGGCCACACAAACAACACTGGGCTGAATATAATAAACACTCATTGGAAAACCGGCCACATTAATAGCCATCATGTGCCTCATATTAACTATAATTATACAGCAGGGTCCAAAAATTTGCTGTAAGTGCTTCTATTTTTTATTTTATTTTAATTGAATATACAATATACACACACACAGACACACACTATTATTATTATTATTATTATATTAGTATACATTAAAATTACATTTAATAAATAATTAAATATCTAATTTTTCAATTAAAGTATTAGATAAGCAATGAGTGAAAACTTATTGACAAATGTATTTAATATTTTATGACAAATTATAGTATCAGAATAGCAATCCGAGTTCAAATTTAATGTAAAAAATTAGCAGGAATTTACTAGTTTCTTTTGTTTTGTTCTGTTGGTTTCATGACAGAATGCCAGATTTTCAATGTGGTCTCAGATTTTTACACCCCACTGTCATATTTACAAGAGAACAGAAGTGTATGGAGTAGACAAAACCATAATTATGTGGAAAAAAACTTAAACTGATAAATATTGATGAGGAGTGATCATTTAAAAAGAAAACATGAGGGACAGCAAAAGTGTGTCAGTGACCGTACACTTTTCGATGAGGGCTTACATTAGCTAGCCTATATTTCCCCCTAGTGGTTGGAAACAGTTCTGACTTCATGAATCAGTTCCTGTCAGAGCTCAGATCTTACCGCTGTGGAGAAAAGAACACGTCCCACTTCAACCACCTGAGGGTCACCAGACTGAGTATCAGCAACAATGGGGTTAATCTAAGAAAAACGAAAGAATGAGAGATAATAACTAACCTGAATGCAGTGTGTGCTGGTGTCACAGAGCTAATATACTGACTGCAATGTACTGGATTGATCTACAGTGTTGATGCTGTACTGATCCCCGAGAGGAAACTCAGTACTGTTTCACTGAAACTCAGTTTCACAAAAACACAAGGGTATTGTAGTAGCACTGCAGTTGTGGGCACTGACCTCAACTGTGCCATTTTGAGCAGTGTGTCGGTGAAGGGATCGAGGGTAAATGTCCATCAGGTGTGGAGGGGGATCTGGAGTGACTCGTTTGCTATGCCTGCTCAACAGCTCTCTGTAGTTCAGTGAATCAAAGTTGGTCTTCCACATTAGAACCTGAAACCCAGACGATCACGAGCATAAGTGACATGATCAGCTCGACGGTAATCGGATGGTAAAACATTAACATTACATCATAATTACCTGAGAATCAGCACCTCCTGAAGCAAACAGATCTCCATCTCGAGAAAACGTCACAGCCAACACTGGACCCTGAGAGCAGAGGAAAAGGGTGGGCTGTTTAATGCAGGTCTACATCACAAAATACACAAAAATTTGAGGAATAATTATTTGTTTCTATTTAACACAATCAAATATTGTTTTGAACAAATTATTATGCAGCTCTTGCCATACAATTACAGTTGATCATGACTATCAAGCTCAATTCATGTAATAAAAATAATAAATTACCATACTGTAAAAGTACTCCATATGACTATTTTCAGTTCATATTCAGAAACTTTATTATGTGTAAAATTGTATTCGGCTTCACCATAGACAGTATGGACAGTAACACAAAAAAGCAAAACATAATAGACCAAATATTACCAGTCAAATAAGAAAGATAGCATTTTCAACAAAAAAAGAAAGAATATTTTGGAAATTAACTTTAAAAAGTGAATATTTATTATTTATTTTATTATTATTTTGATACCAAAATTATCATGTTAAAATATTTAATTGTAAAAAAGCTTCCCCCAAACCCCCCCCCCCCATGAGTTGTGATACATTTTTGGTGATTTCTTGATTTACTGTTGTATGGCAGGAACTGTATATTTTTTTTCCAAAAAATCTGTTTTATGTCCCATTAAAAAAGAAAAAAAAAAGAATATGGGTTTGAAATGACATGAGGGTGAGTAAAAGATGAGAGAATCATTTTTTTTTTTTGGATGAATTCCCAATTGTTCCAGCTAGAATTCAAATTCTACGCTATTAGAGAGGGTGACACCTTGTGGCCGTGAAGGGTGTAGATGAGCCTTCCCTCCAGCAGATCCAAGATCTTCATTGTATTGTCACTCGAACCACTGATCAGATAGTTTCCGGATGGATGGAAGGAAAAGCTGTTGACCCCTGCGCTATGAACTGCAAGACCAAGTAAAATGCTTGAAAACAAGAATTAAAAACAAATACGTTTTCATGATGTGAAACCATCTCCGTTTATATTAACTACCTCTGTAATGTTGTATTAACTTGTTTGTACGAATATCCCAGATTTTTAATGTGTTGTCCGCTCCTGATGATGCAATACATGTGCCACTGGAATTGAAGTCCACAAATGTCGCTGACCTAAATAGACAGTTTAAAATATCAGGAAACTTTAGTCCAATAAACATACAGTATCCTCAAAAAGATTCAGAAAGGACCAACAACGCTTAATTCTCACCCGCCGTAGTCTGTGAAAACGTTTATGCACTGACGAGCAGATGTATCCCAGAGGCGAACCGTCCTGTCATCGCCACAGGAAGCAACGAGACGACCATCTGGTGAAAACCTGACAGGGACAGACAGGACAAGTGAGAGTGAGAGAAATCCCACTTTATGTGACAAAACCGGAAAGGTTAGACACAGTCTCATACCTCGCACAGCGTACCCAGTTGGTGTGCCGGTTTAGAGAGTAAAGGAATTTCTTCCGTTCGACACCCCACACTTTCACAGACTTGTCATCTGAGGCCGTGACCAGCCTTTGGCCATCGCTGGAGAAATGAACGCTTCGAACGCTCGCTGTGTGTGCTTTGAACACAGTTGACTCGCCCTTTCTGTAACACACATAGACAATAATGCATTAAGATACAAATAATACATTAAAGGGTTAGTTGTGTAGTTGTGCTAGACTACTTCTTACAACCGAACACAATCAGAGTTATATAAAAAAAATAGCCTGGTTATTCCCAGCTTTATAATGAGAGAGATTTTAAAGCCCAAAAAAAGTGCATCCATCCATCATAAAAGTAATCCATACGGCTCCAAGGGGTTAACAAAGGCCTTCTGAAGTGAAGCGATGTGTTTTTGAAAAATATCCATAATTGTAAATTTATAAACTGTAATTACTAGCTTAGCTAGTTACCACTAGCTTAGTAACGGCCGCCCGCGCGTTCAAGAGAGAGTCGAGTTCCGGCATATGATGTAGCATTTAGGCGTAGTGTAAGCATAGGTGAGAGTAGACGCCTCTCGCAATTCAAACAAATAGGGCTGGGAAACAAACTCAAGCTCCTCTGACATTTCTCTTCAAAAATTCTCATTTTAAACTTCTGACTTGTGACCGATGTTTTTTTTTGCTCTATCCTCTGCGCTTCCGCATTCGTCAATACGTCATGCGTCGTGTCAGAGGTCACTCTTCTGCCGGAACTTGACTTGCGTACGGCCGTTACCTGAAGCCAGTGAATTTAGTTTATAAAGTTATAAATACAGACATTTTTCTTACAAAAATGCATCGCTTTGCTTTAAAAGGCCTTTATAAATTCCTTGGAGCCTTATGGATTACTTTTATTATGGATGAATGCACTTTTTTGGGCTTCAAAAAACAAGGTACCATTATAAAGCTTGGAAGAGCCAGGATATTTTTTTAATATAACTCCGATTGTGTTTGGCTGAAAGAAGAAAGTCATATACACCTAGGATGGCTTAAGGACGAGTAAATTATGGGATAATTTTTGGGTGAACTAACCCTTTAAAACTCGAAAGGGATCATCTGTACTCACATGCTGGGCGTCCAAAGTCGAACTGTCTGATCTCTGGATGAAGATGCCACCAAAGATCCGCTTGGAGAAAAATTAACACCTGTAATGACGTCCGTGTGACCCACAAACCTAAACGCCCTTGCTTTTGGAGCGAGGTTCCAGATCATAAGGTTCTTGTCACAGGATCCAGAAGCTGCAAGAGAAGTTGCAAGTGGTTATGTTGGGATGTTCTCCGACTGAAAATAGAAGATAAATAATATGACATACCCAGCTGTTTATTATTGGGGCTGAAATCAGCACAGGAGACAACATCTTTGTGACCTTTAAAATGTCTCTCAAGGGTGGGATCCTCCTAAAAAGGATATCATAGAAGAATAAGGTGTAAAATGTTTATTTTCCAAAGTTTTTTCAATAAAACAATGTGAGTGAATGTTCAATTTACATACATATTTCTTAAGTAATATATATATATATATATATATATATATATATATATATATATATATATATATATATATATATACACACTCACCTAAAGGATTATTAGGAACACCATACTAATACTGTGTTTGACCCCCTTTCACCTTCAGAACTGCCTTAATTCTACGTGGCATTGATTCAACAAGGTGCTGAAAGCATTCTTTAGAAATGTTGGCCCATATTGATAGGATAGCATCTTGCAGTTGATGGAGATTTGTGGGATGCACATCCAGGGCACGAAGCTACCGTTCCACCACATCCCAAAGATGCTCTATTGGGTTGAGATCTGGTGACTGTGGGGGCCATTTTAGTACAGTGAACTCATTGTCATGTTCAAGAAACCAATTTGAAATGATTCGAGCTTTGTGACATGGTGCATTATCCTGCTGGAAGTAGCCATCAGAGGATGGGTACAGGGTGGTCATAAAGGGATGGACATGGTCAGAAACAATGCTCAGGTAGGCCGTGGCATTTAAACGATGCCCAATTGGCACTAAGGGGCCTAAAGTGTGCCAAGAAAACATCCCCCACACCATTACACCACCACCACCAGCCTGCACAGTGGTAACAAGGCATGATGGATCCATGTTCTCATTCTGTTTACGCCAAATTCTGACTCTACCATCTGAATATCTCAACAGAAATCGAGACTCATCAGACCAGGCAACATTTTTCCAGTCTTCAACTGTCCAATTTTGGTGAGCTCGTGCAAATTGTAGCCTCTTTTTCCTATTTGTAGTGGAGATGAGTGGTACCCGGTGGGGTCTTCTGCTGTTGTAGCCCATCCGCCTCAAGGTTGTGCGTGTTGTGGCTTCACAAATGCTTTGCTGCATACCTCGGTTGTAACGAGTGGTTATTTCAGTCAAAGTTGCTCCTCTATCAGCTTGAATCAGTCGGCCCATTCTCCTCTGACCTCTAGCATCAACAAGGCATTTTCGCCCACAGGACTGCCGCATACTGGATGTTTTTCCCTTTTCACACCATTCTTTGTAAACCATAGAAATGGTTGTGCGTGAAAGTCCCAGTAACTGAGCAGATTGTGAAATACTCAGACCGGCCCGTCTGGCACCAACAACCATGCCACGCTCAAAATTGCTTAAATCACCTTTCTTTCCCATTCTGACATTCAGTTTGGAGTTCAGGAGATTGTCTTGACCAGGACCACACCCCTAAATGCATTGAAGCAACTGCCATGTGATTGGTTGATTAGATAATTGCATTAATGAGAAATTGAACAGGTGTTCCTAATAATCCTTTAGGTGAGTGTATATATATATATATATATATATATATATATATATACATACATACACACATATAATACATACATACACATACAAGTGAAACTCGAAAAATTAGAATATCGTGCAAAAGTTCATTTATTTCAGTAATCCAGGATGCTTCAATAGCGGCCTTCAGCCTTCAGCGGCAATTCAGCTCTTCTGCATTGTTCTGTCTCATGTCTCTCATCTTTCTCTTGGCAATGGCCCATAGATTCTCTATGGGGTTAAGGTCAGGCGAGTTTGCTGGCCAATCAAGCTCAGTAATCCCATGGTCATTGAACCAGGTTTTGGTTCTTCTGGCAGTGTGGGCAGATACCAAGTCCTGCTGGAAAATGAAGTCAGCATCTCCATAAAGCTTGCCTGCTGAAGGAAGCATGAAGTGCTCTAAAATGTCCTGGTAGACGGCTGCGTTGACTCTGGACTTAATAAAGAGAAAGATGAGAGACATGAGACAGAACAATGCAGAAGAGCTGAAGGCCGCTATTGAAGCATCCTGGTCTTCCATAATTCCATTATACTTTTCAGAGGGCTGACATTTCTGTATGTAAAATACTTTTTTTTAAAATTGATTTCATGTAATATTCAAATTTTCTGAGATTTTGAATTTGGGGTTTTCATAAGCTGTAAGCCATAATCATCAAAATTATAACAAATAAAGGCTTGAAATATCTCACTTTGCATTAAATGAGTCTATATAATATATTAGTTTCACCTTATAAATTGAAATACTGAAATAAATTAACTTTTGCACGATATTCTAATTTTTCGAGTTTCACCTGTACATGGTGACAACACCATGGTTGTACCATGGTAACGTTACAATGTCTAAAACTGCTAGTTCCATAGTACTTTTTGTTAGCTAATTATATTGTTTTGTACGGTCAATTTTGTCAAATATAACCAATATTAGTATCTCCATATTCAAACATAAATACACGAAACTTTCCAGCACAGTTGCACAGAGCTAATTAAACCAGAAACGATATAAAATGTCTACATTCGCACTTTAAAATGTTTCTGCTAAGTAGTCTTACCATTACAGACGCCATTGTTCTGGAAAACGTCGAGAAAGTTTTTGAATTTCGTGCAGTTTGTTCTTTGTTTTACAAGTAAACAAGTGAAACTCCTTCATGTTGAGCCACTTCCCATCTGTCAAACAAGCCGCGTTTTCCCCAGACCAAACAAATCACGCTCCGAATCATCGAGTCAGCGGGACTAGATGAGCAATGTGGACTTAAAATCCCTTCCGATTCAAATTATTTACATGTATGAATCGTTATTAAGACTGACAAAAAACTATTTTACACAGATAAACCTCTGCATTAATGCAGTCAACTGAAACCGCTAATGTAACCCATCCTCCTAATGCAACAGAAGGCTTGCTGGGATTAAAACTAAAATTTGCAAGCTTGTCTTACTAAGATTATACTGTCTGTAGAGTTAATTAGTTGCATATCCAAGCCTAACATTGTAAACAATTGTCTTCAGAAAAAAAAAAAAAATTCAGGAATTACTGCTAAAATACATAGATCAGAAAAAGCATTTAATAAATTCTGCCGACGGGACTCTGTCACTGCACAATTGAAAAAGCATTGGAAATAACGCCGTTGCATAGCAACAACCCCAAACGGTAAAGCAGTAGAACTAGCATTGAGGTTAAAAGAACTCCGTCACTGATTGGATAACCAATTCAACGGGCCAATCAGTGAAGATTTTGCTCAAAGAGGCAACGCTTTGAGTTTTGATTTTGAAAGCTAACGTTAGCCGCCGAAGCTCAGCTACGGTAAAATGTCGGTCAAGCTAGGGATTGGCGATTCAAAGGTCAGTGTTTTTATGTTTCTGCAAAGTGTCATTTGCAAAATGTATATGTTGAAAGCTAGCTCAGGGAATGTTTCAACGTTACATGGGAAGCTGGGGTTTAAAAGGGAATCTGACACCGGCGCAGCTGCTCCTCCGTTGCCATGTCCGTTACCTGTCTGACCATCAACACCAGTTCACTGCTGATGCTTTCATGTTGTATTATTTTCTACCAGTGCTAATCAATAAATAAACCATTTATATATACTAATGGATGTTATTGGAGCTTACAGTGGCTTTTATATTCACTGCAAACTCCATTAAACTCAATGTTTGTTTTTATACACATAATTTTCTCAGATGAGAAACCAACGTTAAACAATTACATTGATCCCAAAAACAATTATTTCAGAATAGTTAGTTACACAATGGCAGTATGTTTTACTGAAATGGATGCTTATTTTCCCTCAGTATTTAAAAAAGAGGATTCCACAGAACCCCAAATATCAACATGTAAAAACACGACTTGATACAGGTATCCACTTTTTGGTGACTAACATTTTGAATATTCATTGCATATATGACAAAATAGACTAACCCTGTTTATTTTCTAGGCTTCAGCCTGACAAAATATATGGAGAGACTAGAGGAGGCCAAGAAAAGTAAGTTCAGAATATTATAAATCCATATTATTGCTGAAACATTTTTTAATATTTCAAAATGTCATGGTGCATTTAATTCAGAAGGGTTATTCTAACTTTTTTACAACACCTAACAAATCGCAGACATTCAAGCACATCACAGTGGTCAAACAAAACTAGTGTGTGTTTACATAAAAAATATACAAAACAGTGCAGAATGGCACAGTAATGCATCTTTTGTGAACAGCTCCTTAATGACTTGTTTCAGCTGTTTTGTCTCCAAATGTACTTGTCCTACTTATATTTACTCACCTGATGAGGAGAGAAAGACTGCTTTGTCCATATTGGTCATCTTGTTACAGGTTCCCTCTGATTTCTCAAGGATAAGCAAGTCTTGCTCCTCCTTTTTGATGCATGAGCAATGGATGGTTATTGTACTGTAGATTACAGTTATTCCTCTGTCAAGATTGTCTGTAGTGAAACCGAGATGCATAACCTCATCCAGTGGTGTCACTTGGCATCTTACAGTGGGTTTGATGGTGAGGCTGGACTATGGAGTTCTTGCCAAAGATAAAAAGAGACGTTGGCAGAGCTCGTCTCAGTTTGCAGCAGCAATTGGCTTGTTAAAGTCAAGTTTAGCGAGTTTAATCTGTATCAAAATGGAGTTTGATATTTTGGGTGTGAATTTAAATGATGTGTCTTTAAATGAAGATGAAGTGAGAAATGGTAACACTCAGGATCCAGGTAAAATGCATCAGAATTGTTTTTGTGCAGCAGCTCTGCATCATTTGAAATGCATGTTTATTATATATATTTTTTCCAGACTACAGATACAGGAAGGATGAGCTATTTAAAAGACTGAAAGTGACTACATTTGCTCAGCTGGTAAGTGAAAAAGAAATTATAGCCTATAAAACACATGGTTTACTTTCAGTTTTAATACAGTAAAAATATTTTTTTAGAAATATTATTACAATTTAAAATGACTATTTTCTATTTTAATATAATTTAAAATGTAATTTATTCCTGTGATGGCAAAGCTGAATTTTCAGCATCATTACTCCAGTCTTTAGTGTCACATGATCCTTCAGAAACCATTCTAATATACTGATTTGCTAATCAAGAGACAAATCTTTGTATTATGATTATTAACAATGTTGAAAAAAGTTGTGCTTTGCAAGAGGAAGTTCAAAAGAACAGCATTTATTTTCAAATTTTTTTTTTTGATGATATAAATGTCTTTGCTAACACTTATTAATTGTATGTATATTGTGTGTGTGCATAATTGTTTATTTGTTTATTTTTTCAGGTAATCCAAGTTGCTTCGGTGTCAGATCAGAATGACAACATTAATGATGAAATGCCTGGATTAGATGGTAGTTTCATTTCTCTTTTATGTTACTCTTTATTCTCAGTAGTTTTTACTAACAATTATTATGAATTAACACCCTAGCAACCGCATAGCAACATATTAACTACAACTCAGGACACTTTAGTACGGAGCCCCTAAGGGGACATGGTTATGGAAAACATGAGATGGGAGGAAAAAAAATTATATTGCAGTGACTTTGCGTTTACTTTCAAATCTTTTGCGCTCACCTGAGAAACATTGCGTTCACTTGTTTCTTTTGCATGAGCCTGCACACCTGCAGATGGAAACAATTTAAGTTGGGAGGAAAACTATTTTAATGCTTTTTTGAGCGAATGCTCATGGCAATGCAAAATTTGTGCAAGTGAACGCAAAAGTTGTGCACACAAATGCTAAGTTCCTTGGGGAACGCAAAAATTTGTCCAAAGTAAACGCAAAGTTCCGCTGGGAATGCAAAAGTTGTGCACGCAAACGCTAAGTTCCTCGGGGAACTCAAAATTTGTGCGCACAAATGCTAAGTTCCTTGGGGAATGCAAAATTTGCGCGCACAAATACAAAGTTCCTCAGGGAACGAAATGTGTGCGCAAACGAATGCAAAATATTTGCAAGCAAATGTAAAGTTTCTTGGGGAAACAAAATAACAAAAGTAGCGCGAGTGAATGTGAATTTTCTCAGGAGCTTTGCAAAGCAGTTTTTCCCTACTATCTGTCTATCCGTAATGTACTATCCGTACATTAGCAACCACATAGCAACGCCCTGACAACTGTTTTCATTTTATTTATTTATTTTGTATATGGTTTCAGATGATATTTCAATATTCTCGGCATCAACGGGGCTCGACGGCTTCTCCGATCAGACTAATGGCTCCCCAGAGCCGACGCTTCTCAACTCACAGTGCATCAACAATGAGGAATCCGGCAACACTGGGTTTTCTCCTAGATCTACACTCCAAAGGTAGTCAAATCACTTTTGTTTTTGTGACACACCTGTCCATGTCCTTAATTCAACCGGTCACATCAGAATATCATTTTATGCATCTAACTGATCCCCCCTCTAGCATTTCCTCTATTGTACACCCACAAGAGCTCTCATTGGCCAGGCTGCTTTCTCATGGCCCCAAGTGCCAATGAGTCTGTTTGGGGACAGTCGGTGCAATCGGACTCCGTCCTCAGAGACCCTGTGGGGGGGAACAATGAGATATAGCCTGTAACACTGAGCACCCCTGACTGTCCTCACTCGATGTAATCGAGAATCTCTGGGCTCATTCATAGTGTCATCAGTGGCGTGGGAGAAATGGATCTGGACAGGAACGGACAGAAG
Organism: Abramis brama; assembly: GCF_963993115.1. NCBI lineage: Eukaryota > Metazoa > Chordata > Actinopteri > Cypriniformes > Leuciscidae > Abramis > Abramis brama. Next base: position 21,928,057 of record NC_139982.1, on the reverse strand, counting down.
ACCATCCGACTGTCTCCAGTGTCTACCTCCAACACCACAGAGTGCCCCTTACCTGACTGCCCGTATCTGTTGCTGGATGTGCGGGACAGAGAGCAGTATGACCAGTGCCATATTATCAGTGGTAGGAAACTTACCTGGAAAACAGAATTTTGCTCAAAGCATGAAATACATTAATATAATATTATTAACAAACTTTTTTTTGCTCACAGCTTATAGTTACCCCATAGCGACCTTATCAAGGACAATGAACCCATACACGAAAGAAGTCCTTGATTACGTATCCTTTTATTCCTGATATGTGAAAATGTTTGTTCTGTATTAAAACATATCGCAAACCTATAATGTGCATCTAATGCACAGAAGCACAATAAATGAATATTTTTATTTATTTATTCATCAATTTTGATGCACATTTATGAAATGCGCTATAATGTATAATACTTATAAGGGGGTCCTATGAATGAAGGAATAAATAATTTGATTTAATTCATGAACAATAAATAAATAACATAAAAAATATCAATTGTGCATTCATTCATAGGACCCCAGGATACCATTGGAAAAAGTCGCACTGTTTTTGTACGATCAATCGTTTCTGTCATTTCAAATTCCTAATTTTAAAATCTTTAACAGCTACACAGAAAAATGCATCGGGAAAGATCATAATTTTGTATGATGAAGATGAGAGGATAGCAAGTCAAGCGGCCACCACCATGTGCGAGAGAGGGTTTGAGAATCTCTTCATGTTGTCGGGGGGTAAGTCATCGTGATGACTTCTTCCAGGCAGACTGGAGACTGATAACAAACCTCAAAGACTTCCATGAATATTTTTCTACATTACTTCTCATAGAAGGGAAAATAAGAAGTTCTTTTTGAAATGAATATTGTTATACATAGATCATTGGGGTCTCAATTATCTCCAAAGAATACACGTGGGTTAATCCTGTCAGTATTTCAGTATTCATCTTTTCCTTTCTCAACAAGGTTTAAAAGTGGTTGCTCAGAAGTTCCCTGAAGGAATGACAACAGGCTCCATTCCCATCTCCTGTCTGCCATCACCCACGGGACCTGGAGGTCGTAAGCGATCGGTGCCACGGCAGACGTCACAGGCAGCAGAAAAAAAGTGGCGGTTCACCTCAGAGGACCAAAGCAGAATCCAGCATTACTTAGAGGAGGTGTTAATACCCAGCGAGCCCGGCAGTGAGTCATCCATTTCAAAAATGATGAAATGAAATAACCATTTTCACTGACCAAAAAAAAACTCTCATCAATTACTCACCCTCATGTCGTTTTTATTTTATTCTGTGAGCCACATTTACAATTACTAATATATTACTATTTCCCCCCCCCCCACACACACACACATTTTAGGTCGTCTCAGCAGTAGATTGTCCACTAGCAGCGCTGGCTCCAAAGCATCTACAGTTCGGAGCGGTCGACAGGGCTCATCCATAGCAGGATCAGAAAGCGTCCGTTCGCAGAGCAGTCGGCCTTGGAAATAACCTTCCGTTTCACTCTCACCATTGTCGTCTTCACTTCAATGCAAATAAAGCCTTTATATTCTACTTTTGCAGGATTCCTGTGAACATCTGTGATGGACATTCTAAACTACTGGCCACATGCACATAGTTTAATTCTCAGAAGTACACTGGAAGAAATTAAACATTTTATTGGTCCTGGTAGTACACCCAAATGGCACTGTTTTATTATTTCAGTTTATACACATATCTTTGCACTTGCTGACTCCAAATCTAAACTACATGTTTCAAATCTGATTTGCGCAGTCATCAACTTGTTGGCATCAAGAACCATTTATACTGTAATGATGGTACAAGATGTCTATGGTTTGACATCTAGCTGTTTTAATGCATATGTAGGGTTCTTCTCTGTTACATAAGTAAGCAGGTCTTAGTGGAAGGACTACACCTCTTGGTGGTCATTTTATTTGCTTTAGTTTTGCTATGACATGATCTGTTCATTGAGCATGCTGTATGTTTACTTGCTCAGTAGACGCAGTATGTATGGCGCATTACTTTAGAAGTATTTTAGATGTGCTTCATGTTTTTTATGCCTTAAATCTATAGCTAATCTGTTCATTCAGTGCATTTATTTAAACGATTGATGCTTTCTGAACTAGTGCGGAAGATCTGCTCAACTGTGATTTGAATATTATGAAATGTAGATGTGATTGCTGGCATTAATGAAGTTGATGTTGCTGTGTGAAATTTTGCTTTGTTGCAGAGTGTGATGAAGGAACTTAAAGTGCATTTATTGGAGTCAGTGTTGGTGGAATGTGTACATGGAGTGGTAGAAAGAGCTTTGACTGGTTTGTTTGGCCTTTGTTGTCTGTGCTGATTGACTGAAATCAGTTATTCCTGTTCTTTCATAGACCTTGTTTTATTGACTAATTCATAATTTAATGTAATCTATATAATGAAAACTACCTGGTTTGTTCTTTTGTAATGAAAGTATGAATAAAGATCAATTTTATATTGAAGACCTAAGTGGTACCTACATGACTTTCAAGGATATTTATCATGTATGTTCAGAAATGGCTTGATCTAATGAGCTGAGCTGTTATGACAATGATCTTTTTAGTCATTGTTCAAAAATTGTTTATTACGAGTATAACTCCCTGTAATACTTGATTCTAGTTGGTCAGTTAAAGTATTAATAAGGCAATCTAATGTTCGCAGTCGTCCCTGACAAATGCTCTAAATCAGACTGCTCGTAACTAACCAGTGCAGCATTTAATAAAAAATGATAAGTTGACTTAACTTAAAAAAATGAGGAAACCCGTTACCTTAAATGTATTAAGTGATTGAAAAAATTAAGTTATGTGGACTTGTCAAGTCCATGAAGTTTATTACATGAAGTTGTCAACTGATAACTTTTTACAGTGACTTCAGACTTAGTATTATTATTACTGTGATACTGCCGTGTGTGTCTTGTTGCTAAGCTGTAAACAGACTATTATACAGTGGCCTAATATTTTCTAATATTCACTGTCGTCCTTGGCTTGCAACGCTGTATATCAGACCTCTTAACTAACCGGCGCAACAATGGCAAGCTGCTTTGACTTTTAATCTGATATCAAGAATTCAATTATCAGTAGTTAAAATGATCATTCTTGACATCAGGAGTTTTTATAGGAACAATTTCTAATTGTTAAAATCAGGAATTACATTTCCAATAATAAAAACGTGAATTCTTGACATCAAAAAAATTTCTTACAGATAAGATTATAAAACACTTTCCACTCAAATCAATATTTCATGTCCATAGCTTTATTCATTTGTCAAGAAGCAATTTAATAAGATGGATAATCTACTATCTGATAGTCATTGTCACGAAATAAACCCCTTTTTGCCATAATGACCAGCTGACTGTACATTATCCCTTACTTCATGCATACACTTACAAACTTATGCACTTTGACTCATCACAAAAATACTGTTGTATGTTTAATATGGATTATTCTTGGTGTGCTCCATGATAGCCATCAGGGCCAGCCAGGTCTCCTCAGCAGTCGGGATGATCTGATTGGCTGGCAGGATGAAACCATAGCGACCAGTGTCTCTCAGCTCAAAGGTGTAGGAGTACTTGATGCCCTGATCGTAAGTCCAGTCAGTAGTGACTCCATCGGCTTGGTCTGAGAGCAAAAAGATTGTTAACAATGAGATTAATAGTCATTATGATATTAGATTAAATCTTTAGGTTCACTGGAAATGTACTTACAGATGGTAGTAATCATGCTGCCAAATGTATATTCAGTGTTATACAAAGACTTAAGTTCAGTGATGGCCTTTCTTGCGAGTTCATGCTGAAGGGACAATGCAGAATTGATTTGAACAGATCGAATATGTTAAAAGCATCAAAATCAGCATGTTTCTGTGACATACATACCAGTTCAGCCTGGTCTTTGGCAGGAGTCGCTGTGTATCCATGTGGATATAGGAGCATCTGGGAATAGCTGTGAATGGACAAAAAGGCCTTGAGGTTGCCGTGAGATTTCACAAAGTCCACAATGGCCTTGATCTCTGGCTCAGATTGAGCACTGGGTCCATGGTAGGTCTGAGAGCACGGGTCACTGCTGGCACCAGGACCTATAGACGAAAAACAGTATAGTATAATATAGTTGAAACAGTAGTATAAATAGTATAAACAGTATATACATCGTTGAATATATAAATCAATCAGAATCAATATCCCAAACTTAATGCTACATCTCACCACCAAAGCCAGTGTCCCAGTTTCTGTTGGGATCAACTCCAACACAGCTGGAGCCAGGGTTCGGCTTTCTGGTTTTACGCCACATGCGGTCCTTAAACAACCAACCAATTGGATTCCACAAGAAAGGGGGCAAATTTCATTAAAATAGTTGTTCTGTTAAACCGAATGTGCATGTAATGTCTTCCAGGCATTAAACTCACACTGCTATGGGTGTAGGCGAAACCATCAGGGTTGGTGACAATCTCCAAGAAGATATCATAGTTGTTAAGGATGTCGGTGAGGACGGGGTCACGTCCGTAGTCAGTCACGATCTACTCAACAGAAAATACACGGGTATAAATCTTTGATTCAGTTATGCTGTCATAGATTGTATTTCAGAATTTCAGATTACCTTCTTGGCAAACCAGATTCCGCTGGCCTGGGTGACCCATTCTCTGGAGTGGATGCCAGTGTCGATCCAAATACCTGGACGGTTCGCTCCAGTGCTGAACTGAGTGACAGGATATTAGTCATAATGAACAAATATTCATTTATCCTGACATTTATATTACTTACGCTGCATGCATCCTAATTAATACAAATTTACATTATACACCACATTGGAAATTGTAAAGCATGCATTTTTCTGCAAGTAGTCTAGCAGTGAAATAAAATTGCATCTTGATATCACCTTATTAGCTTCTAGCTAAAATTATTATACTAAAAATCATTACTGGAATCATAGTATTATCATAGCTTGTGTGCAATATCTCATCTGAGATTTGGTATTTTGCAAGGTTCTATTACCAGCATGATTTGTGACACACTAATCTTGCATGTAGATATACGCAAATCTCTATTAAATCCTGCTATATGTAATAATTAAAGTTTCCTAATAGTAAAATAAGCATAAATAATATCATAAGATTGTTATTGATTGTGAGTCATGACCAACCTTCAGGACGTTCAAGGGGCGGCTCTCATAGCTCTGACCAATCACAATTTTGCTGACCATACTGTTTTCTGCCACGAGCATGTCCATGAAAGAGTAAATCTGCAAATAGCATGGTGAAGATCAAATACATGGATGTATGTAAAGCTAGGTTCTATAGGTTTATACACAAAAAAAAGTTAACTTAAGTCATAAACACATTTGATACAAACAATTTTAAAGTACAATAAAACATCATATAGTTTCTTTGAAAAGGCTGATGTTGAAAGTTGAATGTCTTGTAAAGCTATTGAATTAAAGTTGCACCACTCACAGAGTTCAGGTCATGGTAGGTGGTGTAGACAAAATCATCGGTACTTCTCGGGAAGGCGCGAAATTTCACCATCTCACGTTCCTCATCATCCAGCAAATCCTTATGTTACAGAAAGCCATCAAATAAGTAAGGATTTTTCAGCTTTTTGTTCGTTTGTTTTTTCGACCACAGCTTTGAAATAGTCCCACCTGAACATTCTCAATCATGACATTATACGGGATCTGATTGTATGCCAGGAACGCCCTGACAGCCTGGAGGCTGTGAAAGGGAACACGAACATCCACAGGCAGGGACTCATGAACGGGCTCCATCCAGAAGTCCAGCTGAACACAAATGAAAATATAGTGTAATAAAGTAATTTATATTACATTAAAATATGAGTATAATATAAACTATATAATAGTAATAAATATTACATTGTGCTGTCAAACCGATTAATCGCATCTAACAAAAGTTTGTAAATATATAATGTGTGTGTGTGTGTGTGTGTGTGTGTGTGTGTGTGTGTGTGTATAAACATCACCTTTATCCCAAAAAATCTGAAACAATCAAATGATCTATGGGCTTCACAAACACTTACCCCGAGTGTCTGTTCAGGGAGTTCCTTCAGGAGAGAAATCTGCTCTGCATCTTTTGCAGTGATCCGAAGAACCTGGTCTCTTTAGAAACATTTATCCAATTTCTTTAGCTTCAATATTCAGAATAATGAATATAGTATTTTGCATGTTTTAGATAAATAGAACAGAAACTGGCACATAAGGAAGTCAGAGTTTGTTTCTCTGTATTTCAGCTGTCGGTATAGGACAATATGTTAACACATGACATGTTTATTTATTAGCTGGGAATTTGGCAGCATAAAGTAAGGGATAGACTACTTGGAGACACAAGAGAACTCACCCCTCAAAAGTTACTTTGCCAAATACAGCCACAAAAAGAGCCGTTAGAACCAGTAACCCCTTCATCTTGCTGCTTGAAGTAGAGTTTCTCATAGTAAGCAACCCCTTTATATAGGCCTACTATCATGGTGGTGATTATGACTGGATTCGAGGAGCTAACAGGGTCAGGGCTCAGACAAACCTGCTGCTTTGGTTCTCACAACGTTATAAAATACTGATGATGGAGTTTAAAGGATGAGAGCATTGCATCTGTTTTCTCTCCTGTTTCTAAATATAGCAAGTCAGGGTTTATTGACAAGAAACCAAGTTGCTGTACTTTTTTCAAGTCCATGGTTCACCGTCAAATGAGGAGGTAAACTGGAAATTCAATCTATAGTCACTACAGTTCATATTTCTGGAAAATCTACATATTTGTATGCAGAGCCGGACAGTAACGGAGTATATTTACTTGAGTACAATTTTTGGGGAGTACTCATGACTTTACTCAAGTACATTTGAGAGGCAAATATTGTACTCTTTACTCCACTACATTTCTATCCATAACCGTGAGTACCCGTTACTTCTAAAAAAAAGGTAAAAAGAAAAATCTCGGAAACCCTCAATTTGTTGTTTCCCTCTCAAACGTGATTGGATTGTGCAGGTGCCACTGATTGGGACAGCCTATCAGCAATCACCTTTAGCTTTCCGCCAAAGTCAACTCCATGGTCAGATTTAGATAAGAGACGAAACCATGGATGAAATAATGGATGAAGACGCAGCAGGTCCATCCCGGGAATGTGCCAACCCTTGGCTCCACCTCGCCAGACTATTTCAATTTTCTGAACAAGTTAATGATAGTTTTCACTTCAAGTGTTTGCTGTGTTTACCAATGTAAGCACTGTGGCAGTAGTAATGCAATATTTAGAAAATGTACTCTTGTACGCTTGATACTCAAGTACTTTTAAAAACAAGTACTTCAGTACTTTTACTTAAGTAGACATCTGACTGTAGTACTTTTACTTGTACTTGAGTAAAATTTAGCAAGGGGTATCTGTACTTTTACTCAAGTAATGAAGCTGTGTACTCTGTCCACCTCTGTTTGTATGTCTATTACGCAAACCTACTAATTTGTTTTCTGTGATGTCTTTGACGTTGTTTTGCAAATATTGCTGATGTAATATTTTGTAGAAATGACGAGAATGAAGTGATCCTTTTGTCTTTTGTCCTTCAGTAAGAATGGGTTTGAAATCATAAACAAATAAGTAATTTTTTTTTGTGGCAAGGCCAGTGAAAATGTTGACAGGGTGAACACTGAATAAGTTGACTGATAAAGAGCAAAAGTCTAGGTGTGTCAATAAAAAAGTTTTTAAATACATTTTTTATATCCATTTTCCCTGTTAAAGTTCTTTTTTTATCATTCATAATTTATTTTAATTTTTTGTTATATTTTAGCCTTTTTGCATTATAGAAATACCCCCTTTGCATTTGAATTGAGCTATTATTTAATAACATAATAATCCAAACAAAAAGCAGTTGAAAAAAGCAGTTGAAGGATAAAGTGAATAATTAAATTATTTATCTGACTCCAATATAATTTATCTGACCAAGTTGTTGTTATTTAACCTCTTATTCTTTAAAGGTAAAAGTCTTTCTTAGAACCGATAGGGAAACATAGGATTTAACCTAAACGTTAAGATAGCGTCTAGGTTACAAATCTAACCCCCGTTCCCTGACAACAACTGACGAATTGGTATCTCATCTGAGAGGCCATTCACCTTCGAGTGGTAACAAAACAAGCCAATGCACATTGGCGAGTGAGATTTGCATCACAAGCCACTCCTTGCTTCTGTGTATATGAGGCAGCATGCAAAGTCTCACATTAAGTTTTCCGCTGAGGAGCCGAGACATTGTCCCGGTTGTACCAGCAGAGTTGTGGCGACAAGATGTAACGTCCTTCTCTAAACGGGGGTTACATAAGTAACCTAGACATTCCCTATCCGTCAGTCACGTTCAACATCACATCAGAACAACTGGCGATTTGGGATTCCCATGGAAGACGCCACAACTGCTGCCCCTACCAGCGGCCAGAGTAAGCTGCTTGGTCTCCCTGCACCTGCTGAGGCGGAAGAAAGGACAGGGCTTTGCACGGACAATGTCAGTCACTGACGTTTCATTTAACCCTGTACAGTGAAATTATTGGATAACACTAGGAAAGCGTGCCTATTCCAACTGGAAAGGGATGCTACGGAGACCACATCTTACCTGTAGGGAGGTAACGTGGAGTTACACACATGGGCTGGCTAACAGCATCTAACTGCCGATTATGCTGGAGGAACTCCCCCGGGGTTCACCAGCCGGGGAACTCACCTGAGGAACAGAATAGGCGCTCATATCCCATCCTCAGAGGGGAATGGTGCAGCAAGCGAGACACAGAGTTAAACTTCTCTCATATTACCTGTTTGTAGAATCTTGTGAATGTGTTAGGTGTCGCCCAGCCCGCAGCTCTACACATGTCTGCCAGAGAGGCACCATTCTCCAAGACCCAGGAGGAAGCAACACTCCGAGTCGAGTGAGCTCTCACCCGAGGGGGCACAGCTTATCTTGGGATTGGTACGCCAAGACGATGGCATCCACTATCCAGTGAGCCAACCTCTGTTTGGAGACAGCCTTTCCCTTCTGCTGGCCACCATAGCAGACAAAGAGCTGTTCTGAGGTTCTGAAGCTCTGCGTGCGGTCCACGTTCAAGCACAAGGCGCGAACAGGACACAGCAAAGCAAAAGGGTTTGCCTCCTACAGGGGCAGCACTTGCAAGTTCACCACCTGGTCCCTGAAAGGAGTGGTGCGAACTTTGGCCATGTATCCAGGCCGGGGTCTCAGGATGACGTCAGAGTCGACTGGCCCGAATTGAAAGTACAGTATCGGTGTGATTTGCACTCGATGTGTGCCGCGGTTCCATGCCTATTACGGGACCCCAGTGCTGAAGTTGTCTCATATGAAGAAATCCGAGCAGCGTGACCGCGGCTGTGGATGCCCTATGCCCCAGAAACCTCTGAAACAGTTTCAGTGGAACTGCTGTCCTGCCCTTGAACAAATTCAAGCAGTTGAACTGACTGGGCGCACTTGTTCGTGAGGCGCGCTTTCATGTTGACAGAGTCCAACTCCGTACAGAGAAAAGAGATTCTCTGCACGGGGAGAATTTTCTCTTTTCCCAGTTGGCCTGAAGCCACAAACAGCTGAGGTGCCTGAGCACCAGGTCCCTGTGTTCGCATAACTGATCTCGTGACTCGGCCAGAATGAGCCAGTCTTCGAGATAGTTGAGGATGCAAATGCCCGCCTCCTTCAATGGGGTAAGGGCAACCTCCGCTATCTTTGTGAAGACGTGGGGCGACAGGGACAGCCCGAAGGGGAGCACCTTGTACTGATATGAAACGGTCTGTGTCGAGGTAGGATCGAGACATAAATGTATGCATCCTTCAGGTCGATCGCTGCAAACCAATCTTGGTGGCGAACACACGTGAGGATGCATTTCTGCATCAGCATCTTGAACGAAAGCTTGTGAAGGGCCAGATTAAAGACGTGCAGATCCAAGATCGGCTGAAACCCACCGCCTTTCTTCGGTACAATGAAGTATGGGCTGTGAAACCCTGACTTCATATCGGCTGGAGGGACCGGCTCTATCACATCCTTCGCCAATAGGACTGCGATCTCCACACGCAGGACAGGAGCATACTTGTCTGCCACTGAGGTACACCGGATGCTGCTGAACCTGGGGGGCCGCCAGGCGAACTGAATCGCATAGACGAGTCTGATCATCCGAATGACCCAGCGAGACAGGCTGGTAAGCACTAACCAGGTTTCCAGGCACCTTTCAAGGTGGACCAGAGGGCAACAGACAAGGCAGCACTGTGGAGCACAGGGGCCCACCTCGGAATGCGCAGGGTCCTGATGTGGAGGCCGCGAGTGTGGGGGCACACTTGCCTGGCTCCATGGTTCCCGTGAGGGAGAGGCTTGAGACATATGAGAAGACGATCTTCCTGCGGGGAGATCGACATTGTGGCCTGGGTGAAGGCAGCTGCTGTGGCCATGATGAGAACTTACAGGCCTTGGATGGGAGACGCTGACGACCCCTCCAGGTGGCAGCATTATGCAGGCACAACTGCACCGCAACTGCACGCTCCACCTGGGGGATCTCTATGTACCCTTTGGCCGTCCCCCGCCATCGAGGGTAGTCAGAGTGGGTGCATGACTCAACGAATGCCAGCTCAGCATGATTATGGCCCAGACACGTGAGGCAGAGATCGTGGCTGTCAGACGGGCAAGGAAACAACAGCATCCAGAAACACACAGGTGGAATGACATCTTTAAAAAGACGCAACTTCACACACGTGTTTACTTTTTTGGGGAAACTGCTCTTTAGATGTTGAAGCACCCAGGGGAACAGCCGCTGAACTTAACCGTGCACACACTCGCGACCTCTGCTGGAACATCACACCAACACAGGAACAGGTACAGGATCCCTCTTGTTGTTTCAATCTGCTCTTCAAACATCATTCCAGAGTAGCAGATACTCTGGAACGATGTTTGAAGAGCACATTGAAACAACGCTCGGCTCCAAAGCGAAAGCTTAATGTGAGTGTTTGCATGCTGCCTTATAAACCCGGAAGCGGGCAGTGGCTTGCAATGCAAATCTCAATCGCCAATGTGCATTGGCCTGTTCGGTTACTACTTGAAGGGGATTGGGCTCTCAGATGAGCGTTAAACATGACTGACTGATAGGGAACGTAAGTTACAATCACTTTAGCTTTCAACATTATCAGGTAAAAGGAAAGAAGGAAAGAGTTCCACCAATATTCCCTCAAATATAGTCTGATTAAATACTACACAGATTGCTGACAGATTCATAAATCTGAAATCTGATTGGGCCCGTTTAAAATAAACGCCTGTTTCAAACTTTCGGATCCTTTGGAGGAATTTAAAGATCAGCAGGAAAATCTCAATGCCCATTTTACTTCTATATCACTAGTTTTTCTAGGAATGATTTTTTTTTCCTTCTTCCCATTATTCTGATTTATGGCATTATAACACGCATTATAAATATGGGTGGTCATGTTTTGATGCATCTGGATGATGTCACAATGTTGCGTGAATTCAAAACATTATTTTTGCTTTTTGGCTTGTGTATGGTAAATGTATGGAGGAAGTTTTGAGGTCTTTTACTGCAAAAAAAATGTAATTGTAATGAGATGTAAAAATTATTTTTACATTATGGCCTATAACCAATAAATGGTCTATATTAAAATTATATACTCTTTTGTCTAAATAAATTAAAACACTAAAAACTAAATAAACTGTTAATAAACTAAATTTAAGCATCACAATTTTATAATGTATAGTATGAAAAAATGGATATTCATTTAGAGATTTGATAAAAGAGTACATTTAATAGTGTTATTAAACTGTTAGTGTTTTTAAAGATGAACTTTAAGATAGCCTTACATGATGGTAAATATAGGCTAATCTAAATGTAAAAATAGAGGAAATCAGCATTAATTAAATATCCAATATTAACCAACACTGATACATTAAAAAAAAATCTCTAATAACGGCTGATACATTATATGGTACAGATATATCAGTGTCCAGAAGCTTTTCAGGGCTGAACAATGTATTATTTATATTTGATAATGTACATCAAAGCAACATCCATAAGATGGTGATTGTTATGTAGCTTTTATTAACATTCTTTTATTCAACACATAAAAGAAATATTAGTGTATGTTTAATATGGATTATTCTTGGTGTGCTCCATGATGGCCATCAGGGCCAGCCAGGTCTCCTCAGCAGTCGGGACGATCTGATTGGCTGGCAGGATGAAACCATAGCGGCCAGTGTCTCTCAGCTCAAAGGTGTAGGAGTACTTGATGCCCTGATCGTAAGTCCAGTCAATAGTGCCTCCACTGGCTTGGTCTGAGAACAAAACAGAGATTGTTAGCAGGGTAATTGTGATGCAAAACTAAAATTAAGTGACTCTCATTAAACTTACAGATGGTGGTAATGATGCTTCCATATCTGTAGCTAGTGTTATACAATGACTGCAGCTCAGAGATGGCCTTTCTGGCGAGCTCATGCTGAAGAGATGATACAGAATTCATATTAAATGTTGTTAAATATATCTAAAATAGTGTGTTTCCACATGCATACCAGTTCAGCCTGGTCCTTGGCAGGAGTGCGTGTGTATCCGTATGGATACAGGAGCATCTGGGAATAGCTGTGGATGGACACAAAGGCCTTGATGTTGCCATGAGATTTCACAAAGTCCACAATGGCCTTGACCTCTGGCTCAGAATGAGCACTGGGTCCACGGTAAGTCTCAGTGCATGGGTTATTGCTGGATCCACCACCTATAGATGAAAAACAGACAATTACAAGAATATATTAAACACTATTTAAATCTTTAAAGCCCCTTAAAAGTTACAAATAACACTTTATTTCAATAGTACACTTGAGAAATTCTACTAACTATAAGTAACTTTGCAGCCAACTACATGTCAACTTATTCTACTAACGCTAACTTAACAGTCTACGTATGCTCTAATGAGAGTTAGTTGACATGTAGTTGCAAAGTTACTTATAGTTAGTAGAATGTCTAAAGTGGATTATCGAAATAAAGTGTAACCAAGTTACATTTTAAGGTACATTCTACCGGTACATGTCAGTGTCAAAATAATTGAGATGGCCAATCAAATTAAAGAAGGCAGGCAGACCCCCCACCTGCCCCAAGACATGGGCCTTAAAGTACAACTTCAATGATGAAAGCATCTCACCTCCAAAGCCAGCGTCCCAGTTTCTGTTGGGATCAACTCCAACACAGCTGGAGCCAGGGTTCGGCTTTCTGGTTTTACGCCACATGCGGTCCTTAAACAACCAACCAACCAATTGAATTCCACAAGAAAGAAGGCAAATTTCATGAGAATATTGTTCTGTTAAACCGAATGTGCATGTAATGTCTTCCAGGCATCAAACTCACTCTGCTATGGGTGTAGGCGAAACCATCAGGGTTGGTGACGATCTCCAAGAAGATATCATAGTTGTTAAGGATGTCAGTGAGGACGGGGTCACGTCCGTAGTCAGTCACGATCTACTCAACAGAAAATACACTTGTATAAATCAAAAGTATAAATCTTTGATTCAGTTATGCTGTCATAGATTGTATTTCAGAATTTCAGATTACCTTCTTGGCAAACCAGATTCCGCTGGCCTGGGTGACCCATTCTCTGGAGTGGATGCCAGTGTCAATCCAAAGACCTGGACGGTTCGCTCCAGTGCTGAACTGAGTGACATGATATTAGTCATAATGAACAAATGGAAATATCATGTATCCTGACATTTATATTACTTATGCTGCATGCATCCCAAATCTTTGATAAACATTTACATTATACACCATACTGGAAATTGTAAAGCATGCATTTTTCCACAAGTAGTCTAGCAGTGAAATAAAATTTCATCTTGATACCACCTTATTAGCATCTATAGCTAAAATTGTTATACTAAAAATCATTATTAGTTTAATGAAATCGTAGCATAATCATAGGTTGTGTGCACTATTCGCCGATAAATTATGAACAATGCATACTTCATGGACTCAGTTCACCTGAGATTTGGTATTTTACAAGGTACTCCCTTACGAAAAAGAAGTATACTTCAAGTTCATTTTATGAAGTATACTTGAGTAATGTTCAAGTATATTTTTAAGTATACTTTATGTAGTAAGTATACTAATGTCAATATGTACTAGTAGTAAACTTGTAAGTGTACTATTTTAATACCGCTTGGGACTAAATTGGCCCACTTGAAGTATAAAAAAGTGTATGTTTAAGTGTACTATAAGTGTAACAGTAGTAAACTTTAAGTGCACTGCAAGTGAACTTATGGGTATACTAGTAGTTTACTATTTTAATACTTGTAGCAACTTTGAAGTATACTCTCAGTAAACTACTAGTTTAGTAGTTTTATACTACAAGTTTTCTTTAAGTGAACTTAACATTATACTTATAGTTTACTATTTATATATAATTTTTGCACTTGCAGTAGGCCTATACTACTATGTTCTAATGTTATTTTTTATACTTGAAAAATACCTTTAACTGTACTTTAATTTGAAAAAAAAATTACTACCTTTTTTATCAAACACTTGAATGTTAAGTTTCATAAATAAAGGCAACATTTTAAACAAAAAAGATGAGAAAAATCTCATTTTTGTCAAAGACTACACCTTGATCAGATTCAGAACGATGATCAAAACACAGATAGAGTAGATCGAGTCCAACACCAACAAAGCTTCACAGTCGCTTTCTCTTCATGGGTTTTATATCAATATTTTAATCAATATTTTTCAAACAATGTAAGTTTCATAAGACTGTATATGAAAAACTATGTAAAAATGTATATTTAATAGGCTACTGTACTCAATCAAAAGAGTTAACACAACTACAAGCCAAGTATATTTTGAATAACTAAACTTGTAAGTATATCTCGATCAAAAGATTGAGTAAGTAGAGGCCAAATATACTTGGACTTTTCTCTCAGTATAAGTCAAGTACACTTAAGTATATTTCTGAGAAGTACATAAAGTATATTTTTGAGAAGTATATAAAATGTAGACTGATAGTATGCTTTCTTTTTAGTTGAAAAGAAGTATACTAATAGAACACTTGAATAAACGTATTTTTCATAAGGGAATTATTATCGCTGTGTACAAGATCAGGTTCAGTTCCATTACTCTATAAACTATTCCACCCGAAAGCTTGTTACTATATAAACTTGAACATGTTAGTTTATAAGACAGTGTCTAATATTATGTTTAAAAAAATAAAATAAAAAAAATGTATTAAGTTACTCAATCAAACTAGTAAACACAAGTACAAACCAAGAATACTTAGTATACTTAATTAAGTATATCTCAATCAACAAGTAGAGGCCAAATATACTTAGACCTTTCTGTCAGTATAAGTCAAGTATACTTAAGTGGAATTTGAAGTATATTTCTGAGAAGTACATAAAGTATATTTCTGAGAAGTACATAAAAAGCAGACTAAAAGTATACTTTCTTATTTTTAGTTGATAAGAAGTATACTAATAGCACACTTGAATAAACTTCTTTTTCGTAAGGGCTGTTATCAGCATACTATGATTTGGGACACACTAATCTGGCATATAAACAAATTGGGATGTAATAACGTATCTCTATCTCTATTAAATCCTGCCATAAGTAATAGGTCAAGTTTCCTAATAGTAAAATAAGCATAAATAATATCACAAGATTGTTACTGATTGTGAGTCGTCACCAACCTTCAGGACGTTCAAGGGGCGGCTCTCATAACTCTGACCAATCACAATTTTGCTGACCATACTGTTTTCTGCCACGAGCATGTCCATGAAAGAGTAAATCTGCAAATAGTATGATGAAGATCAAATACATGGATGTATGTAAAGCTAGGTTCTGTAGGCTTATACACAAAAAATTTAACTGAAGTCATAAATTTGATACAAACAATTTTAAAGTACAATAAAACATCATATAGTTTCTTTGAAAAGGCTGATGTTGAAAGTTGAATGTCTTGTAAAGCTATTGAATTAAAGTTGCACCACTCACAGAGTTCAGGTCATGGTAGGTGGTGTAGACAAAATCATCGGTACTTCTCGGGAAGGCGCGAAATTTCACCATCTCACGTTCCTCATCATCCAGCAAATCCTTATGTTACAGAAAGCCATCAAATAAGTAAGGATTTTTCAACTTTTTGTTTGTTTTTTTCGACCACAGCTTTGAAATAGTCCCACCTGAACATTCTCAATCATGACATTATACGGGATCTGATTGTATGCCAGGAACGCCCTGACAGCCTGGAGGCTGTGAAAGGGAACACGAACATCCACAGGCAGGGACTCATGAACGGGCTCCATCCAGAAGTCCAGCTGAACACAAATGAAAATATAGGGTATTACGTTATATTACATAATATGAGTATAATTTTAATCTATATATATATATATAGCCGTGCAATATGGCTGTATCAGCATGGTTGTGATTCGGCCGTAGTGCCGTAAGTAATCCCATCATGCTGATACAGCCGTATCGCACTGCTACTCATGTGATATTGCTGACTAACCATAACTATGCTATTAAGTTAAAAAAAGGAGTTAATTATTTGACTAATTATAGCCTATTGTATCTGCTAGCATATGACCTACCAATAAGTGGTGGTAATTGCCTTTGTCCTTCGCCATCATCTGCTTCTTTAACTAGGACTGTGTTCAAATAAATTTGACCAACGTTCCACTTTATTTTTTTGGCTATTTTTCTCATTTGAGATACACTTTCATATTCTGGAGACATTACTGTGACATCAACTCGTCCTTTACTGGGAATTCAACATGAGTATGTCAGGGGAGTTAAATACAGACCAATCATTGAATGTTTTTAGAAACTGTAAGTAATGATTGATATTTATATTGGATTTCAGCAGGGCTTGACATTAACTTTGACATTAACTTTTTTGCCCTCCGCACTGTGGCTAGTGGTTTTCCAAAGTTTGGCCATTTTCACTGGCCACAATTTTAAGATTGATACCAAGGGGAAAAACTGCCATAAAGATATTTGGCAGCAGGTATATTAGGCTGCGGTCACTTTAAGACCTGGCGCACTGACCAATCATACTGTTACACATGCATTTTCTTTCTCAACTGTTTACATTGACTTGAGCGCTGAATGGCCGTTGGCGGTTTGGAGCTCAATCTCCAAAAACGTCTAAACAAATTGTCAAATGTACGTTTATATATAAGTCGCATATTTGAGTCCTAAATAACTATATTCTTACTTAAAAAAACTCTTAAAACTACATACCTTAACACAACAACGGTAGTAATTGTAAAATTATTATGGTTTGCTCATCCGCCATGACACTCTCTGTGAGAAATGTTGCAAGCGGATATAAATGGTGAAGCAGTTCCCTTTGTGATACTGGTAGAATATGGCATGGCTGGAAAAGGCTCTCAGCCAATATGATTCTAGAACCAGAGAGAACAGTTATATGTATATATATATATATATACAAACTAGTGCTGTGAATCGATTAAACATATTTATAAATCGCACATTTTTTGTAATTAATTGCGATTAGTCGCACCTAACAATAAAGATTTACTATATTTTTATATTGTAATAATTTCACATTTAATTTCCAAATTAATGTAGAAACAACTTTAAGACAAGACAGTAGCCTATTTTTTAAATATTTGTTTAACGGCATCTTTTTATGAAAGAAGGCCAGTATCACCGATACCAACACTGCTGATGTCTCTATGAAATTGATTTTTTCTCAATTTTCGATATTATTATAACATTACAGTATAATTGAAAGCAATGAATTTGAAAATGTATTAGGCTTTACAAAAATATAACAACTTTTAATTCAGTCACACAGTTTTTCTGCAGAATGTGCACAGGAGTCAAGAGGCTGCCTTTACACTAAAAATGCACAGATCCGATCTTTTGACCCGCCTGTTTACATTCACGGTAGACGTCACACCACCCAAAATGATTGTCGGTGATCGCTTTACTATGCACATGGTAGATCATCTGGTTTTGAATGGCCTTTCTAAAGATCCCACCTGGCCACCTCAATAAAAAGCGGCGAGCGAGCGCATACAGGTAGGACACATCTGCTTCTAATAGGCTACAATACTATCTTTGTGGGCAAACGTGTCACCTTCGCCTTGTGGTGGCTTGGAATTTTAAGGGGAATCGGATAGGCCTATACGTGTTTAGACGTAGATCGAATATCCAGATATCGAATATCCAGATGTCGGATATCTGATTTAAAAACACATTTGGAAGTTGCTCAGATCGGATGCGAAAAAATCGGATCTCATGCGGATTTTTGTGTTTACACATGTGCAACAAATTCCGATCTGTATCAGATGTAGCCTATTGTAGCTTTTATTGTTATTAATTTCAATAACATTATATAGGCTAAACTGTATATAATACTGTCAATATATATAATGCTGTCAATATAACACTACAATATGATATCACGTTTATTTAAGCATTTGCATAAATAAGAGCGTGATCATATATTGTAACACTAGCCAAAGGATGACGGGAAAAAATGGATGCTGTGTAAGTAGCACAATAAAATATATATTTACAATAATATACAATAAATATTATATATTAATAATAATTGATTATATATATATATATATATATATATATATATATATATATATATATATATCATTTAGCAGATAATGCTATTCAAACAATGCTGATCACAGATACAAATCTAAGTACAGTCACCGTTATCCCAACAAACCTGAAACAATCAGATGATCTATGGGCCTCACAAACACTTACCCCGAGTGTCTGTTCAGGGAGTTCCTTCAGGAGAGAAATCTGCTCTGCATCTTTTGCAGTGATCCGAAGAACCTGGTCTCTTTAGAAACATTTATCCAATTTCTTTAGCTTCAATATTCAGAATAATGAATATAGTATTTTGCATGTTTTAGATAAATAAAATAGAAACTGGCACATGGAAGTCACAGTTTGTTTCACTGTATTTCAGCTGTTAGTATATCATAGGAGAATATGATAACACATTTATTTATTAACCGGGAATTTGAATGCATAAAGTAAGGGATAGGCTAGACACAAGAGAACTCACCCCTCAAAAGTCACTTTGCCAAATACGGCCACAAAAAGAGCCGTTAGAACCAGTAACCCCTTCATCTTGCTGCTTGAAGTAGAGTTTCTCATAGTAAGCAACCCCTTTATATAGGCCTACTATCATGGTGGTGATTATGACTGGATTCGAGGAGCTAACAGGGTCAGGGCTCAGACAAACCTGCTGCTTTGGTTCTCACAACCTTATAAAACACTGATGATGGAGTTTAAGGGATGAGAGCATTGCATCTGTTTTCTCTCCTGTTTCTAAATATAGCAAGTCAGGGTTTATTGACAAGAAACCAAGTTGCTGTACTTTTTTCAAGTCCATGGTTCACTGTCAAATGAGGAGGTAAACTGGAAATTCAGTCTATAGTCACTACAGTTCATATTTTACGACAATCTACATATTTGTATGTCTTTTATGCAAACCTACTCATTTGTTTTCTGTGATATTTTGATGTTATTTTGCGGATAATGCTAATGTAAGTTTTTGTAGAAATTATGAGAGTGATGTGATCATTGAAAGCATCAACAATGGGTTTGAAATTATAAAGAAATCAGTAAGTTTTTGTGTGTGTGTGTGTGTGTGTGTGTGTGTGTGTGTGTGTGTGTGTGGCGAGGCCAGTTAAAATGTTGATAGGGTGAACACCGAATAAGCTGAATGATTAAGAGCAAAAGTTTAGGTGTGTCAAAGTTTTGAAATGAATTTTTACATACATTTTTCCTGTTAAAGTGCATTCTTTTTTGTTGTTGTTATCTAAGCCTTTTTGCATTAAAGAAATACCCCCTTTGCATGTGAATTGAATATCATTCAATAACATAATAATCTAAACAAACAGCAGTTGAAGGACAAAGTGAATAATTCAATTATTTATCTGACTCCAATATAATCAATCTGACCCCATTAAAGTTGTATCCTTTAACTTCTTATTCTTTAAAGTTAAAAATCTTTCTTAGAACTGATAGGATAGAAAACATAGGATTTAACCTGAATGTTTAGATAACAAAAGTTACATTCACTTTAGCTTTCAACATTATCAGGTAAAAGGAAAGAAGGAAAGAGTTCCACCAATATTTGCTCAAATAGTCTGATTAAATAAAATAAAAAATTAAACTTCTGTCGCCTGCTTCAAACTTATTTCTTTAGAGGAATTTAAAGATCAGCAGGATAGGCTTGATGCAAATTTTACTCTTATATGACTAGTTCTCTTACGAGAGGTTCTCTCGTATTGCGTAAGTTGCTTACGCTATGGGTAAAGTCATCTTTTCTCGAGATATTGAAGCCAAAAATTGGCCTTCAGCCATCCGTGCCTGCTACACTATCCGGCGTCAGTATCCTTTTTCTGCCAGTGTGTGTTCGCCGCTGCGACACACACTCTCTCTTCTTCTGAAAGAGTGTGAGGCGTTTTTATAAAAATGCCTCGCATTTCCTGTGGCTCTTGCAGAGCCCCGCTCAGCGACAGAGACCGCCACGTGATCTGCGCTCTCTGCCTGGGCCGAGACCACGCAGCCCTCGCTCTGTCTTCGGGCGGCTGCGTCCACTGCGTCGATATGACAATGTCGACCCTGCGGGCTCGACTTGACATGTTCAACGCCGAAGCTGCACCTCTGCCTGCCTCTGCTGGACCGCGCAGTAAGAAGCGTCGCTCCCAGAGGCCACCGGAGCCTGCCATGGCCTACGAGCGCTCGCCGGAACCTTCCCCTCGAGCCTCACTATCTCCTTCTCCGCTCTCCCTTACGGACGCACAGATGCCGGCCGCCGCCCTCACTGTTGCCGTTTCGGGAGATGAAGCGGACGGAGACGCCATTGATGACAGCTGTTCCCTCCTGGCTTCAGGAAGTGAAGACTGGTCTGGATCTAACCCGGACCCCGCCCCTTTGCTCCAGGAGTCCGGTGGGACTCGGGCCAGCGTGGATGCCGAACTCATTCGCCTCCTCACCAAGGCCATCGGCCAACTCGGCCTCGAGTGGTCCCCACCTGAGGAGCCCGCACCCAACAGGCTCGATGGGTGCTTTTTACCTGCAAAGGCTTGCCCTCCCGTCTAAAGCTTGCCGGGCCACATCAGCTCTCGTCGGCCGCGCTTTCACCGCTGCTGGACAGGCCGATTCCGCCCTGCACTCGATGGCAGTGCTTCAGATTCTCCAAGCCGATCTCCTCCGTGACGTTCCTCCGGGAGAATGGTCCCTGCATTCTCAAACAGTCCAGCTGCTGTGGCGCCTTTTCGACAAAGCGAAAGTCGACCTATTTGCGTCAAAAGACAACGCTCATTGCCCAATGCCTTTTCTAAGAATGAGGACGCGCTGGCCCAAGCATGACCCAGCTGCCCACTGTACAAATTTGGTTCCTGGAGCTGATGCGGCTGACGGACTTAGCCCCATGGTCGATTCCGGTGAGAAGGGATCTCCTCTCTCAAGCCGGCTGATCGATTTGGCATCCTCATCCAGAGCGCTGGTCTCTGCATGCATGGATAATCAACAGATACCCGTTGTCCTGCCAGAAGGGGTTGTGAACACGATCACGCAGTCTAGAGCTCCTTTCTTTGAGAAGGCTCTATGCGTCTAAATGGTCTGTGTTTACTAGCTGGTGCACCGACAAAAACCTAGACCCACAAACCTGTGGGGTCTCTGGGGTGCTTTGTTTCCTTCAAGAGCTACTGGATAAGGGCAGGACCCCTTCCACGCTCAAAGTATATGTTGCGGCCATTGCGGCGTTCACAGAGTCGACGCGCGGCCAGTCAATAGGAAGGAATTAGTTTGTCATCCGATTCCTTAGAGGAGCCAGGAGGATGAATCCCCCGCGACCTCCGTCGGTTCCTATTTGGGATCTTTCTATGGTCCTGGAGGCCATGAAAGCACATCCCTTTGAACCTTTACAGACCGTGGATCTGAAATACCTTTTGCTCAAAACCGCTTTTCTGATAGCCCTGTCTTCAGTCAAGCGTGTGGGTGACTTACACGCATTATCTGTTAACGCGGCGTGTCTCGAGTTTGGACCTAATGACTCTAAAGTCATCCTCAAGCCGAGACATGGTTATGTCCCCAAAGTGCTTGGCACTCCCTTCAGAGCGCAGGTGATTACGTTATCAGCAGTATTTCAGATACATGTATTTAAAATACGTATTTGAAATACAAAATACTATTTTGTATTTTGTATTTTAAAGCCTTTGGAAAAAATCAAATGTAATTTGTATTTAAATACATTTAAGATGAGTATTTTTGTATTTTCAAAATACATAAAATACTTTTTGCCAGTCAACCTCTTTATCAGGGTATTGATTTTGTGCATCAACTAGTTCAGACATTCACTAGTTCAGACATTCACTATAGCTCAGCACTGGATCAGAGAATTTTTTTTGGAATAAGGTGAGAATGTCATGATCAATTCTACTTGTTGATTAAAGTTAAAATAGTGCATTATTCACTTCAGTTAACATGAAAGAATAAAAGAGCACAGACAAGTGGGAAAATAGCATTAGCCAATCAGTCTTGACCGGTTGTTGATTTTGATCAACTAGCTTGTCAAATGTGTTTAAAGCATTACTGTATGTTAGGGCTGGGTGATATGACACTATATCATAGCGATGATATAGAGTTTGAATTGATGGAACTTTTTCTAAATTGTTTACATAAATAGGCCTATTTGTGGGGTAAGTAAATATCCGTGCAGCTTTTAGTGGGCAGGAATTATTGGAACGTTGGAGTGGAAAAACAAGCACTGATGAATGATACACCACAAAAATCTTCAGCTTTTAGTTTTATTGTACATAAAAAAATAAAAATAAAAAAGGGGTAAATAGTGTCAAATGAATCTAAATTAATTCTAATTTTAAATTGTAGATACACTTTCTAATTTTAATAAACTTATAGAAACAAATAAACTTTACATAAAATAAACATAAAATTACTTAAAGGGGTCATATAATGGTACATGCACTTTTACAAGTTGATTGTACTGAAATGTGTGTTGGCAGTGCCTGTACACAACCATCATAAAATTATAAAAATCCATCCAGTGTTTTTTTTTTAAATCTTCTTATGTTTTCCCCTCTCTCAAATCAAGCCGTTCGATTTTGTGACGTCACAAAATCGACGCCCCTCCCACGATTGTTGATTGACAGCAGCGTTTCAACACAGACCCGCCCTCGCTCGTGAGCGAGCTGTCAATCATAGCCCGCGCGGACCGGCGCGGTCATTGTTGATACGCTGGAGCACTGTCTATGAGCAGAATGGCTTCTAAGCGATTGTGGTGTTCTGTTCTTGGATGTAATAAGGAACACAGCATCATTTTGATGTTCCTAAATCCGAACCGCTGAAGACACAGTGGCTGAGTTTTGTTTTCGAAGGGAATATTCCCCACGATCAACTGCTTTACAAACAAGGTCATTATAAAGCTGGTTTTGCTAAGAAGCTGCTCCTGAAAAAAGGATCGGTACCAACCATTATTCGTGTTCCTGCTGCACCTCCAGAAGAAGAAGTGAGTGTAACATTTATTAACCTTATTATTAATATTTATATGAATCTTTGCAAATCGCTAGCACGCTTCACGATGAATGCGGCTGTTTACACTCAGGGTACATTACGGCATGTTTTCTATGTACGATGTTCTCAATATAATTAATAATCCCACGTTTATAATGAACAACGCGTTATGGTTATTGTGTTGCGTTACAAACGGTGTACGCACAGAACAGAGGGGTGGGGTAAGCAAAGCTCATTATCATTTAAAGACACATGCACTTAAACGGCGTGCTGAAAACAGAGCTGTTTTTGACCAGGTAAAATGAGTGTTTTCTTACAATACTAATGAGAATTTTTAATTAAAGTATATTATAAACTTTTAATTTAGACCCTAAAGAATCATATTAGCTTGTACAAAAATGGCATTATATGACCCCTTTAAAAAGCATTGGACTACCTGCAAAAAACAAAAACAAAAAATACTCAAAAGAGTTTGAAATTCAGTTTATTCTGTGGAATCAAAACTGATATTGAGAATTGTGAAACCATGATACTGTTACTGTGAAGTAAAATTGAGATTTTGGTAATATCGCCCATCCATATTCTTTGTTAGATAGCAGAAAAGGTTCCCACAGTTTTACATACAGTATGAATTTTTTAATAGTGTTCACCACAAGTAATAGACTACATTGTAACCAGAAAGAAAGAAAGAAAGAAAGAAAGAAAGAAAGGGCAGAGATGAGGTTAGGAATGAAAAGTCAGTCGGCCTGTGTAGTTTCTTCATTCACTGTGACCTATGCCTGCACTGGATGGCCAATTTCACATGTATTTTGTGTATTTTCAAAATACAAAATACTGTATTTGTATTTAAATACATTTTTTCACACAGTATTTTGTATTTGTATTTAAATACATTTTTTCACACAGTATTTTGTATTTATATTTTAAATACATTTCCATGTATTTATGCCCATCTCTGCCAAGGGCCTCGCCACCTCGAAACAGAGTCTGTCCAGGTGGATTGTGGACGCTATTGCGGCAGCATATGCGTCTAAAGACCTTGCAGTGCCCCTTGGGCGTCAGGGCTCATTCCACTAGAGGCATGGCCTCGTTCGTCCCACCAGCGGGATTTCTATTCACGACATTTGTATGGCGGCAGGCTGGGCCTCCCCCTCTACATTTGTTAGGTTTTATAACTTAGAAGTTCCTGCCCTGCAGGCTAGACTTTTGTCAGTCTAAGTTACAAGTATGTTCTGCTCAGATTCGTTCGCGCGCAGGCTGCTCTCACATTAATCCTAGCTCCCCTGGTTGAGCTGCACTATAAGGGTAGATATTCCCATTTCAGTATGGACCGGCTGTGCCGCTCTGTATTCCCTTCAGTCGATGAAAACCAAGTAAGCAGCTCCAGAGCCCGTCCTTTTATACGCTAAGCCACGGCCATTCTGGCGGGCTATGACGAGTGGGGGCGCGACGTCACGCAGGGCTCAGCGTTGACAATAAATACAAAATTAAGGATAATTTTTGGCTTCAATATCTCAAGAAAAGATGGCTTTACCTGTAGCGTAAGCAACTTACGCAATACTCGTTCCCTCTTCTAGAGAGAAACGAGGTTAAGTTAGTAACCGAGTACGTTTTTAGTGTTAAGGAATAAAAACATCTGACCTGCTTCCTGTTTATTATATCATTATTCTGATTAATGGGTTTCACCCTACAGGCATCATATGTAAATGTGGGCGATCATGTGTTGATGCGTCTGGATGATGTCACAATATTGCATGAATTCAAAACAAATTATTTTTGCCTTTTGGTTTTACTAATGTATTGCATTCTTATAATGCCATATAAATGCTATTTGGACTGGAGAGGAAGTTTTGAGTTCTTTTACTGCAAGATTAATAAAAAATCGAATTGAATTGATTAGCTAATAAGTATTTCCATATTATGGCCAATAACCAATAAATGGTCTATTAAAATTATATACTCTTTTGTCTAAATTAATAAATAAATAAAACACTAAAAACTAAAATAAATCGTTAATAAAGTGAATTTAAACATTGAGGGGAGGGTCACCCAACTTTCTTAGTCTAGGGGGAGGGTCACCCAACTTTTGTATTCATAAAAACAGCAACATTTGTAAGTGGCTTGTTGGGTGCATATTTTTCCATGTAGCATGTAGCTCTCTCAGTCTCGGCCCCCCATCGCTAGCAGATGGGTCTGACCCAACAAAAATCCAGTTTGGTGCAGTACGCGCTCAGAAAAAGTGCATCATGTCAGAACAGAACGCCAATGAAATATTTACCCGGCAAAGCTTTAAAGCACGAGCAAATAATGAACTTTTGTGATTATGAATAAGTGCAGTCAGTGTCCCGTGAGTGTAACTCTATACATTATGATGTGAATGTACGTCGAGTTTTACAGTATTGGGACTGAGGCGCCAGAACTGCAGCTGATAGAATGTGTGCTGTAGCACGATACTACCATATTTTAGTTTCCATGCTTATTGTGTTTCCACAACAATGTTAGTGTAGATCTACTGAAATGGCCACCATAACAGTGGAGTGTGATGTGTAAGACGAGAAAGCAGAAGTTAACGCCTGTTTCACACATACTCCGTGTGCAGTGCGTAGGCTATGCGGTGCAGGAGTGGCACGCTATAGTGCTTTCACATGCTGCGTTTGCAGTGTGCAACTGATCACAAACACATAGGCCTACTCACTATTTTTATTTCAAATCCAGAAGTTATCAGCAACTTTTATTTAAAAAAAAGTTTAGTCAGCATTGAGATTTTCTTTGCACACATACACTCTTTAATATACGTATTCACGTTTAAACACAATTTAATCAACGTATTATTCAATGCATTAGGCTACTTCTATATAGATTTATATATTTGCTCAAGCAAGAAGTAAAATATTTAACCAGTACTTATTAAAATCGCAGACATTTTAAATTAAAACGTAAAATTGACATAAAGAGCCGACTCTCATACCTTTTATTTTGCATTTAAATTTTAATACAATAAATCTTGCATGTCACAAAGAACTTGTTTTTCCACCTCCATGAATGAGACGAGTGTTGTTCATTATGTAGCCTTGTTGAGGTAAATTGTAGTTTTCCTTGCTTTACCCCTGTCTTAAAGTAAAAACGATGACTGTGAAAAATAGTAGTATTTAATTAAATACATTTATGGTGAGATTACTACATTTTATTTAATTAAATTAATTTATGGTGAGATTATTATATTTTCATGTCAATCTGTGTTCATTTTGACCACGAACCATGCGCTGTCACTTTAATTCAGCGTTTGCAGCACAGCAGAAATAGACTCGTGTGCAGTGTGAAACATATATCGTACTGTATCTATGGTGTGAAAGCTCTAACCTGTTAACATGGGGACGGAAATAAATACGCACCGCAAACAGAGTAGGCCTATGTGTGAAACGGGCGTATAGTCGTTTGTCATGGTTGTAAAAAAACAATGGCTATCTGAACATCTTTGCCAAGCGCAAACCAGTACAGAAGTAATCATTAAATTATCGGGGAGGGTCATGCCTTTTTTCACAATCATTTTGGACGGTCATAGAAAAATGTATTGCTGGCGAAGGGAGGGTCAAGTCTATTTTGACTATAGATCTCAAAACTCCTCCGGTAGCCCCTTAAATAAAAAACGAACAGTCCCTAAAGATTACATTTAACAGTGTCATTAAAGTTAGTGTTTTTAAAGATGAACTTTAAGAGAGCATTTCGATGATGACAAATATAATCTAAATGTAAAAATAGAGGAAATCAGCATGCACAATTAAATATCCGATATTAACTGATACTGATAAATTACAAAATCTCTAATAACGGCTGATAAATTATATGGTACAGATATATCAGTGTCCAGAAGCATTTTAGAGCTGAACAGCATATTCTTTATATTTGATAATGTATATCAAAGCAACATCCATAAGATGGTGATTCTTTATGTTGTTTTTATTAACACTCTTTTATACACTTCGACACAAAAGAAATATTGTTGTATGTTTAATATGGATTATTCTTGGTGTGCTCCATGATGGCCATCAGGGCCAGCCAGGTCTCCTCAGCAGTCGGGACGATCTGATCGGCTGGCAGGATGAAACCATAGTGACCAGTGTCTCTCAGCTCAAAGGTGTAGGAGTACTTGATGCCCTGATCGTAAGTCCAGTCAATAGAGCCTCCACTGGCTTGGTCTGAGAACAAAACAGAGATTGTTAGCAAGGTAACCGTGATGCAAAACTAACGTTTAGTGAATCTTATTAAACTTACAGATGGTGGTAATGATGCTTCCATATTTGTAGATAGTGTTATACAATGACTGCAGCTTAGTAACGGCCTTTCCGGCGAGCTCATGCTGAAGAGACAATACAGGATTCATTTTAAATGTTGTTAAAAATATATCTCGAATATTATGTTTCCACATACATACCAGTTCAGCCTGGTCCTTGGCAGGAGTGTGCGTGTATCCGTATGGATACAGGAGAAACTGGGAATAGCTGTGGATGGACACAAAGGCCTTGAGTTTGCCGTGAGATTTCACAAAGTCCACAATGGCCTTGACCTCTGGCTCAGAATGAGCACTGGGTCCATGGTAGGCCTGATTGCATGGGTCACTGCTGGATCCAGGACCTATAGATGAAAAAGGTGAAACAGAGAATTACAAAAAAAGTATTACATATTTCAATCTTTACAGTCCCTTAAAAGTTACAAGTAACACTTATTTCAATAGTCCACTTTAGACATTCTACTAACTACAAGTAGCTTTGCAGCCAACTACATGTCAACTACCAGTCATTAGAGTATAGTAGACTTTCTGCTTAATATCTGCTAACACTTTATTTTGATGGTTCTACATTCTACTGACTATAAATACTTTTGCAAGTACATGTCAACTCATTTTACTAACCCTAACCTAACAGTCTACTAATAGTCTAAAGAGAGTTAGCTAACATGTAGTTGCAAAGTTACTTACTGTACAGTATACTTATGAATTATAGTATGAATGTCTTAAGTGGACTACTGAAATAAAGGGTAACCAAGTTACATTTTTAGGTTGGTCTGCCTCAGTGGTCTACTAGTCCAAACACTCATCAATGTCAAAATAATTGAGATGACCAATCAAGTCAAAGAAGGCAGGTGTCACGGATTCACTCAGCACACCTCAGCCAGCGTCAACTCTGCACACCTGGTCCCGATCACACTCACCCGAATTCTGATTCACAGCACCTGCAGCTCATCACTTCACATGCCACGCTCACTCTGGATATAAACCCCAGTCACCTCACAGTTCACTGTCCGGTCTCGTCTTCAGACATCTGTGACTCCCCAGCGCTATTCCCATACGACTCTGTTATCCCGCAAGTATTCTCAAGTTCAAGACTTTCATAACTCTCTGTGTGTTCTCTGTCAGTATCAGTGATCACCTGGAATACCTCAAGATCAAGACCAGTCCTGTTTGTCTCTACCAGCGAAGCTTCATTATTCCCTGTTCAATGCCCTGAGTGACTATATCTGTTTCATGCATTCTCAAGACTCTAAGTTCAACGTTATATTCCCTGAGTTTGACCTTTTATGCTTCCTTGCTATCCGGAGCTGCATACAGTGTCTAAATAAACCTTTGTTATCATTATCTCTGTGTCCTTGTTCATACAGTGGTGTGACAGAAGGCAGACCCCCCACCTGCCCCAAGACATGGGCCTTACAGTACAATTGCAATGATAAAAACATCTCACCTCCAAAGTTAGAGTCCCAATTTCTGTTGGGATCAACTCCAACACAGTTAGAGCCTGGGTTTGGCTTTCTGGTTTTACGCCACATGCGGTGTTCCTTCTGGTCCTATCAGACACACACTAATTATTCATTATATTTAACGAATAATCCAGGAAACTCACTCTCCCAACAAAGTCTGTGAACCATCCCCCCAAAACTGCAAATAACATCCCAAATGCATCTGGTTACAGGACACATGAAGAATCTGAATCTGAATATATAACCACTTGAGAAATGTATAAACATGTATACAATTTTCCCATCTCATGATCATCTTCCTTTTATAGGGTTTGTCTGGTGTATTAATTCAAATTAGTTTGGATTAATGTTTCAGAATTGCATACTATGATTAACTAAAATCACATGTGTACTGTAGCATGTTTGGTATCTATGAACTCCAATTTTCATTCCTTGTTTGTTAATTTACATTATATTTTGCGAACTCTGACATTAGTATTATAAGAATCTTGAAGGTTCTTTTGTTAAACACCCAATTAAATTACACATACATGGCCGGCTAGAACACAAAGGATCGTAAAGTTTCCCGCCAAAGGAAAAACTTCTTATTGGCTCACACACCTCCAGAGGGAGTGACATCTTCACACTTTAAAAGATGACTGATCATAAGATCAACCAGTTTTTCCCTGTTTTCTGAGAAATTCTGATGTGAAGATGATGCTGAGCTAGAAGTCTTCCAAGGGCCCTTAAGTTTGTGCCAGGCTACAACCTTGCATTCACCAAAGATCCTCTGACTCAAACTGGTTCTCAGGATAGTTTTACTCAAATGGGTGAAACATGCAAGTATCAAACTTATTTCTCCATTATTTGATAATTCCCTACCCCTTTTAAAGAAGGGTGTGTTAGAACTAAAAACTGATGGTTTGCTCAAGGCTATTGATCTGCTGAATTTCAAACAATGCTATAACTTCTCGCTTTCCTGTGTTCTGCTTCAGCTCTCTTTTCCTTGGGAAACTGTATGCATGTGTGTGTGTATATACACTCACCTAAAGGATTATTAGGAACACCATACTAATACTGTGTTTGACCCCCTTTCGCCTTCAGAACTGCCTTAAAGGAGTAGTTCACTTTAAAAAAAAACTTTTGCTGATAATTTACTCACCCCCATGTCATCCAAGATGTCCATGTCTTTCTTTCTTCAGTCGAAAAGAAATTAAGGTTTTTGATGAAAACATTCCAGGATTTTCCCCCATATAATGGACTTCAATGGGACCCAAACAGTTCAAGGTCCAAATGACAGTTTCAGTGCAGTTTCAAAGGGCTTTAAACGATACCAGGCAATGAATAAGGGTCTTATCTAGCGAAACAATCGGTCATTTCAAAAATAAATAAAAAAGTTTAAGTTTTATAAGCACAAATGCTCGCCTTGCTCTGTTCTGTGATGCGCGTTCGTGACGTCACGTAATACGCAATTACGTTGAAAAGGTCATGCTTGAAAAAATTCTGTCCTGAAGAAAATGTTCTTTTAGGCTTTTTAATATTAAAGCACCCAGGATACGTGCACGAAATGGCCATTTTAAACGATAAACTGACACAAATACGTTTGAATATGTGTATATGGTCCTCCTTCCGCACATTTTTAAACACGTCATACGTGACCTTTTCTACGTAATTGCGTCTTACGTGACGTCACGAACGCGCATCACAGAACAGAGCAAGGCGAGCATTTGTGCTTATAAAACTTAAACTTTTTTATTTATTTTTGAAATGACAGATCGTTTCGCTAGATAAGACCCTTATTCATCGTCTGGTATCGTTTAAAGCCCTTTGAAGCTGCACTGAAACTGTCATTTGGACCTTGAACCGTTTGGGTCCCATTGAAGTCCATTATATGGGGGAAAATCCTGGAATGTTTTCATCAAAAACCTTAATTTCTTTTCGACTGAAGAAAGAAAGACATGGACATCTTGGAGGACATGGGGGTGAGTAAATTATCAGCAAAAGTTTTTTTAAAAGTGAACTACTCCTTTAATTCTATGTGGCATTGAGTCAACAAGGTGCTGAAAGCATTCTTTAGAAATGTTGGCCCATATTGATAGGATAGCATCTTGCAGTTGATGGAGATTTGTGGGATGCACATCCAGGGCACGAAGCTACCGTTCCACCACATCCCAAAGATGCTCTATTGGGTTGAGATCTGGTGACTGTGGGGGCCATTTTAGTACAGTGAACTCATTGGGCCCTATCTTGCACCCAGCGCAATTGACTTTGTACACCGACGCATGTATCATTCCTATTTTGCACCCACGCAAAGCGCGCTTTTCCCTCCACAGAAGCACGTCGCTAAACTAGGGAATGAACTTGCGCTCCCTGGGCGGTTCAGCGCAAAAAAGGAGGCGTGTTCCGGCGCAAATGTTCCTTCATGCTATTTTGCAGGTTTAGAAAACAATTGCGCCACTAACCAGGAAAAAATAGTTTAAAGTCAGTGGCGTGTTGCGCATGTTATTCATATGCTATTTTAAGGGCGCATGCTTGGCCATAATCAATGTAGCGTGTGCACAACGCGCATACACTTTGATTATCTCATCTACACAGAAGCAGCAGTTTTCATTTTTGCAAATCATACATTATTACGATAGATAGATAGATAGATAGATAGATAGATAGATAGATAGACAATTTATTATAAAAGCATACATCTAGCTTACACATTTACCCAAATTATCATACGCCTGTTTAACCGAAGTTAATTTGGGTGGGTTTCTCCATTTCAATGTAACTTGAATGTAATGTGAGATGATGCTCTGATTGGTTTATTTCACGTTACGCCCAAACCACACCTATGAATAATGAAGCTACTTCAGACCAACCCATTTTAGATTTGCGCCTGGCGCAAGAGTCATTTATCCCGCCGGGAAAATAGCAACAGCGCCCAAGACCCGCCCACAAAGTTACTTGCGCTTTGCGCTTGACACTTGCGTTTCAGATCGTTAAAATAGGGCCCATTGTCATGTTCAAGAAACCAATTTGAAATGATTCGAGCTTTGTGACATGGTGCATTATCCTGCTGGAAGTAGCCATCAGAGGATGGGTACATGGTGGTCATAATGCTCAGGTAGGCCGTGGCATTTAAACGATGCCCAATTGGCACTAAGGGGCCTAAAGTGTGCCAAGAAAACATCCCCCACACCATTACACCACCACCACCACCAGCCTGCACAGTGGTAACAAGGCATGATGGATCCATGTTCTCATTCTGTTTACGGCAAATTCTGACTCTACCAT
Organism: Abramis brama; assembly: GCF_963993115.1. Classification (NCBI taxonomy): domain Eukaryota; kingdom Metazoa; phylum Chordata; class Actinopteri; order Cypriniformes; family Leuciscidae; genus Abramis; species Abramis brama. The sequence continues at coordinate 21,895,484 of NC_139982.1, read as the reverse complement.
CTGAATGTCTCAACAGAAATCGAGACTCATCAGACCAGTCAACATTTCTCCAGTCTTCAACTGTCCAATTTTGGTGAGCTTGTGCAAATTGTAGCCTCTTTTTCCTATTTGTAGTGGAGATGAGTGGTACCCGGTGGGGTCTTCTGCTGTTGTAGCCCATCCGCCTCAAGGTTGTGCGTGTTGTGGCTTCACAAATGCTTTGCTGCATACCTCGGTTGTAACGAGTGGTTATTTCAGTCAAAGTTGCTCTTCTATCAGCTTGAATCAGTCGGCCCATTCTCCTCTGACCTCTAGCATCAACAAGGCATTTTCGTCCACAGGACTGCCGCATACTGGATGTTTTTCCCTTTTCACACCATTCTTTGTAAACCCTAGAAATGGCTGTGCGTGAAAATCCCAGTAACTGAGCAGACTGTGAAATACTCAGACCGGCCCGTCTGGCACCAACAACCATGCCACGCTCAAAATTGCTTAAATCACCTTTCTTTCCCATTCTGACATTCAGTTTGGAGTTCAGGAGATTGTCTTGACCAGGACCACACCCCTAAATGCATTGAAGCAACTGCCATGTGATTGGTTGATTAGATAATTGCATTAATGAGAAATTGAACAGGTGTTCCTAATAATCCTTTAGGTGAGTGTATGTTAGATTAGTTCAAGTGTTTAATGTAGTAAAAAAAGTCTTGTTTGTATCACACTCGAGGTTGTTTTGCTCATAACTGGAGTCCCTAATCATGCAGATTTTGGCTACATACTCTGAGTAGTACTGTACAGTAAGAAAATTAACATTTCTTAAAATTAATAAATAATTAATAATGAGTGTTCACTGGACGAACAGGTTAGTTGATTCTGTTACTTAATTCTGCTACATCTAGTTAATTCTATTAACTGATCCAAATATTTATAATTAATTATAACAAGTTATTCATATTTCTTTTGAGCTAATTTGCTACACGGACCTTAAACAAACAGATTCGCGATTGAAAAACAGTCAGTTGGGATTTATTCCCAAAATATAGTTTTTCTGAATTGAATGTGCATGTGAAATCTTCCAGGCATCAGACTCTAAAACTCACACTGATGTGGGTGTAGGCGAAACCATCAGGGTTGGTGATGATCTCCAAGAAGATATCATATTTGTTAAGGATGTCGGTGAGGATGAGGTCATGTCCATAGACGGTCACAATCTTCACAAGACAAAACACACGGGTATATGTGCTTAAGTCAATTCGTGTTCCATTATACCAATGAATATTTTTAAAAGCATGTTTATATTTGCTAACTCAAGAATAAATAGCTTTACCTTCTTGGCAAACCATACTCCACAGGCCTGGGTGATCCATTCTCTGGAGTGGATGCCAGTGTCAATCCAGATACCTGGACGGTTCGCTCCAGTGCTGAACTGAGTGAAAGTACATGCATGATCACAATGAAAAAAGCATAATTATATTACACATCCTGCATTTAAATATACATTGAGAAAGTATGAATGATATTCAAAATCTATTTTGAAGCTGAATAATGTACATTTTTAGAGTTAAAATAGGCTACTGCGGAGCCATTCATAGTTTAAACTTTCTCCACTATAAACAGTGTGCTTTAGGAGTGCTATGAAAATTCCTTTGTTTTGAGCAACACATTTATTCTACACAACACCAAGTTACCAATTGCGTGAGTTGTGGGCGGGGCTATATGTGAGTTCACAGATACTCCCATAAATAGTTATATTAGGTGGGGCAAGTGATGCAGAAATTTCATCATAAATCTGGAAATGTTTTGGATTTTGAAAAAGTAATGAGGAGTGATTAGTAAAACCTGATATCATATTGTTGTCACGAAGTCTAGGCGTGATGTAGGTAGAAGACAGGATGAGGATGAAGAATTATAGACTTCAAGAAGAAAGATTACCATAACCAAACTTAAGTTCTTGTGTTAACAACAACCAGATAAATACACATGTAAATTAGGATAATTAACAACACACAGCTGGAGAGAATGACTAATCATATCAGTGACCATAGTGACAAACTCAGACGGGAAACTAGAACAGATTATGTGTTACAATTGTAGACATACATTTGTTTCAAATTCTTTTTTATTTGTTTGTCTGTTGATGTCCAGTGCATTCACTTTTTTATTAATTGAATGTTAATTTTTCGTTTAAACTTTTCACTCAAATTGTTCAAGTCCAACTGAAATCAAAATTGACCCTATTTACTTTGTTAGCGCATATTACTAGTCTTGTGGTGAAAAATTAATCTGTGCAAGTTAATACACAGAAAAAATTGTTTGCCGTCGTAATCTTTAATCAAAGTCTGAAAAGTTACTTCCGGTCTGGAATGGCGTTTCTTCTCTGATGATGTAGGTTTGACGGCTTGGTTTGGGAAACGCTTAACCACTCCCCTCAAACCGTTAGTCTGCTATGAGCGAGAGATGGAGAGGAGGAGCGCTAGAGTAAAACCCTGCCCTCTGTTCAATATTCCGTTTCACTGGGAAATACGTCACAACACTGGAGAAAAGTCGTTTGCAACTTCCGGTTCACGCGGACTTTAATTGAATTGATAATTGATCATAGATAAGTATGAAATAAGAAAAATGCAAAATAAAAGCAGTAACGCTCTCAAACTTCTGGCTGCAAATAATAATCACATATACGGTGTTGGGTAAGTTACTCCAAAAACGTTATTTGTTATATTTAAAACCCCTCAACTAACAACAAAATGAGACACCAAGTTATGTGGACAGCCCCCGAAGAGCAACTAACACCCCAGGCATGAAAGCCATGTACGACCAGAGTTAACTCTGACTCCATTTCCCTACTGAAACACATATAATGCCCATACACATGAACATGCATATCTCAAGAACATTGTATGTATGATTAATTACTGTCTTATAGTTTCTTTTGTACTGTATACTGTTTTAAGCATGCTTTATGATAGATCCTCTAGTTAATGTAACCACAGCTATACACTGTTTCCTATCAAAATAATCCTCATTTAATACCCTACACATTGGTTTACATCACCTCTTCATTACATGCGCTGCAAAAGACCATGCTCGAAGAGTAAACTTTTCCTCCAAAGGTTAAAGTTACTATTGGTTCACTACCCCCCTGGAGGAGTGACTGTCCTCAGAGTTTAAAGAGCACCCGCACAGTCCCTCTGTCTCTCTTGCTCTTCTCTGTGTCTTCTGGTTGCTGTTTGTGTGGGGCGGGGGCCTCACCCGGCCCCAGAGCCGGCTTGCTCAACATATCAAGCCATGTGTAACTTCCACAACAGTAACAGAGTCAGACTAACTTCCCAAGTTCATCATAATTTCATCAATAATTTCTCCTGAGACTGCATCCAGGGGCTTTTTCAACACCCAATTGCAAGTATCATACAATTAACTAACTAAACATAGGCTTATATGTATTTATATTATAAGCTGTGAACCCCTTTGTTAACAAAGTTGTTTTGAAATAAGAAAATCCCGTTCTGTTCCGGTTTCATTCATTTTCACTTTTCCATTTCCCTTGTATGCGTTATTTGGGTCTAAGTTTTTGTTTAGATTATTATTAGATTATTAGATTAGATTATAGATTATTATTTAGTTTATAGTTACGTGTTTGTGATTTAGTTAAACAAAGCTTTTGTGTACATTCTTGCGAGTTGATTCTGGTCTACTTGTAAATCAAATTCAATTTAACGATGCGATCACAGCTACATGCTAAGAAAGAGTTATTTTTCCTGTGGTGATGAAAAATATCCTTTCTGAGAGTTAATAGACGATCAATACTGCTGGACAAACAGATTAACTGACTGTAATAATAATTCAGCTACATCGAGTTAATTCTATCAACTGATATTTATAAATACAAATATTTATAATTGATTATAACGAGTTATGATTAATTATTCATATTCCCTTTTAAGATAATTTGCTACAGTAATTAATTGCTAGCTACTAATTACATCTACAACAGTGTGATTAGATTACTGTACTAATTACTCTCTCTACAAAGTATTGCATTACTTATTACTTACCTCGACCAGTTGAACAATATATTTAGCATTCAGATCATCGCCTTCGCCTGCCTTCTCCGGCTCATCACCTCTATTGTTTTATATAGAATTGTTCTATAGTCTAGACTCTATACTATTTAATGCAATTATATCAAAAGTAACTGTAATCAAATTACAGAAAAAAATAAGAGTAATCCCTTACTTTACTTTTTCAAGGGAATAGTAATTAAATTACAGTAATTAATTGCTTAGTAATGCATTACACCCAAGACTGCACATATATAATTATTGATCATGGCATACCTTCAGGACGTTCAAGGGGCGTTTCTCATAGCTCTGACCAATCACAATTTGGCTGACCAGATTACTGTTTTCTTTCACAAGCATGTCCATGAAAGTGTAAATCTGCAAACAGCATGGTGAAGATCAAATGATTATAGATTTTGTGTGTAAAATTGTTTAAAAGATACAACAGGTACTGAAATTCTGAAAAAAACAAAAAAACATATGAAACGCATTGAAACACACTCACAGAGTTCAGGTCATGGTAGGTGGTGTAGACAAAATCGTCTGTATTTTTCGGAAAGGCGCGATATTTCACCATCTCACGTTTCTCCTCATCCAGCAAATCCTTATGTTACAGAAAGCCATCAAATAAGCAAGGATTTTTCAACTTTTTTTTTTTTTATACCACAGCTTTGAAATAGTCCCACCTGAACATTCTTAATCATGACATTATACTGGATCTGATTGTATGCCAGGAACGTCCTGACAGCCTGGAGGCTGTGAAAGGGGACAAGAACATCCACAGGCAGGGACTCATGAACGGGCTCCATCCAGAAGTCCAGCTGAACACAGAAGGAAACAAGGAAATCTGATGTTTACAGTTTCCCAGTTAAAATACGAAATGCATATGAGAAACATAAAAAATTTAGACATCTGGTCTTGATGTGAGACTTACCCCAAGATGCCTCTGTTCAGAAAGTTCCTTCAGGAGAGAGATTTGTGCCTCATCTTGTGCAGTGATCCGAAGAACCTGGTCTCTGACATCATCAACACCATATGTTTAATTATGTTTTTAAGACCTGATATGTGGCGTTATTTTATATGAAGATATTTTATAAGATATGAAAATATTTAAAAACATTTTTCAAAACAACTTATTTTGTGTTCTACAGAAGAAAGATCATATTGAAATGTCATAATTGTGAGTAAATAATCAGTTTTGGATTAACTATTATCCATTTAAGCCCTAAAGTGACTCACCTCTCGAAAGTCTTTTTGGCAAAAACAGCCACAAACAGAGCAGCTAAAAATAGTAATATGTTCATCTTCTTAGATAAAGTAGCTATCAACGTTAAAAATCACACTTTATATTCTGTCACTGTAGCTTTGACCATGTTGGTCCTCCTCCTTAACACTCAGCCACAGCTTCCTCCTGAGACTCTTAAAGAGATAGTTCAACCGAAAATGAACATTCTGTCATCATTTACTCACCCTCAAGTTCTTTCAAAATTGTTTGAATTTCTTTCTTCTGCTGAACACAAACTCACTGTCCATGTTCAAGAAATCAGTTTGAGATGATTTGAGCTTTGTGATGTGCGTTATCTTGCTGGAAGTGGCCATCAGAAGATGGGGACACTGTGGTCATAAAGGGATGGACATGGTCAACAACAATACTCAGCTGTGGCGTTTAAATGATGCTCAATTGGTACTAAGAGGCCCAAAGTGTGCCAAGAAAATACCCCCACACACCAACTCCTGTTCAAATCAAACCAAAGTGTTTTCTAAGATGTGAAAGATGGGTTAAGATCAGTAAATTTAGGTAGGACCAATAAAGAAGCAATAATCTCAGACAGCTAAAAAAAATATTTCTTACATTATTTCTTGTCACGAGTGGTTGCAGGAAGGCAGAAGAGAATGAAGATTCAGTTTCAACACAAAGTTTTAATGATGAAGATACAACAAATAAACAAACAGGCAGGGCAACACACACTAAAGCAACGTACACCGAACAGTGAGGGACCAACTTATATAGCAAACACAAATGAGGATGAAGCTGACACAAATGAAGTGGCATATTGGGGCAAATATGCTAAATTATTGGTAGTCCTTTTTTATAATAATAAATGAATATATGAAAAGTTTAATATATTTTATATGTTTTAAGTATTATTATTACTATTATTATTAATTAAATTAGATATAGCATTATATACCATTTGAATATTCTATTAATATAGAATGGGGGAGAGGGTTATATTTGAATAAATACACAGTGGCAATGACAAACTAAATACTTAATAATAACATTATATATACCATTTTACCATGATTGGAAAAAACTTTCATGTTTGAATGGAACAGATGGACGGAACAGTTCCATTTATACCAAAACTTGTTATCAGATACAGGTCAATATGACCAAACCATGTTAATCATTCACTTCTTCTGGAGTTTTCCCATCTGCACAACCACACGATAAGCCATATCCTGACAGGAGAGGCACAACTAAATGTTAAATATGTCACATAGCTTATGCATTTATATCTCTTTGCAAAACAGGATCTTGCTTTGTGGAATAGAAGAGCAAGAAACACTTGAACCAAGGATAGTTTTTACCTTAGTTGACACTAAATAAACTCAGACAGGCTGCTTGCTGCAAATTTGGTTCTCACAACCTTGTATAACACTGGAGTCTGATGGATGAGAACAATGCAGCTGTTTATATCTTCATTTTTATGGATTACGGTGCAATTTACATAGACTTAAAAAAAAGTCTAAATATAAATAATAAAAAATAATTACAAAAATTATATGATTGATTGCAGAATTTAATTCACTTAAGTTTGCTTAAAGAAATTGCTTTTGTCTATATGAGGATTTATAGTGGTGGCAACTTATTGGTTGAAGATTTGTCAGCAAAACCTAAACCTCCATCTCTGCGAATGTGCTGAAAAACACTTTTGTAATCAGGTTGATGAAACAGAGCTAATTAAAGGAATGACTGTGTATTATTGAGTAATAATTTCACCCAAGATAAGACAGGTAACACACCCTGTTTCTGATTATATTCAGACAGCTATGACATCATCCTTACTGACAATATAGTTAGTCTTGACAATGAAGCAGTGGCCATGTTATCCTTGCTTCATGTCCAAAAAATGAGAGAAGGAATTCAAGTCAAGTCAGTTATGAAGTTTCATGAAGACAAGTCAGCACAAACCTTTAATAAACCCCTAAAAGAGAGGCAGAGAAGCAAATTAGGATGTCAGAATTTAAAATCTTACAGCTTACATCACCACACCCTAACACAAACACGGAATAACACTGTGAAAATGCTTTTTTCCCATAAAAATTATAATATCAACATAACAATGAGTAAAATATCAAATATATGCAGTATATACACTCACCTAAAGGATTATTAGGAACACCATACTAATACTGTGTTTGACCCCCTTTCGCCTTCAGAACTGCCTTAATTCTACGTGGCATTGATTCAACAAGGTGCTTAAAGCATTCTTTAGAAATGTTGGCCCATATTGATAGGATAGCATCTTGCAGTTGATGGAGATTTGTGGGATGCACATCCAGGGCACGAAGCTACCGTTCCACCACATCCCAAAGATGCTCTATTGGGTTGAGATCTGGTGACTGTGGGGGCCATTTTAGTACAGTGAACTCATGTTCAAGAAACCAATTTGAAATGATTCAAGCTTTGTGACATGGTGCATTATCCTGCTGGAAGTAGCCATCAGAGGATGGGTACATGGTGGTCATAAAGGGATGGACATGGTCAGAAACAATGCTCAGGTAGGCCGTGGCATTTAAACGATGCCCAATTGGCACTAAGGGGCCTAAAGTGTGCCAAGAAAACATCCCCCACACCATTACACCACCACCACCAGCCTGCACAGTGGTAACAAGGCATGATGGATCCATGTTCTCATTCTGTTTACGCCAAATTCTGACTCTACCATCTGAATGTCTCAACAGAAATCGAGACTCAGCAGACCAGGCAACATTTTTCCAGTCTTCAACTGTCCAATTTTGGTGAGCTCGTGCAAATTTTAGCCTCTTTTTCCTATTTGTAGTGGAGATGAGTGGTACCCGGTGGGGTCTTCTGCTGTTGTAGCCCATCCGCCTCAAGGTTGTGCGTGTTGTGGCTTCACAAATGCTTTGCTGCATACCTCGGTTGTAACGAGTGGTTATTTCAGTCAAAGTTGCTCTTCTATCAGCTTGAATCAGTCGGCCCATTCTCCTCTGACCTCTAGCATCAACAAGGCATTTTCGCCCACAGGACTGCCGCATACTGGATGTTTTTCCCTTTTCACACCATTCTTTGTAAACCCTAGAAATGGTTGTGCGTGAAAATCCCAGTAACTGAGCAGATTGTGAAATACTCAGACCGGCCCGTCTGGCACCAACAACCATGCCACGCTCAAAATTGCTTAAATCACCTTTCTTTCCCATTCTGACATTCAGTTTGGAGTTCAGGAGATTGTCTTGACCAGGACCACACCCCTAAATGCATTGAAGCAACTGCCATGCGATTGGTTGATTAGATAATTGCATTAATGAGAAATTGAACAGGTGTTCCTAATAATCCTTTAGGTGAGTGTATATTACATGGCCTGGTTGAATTCTAATGTAGAAAGCGGTCTGTTATTTCTTGATAACAGACCACTGCTAAGTATAACACACTGTTGCCATGAAAAACAGAGCATTGCTATGGATGCAAGATTCTAACCGTAGAGACGGAACAGACTATTTTATTTAGCGTTTTTAAATCAATAAACTCCTTTTTAAATCAATATTTTGTCAAATTATTGATTTATTTGGTAGGTAGCCATGTAATAAGTGGGATAATGTAGAGCGAGGCGGTTGTTATAGCGAATACAACCCCTTCAGGCTGATTCGAGACCCCTCCACTTTGGGATCCTGATCAGCCTGTCGGGGTTGTATTCGCTATAACAACCGCCTCGCTCTACATTATCCCTTACATATATTTCTATGAAGGATCTAAGGGTTTTCAATAACAACCTGTTTTACTTTAAGAAAGCAACCATACATTGGTGTTGATTTATCATTTATTCATATTATTGTTATTATTTGACATATTTTCTCATTTAATCATTTTATTATTATTATTGATATTCATTTATGTCATTATACTATATTATACATATACATGTCAGGGTGTGGTGCAGGCAGAAGAAGGCGAAGAGGCACAGAGCTCACCAATTCAAACGTTTTACTACAATAATACAATACTTTACGCAGGCAGGAACACACACTCTAAATACAACTTACAACGGAACAAGGTAAAACACAGGGCTTAAATACATGGGGAAACAGATCAGGGAAACGAGACACAGCTGACAAGACTAACGAGGTAACAGGTGAGACAGATGAACTAGTAATGACACGTGACATGACAGGTAGACAAGTCCAAACTAAACAGAACACAACTGTGACATTACTCCCCCCTCCCGGTAGGCGCATCCTCACGCCGTAGAAGACCAACTGCGGAGGGAGGGAGGGGACTCAGGAGAAGGACGAAGAGCAGATGAAGGCATACAGAAGACAGGAGGGACCAGGGTGGTGCAGGCGGCCAGGGCGGAGCCGACAGAGGGAGGAGCCATGGTGGAGGCAGGGCTGATGACTCCAGGGGGCCGACTGACGGGGGCAGAGCAGGTGGGAGAGGAAGGGCGGAACCGAAGAGCCGACGCACCAGGGTGACACCGAGGTCCCAGCGGGACATGGCGAAGCTGGCGGCTCCGGCGGCTGAAGCGCAGGCGGGGACCCGAAGGCCGCAGCGGCGCCGGAGCGACCGAAGACCCAGGTGGAGCCGGAGGGAGTGAGGAGCCCAACTGAGCCTGAGGGACGGAGTGACGAGGCGAAGCCGGAGGAGGGTAGTCCCAGGGCGAGGGCGAGTCGACGAGGGACCAAGGCGGAGCCGGAGGGATGAGAGAGCCCGACAGAGCTGGTGGACTGAGGGTCCATGGTGGAGCTGAGGGCGGTTGGAGCCAAGGTGGGAGGTGGAGACCGAGGATCCTCCGACCCTGATGGAGCTGGTGACAGGCAGACCCACAGCGACTCCACCTCCCCAAAGGTGGATAGAGGAGCCGAGGGGATGACAGGCAGTGGAGGAGGAAAGGTAGAGAGGAGGCAGATGGGCAGAGGTGGGAGAGGGAGGCTGGGTGGGAGAGGGAGGCTGGGTGGGAATTCAGGCTCTGGTGTCAAGACGGGCTCCGGGCTGGACAGGACCAGCGGTGAAAAAGCCTCTGGGCTGGACGGGACCAGCGGTGAAAAAGTCTCTGGGCTGGACAGGACCAGCGGTGAAAAAGGCTCAGCGGGCATGACGTCAACAGTCTCAGGCTCGGCGGGCATGACGTTTACAGTCTCTGGTTCGGCGGGCATTACGTGTACAGTCTCTGGCTTGGCGGGCATTACGTGTACAGTCTCTGGCTCGGAGGGCATTACGTGTACAGTCTCTGGTTCGGCGGGCATTACGTGTACAGTCTCTGGCTCAGTGGGCATTACGTGATACGCAGGCTCGGCAGGACTGACGTGAAGTGCAGGCTCGGCAGGGCTGACGTGATGTGCTGGCTCGGCGGGCAAGACGTGAAGATCAGGCTGGTCAGGTGGGACGTGAAGATCCCCTCGCTCTGGCTGTGCTCCGGATCGGGGCACGACGCTCTCCAGACACCGGATGACAGTCTCCCTCCAGTCCAGTCCAGTGGTGTCTGGGAGGTCGATGTGCTGGTTGAATGTGACCCCGATCCGGAATAAGGTGCTCAGGCTCAGGTCATCGAGGGTGCTGGTGACAGCAATACACAAAAAGATGAAAGAAAATACATTTTGGCTCTCTTCAGCAAGGAGGATGATTCTTGCCCTATCCTCCATGTTGGGCGGTCCGTTGTTCTGTCAGGGTGTGGTGCAGGCAGAAGAAGGTGAAGAGGCACAGAGCTCCAATTCAAACGTTTTACTACAATAATACAATACTAATAATACAAGGAAGGAAGGAAGGAACACGAACACACACACTCTAAATACAACTTACAACAGACGAAGAACAAGGCTAAACACAAGGCTTAAATACATGGGGAAACAGATCAGGGAAATGAGATACAGCTGACAAGACTAGCGCGGTAACAGGTGAGACAGATGAACTAATAATGACATGTGACATGATGACAGGTAGACAAGTCCAAACTAAACAGAACACAACTGTAACAATACATATTATATTTATGTTTTTATATTTGAAATCACTTATTTTACTTATTTCCTTGCTCTTGAAATTTTTGCTATTGTTGTTAAATCTTATGATTGTGTGGTCTAAAGGGATGTTTGTCTTCACGGGTAGGAGATAAGAGAATGTCTCCATTTCAAGGTTATTATCATCACAGGACAATATTGTGAAGCAGTAATTTTCCCCTTTGTATAATAACACTTGTTGTAATTGTACTGGTCAGACAAAGTCAGAGCATTAAAGTGTAACATCTAGATGAAGACTGAGCTTTGAAACATATGCAAGATTATTCAATAAACTGCTCTTTAATTATCATCACTTCGTCTCCTGCTTCTGCTCTTCTCTGGGTTTCTCAGTCAAACTCTCAGGCTGATAGAAGACTGTTAATAGAGTCTTGAGTAACAGACAAGACTTTGTTGACACAGCAGACAAACGGATATTTGACAAGATCCGGAGTCCAGGGCTGGATCTGATTTATTTCTGACATGGAGATTCCATCCGATCTAACATTTTGGCATTGTCGGCAGGATGGAATAACAAAAGAACTGTTATCTCCATCAAAGAAACGAGTCAGAGTCGGGATTGTTTCTCGCACAGTCAGGAGATGGAATGACTACAGTCCAGGCCACTCTACAGACTCCGGGCCACTGACATGAGGACAAAGTTGGAAACCCTCCCTGCAGGTGTCTTCCCCTCGCTGAACTGCAACAAGGCAGTGTGAGTGCAATCTGTTTGTTATTTCATGGAAATTCGGTACATACCGTGGTCAGATGATATAATTTCTACAGTTATGGAGGAGGAGTCCGTGTTTAAGCTAGATGACGTAATTGAGAACTTGACAACTAAAATAATGTTAAGATCAAATAAGCAGAAGCAGTATTACTTGATTAATAGTTGCTAAAAATCAAATGTGCAGAAAGGTGATCTCAGGTAAACTAGTGACATCAGAAAATCTGATTTTTTTTTATTATTCTAACCCTAACCCTAACCCTAACCTTTTTTTTAAAGTGTCTGATTAAATAAAAGGCTAAAGTTAGTGTTTCGAACGTAAAGGAAATATTGGTGAATAAAGGGAAAGTTTGTTGGTTAAAGGTTTGAAAGAGGTCCTACTTTCAAAGTTCTCTAAGTTCTAAATGTTTGGTTTTTAGACGTTGTTATAGGGAACATGCTGAAAGTCGCTGCCGAAACAAGGCTGTGTTGTTGCAAAGTGCCGGACAAGCAGAAAATTATTATTTTTGAAACATATTTTGAAACCAGCGTTTCAAAAAAAGCTGTGCATACCAGTCTCCTACAGTTCTGCAGCAGGCTCAAGATGCAGTAGTCCAGCGTGGCGGCTACACATTTCCATGTTGTAAAATTTAAATAAGACAACATCTGTATTGCAAATGCAAACCCCTCCATCAACGCAACATCATTGCCATATTCCAAAAGAGCTGCATGGACACACAAATTGGATCTGAACAGTTGCGATACACAGTGTGGACATCATTTTAGATCATATTCCAATCGGATACAAAGATAATCGGATTTGGACTGACAGTGTGAATGTAGCCATAGTGAACTACTTTACGTCAACATTTTAGCCATAGTCAATGCTTCATTTACACATGTGGTTGATGTGCTGATGCACTGATGCTGTATAGAACTCGAAATGTTTTTTTCCCGGTGTACAGACCAAAACACAACCATTTTTCAGCAGCAATAATCAGCCAAATTTGCGAGTCCGTTCAGTTCAGTGGCATTGTTTACGTTCAGTGCCTCCAAAATGTCCGACTTCCGGATTGATGACGTGTAGTGAAAACCCTCTATAGCTGTGTGTACGAAACATCTAATTGCTGTGAGAATGTTAGAACACATGTAATTTCTTAACCTTTTTCAGAGCTGAGGAATCATTTAAGGAATGTAACTACAGTCGTAGTTTGATTAAAAGCTATGCAGAGAAAATGCAGCTTTGAACAATTTTCTACAATTGTTGAAAGAGAGTCAGGACTCAATGACTGGACTCCTGAGGCTGGAATATTAATGATGAATTGAAATGGGTACCACTTGCTATTGGTATATCAATCAAATTGTATAATATACTATTTTTTTTACCATACCGTTGTGCAAATACTGCACAAATTCTCCATGCAAATAGGGATAAGATAGAACAAAGACTCCCGGTCATCTTTGATTGGTCACCTCAACAAATGGGTTTGAACCAAGCATGCCGCGCAAGCCCTGAAAAGTGAAGCCAAAGCATCTCGATCGCCCCCCCGGTGACTGGTCCTAGTATAGGTCATAAACCCCGCCTCCCTGTGTTATTCAAAGGGACGTGAGACCAACTAAACAATTAAAGCTCCAATATGTAATATTTTTTCACCACAAGAGGGCGCAGTTTCCAACAATAACAAAGGCGAAGCTTGATGACGCTATGAAGGTGGTGACGATGGGAGATGTCGTTTTTAATGAGTTTTCACCATCTAGCGATGTATCTAAATGGAATTAATGAATCATGATCACGGATGAGGTAATTTATTCGTTTTTGTCTGTCTGACTGATTGTATTATTTTATGTCATCATAATTAATGAACTGCAAGGAACGTGAAATGTTATTCTATATTATTACAGGCATGTGGTGTAATTCATATCTATTAAAATCATCTTTACTGTAACTATTACGTTACTTGTACAATAAAAAAAATTTCAGCTCTCTCCATCTCGAAAACGCCTGGCCGATATTTATCCGGGTTTTATTCCTCCGTTTGTCACACAGTCAGAGCTGTGTATTATTGAGCTGTGTATTATTGAGAGTATCCGAATATGGACGCTTTCGTTTTGTTGGCACTTCAATACTCGCCAAAGAGTAATCATGATCCATAACAGCTATAACCATACAGTCTATGGCTATAACCACCACTTCCGCATTTGACCATGTGATATTCCGGTGTAGTGGAATATCACATGGTCCACACCGGAAAAAAAGGATAGTGCGGACATTGCGTCACTGAGAGGCGACATTTCTTTTCCGGGACGGACAGTTATTTAAAATCGGAATTTCTCTGAAATAAAAAATCTTTGGCGACTTTTGAGATATTGTAAGTACACAACTGGAGGAAATATATCACACTGTGCAAGTTATTTTCGGAAATTTTATTACAAAATTGTTACATATTGGAGCTTTAAATTACACTTCAAATATCCTTTTCCAAAGGTGGTTTCTGTCATTTGCTTTCATTTTTATCACGCTGATGTAAGTTCAAGTGTCTGTTTTTAAAATAAGTTTGTTTTTAGTTAGTTATGTGATGCTATAAAAAACGGTGGTGTAACATCAGGATTGACAGCTGTGATTGACAGGTTCTCTGAGCGAAGTAGTCACTGAAGCACCAACAGACTTTTTTTCCGGATCTTCGGAGGACTGAGGAGATTGTATTTACTTTATTTTAACAAGCCTCTTGTCATACTGCAATCAACAGACATCAAAATTGGAGCGGAATGGAGCAGACATAGGCCACTTTAAAAAAGTGCAGGGAGAGTGCATTCTGCGAGAGCGAGGAACAGGGCGTTGATTTCGCGGCTTTACTTCCTGCTCACTACTGCGCAGGTCTGGTCCCGAGATCGCTACTGCGCAGACTCAAGTCCCAAGATGTCAGCAGCATATTGGGACACTGGCGGCTTCAGTTCTCACCAATGGAAGAGAGCGAAGGGGCGTTGTCCATCTTTTTTTACAGTCTATGGTTTGAACTGATAGGACCTTTAAGAATTCCCTGATCAGGTGCATCTTCGCTCAATCTCTTTTGAGACACCACGTTTCCTGTCTCCTTCCAGCAACTTTATCTTCAAGTTAACTTCGTTGGATTCATCGTGGACCACCCAGAAGAACCCAAATGAACTATTCAGCACACTCCTGGCAAAATCATCAAGAATCTCCAGAATCTACTGTATCTGGACTTGTTCAGCAACTGAAGTCAATGCAAGTGCAAGTAGTTTAGTTATTGTGCCCCTTTCAAGGTGACCCTGATTCGTTGATGTTTCTCGTAGTGTTGTGATTAACTGATTGTAATCTTGCCATTTTCTTCTCTCTCTCTCTTTCTTTACTTTTCTTTACTTTCTTTATTCTGTAGCCTATATAATCTTTGCTTAGTTTAGTTGTGTGTGTAACCTACCCGTAGTTTCGTTTATTAAACCATTATATCCACACTTTGTCTCTGTGTTTGCCGCTCACAAATCAAAGTCACTTTAACGTCTTGATCTAGCTATATGCTATTACCCTGCTAGTACTTTATACAGTAGGAAAAGGTTCCCTATCAGTCGGTCACTCTCGACATGTGAGACTGTGTTCGTGGCTGGTTCATGTTTTCGCACGGGAACATGACCACGTCGGCACGCCGGTTGACTCTTCTTTCTCCGGAAAACTTTAGTTGCCTCTGTTGTTGACCAGCCGCTGCTTGTGTGTAAAAGCACAGCTGCAGGTCTGCTTGACACTCTGGGAGACCGTGGAGATCAGTGAGAGCTATTTTCTCGGTATGGAGTTGGATTCGGTCGCACAGAAAGCACGCCTCACAGAGGATCTCAGTCGGTGCTGAACTGCTTGAACACATTCAAAGGCAGGATGGCGGTCCCACTGAAATATTTTCAGAGGCTCCTGGGGCATATGGCAGCAGTAGCAGCGGTAACTCCACTCGGGCTGCTCCATATGAGACTGCTTCAGCACTGGCTTCATGGCCGAGTCCCTTGATGGGCGTGGCATCACGGCACTCACCAGGTGCCAATCACACCGGCGTGCCGCCAGACCTTCAGCCCGTGGTCAGACCCCTCGTTCCTGCGGGCAGGAGTGCCCTTGGAACAGGTGTCCAGGCATGCTGTGGTGTTCACAGATGCCACTGCCACTGGCTGGAGTGCCACGCACAACGGGCATGCAGTGTCAGGGGTGTGGACGGGCCCCCAACTGCATTGGCACATCAACTGCCTCGAGTTGCTAGCAGTACGTCTCGCTCTGAGCCGCTTAAAAAGGCCGCTACAGGGCAGGGACGTGCTGGTCCGTACGGACAACACTGCGACCGTTGCGTACATCAACTGACAAGGTGGTCTACGCTCCTCCTGTCACATCTCGCCCGCCATCTCCTCTTCTGGAGTCAGAAGCATCTGAGGTCGCTTCGAGCCATGTATATCCCCGGTGTCCTCAACCGTGTGGCCAACGAGCTGTCACGAGCTGTGCTCCCGGGAGAAAGGGCGACTCCACCCCCAGGCGGTTCAGCTTATCTGGAGAAAGTTCAGGGACCGACTGGCACACAGCTGGCCCCGGGGCAATGATTGCATGCCAATGTGCATTGGCTCGTGCAGTTTCACTCGAAGTAGATTGGGCTCTCTAGCAAGATTCCTATCCTACATATGGAATAAACTGTTAGCGTTTAGATCCTCATCTCTCTTTATTTGAGACAACGATGCAGATGTTACAGAATAACCAACCCACAGATGGATCTAGCAGCAGTTTTACCCACTGGACTGGAAATAACGATGCCATTGGAATTGTTTAGAAAATTTGTTTTCGATTCCGATCATCGGTTCCAAACGTGCAAGTTTTGGTTTCCATAGTGGCCGCCGGATTTCCAGAAGTGCTTGCCGGTCCAGCTTGTTCTGTTGCAGCCATGGAGCATGGTAAGCGGCACTCAAAAGTGTGGCTTTATTTCACCTTAAAGCCTGGGTCGGCACAGTGCAACACATGTGACAAACTTATTTCTTGCACAGAAGGATGCACTACAAATATGACTTACCCCTACGCCTGCATGGTGTACAAATTAACAAGGAGTGTAGCGTGTTCGACGTGCTGCGCAGGTCCACTGTCTCGTCCTCTTCGGGCAACCCTGCGCTAACCAACGTTATTAACGTTACCTCATCACAATCAGGTAAGTGATTGTAGTGTAACAAAGTCCAGGCTCCAGACCAGGGTGCAAGTTCTGCATAATAAATCTGTTTTTTGGTCTGGTGCAGAGGCATTCCTAATTTTCTCCCACATGGGCTGCAGCTCATGAGTCTGTGACATGTTATGACACCACCCCTCAAAGAATCAGAATTGAAAAGAACCGAAATCAAAAGGAAGAATCGGAATCAGAATCAGAATCGTTCAAATCAAAACGATGCCCAACCCTACTCGTTAGCGCGCCTGTGTATAAATAGTACCATGTTTTTGTCAGTTATTGTTTGAGTTCCTTGTTTGATTATGTTTGTTGTGTTGTCTCGTCATGGTGTTCATGCCTCGTCTGCCTTAGAGTTCATGTTATTGCCTTGCCTGGATTCATGTCTTGCCTGTTTGTGGATTATTGTGACTGTGCACGTGTGGAAAAAACTGTTTGCATTTAGATCTTCATCTCTCTTTATTTGAGACTATGCTGCAAATGTTACATTCTGCTACAGTCAATTCTAATCTAAATATTTTCTACACTGTTTATCTTTGTGGACAATGGGGAATGCAAGGCAGGTTGAGAGAAGTCTTAGTTTCAGGCTGATTTGGTTACTAAAATGTGAGTTGACAAACAGCAAACCAGCTAGCATCTACACAAACTTTCGTTATGCCTTTGGTGTGTTGTGCATGACTTAGGAGCAGGTTGGCCGCAGAGAGGTTTTCTCACAAACACAGTGAGACTGAAGGAAGAACCTTTGCTTACTAAGCAGCTGTGGTTGCCGCTGCATGAACAGCACAAATCTTCACTGCTCAGGCATGTCATTTGCACATTGAAACACCTCACTCACAGCTCACAGATAAAGCCAAAGTGCAAAATCTTAGGATTTGGATTCAATCTAAATTATCAAACGGATAATATACTCCAAACCTTGCTTCCTTATCTAGTCACATAGATATACAGTGTGTGTGTCGGACACTTAGGCATTTTTAAATGTGTTCATGTTTAAATAATATGGGCAAAGGGTTTTTAGAGAAATGCAGAAGAAGTTAACAAATGTGTGATGTCAAAACCTTAATTTAGCAAAACAATTCCATTCAATTGGGAAAACCCTGTACCCTCAGGACGGTTTTGTGAATTGCAATGGAATTTTATGACTCTTTTTTAATGCATGAGTTATCAGGATGATTTAGTCATAGTTGATAAGCTCTCATTGTGGGTCAAAGTTTTACCAGTAAGAAAGGCACTGCTGTCTTTCAGGCTAAAATACTAGTTTGAGACATCATTTCCAGATGGGAAATGTCACACTATTGATTCTGATCAGGGAACACACTTTAATGGTCAGGTATGTCAGGAAGTCTATGGACTTCTGGAGTTTCAATGGCATTTTCATTGCCCAAGACAACTACAATCATCGGGCATGTTGAACGAGTTAATTACACTCTGAAAACAAGATTGGCAAAATATGGAACGACAGAACAGGGCTAACATGAGTACATGCTCTTCCATTTAGATCCTCATCTCTCTTTATTTGAGACTATGCTGCAAATGTTACATTCTGCTACAGTCAATTCTAATCTAAATATTTTCTACACTGTTTATCTTTGTGGACAATGGGGAATGCAAGGCAGGTTGAGGAAGGTTGGGGAGGTTGGGGAATGCAAGGTTGGGCAGGTTGGGGAATGCAAGGCAGGTATTACCGGGCAGTACAACATATGGAATGTCACTGAGGTGGCTCCAGCCTATAACAGGGGGGAGACGCACCGGTCAGAGACGGCAGAGCGGGCTCTGCCAAGAGAAAGACACGGGCTCGCTGCAGGGAGCCATACCGTGGAAGAATACACATATGGGATCACCGTAGGGATCACAACATATGGACCCAACCTAGCACAGGTTCCACCAGTGCATACGAGTGTTAGGCCTGGCATCGGACGCTCCGCCACGTCCGTTGCCAAAGGGTGTGGAGGAACTCAACAGGGTTCGGCAAAAGAGGAACTCTACTGGAGCAAGAATGGCGCACGTATACAGTCCTTAGGAGGGAAATGGCGCAGCAAGCTGACACTTCGAACAGGGCTTACAGTGTAACTGGCTTATATGCGAAGGGAGCACACGGGAAGCAACCGGCTCAACACGTAGGCTATGGAATAGCGAACGTGTTTGGTATCGCCCAGCCAGCAGCTCTACAAACATCTGTCAGCGAGGCACACTGTGCCAACGCCCAGGAAGCAGCTACACTCCAAGTGGAGTGGGCTCGCAACCCAGGGGGCATGGTGCATCTTGGGAATGACACGCCAAGATGATGGCATCCACTATCCAGTGGGCCAACCTCTGCTTGAAGACAGCCTTTCCCTTCTGCTGGTCTACGTAACAGACAAAGAGCTGGTCTGAGGTCCAGAGGCTTTGCGTTCTGTCCACATATAACCGCAAGGAGCGGACAGGACAGAGAAAGCCAGGGCTGGGTCTGCCTCCTCCGGGGGCAGCGCTTGCAGGCTCACCACCTGGTCCCGAAAGGTAGTGGTAGGAACCTTGGGCACATATCCAGGCCGGGGTCTCAGGATAACGTGAGAGTTACCCAGGCACGATTTGTCGACCGAAAATGCGTGCAGGTCCCCTATCCTCTTAATAGAGGCCAAGCAAGCAGGAGAACTGTTTTTAAAGACAGGACTTTTAACTCAACTGCCTGCAGGGCTCAAAGGGAAGTCTCTGCAGTGCAGTCAGCAACAGAGATAAGTCCCAATAACCAGTAGTTGTAGTTGCCAATACAACTAGCAAGACCTGCTCCTTTTTCTCCCTGACTTTGCACAGTGTCTGTGCAAGAAGGCTCACTGGGGGAAACGCGTACTTGCGGAGGCCCCAGGGCCAGCTGTGTGCCAGCGCCTCCATGCCGAGGGTTTCCTCGGTCAGGGAGTAAAACAACAGGCAATGGGACGAGTCCGGAGAGGCAAACAGATCTATCTATGCGGCCCCAAAGTGGTCCCAGACCAGCTGGACCACCTGGGGATGGAGTCTCCACTCTCCCGTGGCCACAGGCTGTCGTGAGGGCTTGTCTGCAGCACGATTGAGCTGGCCGGGAATATAAGTGGCATGAAGCGACCTCAGAAGCTTCTGACTTCATAGGAGGAGGTGGCGGGCGAGTTGTGACATGAGAGGGAAGCGTAGCCCAACGGTTGCAGTGTTGTCCGTATGGACCAGTACATGCTTGCTGAGCAGCGGCATTTTAAGGCATCTCAAAGCAAGGTGTACTGCTAGCAACTCGAGGCAGTTGATGTGCCAATGCAGTTGGGAGCCCATCCAGATCCCCATTACTGCATGCCCATTATATGTGGCCCCCCAGCCGGTGTTGGTGGACACTTGTTCTAGGGGCACTCTGGCCCAGAGAAACGAAGGTCTGATCATGGGTTGAGGGTTTGGCGGCAGGCCAGGGTGATTGTCACACGGAGCGTGCCGCTCTGCCACGGCCACCTCGGGACTCGGCCGTGAAGCCAGTGCTGAAGCAGTCTCATATGGAGCAAGCCGAGTGGCGTTACTGCGGCTGCGGCTGCCATAAGCCCCAGGAGCCTCTGAAAAAGTTTCAGTGGACCACTGTTCTGCTCTTGACAGTTTACAAGCAGTTCAGCACTGACCGGACACGTTCCTCTGTGAGGCGTGATCGACTGTTGGACCGAGTCCAGCTCCTTACCGGGAAAAGAGATCCTCTGCACGGGGCGAGTTTGCTCTTTTCCCAGTTGACCTGAAGACCCAACTGGCTGTGGAGCAACAAGTTCCTGTGTTCGCAAAACTGCTCTCGAGACTGTGCTAGTATCAGCCAGTCGAGATAGTTGAGGACACGAACACCACGCTCTCTCATGGGAGCAGTGTCCACTTCCGCGAGCTTCGTAAAGATGCGGGGCGACAGGGCTAGCCCGAAGGGTAGGACACTGTACTGATAGGCATGACCCTCGAACGCAAAGCACAGTCATGGCCTGTGTTGTGGAGAATGGAGACATGAAAGTATGGATCCTTCAGGTCGATCGCTGCGAACCAATCTCGGGGACGGATGCGTTTCTGCGTTAGCAACTTGAACAGAAACTTGTGAAGGGCCCGATTCAAGAATCGCAGGTCCAAGATTGGCCGTAACTCACCTCCTCTTGGGTACAATGAAGTTTGGGCTGTAGAAGCCGGTCTTCATATCGGCTGGAGGGACCGGCTCTATCGCATCCTTCGCCAGTAGGACTGCAATGTCCGTGCGCATAACAGGGGCACGTTCACTTAACACCGAAGTGAGCGAACAACGCTGAACTTGGGCGGATGCCGGCCGATTCTGAATCGTATAGTCTAGTCTGACGGCACGGAGGAGCCAGCTGGACCAGTTAGGAAGCACTCTCAGGCTTCTGCAAACCAGGCCAGAGGGACCAGAGGCACCACAGACATACCCGAGGTGGGGCAGCGAGGTGGAGGACAGGGACCCGGCTCAGAAGGCCCGGAGTGGGGTCTGAGTGTGTGGTGCAAAACTTACCTGTCTCTATGGATCGGTGTGCATGAGAAGCCGTTTGACCAGGTCCTCGAACCGCACCCAGCTGCCGGCTGGCAATACAAGAGGGGCTGAGGGGTGCAAGGCTTTACAGGGTCGCACACCGTCAGTCTGGCCCTCTTGGGACCCAGGAACAGAGAAATTTGCTCTTTCTTTGAGAATGTGGGTACCGCTGGAACTCCGGAGAGCCAGCAGTGGAACACAAACACAAACAAAATTAAAGCTGCAAGCAGCATTTATCAGGGTTCAAGCATTTAACGCCTTTAAGCACATAAGCATCAAAAGACATTAAGTTTTATTTAGCAAGCTTTTAACCACTGTTAGCAACTGACTAGTTCGCAAAAGTAGTTTTTTAACATATTCGTGAATATTTAATGAATGGTTTGATTAACAGCAGTGGTTCTTGAGGCAAAGTTGTTCACTATAAGGAGATCTATCAGATGATATGCATATTGTGTGGATGTGTGTAACACCACGTTGATAACAGAGTCGTAAAACTTGTTAGCGCCAACTAGTGGCCGATTTCTTTCAAAATTCTTACAGGGCCATGCGTCGAACATGCCCATCAAGTTTCATTCCGATCTGCCTCCCTTAACCTTGTTTAATAGGTGCTCAAACTTCATTGGCCGATGGCGGCATTGTTTTTTGAGATACGCCAATGTCCTCATAGACATACATGGCACCTTGGACCAAGACACTGCATACCCATTTTCAAGTCAATCGGACTAACTGTCAGGTGGTCATAGCCCTTTTTATATTTTTTCCCATATTATAACGCCACCTAGAGCTCAATTGTCGTGATTTTTTTTCTGTAACCTCAGACTGAACTCATACATATGTGTAACGAGTTTAGTAAAGATATCTCATATACTTCTCGAGTTATAGCCATTTTAGTAAAATAGGCTCCTCCCACAGCATTGATCTTGCGCCCTTTAGCGACTGTGAATCGAAACTTCATCTTTTTTTGATAATTATTGATATTCAGACTCCAGAGAACATTTCTGCACTGGTTTAGTTCCGATCGGGCGAAAAACCTAGGACTAGTTAGCAAAAGTTTGACAAAATTCAAAATGGTGGAAAATTGATCATGGCGGAAATTAAATTGGATATACGTTTTGTTCGCCATGAGGTCTGGATTCTTGTGATATAAGACACTTGAGTCTATGACTCAATGAAATAATGGATAGGAAATCAAATCAAATTCCTTTTATTGATGCAGGTGACTCATTTTTAACTTTTTAAACCATATGAAATTGGAAATTATTTTAATGAATTTTTCATAAAGTTGATAAATTAAGAGAAATATTGTTTGGCAGGACCAGTTTGCCACATTTTTAATATCAGTATTGAAAAAGGGATTTTTCCTTTAGCTTGGAAAGATGCATAGGTTATTCATCTACAGAAAAATGCAGCACTGGGTTTTAATAGTCGACCAATAAGTTTGTATTGAAACTGATAGTTTGTGAGCAAATTCATTTATTCTTTAAGGAGAGTAATTTGCTCTCTAATTTTCAGCATTGATATTGAGAGAGCATAGATTGATGACAATAACTTAGGAGCAGTATTGTTAGATTTTAGCTGAGCTTTTGATGTACTGGATTATAAATTATTGCTGGATAAACTGAAATGTTCTCATTTCTCATACTGTAACTGTCTAATTGGACAATGTGTATTTTATAATGGAAGTTATTCAGATGTGAAAGAGTTGCAATGTGGTGTGCCTCAAGGAAGACCAATGATCTTCCTCGTTTTAAAGTGTGTGGACAGTCATGTATGCAGATGATAAAACATATTTACCTGCAGCATCAATTAAGCAGTTGTCTACTGCTTTGCATGAGGAAATTTTACCTCATCCAAAGAAAACTTTTTACCACTACACTGTGTAGCATGTAGCACGCAACGTGACTTGACGTGCTACACCCAGTTATAATATTCGGTAGGGCCTAATTAAATCAGAAGCAAGGAATGTCTACTGGAGGTACTGTAGGAAATGGTGCAACAGGTGAGCAAATAGTTGACACAATTTTGTTCTGATTCAAAGAGAAAATTATATTGATAAATGAAAAAGTTCTCTTCGTAGTTTGTTTCAGAAAGATGTGTGACAAATATGAACAATAGATAGTTAGTAAATCAAAACAGACATCATCGTCTCGTTTCTTTTAGGATGAATGATTCAACAGCCTAAAAGCTTCGATTCAATTAGGTGAAGTTCCACAGTTTTCATACAATTTGTGAAGAAAAAAAAATCAAAACCAATACTGTGTCTGTTTCTTTCATCTTGACCCAAATAACTTACAATAATAAAACAAAGTAATACATTCTATTAGGACTGTCGCGAAAACCGCAATCATGTAGTACCGATTAGCTGATTAGCCAACTGCAGAGGAATGCAAGTAACCGCAGCAGCCGCGATATTTGCGTGTTTTCATAAGGTTATAGACAGAGAATGTTCCACTCTCAGTAAACTTCCGGCTTCTGAACTGGTTGCAGTTCCACTCTGGTTCCATATGAGGGCGCTCACGGGACGAGTGCAAAATGAATTGAGGTCTATGGCACTATACCCATCAAAAACCACTTTTCTTAGGATATAATTTTTTGTCTAGAAATTTGAATGTTGTATTCGAAAGGAGATGCAAAGAAATTACACATTGCTGGGTGTTAGATTTTTTAGAGTCACTTATTTGCTTTAAAAAGTATTTTAAAATGTCAGTGACGTCATACACATCGTACGACCAGAGATACTGCTTTACGGCAATTCTTCAGTCACTTTGGTGCTTTCGCGCTCTGCACTTTCTTTTCTCTCGGGGCATCGACAACACAGGTTTTTGTTTTGTTTGTTTCTGGTCCCGCTTCGGATGCCACGATGCCATCAAGCGGTATCTCTGGTCGTAATCAGTCCTTCACTGACCAATCAGCGTTCATTAGCAGAATGCTAGCGTGATTTCTCAACGGCAATCGGGTGAAAGAGACAAATTTAGCCATCTAGCTCCATAGACTCCCATTCATTTTGCACTCATGGGCGATCGCCCCCAGTGGAACTCTGGTGGAACTACAACCAAAATTCGGTACAATAGGACTTAATAGGGAGTGGCCAGGCTCTCCGTAGACGGGCTCTGCTATAGACCTTATGCGCAAGAGAAATGAGGGTGCCGCCATCTTTAGAATATTGTCTTTTAACTTCCGTTTTTGCGGTCGCTCTGTATATTTCTATGGCGCTGCTGTCCAGGAGTAATTAGCTTTTGAAGTGGATTTACTTAGTGTAAAGTTAACGAAAGTTATCACGAGGACTGTAATGTTTAACTTCTTTTTCTTTAAAGGTAAAAATATTTGTTAGAACTGATAAGATAGAAAACATAGGATGTTTGTGAAAACATAGAACATTATATGATTGGGCTCCTGTTAAAAACTAGATGTACCGCATGCCGGTACAAAATATGACCGCCGCTCAGGCCTGCACTGGCTTTCCACAAAAATAAATGACGTGGAGCAATTTGGCTGTATTGCGTGTTTATGTATATACCTAAAAAAAGTAGTAGTATGTGCATGTCTGTCTGTGTGTGTGTGTATGTGTGTGTGTTTGTGTATGTATGTGTCTGTGTGTGTGTGTGTCTGTGCGTGTATGTATGCGTGCGTACATGTGTGTGCGCGTGTGTGTTTGTGTGTGTGTGTCTGTGCGTGTGGATGTCAGTGTGTGTGCATGCTTGTGTTTGTTTGTATTCCTGCATGTGTGTGTGTGACAGTATCATCCTAAACCAGAAACCCTTCGCTCAACAGCACCATCTACAGGCCAATGAGTGTACAGTCACTAAATGTGCACATAAATGAATTTATTTTATACCCCCCCATGGATGAAATTCTACGAAACTTAGCATACCCCCAGAGGATGTCAAGTTAATCATACACATGAAATATGGTGCAGTTCTGAACATCTCAACTGAAGATAGGGGCGATTAAAGCAGAATAATATTGCATTTTCATTTTTTATGGGAAGGGGCGCAAATCACAAATGAGTGATTATGGGCTAGGTTGATGTGGGCCCTTAAGACCAACATACCATAAAAATTTCTTCATCCTCGGTGCCACGGTTCAGGTAGTTATTTAGGAAAAACTGCATTTTTTGGGTTTGGGGGGGCCCAGCGCGGGGGGGAGTGGCCCCCGGGGACCAAACGAAATTTTTCCGTAAAAGTCTAGTGGGGCTACATGCCCACCAAATTTCATGTTCCCCGGTGTTTCGGTGTCCCTGGTATCGTTGACGAAAAAGTCAGTAGATGACAAAAAAAAAAAAAAAAAAAAACTTTGACAATCCCTATATGACCGCTTTCGCTAGCTATGCTAGCGGCGGTCATAATAAACGCCTGTTTCAAACTTTTGGATCCTTTAGAGGAATTTAAAGATCAGCAGGAAAGGCTTGATGCCCATTTTACTCTTATATGACTAGTTTTTCTAGTGTTTAGGAATAAAAACATCTGACCTGCTTCCTGTTCATTATATCATTATTCTGATTAATGGGTTTCACCCAACAGGCATCATATGGAAATGTGGGCGATCATGTGTTGATGCGTCTGGATGATGTCACAATATTGCATGAATTCAAAACAAATTATTTTTGCCTTTTGGTTTAATAAATGTATGGCGTTTTTATAATGCCATATAAATGCTATTTGGACTGGGGAGGAAGTTTTGAGTTCTTTTACTGCAAAAGATTAATAAAAAATCTAATTGAATTGATTAGCTAATAAGTTTTTCCATATTATGGCCAATAAATGGTCTATTAAAATTAAATGCTCTTTTGTATAAATAAATTAATAAATAAAACACTAAAAACTAAAATAAATCATTAATAAAGTGGATTTAAGCATCACAACATTATAATGTAAAGTATGAAAAAAATGGATATTCATTTTGAGATATGCTAAAGATTACATTTAACAGTGTCATTAAATTTAGTGTTTTTAAGGATGACATTTAAGAGAGCATTTAGATGATGACAAATATAATCTAAATGTAAAAATAGAGGAAATCAGCATGCACAATTAAATATCCAATAATAACCGATACTGATAAATTACAAAAACAACTCTAATAACGGCTGATAAATTATATGGTACAGATATATCAGTGTCCAGAAGCATTTTAGGATTGAACAGCATATTCTTTATATTTGATAATGTATATCAAAGCAACATCCATAAGATGGTGATTCTTTATGTTGTTTTTATTAACACTCTTTTATACACTTCGACACAAAAGAAATATTGTTGTATGTTTAATATGGATTATTCTTGGTGTGCTCCATGATGGCCAACAGGGCCAGCCAGGTCTCCTCAGCAGTCGGGACGATCTGATTGGCTGGCAGGATGAAACCATAGCGACCAGTGTCTCTCAGCTCAAAGGTGTAGGAGTACTTGATGCCCTGATCGTAAGTCCAGTCAATAGAGCCTCCACTGGCTTGGTCTGAGAACAAAACAGAGATTGTTAGCAGGGTAATTGTGATGCAAAACTTTAATAATATTCACTTAATATTACTTACAGATGGTGGTAATGATGCTTCCATATCTGTAGTAAGTGTTATACAATGACCGCAGCTTAGTAACGGCCTTCCTGGCAAGCTTATGCTGAAGAGACAATACAGAATTAATTTTAAATGTTTTTAAATAAATCTAGAACAGTATGTTTCCACATGCATACCAGTTCAGCCTGGTCCTTGGCAGGAGTGCTCTTGTATCCGTATGGATACAGGAGAAACTGGGAATAGCTGTGGATGGACACAAAGGCCTTGAGGTTGCCGTGTGATTTCACAAAGTCCACAATGGCCTTGACCTCTGGCTCAGAATGAGCTCTGGGTCCACGGTAAGTCTGAAAGCATGGGTCACTGCTGGATCCAGGACCTATAGATGAAAAACAGACAATTACAAGAAAGTATTACATAGTATAAATCTTTAGAGCCCCTTAAAAGTTACAAGTAACACTTTATTTCAATAGTACACTTGAGAAATTCTACTAACTATAAGTAACTTTGGAGCCAACTACATACCAGTCATTAGAGTATTAGTAGACTGTCTGCTTAATATCTGCTAAAACTTTATTTTGTTGGTCCCCCAACAGACATTCTAATGACTATAAGTAATTTTTCAAATACATGTCAACTTATTCTACTAACCCTAACCTAACAGTCTACGTATGCTCTAATGAGAGTTAGTTGACATGTAGTTGCAAAGTTACTTATAGTTAGTAGAATGTCTAAAGTGGATTATTGAAATAAAGTGTAACCAAGTTACATTTTAAGGTTTGTCTGCTTCAGTGGTCTACCAGCACCCGTCAATGTCAAAATAATTGAGATGGCCAAACAAATTAAAGAAGGAAGGCAGACCCCCCACCTGTCCCAAGACATGGGCCTTAAAGTACAATTTCAATGATGAAAGCATCTCACCTCCAAAGCCAGCGTCCCAGTTTCTGTTGGGATCAACTCCAACACAGCTGGAGCCAGGGTTCGGCTTTCTGGTTTTACGCCACATGCGGTCCTTAAACAAACAGATTCGCAATTGAAAAGCAGTCAGTTGGGATTTATTTATAGTTCTGAATTGAATGTGCATTTGAAGTCTTCCAGGCATCAGACTCTAAAACTCACACTGCTGTGGGTGTAGGCGAAACCATCAGGGTTGGTGACGATCTCCAAGAAGACATCATATTTGTTAAGGATGTCGGTGAAGATGGGGTCACGTCTGTAGTCGGTCACAATCTTCACAAGACAAAACACATGGGTATATGTGCTTAAGTCAATTCCTGTTCCACCAATGAATCAAGCATGTTTGTATTTGCTAACTCAAGAATAAATAGCTTTACCTTCTTGGCAAACCAGATTCCGCTGGCCTGGGTGACCCATTCTCTGGAGTGGATGCCAGTGTCGATCCAGATACCTGGACGGTTCGCTCCAGTGCTGAACTGTGTGAAAAGACATGATCACAATGGAGAAAAGTGTGATTATATTACACATACGACATACTATATTTAAATATACATTTGGAAAAGTATGAGACTCAAAATCTCTTTTGAAGCTGAATAATGTAAATGTGTTGGTGTCATTCATAGGTTAAACTTTCTTGTAAGCAATGTGCTTTAGGAGCGCTATGAAAATTCCTTTGTTTTGAGCAAAACATTTAATTCTACACAACACTGACTCAGCCAGTGGCTTGAGTTGTGGTTGGGGCTATATGTGCATTCACGCCATAACTTGTAAGCTGGGAATTTTCTGAGAGCTCCTAATTGTACCACGTGACCACTGTACCATCTGACCACTGCAGATTCATTTAGGCCAGGGGTGTCCAATCCGGCTCCTGGAGGGCCACTGTCCTGCAGAGTTCAGCTCCAACCCCAATTAAACATACTGAACCAGCTAATCTTACTAGGTATACTAGAAAACTTCCTGGCAGCTGTGTTAAGGCAAGTTGAAGCTAAACTCTGCAGGACAGTGGCCCTCCAGGACCGAGTTAGGACACCACTGATTTAGGCATTGATAGTGTTACCAAAGATATGCATAATTCTGACGACATAAACAGCTCAGAGTAGGACTTCACCTGTCGTCATAAAAGCTGCTTTTTGTTTAGGTTTCCAATAACGTGCATTTGGTAACGCAAAACCACGCGTGTTTGATAGTTGTACTGTTATCATTTAAATGCGTGGAGCGCGTCTTGGGTTTCTCAAACATCATCTCTGCGTGCTTTGAGTTCCGGACCGGTTGCTTATAACGTTTATCTGGGAACGCATTGTGCACCATTTCACAAAATTCGTAACGCAACTCATTTGTAAATCTACGCCAACACAGGAGAATACATACATATGTTTCTGAATATGCGAATTGTTGTTCATCGCGATTTCAAAATAAAAGTTTAACCCTTGCACTGAGTTTGCATGTTTTGATGTGCACATTCTTGTTCAAGAAATTACTATACAGCGGCTGTTGCATTTCTACCCTACAGAAGTGACCAAATATTAAAGTTAAGTTGAGATTTGAATTAAGTTGAGTCATTTTAAAGGCTGTTGTTCACTTGGAGCTATTTTTATTAGCACAATTTTTTATCCGATTAACAATGGAATAGAATACTCGATTACTAAAATAATCGATAGCTAGCCCTAAAATAGATAACATAATTAGTAATGAGGAAAGTGAAGAAAAATGCTAAATAAAACTTTCAAACAAAAGCTCTCAAACTTCTGGTTACAAATAATAAGCACATATGGGCAAGTTAATCTAAAAACGTAATGTAGTGACTAAGACAAATCAAATACACAATTATTTGTTATATTTAAATAATCTTTAAAACCCTTCAACCAACTACAAAACGAGACACCAAGGTATCTGTAGACAACCATCGAAGAACAACTAACCCCAAGAAATGAAAGCCATTTACGATCAGAAGGAATGTGAACAAATTAACTCTCCATTTCCTTTTTGAAACACACATAATGCCTATAAAAAAGGACTCTTCCCCACCCATTCATAGTAAACCTTCTATGAAAGAACATGGATATCTCCAGAACATTGTGTGTATGATTAATTACTGCCTTATATAGTGTATTTTGTACTGTATACTGTTTTATGCATGCTTTATGACAGAACCACTATATGTAACCTCAGCTATACCATGCTTCCTATCAAAATAATCCTTATGTAATGCCCTACACATTGGTAGGCCTATACATTTCTTTGCGTATTCTGGTTGCTGTTTGTGTGGGGCCTCACCCGACCCCAGAGCCGGTGCGCTCAACAGATTAAGCTATGTGTAACTTCCTCAACAGTAACAGAGTCAGACTATTTCAAAGGTCCTACAACAGTCTACAACAGCATAAGAATCAAAACCCGCAACGACACTGACCAAGCAAATAAATATAGTAAACAATAGGATTATAACGACAAATAATTTCCAGGTTTTTTGCCAAACAATTTCGGTTTATTATGTATTAATTAGTAATGCATTACACTTAACACTGCACATATATAATTATTTATCATGGCATACCTTCAGGACGTTCAAGGGGCGTTTCTCATAGCTCTTACCAATCACAATTTTGCTGACCAGATTACTGTTTTCTGCCACAAGCATGTCCATAAAAGAGTAAATCTGCAAACAGCATGGTGAAGATCAAATGACTGTAGATTTTGTGTGTAAAATTGTTTAAAAGATACAACAGGTAATGAAATTCTGAAAAACATTAGAAACACACTGAAACACACTCACAGAGTTCAGGTCATGGTAGGTGGAGTAGACAAAGTCATCGGTACTTCTTGGAAAGGCTTTATATTTCACCATCTCACGCTTTTCATCTTCCAGCAAATTCTTATGGTGCAAGAAGAATAGTGTCAACAAGAAAGAAAAATTAATATGACAAAAGGTTTATTGTGGAGAAACCTATGGTTTCCCAATCTGGGGTTTGTGAGGGAAATGCAGGGGGTTCAATTGGTGATAAGCTAATAATAAATAAAAATGTAAAATTAAAATAATTTTTAAATAAAAACTTCAAACTTCAAGAAAAAAATATTTGTTTACCTGCATGTCATGTGACCATTTACAAATATAAGAGAACATGTGAATGTGTTGTTGCTAAAGTATTAAAATATCAACTTAATATCTCACAGGCCTGGTATTTTATTCTAAAATATTTTAAGTTTACTCAAAAAAAAATATTTGGGAACCCCTGGTGTAACCAATGAATGGGTGTTGTATTATTGTTTATCATCTAAAATATTAAAATCATAATCAAAAAGGTTAATTAGTTAAAGATAATATTAGTTTTTTTCCCCCAGTAATATTCCCACCTGGACATCCATAATCATGACGTGATACTGGATCTGATTGTATGCCAGGAACTCCCTGACAGCCTGGAGGCTGTGAAAGGGAACACGAACATCCACAGGCAGGGACTCATGAACGGGCTCCATCCAGAAGTCCAGCTGAACACAGAAGGAAACAAGGAAATCTGATGTTCACAGTTTCCTAGTTTAAATACCAAATGCATATGAAAAAAACAACAAAAAAAGTAAATCTCTGGTCTTGATGTGAGACTAACCTCAAGATGCCCCTGTTCAGAAAGTTCCTTCAGGAGAGAGATTTGTGCCTCATCTTGTGCGGTGATCCGAAGAACCTGGTCTCTGACATCATCAACACCATATGTTTAATTATGTTGTTAGACATGAAATGTGGCATTATTTTAATTTTTATTATATGCCCCTATAGTGACTCACCTCTCGAAAGTCTTTTTGGCAAAAACAGCCACAAACAGAGCAGCTAAAAATAGTAATCTGTTCATCTTCTTACATAAAGTAGAGCTATCAACATTAAAAATCACACTTTATATTCTGTCTCTGTAGCTTTGACCATGTTGACCCTCCTCTTAACACTCAGCCACAGCTTCCTCCTGAGACTCTTAAAGGGATACTCCACTTTTTTTGGAAATAGGCTCATTTTACAACTTCCCCAGAGTTAAACAGTTGAGTCTTACCATTTTCGAATCCATTCAGCCGAACTCCGGGTCTGGCGGTACCACTTTTAGCATAGCTTAGCATAGATCATTGAATCGGACAGGACCATTAGCATCAAAATGACCAAAGAGTTTCGATATTTTTCCTATTTAAAACATGACTCTTCTGTAGTTACATCGTGTACTAAGACCGACGGAAAATGAAAAGTTGTGATTTTCTAGGCTGATATGGCTAGGAACTATTTTCAGGCGCTGTGTCATATCATTACGCCTGCTGGACTCATGGTACGGCAGCAAAGTTTCTTAATTATTACGCAGGAATGAGAGTATAGTTCCTAGCCATATCAGCCTAGAAAATCGCAACTTTACATTTTCCGTCGGTCTTAGTACACGCTGTAACTACAGAAGAGTCAAGTTTTAAATAGGAAAAATATCGAAACTCTTTGGTCATTTTGATGCTAATGGTCCTGTCCGATTCAATGATCTATGCTAAGCTATGCTAAAAGTGGTACCGCCAGACCCGGAGTTCGGCTGAATGGATTCAAAAACGGTAAGACTCAACTGTTTAACTCTGGGGGAGTTGTAAAATGAGCCTATTTCCAAAAAAAAGTGGAGTATCCCTTTAAAGGGATAGTTCACCCAAAAATTTTAATTCTGTTATAATTTCCTCACCCGCCTCAAGTTGTTTTCCGAAATTGTATGAATTTACATTGTGTCATTATTTATTTAACAAAAATAAAGCCAAAAGGCAAAAGCCATGGGTGACAAACTACCCAGGCAGCAACATAGTGTCGGCCCAGATCTGGCCCAGATCTGGTACACATGATGGATTCCACACGGCCCAGATGTAAGAACACCCTATGATTCAATTGCTTGTAGAGCCACTTTTAGCAGCAATAGGTTGAAGAAATCATTTTCTGTATGACAGTATCAGTCTCTCGCATCGTTCTGGAGGAATTTTGGCCAACGTTGGGCCAATTTTACAACGTTGCTTCAGTTCATTGAGGTTTGTGGGCATCCATTTATGCACAGCTCTCTTTAGGTTCTGCCACAGCATTTTAATCGACTTGAGTTCTGGACTTTGACTTGGCAAGTGCAACACCTTCATTCTCTTCTTTTTCAGCCATTCTGTTGTAGATTTGTTGATGTGTTTGAGATCATAATTGTCTCACAGTTGACTCTAGAATCCTTTGGTATACTTCACTTCCCATTTATTTTTATAGCGCTTTTCACAATACATATCGTTTCCAAGCAGCTTTACAGAAAATGCATGCATCTTCATTTAGAGTGATCTGTCATCAGAGGTGACTGTGTCCACACAGTCAAAGTGATACAAAGTTTTACAATACAATACAAATATTACAATACAAAGTTATGCATTTCAGAAATGTACATATACAAATCATGAAGTTAGCAAACAATGTATTAATTTAAGGCAGAAACAATGAGCTTATTGAGGCGATGAATACATGGTATACAGTATAGGAGTTCATGGTCGGCTCAATGACTGCAAGGTGCAGGTCAGCACTTCAACAGACACAGGTTCACGATAAGGTGGACGAGCGCAAGGCACGTTCTCTGCGAGACGTTCTAACCATAATGGTTCTGATAGCGTACTGGTTCTATCACTGACGGACGCTTGAACATGTTAAACATATCTAATAATTTCTGTAATACATTTTAATTTAAATAAATGCAATTTTGCATATTACATTTAAATTTAAATATTGCTATCCATATGCTTCCATAGAGTAGAACTAGCTAGAGACATCTTTTATGTACTGGCTCACTGGCTGTGACCTTGTATTTGAGGTGGTAATGGGAAGGGAAGCCGGCTGCTGTGGTTCCCACAATACTGTACAATACTAATGCTGGAGTGAGAGGAATGCAGCTGTTTTTCCTAAATGTTACTTATAGCAACATAAGCTAGTAAATGTAATCAATATACCTCAGTTGACTAGTAAATGTAATCAATATGCCTCACCTGGTATTGCCTGAAATCAGAGAGATCGTAAAAACAAGACCAAATCAACGAGTCATGGGTCCTTTGGGGCAAATATGCTAAATTATTGGTGTAGTCCTTTCTTATATAATAATAAATGAATACATTATTATTTTTTTGAATATATTTTATATATGTTTTTAATAATTATTGTTCATTAGATGAGTTACAGCAAAGAAAGCATTATAGACCATTTGAATATTATATTAATATAGAATATTATTGGGGAACTGGTTATATTTGAACGAAGCAGATAAACAAGAATGTGGCAATGACATTTACACAACTTATTATTGTTATTTTTTTATATAATATTATTGCTATATATATATATTGATTACAGCTGTGTGTGTGTGTGTGTGTGTGTGTGTGTGTGTGTACTTTGTTTGAATGGAGCAGATGGTCAGAACAGTTGCATTTATACCAAAACTTATCAGATATTACTATATAGGTCAAGATAACCAATCCATGGTAATCATTTACTTCTTGAGTTTTCTTATCTGAACCACCTCAATTCATATCCTGACAGGAGAGGCACACCTAAATGTTAAATAAGTCACATACACTCACCCTTCATAATATTACTACTTTAGACACAGATAGCAGTGGTACAATTAGTCACAATTACAACCTATTTCTTCATTCTTACCTCATAAAATGAAATAAGCAGGTATAGAATGGTTATAGAAAACCATCAAAAACATTAAGCTTATGCATTTAGATCTCTGCAAAACAGGATTTTGCTTTGTGAAATAGAAGAGCAGGAAACACTTCTACCGAGGATAGTTTTGACGTTATGACATAAGCTCAGACAGGCCTGCTGCTTTGGTTCTCACAACTTTGTGTAACACAAAGATGAATGAGAACAATGCAGCTGTTTAAATCTTTATTTTTAGGGATTACAGTGCGATTTAGTTAATACACAGACTTCTCATGAAAAACATGATTGGTTGATTTATTTAATTTATTGATTTAAATACACTATTCACTTCAGTTTGCTTAAAGAAATAGCTTTTGTCTATGTGAGGATTTGTTGTGGCGGCAGCTTATTGGTTGAAGATCTGTCTGCAAAAACACGTTTAATCTGGTCGATGAAACCGAGCTAATGAAAGGAATGACACCCAATTACACCCAAGATAAGACACGAAACACACTTAGTTGCTCAGACAGCAAAGACATTATCAATAGTGATAATATAGTTAGTCATGACAATGAAGCAGTGGCCATGCTATCCTAACTTCATGTCCAAAAAATGAAAGCAAGAAATTCAAGCAGGCTTAAACGAAGACAAGTCCACACAAATCTTTAATAAACCCCTAAAAGAGCCAGAAAAGCAAAATTTAGGATTTAAAATCACATACAGAGAGTTTTTGGTCGACTCAGTGACTGCAAGGTGCCCAGGTCCTGTGGCTGCAAAACAAGCCCAAACATCACCCCTCCACCACTGTGGTTGACAGTTGTTATGAGGTGTTTGTGCTGATATGCTGTGTTTGGTTTTTGCCAAATGTGGCGCTGTGCATTATGGCCAAACATCTCCACTTTGGTCTCATCTGACCAAAGGACATTGTTCCAGCTGTCTTGAGGTTTGTTCAGATGCAACTTTGCAAACCTAAGCCATGCTGCCATGTTCTTTTTAGAGAAGAGAGACAAACCCTTCCAAACAAGCCTTTTTTTTATTGTACTGTCATGAACTTTAACATCACTGTAAAGAGGTTGCTGTAAATTTTACAGTAACTTACTGGCAGCTGGGTGCCAGTAATTTACTGTAAAATGTTTACAGTATTATTACTGTATTTTCACTTACAGAATACTATATCATTTACTGTACTTGCATTTACAGTATTATTACCGTATTTTTATTTACAGTATTAGTATTGAGTTTTTTTTTCCATAATTTTTTTTATTTTTTATTTTTATTTTTTTTTATGTAGCCTATGTTTACTTTCGTTTAATACTTCCACACAGACGTGTGATTCCACATGAAGCCTACCGCTCTGCGCTTTGAGAGGGATGTGGGACACGAGGAGGAAAGAGACTGATCTATTTTCTGATATCTTCATGTTTTCTACTTGTTGTAAAAGGTATGAAAAGCGAATTTAATCTTCCACAAGGACAAGACATTTAAGCTATGTTTGAAATTGCGCTGCCAGTGAGAGCGAAACTAAAAAAAAAAAAAAAAAAAAAAAAAAAAAAAAAACCCGTGCGTGTGAAACGCGCTTTACAAATAAACTTGACGCGCCTTACATGTCTAATAACAAGCACAAACTGTGTTGAAATGAATCTGACGTGCAAGTAAAAATGTAGGCTATCTGTCCTACAACGTTTTTCTACTTTACCACAGTAAAGAATGTGAATATAATAGGCCTAATTAAAAGCAAACCAAGCTTTTAACGTTTATAATCCCCTTCGAAAATCGAGACGTAAGTGAAGATTTTGGGGGAAAAACAAGAGATTACATGCAGGGATGAGTCACGATTTTTGAATATTCGATTAGTTTATTTAATTATAGAATTATAGAATATCGAATAGGTTGTGTAATTATTCTCTAAAATAAAATCTCCATGTTTTTGGTGCTAATGCGGTGGTGACGCGTTCATTTAATTACGTTCTGTAATAAGGTCCTGTGTCCTGAATGTTCAAGGACAAAGTTTTTGCACTACCCTCCTAAGTTGCACTTCAGTAAATGTGTAGAAGATGTTCACAGATTTAATGTGACATTTGAAGTGAGTTGAGCGGTCTTATTTTCCTAATTTTTTGTAATGTCTTTGAATATGGGGGAGATAAATCGCAATATATCGCAGAATCGAATCGCAATACTTGCTGTATCGCAATATGTTAAGAAATCGCAATAATTCTTGAATTGTGGCCCAAATATCGCAATACTATCAAATCAAATTTTTGCCAATTTCCACCCCTAACCTACAGGGATGGTATTACCTCATAATCCATTACATTAAAATCATTAAAGCTTCATTCTTTTTCAATACATTCCTGTAGCTTAGATTTCCAGGGAATGAATAACTTAAATTAAACTTAAATACAATGTTAAGTTGCTTTGGATAAAAGTGTCTTCCAAATGCATGCAAGTAAATGTAATGTAATATATATATATATATATATTTTGGTTTACCTAATTCTGCATTCTACAAAATAGACAGCTAATGCTGAAGAGTCGTCTGTTAGCTGTTGTAACTGGATGATGATTCTGCCCTTCATTGTCAGCATCCATGTTTTTGCTTAGAGAACAGACTCTCCTGAAACAGACCATGTCATAGACTTTTAGTGTTATAGTTTACAGAAAAAAACAAAATACAATAACAGAACTTATTACTAATAACAATAACGTGGGGTGAAGATGAGGTAAGATATGATGTTGTATGGTGTTTATAGTTTTTAATCAATTAAACAACATTAAAAATATTAGTTAGCAAAACTTTGCCTCCTCCTCCTCCTCCTCCTCCTCCTCCTCCTCCTCCTCCTCCTCCTCCTCCTCCTCCTCCTCCTCCTCCTCCTCCTCCTCCTCCTCCTCCTCCTCCAGTCCGGAGGGAATGGCTGCTGCAAATTCAAAATAAAGAACAGAAACTGAGGGATGATTGTTTAAAAGCACTTTAACTCTGCTTCCGTTGGTTTCATCTGCAGTTATATTATGTTTGCCTGCTTAACTAATGCATACTTCAGCTAATTTAGTTGATGTCATCTTACTCACCTGTAGATGTTATCACCGTTACGAAGACAAAAAAAGACTCCAAAATACACCTCCGACATTGCAGACGACATAATTCAGACCACAAACTTGAAAATGAAACAAAAGATGAAATTAACAATGGTGTTGGATAAAGGGTTAGTTTACTCAAAATTGTAAATTCTGTCACCATTAACTCACCCTCAACTTGTTCATAACTTCAATTAAATTATTTAATGTGCTGTATACAAAAGATGATATTTTAAAGAGCATGAGCAACCAAACAGTTGGTCCCCATTGACATCCAAAGTATTTTTTCTATTATAGAAGTCCATGGGGACAAGCAACTATTTACCAACAATCTTCAAAATATCTTATTTTATGTTCAGAAGAAAGAACTTCATGCAGGTTTAGAACACATTGTGGGCGAGTAAATGATGACATACATCATTTTCTGTTTAAGGTGTACTATCCCTTTAACTTAGTTTTACTCAGTCAGTGTTGCCAGATGTACGATAATTATCGTATTTGTACGATAATTTCGACCTCTGTACGATGTACGATCAATAATGGAAAAAATCCTATAATGTACGATAATTTCAGAACTGTGTGACACTTCAAATGATGGTCGTTGTAATCAAAGGGCTTCTCATTGATCTAGCTGTGGATTCTACGTCTACCGGGGGAAGAACGTGTAGAGAGAGGGTGCGAGAGACCTTGCGTGTGTGTGCTAGTGTGCCTCGCGAAGCGCATGTAAGGACCCAACCAATATAGTGGGACCCAACCAATATACACCCAACCATGTAAAGACCCAAGGACCCAAGGACCCCCCCTAATATATGTGAACTTAACTTACTCACCAGTTAATATTATCACCGTGACAGCGACCCGGCCGACAGTCAGGAAAAAAGGCAGTAATAAGGCACCAAAACCATTCAGACGAAAGCAAAACGATAAATCATGTTAGTTTGCTGTTAACATAAGTAAAAACATTTGAAAATGTTTGTTTTACATAAAATAGAAATAATATACTAACCTTTTTGGTGAGTTACATGATCTTTTGTCCGTGCATTAACTGCCACTTCACCCCTCAAAAAAACACTTGAAAAGAAATCTCTCTTGCCATTGGTCAGTTTTTCGCGGGCAAGTTCACTACTGTAAATTGATTTACAGTAGGGAAGAATTACAGTAGTGACCCTATATTTTCCCATAATCCTTTGCTGTTTACAGTAACATACTATATACATATTACAGTAAAATACTGTTCAAATTATAGAAATCCATTACAGTGATGTTAACTGAGGCCTGTAGAGTCTGAGATGTAGCTCCTGTTTTTTTTGGGGGGGTTTTGCAGTTTTTCTGAGCATTGCACGGTCTGACCTCTGGGTGAATTTGCTGGGACGTCCACTCCCAGCTGGCAACTGTCTTGAATGTTTTCCACTTGTGAATAATCTTCCTTACTGTAGAATAATGGACTTCAAATTGTTTGGAAATGGCCATAACCCTTCCCAGATTGATGGCAGCAACAATTGCTTCTCTTAGCTCATTGCTGATGTCTTTCCTCTTTAGCATTGTGTTAACACACACACCTAAATGTTTCAGACCAGCAAACTGCTGCTTTTATAGAGGTGATCACACTTAATCAAAGACATTTGATTAGCAGCACCTGACTGCCATTTACCCCTCTTTATTCCTATGGAAGCAGAAAGGGTGTTAGTTTGTCAACCACTGCTTTTCCATTTTGGCCTATTTTTTTGATAATAATACTAATGCACGGTGCAATATGTCATGTGTTGTTGTTCATCTGAGGTTGTATTTACCTAATTTTAAGACCTGCTAAGGACCAGATGATTTTTTTATTATGTCATACATAAAACCAAATAATTCAATAGGGTGTCCTTTCTTCTATCTATCTATCTATCTATCTATCTATCTATCTATCTATCTATCTATCTATCTATCTATCTATCTATCTATCTATATGATTTGATATATATTATATAAAAGACAAAATTATTTTATTTTAAACAATTACATTTTATTTATAATAATTTCAAACTAATATCTAAAATAAATAATTGTATAAATATAATTTAAAAATGAAGCAATGTAATCCACGTGACGTCACACACACACACACACACACACACACACACACAGCATAACAGTGAAATATAGTAGGCTATTTTACTATTCATAATAGCCTCCGCTCTATCCGCGACTGTTTCGATTTGTAACTTTGACATGTCATGCTTGGCTCTGATTGGTAGGTCTCGTGGACATCTCTGATTCTATTGGTTGAACAGCGTACATTGACTATGATGAGCGGAAGTCTCTCAGAGAGGGGCAGATGTGGGAGACTGTCCCGTTCAACAAAAGTGATCCTTCAGGGAAAGTTGCCGGTGGGAATAGATTCAACGCCGTTTATCAAATCTAAACAAGCTCGACAAGAATGGAGATCGAGAAAGAAGTTAAAAAGGTACGCTTATTAAACTGGTCATGGTTCAAAGGGTTAGTTGCTGAAACATTCGGCAACGCCCTTAAAGGTAAAGCCACTGCCATTGTTATAAGTTACATGGCGAAACATTTGGTATAACGACTTGTTGGTTTCGAGCATGGTTAAAAAGCGTGGTTACATTTATTAAGAAATAGGAAGTGGTCATTAATAGGAAGTAAAACATAGAAGGAGGATCCTGGTACCTCTTTATTTGATAGGAAAACATGAATTGGAGTTGATGGAGCCAATAGATTTCAATTTTCCCATATTGTAAACAAGCTACAAGATGTTATCATTATTATATATCATTCTGCAGATACATTCACTATTTTTATAGGGGTGTTACTGCAGAAACTTTCTGCGTACATTACAGTTATTCAACCACAAGCCAAGTTGCAATATGTTGTGACATGCATGTACAGTAAAGAAAGAAGTGGGTTTTTGCAAGATGATGATGTAAAGATGTTAAGTTCCACTTCTTGACAGTTTAAAGTTATAGTTCAACCCAAAATTATAATACTACTGT
This sequence comes from Abramis brama, assembly GCF_963993115.1. Lineage (NCBI taxonomy): Eukaryota > Metazoa > Chordata > Actinopteri > Cypriniformes > Leuciscidae > Abramis > Abramis brama. Next base: position 21,854,644 of record NC_139982.1, on the reverse strand, counting down.
TACTCACCCACCCACATGTCGTTCCAAAGTTGTTCTTTCTTTCTTTCTTTCTTCTGTGAAACACAAAAGATACTTTGAAAAATGTTTTTCAAAGACAATGAATGATGACCGAAGATGTCAAGCCTCAAAAAGAACACAAATTCAACATAAAAATAGTTAATATGCATTGTGCACTTTGTGTGATGAACAGACTGAAATTTAATCTAAATGATTTGTTCAAATCAGACTGGTCTAGTTCTTGATTTCAATGATCCAGTCAACACAGTTAACATCTCACTGGAGATATAATAAAAAACAAATTATTATAAAGAAGACTTAAATTATACAAGTATTAAGGATTACTTTAATGATACTTTTATGTCACCTTTGCATGTATTTTGAAGCTTGAAAGTTGCAGTCAACTTTGGAAAAGTGTCCAACAGTCTTCAGAGAATTGTAATTTTTGCGTGAAACGGACAGTTTCTCATGTATATAACATTTCCACATTTTTACAGTTGCAACACTAAGTGTACTAAGAGTTCAAGAGTCTATCAAAGAAACGCCTGCTAAATCTTTGCAAGAACTGTAAAATTGTCATGTTTTTAAAAGCAATAATTGAGGCTTGCACTAGTGTTGGTACAGTATAAATAACAGTAGTTACAGGTTTATGCCACAGTGGGCCTCATAGTTTTGCCGTTCAACAGATCTGGAGGGATCTCTCCGTATTTTAGGCAGAAAAAAATCCTCCAGGCATTCTCCATCTTTATGAATACTTGACCTTATAAGGCAGTCTTCCAGCTCAGGAGGATTACTGTTGAGAAATGCTGAGACAGGAATGAACTTTATAATCTAAATATTAGAATATCTAGTGAAGAAGACTGGTGTCAGATTCTTTTCTTACCCTTTAATTATGTTAATTATGTCCTGCTTCATACTGAAGTGTTTTTGTAAAGTCTTTTATTTAGTCCTAAATAGTAAGTTCTATGAAGTTTTAGAAGCACTAGATCGTGTATCTACGGAGAAAAAAGCCTCTTTGAATCTTGTCTGCTTGTCTTATGAGAAACAGACAATGCAATTTCACCTTAAATGGAACAATTAAGCAAGTAAAGCATACATGAAGTGTGAGAGAACTTTCCATGAACATGTTACATGTTGGTCTTTTCTTTTTTTAAATAATTGGAAACACATTTTTTTTTTTTTTTATGAAATTGGGGGTTGGACTATGTTAGAGAATAAAGAAATAATAGTGAATAATAATAATAATTTTGTCTCAAAATTTTGCTAATCTTAATATAAGCTAAATTTGCGACGCTTTTACCTGTTTTGGCATAGTTTATTTATTTAGGCTTTTTTTATTATTGTTGGAAAACTATGCATTATAAATACAGTAAAAAATACACTAATATTGTTAAATATTATTACAATTTGATGTAACTCTTTTTTTCATCATCATTACTCCAGGCTTCATTGTCACATGATCCTTCAGAAATGATTCTAATATGCTGATTTGCTGCTCAAGAAACATTTCTTATTATTATCAATGATTCTTTGATGTATAGAAAGTTCAAATGGACAGCATTTATTTGAAATGTAAATCTTTTGTAACATAAAAATCTTTACGATCACTTTAATGCGTCCTTGTTGAATAAACTTAATTTATTTGGATCAACTGATTGATAATTAACATTTTCTGATGGTTCTGCAAATCCTTTCACTGGTAATTTGTTTTTAAAAAAAAACTTAATAAGAGTTTCATACCAAATTTGTGGAATGTGCCAGATGGTTCATTAAAATACCATGCAAATGCTTTTTAAACTTAAGATGATTTGATCAACACATGCGTTTGATACGTGTTGATTTCTCCAATGTGTCTTTATGCATTGTTTTGGCAGATAACCCTGGGCCATGAGATTGGAGCCGGAGCTGCCTGTCTGAAATGCAAGGACAAGTGTGAAGGCTTTGATCTTCACTTCTGGCGGTTTGTACTTGCTTCCTTCCTATGTATTTGTGTAGTGATATTGTTCATGCGTGTGGTTTATACTGTGAAAACTGTGTAATCATGTTTGGGCCATCATTGGTTTGACTTCTCTGTTTTTATCCATCATCATCTTGAAAAACAAGGCAACATGCGGTACCAATTCTATCTGACAAATACGTCAAGAAAAGTGTCATGCTGAGAGAGCTCTGGCCGTTAGCTGCGCTCGACCAGTTTTTCTGAAGCGAGAGTCACAGGTGCCAAGATGCCCGTGCCAAAGCTCTATCGCTACGGCGGCGCTGCGTGACATTCCCGAGCGCCCTCGTGGGGCTTCAGGAATTCTTTGAATGAAAAGACGTCAATGTGGAGGTCATTGGATGCAGAGCCAGAGACTTCATCTTTGTGTTTGTTTCTATGCAGCAGAGATTGGCGACTAGCCATCCATTGGCTGAACAGAATTAGTGACATCTGAGTGGGAGTAAAGTGACTCAGACAGGCGTAGGCCCACTTCCTGTTCCTCATCTTCAATTCAAAGTCTTTCGTTTTTAAAACGCTTTGGGTAAAAACATCTGTGCTTTAATGCTTTGGATCACTGACATGCTGAAACATTTCTTTTGGGTGAAGATAAAGACTCTTTGGATTTGTGGCTACGATTTATGTTGTAACATTTCCAAAGACCATCATTCTTTCTGCTTGGCTCTTTTTGATATGTTAAACAGCTCAAAGTGTCCTTAAAAGGGGCCATGTTCTACTTTTGTAGTATTTTATTTTCTTCCCTTATAATGTCAGGGTTTCTTGCACTAAAAAGTCATAATTTAGTTTTCCGGATTACCCTCTCGCTGACCCTGCGTTCACAATAGCTGAGTTTCCATACAAAGTTGCGAATGTAACTTATTGAGCACATACATTTTTATGCACATCTTGGTGTTTCCATCCAGCAATTTCTTTATGCAATATGCTGAAATTCACATTAACAATTGGTGGATGGAAAACATAGCTAATTACAGTGGTTTGAAACAACAAAGTGACCTGAATGCATTCATTTTCCATTCAAATTGTCAACAAAGAGTTTGTCATGACATGTCCAATATAAACCTTAAGTCAACTTGCAGATAAACAAAGCACTTTATCCTGCTCTACAGAAACCGAAGTCTTTTCTCAGAATGTTCACAGGTCTCATTGAATGCAGTACAATATGATTTATTTATTTTCTGTTGCGGTAAGAATCATGACGAAAGGGTTTCAGCATGTAACCCACGTTGTTCTTTTTCCAAGTAATAACTGACTACTCTGTGCATGCCGTAACTCGACGTGCACAGCAATCCAAACTAGTGTCATCAGACTCTTAACTTAACAAAACAGACATAACTCAGAGAGACAGCTCGTCCGACAGTAATAATATGATACTCTCATTCTCTATCAATCATTGTTTTTCCCTCCAGTATTCTGCGGTTTGATTCTTCATACAGTGCAAATGTTTGGGGTCAGTGTCTTATGCTTATGTTTTCTATTTTTAAAATAGTTTAATTATTCCTGTGACTGTGAAGCTGTATTTTCCGCATCATTACTCCAGTCTTCAGTGTCACATGATCCTTCAGAGATCATTCTAATATGCTGATTTGCTGCTCTAGAAACATCAATTTTGAAAACTGTTTTTTGTAACATTATAAATGTCATTTACTGTCATATTTAATTAATTTAATGCATCCTTGAATAAAAATATTAATTTATTTCCAAAAAAATCGAACTGACCGCAAGCCTTTGAATTGTAGTGCATTATATAAGTGTTTCCACAAGTGTTCACCCCAAAATAAAAATTCTGTCATTCTCTTTATCAGAAAGATTTGCCGAAACTGCAAGTGCGGCGTTGAGGACCATGACGTGCAGCTTGAGACGGAGGAGAATAAGAAGGTGGGGAGGCTTTTTGAGGACACCAAGTACACAGGCCTCATAGCCAAGCTGAAGAAAGATGGCATCCCGTCTTATAAAGGCAACCAAGTCACGTTCAGCATCCCGGCAGCCACCATCAGCACTGCTACTCCTGTTCCGGCTTCCACTTTTGTCCCCGGCTCCAGCCAGACCTACACCCCCAGCTCTCAGTCCGCTCACGCCCCACCTGTTGCTGCCACTGCGGTCCCAGGAGCGTCAATTCACTCCCCTGCAGCCCCAGCAACAGGCCGTACTGCTGCATCAGGAACAGGCCGTACTGCTGCATCAGGAACAGGCCATACTGCTGCATCAGGAACAGGCCATACTGCTGCTTTAGGGACAGGCCATAGTGCTTCCATCCCATTTAAAGGCCCTGGTGCTGCCACTACTGCTGTCCCAACCCCCACTGCAGTGCCTGCCAAGACAGATGTGGTTAAGTCCGTTACCTATGAATGGGCTCCACCTGGGATCAACCAAGGCTTGGTAACTCTCTTAATCTTAAAATCATATACTATGATTTACTATACATTACATTATATTTCAATTAAGTTTTATTATATATATATATTCAAACTTGTGCTTGAGGGTCAGTTTGTAATTGTACTATGATACTTGTATCCACTAGAGGTCACTGGTCTCTACTTCTTCTTTTTTAGACTTTGAAGGTTTGGAAAACGTTAAGTGCTCTACCAATATTTTGATTGTCTTAAAATGCTGAATAATAGAAATATCATTTGCATTTATAATTAAGCTGATACTTAAAAAATGAGGTAAAAACAGAAGTTTAAAATATTAGCAGTAATGTTACTTTTTTTTTTTTTTTTATCAATTTTTTTTCCAATAAAAACATTATTCTTCAGAAAAGAATATAAAAATGCATGTTCTTTTAGTTTTAATTAAAAACATTCTTTGAGTAATGAAAAGTTACACCTTTCATTGATAGAAATCAAGCTGACCTTTTTGTCTGTAGGCCTACATGTAAACTTTCTGTTGCAAAATTATACATAAAACTTAATAAAATAATAGAATTATACACTTATATTTATTTACTATTATTTTTATTATTAATATAATTAAATTATTCCAAAATATTTATAAAAATATCTCTTAGAATATCCCAAAATATATATTTTTTAAATATGAAAGGAATGGTTCACCAAGAATGAAAGTCCTGCCACTCCTTTGTCATTTATTTTTGAATACCCTGCAATTAAAAATGCATCACGTTACAGAAGCCAAATAAGAGTTGCAAATCCCGTTTCATATTGACCAAAAAACATCACGTTTGTCCTCTCAGGCTCTGCTCTACATGGAACTTCTGCCTCCGGAGCGGCGACCCATCGCTGGTTCGGCGGGAGCGGATTACCGTAAGAAGCAGATGGCCAAGCAGCTTCCCGACCACGACCAAGACCCTGAGCGCTGCCACGAACTCTCACCCAGCGAGGTCAAGCAAATGCAGCAGTATGTCCGAAAGTACAAGGATGAGGCGTTGGGCATAGGCGACATCACCTTGCCCGAAGAGATGGGGCTGCAGGCAGGTTTGGCCGGGGAAAGGGGCCCTCAAGGTGTCGGGGCTGGAGGGAAGCCTGGTGTTGGAACAACAGGGACACCAGGAGACAAGGGTGATGCTATTGCTACAATGGGAAAAGTTGGCGCCCCAGGGGCTGATGGAACTTCACTCAGTGGACCTGCTGGTAACTACGTAAGTATTAACGGTAGTAATGGACACCTATTGTGAATGTGAATGTTGCTTGCCATGAATACTTTTCTCTATTACATACAAATAGCGTCTGTAACCTTTTTATTCTCATTATCCTTTTATATCTAAATGAATCTTGATCTAGATTATTTCCAGTTAAATGTCAACATCTATTAATGAAAAATCCCCTTTGGAGTTGTTGAGCAGCAGTATTTATTTCCACCACATGTGCGCCACAGGAGTCAAATCATTCTCCTGTGCTTATCTCCGGATTCACTTGATTAACATAAGAGCGGTTCATATACTGCCAAGCCTGTGTTACTCAGGCAGCTGGAATGAACGTTATGTTCTTCCAGAGATCTTCATAAATTACCACACTTAGTCCCTGTGGTTATGTTCGAGCTCGGGTGGATTTTTCCAAAATCTATTGTAAGCATCTGAAATCTCATGATGGAAACACATGTATGCCATCAGCCTAATGTTCTTGCCCTTTTTAAAAGGATAGTTCACCTAAAAATGAACATTGTGTGTGTCTTTTTATTTACTCAACCTAATGTTGTTCCAAACCTGTATGCTGTTATTGTTGCCCTGGAACAGATAAGAAGAATTAAAACAATCTTCTGCAGCTCTTTCGCATAGAACAACAGTTCATAATGATCACATTTCTCATGCTCTGAAAAGCACCATACATGTGATCCATACAATTCCTTTACTATATTTATAAGTTTTCTGAAGTCAAACAATAACTTTCTGATGAACAAACTGAAATGTTATTCACTGAAAATCTTGCCCCCTGCTGCAGCTATAATTATAATTGCGAGAAATAAAGTTATTTTGTGAGATATGAAGTCATAATTATACAAAATAAATTTGCTTTGTAAGATATACAGTCATAAATATGAGAAATAGTCTGAATTATGTAAAATAATCACATTGTGAGTCATTTTGAGATATAAAGTCATAAATACAAGAAGTCGTGAAATAAAGTTATAAATATGAGAAATAGTTATTATTGCATGCGATAATTGCATTGTGATAGTCATAAATATGAGAAATTGATTATCTAAAAAAGTAGAATTATGAGATATAGTCATAAATACGAGAAGTAAAGTTGTGATTATGAGATTAAGTAATTAATAATCTAATAATTACAACTTTATGTTTCATTAAGTCATAAATACAAGATGTAAATTCATAATAATGTGAAATAGTTATATGATATAAAGATCAATACAAGATATATCATTCATATTGTGAGATTGAAGGCATAATTATGAGATATAATGAGATATAAATGTGAGATATAAAGTAATTATGAGAATTAGTCACATTTTGTCATATCAAATAATGTAAATCTTGGGTCTATTCATTTAGACTTGGTAGTTTTTCCTATTTCCAATATTCATGTTTCACCTGGGGTGATGAATTTTTAAAGTGAACCATCTCTAGTCTTTTCATTAATACCAACCTCCCCCGACTGTGTTTTCCCCCCTTTCATTCTTTATTGATGTTTATGCCAAGCTGAACTCATCACTGAATCTCTGCCCACAGTCATGTCACCGGTGCCAGCTGCCCATGAAGAAGGGTGAGCCGGCGGTTTACGCCGAGCGGGCAGGCTACGATAAACTCTGGCACCCTGCATGCTTTGTGTGCTGTAACTGCAGCGAGCTACTGGTGGACATGATCTATTTTTGGAAGAAGGATCAGCTGTACTGTGGCCGCCATTATGGAGATAGCGAAAAGCCTCGGTGTGCAGGTTGCGATGAGGTGAGTGGAGGCAAAGTAATTCACATGGTCAATGTCACAAATTTGCTTACATTTGTTTAGCAACCTGGCAGACTAGGGGCTGGTCCGAAAATTGGGCTGATGGTGCAATAGGTGGCTCAGTCTGCATTGTCTTAGATGACAAGTTCAATGGTTCATAATGAAGATTGGTGCAGTAAAAAGTGTTCAAAATTTGAATTTTGTTAGAGCAGTACCTCTAGTAAAAAAGTCCTTCTGTCCACTTTAACGTATCCACTGTGGCACCTTAGAAACCGCACCACGAATTGGGCTAATTGTGCAACAGGTGGCTCAGTGTGCATTGTCCTATTTGTTCAGTGTTCAGTGGTTAAAGGAGCTGTATGTAAGATTGTGGCCAAAACTGGTACTGCAATCACTTTCAAATTGCTGTAGAGCAGTGTATCCCCTCCCCCTCCCCCCTGACTCGAGGTTGCCAGATATGCTGCAGGATCCAGCACGAACGTTTGTAGCTGCAGCTGTGGTAACTAGAGCAGAGCTGGCAACCCGGATGCCAAAACACTACTGACTTTAGCCGCTTTCCGACCAAGTAGTTATAGGAACTTAGTTCTAGGAACTGTCCACTTCTAAACAGTTCTAAGAACTACTCTCCCCCAAACTCGGTTTTGCTGTTTGCGTTCGCACTGGCCAAGTGGCCATAGGAACTGGTAGGAGGGGTAAGGGAGTGACGCAAGCACGGTGACTTTTATTTTGACGGCGCGACGGACCTTTATTTTGGCGGCGCTGAGAACGCCAGAGCAAACAATGCTCGCATTCTCTGTGTTTATTAGTTAGCAATCTGTCTAACAGTACTGTTTAATATCTTATTAGATAGAACTGTTATAGAAAGTAGACAGTATATGAAAAAAGGTTATTAGCCTATGCCGTGTGGTTGATGTCCAGTGTTGCTAGCTGGGCAGATAAACATAATCATGTTTGGCTTGGTCCCCTCAAAGTTGCGTTGGATTTTCTCTTCAGCATAAAGGTTTAGAGACCCATCTATCACTGTTTTCCATGTTTGTATAGTTTATGGAGTAAATATATATAGGCTATAATCTGTGTGTTAACATTCTAGCTGTTTTAAAAATGGCGGGTGCTGATGTTCCGCGTGCGTTCGGTCAATCAGCGTACACTAACGTCACGGATAGTTCCTATAGTGCTGGTTTAGACCCTACTCTGAAGTAGGACCCAAATTAGTTCCTACAAATGGAGTTCCTAGAACTAAAATCGTTCCTAGTTCCTGCGGTGCGAACACGCCGACATCCGGGTACTTTAGCCAATAGTTCTAGGAACTGTGAAAAGGTTCCTCCGGTCGGAAAGCGGCTTTTGTGATTGGTAGATAGGTGGAGGGTGGAGCATCAGGCCAAAACACAACATGACAACATCAACATCAGTTGAGGGCTGCAACTTCACTTTTAAATGACAATATCCTGGCCGGACTACTCTTGTCAGTGATATAAGTATTTGAAATGAACATGATTTCTTAATGTCTAGTGACATATCAGGGCCATTTTATGATTAATTGAAATACATTTCTTACATACAGCTCCTTTAAAAAAAAAAAAAAAAGAAAAAGATTAGTACAGTAAAAAAGTGCTCAAAATTTGGATTTTTAATTAGTGTAGTAACCTCTAGTATACAAAGATGTTATGTCCGCTCTAACGCATCATCTGTAGTGGCTGAGAAAGAGCGCCACAAAATGGGCTGATGGGGCAATACGGCAGTGTGCATTATCCCACATGCCAAGTTCAAAGGCCAATAAAAAAAATTGGTACAGTAAAATGTGCTGAAAATGTATATTTTGTTGGAGCAGTTATTCTAATAAAAATCTGTTATGTCAGCTTTAACGCATCCTATGTGCGGCCATGAAACCGTGTCAAGAAATGAGCTGATGGCACAATAGGCAGCTCGTGTGCATTGTCCTATATGCCTATATAGACCCCACCATATGTTTCATGTTAAAATCTGAACAAGTCTTAGTAAAATAATGAATGCAATTTTGTTGAATGTTCTTAAACTGTTTCTTATGTCGAATGTTCTTAAACAATTGTGTCTGTGTGTGTGTGGCCTAAAGCTCATCTTCAGTAATGAGTACACTCAGGCCGAGGGCCACGATTGGCACCTGAAGCACTTCTGCTGTTTTCACTGTGACTGCGTGCTGGCTGGAGAGACCTACGTCATGGAGAAAGACAAGCCTGTTTGCAAACCCTGCTACATGAAGAACCACGCTGTGGTAAAGAGAAGACATTCCTTACTTTCTCTCTCCCTCACTGTTTCTCTGCTCTATTTGATTTTGAGTATCTTTCTTTCTATTGGATGTCTTTTTATCTTCCACAGAATGGAATGTATAAATGAAATAAGGCATTAATATGTGTTTAGTAATAATAGTAAAGTAATAGTAAAAAGTAATAATAATAAATAGCCAATAACCTAGTAATATGATATATATATATATATATATATATATATATATATATATATATATATATATATATATATATCTTAGTACAATAATATTTAAATGTTTTATCAATTTATAGATAGATAGATAGATAGATAGATCATTGAAACAATTAGCTTTACAACCGTTGTACAAGTATCATTCATGTCACGCCTAAATGGAAGTGAATTCCTGCTAAGCCTGGGCTATTAAAACTAACATGCTCGGCATGTGTTTGCCAGCCATATTGGTTCAGGAGCAGGTGAAGGAGATTAAGGAAGTGCCAGTGACATGATAATCAGAGGAAAGGGAGGGCGGATGCGCTTATAATGGAGTTGTGTGATATCGGACACCACCGTTCTCTCTCAACGCCTGCATGTCCAATGACACACAGCTCTTATGACTCATCTGTTAGACATCAGCTTAGAAAGGAAACTTCAGACATTCAAATAGAGCAGAGTTTTTATATTTGATCATCTGTATATTATATTAATATAATATTTATAATAATTATTCACACACATATGTATAATTATTATTTTTAATAATATAAGTATATATTATATTGATATAATAATGTTAATAATTAATGAGGGTTGCTTCCAAATAACTTTGATTGCACTTATTACAGGTGCAATCACACTGGTGCATCCTGGGATGCCTTGCTGAAGGGCATTTAAAATCTACATAAAATATTAATGATTATTAATTATATTAATGATTATATTAACTATTAAAATATGAATTATTGATTGTGCCTGTAACATATGTAATCAAAGACGTTTGTCACAAGTGTTATTTCAAACAAATACATTTACTATGATACACTTCTTCCTGTGAATTTTTCCATGTCTCTCTGTGTTCACAGTGTTGTGCGGCCTGTCAGAACCCCATCGAGCCTGAAGCTCAGCGCGTGTCGTATGGAGAGCACCATTGGCACGCTGAGCCCCAGTGTTTCCAGTGCTCCTGCTGCTCCAAGTGCCTTATGGGCCAGCGCTTCATGGCCCTGCAGGGAATGCTGCTCTGCTCCGTAGAGTGCAAGAAAAAGATCATGGCCTCATGAAGGAACAGCTACGAATTCTACTTTATTTGGGAAAGTGCTCAGAGCACTGCAAACCAGTTTCTCCCTAACGCATTACTCATAAATATATACTCCCAATATTTTAGAGATGAATGTAGTTGAATGACCAATCTTAATTTTCATGTCATTTGAATGTTTTTTGAGAAATAATAAGCAATATGTTGGAGCAGAGGCTGATGACCCAATTTAATAAGTGTTGTCAATGTGACAGTGTCTTTTATTATTAATAATTTAGTATTAATAAACAGAAGCAATGATGGCTTTTGTTTTTTGGCTACTGAATTTTTTTCTAAAATTGCACTTTATGTTTTTCATAGCTTTCATTTTGTAATCCAATAAATGTTTTGCAGTAATATGAATGGATTATTTCCCCATCTTTCCACTTCAACTATGTATCCAAATATCCATCGTTATTGTGACGTACAAGTTCGGGATCTCAAGGGACTGGTGTTACGTTCATGTTAACGTCTTGAACGCTTCACACCATTGAAAATTCCAATCTAGGCCGGCACTTTTGGGGAAAAGTTAGTCCTCTGTGTGTTTTCTTACACTTAGCTGTGGAAACCGGGCACAATTCAAGGAAGCCCGGTTCCATTGTCTCTAATGGTGGCGAACTTAAGACTATGCCGTCATTTCCTCCCATCGTAACTGTCCACGGTTGCACGAGGGGCTCTACTGTTCCACCTCCCCTCACCTCACGCCACACTAGGGTGGAGTTTTCCAGGAGGGAATTCTTTCCTTCAATGTCACTCCTCGTGCAGGAATTTATTTACATGGTGCTTTCCCTGCCAAACATGGAAGTGCACTTACTTGCATGCTTGCCTCCTTAGCACTTGTTTTCCCATGAGCACTAACTGTGCAAGAGATATGATCTGTTGATTTGTAGCTCCCTGAGGTGATGAAACAGATGCAAAGCATTAAGCGTCACTGCTGTTTAGCGAAATTATAGCACAGACCCCACACATGAAGAGTCAAGACAGGCCAGGGAGATGATCCAGATCCCTGGAGGATCCTACTGGTGACAGGAGAAATGTGACAGGTGGGATCCTGGAATTACACTCGTTAGTCACAAAACTGTTGAGCTTGTTTTTTACAGACATTTGAGTAATGACAATATAGCAAAATATGGTTATTAGGTTTGGACTCTCTTTCTGCCTATATACTGTATGTTCTGGCTAACTATGCAGTGATGTCTTTTGAGCCTTAGTTAAGTGTTTGTATTGCAAGGCCCCCTCCTCAGTGCGGTCATGTTTATCTGGCCTTTAGCTGAGAAAATATTCCTAGATAAGCACATAGAAACAAAACCGGTCCATTGTGTAGTTCAGTATTGAAAAATAATCTGGTGTTAGCACATTATTAAAGTGCACATGGCCAGTTCAATCAGTTGGGTTACACTTTATTTCGATAGTTCACTTTAGACATTCTATTAACTATAAGTCAATTTGCAACTACATGTCAACTAACTCTCAGAGTAGTAGTAGACTGTTAGGTTAGGATTACTAGAATAAGTTGATGTACTTGCAAAGTTACTTATAGTCATTAGAATGTCTGTTGGGGGACCATCAAAATAAGTGTTAGCAGATAGTAAGGCGACAGTTTACAATGCTTTTTTGACTGGTAGTTGACATGTAGTTGCAGTTATGAATGTCTAATGGGGACTATCAAAATGAAATGTTATAGATAGATGGATAGACAGACAGACGTGTTCATTCGGACACCCGTTTCCGCTTTAGCAGCAATAGTTAAGATGATCCTGGAGAGGGCGCTCTTCCACATTCTATATGTTGTTGCACAGCACCAGTCTTCACTATTTAGCACTGTTTAGTTCATAGCAATGTGCAGTGCATCTGTGTCCCAACGATTGTATGTTGCTCACCATCACACCATGATTTTTTTTTTTTTAGCATGGTGCTGTACGACATCATTGTTGGTCCTCGAACAACATTTTCGTTAACCAGGTTTAGGGTTTGGCCTGTAGGGCTGGTTTGAGGCTTGAACAACATTCTTATCAAATAATAATTTCTCTTTTTGGGAAGTGTGTGGTTAAGGTTATAACAAGAAAATTGTCAAAGAAACGTAGTCTAACCATTACTTAGCAAGTTATGTGACTTTTTGTTGTTCTTTGTCAAGGAATGATCCAACGGCATGAGACTCGTCCAGATGCTCCAGGTAATTGTGAGAGGAATGTGAATACAGAAAGAGAGAGGAGGCAGAGTCAGAGTCAGAACTCAAGCTCAGTCAGCTGTCTCTTTGACTGATAAGCCTCCCCAACAACATTCCTCCTAAAAAAAAGAGAAAACGAGTGAGAGTTTGACACATAACAGTGACGAAACAGAAGGAACTAGTGTGCTGCCTGCCAGAATTGGCCTGACGCCTTTCTAGTCACCTCAGTGATGTTTACTCAGCCATAAAACCTTAAGGCCACCTCTCTTCACATTTCTCTTCAACGGCTTTCCAAATTCTTTTTGAGCTGTTTTTGCATATGTGTGCTGATATGAAGCAGACAAGACCAGGGTTTCCAGGTGTACTCCCCACCTCTATCATCTGGGCATGCTCATACCAACTCTGGGCAGGCAAATAAAGCAAATCCCTGGCACAGCCCAAATGGTCTTTAAATCATATCTGCGGTTGGCTTTGGGTTCTTTCTGCGCTCTTTTGTGCTTTTGTTCATCTCGTACACTCCTCCTTTTCCTGCCTTTTTCATTGTGTCAAGTCAAATACGATATTAAGTGAACTCTCCACACCCACCTTTGGTATATTAGACCATTGTTTGATGTACTTGCTCATTCTATCTATTTCTCTCCCAGTGTGTTTATCTCTTTTTCTCTAGGACAAAAAATGGAGAAGCCCCACCCAGATGAAGAGTAATGTAGCTCTCCCCAAACATAGCTGAGGAGTCATGTGCTATCCATACTCCACCAAGACCATTTAAGACATTAGTGAAACTTATTATTCACTGGGAGTGTTTTTCTTTGACATTGTGGGTATTTATTTTGGGTAGCACAAAAATGTTTTAAGCACAGTGAATTAGGATGAGATAACTCTCTTTTGTACATTTTAAAGTTTTGGGACGTTTGGTTTAGCATTTCACATCAATCATTAATACAGTAAAGTAGAGAACAATAGAAAAGTATGTCAAGTAATACATATGCAAAACACCCAATTTTAGGAATGATGGTTCGTAATCACTGTATATTGTACAATGTACAAAACACATCTGGATACTTATGCAACAGTTACAATATAGAGAAAGTAATTGCACTATAATATCGCAATTAGTTCCGGTCCTCGAATTTGATTGGCCCAGCAAGTCAGAGATGAAAGAAAGACAGAAAATAAGACGAGGCATTATGTTCAATCTGTGGAGTAGATAAAGGATGAGAGGAGCTAAATGTAGATGCAGAATATATGGACACAATTTAAGTTCATTTAAAGTGTTTAGAGAAAACAAACAGAAAAAAAAAGTTTTACAATATGGTTACCATTTTAAATGTTCCTCTTATTGAATTTTTGTTGGCCTATTTGTTGTTGCATGTGTTGTAGAGATAATTTTCATCCATAGTCTGATTTCTGAATATTCTGATCTAATCTAGATCTAATGTCAACACAACATGTTTTATCAGTTATTTTGAATTTTACACATGCATTGAATGAACTGATGAATTTTACTAATCATAGCCAATAGACTATATGCTTTTGGGTGTGTTATGTTGTGCGAATATGTTTATTTGATAATATGTGTTATTAAATAATGTGTTTTTAATTAAGATACAGGATATTTTTTTATAAATCAGGGATGTCCCACTTTACCAGACCAGCTGGCCCACTTTACCTGAAAAGAAATTTGTCTGGAGTGCATGATCTCAAAATGTTTATTGGTATATACCTTGCAAATAACACATTATATCAACTGTATTCAAATTGAAGTATAGCTGGACCTTAAAGTTACCAAAAGTAATAAAGAAAAGAAAAGAAAAACATCTACTGTAGGTATCTAAATTACATGTTTTACAAAAAGTGGCCTATTTTACCTGCATTGATAAATAGCGGCACTGTGACCTTAACGCCATTTGTATCACTCCCAGACAGACTAGGCTATAGCCAAGTTTCCGAAATTGCTATACTCCTTCATTGACTAGCCTATTCCAAATGGATACGGTGCACTACTTGAGGAGACATTTTATACAATAATAAAATTATATATCAAGAGCACTCATTCAATCATATAATATAACAACAGATGCAGCCATAGTCCCCTACATGAGAAAGGGGTGAACAAAAATAAACAAGTGTTTTGGAGACAACGTTGAAACGAATGGAACTGAAAATATTAGCGCACAATCCTGAAATCACAACTTGTTTACTGGATTAGCCTACTTCGAAAAAAGTAATAGACCTTATGTAGCTCCGCCCCTTTCAGCTCTGGGTTCGTTCCACTGATCTATATAGAATGACAATGTCATTATATAGATCAGTGGTTCGTTCATATTTAACGGCTCTGGGTTCGTTGTGGTCTTTTGTTTTGTATTTCCACAGCATGAAGGTAGGATCTTACGAATTTATGACTGAACCGCTCGTTTTAAAATCTTCCAGGTCTACTGACATTCATGACATCCGCTTTAAATATGACAATGCCCATGATGACTTTCGTTAACAATAACTCCACAATATGTAAATTCACTTCACCAGCCTACTCATTGACAACATATGCCAGCTCCCGCAGTTAAAACACAAAATAGTAAAGATGCCTGCCTAAGGTCCACATTTTGTTCTTGAGTAGACGTCTTAATTTATTTGGTAGGCTATATTTAGCAAAGTTGCGGTAGTCGCTCTCAAATTGATTGCTTTTTGTCTATGTGAGACCTTTTAAGGTGTTCTGCTCAAACATATCTTTAAACTATTTCAGTCAAGATAGATTTATCAAAGCTGAAGTACAAAAAGTGGACTTCTTGCTTATGGCAAGAATGCAGAGAATCTACAGAACAATGAAAAATTATAACGATTATTCCAGTACATTCTTGGTGTATTGTGTTACTGGAGCTGATGTTTACTCAACAGTGTTTGACAGAGATTTTACAGGCCTCATCAACCATGGGCTCTCCAGGTTCAGTTTGCATAGCCTAGCAACTGCCTCAGTTTCCTGCCTTTGTACACTGTTTCATTTCCCATTCTTCACCCTGGAAAAACGTACAAGCAGAGGCAAACACAATCCGTCAGAGCTCAGTCATTTAAACACCTCAGAAACGCACAGTAGTTTAGGCCAAGAGAAGCGAATAATCTGGTGAAGCAAGACATAAATTACATAAATGCCACAAATGGATAGATAACCCATTCAAAAGATCCTCTGTTGTTTGATTCTTCTCACACAACTCCAAACTTGTACCACTCATTTTGGAAAGAAAACATATTTAAACTGGCAAGTAATGGTTGTTTTTCATTCCCAGTGCCATGAGTTTGGGGTAACTATCTGATTGACCAATGGAGATGGAGTATAAACATAATATCACATAATCACACGTTAAACATATAGATTATAACTTTTTCCTGTCAGTATAACCATATGTTTTTTTCCAATGATTCATGTTCACGTGTAGGCTACTTTACAATAATGATGATGCACATTGACTGAAGCACTTAACCTTTACATAAATAAGTATGAAACCCCACACTTAAATTGTTTTAAGTGTAGAAAGATAAGAATTCTTAAAGGCTGTACTCTGGATTTAGCAAGCTATTGGAGAACAATTTTAAGAGCTAATAAACGTCTCAAGTAGGAATGTGTAACTACCTTGTATGGGCATTAAAACCAAGAGCTCTTTTTTTTTTCTATCATTTTTCTGCAGCAAAGAGGTTTACTTTATTTAATGTGGTTTAAATAAGGAGGATTTCTAAAGGTGGTGAGGTGGGAAGGTCAAACAGAGAAAAAAAACACTAACTTCTCTCATTCTAGGACCTTTTTAAAGGTGGTACAGAAAGGAGGGGATTCCTCTTCCTGAATGGTGCTGATGTCACTGAGTCTCACCTCTCTGTGAAGGAGAAATACTGAGGTGAGAATGTGAGGGGTCAAAGTCTGGCTCTTGTAATGTTTCTGAACTTCTTTTTTACATCTCCATCAGTTTTTCCATCCATCCATCATTTGGATGAAAGAGAAAAGTGGATGTTTGACATCAAAAGACAGAGGACAAGCCTCTCCATTCCTGTACTGCATATTCCGCTGACAGGTGACAGAGAAATGTCAGAATTAGCCCAATTCTTAGCCTTTAACCTTTGACCTTTATATCCACATCTTTCATAACTTTTACTTTTAGTGCCACTTTCCAGCAAAAACAATATTCAAAAGTTTGATTTTAAACTGAGTGTCCACCTCATGGAGGTGAGTTAAGAATAAGTTAATGCTATTTTTAACAAGCTGTTTGCTGATATTACTCTTTATATCCAAACAGAGCTGATTTACTCCCAGCTAGCACATTTATACTCTACAAAACATTTAGCAAACATTATAGTTTGCTAGTGGGAATGTTAGCAACATAACATGTTTGAAACGTTCTCTCAATGAACATTGATTTATATTATTGAAATTGTTGAATATGTACAGAATACTACTTTATGTGAACTGTACAGTCCACATTTTCTTTTTTAGGAACACTGTAAAAATTGATCAATTGACTTAACTTAAAAAAGTGAGGAAACCCCGACGACTTAAAATTAGTAAATAAACTTCATGCGTAACTGAAAAATTTAAGTTATGTGGAATTGTCTAGTTCACATAACTTAATTTCTTTCAATTACGCATGAAGTTTATTACTTAATAATTTTAAGTCATCGGGGTTTCCTCACTTTTTTAAGTTAAGTCAACTGATCACTTTTTACAATGAACAATTATTATAAGAACTGTAAATTGTTTCCCAGTTTTTCAAGGAAATAATATATTACCATATTTGCTGGAATATATTGCTTTCTATAATCTGAAATTTAACACCAAAGAAGCCTTTTTGTGTTTTTCACACTACTCTTTTCCAACTATAGTTCAAGTGACAAGAATTTTCATTTTTGGGTTATTGATTCTAGGAATGTTTGTCTCTAATGTTTACACAGCCTCTATATAACGTTAGCCCTGTTAGGTATTTTCCCAAAACTGTCCAGGTCAGCGTAACCCTTCCTCAAAGGTATTTGAATCGATTTGGCCTGCTTACCGCTCATTGCTAACTAGCCTATGAGTCTGTAAACTTTTAACATTATTTCATGGCTGTGCTTGCCTTGTTTTGGCATTACACAACACAATCATTTCCCTTCCCCTGAGACTGATTCACTATAGAGAGCTGGTCCATGCTTGCTGAAAGAATGCACCTCATGGAATGCCGGTCTTTGTATCACTGTAACTTTCGAGCCAAGTATCATGAACAATACGAACTGTCACAGACTTGTTTAGTTGTTACTTAGTTGCACCTCCTTTGCCTTGAAACACTAAGCCGTGAAGATTTGAGCTGTAGTGAATTAGAGGGATAAGATAAAAGCAGCCATTAGCAGACTAGGGGCCTGTTTCGCACAGAATGCGTTTTTGCAGTTAAAAACTGCATGTTAACATTGAAAAACATTGCCGCAATGGAATGGAAAAACGCGTTCTGTATCACTTACAGTTTCTTTTCTATACAAACCTGACATCATAGGCACTCATGTAAAAGACGCCTCATGTAATTCTGCTCATGTGATTGCCTTGGTTTGACAGGTCTCAATGATGTGAAACAGCCTATATATATATCAACAATCATTATTCTGTTTTCCTCATCCAAGTCTGAAACTGAATGCCATTTATTCCATGGAATGAATTGGTAACAGCATGTCCTAGTGTTTTCACAAACATGCTGTACTGATAAATCTGTGGCTCTGGAATTCTTACAGTCTGAGGTAATGGAGTAAATGCAGAAAAGTGTGGAGCAACCATTGAGTTTTTACCCCCTCACCAGGCTCACGGCGTAAGGTGATCAAGCAGATTATGCTAATAGCTTAAGTGAATTTCCATGCATTGCTCTGAAACTAAATCATATGGAATCTTGGTGTAATATCTGCATTTTCAGAAACCTCCAGTGTTTAAATATGATAACTATGATTAACTATAGTAAAACAACTGGGTGTTGTTTCACAAAGCATGTTTGGGTCATGTTTCAAGCCAAAACTGAAAGGAAAAGATGATTTTAGTTTATTTTTTATTCAATTGTATGAATATGTTATAAAATTGATATAATATTTTATTCAATTTTAGTTTATTTTCTATATATATATATATTATTATTATTATTATTTTATTTATTTTTAATAAAATTTGTTTTGGTTTTTTTTGGTTGATGTTTTGTTTTTTGTTTGGAGTTTTGTTCTTTGTTTGGAGCTTTTGTTTGGTGTTTGATTTTTGTTTTGTGTTTTTTTTTGCTTTGTTTGGTGTTTTGTTTTTGTTTTGTTTGTGTTTTGTTTTGTTGTTTTATGTTTTATTTTGTTTTTGTAAAAAAACAACATGATTTTAAGTTAAAGGCAATAAAAAAAGAAAGAAAAAGCACAATTTCTATTCAAAATATCAATAAAATTATACATTTTTTTTTACATTATGGTAATGAGAAAGAGTTTTCTTTGCATTCCTAATTAGTTGAAACTAGCTGTTTATGTTTCTAATGCGATTAAGACGCACTAGTGCTCATTTATTTTAAATAATGCCTTTAATGTTTACTAATGCTTACTAATTTATGAAATCTTTTTTTACGACTTGAAGATGAAGTGATGCATACTGTACATTGCTTCCTGTTGTGCCAGAGTTAATGTGAGAAAGAGAAAACCAGCTTGGCTTCTTCTGTCAGCAGACTATAACTTCTCTTGAGTTTCTTGAAAGATTTGTGTCATGCAATGAACTAACTTCATCACAACACAACAACTAGCCACATTGTTGTCCAGATCAAAGCTTTTAATACAACTTAGCTACTTATGCTATCATATACACATAGAAGAGGGACTCTGTCTTGTATTTTAATGAGCATAGTGTTTTGTCCCAAACTCATCTGTTGGTTTCAGATCATAAATCAGATATCACTGAAATAAAGAGGATACTGTTTATACAAAATTCCTCCTCAAGCAACAGCACCAGTTTATTCCCATTGCCATGCCAACAGCCTGGTAAACGGCAACAGTGTGGAAAGATTAACAGTTGTGTGAAGTAGGTTTCACCGGGCACTGGGTGAAATCCTTTGCGATCCACCAGCAGCTCATTTCTCGGAATGGCTAAATGGTGCAATAATCCAGGCTATTCATGCAATATTGCATTTGTATTTTTGCAGAATTTGTGTCAGACACAGGTTACCAAACTATCATTTCGCTTGGATTTTAAAATCTCATGTTTTGGTCCATATAATGAATAAAATTACTTTTATTGTATAGCCAAAAAGCACCTTTTTTTGACATTTTAAAAAATATCTTATTTTTTTTGCTTCACAGAACATCTTTCTACACATCATTCATGAAAAAACAACAAATAAAAATACTTTTTCATGGTCATGTTTGCGGCATTTGAGGAGAATCCTCCATCATGTGGAAGGAGTTTCCCAACCTCACCTCTCTCCCAGAAAACAAGGGTGGGTTAACTTGCTCTCTAATGACAATATATTGAGCAAGCCATGCTTTACCCAATTTCATTAGCAAATTTTCTCTTTTTCCTCCCTTCCTCCCTCCCTCTTTCTGACTGTTTCTTTCTCCCGTTGCTGCAATTTAAACTGAAGACACGCATGGGCCTTTCACACCACTTCTGGAAAATTCCTCTCCTCTCAGTCTTTGCTTTAGGGAGGATATGCTCATTTATATCTGTGTTTGTAGGTTATACGCCCTGTGGGCATCTGTGGACTGAGGGGTGTGCCAGGGCAGGGCTTTTTCAATGAGATTCTTCCCTATATGTTTACTGTTACACTAATGTTTAAAAGTTTGGGGTTGGTTAGATTTTTCAGTGTTGTTTTTTTTTTAAAGATGTCTCTTATGCTCACCGAGGCTGCATTTATTTGACCAAAATATTGTGAAATTTAACTTAACTCGTTTTCTATTTGAATGTATTTTACAGTGTAATTTATACCTGTGATGGCAAAGCTGAATTTTCAGCATCATTACTCCAGCCTTCAGTGTCACATGATCCTTTAGAAATCATTCTAATATGCTAATTTGCTGTTCAAGAAACATTTCTTATTATTATCAATGTTGAAAACAGTTGTGCTGCTTACTTGTTTGAGAAAACAGTGATACATTCTTTGATGAATGAGATTTTTTTTCTTCAGTCTTTTGAACAGTAGTGTATTTCCAAAAATCAGCATGTAATACTGAGAATCACATTCAAAATCAGTTTGCATGTGGTTAGATGTGACATTGCCTTAAAAAATATAAATTACAGTAGCCTCAAAAAGTATCTGGACACATTTTGTTTTTGTCCAAACAATGAATGTCAATTAGGTCTGAAACAATGTTGGCCCTCATTGGCTTTGATTGTATTTAAAAAAAGATTTTATTTTATTTTATTTTTTATACCGTCTTTTGTGTCACTTAAGAGATAAAGTAACACAAGTTCGGAACAACAGGAGTAAAAGTAAATGATGATGGTTTTTATTTTTGTGTGAACTATCCCTCTAAACTTCAAGTATTTCTCCCACAAAACCCAAGATGCTTCATCTCTTGGCCTCCAGAGTTCAGTCAAAGCCAGTTATCTTTCAAACAGACATATCAATGGTTAAGACCCCATTTTCTGCCAAACATTTTGGGTCTTTCCATGCAATAAATTTAGCGACTCACAATGAACTCCAAGGAAACAAGGGAGGAATGACATATTTGTGAATTCCCAAGTGTCCCTCAGCACTGTATAATGATTGTGGTTAGCTTCTTCAGACACACCTCTGTGTCTGAATTTATGTGTGTTGAATAATAAAAACAGAAGGAGTGAGAAAAAGTGGGAGGCTGAATAGATAGAGAGAGACACGCCCTGATAAAACTTTTTTTAACGTCTTCCAGATGATATCGCTATGCTGATGCTTGGTTTGAAAACAACCTCTGATTCATGTCAGTGTATCCAGCTGGTGCCTTCCCTGTTGTTTTCATGTCATGTGTCTGCATTTCCAAAATTCCTCCAGACCTGGCCTTCTTAAATAAACACTTGTGAAGAGAAATACTTAAAAAATTATTTTAAAATGTAAAATAAATATATAAAACGTAATTAATCACTATATATATATATATATATATATATATATATATAAGCAGTTATCCTGCTTCTGTAAAATCTGTAGCCCTAGGAAATGGGAGTATGCCATGTACTGTATTTTTTCCCAAAGAATGTGCCATGTTGTGGCAGCAACTTCCAATAGGCTATAATGCATTTCCAGTGACTCACTATCCTTTTTTTTTTTTTTTTGTACTGGCCACTCCTATTCTGCTCAGGTGCAGTCTTCACCTATTAACATTTAATGCAAATAGTGTTGCTATGCAGAGCCCCAGTATCTGTTTATAATGTAAACACCTTGACTATATATTAGGGCTGGGTAAAAAATATCGATTTCTCGATTTTAATCGATTCTCATTTTTACGAAACAATATCGATTCTTAAATCCCAAGAATCGATTAGTCATCCTGTTTTCAGTTGATGAATGAATGGAATATTGTTGCGCGCATCCCATCCAATAAATCGCAATAATCTTTGTGCTTTGTTATTATTGATATGAAACAAAGTCTCAGATTTCAAATTACGTCCATTTTCTTACGAAATTCAAAAACATAATTACCGTTTTGGTGCTGTGGCGTGAGATCGCTCTGGCGCAGCTCAGCTCTAGAGAAGCAGCAACGCGGAGCGCACATGATCTTCTCTTGCCTTAATAAAACCAGTTACCGCGAGAAATAAACACGAATGAGCATCTGAAAGTGTGTTAAAAGATAGAGTACAACTTATCGAAGTCCGTATCATGTCACATGGAATCGCTCAGTCAGTGTTTCAACCGTGGAAAGACGTTAGTAAACAATGTCATGTAACGTCACATTTACCTCAGAAAAACCATATCCAGTGACCATAAACTCGTTAGTCAGCTAGAAAAATTAACTCTAGAGAGGAGCATTTTGCTAAATATATGCACCATATTACATAATCATTATTTATAATTTGTATTGTTCTTCAATATTTAATGCATGTTTAAATAAATCTGGAAAGTTTTTATGACAGCCACCATTTAATTTTTTTAATTTTCATATAACTTTATTATTATAAAAATAAATAAAAGTGTATTTTAAGTGTTTGTATACAAATCAGTTAATTTTTACCTTCAATATTATAGTAGGCTAATGAAGCCTATAGGGTACAACTGACTCCCATAGTTTACAATAATTTTTTTCCCTTTTATTTTCCAGTTTTCCTTGAGAAAATTTACAATGTATTGTACCTGATATCCAAAATAATCGATATTGAATCGAATCGAATCGTAATCGAAATCGAATCGAATCGCAAGCTTGTGAATCGAAATCGAATTGAATTGTGAAATCTGTGTCAATACCCAGCCCTACTATATATGTGACCCAGTCAAATGGGTAAATTTTTTGCAATTGAGATTTATACATCATCTGGAAGCTGAATAAATAAACTTTCCATTGATGTATGGTTTGTTAGGATAGGACAATATTTGCCCGAGAAACAAGAAACAAAAATCTGTACTCTGAGAGTGCAAAAAAATCAAAACATTGGGAAAATCGCCTTTAAAGTTATTTATTTATGTTCGCGATTGTGCTGCATTCACTCACAAAAATAAATGTTTTATATATTTACGGTAGGAAATTTACAAAATATCTTCATGGAACATGATCTTTACCTAATATCCTAATGATTTTTGGCATAAAAGAAAAATAGATCATTTTGACCCATACAATGTATTTTTGGCTATCTGTGCGACTTGTGACTGGTTTTGTGATCCAGGGTCACATATGTTCACATGTGTTCAAAAATGTAGTTTGTTTACATGCTGATTAAGGGTAAGGTCATGTTGATGTATTACAGTATTTTATCTTTCTTATTAGCATAAAGTTGCAATGTTTTAAAAATGATTTCATAATTAGGACAGTGTTTTAGTACCACAGTAAAATAAAATAAAATTAAGAATGAAGTTATGGGCCTATTATGAGATAATGTAATAATATGCCTACGATTCTATTTATGAAATCGATCATTTACGATCATTTATGAAATCATTATCAAAACATTATGGGCCCTATTTTAACAATCTGAAACGCAAGTAACTTTGTGGGCGGGTCTTGGGCGCTGTTGCTATTATACCGGCGGGATAAATGACTCTTGCGCCCGATGCAAATCTAAAATGGGTTGGAAGTAGCTTCATTATTCATACTGTAGGTGTGGTTTGGGCGTAACGTGAAATAAACCAATCAGAGCGACATCTCACATTGCCTTTAAGAGCAGGCGCGTTTGTTCCATGGCGGATTGCTATTATAACGGCGGATTTGCCAGGCGCGCACCAGGAGCGGTTCACAGCCGAGGAGACTGACGTTCTCGTCAGGGCCGTAAAAGACAGAGAAGTGACATTGGGGATGGGAGAAACCCACCCAAATTAGCTTCGGTTAAACAGGCGTATAATAATTTATTTTTTCACATCTTCATGGACACAACAATGATTTCCCTCGTGTGTTAATATTTTTCCTTGTAATAATGTATGGTTTTCTAAAAATGAAAACTGCTGTTTCTGTGTAGATGAGAGTTTTGGTTAAAACAGCCAATCACATTTTTAATAGAAAAGTCACCTGATTTTTGTGTGTGTGATGAGCTACAGTAGCAAAATGTATTATACTATTTTGCATTTTATGAATATATGTTGCTGAAATATAATCTTCAGTCTTTCCCCATTTAGATAGATGCCTTCCATTAGCACAGCATTCAAGAAGATTAATGGCGCCTCTTACATCTGCTACGCCTCATTGAAACATCCCTCAACCATCTTTCCATCTGGTGTTCTCTACCTGATAAATGCATTGTGTGAGAAGCAAAGATGACCTGCGTCAATAGTCGGAAGCTCTCGGCCGAAGCCGCATGATAAAAGTAGACATCTCAAAGAGGAACTGTTTTCACGTCTCCTGTCCAAAAACAGTTGCAGTCGTTTCCTCAAGCTACTGCAAGCTGGAGGACAATACAAGGGTGTGTCTTAGGCCTTTGGGGGAAGATTTATGCTCTCTGTCCCATTTGTATGGGCTTCCACTGACAGGAGGAGTTCCCTGCTCGAAGAATTCTCCCACACAGACGACCCACGTGGCGAGCAGGGATGTCCTCGGATAATTTTAGCCAGCTGACGTCGTTCTGTGTTCCTACCTTACATCTGTTCCTCCTTTTGTTCCTGATGTCTGCTATTAACTGTATCGCTTTTTCGTCTCTGAAATTTAATGTCAAACACATGTGCTTCTGCAAGGAACAAAGCTGTTTGAGAGAGACAAATGTTAGCAACCAGACCTCAAGTCTCTATCTCCCTACCGCACAATGTTATGTTTTGGTGCCCATTGACTTTCACTGTATGGACAAAAACAGATTCTTCAAAATATCTTCTTTTGTGTTCCGTAGAAAAAAAGAAAGTCAGGTTTGGAATGACTTGAGCGTGAACTATGTACTATCCCTATAACAACATTATTTTCCCTATAATTTTATCGTGGATACTAGATCTTTTCCTGAAATCTCATGATCTCAGAAGGTAGATACATTTTTTGCACATGGCGCATCAGGGAAAATCTCACAGAGAGCTCACATTCATCACAACTCAAACACATCCTGCTTGGAGTCCATTGCAGGAAAGAGTGGGTCACCATAACATTATGTAATGGGCTCTTTGCTGTCATGGCAACGCTGTGGGAACTGGAACTGTGTATTTGTGCGGTTGGAGGCTGTGGCGTATGTTGACAAAATGTTCCTCACATTGGGTTCCTGGATGGGCTTGGCTATAAACACTCAGTCAGGGAGTTCCCTCTCTGACACAATTCGGGGTTTGGAGTTCTGTGCAGGTATTTATTACTACGTTTTTGGTCACATCCACTTATTTTTCATTTTTCCACAGGATCTAGAAGAGGTTTTGTACTGTACTCTGAAAAAGGGGTGTTTTCTGAAAAGATCTTAGGCCAGATCAATTGCCAAAGGCAAACAGCGATGACAGGCCATTTTGTAAGTCCAGAAGTATTTATCTTAAGGTCTTTTTATAATTGATGAACCATTTGATAACATTTTGATAACGAATTATTTAAAGCTATGTTGTCAGTGCACTACAAATGAACTGGTTCTATGCATTTATCTTGTTATTCAAATTGATAGAAAAAAAGAAGGCCTAAGAGATTTCTGATCCATTAATGTTGGCAATGGGTTTGCCAATGGGTTAAACTCTAAACAATCAAAAGTATACAACTAACACACACACACAAACACAGAGAGACGTCAGAGGATAAGTTGGAGACTGTTTACCAGTTAATTCATCAGAAAATTCAACAACATTTACAAAAAAGTCAAATCTACACTGTGACAGAAAGTAGTCTTTGATTGTCTAAATATATATCCAAATGCAATAGCTAATAAAAGTTATTAATTATGTCTGAAAACACTGTTCTCAGCAACAAGGCTTTCCCCAACCATGTTTAAAAATAGGGTCTATGCTTCTATCTAGTGGTTATACATATACATATATACCAGTATAAATAATATAAAATTTGGTTTTTATAATGTTATTATTCTTTTATATCTGTGTGGTTGCATGTTTTATTAGTGTCTTAACTTCCACAACCCTGAGAAGTACATTTTGTTAAAACTTTTTTTTGTGTGTGTGTGTGTGTGTGTGTGTGTCAGTTTTTCAACGGGCCCCTTAGGATCCCTGGACCTCAGTTTGATTCTAATTGATTTACATACCTTGACTAATTGCATAAATCATGGCACTTCTGTCACTTTAATTGACAGCTATTTACGGTACAGTTTGATCCGGGGAGAGTTCCTTTATTCTTTGTCATTCACGTGTAACATTAAAGTAACCCATTTGAGCAGAGCCCTCTGTATCATTTGTGAGAAAAATGTTGCATTTTGAAGTGAGTATGACTCACTGGACTTAAATGAGGGATACAAAAACTGAGAGACATTTTCCCTTGTGGTTTGTAGTATGTTGGCATTAGGGATGATAGATTTAAAAACTGAACAGTAAAGAATAGTTATGGCTCCTCACATGTCAGACAGTGTGTTTATAATGACTTGTATCTGTTACTAATGGGTACAAAGGTTTGATAAGGGACGTATCCACCGGGTGAGCCCCTTTCCTGATAAAGAAGGCACTGTCTGCATCACTCTGAGTCACCGGGCCTGTGTTTGTGTTTTTTATTGTATCCAGGCAAAGGCAGTCTGAAGTTTCCATCCTTCTGCTCGGAGCAGCACTTTCCTGAACTCTGGCCAGGAAAATGTGTGTCGGCTTGGCAGCTCGGCTGTGGGAAGACTATGGGCAAAAACTTGTGGAGTTTTGCGGCAAAGGGCTTTATATAGCATTACAGCTCCTCGGGACTCCCTCTTTGGTGTAGATTTAGGTATCAGTAGAGGGATACTGTACAGCAAGAGCTTCAGTTACATGAACATAGTAAGTGAAAATGAGAGGTGATGGAGAATAAACAGCATATGACTTGGATAAATTAGTGTGTTATGGTTCAAAATTAATATTGTGCTTGTAAACTGTAAAACTGTAGACATTTTTCTGGCCATGGAGCCCAGTCCACTTACATGAGTTTGACCCCTGGGACCAATGGCCTGTTACCTCCAGATAAAGCTTTAATTTCATGTTCAGCTGCACAAGGAAAACAAATGCTATTCCCCGGTCTCTGCTAATTACTGACATCCCATTTCAGGAAGAAGTTTGGCCCACTCCTCCTGTTTTCTCTGTTATCAACTGTACATAACATCCTGCATGAGCACTGAGGCAGGCCAGTCCACTCAGAGAGAGAGAAATAGACAGAGAGACTCCTGTATCAGGTTGGTGAGGGAGGAAAACTAAATTATTAAAATATTATATGGAAAATATTGACTTATTTTAGGTGACATGTCCTCACTATTATAATAATGTAATAGGTATAAGCCTAGCCTATTTAAAATAGATTTAGTTTTTATTTAGTAATGCTAAGTTATAACTAGGGCTGTCATTCAAATATAACTGTTGTCATTAACGTCATGATCTCTGATCAGTTTTTAGAATGAGAACGGTAATAAAATATAAATATAAATTTGGTAAATATGTAAAAAGGTAATATAAAAAAAATAACAGTGTGGTATGTGAAAACAATATTAATAGTAACAGTTTTTTGCATTAAACAATTTTTTAGGGTAACTTAAAAAGGTTAAAAATATTTTGTAAAATATTTTTCTCTCTCAGATTTTCCTGAGAATGCCAATGCAGTTGCTGTGTTTATGAATCCCCTACTTAATTCCTCCTGAATATGCCCGCCTTTAAACATGAACAGTGTGATGATGCCAAAGCAACTGAAACCTCCCTTTTCTCCATGGTATGATGAACGGATGACTGTAGGCTTCAGAACCAACCAATCACAGCCTACTCATGCTGGATGGCAGCGTATCCGACCGGAGACGTCTGCAAGGAAATTAGTAAATGCAGAGATTTTTGGCAACAGCTCTGAGGAACATTTGTGTTTCAAAGGCGATGTATTATGAATCTGTGAAGAAACAAGCACTTTCAAACCCTTTGAACATGAAAAAATATATCAGAACTGAAGGCTTGCAACATGCCTGTCCCTTTAAGGCAAATCAGTTCACTCGGCAGCCATTATGGAAGGCAGTACTAGGAATAAAAGTGCAGCTCCTTTATACTTTACATTTTAACTGTTTGTATTTTATAAATATTTTATATGTAGCTTCATGAATGTAGCTCAAATCATGTAGCTCTAAAACAGTGTATTTTTCAGACTAGCATAGAACTTAAGTTCAAGCATGTACTAGAGTAAAAAAAACATTTTTTTAAAAGATCATTGGCTCTTTAACTGAAACCATTTCTACAGCTGCTATATTAAGTGTTGCGATTTTCCCATTATTTTTTCTATGAGTGGTCCGTCCCCCCTTCTCTTACAATGTCTCTGATTATGCTAGGATCCTGAAGTACCCTAAAAACTCCTTACATGGTTTTGGTGGAAACATTAAACTCTGCCGAGCAGCTGATATGGACATGCTCCTGCCGTCACCACAGAGGAAAAAAACCTGAGGACTGTGTGTTTAAAATTCCCCGGTTGAAAGTCCCAGTGGACCTTTATGTTTTGCTCTCAGAGTTCGCCATCAAATTTAAGAGCTGTACTGACGTTTTGCTAAAAAAAATGATATGGGACTTGCAATGAAAAGGCTCCAGCTCATTTTCAGCCTCTTTTTTTTTAAGACCTTGAATATTTGATAATATGTAGATTTGAGTTATCCCTATTATGCAATTAATTATGTTCCTACAACAGCTCAAACGGGACACACACAGTTTAACCCTTTAACAGTATCCACTCCTGTCAAATGACTGTGTAATCTTTTCAATTGAAGTTAATTTTTATAACTCGCTGCAGTTAATTGGGCATGTCGAGAGGTATTTTTTAGCCTTCATAAGAAGGCAGCCTGAGGCATGTTCTTCCCTGCCTTTGTACAAGCGGATGTGATTTTCCATTAACTTGTTAACACACATCAGCTGCATTTAACCACCCCTCCACAACACCTGAAAACATTTTCGCTGACTTGTCTAAATAATGTCATTAAGCACATTTGAGTACGTTTAATTTCAAAACACAAAAGAGATAGTTCAACCAAAAATGAATGTTTCCATTGATTATGTCAGTTATCATTTACTCACCTTGGTGTTTTTCTAATGCCGTATGCCATTCTTTCTTTTTCGGCCCAGATAAGGAGATTTTGTTTTTAAATGTCCCACTCGCGCTCATCCATAAAATGGCAGTGAACAGAGACCATCATCAAGCTTTAAAAAAAATGGAAATGTATCAGAAAGGTCCCATGCGACGTGTCGTATATTCCAGGTGTTCTGGGGGTATGCGACAATGTTCGAACAAAAATGTATTGTATTATTTAATGAAAATCCTGACCTTGGCCGTTGGTTTTCTCATGAGACTCTATTGAACTGCGCCACTAATAGAGTCTCATGAACGTGTAGTCCTGCACAAAAGACAAACCAAGCCAAGGTCACGATTTAAATTTGGGTTTGTTTTTTACCAAACCCCATTGTATATTCCCAGAACACTTGGAGTGTACAACACATGTTGCATGGGACCTTTCTGTGATACTTTCCATCTTTTTTTAAAAGCTTGATGCTGGTCGCTATTCATTTCCATTATATGGACAACTGCGAAAAAACTATCCCTTTAAGGCAAAGTTGATCACAGTAGATCACATGTACAGTACAGTACAGTACAGTACACATACAGTATGTAAAGTATCACGAACGATATCATGTCATGCTGTATAGTCTTCTAATATCATGTGATAGCTTTGCATTAACCTGACAAAAAAAGTAATTATTCAATGGAAATGATCAGAAACAATAATGATTCATGTCAAAGCATTTTTGTACTTGAGCCTGAGACTGTATTCACTGTATACCTGAGATGGGCCACGGGAATGAATGGAAGAAATTGGAATCCAATATGGTGGCTCTAGTAAAGTAAGTCCCTCCTTGCAAATAAAAGAGCCAGTCTGCAAAGTCACCACCTGGTCTTTGCTTGAAACTTCGCTCAGTGCATGTACATTGGCTGGACGGTCCAGATTCCAGAATATAGAGTTTTTAGCATTATTGAAAGGTAAGAAACAACGTTTATGGTATCAGCCTTGTCAGATTTTACTGCTGAATTGAAATGTTATTGAAATGTGAGTTTGGCAAGTTTTTGTTTCCCCATTTAATTAGACAGGAGCTTTACTTTCATGACTTAAAATAGCTGCCTTGAATTACTAGGCTAAAGGACATAGTTTTAGCATTAGCATGGTCTTTGGAACACTTTCAAAAGCACCGCCAGTTTGAAAACTAATTGCCAACTGTAAAACCTTTTATTAAACCCAGATAGCTTTCGCAAGCCAAAAAAGGTCTCAAGAAGATCATATTCCTCAAGAGCTCCCAATGGAAATTCAGCTTTCTCATGACCACGCCCTTTGTTTTTTGTCTGCTCATTGTTTGTGCTAATATTGGGATAGTGAAGAGCAGTGATCTCTCACACATCTGTTTTCAAATACTCATTACACCCTCAATCAAGCGAGCAGGGTATTGGTGGTCTCATTATTGTGTGTTCATGACCGGAGCTTCCTTTTGAACTCCCTGGGACACTCCACCCACCTGCGCACACTCATTCACTCCAGGTCACATTCACACCGCGGGAAGTGTGTGGTCCGATAGCTGCATATTTGGTTTCAAACGCTGTTTTTCCATGAAAAGACAAAGGTTTAATGACACTGAGCTTGGAATTCAGCCTGCAGGGTTCACAGTGTCAAAGACTGCGGTGAAGGCCGTACAGTTTATGTAGCTGAGTTTTCCTTGCGTATTGATGTCTATAATGATAGATTGATTGATTTAGAGTACACACTTTTATGTAGACTGCATAAATGAGACAATTAACCACTCATCGGTATCCCTGAGATGATGTTTGTGGAGCAAGGTGGAAAGGAGGCAGCCGAGGCCTAAAAATAGCCTCAACAGAACCATTTCATCGCGGTAGCTTGGAAGGAAAGAGAAGGAAAGCTGTGTGTGAGCTGATAGTGTGGTTGGAGAGAATGAGGGAGAAAAGGCGTAATTAAAGACTAAATTTAACTTGGGAATTCCACTTTGGGGGAACCCTAGTTGAGAGTTTGCGTGACTGACTATTTCAGAGGCCATTAGCAACATGCTAACTGCCCTCAACTCAAGATGAAAAAACACTATAGAAAAAACAACAAAAGGGCTTTTCTATCTCTAATTGTGTTCCCCTCAGCCCACACCCTTTTGGCACAGAATCAGGGTAAGTGTTCCTGTAAAACTTCACTGTTGCTAAATTTGGGGGTCCGTGGTTAGCATGGTTTTAGCTAATTCAGGTAGCGCATTCAAGGGTAGTCCTCATATTCCAGTGCAAACAAGTATGGAAAACTACTAGAGCAGTGATGGTTGACAGTGTTTGCTTTGGACTGCACGGCTACTCCAGCATTTTCAGTCACCTGGTTCAAATGTACACATTGTTAATAGCTAACTGTGAAAATGATAAATTAAAGCTTGAATAAAATTAATTGGTTTATGTAACACATTCATGTTTTGCGAATATACATGATGCTAGATAGATAGATAGATAGATAGATAGATAGATAGATAGATAGATAGATAGATAGATAGATAGATAGATAGATAGATAGATAGATAGATAGATAGATAGATAGATAGATAGCCATGCCCATTGTCTAAGAAAACTGAATATTCAGACATAATACTCATTTTGGACTAATCATTTCCACATACTATACAGTAGAAAAATAGGTATATTCGAACATGAGGTAACATGATGGAAACAACACTGAGGACAGAAAAAAACATGAAATATTCACAAAGAAAATTCCTTTTCACTTTAGATGTTATTTAAAATTAGTTTTATTAGTTTTATTAAATATTAACATAAATGTAAAAAATATTTAGAAATGATTTAAAACACACTCCTATACAGAAGAGGATTAGGGCCAAGCAATAATAAAATAAATAAAACCATCTCGAGATTAAAGTCATTATAATGCGAGATTAAACTCGTTAAATTTCGAGAAAAAAAAAGTCGAAATACAATCTTGAGAATAAACTCATTAAATATCGAGAATAAAGTCGTCTTGTTTCGAGAGAAAAAACTCGTTAAATTTCGAGAAAAAAAAGTCGAAACACCATCTTGAGAATAAACTCATTACATTTTGAGAATAAAGTCGTTGTGTTTCGAGAAAAAACTCGTTAAATTTCGAGAAAAAAGTCGAAATAATCGTGAGAATTTGGGCCAGTGCAAGTGTACTGGCGTCTTCTCAAGCGCCTCCTTCTTCGAAATTCCACACCTTGAGGATCAACAAGTTTAATAATGCGTCTTATGGTATCCTGGGAAACCACGAAACCTCAATGAATCGCGCGTAGGTGAAGCCAGCGATAACCTTACATTTGTCCACTGGTTGTCATTTCATGGTGGACAAAAGCGAGTACATCGCGCAAATTGGACTGATTTTTTCTTCTAAAAAGACCTAGCCGCTTGCAAATTATCTTTAAAGTTTGTATGCTAATTATTATTCTGTCATAATTAGCTAAAGTTGATAGTATTTCTTTGTTACTGAAAGAAAGTCTAAAATATAACTTGACTAAGTGATCCAACTCTGCCATGTCCTCTATCAGTAGACTATGCAATGAACACTGATCGAATGCGTTATTCTCTACATTTCATTTTGACTTTTTTTCTCAAAACACAACAACTTTATTCTCGAAATTTAATGAGTTTATTCTCACGATTATTGCGACTTTTTTCTCGAAATTTAACAAGTTTTTTTCTCGAAATTTAACAAGTTTTTTTCTCGAAACACAACGACTTTATTCTCGAAATTTAATGAGTTTATTCTCAAGATTGTATTTCGAGTTTTTTTTCTCGAAATTTAACGATTTTTTTCTCGAAACACAACGACTTTATTCTCGAAATGTAATGAGTTTATTCTCAAGATTGTATTTCGACTTTTTTCTCAAAATTTAAATATTTTTTTCTCGAAACACGACTTTATTCTCGATATTTAATGAGTTTATTCTCAAGATTGTATTTCGACTTTTTTTTCTCGAAATTGAATGAGTTTAATTTCGCATTATAATGACTTTAATCTCGAGATGGTTTTATTTTTTTATTATTGCTTGGCCCTAATCCTCTTCCGTACTCCTATGTTCACCCAAATGTGATAAATAACAACTAATATGATTTCTAAACATAGGCCTACTGAGTTTATGATTCTGTCCAGTGTGGCAGTATATTTTCATGAAGGGAACATTTATCACTAGGGCAGCTTATAAAAGCATAAAGGAGGTGCATGAAACAGGATCACTGGCCAGCATTTCCAGACTTGGCCTAAAATGAAGGCAAAAGGCACACCTGAAGCTGTTGAGTAACAGCACCGGTATGCACGATCTGAAGCGTTTAGAGTCATCTACCTGATCTAAACTATGCTGGAAAATGGTTTGAGGGGTCTGTCATGCGATGGAGATGAATATTCCTCCGTGTGCGACTGGGCAGCCGTGTCAAAGCTGCAGGATTGAAGCTTGTAAGGACTCGAGGGCTTGTTCATGCAACACCTCAGCAAAAGCTGCTCCACAGTTAGTAGCCTACAAATGGAAAAAAACGTATTTATCTCTTCCTGCAAAGCTCATATATACTCTATCGACTAATGCGACCTCGGGCTCTGGGCGGATCCCCGATGTGTTTACCACACCTTCAGCCAGTGTGTGTTCGCAAGCACAGAGCAACGTGGGTACAGATGAAGAGATTGGGTGCTTTTGACAGGTTTATTGTGCTTGGAAAAGTTACAATGCATTAAATTTGATCTGTATAGACAAAGGTACATGCTGGCAGAGAGCACGAAGGCTAATGCATTCTCTCTAGTTTAATTTCCTAAAGTTGATCTAAGCTCAGTCTTTATAAGAGTCAATGGAGAAACAAATGCCGCTTTTATGTCTGAATGAGTTATGCAATGTTTAAGCAAAGACTTTCATCAGTGAGTGCTGTAAAGTATGTGCCGTTTCCTTTTGCTGAAGACTTTAATTGAAATCTGTTTTGATTGCCAATTGCCTGCTCTACAAGTAGCCAGGAACACTGTA
This sequence comes from Abramis brama, assembly GCF_963993115.1. NCBI lineage: Eukaryota > Metazoa > Chordata > Actinopteri > Cypriniformes > Leuciscidae > Abramis > Abramis brama. The sequence continues at coordinate 21,819,889 of NC_139982.1, read as the reverse complement.
TGTTATGTTCACACTTAATTTTTTTTTGTATAGTGTAATTGTTCTCTAATGCATGTGAAAATATGAGGTTCCAGACCTGGAAGGTGATGACAATAGAGTAACATTGCTATAGGCTGATTCTCACGATTACCGCATGTCAGGGTTTAATATGATGTGCCAGTATAAAGAGATTCACAGAGCTGAGAGCTTTAACAGATGAGGTGACTGTCAGGAAGGCCCATCTGATATCATTGTGCTGAATTCATTGTTTCTGCAGGTAGATTTATATCACAGAACCATGGAATGTGACCTTTGGCTAATTCATCAAAACTCCCCAGAACTGTTTGTGCCTTAGGATGAACAGTTTTCCTCACACCATGAGCATGTGAGTGTACATTTTAATCTTTATGTACATGTTTGTTTATTATGTTTTTGGAAAGTGAGATCGCATGATATTTTTCAGTCTGAACTAACCTTACCTTGTCATTAAAAAGTCAAATGATTTGATATTTTTGTAGACTTACTGATTTTGAGACAGTCATGAGTGTCTCTATGATATTTCCTGTTTTATTGTCTGCATGATGATTGCACCACATGACGTTTTGTTAAAATATGTTTTTTAATATCTGTTTTTAATATATATTCATATATTCATAAAAAAGTAATAATAAAAGACTGTGCCAAACTATCCTTTAAAAAAAAAAAAAAAAAAAATGCATGATTCCAGGACAGATGTATCACCCTGATATTTTATATATATATATATATATATATATATATATATATATATATATATATATATATATATATATACTGTATGCATATATTTATATATATATATATATATATATATATATATTACATTTTTCAAAAATACATTAAAATGTAATCCACTGGAATCCACTGCTATTTTTAATCTCTGAAATAAATTCATTTGGATTTTTTGAAACAGAACAAAAAAAAAATATATATATATATATATATATATATATATATATATATATATATATATATATATATATATAAAATGCTATTGACCCGAGTGCCCAAAAATAGTCATGACCAACATACCAAGTCCTCATGGAAAGTATGAATTTGAGAGGATTTTAAAACTGCTTCACTTGATTTGCTAGTAATAGCTAATTACCTCAGCTATATTAAATTTGACTCGTTTTATGCAACATTATAAGGCAGCTGTCATTCTCCTGCTAAGTTGTCATGAAAATGACATATTGGTTTGATTACTTTGCTTCAGTAGCTTGTTGGGCTGGTCCCATATCCTCAAGGGGAAAACTGTTGAACTTGCAAACTTAAATTATTATGACGGTAAAATATTGCTCCTGAATAGATCAATCAGACTTGCCTGCCAAACCCTTCATCACAGATTATAGTACTATAGATACATTCATTGAAGAGTTTAGCAGTGAAGTCTGATTGCTCTGTTTCACATTTTTATTTTAACCAAAAAATTAATAAAAATACAGTACACCCACATCAAACTCGAGATCATAGATCTAGACCGTTCATGATGCTGACAAAGTTTGATCACCACTTCAATAACACACGCTGTTTTGCTGTTGGAAATCAGCTGTGTGTTTATCCATAGGGATTATGGCCTGTATTGTGCGTGCCCATGTGGGTAGAATGTGCTTTTCACTTCCACTGTGGTGTGCTTTTGCTCTGCTGTCATGAGCCACCACGGCCTCTCCCCTTTTTCCTCCCGACTGTCACAACACAATGAGTTTGTTGTTTACGTGTGTATTAGCTCCAGTGAAACTCCCTCCATTCCTTCTGGATATAGATAAACATTATATTCAGACATTTGGTAAGAATTATGAAAACAAAGTGTTAGGGGCTATACATGTTTAGCAGAATGACCAAGCTGGCCACCATCCACTTTCATTGTGGAAAAGAACAGCTTGGAAATTTTGTTAGGTCAATTTATCTGATATTTGAAGACTCTTATTGACACACTGATGAGGGTCTTTATATCATTTCCTGTTTTTTTTTTTTTCTCCTCTTTTTTACGCATGTTGGTTGCACCACATGACTTTGATTTGGCAGAAAAAAATAAAGGCAAAAAAGTCAAATAGCGAAGCAAATACCATCACTGGATCAGTTTCCAGTGTAAAAAATATGGAGAGCGGCCTATTGGCTGAAGTTAAGATTGTGTCTGAAATCTAAAAAAAGACTGCCTTCTATGGTAGTACACTTGGTTTTAAAACAGTACAGTTTATGCATAAAATCAATAACTGTGTGTTGACAGTCTGTTGAATGGCTGAGCTCCAGAAAATCAATGTAGCTTTCAATGGATTTTTGACAGTTCAGCATAAAAGGGTTCTTCAGGACAATATGGTTCTATAAAGAACTTTTAGGCATAGGCTAGGCTATGTGTAAATAACCTTTAAATAAAAAAATACCTCCTCCAAGAATTCAGTGAAGCTTAATGATTAATGAAGAGCAAGACTGAGCGAGATAAACATTTAGCATTGCCCTAAAGTTTAAAAACTTCATATGAATGAATGAAACGGGTGAGGAAAAAACACTTCAAATAGCGACCATAGGCTAGCCTACTCTAGAGGAAATAAAAACAATCTGTCAACATTCCTTGAATTCTGTTTCAATAAACAGTGTTTTGAGATAAGGACGGCTAGACAGGGATTTATTCCTAAAAAGGTTCCTTATCGTTGTTCCACATTTGTTTGTAGCAGTGAATTGAGCGCCGGTTGTGTGTTTTGTCTGCGCGTGAACGCGTCTTCCGTGAGGGGCGTGGACGCGTCCTGTCTCGAGCGCACAGTGCGCGTAGCCTACAGCAGGCGCGACAGACAGCAGTGCGCGCCTCGCACCTCCAAAACAAAAAAAAATGGGACTTGAAAAAGAAAAATCGGAGACCAGTGTCATTATGGATGAGGATGAATTCAATAGATCGATTGAACCTATACTTGGAAAAAAAACGAAAGTGTATTCAGATGTACCGGACAGAGATCCTAACGATATTAACTCGCACTTAAAGGTAGGTGACAACTTAATGCAAGAGATTTTAATATGACTTATTTTATTAATACTTACTAATAAACATCGTTACTATACAACTGACTAAACATCGTTGATATAAGAATTGATAACGTGTTTCTTACGGTATGATGCGAGGTTCTTTTAATTACCGCCATTCACGTGCATTGTTTTTTAGAATGACTCTATTCTATTTGAATAAGTGTATGTTGCACATGCGCAATAATAATCTTTCTTTTTTTCTTTTTTTTTTTTTTTATTCAGTTTTGAGTGGATTGGCATGGCTGTTTTGCATACATCAGGCTACTCCATTAATATAGAAATACCATAGACTTTAGTTTCACTTTATTTTGATGTCCCCTTTACCATTCTGTTTACTATAACGTTGCACAGGTCTACTAACTCTCATTAGAGTGTTAGTAGAGTATTAGTAGACTGGCAGGGTTAGGGTTAGAATAAGTTGACATGTAGTTACAAAGTTATAGTAAGTAGAATGTCTGTTGGAGGACCATCACAATAAAGAGTTAGCATAAGCAGACCGTCTACTAATTCTCTAATTAGTTGACATGTAGTTGCAAAGTTACTTATAGTTAACAGAAAGGGACCATCAAAATAAAGTGTTACATAGACTTTCAGCAACACTGATCTCTTGGTCTTTAAATGTGTGTAGTTAAAATAAAGTTTGACATTTTCTTTCTTTTTATACATTTGGACTAATTTAGTTGAGTTTGTGCACTATTGATTTTCTTGTTTTATGCTTGATTCCACAGGTTGGTTTTGAAGACATCATCGCTGAGCCGATCTCCACGCACAGCTTTGACAGAGTGTGGATCGGCAGTCATGCTGTGTTCGAGCTGGTGAAATACGTCTTCTACCGGATCCTCACCACGTTTCTGGCTATTCCCCTGGCATTTATTGCGGGGATTGTTTTCGGGATCCTCAGCTGTATACATATTTGGTATGAAAAGACTTCTTGTTGGGGAAGGCTGTTGGCTCTCTGTTGTATTTTCCACAGCCCAATTGCAAAATATTTGCCATGGCCACTTCCCACCTAGATAAAGACTTTTATTTGACAAAATTGAAGAAATACCACAGAGAAAGTCTTGCATATCGGTTTTGTGCAGCACAGGTGGGCCTGCATTTTCACATATGGTGGAAAAATCCACACATAACTCGCATTGAATTGTTAACATTCTAGTCAAGTGTTTTTTTCCGACTTCTTAGGGGTTTGACACATGCAAGCAGAAACTTGGCAAAGCTTGGTGCTTGACCCTTGTGCAGTTTAGATCAGCAGCTCTTTCAGGGTCAGTGTTCCTGAGGTGCACACATTAGCACACTGTACAAACTTTACAACCCAGAGTAGCAGAGTGACCCCATTAGCTTAGGAATGAGTCGTGCTGACAAATTTGTCAGTTAAGATCAAATGTCAAGAATATCATAAAGAATTGGAAATGGGCTGTTTTTATTTGGGGTTAGTAAGTAGCCACCTAGCGTCTATCCAGAATTCCCTATACCAACCACCTATACTGTATACCTTAGTAATTGCGTAGCAATGTGCTAATAGGATTTAGTAAATTTAAGGTGTCACAGACATGAATGATGCTTCAAATTGTGCAGCTTGTTGAGGAATGTTTCTATCTATCAACACACTAGCAACCACCTAGAACATCAACTACAACCACCTAGATCGCCAAGCATAGTGGTAAAAACCACAGGACCTTAACAGCTGCAAAGCAACACCCTAACAACCACCTAGATCGCCAAGCACAGTGCCAAAAACCAAAGGACCTTAGCAGCTACAAAGCATCACCCTAACAACCACCTAGCTTGCCAAGCATAGTGCTAAAAAAACACATAGAACCTTAGCAATCACATAGCAACACCATAACAACCACCTAGATAACCAAGTATAATGATAAAAACCACACAGAACATTAGAATCAGCAATAGAATGTCATAGCAACACCTAGACCCCCAATCAAACAGCTAAAAACCACACAGAGCCTTAGAAACCGAATAGAAACACCCTAGCAACCATATAGAATGTCAAAGATAGTGCAAAAAATCAGGCAGAATTTTGGCAACCACATAGCAATGTTTTAGCAACCATCTAGAACACCAAGCATAGTTCTAAAATCACATTGAACCCAACCAACCACCCAAAATAGTGCTAAAACTACACCGAACTATAGCAACTGCATAGCAACACCCTAGCAAACACCCACAACATTGAGGATGTGAGTTTTGCACAGGTGAGGCACCACTCACAATTAAATATTTTTTTTAAATAAACAAATAATTTTTAGCAAAAATGTGGTTCATTACAAATGAGGTTAATGTTATGAATGCCCTAAAAGACCTTTAATCTTATAAATAGGAAGATTGTTACAAAAAAATAAGATTTTAGACCGGTGCTGTAGATACTGGAAACACACCTTATATATTCTCTCATCTCTTATGAATCCCTAACAGATGGCCAGTGACAGATCTTGCATATGGTTTTAATGTCAACAATATCAAAGGTTATGATTTAATGGAACCATCTGAAATGAAGGATAATGCTTTGCACACTTTCCACGGTGCATTTGTACACCAGAACAAAGAGAGAGGAACTCGTTCACCTTGATGTGAATGATTATTATATAAGCCCTATATTTCAGCACACATGATGATGAGTTATTTTCCATCTGCAGGGTGGTGATGCCAGTGATCCATGGCTGCATGATGACACTGCCCTCCATCCAAGTGATCTGGACCAGCTTGATGGACATGTTTATTGGGCCTTTCTTCTTCAGCATTGGCCGGTGCTTGTCATCCATCAATATCAAAACTGTTCAAAACTGAGCAAGTCTGTCCAAATCTAACTCCGCATAGAAGTGTTGCAGAATCTTTCCGTCGTGTTCTTTTGGCCTCCTTTTGAGGGTTATTAGCTGAAGGATAAGTTGTCCTTGACTTCTGAAGCAAAGAGAAGAGAAAGAACTTTTCTTTCCTTTCAGTAGACAATTGCAATATTCATTCCGTTTTTTAGCCACTGACATGTCAACCTCGTAATGGGCGGCGTAAGTGCTGACATGCTTTTTCAATACTGTTATGTAAGTCTAATTAAGCTTTTGTGTTACAATGTAAGACTTTTTAAAGATTTTATTGTAATGATTGAGATTTTTACCTTAAGGATAAGATACTGTGCTACTGCATGTAATATGACATTGCAATAAGCGCATGATGTGCTTGTAAGGAAAAAATTATGCAACTACTTCCAATAGGGTTGTAGTGTTGTGCTATTTGAGTTAATATTTATATTGTTTGGAGTTGATTGATTTTTATCAACAAGAGTAAATTAGATGATTTGATGGAATTTCAGTGTACAAACTATTTATGATTTTCAGGTACATTCCTATTATAGAGAGCATTCTATACAAATATCACATTTTCTTCTGTATTAATGACTTCTTTGACTTCTATCATTCTGTAATGATAGAATAGTGCCCAAATGGCGATTAGTTTGACTTGCAAAGCGACATTTGACACGCTGTTTGCCATTGATTGTGCTTTGTTAGTGGCGCCGCAGAGTAAATGGAATATTTGACTGTGCAATGGAACATTAGAGGCTCAGGTGCCGTTTCCTCACCCCGAATGATGTCATGTAGCAAACATGCTGAACACAGCTCAGCTTATGAAAGACAGAACTAAATGCCTTTCATTTCACAAATAAAAATTATTTTTGGAAGTTGAATGGACTGTTTTCTTTGCTGAGAGACCATAGGCAAGAAGATCACTGTGTGGCACATGGAATGTTAACCTGACAAGATTTAACATCTTGTGCAATGTAAAAAAAACCTTCGCGGGTCATGTTCAATGCAGCAGATATGCCTGAGGATAATGGTGTACCTGCTTAAAAAGTATGTTTTTAGAGAAGGGTCTGAGTGTTATTGAGTTCTTAACAGATGGGTTTTATGAAATGTCTCATTCTGCATTTGATTTTTTAGAATAATAGGGTTACTATGAGGAATTTTTGTCATTCATGGAGACGTTTATTTAATATAAAGTAATAATCAATTTAAAAACATTATATAAAGGTTTAAACAGATTTAAAACATGCTACCTTTTTACCTGAGCAACAGCGACCTTTGGCCGCTATCTCGTCATTGTTTGCATATTTTGCATTGCCTGCACATCCCAGCACCTGTACTAGATACACAAATATAGGTGCAATAAATGGACACTAAAAGATGTATAAAGTAAATGATAGAAAAGTTATAGCCTAATAAGTATCATAAGTCACAAATATGAGAAAAAAACAAGATTAAACAACTGCATTATTGTTGAAAACATTCCAAACTAAAGTGCAAGTTTTGCCTTGAGGTGTATTTTGGTATGCAAACCGAGTCACATTTTCAGGTTTAAACATTTCAAGAATGAATTGCTTTACAGAGCTAAAACTTTAAACTAAAACTAAAATTGTAGCCAATAAGTGTTCAGCATTCTCAATAGGTTTAAAAAACATAAAATGCACCTCATGCATAAGTAGGCTATGTAGAGCTGTGAAATATAGGATGACTTTGGTAAAATTTGGTTTGTTTACCATTTTATTTTGGTCACTCACTACATAATCCCCGTACTTCTGAATTCAGGCTGATTGGGACACTTTTTACATGTCATTTCAATGGCAAAAAGTGTCCCAATCACCATTAATTCACTCCCAAATTTGTGTTGCTTTACAGTTGTGATTACTTTACCCTTGCTCTAACGTGGAGAAACAGTGCGAGTGGATGTTTAGTAGTGTACACGATCGTGCAGGAAAATATGGTACAGTGCCCAAATATGCCTCCCATTTGGGAAAAAAACACGTCAAAATCTCCAACCACTAATACTGCGTAGCTCTGTGAGTGGCAGGCTAATGGAAGGTTTCATTCATTGAACACACAGCATGTCCTCCTGAGAGAAACTCCCACAGATGCCATGAGAGGTTGAAGGAGAGATAAAAACATTCAATAGATAAAGTTTTATGGGACTTCAGTTGGCAAAAAAGAGGGCTGTTGTAAGGAAGAGGACTCCCCAAAGTAAGCAATCTCCCCACGCCTCCCACACTGCTTCCTCTGTACTGATTGTCTTGTTTCCACACTCACTCATCTGATCGCACTTCAGTCACTCACAGGACAGCATGACTAGCGGATACAAGGACGGGACACCTGAAGAGGTAAGAATTACAATTATTTTACCTCGGAAATCTTTTATTTTTGATGCCAATTCATTGTGCAACTTATTACTCAAACACTTTTAGGGGTTTATCATGAAGGCGGTGTGGTGGCACTTGCTCCCATTTGTTTTCGCGCATGTTGGATAATGTGAGGTCTTATCTTTTACTGGCACGTATTTGTTCGGCAAGCCTCCCTTGTTTACTTTGTGCACACTTTGTGCAAACACAATTTGATGGAATACGAATATTAGCTAAATGAACTGCTCACTATCCATAGGTGGAATGATGTGCAAGTTCGTATAGCGCATGTTGACGGAGCGCAATGCAATTTTTTATTTAGAATTTTTATTTAGAATTTAGAATAACTCATATATTTAAAGCACGTCCTAAAAGTTTGATATTTCAATTGTGGGTGTATTTCTTTTATATTTTCTGCTGCGGAATAAAAGTAACGCGCGCGCGGCGTATAAAATGGCGCCACCCTGCGGCGGGTCGCTCTACTGTGTTCCAGAGGGGTGTGGTGCTTCATTTCTATCCGCTTAAAACCATCCCATGCCAGGGCTGTGCTGAGTTGCGCCTCAGTCTCCCCTCCACGCTCATGAACTTCATTTTCTGTTTTCTTTGGAACCGCAGGAATACGCTCACTCACCGTTCATCAGGAAACAGGGGAATATTTACAAACCAAATAATAAAGAAATGGATAACGACAGCATCAACGAAAAGACACTTCGGGATGTCCACACCAAGGAGATTGACCTGGTCAACCGGGACCCAAAACATTTAAATGACGATGTGGTGAAGGTAGGTCATTCAATTCACTTTTTCTGCTTTATGCAACTTTTTTTCTTTGACCAGACATTTTAAATGCATTTTTAGTATAATTATAATTTTAGTATAATGCATAATTAGTACAATGTAACATGAAACAATTGCATGCAACTTTTCATACGTAATTATTTTAGTATATATTATAATTAATCTATTATATAATGTAATTTATTAATAAATGTTTGTATTATAATTATATATATATATATATATATATATATATATATATATATATATATATATATATATATGATAACTATTAAATGTTATGCTTTGTTATATTAAACTTAATAAAACGTCTTCAAAGAGCATTACAGTTTATGCATGTCCTAATAGTTCGGAATAATAACTCAACAGAAAGTTTGGCTTTATAACAAAGGCGATGAGTCACTGGTCAGTTTGTCACGGTGGCACTGGAAACAATTATTGCAAGCAGCAGCTGTCTTTAAAATCCTGTTATATTACTTGCAAAACCTTAAATGTACTTTTAAACGCACTTGCATTCAGTCTCACCTGGACTCTACTATATGATACTGATGTGCTGGTGTCCCTACCAGGCTTCCTTAGGTGTTTTGGAGCAGCAGTTGATTTCTAAGCTTGTTCTACCTCATGGACCAGCTGGTCATACCGGTAGTCAAATTAGTTCTAGACCAGCTAGAAGATCCACAGCTACCAGCTTAAGCTGGATTTTCCATCAGGGTGGAAACAATTATCACTGGAGCAGCTGTCTCTTCAATGTGAAATGTTGGGACTGTGGCACAAGTTTGTGAAATCTGTGCATGCAATAATAGCCTGTTGCTCTCATTTGGACGGGCATGATGCTTTTGTAACTCCCATGCGGTGACGAGCTGTCAAAGTAAGGTCTTTTTTTATAGAGGAAATATTAAGAGTTTCCTGTTTTTGAGCAAAGACTGCACACCTAACATTCTTAGTGAACATTTTCCTGGGCGTGGGGCGATGCCTTGCATAGCAACTTTCCCTGAAAGAAAAGTCGACTGGGTCACCTGATGATACACTCAGCTTTCAAAAAACGACCCCCCTGCATCCATCTCCACCCTTTCGCATTATTTTTTCGCATGTCTTTTCCCCTCCCACCACAACATGACACTGAGTCACATCCCTGAGGACACATGCAGTTGAAAGCCTCTTATGATTTGACTGAAGATTGAATCCAGGGAACACCGAAAGCCAGTTTTCTTTTTATAATTTGCTGTTTGCTTGGAATTATGGGATTGCTGTCACAAGGGCTCTGAAAGGGACTCATTTTGTGCACACAGTCCTTTTATTTTGTCCTTAAAAGGGGTCGAGCACTCGCAGGGGTCTTGCGTAGGAGAGCGTAGCAGGGAATTCCCATCTCCATTTTCAAAAATTCTCTGTACACGCACACACACATCCCTCTGCACACATGGGGCGTTCCTCCAGACCATGATGCACTCGTGGTTCAAGTGCACTCCCACAGACATCCACATCAAAGATCCTTGTGTGCAGAAACACATGCGTAGCTTTCCCTTGGAACAGAATATTTTCCTCTCATAAAAGCGCATTCTTTTAATAGCACGCTGGAGCAGGATTCCACGTGGGAATCTGGCCAGAGCACAGTCTAGTGACCTCCGCGTAGTCATCACGAATGCATCAGATTATGCTTGTAGTATACAGTGTTTGCAGAAGTACTATAAATCCTGGCTGACCAATATACGAAAACCTTCCATAGCTAATAGAGTTACAGTACCATGGCTTTGGTGGGTTTGTTAGTCACTGCACATGAATTTGCAATTTGAAATGAATCACAGGCTGTTGCCATCGTGATCGAGGATTTAGAAAAAATAAACAAGATAGCTATAATTGTTTTTAATTTAAACCGTTGTGGATCCTCAACAATGCCATTGTTTTTGCACAACTTTTGTTGTCTGTCCAAGTTCAATAATTTGATGCATACTGTGGAGGACTACTTAAAAATACATTTAATTATAAACATTAATTTAAAAAAGTAATTAATTGATATGTTAATATTTAATTACACATTTATATATGTAATTAAATATGTCTGTGTATTTGTCAGTTTTTTTATTTATTTAATTTTACTTAATTTATGCATTTTAATTAAATTAATTTAATCTATTTATTTATTTTTATTATAAAGTGTATTTATTTGTCAGTTTGAAAATATTATATATATATATATATAAACACACACATATCTGCATTTTTAAACATTTCATTAAATAAACAGTAACTTATTTATTTACATTTTTATTTTATTTCATTTTGTTTTATTGTTAAATATTTTGTCATTTTAAATATCATTAAGTAAACCGTTTTAAATGTGATTTATTGAAATTATTTATTATTTACATTTTTATTTTATTGGGTTTATTCCATTTAAAAAAAAAAAGTTATTTATATTTTTATTTTAAATGATTTAATTGATCATTGGTCAACTGATCACTCCTACTCCTCCATAAACTGCAGTGTGCACTGGTGATTTATTAACTATGTGGACGGGTCTTATATAATCACAAGCCCCCAGATCTGAAGAATGCAAGTTGATACTTCTGTCAGTACAGTGAGGGTGTTATCAGGGAACACTGTGCAGTCAGCTCAAGAACTGTTTATTTTAACGTTGTTGAAAGTCATAGTTGTAATATTCAAGTAATGGAAACTATGTGTCCAGCCAATTGGGATATACTGTAGATAAATGAATGGGGAGGATAGGCTTTTATAAGACTGTATAATTTGGTATTTTGTTGCCAACTTGAGCCGCCATGATGGTTTCAATCCCTTGGACAAGTAGTAATTTATCAGTTTACTCTTACAGGAACTTCAATTTACTCGAAACACTCTTCTATTTTGTCCAAACCTTGTGGTGAGCCTACCAGTCTTTTTAGCTAAAAAACTTAAGGCTAACTTAACCAGTCAGCCTTCTTTGGTCAACCAGCTTTATTAGATAGACTGTGGTGGTTAACCAGCATTTTTTTTTGCTAGTGATCTAAGGCTATGCTGTTTAAACTAGCACAAATAGCCTAAAGTGGTTAAGTTGCCTACATTTCAGTTTGCAAAACAGTAATTTTCAGATATTATCAGTTTAAAGATCACCATAAACAACACTGATACCTAAAAATGTAGGTACGTCTGTTTTGTTGACTAGTTATTCTGATTCAAACCGGAGTTCTTAAATAAATATTAGCTTTATCTTGACTTTCATGTTTGACCGTGAAGGACGGGGTGTGTTTGTGTGTGCTTTTTCCCTGTGTAATCAAAAATGTCACAACTGAAATAAACACATCTGTATTTAAAAGAAAGTGCACTGCTATACAGTGATGGTGTGAGGTTTGCCAGCTCTGGGAAGATCTGAACCAAGCTTCCCAGGGCTTATTAAATGAGTTTTACATTTACATGTCTTCTCTAAATGTTAGTGTTTGGTGTCAGGCACTATCTAATCCAATCTGAGGTTGATGCAGGAGGTTTAGAGTAAGGTGACTTGGGCATGAACCAGGCCGTACCAGCCTGAGTGAACCAGAGCAGGGTGCTGGACAGTGTAAAGATGCTGTCTATGAGGAATGTGGAGATGGATGAAGAGGGGAGGAGGAATTGTGCTGGATTTTTTAATGTCAGCCCACTTGATATGGATGAAAACATGCAGAAATACTCAGATAACTTTCATAGTAATTTAGTCATCCAAAAAAAATTAATATAATATAATAAAAAATTCAGATAGATGGGTTCCAATGGGTTAGTTGTGCAAAATGAAATGATGTCTGGTTTTATTATATCAATACACAACGATTTAATTCTGAAATCCCTTTCACCTCCAGGTGGACTTCGAGGACGTGATCGCTGAGCCTGCCGGCACCTACAGCTTCGACGGCGTGTGGAAAGCGAGCTTCACCACCTTCACAGTAACAAAGTACTGGTGCTACAGGCTGCTGACGGCCCTGGTGGGCATCCCGCTCGCCCTGGTGTGGGGCATCTTCTTCGCCATCCTCTCCTTCATCCACATCTGGGCCGTGGTGCCCTGCGTGAAGAGCTACCTAATCGAGATCCACTGCGTCAGTCGAGTCTACTCCATCTGTGTGCACACCTTCTGCGACCCTCTGTTCGAAGCCATGGGGAAGTGCTTCAGCAGCGTGCGGGTCACCGCCACCAAGGTGGTGTAGGGACAGGGAGAAGGAAAAGAGCCAGAGGGATCGGGTGGGATGGGGGAAACCAATGTCCAAAGCAGGGAGATAAATCACATGATATAATAAAGAGGGCGAAATAAACGTGAACAGAGACGGAGGGTTGCACTGTATTTAGGTGGCCCTTAGGTAAGACTCTCCTCTCTGTCTCTTTTCAGCGTATTTATGAGCTTTGTCTCCTCTCAGCTTTGGATTCCTTGGGGCGTAGGGGACGTGTGTAGTAAAAATTCTCATTTTTTTGTAATTTGTTAGAATTTATCACCGTAGGAATACCGATTTAGCCTGACTTTTAAAGGGACAGTTCATGCAAAAATGTAAAATCTGTTATTATTTACTCACCCTCATGTCATTTCACGTCCGTCAAGCTTCAAAAACACCATAAAAGTGATCCACATGACTTGTGCGCTATTATTCAAGTCTTTTGAAGTCATATGAATGATATGAAACAGAACATGTCATATTGACCACTTTTATGGTACTTAAATGGTGCTTTTTTTTGGTGATTTTTGTCCTTTTTGGAGCTTGACAATGGTCACTATCATTATATAGAATATCAATTATAAATATATATATATTAAAAAAATGTGAAATATATAAAAATAAATATTTTAAGGTCCAGTCGTATTAGCAATTGCTTCGATTCCTATTGAAGTAACTGGATTTCAACCGTGAAAATTTGCTGAACAACAGAAAATGTGACTGCACTTTTATCGTTAAATATTTTCCATTTTGTATCCCACAGATACATTACAGGTATACATTTGGAATGGCATTAGGTTAAGTAAATAATGACTGAATTTTCATTTTGGGGTGAACTATCCCTTTAAGATTTGCCTGCTGGGACAAGGCTGTGAATTTGTTGGGGTTTTTTTTTTTTTTTTTGTCCCCCATCGTTCATTGACACGTCCACTTAAGTCTGTCCAAAATAGTTCCTTAACACTAGATTCGAATAGTTTTGTGTTCATTCTTCCATTTGGGTACCATCACCCTTTTTTTTTGCCATGACTGGGTTTTTGTAATCCAAACGTTTTTTGGTTGTTTTTGGGAGAGGGTTCGGGGAATCTGAACGAATATTAGAGAAAAAAGTAGGCGTGGCCCTGCTGATGTTAAGACTGCCCGTCACACTGCATGTTGCCACTAAATATGGTGGATGGCCCGAACACGGGGCAAAAGAGGTGCCCTCACTGAACCCTTTGCCAACTCAGCATATACTAACAAAGAGACTGTTCCTGACTTTGACATGTAATGCTTCAAACCGGTCATCATGTCAACAGCTTTTTGAGTGGCAGAGAATGTCTTTACAACTTCCAGAGAGACATCATGTGAATCTAGCAACTATAGGACATTGATAGGACACATGAAGATTGAACTATTTTAACACTACAGCACATTACCACAGCCTTAACATATACTTAAACTTTATTTGCAGTCTTTGAAGATGAAGAATTAGGGGGGGGGGTTTGCATTTTTTTTAAATGTTGTTTCTGCAGTACGAAGTGACATTTGGTTTGTAATTTTGTCCCGTAAACAAACCTGTCTGCTTCTCTGTTTATTCACTGTCAGACACACACACACTTACACACACACACACACTGGCAAAGACTGGCAGCAAACCAAAGTTTCCAGCATCAAAGGCTGCTGCTAAAGTAGGGTTTATATAGTATTTCGTACTGACATTATGCTCACTTCTGTCACCTTTTGTCTACCCGCTTTAACTTGTTCACCTCTTTGTCTACTGTACCTGCTGTCTTAGTATCTATTGCGATGCATTTGCTTCAGTGAGTCTGCCTCTGTACATGAGATCTTATTTTTATTCATATTTTTTATATGAAAACTGAAATTCTCTTTCCTTGCTTTTACTGTAAAATCACATAATGCTGTGCACATTAAAGAAAATGTAATATAAAACAAGTTGATTTCATTTGTCTGGTTCATTCATCGTCTTTATTTGCACGTGGACGGTTGCACTGCTGCAGGCTTTGCTTTCTTGTAATGAAAAAGTTTTTGATTAAATGGCTTTGATTTAATTTTAGGACTTTGTTTAAAGCCCTTTTGGGTTGCTTTATCCTCTCTGTGGTCATTTTAAGGCTTTCTTTATTTGTGTACAAAACCTGCACAGTCCTTGAACCCACGGCAATTAATATTGAAGTATTTTAAGAGAAGCCAAAAATAAGCACGTAAGCTCAGGGTTACTAAAATAAAGTGGAGAGAAATAAATCAGTGCTTATTCATTTTCATGTGCCTCTAGACAACATCAGTATTATTTTAGTATTCTGAGATACTATTATAATTTTTATTTAGGTTTTATTTTTGTATTTTCTGTTTTCATTTTAATTTTAGTTACAGTTTTAGTAATGTTGTTTTTTTTTTTTTTTTGTTCTTATTCATTTTTATTTCAGTTTTAGTTTTCAAGTTAAGCTAGGCTAAATGAAAATGAGAACTGTTGCCTTTGCCAACTAGCTGAAGTAAATTACCGTGAAGTTTTTGTATATTTTATTTTATTTCAGTTAACGTTTTTTTAATTTAAAATAATGAAAATCCTGGTCTACATGTCTTAAAAGAATCATAACCACAATAAAGATGTTAAAAGTATCAACTGAATTTCCTTTCACTTTTACACACTTTCAAAGCCTGACAAGAGAACCTATATTTGCTAGGAAAATAACCTATATTCAAAAAATGCTGTAAAATGCTTCAAAGGAAATGTATCGCCCCCTACGGGAACTGTGGATATTAACACACAGAATCACCGGGGGCTCATTTATAAAACTGTGCGTAGGATCCTTATTAAAGATTAAAAGTGTATGTGCACCCGAAAGCCAAAAATGGCGTGCGCCAAAAAATATTCAGACTTATAAAACCGCGCGAACGCCAGCGGAAGATTGTGCGCACATGCGTCTCCTCCCCGAAATAACTAGCCTATATGGAGCTTACAACGCCTAGTTTTACTATGCATATCCTCATCTGCATATCATCTGCATATGCATATTCATCCATACCACGTTTTTCTCAATATTTTCCACTGGCCAAATAGTAGTAATGGATTTATATTTTTAATGGAAACAGATATAGACCTTGTTGTGCATTATTTGCACAAAAATATTTTTTCTCAGACAAACTGCTATTATCATGATAAGCATTTCTCAATGTAGTTAAAACATTAAAACACAAATATTTATTGAATATAACAAAATGTTGTAACTTCTCAATGATTTCATGTATAATTTAAGTGTTTAACTCCATTAATGAGAATTTAATTTAAATGTTTAGGCTATATCAAAAGTTTAAATCATTATTTTATTTATTTATTTGAACTGTTATTGTGAACATGCACTGTATTAATGATTAGCCCTCATAATGAAAATGTACGGTTTTCCTTTATCTAATCTGCCGTTATAATTATGCGTCAGTTTTACTAAACGGCCAAACACGCTCGCTGGCGCGGACATGGATATTTGCTTCATGTGATAGGCTCGGTGAGGGAAATTATATTTGTATTATCTTTCTGTATATGTATAATTTTCTTAAAATGTTCGGTCTAAAGTGACCAAAAGACATTTAACTCCAGCTCACCATCAGTGTCGCCAAACTGCTCTGTCTCCAAAATGTTCGTACGCATGGGTCAGAGTTTGCGTGTTGGTGCGCAAATTTTCCCGTCAAGTTTGTTTTTATAAATTACAACTTATGCGTATATTATATAGCTATATAACTATATAGCTATATATATAGCTTATAGTTGCCTACGCCTCTTTCAGGGCCTGTTTTGTGCGAACGCAACGGTTATAAATGAGGCCCCTGCTGTTGGACCGTGAGAAGTGATTCCTGTCTGAATTATTCATTTGAGTCGGATCTTTTCTGTAACGAATCAGGCAAAACGAGTTTGATTCAAGAGTGATTGTGAATCATTTCGACCGTTGTAAATGGTCTCAAAAGACTGGCAACAGTCCTTTAAAAAGTTTTGAATTTTATTTATGGTGCATCCCATTATTTGTCGACAAAGATTTTAAAAATGAATGCATTTGCTTAAGTATATGTGTAGCGAAAATAAACAGGCTAAGTAGGCCTATTTGTCAGGTAAACATTGTTATATGTGATAACACCTCCTCCTGGTAAATAAAGACAATAGCAAGCATGTCTGTTTGATTATTCATTGTACCCATGTGGAGGAGTCATTGAATTGATTCAATGTGCAATTACGTGTGTTTAATATAGGCTAATTTATAGGCTGCTATGTACTTTGATATTATGCCCAGTAAAACTTCTTGCCAAGATTTATGGTTTAGGAGACTGTTCATTTTCCCCTAGCCCCGTGGGCATCACAACACCTGTTTCTTTCAGATGTTGTTTTCGTCAGAATATCTACTGCCATGAATAGCCTATACACAAAACTGCACTGAGTCATAGATCTTCGCTATTTCTTTTACATGGAGAGTACAAACAAAGTCAAGGTAAATCAGATCTCAGCTGTTTGATCAGACACAGAACAGATGGTACTTTCTGAGCAGCCAGCCATCCACACCACCACCAGGTTTTCATTTTCCACTGTCATTGTTTGAATCATTGTCACCATAGCAAAAACAGTAGGCCTGTCACACTGTTCAGCTGGACTAAAACATATATGAATCCGGGAAATTACCTGTTTTTGTCCATGTTGTCTTTTTGAGATTACTGTTTACTGAATCTGAAGGTGGAAGTGGGTTGTTTTGCAAAGGTTTTCAGGACAATCACCTACTTAGTGAACAAAGGATAGATTTTAGTGACCAATGCCGTTTGTAAGAGCAGAACGCGTCCCTCCTGGGATAAAGGATGATGGCCGACCATGTTGAGTGATTGAAGGAAAGCTCTTCGTATTCTTTGAGGAAAACATTGTGCTTTGTTGTATTGAATGTGCACTTGTAGTGTATTTCAAATCTTTAAAGTATATTGAAAACTCTACTTGCAGATAATATAATATTAATGAAATAAAAGGCAACTTAGGTGTACTTAAAGAGAGTACACTTTTTCTTAACACAATTTTAAAGTGCACTTTGTAACAATGTCAAGTTTTACTTTAAAATACATTTTACATCATTATGTTTTAATAATCTTTAGTCATTCCTTAACATCATACACTTATTTTGATGTGTTGACTAACATACTAAAGCACATGTAAAGTACTTGATTATAATTTTAACTGCACTGTGTGTTTTTTATGTTACATTTAAAGTTAATATATATTAAATGTACTACATTGTAACTTTATCATTACAAAGGTGTAATAAATACATTATTTTCTTTGACAACACTGTAACCATATTTCAAAGACAATAGAAATAATTATGAAATTACATATTAAGATGTACTAAGGTCATACTAAACTGGGCCAAAAAAGTACTCTAAAGTCCAACTAATATAAATTTAAACTATAACCAATCAAGTGTTTGAGAACATTGCATTGAGTTTACACTTTCTTTTATTATTTCTGTAATAATAAGCACCCTTTTTAGGTAAATTGTGCTTCTTTTTTGCAAGGAGCCTGAAGCCCTGAAGCTTCATTCCATTCAACAAAATCAAAAACAACATTATCCAATTTAAATAAATCATAAAGCCTGTTGGGTTTGCTATCAAGGACCAGGTTTTAAAATCAATAATATTATGATTATGTAATAAATCAGAAATGAAGTTGAGAGCGGTCATGTGACCCAGAGGAAAACAATGCCAACTGGGTGAACTAATCAGCTTAAGTGCTGTAAAACTGGTTTGAGTGTAAAGTTTTTAAAATGCGGCTCTGTGTTTGTTTACCCTGTTAAAACTTTTTCCTGGAATAACAGTCAAATCCGTTTCTCAATGTATTATGGTTTTGAGATGGCCCAGGGGCGGAGGAATATAAATTCAAATTGCTTTCCGCAATAGATAGGCTATACTGTATCTTATTTCCCTCTGTGATTTAAATACATTAAATTCAGATCTAAAGTTTGACTGATAAAATTGCATCTTTATTTTCTGAAAGTCATACATGTATTTCTTTTTAAGGCATTCAACTGTATTAAAATGATCAATCCCTGCATGTCAGCAGTCATTCTTTGCAATACATGCAATATACTAATGTCAAGAGGATAGTTAAATTAATGCTGCTGATGTGCGCAACATTTAAAAGCCCTTTTCCAAATGAACCGTGGCCAAATGATCAGTCGTCAATGAGGTTTTACAGTATAGGAGAATGACCAGGTCAGCACTAACCTGGATTTTATTGACCTTAAGGTCATAAATAAAACCTGAGACTAAGTTAGATTGCACTGTCAGAAATAGGGGTACAGTAGGAGTCCATTTCTGTCCCCCAAGGTACAATCTACACTAACGTACCCCATAGGGCTTATTATTGGACCTCAAGGTACATATATGTACCTTTTTGAGGGTCAAAAAGCATTAAAAGGTACATATATGTATCGTTTCTTTTAAAGGTTAAGGTACAATATTGTACCCTTGAGGGTACAGCCCCAGTGACAAGCCATTGTACCCCTAAAGGTACAATTATGTACTTTATTTTCTGAGAGTGTGGGTAGGAAATCTATACGGATCAGTTTTGTAGATTATCTGTGGTGTCCTCCCTCCACTCACTCTGTGTCAGACACCAGATCACAACTTTTATTGATTAGTTCATAAATATTGAACACTAGGACTGGGTCACCACTAGGTGGCGTTATGATACCTTGAATAGCTATAAGGTTCCGGCTAATGACAGGGTTATCCTGTATGCAGGCTATACGAACTTTGTAGCAAAAAAACCACATTACAATCTGTTGTTAAAATGACATTTTGGCCACAAAAAAAATAAAAAATGTATATGTCATTATGATAAGACAAAATATTTGTCAAATGTGTCATGGTCACGAGGCCCTTAAAAACAGTAACATACCATGGCAGGTGGGGGATGAAGATACTGCATAGTTGAAGAGAAAGTCATAAGTACAGAATTTCACACTTCGGTTTTAGTGGTTACTGGGTGGCGGTGTAAAATTGACCACTGTAATAAACTTCCCTCCAGACAGACTTCATAAAGCCTCTGAATGCCATTGAGCCTTTGCATGTAAGTACTGATGCTCACTTAGTCACTGATAGAAGGTTGATGCATATTAATTTAATGCTACACAATGTAATAATGTACTAGCAATTAACCAGTTTGGTCATTAGAGTAATTAATGAGATACAAACTCCAAATTACCACAACACTGTAAAAAAACAACAAAAAAACAACAAAAAAAACATGATTTGTTACCACAGCTTTTTTCTTTTGTCCAATCGACTTAGATAATTAATGTGGTTCAGATAACATCATATTTTGAGTTTCTGTTGATTAAACCAATCTCCTTCATTGTATTAACTCAACTTTTTAATTTCAATATACCAGGTACCAGGCAACCAGGTTCAAACCAACTTTTTTTAAGTTAAACCAACAATATTGTGTTTTATCCTTGCTTCAAATGCAGTGTTTGATAAATAAATTGAGGAACGGAAGTGAAATGATTAGTTTCCTATTTTTGTTCTTTTTCTTTGTACTCTTCTTCTCATTATTGTCGTCATTATTCATTTCAGTAAACTTCATAAAATCTTTTTTATTATGAATATGCATACTGCATTCTACCATAAACAACAGCAAGATAAATGTTCACTCACAATATATAATGAACAATATTTAAAAAGTATAACTGATTAAACTATGGTTAAAATAAAAAGAAACATTAAAATGAAAAAGGAAATAAAATAAAACAATATATTTAATAATACTAATACTAATACATTTTTTATTTGATGTTTAATTATTTATTTATTGGTTTTTATTGGTTTTCCTATCCTACAGCCTATCTACATTAGAATAAAAAGGGAACAAATAAAAAAATAAAATCTAAAACATAAAAAACATTAAAATGCTTACAAATATTGACACTTTACTTGATGTTTATGGAATTTACCCAATACTATTATTAATTGTAAAATATCAGCAGCCAATCATCGGACTCCGTTACTCCACCGCCAGTGACGTAACTGTCAGTGATCTGAATGCGCTCACCTGAGAGACCCATTCCATCCAATGGCACGCGCACCCTGGAGTAACGACCCGCAGCGTTTGCGCAGAGTACAACAACAAACCTTTAAACTGATTTGACCCATTCTGAGCGTGAGTCACCCGAGTACACATTCTCCGAGGCAGTGATTACGGTGTTACGGAGAGGAGGAGGAAGAGCAGGCAACTCTTTAGCTGAAAGCGCGCAGAAACTCACCGCTGCATCCCATCTCGAGACTGCTGGCATCCGCCACAAACAGCGCGCGCGCGCGTCTAGAGCAAACCGGACCGTTAAAAGATGTGATTATTTTCCTTTTCTGTCTCAGACAGGTGTCTTTTATTTTACAGGTGAGTGAGCGTTTGCTTTATTTCTGAACGCTTAGAGTATGATGACAAGTATTACGGAAGGTTATTCATTTGGAAGTTATGTGATTAAAGTGTAGTTGCTACTAAAATACTTGTTTTTAGTTTGCTAAAAATTGTCTGGGAGGTGTGCATTTAGTTGTTGACAGCGTGAGTCATTATAAATCTGTACGTTTCCTTGAAACTCAGTTAAGAAAACTAAAGCTTTTGTTTATTTTATTTTTGTTCAGTTTAGTAACGTTATTATTGAAAATCTAGACTTGTTTATCTCTAAACACGTTTATCTTTCCTATTCGGGGGTTACAGACATTTGAGAGTCATTTGAGTGGGACAGTAACGTTAGCCTAAGTGAGTGGGCTAAATTTCTGAGAAAATAATATTGGTCTGCAGATACTTAAGAATTGGCTTTAAAATCTTAAAAAATCAGTTTATTTTTAAAAACAACATGGAATTGCATTATGTAAGCCCCAGTGTGTTGTAAAATAAATATTATTAAATAATGATCTGAGCCAAGCATTTTTGTTACTGCACTTGAAGTGATTATGTTTAGACATGTGTTTAAGGAAGATGAAAAGACAATATGAAATCTTTTTTATCAGGTTTTTTTTTTAAAGAGGAGATGTTGTATAGGTAAACAGTAAGAAACTGACTGAAATGTCTAAAAGGACAGAAAGTGCAACAGTTCTTCAGTCTCTCACACTGTTATACTTGGAGTTTGCAGAGACCTATAGTGCTCCTCAGCACACTTCAATATTTTAGATAACAGTAAGGGTGAATCCCATATTCCCTATCTCTGCCGCTCTTTCCATCTCAACCTTAAAAGTGACCTCCTGGAGGAATAACGTTTAAGTACACCAACAATAAATCACTTCTCCGGCGTCCGCAGCCTACCAGGCTTAATTGAGTTTATCAACCACTCCCTTGAGAACGCTGTCTAAAGTTAGACTTGTCACCGCAGTGCACTCAGTGTAGGCTGACTCTTTGATGATTCGCCTCTTCTGGTACACAGCCACAAAAGTGCTGTCCAAGTCAGAGGCACACGGATCGTTTAGAGTTGCCCTCTTTCTTTTATCCATGGATTTGTCATACACAGTGAGTGGTGAATTATTGAGGCTTCTACAATGCAAGGAAACTAGTGATATCATTGTTGTTGCAGTCCGTGTGGCTGTGATTTACAAGTGTCATTTGTTCGGAGTAGCTTTGTGTCTTAAAGCTTTTGTGTCCTTGTGTTTTGTGCACTAATGGGCTACTGTATATCAGAATTCAAACAAAAATGCAATTTGTTTTAACCCTATAAATCCTGCAGTATCTTATTGTGATATACGACCTCTAAATGATCAACATGCTCAAAACTTGATTAAAAATGCCTTCTGCCCTCTGATTTTTGATCATAAAACTAAGCACAACCCCCATCTTAATAAGTCATATTGTTGGGAGATATAGAGTGACAACAGATTTTGTAAATGCATCTTATGTAAGTAGTAAAGATCTAGTTGATTTACATCACAAGATATCAGAAGCTCCATATTCTCACTATATAGGCCTGATGTATCAAATATGAAACAAAACATAAAACACATTTTTTTTCTTAGAATTTCTAAATTCTTAGATTTTTACGTCTGTTATTTCATATGTCAGGCTTTACATGGTTAATATGCTAAATAAATGTTGACTTTTTTACTCTGCAGAAGAACAAAGATGAGAATTCACTATTCTGAAACCACTTGCATCCTCATCATCCTTCAAACGCTGTGGTGGGGCTTGAATAGTCAATGCGAGGAACCAATAGAAAGCTCCAAACTCGATCTCTCTGTGACCTATGACCTTCCTCACTTTGTGTCTGACACTCCCATCCAGAAGCTGTTGGAATTCAATGAAACTGTGTACGTAGGTGCCATCAACAAGCTTTACGCTCTGTCAAAAGACCTCAAGAAGAGACATGAGTATAATACCGGACCGGTCTACGAGGGTCCGGACTGCTTGGCGCCAAAACCATGCTTTGTTTGTGGAGACAAACCCCCCAACACGAACAACACCAATATGGCCCTGGTGATTGAAACGTTCTACGACCTTGAGCTCTTCAGCTGTGGTTCGGTGGGGAATGGCGTCTGTACCCGTCACGTGTTAGAGGATGGACCCCTGGATACGGAAGTAAATTGCATGTATTCTGAGAAAAACAAAGGTAGCAGCCACGGTTGTCCAGACTGCCTAGCAGGACCCTCTGGCACGCAGATCCTCAACGTCATGAGCAGCGGTGTCGTGAGGTTCTTCGTCGCCAACTCTGAGCCTCTTGATATTACCAACCCTCGTCTCCACCACACCATCTCCGTTAGGAAGATGCGAGAGACTCAAGATGGCTTCGAGTTCTTTTCCGAGCAATCCTACATGGACTTGGCCCCAGATCTGCGTGGAAACTACCCGCTACGCTACGTCTACTCCTTCCAGAGTGGTCCATATGCTTATTTTCTCACCGTCCAACGAGAAGGTGGCAGCTCGAATGCCTTCCACACGAGGATCGTACGCATGTGCTCTTCGGATCCCGAGATCTTGCGCTATGTAGAAATGCCCTTTGAGTGCATTTACTCTGAGCGAAGGAGAAAGAAGCGCTCTGCCCAGGTGGTTTTCAATGTTCTCCAGGCTGCACATGTGGCCAAAGTCGGCTATGACTTTCAACAGGAGATGGGCCTGAAAGAAGGAGAGGACGTGCTGTTTGCTGCCTTTGCCCGCAGCAAACCTGACTCACCGGAGCCCACCGCCAGCTCTGCCGTTTGCGTTATCTCCATTTCGGACATTAATAACTTCTTCAGGGATTTCATTCAAAAGGGACACACTAGGAAGCTCCATCACTTCCCAGGGTCGGAGGAGAAATCCTTCAACCAGGTAAGAGGTTTCAACCAAATCATGCATTTTCTCCAGTCAATTTTAGCTAACGTTGCACAGCCGAGAGCAAATCTGACTTCTTGTCAGCCCAATTGCTTGTCTTTATCCTCTGGCCATCATAAATCACCGGCCCTCCTCGTCTTTTTTACTTATCCATCACCATTTGTTGGATCAATCAGTAAATCATGCAGATCAATAAATGACACAAATTTAACTGCTGACGACTCCCTGAGGGCCTGTCGATAACGCAGGGCTATTACTTCCCAGAGTTCATTACAAAACGTAGTCATACATCGCTCTGATCTGCATTGTAATACACAGCGGTTAATGTTTAGAATATGTAAAGATAAAGCCTACGAACATATCTAGATGCTACTAAAGCTGGACAGTGGACAGCATGGCACAGAAGGTGAATGGAAAAAGGCTGGGCATCAGTACAGATTTACAGATTTGAATTTGATTTGCAAGCTCTTGATTCAAATTTGATTCTGATTCACGTTCATTTTTTCTCCAAATGAATTGAATTCTCTGTAAGCTAAAGCAAATAAATGTAAACTAATGTAACTTACAGAGCCCTTTTAAATGGTGCATTATGAAAAACATTTATTTAGTACCAATGAACAACAGGGCATGTGCAGTTCAACTATGTTACTTATTTAACATAACAATCAACACAATTTACTCTCTTCACTGTGGACTAAGGTGAATTTTAAATATTTATTGTGTAAATCTCTTAATATGACAATGTCTGAGCACTTCAGTTATAAACTTGGTGGTGTAGATTCAAATGAAGATTGCGAATAATCTGAAAACTACGTTTGTTTGAGGTCCATGTGAATCAGGCTTCTTTAACAATAACAACCATTACTCATGCTGTCTGTTCTCTGCACTTTTCTATTTGCTTGTGTGCTGTCTTATCAGAGTCCATACAGCGGGGAAGTCCAGATCACTACCCAGCAGGTGTTCTTCAACCGTCTCTAACAGTATTTGTACTGGTCGCTTTAGCAGTTCATATGGGCCAGACCGGAGCGGCTGGCCTCGTCCCAAAGTTACACAGATCTCAAGTCTGGTGTAGTTGCTTCAGTGCCCTGAACTTTATCTGGCCAAGCTCACAAAGTGCACTCAGTCATTTATTACAGCAGAAGATCTGCAGACTGAAGCACTTAAGACATTTTTAAATATTTTCATTCTTTGGATCCTTGATCCAAGCATCTGCTCAAAGTCAGCTGCGGTTCTATCAGTTTTCATTATGCGGATGTACGATAGCTTAAATGGCAATAGCAGTTGGAAGACATTTCCCTAGGCGTCTTAGAAGTGTTTACTTTGAAAGGGATGTGCGTCTGTTTCCAATACAGTTTTTGTCCATAAGTGTGTGAATGTGTGCATGTGCGTTTGTTTGTTTTGGGTGTGCGTGTGAGTGTGTTAAGGCCGATGGCAAATCATAGTGCCATCGTTGAGAATTATGATACTGGTAGCATATGTTATGCAGAGTCTGTCTTATCATCCCATAAAGGGGCAATTGACATGGTGTCATAAAACCATTACATTGTAAATATGCATGATAAATTGATCCCAATATCTTGTTTTTGCTCTTAGACAACCGACTCCACAAACTGGGCTCCAACATCTTCTGCCTTTATTTGGAAACAGTGCGGGCATCTGACACTGTGCTTCAGTTTTGATTGAATTTAGCCTTGCTTTCCTGTTTTATTTGTTAATGTGGAGCCAAAGTTATATGAATATCATATCATATAAATCACCAAAGTCCGTAATAGACTCTTACCCTTCGAGAGAAAGACACCACAGCTTTCTGACTTCACCCAAGCTCTTAAAATTATCGATCGGCCAGTCTGCTCTAGCTCAGCAATATTCGTTAATAAAAAAGACAGAAATATAGTCCTTATTGTTTGGAATAATGGATGTATCCGAGTTGGAACCACCCCAACAAACCCAGCGCCCCCCAACCCCCCCAGTCTTGAAAGAGCAGAGGGGAGGGGGACACTTGAGACAGGCAATAACAAACAGCCACATTTAAGGTCAAAATTATCATTAGATTACAATTGATCAGGGGAACAACTGGCAAATGCTGATTACTTTAAAATTGAATCTGAAGCTTGATTGATTGCCGCCTGTAATATAATTCCTAAAGAGGGAGTTTTGATCGACAGCCATTTTAATTATTACGGCCATTGTGGCTAAATGAACATGCTTTGAGATGGCAAGTCTAAAAGTGTAAAGAAAAGCGAAAAGGCAGTGCATTGATTTTTAACTTACTTTGTACACATTTTCCCACATCTTTTTGACTGTGAATAAGCCCATATCAATGTAAATCAGATACTTTTAGCTCTTTGTACCTCGCTCAATCTTTTGCAATATAGTGTGTTTTGGTCATGTAAGGACAGGGTGACACGCTAATGCACGGTACTTAGCACTTATAAAAGCATACGTGCTGCTGCCTGCTTATTCCTAGATGTGTTTGCGCAAAAGCGGCAAAACCTGGAGAATTTACAGGCCACGGCTTCAGCTCTGGGAGGTGCAAAATCATGCTGAAAGACGCTGTACTTGTTGTATCCTGTCTCTGCTTGGAGAAGCTGCGATAAGCTTCCTGCATGGTTGCGTTTCTATGAGTATGCATACATGTGTAAGAAATGTATTCTATGTGGGTGAGTTGAGGTTTGTACTGGGGAATTAAGTCACCCTGAATCATTTCTGGCAAAAGCACATAAACGCAGGCACGTACACGTCACAGACCAACAGCTCTGACCAAGAGGCAGGTGGAAGTGTGCAGCTGTGTGTTTTCTCAAAATGTCAAGCCCCTGCAGTGAGCTCATGTTGGCAGCCTTGCCCTGGCGGGAAACCTGCGTGACTTTAGACTATAATATTAGCTAGAGGAGACCGGACAGCTGGCATCCAGGTGCGAACTGCTCATCTACATCTGGGGATGATAGCACCTGTGGGGATGTATCCTGACTTTCATGTCCTTATTTTTGCTGTGTTAAGTTTTCAGTGTCCTAAAAGTCTTCTTTAAATGTATATAAACTACCATTCAAAAGTTTGGGGTTGGTAAGATTTGTATATTGAAAGAAACTTTATTCAGCGAGGATGCATTAAATTGAGCAAATAAAATATGGCAGTAAAGACATTTAAATGTCACCATTTTTATTTTAAATAAATGTTATTCTATATTGAACTTTCTATTCATCAAAGAATCCTGTAAAAATCTATCAGAATTTCCACAAAAAATATTAAGCAGCACAACTGTTTTCAACATTGATAATAATAAGAAATGTTTCTGGAGTAATGGCTGCTGACAATAGAAAAAAAGGAAAATAGATATTAAAATTAAAATAGAAAATAGTTACTTTTTTTTTTTAATTGCATATTTTTAAAAAATATTATTATATTATACAATATATAGGGATTGAGAATTCACCAGCAGCTTCAAATACCTGTTTGCTGCTCAACAGTGGCTTTTTTTTTATAGCTGTCCTTTTAATACAATTAATTTGTTCGACAAAAACTTCCCTTAATAAGCCTTTATCTGAACTTGACCGTGCTTGTCTGAATGTGTAATTCCCGTTCTTCCCGTGACAACAACGCGAAAACACAGGCAACTAAAGCACAAAGAATTTACAACATTCTATCACAATAGTGTTCTCATTATAGTGTTATGTATATGGCAGATTGGCTCTGCACATCTTGCACTTAACTGTATTTTCATGATCAAAGTGATTCCAGGCATCACTGCGCACTTTCAAATACATTCCGTCTGGACTGCATGCTGTCCTAACACTTACAAATCAGACCTCAGGTACCGCCCAAAATGCTGCAGTATCCAATCATCGTTTTCATGATCGATCATTGCTGTTACGTACGAGTATATATATGTATGTATGTATGTATGTATGTGCAAATATGTATGTGTGTGTGTATGTGTGTTGTTGTTTTTTCTTCCTGTCCTTGGACTGTTTTCCCGCTCTTGCTGCATATGTGTGTCTTAAATACTCCCATAAAGCAGTTAAGCATACAACTGATAAACGCTTGCGCTCACAATCTGTCCTTTAGGAGGAACTTCACATAAAAACAAACACACGATTGGCTGGTACTCCACTTTTTACGCCAGGTTTACTGCACCACAGCTTCCTCCTTCGATGTTGTGATGACTGGCCCATGTATTTAACGCCGCCTTCAGGCTTGAAATACTTGTTGGTGCTCTTCTGGGCATAATTCAGAAACATGTGTAAGTGTCAGGTGAAGGGAAAGATTGCTTTGGTGAGTCAGTGGCCCAGAGGCATGTTGATCCATCTCTGACATCCACCATACCTTCTCTTCCTCATTTTTTTTACTCCCTCCAGTAATTTCCTGCTCTCCGGGTCTGTGAGCACAAGGCTTCATCAAAGAGCTCAATTGTGAAACCTCCATGTAAGGTTAAAGACATCCTGACCAGGTGTAAATCAAATACTCGCTGAAGCATTTAATGAGCCCGGTCAGGTTGGATATTCAATCAGCCCTCACCACTAAACGACTGGAGCTGACCGATCCAGACTAATTGTTTGGTGCAGTTCAAAGACCTCTACTAATTGTTTTGGCTTACACAGCAGGGACCACAAATAAACTTTTCGGGGTATGCTAGGACTCAACCTCCCCCACTAGGTCAAAAGAGCCATTACGCTGAGCTGCCCTTGTGCTAATGCCGGCACAATGGTTCCATAGGATGCCGACTTGAATGAATGTGTGCTTAAGTAATGGAACGGATTGAATTGGCCAGGAACTATTCTACTTTATCACCTGGTGAGAACTTAACAATGCACCACAAATAAGAGCTTATCTGCGGCTGTCCCTTCACCTCATTCAACACGTCAGTCAGATACTCCCAAGCTTATCCCTCAGAAGACACGGACTGTGTGATCGTGTGAAAAGAGAGCAAGCTTTTACCTGATACCTGACTTGTGAGTTTTGTGGGGCATGACACCCTTTGTTTGGTCAGCTAATGGAGTGGACTTCAGGTGTCAGTCATGCAGGGTTCGAAGCAGTGTGAGTATTCATGGGAATCAAAAGGAATTTCATGATTTTGGTTCTGACTCAGGTTCTTCTTAATGATTTCTGTTCTTTAATGGGTTCATTAACATTTTTTGGTTGTTTGCTTATTTCAGCAGTCTGTTGTCAACAGATCGTTTCGGATTTCAGAAAATCATAAATATAACAGTTTTTATTGGCTTCTCATGTGTTTCAGGTGCAGCATACTGTAAATGCAGTGCTTTGACTAACTACATATTAGCTAAAAAAGCAAAAAGTTAGTAAATATTTTAATTGAATAAATAAAATCATAAAATACCAATGATTGCAACAAGTGCTTTTACTGCACATTGTGATATTATGAACAATAATTCAGTAGTGATTCAGATTAAGTATGTAACTGCTCTGACTGATTCATTCTGAAAGTATTTTGATTCACTGAAAAGATCTAGCTCACAAGACTCATTCATTCGAGAATCAGACTACACTGGTCCCATTGTATGTTTTTGATTCTTATGAGCTATTTCTTTTTAGATTCAGGAACTGGACATAATCATTCTGTGTGTTTTTGAAAAAAAAAAAAACTGATTCACTAAAAAGAACCCCACATAGGAGTCATTTATTCAGGTCATCTTGTGTATTCTTGATTCTTATGAGCCGATTGTTTTTAGAGAATCATTCAGGATTCTGGCTATATGAACCGTTCTGTATGTTTTTGATTCACACAAGCAATTATAAAAATAACAACTTATTGGAATTATATATTTGAGAATTGCACTAAAGTGGCTGTGCTGTATTTTTTGATTAACTAAAAAGAACTGGCTTATAAGAGTTATATATTCAGGAATCAGGCTACAGTGTATTTTTTCGAGTCACTCAAAAGAACCGTTTGAGATCTGTTAATGGAACCAAATTTCATGAAAATCTTTCGTTCTCCTAGTCTATGAGTAAATTTGATGTGGTGAGCATGTCTTAAGAGAGACTTAAGAAAACTATTTTACTTATGTAATATTCAAAGACTATGTAGCTAAACAAGAGGACAAAGAGTTATCACCTTTGATTATTGTATTCAACAAATCAATCTCCCCTGCCTGTGGCCAGAGATGGATCAGTTCCCCCCTCTACCTCAAACAGATGTGTTTTATTAACGTGTTAGTCTGACCATAATCCCTGTAGGGGATTTATCAGGGGATTTGTACAGTATCTGGACAAAAAAGGCAATAAAAAGACATGCAACTTCCAGTGGTTTACCAAAAGATAGCACAGTGATGCATTGTTCTACAATGCGGTCATGCTTTACATATTAACGCCATGCTCAATTGTTTGTTTTCCATTTGTTGCATAGTTTTACACATTTAGTATAATAGCTGACTAGCATTGAAATCATGTGTCATAAAAAGGATGCCACCTGCTCGATTTGAATCAGTGCTGAGAAATTTGACTACAAACGACATAATTTGCTGCATGCTCATACTCTTTATCACGTCAGTTGTGTTTTTCTGGCAGAAAGAGGGCATTTTGAGAGTAAAGACCTTGATCTTTGCTTAGAACGTGTAGTGTGTTTTTGCAAAGGCCAAAATTGACATAAGGATTTCATCATATCTGCCTTTTAATGTCAACTAGGAAGGACAGCTCATGCCAACTACTGATAATAAGCCATTTGAACTGTGTGTTAATGTCTTCCAAGACAATATGGCTCTGTTTACAACTGGTATTAGGATGAGTTTTGGTCAGTTGGACTATAATCCCTGTAGGGGATTTATCAGGGGATTTGTACAGTATCTGGACAAAAAAGGCAATAAAAAGACATGCAACTTCCAGTGGTTTACCAAAAGATAGCACAGTGATGCATTGTTCTACACTTCCCATAATGTTTACACGTTAGGTCAGTAGGCGGAGAGTAGGTTGTCTTTTTAGGTTGATCGAACGCATTTGACCACATGAGATTCTACACTACGAAAGCAATTCGGTCAAATGCGTTTTCGACTACCTCTGGAAGCTCAAAACAATTTAGAACCCATTTACACCTGTGTTTAGCATCATCCACTTGTGATCAGATTGACAAAAACGCTTCTTAATACCAGTTGTAAACAGGGCCTATGCCATTTGAAACAACAGATTATCATCATACAGCCTCTTTTTACAGCATACTAAATGTGTCAAGAAGTATGGACTTAACACATGTTCATTCTCAGCTTTTTATGAGTTTAAGGGAATTTGTTCGGAGCAAAGTTCTCGGCAGAATGTCATGCACGGAAATAAATGAGCTGAAATTAGGAACAGAGAATCTGCGAAACTCTTTAAACGGCTCCCAAAATAAAACTCTTGTGTCTGATCTGTCCTGTCAGAGGCACGTTTTGCTCCCTCTGACATGTAAAAAAGGGTAAGATCATCACAGAAAAGCAGCCCTGCCAAGTCTTTACAGTCAAGATTGGAATTGATTATTCTGGCCAACTGCAAACCAGGCATTTGAATGCTCTGCCTCTTCCATAAAGGACTGGATTTGATCTTTTAAAGGGTCTCAACGCTTCATGGTTTTAAAGCAGTGCTTTTTACCCTTTTATCAGATCCATGCTCCTTGCATAAGAGTGGAGGTTTTTACTCCAGCATGCTTGTGGACTGTGGCAGAGAGCAATGCTTTGAGCGTGCTCATCTTGTCTGCTTTAATGAATGGGAGTTTCCGCTAATGCTTTGAATAGATCCATGCTGGACGAGTAAATAATGACAGACCTCCGGGCCTCTGGAGTGGACTCCACACTAAATTATCCCCCCTTTGCTTATGTCTGTTTTTCTAATTGAATGGATGAGCATGGTTCATAAGCACGTCCATAATATGTTTCACTGTATGTCAATAGCATGATGGATTTCTCTCGCTTAGGTTTAGCTTGTCGCTATTTTTGCTAGTGTAAAATGTGTAGCGTTGGACCAATATGTGTTTTATGGCTCATTAACTGCAAAGGAATGATGAAAAATAATCAAGTATTTCATCCTGTTGTTTTAACAAATCTCTTTCGTTAATCTCGATTTCAGTTTGATTAATGATTAAATATTTTGTCTCACTAGTTTGGTCAAGGCGTATTAACCATGGTGCTCTTTGAGCGAATCGTCTTGTAGCATGCAGCAACAAGTTCAAAATCTCTACATGAGCAGGGATTTAACCATGAGCAGTTGAATAAACGGATTCATTTTTTAGCAAACATACGAGCGGTTGTACCGGGCCGTGTTTTGTTTCCCAGTTGGAAACCTGAGTGAGGAACAAAGTCCCCTGCTGACAGATCACTTGACTGCTGGATTGGGAGAGCAAGTCGAGAGGTAAAGAGTGAGAGAAGTGAAAATTGAGTAACAAGACAAGATAAGGCCAAAAAGAGGAACGTGAGGCAAAGAAACATGAGAAGAAAACTGAAAACAAGAAAGAATGATTAGGAGTCAACAGCATCTTTCCCAGACAGCAGCTGTTAAAAAGAAAGGTGTGACTTTGACAGTCTCCAGTAGACTAGGGCTGAAATAAAAGACATTTGAGATATTATTTTTCTGTGAAATATATTGTGATATGAAAATATAAACCTTCAAGCTTTTTTATCGTAATATTGCTTAATGAGATAATCAAATCACGAAGGTCTGCAATTAAATTCAATATATGCGCTGTCGGTTTCAGAATGAAGCGTGGCACTATGTTGATTTACACGCATGCAGCTCACGACAAGTTAATGATCTAAGCTGCTCTGAGATAACAATATATCATGAGCTTGCGTGTAAATGAGCAATCTTCAATCTGAAACTGACAGCGCATATATTTATTTAATGAAATCGCAGCCTTCACGATTTGATCATCGCGATCATCAGCTTTATTTCTATATATTTTGGAGCTCTACAATAGGCTCTTCAAGTGTTCTTCGAGACATCCACAGGTATTTACACACCAGCAGCCAGGCACCAGGACTGTTTGGTGACTGCCAGCCTCTAATCCCACATTATTGTCAGCTTCTCTAATTCTCCCCAGACTACTGACCTTCACGACCTAGTAATCCAAGAAAGGCGCATAAACACAAGAATCGGGTTGCTTTGCGACGTGCCGTATAAATGCAAAGGTGGTGCACACCACAAACATACACACATGCATATAAACATATACAACATTACTGAGAATTCTGTGAGGTCAAAAGTCACATTATTTTCGTCAAGAAGCAGCTGAAGGGTGGCAGTGTGGAGCAATGTCGTTCCAGAAATCTTCACGTACGCTGTACGTGATCGCAACTGCACCGGGGCCCGGAGGTTAACAGAAAGTTTTGGAAGGTGACATTTGGCCGTACAGATCTCCTTTCACTCATATCAAGCTTTTTGGAGGTGACGCCAAAGGCCACAAAGCTATAAAGCACCAAAGGTGGGGCATGGTAACCCTATCACCGCAGCATTGTGCCGCACACAATGAAAGCTGCTTAATGTGTCAAAGAGGAGCTACGCGGGATATTTTTGTGTGATTATTTTTCGGCATTCTTTGAAATAATACTCGTATATGAAGTAATATTCCTGGTTCAATATGAGTTAACTTCCGTTTACAGCACATAATGTTGACAATTTATTTCGATTTTTCCCTCTTTAAAAAAAAGAAATGCAAAAAGCTTACAATGGAAGTTAATGGGGCAATTGTGTAATTATTAAAATAGCCACATGATGTAAACAATTTGCAAAGTAACATGATTTTAGTGTGAAAAAATCGCTTGCTAACCATCTCTGTGTAATATCCAATTTTACAACTTCGTTGCAATGCAATGTGATAAATCCTGAAATTACTAAAATGTTGATTTAAACAAAGTTTTAATGGGAGAATTCATAAAAATGAAAAGCTTCACAACATTGCTTTTAAGTCCTCCAAAAATTGGCTCCATTTACTCCTTATTGTAAGTGCCTTACCGTGACACCTATTTTTGCCGTTTTTAAAGAAAACTATGGGCAAGTTACAATATTTTTTGGTTCTTATCCTTATGGAGTGCTGCAGGAAAGAGTCCTAAAACCATGAAATGGACCCATTTTTGCACTTCATGTTCCATTGTCCCATTGTCCAGAAGTCAATGTGGTTTTTAAATGGGCTTTTGGATAAATGCCTGAAACAGTTATCAGTTATTATACCCTAGTCATGACTTTTTTAGCAGTTGCAAAATGGGACTACAGTGGTTAAACGTCATTTCACCAAACAGGAAAACTAATTTACTCACTAGTCTGATTTTACAGCCTTGTTGTGTTTATAATCACACTCCTTCAAACTATTCTAACTCAAACTTAAAAGTAAAGATTGAATGAGATGGTGACGTTAAAGTCATGCAGATGTAGTGTAAATTTAGCTTTTTACTTGATGTGAATATATTGATGAACAGAATGTGTGAGAATCATAAACTGTTGTTGGTCACAGAGCTTATTTTATGTAGTGATCCAAAAGCCATTGGAAATCCTTTTGGCTTTTAGTAGAATCAACCAATCTTTTGGGTTGGACTACAAAAATATGCCATCCCTGCAGCACTCTATAAGCATTATGCCACAGATGCAGTTGATTAAGTTTAACTTGTATTGAACCCCGAATATTCCCTTTAATAAGTGAAGTGAGAAATGATGTGAGCAAATCTTCGAAAACCCTACAAGACACCCGATTGGTGGAGGAGCCTCGGGATCAGAGCAACCAAAGCTTGTCAAAACACTGCCCAGGTTTTTCAATTTCTACCCTTGATCCTTGCAGTACCGTGAGCGAAGCGGTGGAATGTCTTCCTTTTCAAAAACAAAGCAAAACGTAAGGTTTATTTGCTATGAAAATAACCCCACAAACCTTCTTTTTTTCTCTCCCTCTATAACAAGCGTTGACTCTCAGGGGTGTGCTCAGCTGGTGATAGGTCAGGCTTCATAGAGCCCCCCGAATCAATGCCAAACCATGGTGCTTACTTACGAATGCTTATGCAAGTCCTATTGAAATACGTGGCAGCTCGGCCGTTATGATGGATCGCGGTGGGCTTATATAACCCTGCAAAGCAAACTTGCACTTCAAAGGCATCTTGTGCACAGTTTGATGATTTCCCTGGTTGCTTCATGCTGCATGTGTCTTACTTTCTCTTGTTCTGTCGCTCCCTCAATAGAGGTCCAGAGAAGTCCTCTGCCTTGAGGGGATGGGATAAGCTGGCCTGTAATCCCCCCTCATCTTTGCTGGCTTTTACACCTGTATACCGATTCTGTGCCTCTGAGCCAGCCCGCGCTGCCCTGTAATGAGAGCAGGGCCCAGCGCTCCTTCGGCCTGATTTATTGTCTACCTGTATTGTTCTCTGCATCTTCAAAGCAGCCCTTTGAGACATGCCCTCAAAATAAAGCTGCAACCGCAGTACCCACTGACTCATGCATCTTACTCACATCGCCAGAGAAAGAGTGAGGACTTTTCTGGCACAGTATGGAGTGTCCTTTTTATGCCTGTCTGATTTTTCATGGGTGTGTTTTTAGTGTTTTTGTCAGGGTGCCTTCACCATACAGTGTAACTTGAGAAGAGTTTGAGTGAGCACGGTGTTAATCATTAACCGCCTGTTCTCTGTGCTCCAACAGGCATTTTAGTCATGGCCTATAGTGCCAGGGTCTGGTTTCATTAATTATTAATGACTTCTTTACTTTCATACCAGGGTCCGTGACCCTTTGAGCTTGACCAATGTGTAGCCCTCAGGTGCCCCGTTCCTTTTCAGGTTACTCTAGGTAAACTCTAACTTGGATAAACTCATTATATTTCTCACCCTCATGTCGTTCCAAATCTGCAGAACATAGAAGATGCTTTTGATTATTGGTAACCAAACAGTTTTGGTGACCGTTGACTTTCATTGTGTGGACATTTCTCAGAAAATCTTTTTATGTTTCACAGAATAAATAGTCATACAGGTTAGGAACAACATTAGGGTGAGTAAATAATGACAGAATGTTCATTTTTGGTTGAACTATCCCCTTAATTATCCCTTAAAATTCACTGTTTACTCGTGCAAATGGTGTTCCAAACCTGAATGACTTGCTTTCACAACACAAAAGGTTAATCTTTATAGTATTATTAAAATCACTGTGTACTGGGATTGATGAGCTCAAAAAGAGGGAAAGAATCACCATAAATGAATCATGAAGGTAGTGCATA
Organism: Abramis brama; assembly: GCF_963993115.1. Lineage (NCBI taxonomy): Eukaryota > Metazoa > Chordata > Actinopteri > Cypriniformes > Leuciscidae > Abramis > Abramis brama. The sequence goes on along the minus strand of NC_139982.1, from coordinate 21,783,257 downwards.
TTGGTCTTGTTCACTATATTCCAAATCCTCCTTTGAGAGAAACTGAAATTAAGTCAGTATTCTTGAAAATCACCGAAATTGATCCTTTTGGCACGTTCATGAGAGCTCATGAGAGAAGTCCAATTCATAAATGAATCATTAATTAACTTCTTAATGAATCAGTTGATCCAGTTTTCAAAGATAGTCTGAATGATTTGTTCACAAATTGGACTGCCACACTACTGTTCAAAAGTTTGTGGTCAGTGTAAGACATATTTTTAATACACTTTTATTCAGCAAGGATGCATTAAATTGAACAAAAGTGGCAGTAAAGATATTTACAAAAGATTTCTGTTTAAGTAAATGCTCTTTTGAACTTTATATTCATCAGAGAATCTTGGAACAATGTATCACAGTTTCCACAAAAATACGTTTTCTTAAAGGGGACATATCAGGGAGAACAGGATTCACAACACAGGACATTCACAACACAAAGCTTCTTCCCTCTGTGCCTATTTGGTTTCATCAACTTGGCCTGCCCTGATGAATGACACGGTGAACTATGCCAATCATAACATAACACAGTACATGATATAAAAAACAGTCTTAAAGGTACAGTTTGCAGAAATAGATTGTTAATTCTGAGGGTTATGTAAAACCTTATAACGGTTGGACTTCAAGGGGGGAAAAATGCTACAGAAGTGTTATGAATATGGCCTCTTTAATAACTTGGGGACCATACAGCCTCTCTGAAACTTCCAAAACTCCACAGGTTGTAGAGATCGCAGCCAAACAAAGCTGGCCTCAATCAGAACTCTAACAGAGCAACAGCAAGCCCAACGTTCCTCGCAGTTTCCCATGAATTCCTGCCATCTGTGAGCACAGCCGTCAGAATGCGGCAAGGATGATCCAAGCACCATGGGAGAAAACACGCAACTGCATTGGCCAGGATGAAACAGTAGATGCCGAGCTTAGATAGAGCTTTACTGTGTGGGGCCGAAGTCACTTTTTTCTACAAGCATCTAGCTCACAAATTGCTTTTGGCATGGTGAACTTGAGGCCAGTCCTCTGTAAAAAAAAAAAAAAAAAAAAAATGGCAGTGCTGCAAAATTCATCCACACATTATTATGTGCCACCAATATGGTATTGAGAGCTTCTGTTTTTTGCCAGGTAGAACACCACTTGTTTAAATTGTCCATGTGTTTCTCTTTTTGTTACCAGAGTTTTGTGGGAGATTCCTTCAGCTGTGGGAAACATGAAAGAGGCTACCGGCTGGAAGTTACAAGCACCAACCCACGTCGGGACTACTTCCATGGACGGTTCCGGAACAGTCTTCTCACTTCCATAGCCGTGGTGCCCATCCAAAACCACACTGTGGTCAGCCTAGGCACAGCTGAGGGACGAGTCATCCAGGTGAGACATGTTAGCTTTAGCTTTTTTCCACAATGTATTTAGAAAACCATGTAGTTCCACGTACAGTAGTTTGCCGATTATGTAAATGTACTCTTTCTCCATGTTGAGGCAAAACGTCATTTTGTACCATCTGGTTGGCTTTTGACAGCTTCAGGACTTTTGTTAGAACTACAGATCGAACTTTCGCATTTTTGTATCCCTTCCTGCCCACGGACAGTCGGATCAACAGAAAAAGTGTATTGTGGGTGTTGAAGTTTTTGGCAAAAGGGAATGCCACAGCCCTTTTTGTGTGTTTTCTCTAGTCATGTAGCAAAGATTTCAAAAACATTTTGCGTTTCTACTGCATGGACAGCCAAGTTTTATTAAAAGCCCATCTTGTCAGGGCTCAATTCCCCTTTTAAACAGTTAAAGCTAAACTTTTACATAATGTTTGGATTAGAAAGTCAACGTTTAGATGGAATTTTTGAGTGATAGTGCTGGAATAGGTTTGGCTGACCTCATTCTGGAAAAAAGAAACGGTAAAGTGTTTGCAGAATCTAAATTTAAAACTGTATATTTTTTGTCAAAGTCCTGTTGTTGCCAGCACTATTGTGTATGCAAATAGTCAGGATGTAAGTACGTGACTAGTGAAAACAGCTCTGAATGAAGGAAAATGCAGGTGCCAGTGGCAGGTTGGGAAATATGGTCTTTTTTTCCTGTTTGCTTTTGAGTCACCTTTGACCTCTGAGCAGCACTGTACCAGCTCTCCAATCTAAAAAGCACACAAAGTGAAACTTTCGCCTATCAATGTTTTCTCAATATGTTCATTGTGCAGGAGTGGCACCGACCCAAATATTGAATCTGTCCTGCATGAGCTGCAGAAATCAGACGATTTGCTCACGGAAGTGTTAGATAGAAACTTCTGGTATTTTGTAAATGCCTCAAGAAAATGTTTGAGAAATGAGTAGCGAGAGAAAGGGTGACAGCTGCACGGAAGCGTGGCGGAGGAACCGAATGGTACGTTAATAGTAAGCACTGGACTTCGATGACACGTCCTCGCATGGCATTTTCTTGGAACGGCTGCAGCTGTCGTCCCCTCTCTCTCTCTCTTCCTTTTTTTAATTTTTCCTCTCAACTTTTTCTCGCCTCTTTTGTCTGGATGTTGAGGCCTGGTAAGGGGTGAGTGCTGGTCCAGCTGTCTCATTTGAAAGAGAGAGAGAGTTTTTGCAAAGACAAAGAGAGTGGGTGAGTGTTTAAGAGGCCTTGACAATGAGAATGCAAAAAAAGATTGTGAGAGACTGATGAAGTAAAATAAAATATGGAATGCAAGTGAGTAGTGGGTAACTGTGTGAATGAAAGTTTCAAGAGCCCCACAAGCTTTTTAAAAGGTTGGGAAGAGGGGGGCTGCAGGGCAGAAACAGTCCCAGTGGCCCTTATTCTGTATGAGGAAGTGCTCCCACTCTGCCACACTCTCGGTGAGAAAAACTCAACACCTTGCCTTGTGTTTGTGAGCAGGACTTCCCTTACATACACAATGAGCTGTAATTCACACGGTTATTAGGGCTTCGTGGTGTGTATTTTTCCCCAGAGTGCGTAACATTCCTCCTTCAATAACGGGTCCATTTGTAGCCATTTTCTGCCATGCCCGGGCTTAATTAAGACTGGCGTAGCTTGGTCGCTTCTGGGACTCAAAATCCTTTTATGGCTTATTGCTATTGGAAACTTTCTGGGCCATGTGAAACTCGCCAAGTTTTAGCTCTGGGTTCTAGTTTTGAAATCGTGAATGTAGCATATTGCATTTGTACATCACCAACAAACAGAATAATTTTTAAATATTTAAATTTTTAAATAAATATAATTTAGTTAAGTTATTAAATATATATTAACTATATTATAAAATATATTTTTAATAATTTAAGTCAATTTTATATTGAATTTTTTTTATTTAATAGATATTAAATATAGTATATATTACAGACATAAATACGTAGAGCTTGCATGAGCTACATAGTGAAAACATTTTGTCTGGTAACACAAACATGTGGTGGCACCTAAATGAACTGCTTTTATTCATGGAATAAAACAATATTGTGATTGAATTGCCCTGAATACATTGCATTGCTCCAGTGAAAGATCATGCAGTAATAGCTCCTTTAGGTAACAACTGCACATTTTCATTTTTTACAGTCCAATCTGATATGTTAAGATTAGGCTTTTTAAACAGACCACAAAAGGAGTCACATTAGTGCACTATAATAAGTGAGATAGAGATATGTCATGCACACCATCCTAAAATCACTAAAACCACAGTAATGACATACTCTCCACCACCAGATGCCCCACGCTCAAAGCCCAGGGCTATTAATGATGTGATCCACTGATCGCTAATGGAGCACAAGCACTATTCAGACGTAGGCTGTCTTGGAGGCCTGTAATTGCAATGTAACCATGATAAATGTTAGTCCAGGTGTGTGGATGGAGCCACTGTTCTGACACCTCCCAACATGCCAGATAGACAGAGGTCTTTACGTCTGCACTTGCCTACAGGCCTAAGCTTTTGTCTGTTCCCACTCCTTGCCATCAACCACAGTCATCGCAGTTCAATCTGTCATCTTTTGCCCTGAAAGGCAGAGACACCGGTTATTAGAGTATCCATAGCAAAGCAGAGGCTGTTCCTTCACAAAGACTGCCTCTAGATTGCGTCCTCCTTTGATTCTTTCTTTTTCCCAAGGAAAGTTCCAGACATGATCTGTAATTTAAAGATTTATAACCTGGTAGGAAAAAATAACAGGGTTTTGCAGCAGCTCCAACTCACGCAGAATTTCTGTTTTTCAGGAATAAGATATTGTATAATCTCAGGGTTTGAAAGTGGTACCAACATTATGTAGGTGAATCTCACAATATGTCTTGTCTGTCAAAAATCATAAAACGATTGTATTTTGTAGATAGTTTTATTTTATTTTATTATTAAAATATGTTTTTATTTTATTTATTATTTTGTTTTATTTTATTTCATTTTTACAAAAAAAAAATGATTGTCATGAAAATAAGGTCATACTGCAAAATATCTTAATGGTCCTTAAATAGGCCTCATTTTTGTGAAAAACAACAACAACATAATACATTTTTTTAGACCGATTTCAAGATATGACCTTCTATTGACATGTTCCCGAATGTGTCAACTATAAATAAACTTCACTAGAACCACATTGTTTAAATCATGCAATAGCAGCATTTAATCATCAATGTGGAATGCAGACTTATTCCAGTAAAGGATAAACATGCTGTTGAGGTCTTTTTGTAAACATAAAAATTCTTTATTAATGTCCTGCACTTACCGTTTAGGCTTTTGATGTAAAAGGTCACCCATTTTTGTTGGCATCCTCTACAGGTGGTCGTTTCCCGCTTTGGCAAAACCGAGCCGCATGTAGACTTCCGCTTGGACACGCTCCCCGTGTCCTCAGAGATGGCCCTGCTGTCTCCACAGCGTCACGACGGCTCCTTATTGTTAGTAACAGGAAACAAGGTGAACGACACAGCCATTCTTAAAATGTCTTGGGGAAATGGGTCATATATTTTCAGAAAAATCACTAGTGAATAGATGGCAAACACACTGGTGATTTAAGACTAACTGATATAGTAAACAGGGTATGACTGCAACAGTAAGTAAAGTCTCCTCTGAAAAATGTTGTCAAAACGTTGCTTTGGATAAAACCACCTGCTAAATGAATAAATGTAATTTAAGTGTGATATCTTTTGTGTGTGCCCCCTCAGGTCTCCAAGGTTCCTCTGATAGGCCCTGGATGTGAGCAACTTTGGACTTGTAGCTCTTGTCTCTTGGCCCCATCCTTCATGGGCTGCGGATGGTGCAAGACCACCGATCGCTGCATGAGGGCTCCTCAGTGCTCGCCCTCCCATTGGATCCAGGACTCCTGCCCTCTCCTCATCACCACGGTAACCACCCTGCCTTCTCACAAACAACATTACCATGGTTTTAAAGCAGCTAATAGCACGTAGCTAATAGAATGAGTGTTTTCTAAGTACAGAGAGCACATATGAAACTCTGACCTTTATTGATATTTTCAGGGATAAGCACTGACGCATGGATTTCAAGGACCTCTGGTCTTCTTTTAAAGACGTAAATTGATTCTAAATATCAGAAGGAATTTGTTTGCCCTTCTGTGCCTCCTCTAAATCCATGCATTGCTGCAGAGCAGCATGAACTATATTTGTATTTGCGTAAGAGCCTTTGCTAATGATAAGTGGTGATCTGAACACTTAATTATTAACTCTGAGCCAAAATTAGGCCTTCTCGTCCATGTGTTCAAAGCGACACCATCTGCTTACCAATAAAGAACTAACATCTCAGAACCAGGACATTCAGAAACCATATAGAAAACAAAACTGTTTTACATACATATTATAAATAAAAAAAATAAATTAAATAGAATTAAATTAAATTACCATTGAAAAAACTTACACACTTCACCTTTAAGGTTCTTAACCTCAGCTGGTGGCTCAACCTAAAGGGCAGTTTTAACACAAGAGACTAAAGCACAAAGAAAGACAGAAAGGTTGTTTTGTTCTCGGTTTTTGTCTCTATCACCATTTACTGGAAGACCCCCTGCCTTCAGAGTGCCCATACAACCAAAACAAATTATTGTCAGTGGTTACCAACCTCATGAGCAGAGAAAATGCTTGGCATAAAGACACACAGCAGGAGGGTAGACACTGAAAGAAAAACACTATCACAATTTTACCTCACAGCTTCTTCTTTCTTTTCCTAGATTTCTCCTTCCTCTGCTCCACTCGGAGGCCACACCAACGTGACAATCTGTGGCAAAAACTTTGGTTTTAATAAGAAAGACCGCTTAGATACCAAGCTGATCAATGTGATTGTTGCTGGAACAAAGTGTAAATTGGAGAGGAAAGACAGTAGCAATAATCGGTAAGTTGATAAATCATTTATTTGTGAGGCTTATTTAAAATACGTTCACATTGCTAGTTAGTTGTAAATGAATAAACATTGCACTTGAATGTAAGCAAATCCTCTTGCACTCTGTGTAAATACAACTTCAGAAACATGCAAGGTCACATTCTCAACATAGTGCTCGTGTTGCAACCCTGCAGAACATTAAATTGGTCTGCAAAAGTGCTCTATTGTGCATCTTGGCCTTCCATGTCAAACTATAGTACCATTAAGACACTAAACTCATGAGGTTTTGTGCCCCCGGACATACCACCCTACAGCCGTCCTATTGTGAGAGGAAAGGAGAAATTCCCTCGGAGAATAGCTCCTGTGTAGTTTCTGCCGAGTAGTAGAGTTATCATTAAATTAGTGTGGACTAATAGCCTGCTTACTCCACTAGTTTACAACCACGTCTTGTTCGCTGTTTTTAGCGGGAGATGTTTATGTCTTTGTGTTGTATGTCAGGTTGGTCTGCGGACTAGATCATGTGAACGCATCCAGCATTGACTCTGTGGTCAGGGTGCGCAGTGGCAAGGAACAGGCCCAGAAAGATGGTTTCTCATTTGTGGTAAGAATCCTCACAAATCACAGTATAAGTACTTAAGCACACATTCGAGTAATGTGTTTTTGACTTATTTTCCAGTATTGTGGTTTTCATAGTGCACAAGGACCCAAGGATGTTAATCTATTCTTTTTTTCCCCCACTTATTTGGAGTTGGGTTAAGGTTACATGGCGTCCTAACCAGCGGCAAATACATTTTCTGTCTACACTGTAAGCGTCATAAAATATAAACCAATTAGTATGCTTGTGTAATATGTAATATACAGATATGTGGACTTTGGAGCAGGATTTTGGACCAATGAGATCTTAAACTACGTTGGGGCCTCCCTAGCGTGATGCAACAAAAATAAAAACCGATACTAATATCATCAATGTTATTTCTGTCAAAGACCCTTAATGTGTGAATTAGTTTTACTTTACTAACACAATGTTTTATCTGTCTAGAACCCAGTTATCACAGAGATCTTCCCTGAGTTTGGGCCCAAGTCTGGCGGAACAATGCTCACTATCACTGGTTCATTCCTGGACAGTGGAAATTTTCAACTGGTCACAATGGGAAACTCTACCTGTGTGCTGCAGAGGTTTGCATGTCTACAAATCTACTAAGAGTCAGAGAGTGTTTAAGCATCATTCACATCTACTCAGGTTTCTTCATTCATTTGGAAACACTTCAAAATTGAAGTGTTCAATCAATTAATCGCGATTAATCTTGATTAATCAGATCTAACATAAAAGTTTGTTTGCATAATATATATGTGTATATATATACTGTATATATATATACACACATTTATACATAAAAAATCTTTTTGTCATGATGTTGGTCTTTTGGTTCACTTAAAAGATTTGTTCAGGAGCAAAACACCACTATTATGCATACGTGTCTGTTTAAAACATTGTGTTTGCCTTTCTGCAGTATTTCAGCCACAATGTTGACTTGTCGGACACCACCTCAGCCATCACCATCCCAACACAAGGTACAGCTGCACATTGATGGAGTGATTCGTGAAGCTCCTGTCAGCTACACCTACAACGAGAACCCACACATCTCCAGCATCCAGCCCAAGCATTCCTTTATCAGGTAAGTCCTGCAGCCAACATTTAGCGACTTAACGTGTGCTTGAAGTTGGGGTTCAACTGGAAGAGTGCATAAATATGCATTTAACAGCATGGTTTTTGTGTGCGTTTGTGTCCACAGTGGAGGAAGCACAGTGACAGTTCATGGTTTCTACCTCCACTCAGCTCTCCAACCTCAGATGGTTCTCACTGCCGCCACAGAGGGCAAACTTTTCCAAGTGGTGAGTGTACTGTACACGGCCCACACAGAGTGCCGAGACATCAAATACCTTTCCTCCCATGTCACATGCATGTTAGTATCATTAACCCCACTGAATAGTGAAGCAGATCTGCTAATCTGAGAAATAAAGGAAGCAATATTTCAGAACTGCACTTGGAAAAAGCACACACAATGTTCTTTATATGATTATCACTTCTAGCTCCCGAAATATTTTTTAAAAACTAGATAGTTCTGACTCTTAGTTTTTTTTTTTTTTTTTTTTTTTGTAGGTTTTAAATTAATTTTCTTTTTTGTAATGCGTCATTTTTCCCCTATCCAAATTTCTTAAGTCATTTTTTTCATTTTTTTTTATTAATTGAGACTTATTTATTTAGTCAAATTTTTTACCTCTCCAAGTTCCTTTATCCATTTGGAAAGTTAAATTAAAATCTAATTAAATGAAATTAAAGTTTAAAGTTTTTAAATTAAAATGTATTAAAAATAATAATAAAACTTTTTTTTTTATATGTAATGTGTCTAATTTTCTTTTCTATTCAAGTTTCTTCAACCATTTGAAAACACTTTCACATCTCATTTCCTGAGAGCTGTGGTTAACCTGAACTGCTCCTCTCTCAATGGGACCAGACAAATACTAATTTACACACAGTTTCCGCTTATCTGATTTCTATGGGGGTGGAGTGTGGTCATGCAGTGGAACAGAGCATGTGAACAAAGCTATCTAATCTTAAGCATACAAGTCTTAGTTATAGTCCAAGACAGGACTCGTACTGACACACATCTTCATTCTGATTGTAGCTCTTCATTTCCATTCACATTCAAAATTTCCCTCCTCAAAACATCAAGGTACTTACGGTAATTATCTCACTCGTTTATCTCAAATCAAAGATACTGTACTTAAAGCCAAGTGGATAGCGCCATTTTAAAAAACACGTGATGGGTTTGTCAATGATTTTAAGCTCACTTGAAAGAGGAATATTTCTGCCTTTTCTTAAGGCATCTAGAACAAAAAATGAGCAGAGACGGCATGAAATGCAGGCTATCCTTTCAAATGATTTAAGATGGCTCTGCAGCTGTCAGCCTGTAAATTCTTCTCTATAAACAGTGGGGGTTGAGACAATATTCTTTTCCTAATTTGTAAAGCACAAGAGGTTTATTGTTTTTTTCCCCTCACTTTTATTGGGGAGCATTGTGGTCGAACACTTCCTGTCTACTGTCAGCTTTTTTCTGAATCACACCGACTACGACTGTGTAACCCGAGTTGAGCTGTCATCTGTTACGCTGAGGTTCGATCAACGATGGCCGAAACAGAAAAGCGGTCAGTAGCTCAGGTTTCTTGTGGGCTGCATTCACAATCTAGCTGCTGACAGGCCTAAAATGAAAGAAAAGCGGACAGTGATCTCGATTTCTTTCGGGACACTGCGAATCCCTCCATCAGTTGCATTTTAGTTCCTCTTGCAATCATACATGGAAAAGCTCTGCAGGCCAAATGAAGGAGCGTAAAGACCCAAGGCAAATTGTGGTGGCTCAGGAGAAATGGAAGAAATCTCAAGAGCGTTCTTGAATATCTACTTCTGAGATCTCTGCTTAATCCAGGGATCAGCCAATCTCGCCTTTCCCACCAACATAAAAAGCATTTTTCACAGGCTGCAGCTTGTCGCTGGCGATTGGCACTGCCCACGATCAGGAGCAAACCTGAGAGGGTTTTATTTGTTTAGGGGTATGGCATCTTATTCTTCTTGTTACTAACCAAGGGTCATGTTCAAGTTTTGCTTTGTCTTGGACTCTCCTGTAGGAAGTGAGGGGTGTTAACAGGACTCTAACATGCTCCAGACACCACAGAGGGGTTTCAAGCAAGAACAACACCTGTTTTTGGGATTCAAAGGGGGTCATTTTCATGCCAGATCCCTCTCTATACATACCAAAATCTGGCTTTCTCATCTCAGTATGGTCTTGCTGACACCTTACTCCACTTTGCCTCATGATATCCGAAATTCCTTCCTTAGTTTTACCCCTTTTAAAACAGGGTTCCTGCGGATCTTGAAGTCTTGAAATGTCTTAGATTCAGTTTGATCAAATTTAAGGCCATAAAAAGTCTTTAATATCTTAAATCCTAATTATCATTTTAAGATGTCTTAAATTTGGTTTTGAAAACAAGAATCACAATGTGAATATTAAACTTCAAATATCTTTGATTGAATTAAATAAATGTGAGTGGTGTTCAAAGGCAAAAGGCGGCACTGTTTATGCTAAGGGATTGCTTATAATCTACTGTTGATGAATTTCGACATGTTTATGTTATGGTTTTTGAATTGTAATATGTGTAGATGGATGTAAAACAGAATGTTTTATCTCCCTTCTCTTTTTGAATGAGCATCTGGAGGTAGTAAAGCATTTCAAAATTATAATCCATGTATTTCGGGATTGTTTATGTTAAAAGTTGCTAAAGTTGCATTTTTTTCCTGGTAATTATTGGTATTTTGATGACTCAAACTATATCTGGCTTTATTTGTTGTAAACTCATGTGGCTTCTCTTTAGGCCACCCTGTTAAAGAAAGACTAAGAACTTAGTATATATAAGTATATAGATTTGACTAGTATTGGCACAATAGAATTTAAATATTGGTCAACCTCTACTTCATATGTATTCATGTATTAGTATACATCGAAAACACATTGAAAGGAGCCATCAAAGATGGTTATATCAGTGGAAATACCTATAGTATATGATAACTTCCCATGAAAATCCTGCAGTAAAACATCACTTTAACTGACAACGGGTATATCTATTCCCCAAACACCAATTTGAAATGTTTTCAGTGTCTCCCATCATCCTTTGGCTGCTTTCTTTAGCAGCTGTTATCCAACCCCCTTAAGCCCTTTGAGATACTCGATCTATTCTAAACAATTAAAGGTTGTGTTTGTCGAGCAGCACACCAAGCCAAACTACTTTACAAGTATTTGACTAGTCTTAGCAAATGAGTCTTCAGAACTCTTAATATGCAAAGAGTTGCTATTCAAATACACATGTGTTTATGTTTTCAAATACTTTTTCATAGTTTGCTCTCTTCAGTGATAATGGTTTTTGATTTCCATCGGGGATATTGCTCAACAAAGAGAATTAGCGAAGGAAAGATGTTGTCAGGAATTATAAAGTGAGTATTTATACAGTATACAAAGCCATATATAGTGAGGAATAGCAATCAGTTACTTTGTTAAGGTATCTTCATCCATTCTCTTTAAATTTGTTTCTGAGTATCTGATCTGTATGTGAACTCCCAAGTCAAGGACTTTATTGCCTTTTTGGCAATATAAAATATCAATGTCTTATGTGATTACAAATATTTACTGTGACCTAAACCGGTGTGGGCATTTGACTCTGAAACGACACTTATGTGAAGTGAGAATTTCTTTGTTTTTCGACTTTAGAGCTTTGTTAACCTGCCAAGTGTGCAGAGGGAGACACAGGTTTGCTGGATGGAAGTCTTGGAGCAAAGACGACTCGGATGCCTTATGTTCATAAATAATGGCATCAAGCAATTTGAATGTGTCTCTTGCTCTAGGGTTATGCTTTATTATGAAGTGGAACGTTCAGATGAGGACAGCTAATTACATGCCGGTGACGTGCAAATAACAGGCATACTGTAAAATGGGCAGTTGTGGTGTTGTAATGTGAAATGAAAATGGTGTGTGGCAAGACCTGGCAGGGCTGGAGCCACAGCTGGCACGTGAAGCTTTTGAGTTGCAACTCATGCATAATTGCATTGAAACAGATCTTCAATCTCACAAAGGCTCCTTGTCCACTGCTCTTAAAGTTTGCGATGTATGCTATGCAAACGGATGCGTCTCACATCTGGTTTAAAAAAGTAATATACATTACTGTTCAAAGGTTTGGGGTCAGTAAGATTTTATTTTTTGAGAAGTGAATATTCAGCAAGGGAACATTAAATTGATCAAAAGTGACATCAGCATATCAAATCAGCGTATTAGAATGATTTCTGAAGGATCGTGTGACACTGAAGACTGGAGTAAAATAATTCAACTTTGCCATCACAGGAATGAATGACATTTTTAAAATGCATTAAAACAGAAAAGAGTTATTTTAAATTATAGTATCTCAATGCTTTCACTGAAACACAGAACATGCAAGATATTAGCATCTGCCAAATGCATTAATGTAAATAATGTTTGCTGTTTGAATGTTTTCTAGAAAGCCTCTGAAATCTGAACTTAAATATGCTCAGTCATGTAATCACCCCGACTCTTGAGAAAACTTGGCCCCTGGTTAAACACTAAAGACTTGTATGAAACTTATAAATAAAGATGCTTTACTCCAAAAGAAACAAAAGATAAAACGAATTGGCCACACAAAAGAATGTAACATGCCTCAGCATTGACTTGGCACAACTATAACGACAGAGGCTAATATTTGTATTTGTCTTTTTCTCTATGCCTAGACCTGCAGTCATGATGAGGATAAGCGAAATATCCATTGTATCACGCCCTCCCTGAAAGGCCTCGGTGTTCAGCCTCCAGTTGCCACAAAAATGACCTTTGTGTTAGACGGTTTCTCCACCGATCAGTATGACCTACTTTATGTGGAAGATCCCAAGTTCGAGGACTTTCAGCAGCCCACCGTTACACCGAGAGGCAACAAGAGAATTCTGGAGATTAAGGTAAGAGCGATGCTCTGCAGGAAAGCAGTTTGATATTTGATCTCAGACAAACACACATACACAGAGTGATTCACATTGCTCATTGAGTTAGAAGTAAACAATACTGAAACAAAACAGGAAGTTTAGTTTGTTTCCCATTGCGCACCTCCATCTTTCACATTGTTCTCGTTCCCTGAAGGTTACAGCCTCTGACACATTGATGGTGAGATCCTTTGCACTGGTGAGGTTAGGCTGGCGAAAAAACTCAGCGTTTTTAACAATGAAATATAAGAGTAGACTTTTTTTTTTTTGAAACCGCCACTCAATAGTCAAACGCAGCTGTTGTGAAGGGGAGGGGGGAGAGAGGTCGCGTGAGATCTACTTTTTCTTCCCATGCGAGACCTCAGCATCAAATCCCTCGGTACCCCTCTTGGGACATAGATACGCGCACACACATAGAGACACACTAAACGTTGTGTACCGCTTAGGCTCATTTAAAGCCACTATATTCAATAATGGGCACAACAGCATGCTCAGTTTAGCTTAATTGTCATTAAACTGCCCTATCACTCAGATCATGCACTTTATTCCCATGCAGTCTGTTTGTTTAGATTTTGGAGCTTGATACTTAAGGCCTTTCTTTAGGGAAATAAAATTGCACTTGGCAGCACTGCTGACGCTCGAGGGGTTTATCAAAATGTCAGAGATTGCGAGTGTTACTGGTGCCAATGGAGATGGTGCCTGGACTTTTTAAGTGCTAATTTTTTTTTAAGTAACTTATTTTAAACTTATTTAACTTATTTAAATTATATTTTAATCTACCTTTGAATTATATAAAATCATATTATTTAATGAAAAAGAATGGCTTATACACACACTTCATTTATATCTTTTTCATTTAAATAAAATTATATATATTTTTTAAAAATAGGAAAAAGATATAAATTCATATTGTTTTTATTGCAGCATAAAAATGATATACAACCTTGTTTGACAGGTATTACAGAACGTACAGCAATACATACAAAAATGGAAAAAAAACATGCAAATATGATACTTTTCTTTTTCAAATTTATTAAAAGGCTATGGAACCTGTTTGTCTTGTAAGCATAGGGTCTTATCATGTCCTGTATGTAAAGTTTTCTTGATTGATCTAGGTGAGAAATATATGTAATATATGTAAATAAATGTGTGTGTTTGTGTGTGTGTGTGTGTGTGTATATATAAATATTTTAAAAAAAAATTACATATATCTCACAGTGCTGGTGGTTTTGTGATAATTTTCTTTTTGTGAATGGCCTAATCTCCTCTAGGGAGCTAGGTCTTACTTGTAAGTGTATGTGTGCCTGTTCGTATTGGATCTCAGGCTGGCCGGTGCTGTGTGGTAACAGGTGCAATAGTGGAGTGTGTCCAATCTGTAAAGCCCAGGCTGTCATGTGAGGAATGTGATCGCTGTCTTTATTGCCTTCTGCTCTGCTCCATACACCAGAGCTGGCTGAGTTTAAAGGGGTAGACGCTGCACAATCTATACGCCCCATATACACGCTCAGTCATGGGGCAATTTAAAGTGAGGCAAGTTTTTTTTTTTTAATCATCTTACCTTTCTCTCTCATTTTCCCTTGCAGGTCCCCCCTGTGAATCAGGAGGCAGTGAAAAACGGCGAGGTGCTGAGAGTTTCGAACCGGACTTGCGAGAGCGTCACTTTGGTGGGCAACACGCTCGAATGCACCGTACCCATGGAGCTCCAGACAGCTGCCAAAGAGCTGGAGGTGGAGGTACAAGACTCTTTCATTCTCTACTCCACTTCAGACCACTCCAGTCCAGACGGCCCCCATAAGAGCCACTCGTCAGCCAGCCAACTCTGCCCTGTTTGTTCCAGAAGTCTCTTAAAGTACCAAACATGAGCTATTTCTGATCTTAGCAGAGGCCTCTGGGTTGCCAGATGATTATAGTTTCCAGATTAACTCCAAAACCCATATCCCTCCTGGATATGAGGATTAATATCAATGAGTAATTTCCTCAAAGGTGATCATTTTTATATATCAGGGTCCACCTGCCTTTCTTGTATTTCCTTTCTGGTCACCATTAGCTCAACAAGAACATTAAAAAAACGTTTCAGGCCCCGATTCTGGCCCCAGACAGTCTGATATGATTGGTGCAAAGATCAAGGAAGCGTTGGTCTCAGCATAAAGTGCTTATCTGTCAGGGAGAGACGGACAGCGTGCGTGTGACACGATGCTCTAATCTGACCCCATCACAATATAGCGCGGTAAAACTCATCTCAGCCCAAACTCAATAACACTGCACCACATAAGAGAGGCTCTATCTCTGATCCAATTTCCCCTCCTGCCTGCAGTGGATGTGTGTTTCATTTTGCCATGCTGCTTTATGAGCAGTGAAGCCCTCTCTCCCTCTTACAGGGAGTGTAAACGTTCCCTGAGGATGTTTCTAGATGGATTGTTGTGATGTTGGAGGTTCAAATGTAAACACTTCGCGGCATATGAAATCTGAAGCAAATGTGCCGCAGATGTTGATGGCATAGATGTTCCCTAGTTGTAGTTTTGCACATACTTGCTTGTCTTTTTTAACTGTAATAATATTTGCTTTTGGTCTACAATTTTTGCTTATTAATCAGACAGATGCTGCTCTAAAAATAATTAAATAATATAATGTTATTTTGTGTAATAAAATGTTTTATTTAAAATATTTATCTTTATATTATAGCTTAAAATCCTGCAAAAGTGATTATATAAATTTATTTATTTTAAATAAATTGCTATAATTAAAAAATTAGGTGCTATGGTCACTAATATTTACTGAAAATAACATGAAGTAATTTTTGTATCCATTGTAGTGGAAGCAGGCCACATCATCCGTGATCCTAGGTCGTGTGGTCTTGGCCCAAGACCAGGACTACAGTATACTGATAACAGGAGGAGTGTGTGTGTCCGTCCTTCTACTGCTCCTGATCGGAGTCTTTGTTTGCATCAAGAGGAAGAAGCATATTGATGGTATGTGACTGTCTGTTTTTATTTATAAGCTTTAAGCTGTTTTTGAAGCCTCCTGTGGCTTTTCAAGATAAATGTGCAACACTTTCCATGCAAATGTTCCACATAATTTGTATAGCTAAAGAGAAGTTACCTCTATTAAAAAATAATGCAAATATCGACTTTTATATCCAGAATGGAAAACTTTATTATTCAAAACAGCTTTAGATGCAGCGGATAAGCCTGTCTTGCAACAAAAAAGATTATTAATCTGTATTTTCCGGACAAAAATATGTTTTAATATCTTATGCAGTTTTGTTTATCAAGTTATCTTGTTTTAAGGATGTTTAGATATTTTTACTGGACAACAAGGAAAAAGTACAGATTAAGAATTGTAATTTTTTTGGCAGTAATTCGCTTTTCATTCTGAAGTCAGTTTAGCAACCACCTCTGATTCCAGCTGCTCTCATAACCAGAGATGCTGACCTTGCTGATGGTTATTTGAAATGAAATGAACTGAATTTGAATGCTATGAGATTGTGAGATAAACAAAGAGAGGGGTTTCTGGGTTTGTTTGTGGGAGTTGACGCTGCTGAAGTCAATGGTGGAGCGATCTGTCCCTTTTTTCCTCTCCTTGGTCTCTCTCTCACCCTCTGTCTCTCTCTGGTTGTAGATTTAGCTAAGGCTATGGTTTGGTATGACGGCCGGGCTCACATTCCGCACTTGGACATGTTGGCAAACGCGAGGAGTGTCAGTCCGACTAATGAAATGGTCTCTCACGAGTCGGTGGACTATAGAACCACTTTGCTTGAGGGTATGTTCTCACGCTTTGCTGCCTCTCGCTCAGAACACACGCTGGTGGAGGTTTGCCTTATCTGCTGATCTCAGACCAGCTTTGCTTTTTTCCGCTCTGGATAGTGAAGACTGGTCTTAAATCATCGGAGAAAGGCAACTTTTTTCCAGTTCTCCAAACACATACGCTTTCTGACCTTACCCTCTGCTCTCTCCACTCTCTCTCTGAAGATATTACATGCTTCTGTGCTTTGCCTCTGCCTCCTTTTTTGTCTGAAAAGACAAAAAAAATCCCTTCTCATCTGTGTAGACGGGTTTAGAATTTCCTCAGCTCTTTGTAGTTGGTGTAATGACTCTGCCTCCCAGACTTTCCCTGCTTTGTTCAGGTGACCCCAGGCCTCTGCGAACAAGTCATTGACTTTTGACCTCTCGACCCCATTGCCTTGCAGACCAAAACTTGCCTCTGTCACAGACAGAGTCCTGCCGGCCTCATCTCTACGCACATGCCCATGTGGACCTGTCCCCAATGCTGGGGCAGATGGAAGGGGATCTGGCGTCTCCACTGTTGCCCTCTAATGCACCCATAGATCTGGGCAGCCTCCACCCTGAGCTGCTGAAGGAAGTGCAGCATGTGGTCATCGCCCGGGAAGATCTGCTCTTGCATGTGAATGAGATCATCGGGAGAGGTGAGGGAACACAAATATCAGTGTTCAAATTATGGTCATTACTGCTTGTTGATATTCAAACATTTGGGGTTGGTAGGATTTTTAAAAATGTTTATAAAAGCTTTGATTTCTGCTTATCAAAGCTGCATTTATTTAAATGCATTTATATTTGAAATATTATTACAATTTAAAATAACTGTTTTGTTTTAAAATGTAATTTATTCCTGTGAGGCAAAGCTGAATTTTCAGCATCATTACTCCAGTCTTCAGTGTCACATGATCCTTTAGAAATCATTTTAATATGATGATTTGCTGCTCAAGAAACGTTTCTTATTATTATCAATGTTGAAAACAGCTGTGCTACGTAATATTTTTGTGGAAGCAATGATACTTTTTGTCAGGATTCTTTGATGAGTAGAAAGCTCAACAGAACAGCATTACACATTATAAATGTTTTACTGTCACTTTTGATAAATTAAATGCATCCTTGCTGTATTAATAATAATTTAAAAAAATCTTACAGTCCCCAAACTGTTGAACAGTAGTTTACTTTTACAAAATAAAGGTTTTTGGGTATCTTGGCAAGCACCCCATTACCATTGCTCATACTTAGGTTGGATATTTGTAATTAATTTATTAAAAAAATATACATAAAATGGCTTGAACACATTTGAATACTATGATTAATTAAAAATAATATAAATAAAAAAATGTGATACAGCTGTCCTGATATCTAAATAAAGAAAAAAAAAAACTAAAAAAGTTTACTTAAAACCAGGAAGTCAGTGAACCAGTTATGTAAAAATATTATTAATATTTGAAAAACTTTTGTCTGCCAAATCAAAGTCATGAGGTATGCGACCAACATTCAGAAAAAAAATAGCATAAAACAAGAAAAGAAATCATAGAGAGGACAGCTGTATTTGTGTCAAGGTCAGTAAGCCTCATTTAAAAAATACAAGTTTTAAACTAGATTTTTCTTGGACAGTTTTATTTGTCATCAACCCAAAAATCTAGTTTCTTTGTACTGTTACTGTAACTTACAAGCACATTTGGCAACAAAGCTTTGCATAAAAGGTGCATTACAAGAAATCCAATAGCTTAAATTGAGGGATTTAGCTGAGGGAATCAGTTTCAGACGTGGTTAAAGTTAACAGATTAAACTGTGACAATCAGCCCGGCAGGTTGGACATTTGAACGTTAAATTGCCCGTCCTCTTATTGTACTGCAGAAGTGGGGGTATGAACGAGTGTATCATATTTACTATGGCGCTCAGGTGAAAACCACTCTCCAGTCCTCCCCAAACCCCTGCACAATACTCCTAAAACCCATCACCCCTGTGGGAAACCAAGTCCTCTGTGTGTGTATGCCCATGTTTGTGCATGTGACACAAAGCGATTTATAGAGCGAGAGGAAGAGGCCATGCGTGCATGTGAGTATGTTGGGGTGCTCGGGGTGGCATGTGTGGTGATTTGTTCCCGTGTTAAATTCCAGGCTCATTGTTGGGCCGTCTCAGGGCTCCCTGTCGGTAATCTGACTCGGCTGCCATCTGGGAAGACGTGATAGCAGAGCTGGAGAGAGATTACAGCACTCCACGCTCTATTATTTCAACACAAACCCTCCGACTCTCTCTCGCCCTCTGTTCTCCATGCCCTCATTAGAGAGAATACCCTGCCCAGACACTTGTAATTGGTTAATCTTTCAGTTATACACCACGCTGCCCTCCAGACGTTCTGTTCAAGTTCATATTTCACAGCATTCTTACAGTCATTCTTGTATGCGTCTGTTTTGCAAAGTCTCACTATTACTATGGCTCATAATTAGGGTCAGAGATTTTAACAGCCTTAATTATAAAACTTTAAGTCATGTGCTACAGACATGAATTATTCTTAACTTCAAATCACACAGATTACGTCTAGCCAATTAGACATAACATTTTTGAATATCGGTCAATAACACTATAGCAGTTGCCATAATAATATACACAACCATTCAAAAGTTTGTTGTCGGTAAGATTTTTTTAAATGTCTTTGAAAAGTATCGAATGCTCAACAACAAGGGTGCATTTATTTGATCAAAAATACAGTAAAAACTGTAATATTGTGAAATGTTATTACAATTTAAAATAACTGTTTTCTATTTGAAAATATTTAAAAAAGTCATTTATTTCCATGATGTGAAAGCCTGCAACATTTCCAGATCCCATTCTGCATGCCCTCTGTATTGTCCCTTGTAAAAAAGGTGCTAAAACAAAATTAAACAAGCAGGTGTACAGTAGAAACTAAAACAAACCTCATACTGTAGGGTTTACATGTCAGTTTTTGTGATTTAGAAAGTACAAAATCAGACTGCGTGAGACTCCGAGACTCAGAGAGAGAAAGTTTGAGTATAACAGATCAGTTGTTGTCCCAGTACAATATATTCACACTCCATTGTTCTTGCTTTTGGACTCGACGCGATACGCACCTGCTATGTCCACACTTCGCTCGGGCATAAAATGCTTTGATAGATTGATGTGCTGATAATCTCTGCATCTTTTCCTGTCTTTGTGTGCACTAGGGCACTTTGGCTGCGTGTTCCACGGAACTCTGCTCGAACCAGATGGCCAGAAGCAGCACTGCGCCATCAAGTCCTTGAACAGTGAGTTTGACAACATGAGTGTTGAGATGGTACAGTTGCAAGCACAGAGAGCTGCAGCTCTAAAATCTGATTGGATGAGCCACATTCAACAATTTTCATGGGGGTTTTAGGCACTTTATTGTGCCAGACACTCCTTAACCATGGTAAAACCACTGTAATGTATAATTGAGTGGCCCTAACAGCCTAAAAATCATTGATACTATTAAATCCTACCGAAAAGATGTTAAACTACCTTTAGGATACCCATAATGATGCTACACATCCATTCTGAATGCAGTTTGACATCTCTTTACAGAGAAATGACGTATGACTGTTGAGACTGTTTTAATATGGCTGTGTGATGATGATGATGATGAATACACAGCAGACCAGCCATATCGTATTAGAGATGCCTCTAATCATGTCATGTTACTGAGAGCTTTTAGATTTATGACCCGAGCTTTATTTTTCTGTCTCAGTTCTCAACAAGAACTGTTGTCTAACTACACTATAAATGTATAATGTTTACCTTTTTACTTTTAACTTTTAGACAAGGGTGCATATATACTGTATGTATGTGTGTGTGTGTGTGTGTGTGTGTGTGTGTGTGTGTGTGTGTGTGTATATATATATATATATATATATATATATATATATATATATATACAGTGAGGAAAATAAGTATTTGAACACCCTGCTATTTTGCAAGTTCTCCCACTTAGAAATCATGGAGGGGTCTGAAATTGTCATCGTAGGTGCATGTCCACTGTGAGAGACATAATCTAAAAAAAAAAATCCAGAAATCACAATATATGATTTTTTAACTATTTATTTGTATGATACAGCTGCAAATAAGTATTTGAACACCTGTCTATCAGCTAGAATTCTGACCCTCAAAGACCTGTTAGTCTGCCTTTAAAATGTCCACCTCCACTCCATTTATTATCCCAAATTAGATGCACCTGTTTGAGGTCGTTAGCTGCATAAAGACACCTGTCCACCCCATACAATCAGTAAGAATCCAACTACTAACATGGCCAAGACCAAAGAGCTGTCCAAAGACACTAGAGACAAAATTGTACACCTCCACAAGGCTGGAAAGGGCTACGGGGAAATTGCCAAGCAGCTTGGTGAAAAAAGGTCCACTGTTGGAGCAATCATTAGAAAATGGAAGAAGCTAAACATGACTGTCAATCTCCCTCGGACTGGGGCTCCATGCAAGATCTCACCTCGTGGGGTCTCAATGATCCTAAGAAAGGTGAGAAATCAGCCCAGAACTACACGGGAGGAGCTGGTCAATGACCTGAAAAGAGCTGGGACCACCGTTTCCAAGGTTACTGTTGGTAATACACTAAGACGTCATGGTTTGAAATCATGCATGGCACGGAAGGTTCCCCTGCTTAAACCAGCACATGTCAAGGCCCGTCTTAAGTTTGCCAATGACCATTTGGATGATCCAGAGGAGTCATGGGAGAAAGTCATGTGGTCAGATGAGACCAAAATAGAACTTTTTGGTCATAATTCCACTAAACGTGTTTGGAGGAAGAAGAATGATGAGTACCATCCCAAGAACACCATCCCTACTGTGAAGCATGGGGGTGGTAGCATCATGCTTTGGGGGTGTTTTTCTACACATGGGACAGGGCGATTGCACTGTATTAAGGAGAGGATGACCGGGGCCATGTATTGCGAGATTTTGGAGAACAACCTCCTTCCCTCAGTTAGAGCATTGAAGATGGGTCGAGGCTGGGTCTTCCAACATGACAATGACCCGAAGCACACAGCCAGGATAACCAAGGAGTGGCTCTGTAAGAAGCATATCAAGGTTCTGGCGTGGCCTAGCCAGTCTCCAGACCTAAACCCAATAGAGAATCTTTGGAGGGAGCTCAAACTCCGTGTTTCTCAGCGACAGCCCAGAAACCTGACTGATCTAGAGAAGATCTGTGTGGAGGAGTGGGCCAAAATCCCTCCTGCAGTGTGTGCAAACCTGGTGAAAAACTACAGGAAACGTTTGACCTCTGTAATTGCAAACAAAGGCTACTGTACCAAATATTAACATTGATTTTCTCAGGTGTTCAAATACTTATTTGCAGCTGTATCATACAAATAAATAGTTAAAAAATCATACATTGTGATTTCTGGATTTTTTTTTTTAGATTATGTCTCTCACAGTGGACATGCACCTACGATGACAATTTCAGACCCCTCCATGATTTCCAAGTGGGAGAACTTGCAAAATAGCAGGGTGTTCAAATACTTATTTTCCTCACTGTATATATATATATATATATATATATATATATATATATATATATATATATATATATATATACTGTATATATAGTAGTATAGTATATATAGTAGTCAACATTTGAAGTGGATCAAAATCTTTCATCAAAGTTATACATGAATTTTAAACAAGGTCAAATTTATTTATATAGCACCTTAAAACAATACCCGTTCTTGTCTTAGGACAACTTTGATTAACTTTTTTGATCCACTTCGAATGTTGACTATAGTTGATATATAGTTGCAGTCATGAAACTCTAGAGGGAGCAGACTGACCTTTACATGCAGTCTGTAAGCAATCACATATAATATATAATCACATATCACAATAATATATATATATAATAACGTTTGAAAATTTAACTTTTTATGATTTTTGTTTTAGTTAATTATAATATCCCTGGTGCATTTGTATATTAATCAAACAAAGAATCATAAAATCATCATATATTAATAATGAGGAATTGATTGACTACTTTAGCACTGTTCCCAGAACAGTTTTGGATTTTTGAGGATCCTAAGCTACACTGACAAGAATCAGTGTAGCGTAGGATGCCTCATTGCTCAAAATCAGTCTTCTGTGAGACATGTACACACAGGCCTTTTCTTTTTTGTGTACACATAAGCCTCTCTTTCTCTTAGTGAAAGGTTAAACATCTGTTTAATCTCCTCAAAACGTGAAAGCTCCACCAACAAGATTAAGCGAGGCACAGCTAAAATGGCAGGGCCAACAGATTCTCAGAGCTTAGCTAGTAAAGGTGCGCTCATATCACAGTGGATTATATCTCCGCTCTGAAACCTCCCGGGTGAAATATCAGGCCGTGTGTGATAAAACACTTGATAGTGTTGGGGATAATTTATAAGTCATGGTGAATAGTTCACTGACAATTTGGCAGGTTTATTGCTAACTCGGAAAATGTATAGCAGGATAGATTTTAAAGGAGTCATTTTGCATGTGTAAATCTAGGCTGGGGGTGATACCAAAAACCATTGTGGTGATCTTTGAACTACTGTGACTATTATTGTGCATTTATGTGGCAGGAATCACTGATATAGAGGAGGTGTCTCAATTCCTGAAGGAGGGCATAATCATGAAAGACTTCAGCCATCCCAATGTACTCTCTTTGCTGGGAATCTGCCTGCCCAGCGAGGGCTCGCCTCTCGTCGTGTTGCCCTACATGAAGCATGGAGATCTGCGCAACTTCATCAGAGATGAAACTCACGTACGTGGTGGCAGCATCTCCATCGTCTTTCAGCACAACTTCAGTATCAGACTAGTTTCAGACAGGGTTATGGCTATTCAAAATATAATAAAGATGATTAAATGGTGACAATGCTTTATGGTGAAGTGCTTTGTTGTTTTTATCGTTATTGTTTTTAAATGGAGTGATTGTTTTCATTCCCACAGAACCCCACAGTGAAGGACCTGATGGGTTTCGGGCTGCAGGTGGCTAAAGGAATGGAATATCTTGCCAGCAAGAAGTTTGTACACAGAGACCTCGCAGCAAGAAACTGCATGTGAGTTGTTCAAGGGCATGTTCAGGGCACATGTTGTGCATTAGGGTGTCTTGAAGTATTAAATATAAATTGGAATTTTAATTACACCGTAAAGCCCTATGTATTTGTGATTGTTTAACCTAATGTAAATGTTGGTAACATCCCTTTTAGGCTAGATGAGAGCTATATAGTAAAGGTGGCTGATTTTGGCCTGGCCAGAGACGTGTATGATAAAGAATACTACAGCGTACACAACAAGCACGGGGTGAAGCTGCCCGTCAAATGGATGGCATTAGAAAGCCTGCAGACGCATAAGTTCACCACCAAATCTGATGTGGTGAGTATCTCAGTAACAATTGACAAATAATATTTAGCAAGTTTGTAAAATCATCCTAATTGACCAAAGATCAGCTTATATAAATAGAAGAATCTTGTTTTTTCTAATATTTTTATTGACTGTTTCAAAAGTGAGATGCTAACCTAGACAGTATTTTTGGTCTTCATAGGTAGGATACACTATGTTCAAATCAAGTATTATTGGGCATTATCAGTACACTTTAATGATCAAATCGAGCATTATTGGACATCATAAGCACATTTTAATGATCAAATCGAGCATTTTTGGATATCCTAAGCACATTTTAATGATAAAATAGAGCATTTTTGGACATCATCAGCATATTTTAATGATCAAATTGAGCATTGTTGGATGTCCTAAGCACATTTTAATAATCAATTCAAGCATTTTTGGACATCATAAGCATATTTTAATGATCAAACGTTTTTGGGCATCTTAAGAACATTTACATTTCCAAACTGATCATGTTTGGGCATCAAAAGCAAATTTCAAGATGATCAAATCGAGCATTTTCAGGCATCGTAAGCACGTTTAAATGTTCAAATCAAGCACCTTTGGGCATCATAAGCGATTTGAATAATCAAAAAGAGCATTTTTTACCTTCATAACTTCATAAGTACACTCAAATATTCAAATTAAAAAATTCTGAACATTTGAACATGTATCAAATACCAATTCTGGGCATCATTGGCATTGAATCAAAACACAGTGTGCCTTTGATGCCCCAAAATGCTGACTATGTTGGTAGCTTACTGCAGTACGTAATTTCTTACTGCAAATCTCTGTTTTACTATGAGATTTTAGTCTGGTCCCATTCTAATTCTACTGCTTGAAAGCTATCCATGCTTTAAGCAACGTCTCTGGGTCACGTTGAGAGGATTTGCACAAAGTTTTTCTCTATCAAACTGACTCATGCATGCACATAAGGTCTGGCTCAAGGTGTGCCATGAGTCACGTCCTGTTTTCTAACTACCTACCTGCATTTCAAATAAAATAGATGACTACACACTGCCACTTCTGGGGGAAATTATTTTCTCAATATTTCCCAAATACTTACTTGACTGTTCCCTTAAATGGATTTATGAGTTCAGCATTCCTGTGCTTTTCCTCACTGTATCCCTTTTTGCTGGCCTCCAAAAACTGATGAAATTAAAGTCACCCAAAGTTCACTTGTTTTGACAGGTGCTCACTTGCCTTCCTCATAACTTATTGTTTTGAATCTGATCTTCACGCAGTGGTCGTTCGGTGTGTTGCTATGGGAACTCATGACCCGGGGTGCCCCGCCTTACTCTGATGTGAACTCCTTCGACATCACAGTCTTCCTCCTGCAAGGCCGGAGACTTCTGCAGCCAGAGTTCTGCCCAGACGCACTGTAAGCGCACCCACATGACACACACTTGGTTCTTCATTATGGCCGGTGTACGGCACTCCAAAGGGGGAGTGTGTCAACAAGAGTGTAAAACAGAGAGCCATTGTTAACCACCCGCAGATTCAGTCAAGCAGTAATAGTTCTTCAAAACTCTTGGCCAACTCAGCTCTGCATGACTACCTGAGCTCGGCACACAACGACTCCCCACCCTGACTGTATGATATGAGTCGACCTCCAAACATTCTTCACACACTGCCATCAAATAACCAGCCAAATAACCAGCTCTGAATAGAGATATGTGGGTCATCACTCCCTTCCCTCATGGACGGGACAATGAGCCAGTCCTCCCAGGTCTCAGTGCCTCTGCTCAGCAGACTATTGCAAGACAAACAATGGAAAGTCGTTCTGAAATGCGATGAAGGTTCGCACTGAAGGTTATAAATTTCAAGGCACCGGTGTCTTGAAATGCCAAAGCAAACAGCTGGGATGGGAACGGAGAAATTAGAGGACTTACAGTACGATTGTGATTCATTCGAGCTCAGAATGACTCAAAATGACAAATAAATTCCATTCAAAAGTTTGGGTTTAGTAAGATTTAAAAAAAAAAAAAATTTAAAAAAAAGAAAGAAAGAAATTAATACTTTTATTCTGCAAGGAAGCATGAAATTGATCAAAAGTGACAGTAACTTCTATGTTGTTACAAAATAAAATTCTATAAAAATCATGGGGGGAAAGTATCACAGTTTTCAACAGTGATAATAATAATAATAAATGTTTCTTGAGCATCAAATCAGCATATTAGAATTGGTGCTTGGCATCATTGCTTGGCATACAGTATTATTGGATTGTGCAAAGTGGGCTGTAACATTATTAGTGGTGCTTGCTAACTGTTATAAAAACACATTTTTAAATATTCTAAAGTATTAAACATCTCTTTGTGCCACAAACATAAAATAATTAATTACTTTGAAAACTTTTTTCCCGTCTGAATAATGTGTCCAGATCACACTTTTTTATTAAAGTTCCCCAATAATGCAATTTTAAAGGTTCCTCGTTTTGTTTTGGAGGTCTCCTACAATAGGTTTGCATGCAATACTTTAAAAAAACACTTTAATTTTCTCATAATATACATTGCACATCACCTAATTTCTCAAAAAGGCTGAAAACAATTAGTTCGAAGATTCAGTCTCTCTAAACCCCTCCTTTCTGAGAGCCTACTCTGCTCTGATTGGTCTCCTGCTTACAGCGCCTGTTGGAAAGAAAATGCCTATACCATATGTGAATTTCAGCTCCAGATGCTTCCTCAGCACTTGTATACACTGGGATACTAACAGTAATGATGGCGTCAGTTTTACCATATCAATCCCAGCATGCGTCCTTTGGAAATGTCGCAGCGCAGAAAACAACGTCTTTTCTACATGTTGCCAACACAAACCAGGCCTCAGCCACAACTACAGTGTTTGAGGGCGGGTCAAAGTAGACGTCGTTCGCGGGCAGCCAATGAAGACCATAGGCTGGCATTATGCAAATTTGCTACATTGTTATGTATGTAACAGTAGTGAGACTGGAATTGCTGACGAATCGTTTCAGCTGTTCATAATCGATTCTTTTCTTTAGGAGACAATAACTCCATTTATTGTGCACTTTGCTGAACTTTTACCTTCACAAACGGCTATATACACACTACATGAAAGGTAATATTCAAAAAAGCATTTACACTTTACATTTTTCTCCCTTCTTTGTAGATACAATGTCATGATCGAGTGCTGGCACCCCAAACCGGAGCGTCGGCCCACCTTCTCAGAGCTAGTGTCCCGCATCGCCTCCATCTTCTCCAGCTTCAGCGGAGAGCACTACATCCTCCTTAACACCACCTACGTCAACATTGATAAGATGACACCCTACCCCTCTCTCATCTCCTCTCAGAGTAACCTCGACCGTGACTGCTGCACCTGAAAGACAAAGCCACCAGACAGAGGGAGGGAGAGGAAAACGACAAAACAAAGCCATTGCTGTTCATGAAAGACACTGGACTGGCTGCCAGGGGTGGTTTTCATCATTAAAGGAGGAGAAGCTGCCCAAGGACACTGTGAAAGACTTAAAAGGCACGAACACTCCCTTAATCGCTGTAAATAGATTATGATGAGCCGTGACCTGTGGAGTCGAGGTTCTCCAGTCGAGCATGAGATGGTCCTGATCCCCTGGGACACTTGCGAAAACCGTGCTCCGAGTTGGCACCCCATTAACGTTTCATCTGTTGGGTTGCATTTCAGTGCTTCTTGCTTTCGAACCAAATGACTTCAAGACATCTCAGCTGCATCGCGTTCTCCGGCGTAACCTGAGCGTTCGTTGACCATTTTATTTTCTGTGAAAAGCGTAATAAAACGTTGTGCATGCCTTCATACTACGAACTGAACGCAGCATAATGAAGATATCAGGTGAACACTGGACCCGCGTGACGTTTGATGATGTCAACGTTCTTGTGACGCCTGTACGTCCAATTCAGACTTTGAAAGACCGATATGAATGATCTGATTCTGTTTTGTTTACTTCTGTTCAGATGAATCTTTTCTGTCCAGGCCATTTGAATCTTTCCGACAAGATTTCTTCCGTAGTTCTTATATATTTTTATATAATCTGTTTAGGTTTAAAGCGAACGTACTACAAGGTCCACATGGAATCTGTGCAGCTTTTTCACATTTTCACCACTTGATTGAGTGAGAAAATCTGTGGGATGGATTTAAAGTCCACAGGTAATGGCATTCTACTTCCTTAATGTGATTCATTTCTGAATGAAACTGCAAAATGTGATATCCAGCGGGAGTAGTCGAGTGGAACAGGTGACGTCAGACGAAAAGGAAATTCTTAGTTAGTTGGAATAACGTGCTCAGATTAATACCCTCAATAAAATCAGAAATATATATAAAGGAGGTAAATAGGGTCTATATGAAAATATTGAGCAGCACAGCTGTTTTTTAAACATTGATAATGAAAAGAAATTAGCTTGAGCAGCAAATCAGCATATTAGAACGATTTCTGAAGGATCATGTGACACTGAAGACTGGAGTAATGATGCTAAAAAATTCAGCTTTGCATCACTGGAATAAATGACATTTTAACATATATTCAAATAGAAATCGGTTATTTGTTATAATATTTTACAATATTACTGGGGTTTTTTTATCCAATAAATGCAGCCTTGGTGAGCATGCATGATTAATTTCAAAAACAAAAAATCTTACCAACGCCAAACGTTTGAACCGAAGTGTATGTGTGAATATATTTTATCATATAGACCCTATTTATGATATGAAATTACCAAGAAATGTAATAACAGAACATGCAAGAGGCGGGTGATGTGTGGGACTTTGTGAACGGCAGATGCAGATTCAGTGCAGGCCTGTATGTTCCCTATGTAGTGAAGATGACTATGAATGTGACTTGCCATAAAGGACTACTGGATGATGTAAATAATTTGTCTCTCTGCCCTTATTGTCTGACTTGCTGTGTGATACATGTGTATATATAGCCTATGAACACAGTACAATATAGACAGTTTGGTAAACCAGTCAAATGAGGTCAATCAACATTTCATTTTATCTTTATGTGAGTAAAGTTTAGCGTTCTTGTTATAAATGATCAATAAACAGGCTGAATCTTGATTTGTTTTATATTATGGTTTAGGTTTCACCATTTATAAAAACCTTTCTTTGATCCTGTCTTGTGATTTCTATATGGAGTTCAAACTCAAAAATGGTACAAATGACAATATTTCTGTCGTTCCAGTCATGATAATAAAGTTTTATTATGTGTGTCATATATGAATTCTGCGTGAATTTACTCTCTTTGTGCTGTATCTAGCAAATGTCTCACTCCATCTCATTGGCTCATGTGTGAACTTTGACCATGACCTTCTGATTACCCTCAATGCTCTTGACTCGACCATCAGCCACTGGTGTCTAGACAGGCTTTTTAATTTCCTCTTTAATGGTCTCTTCTTGAAAAGAAGGGTAATACTACCTGTCTGAAAATAGTAATTTAGCTAAATGAATGAAATGTGATTTACAGGTACCACCAGCAATACACATCCTCTTATGGATATTAACCACTTTTTTACTGTAGTGTTGAAAAGTATTACAGCATGACTATACGTTAATTAAGAACAATGTAGTTAATGTGCATTATGTAGGCTACTAATTTTTTTTTACTTCGTTGTAGCCTACCTTTAACATATGCTTTATTAAATTCTGAACTTGGCTGTCCTAACTTTGAGGACAAATACTAAATCCCTCCTCATAACTCAACACTAATTCATAAGCTAATGGGGAGGAGGATGACAAACTATGCACTGTTATCTGTTGTAAAAAGGCCCTATTGTAATCCTCAGACTTCACGTTATGTGAGATGACTAGAGTGCCACCTACTGGGCGATTTATCCTACTACATGTATAATTATAACAATAACTGGGCAATTCGTTACCGCTGTTTTTTTACAGTGGCCCTTTTGTTTCAGGATCATGAATCATTTCAGTAAAAATTCCCTTGGGCCTTCATTGAAAGAATTAAGACTAGTTACACAAGCAATGAGGTACTGTCATGAATAATGTTGCTCCTAGCTATTAGAAAACCAGACGGAAAATCCGCCCCAATATGACGTGGTGTCTGCTCAGCTCAAAAATGACCTGCACTGGGAGTTTAAAATCATCAAGATATGACAGTTATGAGCTGCTTACTACACAGTAATATACGCTTCCCCTCAATTTTATGTGGCATATGGAAAAACAGGTTGGGTCTGGTTTTGTCTGTATTGTGGGGACAAATGTCCACACACAACAACAGTAAAACGTGAAATCAGCTTCATTCTGCAGACCAGACAATAGTCCCCATAAGTATCAGGCTTAATAAACAATAAATAATGCCAAAATATAAAAAGGTTCAGTGAGGGCTGCGTTAGTTAGTGAATAGAAAATATTATCTCAAATTTACAGTGGAAAGTTTACAACATTACAACATATCAGTGATGTTTATATCTCGAGTGCTTATATTGATATAATTTTTATATCACAAATGCTTTTTTTTCTTCTTCATTTTAACAATTTTTTTAACATACAGTCAGACATCAGTCAAATCTTGTCATGTTGTTAAGTATCACGGACTGGCCTTCGTTTGACTTCACTTCCCATAACTCCTCTCGCGCGCTCTTCCGGTTCGCTGTCATTGCTGTGCGCTGCTCGCGTGACCTCGAGACATAAACATTACTACACGATGCTCGCTTACCACTACTAGTAGTAGCCTACTGTATTTTGCTATAATGAGCACTTATGTAGTTTAGTCTTTGCACTCAAAGTAAAGCTTCAGTGATGTTTGCTTGTGCAGTTACGCAGCGGTTACGCCACGGTCTGTGTCTGGGCTCAGTGCAGAGATGTTCAACACTCTTCACCAGGGCTTGGATCTCTCAGGCTCTCCGAAGTTTTTCAGATGCTCCTTCAACCACGAAAGACTTGAATAAACCTATAAAGCAATGGGAATTATTAGTTAGTCCTTTCACAAAGGTCAGGTGTCATTTAGGCTGCAATATATCTATAAAACCACTGGATCCACATACTTATCCTGAATCTGATCGGGTATTTATTACTGTGCACGTGACAGATGCGAATCAAACTCTTAATGTGGACAGATTTCATGTTCATTATGATGATCAAAGCAATGAACTTCAGATTTTGGACGATGAGATGGATAGCAATGTCACTGTTGAACTGACAGCACCTATTAAATGTGGTAAGGATCTGTATTCCGGCTTGTAAAGAAAATAATAAGGCATGTATATTTTTGTATATTATATTAATATATTGTTGCTGTTAAAATGTAATTATAATTAATGTTATTTATTTTAATTTATTAAGTTATTTACGTTAATATTAATGGTTTTACTATGTAGACTGTATTTACAGCATGTTGATGTAACAAGTATACTTTTAATCATGTAAATTAATTGAAATGTATGTGAATCATTCTAGTCCCTGTCCATCCCTCCAGATCTCCACATCAAGACTAAAGACCAAGGCAACGTGAAGATCCAGAATATGGAGAGTGACCTCTGCCACGTGCTCACAGAGAGAGGACACTGTGTCCTAAAATCTGTAAAGGTAATACATAAGCTTTTCTCAAAATACAAAATAGAGTCCGGGGCCTCAAAGGAGTACTAGGGGGTCCGTGGAAACGTTTAGAGAAGAAAAGGGTTAACTAAGTGAATAAATCAATTAATTAAAAATAAAAATTCATGAAAATAAATAAAATTGGATTTAAATCAATAGATAAATAATACATCTAAGAGTACATTACTATAGAGAGTGACATACAAGAAACTAAATATTTATTTAATCAAAAATACAGAAAAAAAGCCCAGTAATATTGTAAAACATTACAATTTAAAATAACTGTTTTCTATTTTAATATACACTACCAATAAAAAGTTTTGGGTCTGTAAAGGTTAATTTTTTTATCAACAAGGACACAACATCATTTAAATGCACAACATCAAATGTGACCGTTAAGACATTTATATTTTTAGATAAAAATATATTTCAAATAAATGCTGTTTTTTTTTAACTTTCTATTCAGCTAAGAATCCTGCAAAAAAATTTATCACTGTTTCCACAAAAATATTAAGCAACCAAAACTGTTTTATTAATAATTGAGCAGCATATTAGATTGATTTCTGAAGGATCATGTGACACTGAAGACTGGAGTAATGATGATGAAAATTCAGCTTTATCATCACAGGAATAAATTACATTTTAAAATATATTCAAATACTGTTTTACTGTATTTTTGATCAAATAAATGCAGCCTTGGTGGACATCAGAGACTTCTTTCAAAAATATTAAAAAAAGTGTTGTTTTTTTCAAACTTTTGATGTATATTGAGCATACTTCCCTTTTAAATTTTATGAAGCGAGTCCCTTGTGTCACAATGATCAGATTTGGGTGGTCTGAGATCTAAAAGATTGAAACCCCCTGAGTTAATGTGTCATAAAGGCCTAAACATATCTTATTTATTGAGATAATAAGGATCTGATTCCTGTGATTTTGTTTAGGGTCATGAGGTTCAAGTTCAGTCCACAGGAGGAAATGTCACTGGACTCAAGACTTTACATGGGAATGTAGATATCCGCACATCTGGGGACAGTGTAAGTAGTTTTTGATACATAAAACTGCATACATTCTGAAACTGTTATTAAGTCATTGTTTTTGTTCTCCAGAATATCGACATTAAGAAAATTCAGGGAACCACGATGAACCTCTCCACAGAACACGGGGATCTGAAAGCGAAGGCTATCTATGGCGAATCCACCTCAATGTCAACATCCTCCGGGAACATCCAGATTGGCCACGTACACGGTGAGGGAAATGGACGATAACTGTTCATTTTAAACACCTGATGTGCAGTTAGGACATGTATCGTTGTTGTTTTACAGGTGAAGCTCTTGTACGCAGTGAAACAGGAAACATCATGATTGGTAAGTGGTAGTCTGAATTGACAGTAGGTCATTAGTCACTAGTTTAGTGCACTAAAGATGTCCTTCCTGCGTCCCAGACAGCTCAAGTGGTGTCCTTAAGGTGTTTACTGCTGCTGGAAACATTGACGCGTACGTGGGCCAAGACGGAAGTGCAGAACTTCACAGTCAACAAGGTACTAATAATGGACATCAAAGAAACTCATACACAAGATGAGCCTAGTATGAACATATCTACTTACCTGCCTACTTTCTTTTTATCCATTTATCCATTCATTTTTAAAACGTCATGTGGTACGACTCACCTCTTTATGGTGGAAACTTTTATTTGTCATTGGTCCAGGTGCTGTGAGTGTGCGTGTGCCCTCCATCATGAAAACAGCAGTGCAGTTGTGTGGAACCTCTGTTAGCATTAGCTCAGAGATAGAATGTCAAGAGACTGAACGTACTTCAGCTAATGGGAAGACAACAGTCACGGGTGAGTAAAAGCCAGACTCACTTCATGTCTTTTAACTGCTTGAAACATACTTATTTTTTCAGTTGTATGGAATTCAATTCCCATACAAAGTATTGTGGTCACGGATCAAAAAATAATAAGCATGAATAAAAAAATTAAAAGTGCATTTAAAAAAACAAACAAGCATGAATCAAAACTTTAAACACATTAAAAATGATAGTGCACAAATCTTAAAGGGATACTCCACTTTTTTTGGAAATAGGCTCATTTTACAACTCCCCCAGAGTTAAACAGTTGAGTTTTACTGTTTTCGAATCCATCCAGCCGATCTCCGGGTCTGCCGGTACCACTTTTAGCATAGCTTAGCATAGATCATTGAATCGGACAGGACCATTAGCATCTCTCTCAAAAAAATTACCAAAGTGTTTCGATATTTTTTCTATTTAAAACTTGACTCTTCTGTAGTTACATCGTGTACTAAGACCGACAGAAAATGAAAAGTTGCGATTTTCTAGGCTGATATGGCTAGGAACTATTTTCAGGCGCTGCGTCATATCATTACGCCTGCTGCACCCATGGTACGGCAGCAAAGTTTCTTGATTATTACGCAGGAATGAGAGTATAGTTCCTAGCCATATCAGCCTAGAAAATCGCAACTTTACACTTTCCGTCGGCCTTAGTACACGATGTAACTACAGAAGAGTCAAGTTTTAAATAGGAAAAATATCGAAACTCTTTGGTCATTTTTTTGAGAGAGATGCTAATGGTCCTGTCCGATTCAATGATCTATGCTAAGCTATGCTAAAAGTGGTACCGCCAGACCCGGAGATCAGCTGGATGGATTCGAAAACGGTAAGACTCACTGTTTAACTCTGGGGGAGTTGTAAAATGAGCCTATTTCCAAAAAAAGTGGAGTATCCCTTTAAACTTATTTTTATGTGTTCTTAAAACACATTTTCTTCGGTTTTATTACTTTGTGCTCTCTTACATTTTCTGCTCATATTTTACTCTTTTGTACGCTTGTGCTGTTTTTCTCTTCACTCTTCTTTTCACATTCTGCGCTTGCTATTCCAAATGTTGCAGTTCGAGTTTCATGTAAATGAGGGCTGGCTTAAGCGTTACCATTGGTCAGTCCACAGCTCGTCCTCTAGCCAATCAATCAAAGAGGGGAGTTGACACCACTCCAATGCACTCATGCTACAGTCTATGGACTAATGGCTACTGATGCTCACTCATACCAGGAATTATATTTTGATCAAAGACCACATTGTTTGCTATTCTGATCATTTTGCATCCTTTTTTTTCAGTTTGTGCACTATATTTTTACATGTGTTTTTAAATTTTTTATTCACAGCACACTTACTATTTTTTGATCCGTGACAACACTTTCAGCGGGAATTTAATCCCATACATACCATTTGCAAGTCTAGATCTTATTCTGAAACACAAACATGGCAATTTGACTATTTAAACCGCATTGATATAACATATTCTATGCATTCATTACATTTTATGTATTCCTTTTAGCTCATTTGAATGGTGGCCCGTATGAAGAACGATGGATCAAAGCCACAGCTGAAAAAGGTGCTGTGAACCTGAGACACCAGAGCTGGTTTGAGACTCTCAGACTTGGGGCTCAGAGTTAAAACCTGCACAGAAGCACCTGGGACCAAATAACCCACTTCAGTGAAGGTTTATGGATCTTGTGTAAATCTGTCCAAAAAGACTCTACAAAGTTGGGCGATACAACTGTCTTGATATAAGAATGGTGAATGCATCTAAATGACATGTTTGAAACAGGATGCATGTCATTTTATGGGTGGGGTTGTGGGTACGTCCTGCCTCCAAGAATAGAGTATGCAACCAAAGATGGCAGCATATAATGGTGTATTTTCTACATTTTAAAAGTGGTGGTACTCATGTTTTACACAAATTGCAAAACATCCTGTTATGGTATAGATGTTAGATAGTACCTACATGATTAAAAAATAAAGAAATAAACCATTACATTTCAAGCATTTATTAATTTTTCATTGTCACATGATCCTTCAGAAATCGTTCTAATATGAAGATTTGCTGCTCAAAAAACATTTCTTATTATCAATGTTGAAAACAGCTGAGCTGCTTAATATTTTTGTAGAAACTGATATATATATTTTTTTAGGATTCTTTGATGAATAGAAAGTACAAAAGACCAGCATTTATTTTAAACGTTAATCTTTTTATAACATTATAAATGACTGTTACTTTTGATCAATTTAATACATCCTAGCTAAATAAATAAAATAAAAATTTCTATCAACAAAATTTTTTTTTTTAGTATTGTATGCTCAAAAAACATATTTTAAAGTTATTCTATGGTGATATAAGGACACATTTATGTGTAAGAATTGTACTTGATATTTGCAAAATGAAAACTGATGAGAACTGTTAACAAATTCCTGCCTTTTCCTCACGATCTCGGTTACACCCTTCAATGGTCAATCCTGTAGAAAACTGCTTGTTCAACAAATGTTGAACCTATGCAGTTTGTGTTGATCATATTCATGAGTGAAGTTCTGTGGCAGGCGGTTTGCAGTGGAGCTGGTTACTGTCAAAGGCAGCATTCACTGGAAGTAGTGCAGGTAAGTTTGTTTTATACAACTACACTTCAACCTGGAGACAAAAACAAATATTGAGAGAATACAATTACTCGAGTTAAATGAAATTAATTGCACAAATATGCTCATTAAGATACTCATTAACAGTGCTGGGTAGTAAGTGACTACATCAGATTCCAAAAAAGTACTTTTATTATGTTTTAAAACACCAGTCTGGAAAACCATGATGTAATATAATACTTAATGCACTTCATGCTGTTGATGACAAAGAATGGAATACATTTTCTACCACAGTAATCTACCCATCACTGCTCACTAACATGTGTATCAATGTGTGTTGGTCGCTGTGTAAATCCTTCAGCAAAAAATCTTTTCGAGAATATTTTGAACCAGCTTTTTACATAGCTTTTTGCTTAGTTTGCTCTTTAATAAAGTCTAATGTACCGCAATAAACTGCAATAAAATAAATAACCAATTAACATTAATATACAGTTTTGTGATGTCTGTAATTTACTGTACGTTGATATTGTGTATACATGCTTTTGGTTATATAGGTGTTACCCTGACTGGCAGCAGAGCATGAGATTAGGGGGTTGAAGGTGGCGAATCCTGGGAGGTTCGGGCCAGTTGAGGTCGTGATCCATTGCTGATACTGTGACACGCGGGTGTACACTCCAGGTTCATTGGGCTGACCACAGTCGTGACCCCTACTGATGATACCACACTGAACCCACAATGAACACTGCTGACTCACCATTGGACCACCAGAATCCCCCTACAACAGAAAAAGAGAGGGGTAGTATGCTTTTCAGTTACATTTTTTGTTTGTGGCACTATTTAACATTAAACAGTGAATATAAAAAGTCTATAAATACTCCTATACAAACTGTGCTGTAATAAAAATCTAAGTGTGCTTCAACTAAGTGTAAGTTCAGGGGTATACACAGACACACCTACGTAGTTAGTTATTGAGTAGAGTCAGCATGATTTGAAAATTCACAGTTTAATTTGTAAATTTATCCTATAGCTCTTTCTGTGAATGATTCATCCATGCAATATGTTTTGACCTCACACTCAGAAAAACGGTGCAAAAGCTGTCACCGGGGCAGTGCCTTTTCAAAAGGTACCACCCATGCTTCAGAATAAGGAGGTTAACGATTAATTGGTCGTTAATTTAAACAATAGACATCCCATGTTCAAAATGCATGCAAACAATAGGAATTAGGCTCACCCGATGAATTTTGTGACTATTTTGAATTTCTTTGAATTGCACTGCAGATGTTCTTCCTGTTGTTTTTTTAATTGAATTCTGCACAACCCTCATGAGTGCACATGTAGATGCGTAGTAATAATCGGAGTGGTTGTTGTACCTGGCAGGTGTCTTTGCCTCCCTGCAGTAAACCAGCACACATCATGTTGTCTGTAATGATGCCGGCACCCAGCAGATCATTACACTGAGAATTAATTATCACTGGAACCACAGTCTCCTGCAGAGTCCCAGGATAAGACAAATTCACTGGACACACGACAAAACACAATCATCAGTCTGTGACGTTAGTAGAAGGTGTGTGTATGTGTGTGTACTCTATGTGTGTGACCTCCAGATGCAGTTTGTCCCCAGCCTGTGATCCAGCAGTTTGTGCCGGAAGGGAAAATGCTGTCCTCCGCTGCTAGACACACCGGTCTGATATAGTTAGTAAAGTTGACTGAAGAGGACAGATGCAGGAGAGCGATGTCATTGTTGTAGGTGTCACTGCTATAGTCAGGATGTATGACAAGCGTACTGACATTTCTGCTGATTTCATGAGCATGATCTCCCTGCTGTGTCATCCTTCCCAAGTACACAAGCAGGCTGGATGTGTTGACACCACTGAATATACAGACCACGAGGAAAACAACATTATTACAAGAACAACATGTATAACATCATTTAAAATCTGTGTAAATATGTTTGTGATTCTAACCCAGCGAAACAGTGAGCAGCCGAGAGCACCCATTCACTGCTGATGAGGGAACCTCCGCAAAAGTGACCTTTATATTTGGGGCTGTGAAGACTAACCTGCCATGGCCACGCCCCCTCATGCGCATCAACTCCACCCACAATACGGGTTTTTAAAGGGCGACGTCCACAAACTGAGAGAAAAAGAGAATAGTGACACACAAGCTGATCACATAATGAAATGAGATCACATAAATGTTTCTTTTTTAATAATCATGCGGTTTCAGATTATGTTATGTCATTCTTTCTAGACATCTAGAGTGGCTCTTACCATTCAAATGAGGAAGACAACCTGCAACAAAAAAGTGCTACAGATAAATATAAGTATATAATATATATAATATATATATAGTTCTAAAATGAATTTAGATTTTACCTTTGACGCATATGAGCAGGGCCATACAAGTTAACGTCCGCATCGTCACTTAAGGGTGTTTTCACATATAGTTCATTTTAAAAGAACCAAACCCAGACTCTCTCTTCACTGGCAGGATGGATGTCTATGGTAGTTTTGTCATGTCATTCAATTAGTAATGTCCACCACCCCTTCTTATCACTAATTTGCCTGATCATTTGCATGTTTCTTCTCTCTTTTCGTCTTCCTAACAATGCTAGACCTAGTTTTACACCGAAATCCATGAATATGTGTGATGTGTAGTAGGCCGCGTGATGTGTGTCATGCGGATTTTACTGCATGCTTGACAATAAAATGCATCGGACTGTGTAGTTTACATAAAAGTTAAGGTTGAAATGCAAATCTTTGCCTAAACAAAAATTAATGAAATTAGTTCTGTCTGTGGAATTACTATTATTAGAGAGAGAAAAAAAGAGTTAAGTTTTGATTCCATATATGCGAGCAAGATACAATACAACATACAAGAATAAATTCAATGCAAGAAGACAAAATTCATTGACTAACTAAATTGTGGTTACATTCAAAGTAAATGCTTTTTAAATTGTACTCTTGTATGTTTTCAATACAAAAACCAACAGTAAATCTATGTTGTTGGCACACTTTTCATTATTTCAGCATTTTTATAGCATATCTAACCTTATTTTTTAACTAAATGAAAACAGAAGCATCCTGTTATGTTGTAATATTTTATTGTATTAGTAAACCCTGGTTTTAATCACAATACAAATACTATAATATACTATACTATACTACATAATACTTTAGCATTAAGAATAGTGTCTAAAGTTCAACAGATAGCTAAAGTTTATAGCATATAATCTTAATAAGACATAATAGAATGCAAATACTTAAGTTTAGAATAAAAGGCCGTTTTATTTTTATTTTGTGATTCGATATGAAAATAAATGTATTATAAACGTATAAATTAATGTATTAATTTACTGACATGGAAGAGAAGAGATTGTTGATTAATGTCGTTATTTTTATTACACACAAGAAGTATTCTTGTCACTTCATAACATTAAGGTGGAACTACTGTAGTACATGGACTATTTTAACGGTGACTTTACTACCTTTCTGGGCCTTGAAAGTTGCAATGACGTTTCTGCCTATGGAGGGACAGAAACCTCTCAGATTTCATCAAAAATATCTGTTCCGAAGATGAGGGTGAGTAATTAATGACAGAAGTTTCATTTTTGGGTGAACTTACACTTTCAGCGTGTGAAATGTGGCATGGTAGGCTACCGTCCTCATTATATGAATTACCATTCTCATAAGAATTTTTCATTCAGTGCCAAAAACTTAGTTAATACTGATTCTCAACCTTTTTGTAGCTACCCTGACAGTATTGTGTAGTACCTAAAGAAACAAGAAAAAACACCTTTTGGAAGAGATTTCTTATCAAATGCATAAATGTTATATACTATCTAAATATGTTCCACAATACAGTGTTGACTCGACTGGTAACGTTTGTACTGCAGTGTCCTCATCCTGCCATATCTCTTCGAGTTGTAGTAATTAACCCAGACAGTAGGGGGCGTCATCGTGACTGTGTTTCCAGTGTAGGGGGCGTCATCGTGACTGTGTTTCCAGTGTAGGGGGCGTCATCGTGACTGTGTTTCCAGTGTAGGGGGCGTCATCGTGACTGTGTTTCCAGTGTAGGGGGCGTCATCGTGACTGTGTTTCACAGTATAAATTGGGTCTTTATACACGAAAATATCTAGCTTTCTTTTCAATTTTAGAACAAGTGTCCCTCACACGAGGATGATCATATTTGAGGGTCTGTGGCATCTAATCTCTTTCAAAGAAGAGATTTCTTATCAAATGCATAAATGTTATATACTATCTAAATATTTTCCACAATACAGTGTAGACTCGACTGGTAATGTCTGTACTGCAGTGTCCTCATCCTTCCATATCTCGTGGAGTTGTAGTAATTAACCCAGACAGTAGGGGGCGTCATCGTGACTGTGTTTCCAGCGTTGGACTCGGCGCTGCAGTTTCAGAGCGGCCTGTCTGAGATGAGAAAGGTACTTAACTCAACACTATAATCATTAACATAGGATTATCTCTGCTCAAATCTATGAAATTAAATCTTCAATATCTCCTATCTGTCCATCGATATTATGCACTGTATTTGTGTTGCCGTCATGGAAGGGAAATGGCACAGTGAATCACCTGGAGATGTTCTTGCAGTAGAGCATGCTGATGGACCGCAGATGTGGACAGCTGCACAGGAGGAAAGAAGGAGTGCGGTCAGTCAGGAGAGGACAGCTGCTCACGTCCAGCTCCCTCAGGAAGTGACCAGCCCTGGTTAGATACTTCACTGCTGTATCTGTCATCTGATGCAGCAAAATATAGTTTCAGCTATTATGTGATATTTACCTTTACCATAGGCCTATATTGCAGAGTCCAATGATCTGAGTGCACTAGTGAAAATACTTTTTTTTTGCATTTTCTAATTCAGGGGTTTTCAAACGGGGGTCCGGGACCCTCAGGGAGCTACAAGGGTTATACACGAAAATATCTAGCTTTCTTTTAAATTTTAGAACAAGTGTCCCTCACACGAGGATGATCATATTTGAGTGTCCGTGGCATCTAAAAGTTTGAAAAGCCTGTTCTCATTGAATGCATTTTACAAATCATATTATCAGCATAACAATTTGAGTAAAGTTGAATTTCGAACATTTGATTATTTGATTAATGACCTTGAAATATGTCTAATCCTAAATTTTTTTTTTTTTTACATATTTTATATGTTCTGGTTTGAATTTTAAAGCTCCTCCCCCTCAACTACGTTCAA
The DNA here is from genome assembly GCF_963993115.1 of Abramis brama. Taxonomy (NCBI): domain Eukaryota; kingdom Metazoa; phylum Chordata; class Actinopteri; order Cypriniformes; family Leuciscidae; genus Abramis; species Abramis brama. The sequence goes on along the minus strand of NC_139982.1, from coordinate 21,742,040 downwards.
CATTCCACATTTTGGCTGCGTCTGAAATCGCATACTTTGATTCTAGACTTACTACATTCGCCATGTTGTCACTGTCATGTGACCTACCAGCGTCAGTTGTGTGGCTTCACTGCCATTCACAAATCCTCTCCCGTGGCCTCATGGGATAGTAAAGTGTCCATTGCATGCGCACTTCACAATCTCGCCGGAAGTTGTAAGTCATCCGGAAGCTACTGTTTTATGAGTACTGTGAATTCAGACATACTACTCTTGTCACATACTGTTTTTCGCCTACTATGTAGTAGCGAAGTATGCAATTTCGGATGCAGCCTTCGTTTTTCGGTTAATTAAGTGCATCATCCGGGTATTTTAAGTGTACTTTTCCTACTTGAAATTTTCAGTGTGAACACACTAATCGCACTATTTATACTACAAAATGGCATAGAATAGTGCACAAGTACTCGAACTGGGACGCACTTTTTGTTCATCTGTTAATTGTTTCCTGACTAACTACTTTGTGCACTTATTATTCTTTCAAGATTACTGATTTAAAGTAGTACTTTAGGGCATCCAGCTATTCTGACTGTGGCAATGGTCCTGCAGAAGAAGAAAAGGGCTTTGATCGCACGATCAGACAGACACACACAGTGACACACATCCAAAAGCTCCAGACGAGGACATTGTCGGCAAAACATCTGCACAGAAACAAAATTATGTCACATTAACTTTTCCATAAACGGTAATCAGATTGCAAATTCCTGGCAAGCCTTACATTTATGCACAATGGAGTGATAATAAATGTAAGCCAAACCTTTATTCCATTATCTGTAATGAAAACACACTCATTTGCAGTCAGTTTTCTCAGACTGTGATTGGCCCCCAGAGCTACCAGTCCCTGTGAAAGACACATCTTTAATATAATTTAATATAATAATGCTAGAAATACTTCTAATAATGTTTTGACTACAGCTGTAAAAGGATTATCTGTGATAAATGATATACTAAGTATACTTTGTCATGTATTTTGCAGCCAGTGATGTCCAGAGAGACCAGAGAAGCACATTTGTCCAGACACTCAAAGCCATTATCTGTCAGGTTCTCACAGAAACACACGGCCAGGTGGGTCAGATTGCTACATCTGGAAATGAATTTTACATTCATACAGTCACTCTATAAGAAGGATTTTATGTAAAAAGAGTGCACTGTCTGTAAGTGTTAACTGTTTTCACCTCTGAGTTATTCTCTTCAGAGACAGGTCAGTAACTTTTGGGCAGTAAGAAAGATCAAGCTCTCGCAGTTCAACAGCAGATGGTCCTTCAGTGATGTAATAGATTCCCATATCAGTCACCCTAGATTGGGTAAAAAACACACAAAAATTGAATGCATTTTTATAGAATCTGAAATGCATGTCAAGAATGAAACCAAATATTAAAGATTGAGGGAGCCAATGTAAAAGTTTAAGAATCAGTTGTATGGAAATCCTGAATGGAAAGGTGAAATATTTATCTTTTGAAGTGCCACCCTGATTGTATGAAATCCTATCTATTTTTTTTCTGCTGTATGTAGCAATGAAAAATGATTTTTTTAAAATGTTTTGCAGACTTTTTCCCCTTTTGAATTTTGTGGAGTGCCACCCTAAGGCTGTGTGTCGACCAAAGCATTTTTTCCTTTGACCAGCATATTTTTTTCTGTTTAATAATTCAGAATTCTTTAGTTTTTTGCCCATTTTTTGTTGTCTCACAGCACAGAAAAAAACGTAGTGTCTATTTACACTAAGAGCAAATAGCCCGCCTTGTTGGCAGAAGCTATTTACACTTACTCCGCACACTAACGTCTGGTTGGGCCAGACAAAATTACGAAAGTCATTGGATTGCCAACAGTAGCAATGGTGTAGGGCTAAAGTTTTGAAGCAAATCGACCCGTATTCGAATCCGTCTTTTGTCGAACTTTCTCTACTCCCTTTTCCCATTATATATCAGATAAGAAAGGCATTGATTTTCAATAAAAATGAAGAAAATATTCAAAAAGTGAAAATAAAGTGTCTAACATGTTTAATAATAAAGTGTTTATCAGTTAGGGTTAGGTGTAGGAGGGTTTTATTGTCCCAATAAGGCGGCATCCATTAAAAAGTTTTAACAAATATAATAATTTACACTGTTATTATTGCATACCGTTTAATGTACAACAACACTGAGTTGCTGTCACTAGTATAACATCTTTCTACTATTTACACTTATTGCAAAGAAAATACTGCTATTTTTAGATAGTGTAAATAGAATTTAATGCTATTTTCACTTAGTGTAAATAGCCACTGCCGAAAGAAGAAACACTGTGTTTGCATTGTTCTATATATTCACGTCGGTGCAATGGCTTCTCTCACTTGATACAGCCTGAGATATTTAGGTTGCACAGTTTTGTCAGACTTCCTAAAGACTTCAAGCTGGCATCAGTCATGCGAGGACAGTCGGACACATGGACCTCAGTGAGTTTCTGAGAGCTCCGGCACAGGGCCTTCAAGCTGCTGTCTGTCATTCGCTCATTACCTGAAACGCAGAACACACAGTTTCTGTTTTACTAATTTAGCCTTTCTAGCCATGCCACATTATTTGAGCACACAAATACAAACCTTCTATTTGGATCTTGGTGAGGCTGATCACTTCCGCTATTGTTTTGAATGCCACATCAGATAGAAATGGCGAATCCAATAGGGAAATCACAGTCAGCACACGACATTTAGACACTAAGACCTTGCAACAAAGAAAAACAACAATCACCAATTCAAAATTAGTGTCTAATAGGTGTTGTCATATTTTCTGTACATATAACACACACTGTACCTCCACACAGGTGTCAGTGAGGGTGGGCAGGTCATCTAACACAATCTGTTGAAGTGAACTGCAAGCCTCAGCGACATATGTAAATCCATCCACAGATATCTGTAGAGTGGAAAAAAATAACTTTTCTAACATTTATATAATGCAATTCATTTGATCAATCTTTATTCTGATTTATTTCTATAAGCAGCAAAAAGTACCATGATAGCTACCACTTGGATACAGAAGTAGGCTACTACACTTCAAAAAATGATATGATCAATAAGTTATCACAATATATGTTTTTACATTGCTTTTATGCAATTTTTAAGTTATACAAGATTCAAATAATTTTTTTAAGTCAGTTTAATGTAATTTAAGTTGAAATCACTACAGCGTATGGAAATACTATGTTTAATTGGACGTGTGCCATGGTATTCTTTGAGGTACAACATAAATATCATGGATAAATCACTAATAAAAGTACCATGGTAATACTGATTCTGTCCATTATTGCGAATTATTGTGACTAAGTAAGAACCGTAACATGCCGCATCAAAATTATGGTATGCGCTAATCATTTTTTTATGAGACATACTCTGACGGAAATAATAAATATAACAGAAATAGCCGACAAATGATACAGTTCAGTGGAAAGAATTCTTGCTTCTTATACAAAAAAAAAAAAAATTATTCTGTCCAATAAAGTTGCTGATTTTATTTTTAAACAATTCATAATTATTAACCAGTAAACTATAAACGTTTAATGACAGTATTTTACCCAATTCTTCCATATGTCATCACTTTGAAGAAATAGTTACCCACGTTTTTGTGGGGAATTGGAGTGTTTTGGATGGACTTTTCTAATTTTGTAAAAAGGAATTTATCCCAAAACTATTAGTCTATTTTTAAATAGATCCATTTCATATTACATTTATTATTTTATTACTATTCCTTGCATAACTGCACATTTTACATTCATAAATGTACATTTTCAAAGAAAATGCCTTCTTTAAATTCAAAAATTACTTGTAAGACTCATTAACGGTGTAATACTTACAATTGAACACACTTTAGTTCATTTTAGAATTTCATGTAGGCCTATTGTAACTTTTTTTTTTTGCCTTTTTGTCCTTAAAAAAATGGGACAACACTTTACAATAAGGTTTCATTAGTTAACTACTTCAGTTAACACGAACTAAGAATAAACAATACTTCTACTGAATGTATTAATCTTAATGTTCATTTTAACATTTATTAATAGATTATTCAAATCAAAAGTTGTATTTGTTAATGTTAGTTAATGCACTGTGAACTAACATAAACAATGAACAACTATTTTTAATGAACTAACATTAACAATGATAAATAAATACAGTAATAAATGTATTGTTCATTGTTAGTTCTTGTTAATCAATACATTAACTAATGCTAACAAATGAGACCTTATTGTAAAGTGTTACCAAAAACAATAATGCTATCAAATAACACCTTATTGTGAAGTGTTACAGTTGCTACGATAAACGCATTGTTGTGATGTTTGCACTGTTTTGGCAGCAGAGCAGTGAAACGCAAGAAAGCTTTCTCTGTGAACCGCCTGTAAATATGAACTAATATTACTAGTGTGCATTTCCTATAGGCTATGTGTCAACTCTAACCTGAGAACAACCGGAGAGGTCTAGATGACTGAGTCTGTGACAGCCTTTCCCTGTGGTCAGATACTGCAGGCCTTTATCAGAGAAACCCATGCAGTGTGCCAGATTCAGAGACCGCAGCGTCACACAGCATCTTATAAACAACAGTCAGTTCCAGAACTATACAAATACAGTTATATCTGTGTAGGCTACTGAGAAACATATAAGTTTGTACCTTGAGAGGACTCTTATAGTGCCATTAGTAATATGAGTAAAGGCCAGATTAAGATAGAGGAGAGAGTGACATCCCTCTAAAATCATCTTCATATTTTCATCCTGTCGAGATTGTTTCCAAACAAAAAAAGGTGTTAGATTGATAAGCAGCAGCAAAATCTATAATCACAACGTGTTTGTTTTCTACTTGCATTAAGATTTTGGCATTCGCTCAGATTGAGTTCTTGAAGATTCCGGCATTGACCTTTGAAAATAAAACACATGCAAGATCCTTATCATATCATTGATCAAACTGAAAATGTGTGTAATTTTAGACTGATAAAGTAGTTTTACTGATGCGTCTGAAGCTCGGGCCCTGCACCATTGTGCAACCGCACAAGTTCACAGAGATCACATAGACACGATGTGCCCGCAGTTTTCTCTCCACAGTCTGATCTGTGATCCAGCTGCCCTCAGGGGAGAAATCAATCTGTGGAAACACATTTTACAGATTATACTGGATATATATCCTTGTGAAAAAGAAGTGCACTTTAGCATACTTTTAAAAAGAGTATGCTTATTGCAGAAATAATATGTTTTACAAGAATTTACTTTAAATTGAAACTGAAACTGTAATGTTTCCGGTCACTTAATTGAATGTTATTTAAAATTAAATGAAAATGGTATACCTTGGCCCTCTAGTGGTTAAGAAACCAAACTGCATGCATGTTGCGGAAGAACATTGTTTTGGTTGTGCTTCGGCTCTGTGTGAGGCAGTGCGAATGAATATGGTTCTTTCTCATAACTAAAAAAGAGATTTTCCTACTGCTCATTTAACATAGGCTTAAGAGATATTACCAGTTTAGATGGAAAGGAGCTTACTAGCACATTACTTGGACACTACATCCTTGAAAATAAATTCCAGCGCTACAACAGCCCATAGTGAAATGATCCTTCAAAATAAACAATGAACTCTGTTAAAGAGCTACATATGGCAATTTATCTGTTTAAAAAAAAATACCGTACTCACCTGTTGAGTAAATTAAACTGCATCTCTCAATGTTTTTACAACATTTCAAACTTAGTTCTCGCCATCTCAGAAAGCCAAGCAAAGCCAAGAATGTTGATTCTTGATTTATTACGAGCTCTGTCAGCGCTTCTTTTTTAAACGGGCGATTCCCCGCAGGTTTGAGATTTAGCTGCTCCCTGACGACCTTTCTCTAGCTAACTTATGCCACTCCCACACAAGACAAAGTAACCGGAGCAACTTCTCTTTATTTACGGATAGCCCAGGGGTCGGCAACCCAAAATGTTGAGAGAGCCATACTGGACCAAAAAAAAAAAAAAAACATCTGTCTTGAGCCGCAATAAATTAAAAGCCTTATATAAGCCTTATAATGAAGGCAACACATGCTGTAAGTGTCTATATTAGCTTTAATAGCCCCCTAGTATCAAAATGATAAGTAGGCAACAAATACATAATGAGCATTCATGATTAAATGTTTATTTTCCCTGCAGCGCATCCTGGAGAGAATGACGCACCACGTGACTACTCTGCTGTACGATCGTGCTTTAAGTTTAACTTCCATTATAATTTTAATGTATTATGTTTCGTTTTATTTATTTGTGTATTATTTTTACAACATTGAAAAACTTTAACCCTTTCACACGTAAGTTTAAAATATTCTGACTGACCCCAATGTGTCACTTTATGGTTTCCATGGTGACGCGTCATTGCTTGTCACGTGACACACCGCAGCAACAACAGAGCTGAATGAATGATGATCTGCTTTTATGTCATTTTTCCTTTTGTATTCAAAATATTCACAAATTTGTTAGATATGGCATGAAATATCTGATATTCCGATTGTCAAATATATGCAAGTGGAAGTGTTTTGTTGTTTAAACACCTTTATAACGATCGCGTTAGTTGAGCTGTATGCGCGATGGGCGCCGCCATCTTAGTTTGTGCCGCAGACACAGTTCAGAGAATCGGATCTGTTGGATTTACAACACGTGAAATCATCCACTTCTCCCGAAATACATAAAAGCAAGTGGCTGGTGAACTGGGAGAAGAATAGAGTAAACTTTAAAGTTACTTACACAATGTTTATCTGATATGAATAAAACGTGTCTAATTATAATGGAAAGGATTATTATTGCCTCTTCCTTTAACATCAGTGTGTATTTTACAAACTCTAAATATATTGTTTTTTTTAGTACTTATATGTCTGAAACCTAAAATAAACATTATGTGGTTGAAAACACTGAAAAGTTGTGCTATATGACAGCTCTGAGCGCGCCTGTCTCTGGCTCAGCGCCAGCCAACGCGCGAGAGCACATTTGAATTTAGCAGTTGATCACGTCATGCACTGACCGTTCTAATCACACCGATGTGATCGTATGTGCGAAAGGGTTAGAATGTTTGTCATGTTTTTCCTCCTACAGAAATTATATTAAAACAAAAAATATTTTTTCCATTTTCATATTTTTGAAAAAGCTCCAGGGAGCCACTAGGGCGGCGCTTAAGAGCCGCATACGGCTCTAGAGCCGCGGGTTGCCGACCCCCGGGATAGCCTATGTGGAGACGCACGGGTGAGTGACGTATGTATGCAATTTTTCTTTGAAACCCATCCTGTCTGAAATATAAACACTTAGAAATATGCTTGAATCGAGACAAACACGTTTTGACTCATTATTTAAATTTAGTTAATTTTGAACAAAATGTTTTACAAGCCTACCATTAAATATGGTTGGTTACAGCCGAATGTACTGACAAGCATTTATGGTAAACTAAAATATACTTTAATGTATTTCTTATTTAAACGTGTATGTATGTTTAAATATATTTCTAATTACACTTTTGTAATGATGAAGTTGCAATTACCCTACATTTAAAATATAATAACTTGGTTTAGTATGTTAGTCAACACATCAAAATAAGTGTACTTCGTTAAAGCATGATAACAAAATATTATTAAAACATGATGATGTAAAATGTACTTTAAAGTAAAACTTTAATTTGACATTACAAAGTGCACTTTTTAAAAATGTGTCAAGAAACATGTAGTGACGAGCACTACAAGAGCACATTCAATACTGCTAAGTGCACTTGTTTTCCACAAGGATAGCTGAATTAAAGTGTTTAAGTGAGCTGCACTGACCTCAGTCCACAGTGAGCTGATTTGAGTGATCGCTTTCCAAGAATGACACACCTGAGCGCATTTCAGGAGGTCACGCACGCCTAGACATTGGAAGATCTGCACCAAATAGTTGATTAAAATCACAGTTGACTTGAAGCCAGTTATATAATGGTAACGTCACAGAGGTTAAGTGATACCTTAAGAGACAGCTTGTTAGGCAGCAGTGATAGTCTGTCCTGTCCGTTGCCCTGTGATATCTCTGAGTTCAGACTTTCTTGTATCTCTCTCTCTAGCTTCTGAACATACAGACATGCATAATACCTAAACATCTCATCAATTAAATGCATTTGTGTTACACACATTTTAATTTGAAAAACTACCTTAAAATATTCCTTTGTTCTTTTAGCTTCATGCACAACACGACGCCAAGTTGTAATGATGTTTCTGCAGTGAACAGACTCCTGTGCTTTCTGTAGTTTCCTCACAGCATCTGGATAACATAGGTAATGCCTTCATGTTACAATATTAATAGAGAACAAAATGGTGTTTAACTAGTTGGATTTCCTAAATATTCCAACTTTGAATGTAATCTGATGTAATATATATAGGCAGTAGCTTACCATTCTGCCTGTGTTTGCGAAAGCAAACCCACGCTGTCCACTTGATGAAAGCCTGTTTTATCCTTCTCTGTGTGTGATACAACTTAGCCTCTTCCATTCTCTCAAGGAGCCTGGCAGCATTCATTTTCTTCTTCGAAATATAACTCTTCCAACCCCTTTAACATGAGAAGTCAGACATTAGCCTAGTTGATACCGGCCCGGTGTTTTTTTGTACCCTCTTATGGTTCCATGAAGAACCTTTAACATTCCACTGCACAAGTTATTCGATTTCTTCACACTGAGAACTTAAGAACTGATCAATGAAAAGGTATTTGGGCAACCAAAAAATGGCATCACTATGTGAAAACCCCATTTTGGAACAATTACGAGTGGATCCAAAGCAGGTTTTGTTTGCTGTTGTGGCTCTTTTACAGTACAGTTTTGACACTCACATGAAACACATTCTGGTCATCTTGGTTCGATAACACGAGAACGCTTTCTCCAACGAATGTGACAGAAACTGTGAGAAAAAATGAATAAATGAGTTTTAGCAGATGGAGGTTTGATAGCTCAACCCTATTCGCTCTGAATAAAGAATACATTATATGAGATTTACCTGGCCGTCTTCTGAATTTCCAAAAATATCATACACGATGCTTCCTGCCAGTGAGAAGATTTGTTTGTCTTTGTCAATAAATGTGTGCCTAAAGAATTCAGAAACAATTTACATTTTTAGGGCTATTATCAGTATTATTTACTGTATTATACTGTTTAAAGCTTATAAACTTGATTTTACATCATCGTTTATATTCTAATGTCACAAATTATACACAAGCCCACATACCAGCAAAGCTCGAAATCCTGATCCTCTAGAATTGATAGGATCTTCTCTTCTATAAAGTGCAAAGGATCTTCAGGGCATGACACACATAACCCAGCAAGCAAAGCCTAGTTTAAATGCAAAATATAATAAATAGCATTAATAATCCTTTAAACTAATATATATATATCAACATTATTAATAAAATGTACATGTTATAAACAAATGAATTGGATTGTGTTCAGTTACACTATTTCCTTGGCTGGCTCATTCATTAACTAGATCATTAAATCACCTTGTAAATCTGAGGAAGTGAATGTTTAATGAAGTAGTCTCTCAATATTGGATCTGAATCTTGCCAAGAAGTCATCATAAAATCGATCGCAGTTGAAGAAGTAGTTTAATCATTTCCTGCAGTTAGTGCAACAATAACCTGAGACACCTGTAGCTTCTGTCAATATTTACATTCATGTTGCTTGGTGACCTGAGCAAGTGGTTGGTCAGATGAAAAAATCCACGGAGTATATGTGTAATAGCAAAAATACCTAGTTCGTAGTTTTCATATATTATCCACAAAACAAAGTCCAGACTTTACATTTATTGAAAGGCTTTGGGATATACTGGAGTAGAGTTAATAGAAGTGCTTGACTCTTGCATTATCAATACAATATCTTAATCAATACCAAAAATGTATGCACCTCTCGATGGAAATAACATCAAAACATTTATTTCCATCAAGAGGTGCATACATTTTTGGTCAAGATCATGTATTGGCAATGCAAGAGTCCAGCACTCTGTAAAGTCTCCTCCAGCACATCCCAAAGACTTGCCAATTCATGTGTGATAATTATTCATCATGCTTCCTCCCAACCATTCTTTCACAATTTGAGCCTGAGGAATCTTGATATTGTCATTCTGGAATATGGCCATGTGTCTTCCTACATGGTTGTTTAAGAAATGAAAAGCTACACACTCCATAAATTGGGGTAACGGGTTAGAAGAACTGTCGCCAAACATGCTAGAAACACAATAATCACTGCAATAATGATCCAAGCATTGACTCTTAAGTATTTTCCTATTAAATCCAAACAGCGACACTTTTTTGGCCAGGCATTTTTTTGGTTTTCAAAAATGTGAAATTATTCTTTGTTTATGTTTTTTGTTATTTGTTATATATTTTGTATTTGTTGTATATTTGTTATATATTAGCTAAATTCATTCATGAACGCAACTCCGCGAAACGTTTTGGTCGTCCACTGATGCAATAGGCGGCAACGCGCTGAGGAACCCGACGAGTATAATGTGACCAGGAAGTGGGTGCATCTTTATTTATCCTGTCGGACAAGAGCCATGTGTTAACAATTTCTGTATGAAATTGCGCATATCGCAGAATGGGAGATGACAATGTCATAGCCCGGCTCGGCAGCATGAAGGCTCTGTTGGGGATTGTAGCAGGAGCCGGAGCTTCATATGGCATTTATAAACTAGTCGTTGGTCGTGCAGGAGACGGAGGAGTGAACAGAAGAAAGTCTGCTAAAAGTGTGACTATTCAGCCCGGGAGTTTAATGGACAAAGTCTCTGGATTTAAAGTTGTCAGTAAGAGTGATAATCTGGATCCGTGTGCGGAGACTGAATCTAGTAAGTGACATTCAAATGTTTTTTATGATGTATATTATGAAAGTAAATACTGACAGCTCTATGTAATTTTACAATATTTGTTTTAGAGTCAAACACATTGCATTGATTAAATATGGGGAGTTTGTTCATTTAGTTGTCTCAGGTTCTTGATATTTTCATACAAACATATTCTTTGCTTCTTTTTTTTTTTCTTTTTTTCTCATAAGGTGATATTCACTCAAAATCTGCTGCCAGCCTGGAGCCTCGACATCTGAGCATGCTTCTCTCTCTTCTGCAGAGCAGCCCAAACCCAGAAGAGAGGAGAAACGTTCTCGTAACCTTAGGAAATGCTGCTGCCTTTACAGTAAACCAGGTCATCTAATGGTTTGGCATCTAGACATTGTGCATTATTCTTACATTTTGCAGAAGAGTAAAAAAAAAAGCTCTCAAATTGCAGTTGATGTATCATATTTACAATAAATTTTTGCTTTTCTTAAATAGGATCTTCTACGAGAATTTGGAGGTCTTCACATCATAGCAGGCTTCCTCTCAGACCCTTCATCTGAGATCCGGGTTCAGACTCTAAACGCTCTGAACAATTTAAGCATGAACATCCGCAATCAAGAGCAGCTGAAGGTATTGCAAATACTTTATAGATTTTATTATATAGGCTTTTTTGTATTATTTTGTTATTTCGGTACGTGCCTGTTGCTTTTGAACCAGTGTTTGTTGTTGTTAACTAATGTTCAAAATTGTTTTTGTTGATTAAAATAAAACTGAAATAAAATAAAATATAAATAACAGATGAAAATCTTAAACTTAAAATCTTTAAAAAAAAAAAAAACGAAGGAAAATTCAAAAAAAGTTGAAAATAAAAATGTTAAAAACTAGAAATTAGTGCTGTCAAATCGATTGATCACTATTAGCCGCATCTAACATAAGGTTTATGTGTATATATATATATATATATAGTGATTAATCTATTTCACAGCACTAATAGAAAAACACAAAAAATATATATAGAAAAAAAGTTCATAAAAATGACATAAGTACAAAGCGAAATGACTAAAACTTGAATGAAGTTTAAAATAGAAAATAAAAGCTAATTCAAATAATTAATAAATGTTATATAAATAATACTAAAATAGCATGTTCTTCCACACGTCTCTGTTGTTGTTCAGATATATATCCCGTCAGTGATGCAGCTGATTGAGATGTCACCGGTGAACTCTGACCTTCAGCTGGCAGCGCTCCGATTACTCACTAATCTGTCAGTCACCGATAATCACCAGCATCTGATGAAGAATTCCATCACCCTCCTCTTATCGCTGCTCGTAGTGAGCAACGAAGTCCTACAGGTGATTTTGGATTAATGAGTTAAATGATATGTGTACACAATCAGATTTATTGAATATTTAATCTGTTCCTGCAGATCCAAGTCCTGAAGGTCCTAGTAAATCTTTCCTCCAATCCAGATCTGATGGACGATATTGTGCAAGCTCAGGTGAACAAATTTGTCTTTTATGCTTTCATTTTTTTGTAGGTGAGATCCAGTGCACTGACTTTTCTCTCATGCCAACACAATATGATTATTAATAGATAACCCTATAAATAACTCTCTTGGTTGCTGGGTGTCCTAGTTTGTCCCATTGGCTTCCTGTTGATGCCTAGATCTATTTTAAGACCAGTCTGGGGCCATGATTTAGTTTAGACCTGCACGATTTGGGGTGGCAAAAAATCTAATAATAAAAAAAGCTTAAGGTTTGCTGTGCTTGTTTGTAGGGCTTCATAATATTACCAAAGATTTGTGATTATATATCAAGTAGGGCTGAAACATAATGTTTATTTAATAACGCACCTGTCAATTATGTTAAATCGCCCTGGTGTTATGGACGACGTCGCCATCTTTGATACTGTCGGTTTTGTTACCCGAGTTCAAATGATGTTGTGACTTCAGCACTTCGTTCATACAGATATGTATTCAAACAGCTATTTTAATCTGCCGAATGAACAAAACATTTCAAGACTCACACCTGTTAGCAAATGCTGTTGTCAATTAACAGTCACTGAACGCAGCCATTATGAACATTTCTGATAGATGCCTTTTAATTCTTGGTACTTCGTTTTTTATGTTGGGAATTTTTTATTCGTAAAGTATGAGAAAAGGTTTGAATAAATTGTTGAAAGAAAGATTAATGGCAGTTACAGTTATTATTTATTGGCATAACTACAGGATTAATCAACTAATCAGAAAATAATAAATAAAATAATCATGATTAATTGACTAATCTGGAAAAATAATCAATAGATAAATTGATCAATAAATAATTATTTCGTATGATTATAATTATTATTAAATAAAAAAATATTTATCAAAATAAGAAATGTTTTGATTATAATTATTACTAAATAGAAATATTAAACAAAATAAGAAATTTTGAAAGATTAATGACAGAAGTTACGGTTATTATTTATTTGCAATTTAACTAAAGGATTAATCAACTAATCCAAAATTAATCGTAAAAATAGTTGATAGATTAATCGACTAATCAGAAAAATATATATAATTTTTATAATTATACTAAATTATAATTATTACTAAATAAAAAATCTAACAAAATAAGAAATAGTTTAATATTTTAAGAAATATTTAAAAAAGAGGAATACATTTTTTTTAAAGAAATATAATAATAATAATATAATAATGTTATGGCTGTCTTTCTTCATTTTCAAATGTTAAACCATCATTAAACTTTTATTTTAGTGGAAAGCGGCAGGAAGTGCTTCTCTCTGAGGCACGCATATATACTTTATTTGTGATTAAATAAAGTCTTTTTTGTGATTTCGTTTTTTTAAATTTTTTTAGCTTACTTTAGTTCTTCTATTGTTAAGAGCTTATGTATTTGCACACACTCCTCCAGTTACTTGTAAATCTGTTCACAGGCTCCAGCCTCCTTGATTTTGTTGTTTGACGGCTGCACTAGCACATCTGTTCTCCTCCGCCTGTTGTTTTTCGTGGGGAACCTGCGTGCGTGGAGACCCTCGGCACAGGTGGCTGAAGCTCTGAGGACGAGGCAAGACTCTCTGTACTGTGTTCTACTGGACAACTCCTCTCAGCTTCACCGTAAGCTTCCCCTGCTGCTCTCACATCCAGATGAGGAGGTGAAGATGCAGGTGGCCAGGCTCCTCACATAACCTCTCACAGAATACATCTCCTGTCCTTCTGTGTTCACCTACTGAAACGTTCAGGCTCAGCACTAACAAACTAGCATTAATTCCTTAGTGGAGCAGTGTTGATATCTGCTGGTAGCAGCCACTTGGTGGGCCATCACTATCCTCTCAAAATGTTGGAAAATGGACAAGAAATGACTCCCTCAGGTTATTTGAGAGATGTTCGTTCATATAATAGACATTTGTGAACACCACGAATCTCCTTTGAGAACCTTTGAGAACATCTCCACTGCCAAACGTTTACTTGCCAAGTGAATGCATCTTACAAGCTTGCAGGTATTTTCTCTGACCACACTAAGTGCTTTGGATGCCCAGATTAGTGGTGGAAAGGACTCTGCATGTGTTTAGAAATGTTAAAGCCTTGAAAAAAAGCCTTGTTAAAGCCTTTATTCAGTGCTGCCTAATGCAAGTGAAGTTTACCATTGAATAAAGGTTATTCGGGTTATGCTGAGGTAGATCCAGGAACCTTATTTTTACAGAATCTGCATTGATTGTACTGTGATTTTGTTTTCTGATGCTTGATGATGAGATTAACATATTTAATAAAGGTTATTTCATGTTGTAAGGCAATTATAAAAACAATGGTTGCTTCACAGTTTAATGTTTGCTTTCACATTATTTTGGAATGCTTTCTGGCTTGTATGTCAGGTTTGTGAAACTTCTTTAAAATAAATATTTAAGTTTTAATAACCTTTGTTTATTGAATTCGTGCTCTTGAAGACCATCTACATCTTCATGTTTGTTTTTAATGCAGAGAAATAACTTTCATTATCTCTTGAATCGCAGCTGTGTTTGAGAACAACATTTCCCACTAATCTTAGCAATTCATCCAGGGTTGCCATGTCTGCTTATAATAAGCGAATTTGTGCTATCAAATCGAATCAAGCGCTATCTGTGTGTTTTTCAGTATTACGGATTGTATGAGAGTGTTCAGAAATATGGAAGCTTGTTTCCACCACAGAATGAAAAGTAAAAAAGGTAAGGTAACTCGCACTTATTTTTTTTCATTATAGTTTTTAGTTTATATGTTTTTTCTTTTCTTTTTCTTTTTTTAGAATTGTGAGATATAAACTCGGAGTTGTGAGGGGAAAAGTCAGAACTGTGAGATTTTTTTATTTATTATTCCATAGTGGAAACAAGCTTCTATACAGAGAGTTAAAAAAAAAAAAAACGGGGTACCTTATTTTGGGTTTGTTTTGTCCAGACCTATCGGCTGATTTTTCTAGCGAGATCTGGCAACACGGTCGCTCAGCGTAAGTGCGTTTGAATCACATGAAACGTATTACATACTGAAGAACTGCGAACTGTCATATCATTCGAGACTGCGTGGATTGACAGAGAAGACAATGTGTTGAAATGACAACGAATATAGAGACACGAAGAAGGAAACTCGACATAAAAAATCAAGGTAAACAATAACACAAAGACAGACCATTTTATGTAAACGACAGTATTAAAGTAAGTTACTAAAAGAATCCACTGACTTGAATTGTCAATAGTGCAATGCATTATTTTACTACAGCAGACAGTTGCACATTTGCTCCAATTAAATCGGACTTTTGATATGAACTGGATGTAACGCGACGAATAATTCAAGTGAAGTGAACAAGGAATGCATGTCCATTGCATTTTACATCAATGGGTCAACTTGTATTGTGATTTATCCTGGACATAAATGAATCAGGATTTCTTAAGAAAGAATTGCTTCTAATGCACTTGCAGTCAGTCAGGGTTCTGTTGTGAAATCGTTCTGAAACCGCATTTGTCCACACTTCCCCATTTACTATGCATTATTTCCTCTCTGTGCTGTGGTGTGTCTTTGGATGTATCTGAATTAACGTGTTGATGTTGGCACGCAAATTTATGTGTAAAAACATTCATTGAAATACTGCATATTCGATATACAGTGACCTAAAAAGTATTTGGACACTTTGGGTTATAGTTCACCCAAAATTTACTGGCCCTCATGTTCCAAACCTAAAGTATCTTTCTTCTGAGCACAAAATAATATATTTTAAAGAATGTGGGTAACCAGACAGTTGACGGTAGCCATTGACTTCCATAGTATTTTATTCCCACTATGGAAGTCAATGGGGTCCGTCGCCGTCAACTGACTGGTTACAACATTCTTCAGAATATATTTTTTTGTTGTTGTTGTTCAGCAGAAGAAAGAAACTCATACAGGTTTGGAACAACTTGAGGGTGAGTAAGTCATGACAATTTTTTTTTTTGGGTGAACTATCCCTTTAAGTCACATTTAAAAATTTAAGAATATCATTGGATTACATAACAAAATATAACAAAATTGGCATATTAATACTTAATAATAAACCATTCCATGATTTCATCTAATTCCTCAGATCCTCCAGAGGACCATGATGGAGTTCATCTGCCTGGCTCTGGCTGTGACAGGGTTTGTGTAGCTCACGTTCATTCAGAAGCCAGCGATGGTCCTGCTCAGTCCTGTTTACAGCAAACAAGCGCCTCCTACACACCTAAAAACCAACAGAGAAGTGAGAGCCCATATACACTTTGCATAAAAGCAAGGGGGTTTTTCTGAACTGGTTTGAGACTTTTTAATGCCACTACCTCTTCTTTTTTCAGCATGCAGCTTTGGTGATGAAATACGCGATGAAAACCCGTGCAAGACCACCATAAGTGCTGAAAACGAAGTAGAGGCCCAAAAACTCGCAAATAATTATAAGGTAACTGTACACTGAGCACATATGTCTAGTTTCATTTAGCGTAATGTTGATGCTGATGTCGTTCTGTCCTCTTTATTTAAGTTTGGATTCAGGAAGTGGAAGAGTCACGTGACAGAACGACCCTTTGAGTACAGGTCGGACATTGTGAAGGAGCTTTACTCTGAGCTGAACGTTATCAAACCTTACTCAGGTTAGACCGAGCTCTTCTCATTTCCTGTAGTGCATGTACAGTATCAGTAAAAGGTTTGAACATGCCTTCTCGTTTGTATTATTACTTTTATTTGAAAATATAGAAAATAAAGCAGTAGAAACTATTAAAATTCTTAAATTATTAATTACATTTATTATAAATGATCATATTTATACTTGCACTGTATATTTCAACCAAAAAACAATTTAATGTAATACTTTTTTTATTTCTCATGCCTTTGATATTACATCTAGGTAATATTGTAATGTTTTATTATCATGATTTTTTGATGCAAAACTAAAGCAAATCCACTAATTAGAGAAATGTGGCAGTACATTCATTCGTTCCCCTTTACTGTAATGATATCAGTCTTTTTTATTCTCGGGTTTCAGCAGGTTCATTGTTCACCTGTGGCAATGTTCTCTACGTGTTTCTGTTTGGCTGGTGGATCTCTCTGGTTTATGTTTTTGTTGGTGTCCTAATGTTCCTCACAGTTTTTGGCATCCCCTATGGTAAGAATTGGTCTAAATAAGTATCAACACATTTTGTTGCCTTTCCCTGGATCACAAAGGTGCCACTTTCTTGTCTCAGGGAATCTCTGCTGGAGGTTGTCCTGCTATTTTCTGTGGCCATTTGGGAAATCAATCGCAAAGGTTGTGTTTCGTTTTATATCCAAATGATATTTGTATGTTTGTGTACTGATCTTTTCATGGAGTCTTATGACAGCTCTACACACACAGACTCGTTTCTTTTGCCTGCTCCATGAAAATCAGGCTAATACTGCATTCATCACAAGCCTTTTCATGGATTTCTTGTGGTTTGGAAGGATGTTGAACCCGATGTTGCTGTTTTCAGGCCAGTGTCTCTGTGCCAGTGTACAGTGTGAAGATCCTCCAGGATAATTCCACTCTAGAGGCAGAGGAGAACACAAAGCCTTCCTCTCCTCTCCTGCTGCCCACAGCTGTGGAGAAGACCATACAAGAGCCCACAAGAAGTCCACAGGACCACCACTACTGGGTGAGAAGAGTGAAACAGATATTAGATCAAATGTTATAGTAACATGCTATCAAATAAATATATTAGTATTATTATAAATGAAGCCTGTATTACATCATTTATTAATTAAGAGACTACATATATTATTTGTACCACCATTATATATCTATATTATTTTGACACCACCAGACTATTTTAGTGAAATACAAATACGCTAATAAGTGATTAAAATGGTTAAGAGCTAAAAACCAAACAAAAGATTTCTGTTTCAAATAAACGCTGTTCTTTTGAACTTTCTGTTCATCTAAGAATCCTGAAAAATATCAGGGTATCAGGATTTCAACAAAAATATTGAGCGGTACAACTGTATTCAACATTGATAATAATAAGAAATGTTTCTTGAGCAGAAAATCAGCATATTAGAATGATTTCTGAAGGATCATGTGACACTGAAGACTGGAGTAATGAAGCTTTGTATCACAGGAATAAATTACATTGTAGAATATATTAAAATAGAAAACAGTAATATTTTTCACAATATGACTGTTTTAACTGTATTTTTCAATCAAATTAATGTGAAATAATTTGAAAATTCTTCCATCAAATAAAACATTAAAAAGTTGTATCAACTCCAAACTTTTGAACGGTAGTGTATATAATTATTGTATATTTTTTCACCACTAAAATAGTCTGATGGTGTAAAATCTATAATTCTAACCTTGAGTTATTGTTGCAGGACTGTATCATCTGTCCTTAATTGAGACTATTACCTCACAATACACCATTTCTAGCATTTGTATATTTTTCCCTTTAGATTTTGTACTGATATCACTAGATTCCAGCTTTCCCATAATGTGGATCTCATATGATTTCAGTGGCGCTTGAGAATATATGCATGGCTGTTTGTGGGTTACCCTCTCCTCGTCGTCACACACTCTGTATTGTGTCTGATCTCCTGGCTGCTGGTTTTCACCATTCCTGTGGCCAAGATGAGCGCCAAGACCTTACACACCATCCTGCTCATGCCCCCCGAACACATTCACATCAGCCACGCCACGGAGGTGAGAGCACTGTACTATGATTATGAAATCCACTGAGGTTTTGCCATGTGTGAATTAATACTGATTAAAACCGTGTATCATATGTGCAAATTTAACCGATTTTTATTCTTATTTTTTAGGCTCAGGAGAATGAAGACCAAGTCGTTCTATGCTGCTACCATGCTGTGAATCTCTACTACTATAAATACACAGTGGATGGGATCAATGTTTTTGCTGTCAGTATCCTATATCAAACTAAAGTTTAAATCTGTTATCCTTCAATGCTGATATTCAGAAACCATGTCCAATGTCCAAAAGTCTCTTATGCTCAACAAGGCTGCATTTATTTGATCAAAAATGCAGTAATATTGTGAAAAAATATTTGATGTATTAAAATAATTGATTGCATTTTCAGCATCATTACTCCAGTCTTCAGTGTCACATGATCCTTCAGGAATCATTCTAATGTGCTGATTTGATTCTCAAGAAACATTTATTATTATTATCAATGTTGAAAAACAGTGCTGCCTTATATGTTTGTGGAAAAAGATTTACTCTTTACTGTTTTTTTTGCCATTTTCCTTACATTGAGTTACTTTAGATCTCTTACCATTAGTTATAGTGGCACTAATAATTGGTTACGTGGACAAAACAAACCAGTTTGCCAGCTCAGAGGTCAAGTTCGCCACAGCAATCAGCTCCATCATTCCACTGTCATATTATATTGGCATGGGCATTGCAAGGTGAGCGGTTACTCCAGCACAACACCAGAACTTCACCAATAGCTTTGAGATCAACATTAATGCAGTATCTAATTGCTGATCTCTATTCTCAGTATTTCCGCTCAGAGTAACTTTGCTGTCGGGGCCGTGGTGAACGCAACATTCGGTTCCATCACAGAGCTGACCTTTTACATCACAGCATTGCTCAGAGGTCACCACCAGGGCAATAAGTGCCTGCAGGAGATAGTGAAGGCGGCTCTTACTGGAACCCTGCTGGGCTGCATCCTCTTCATACCAGTATGTCATCCGTTACTATGGAAGCTTGATTCCACCATGGAATAAAAAAATTAAAGAGGTAATCTCATAATTCTTACTTTTTTTTTCTCAGAATTCTTACTGTTTTTCTCAGAATTGCGACTTTATATCCCACAACTCAGACTTTTAATTCAGTATCTTGAAATACAGACTTTTTTGTTCATATAATTAGGAATAAATAAAGGTAATTTAAAAAAAAGCAAGGGAATTGCTACTTTTTACTTTTTAAATTTAGAATTGCAAGAGAAAAGTAAGAATTGTGAGATATAAACTTGTGAGATATAAACTCAGAATTGGGGGGAAAGTAAGAATTGTGAGATATAAACTCAGAATTGGGGGGAAAGTAAGAATTGTGAGATATAAACTCTGCTCCGCGATGTATTTTTCACTGCGTGAGAGCGTGGAGTGGCGTGCGAGCGGCGTGGCTTGTCGGACATAGCAACAGTAACTAAAGGGGGCAGGTCTTTGCTATATGGTCAATTCAGACCTTTATTCTCAGAATAGTTTATAAACTAAAACTTAGAATTGTGAGAAAAAAAGTCAGAGTTGTAAGATTAAATTAATTTTTTCTCCAAATTGTGAGTTTATATCTCACAATTCTGTCTTTATAACTCAGTTGCGATTTTATATCTCACAATTCTAAGAAAAAAGTCAGAATTGCAAGATATAAACTCTCAATTCTGACTTTTTTTCTTGAAACAGCGAATTTATATCTCTATTGATATCTCTATCTATCTCTAATTATGAGTTTATTTCTCAGAATTGTAAAATATAGCCTAAACTCTGAATTGAGAGGGAAAAAAAGTCAGAAATGTGGCAAACTTCACTATGGAAGAGGATTAGGGCCAAGCAATAATAAAAAAAAAAACCATTTCGAGATTAAAGTCATTATAATGCAAGATTAAACTCGTTAAATTTCGAGAAAAAAAGTCGAAATACAATCTTGAGAATAAACTCATTAAATTTCGAGAATAAAGTCGTGTTTCGAGAAAAAACTCGTTAAATTTCGAGAAAAAAGTCGAAGTAATCGTGAGAATAAACTCATTGAATTTCGAGAATAAAGTCGTTGTGTTTCGAGAAAAAAAGTCTAAATGAAATGTAGAGAATAACGCATTCGATCAGTGTTCATTGCATAGCCTACTGATTTCAGCCTCATCGAGGTTTCGTGGTTTCCCAGGATACCATAAGACGCATTATTAATCGTTGTTGGTTGTGTACGCCTCCATCTACAGAATGTAACGACTGTAACCATCTATACAGCCATTAATGGCAATGCCGTACGGTTTGAATTTATCATAGCTGTCCATATGCCAGAATGCATTTGGGCCAGCGCAAGTGTACTGGCGTCTTCTCCTTCGTCGAAATTCCACACCTTGAGGATCAACAAGTTTAATAATGCGTCTTATGGTATCCTGGGAAACCACGAAACCTCTATGAATTTTATGTTGGACAAAAGTGAGTACATCGCGCAAATTGGACTGATTTTTTCTTCTAAAAAGACCTAGCCGACCTAGACCTAAGAATGTTTTATTCTTTGTTACTGAAAGAAAGTCTAAAATATAGCTTGACTAAGTTATCCAACTCTGCCATGTCCTCTATCAGTAGGCTATGCAATGAACACTGATCGAATGCATTATTCTCTACATTTCATTTCGACTTTTTTTCTCGAAACACAGACTTTATTCTCGAAATTTACGATTATTTCGAGTTTTCTTTTCTCAAAATTTAACACGTTTTTTCTCAAAACACAATGACGTTATTCTCAAAATTTAATGAGTTTATTCTCAAAATTGTATTTCGAGTTTTTTTTCTTGAAATTTAACGAGTTTTTTCTCGAAACACAACGACTTTATTCTCGAAATGTAATGAGTTTATTCTCAAGATTGTATTTCGACTTTTTTCTCGAAATTTAACGAGTTTTTTCTCGAAACACAACGAGTTTAATCTCGCATTATAACGACTTTAATCTCAAGATGGTTTTATTTTTTTATTATTGCTTGGCCCTAATCCTCTTCCGTACTTCACAAAGTCACAAATAATCTTTTTATTTTTTTTTATTCTGTGGCGGAAACAGGCTTCCATACGTTATCTTACAGAGGATCTTAAATCTGCAAAGTGTGCAGTAGACGACTGTTATATCTGTGTCTGTCTCAGGGGATCTGTATGATAATCGGAGGACTCAGGCACAGAGAGCAGAGGTTTAACAGTCGCTCGGCGGGGGTCAGCTCCTCTCTGCTCTTCATATCAATAGGGGGTAAGATGAGTCGGCAGAAATCTGCTTGTTATTGCGCTTCTCTCCTGTAGTAATTAAAGGCAATGTGAAATGGCATTTAATGCGTAAGCTAATTCACATTCACAAAGAAAGGTTTATATATTTGCAAATAGCAATTCACAAACTCATAACCTTATTCATATTCACAAAATATGATTTGAAAATGCACAACCAAATTGTATTTTGTGAAATGCTGTTTACTTTTTTGTGAATGCGAATTAGTTTTAATCATAGCAATGAATCATATTTCATTAAATCAATACATTTTGAGACTATTGTAGCTCCATAATTTCCCACTGTGTTCTCTGTAGGAGTGTTTGCCCCTACACTCTTCTCCAAAGCCTATGGGAATCTAGTGTGTGAGGACTGTACCAACTCTACAGGAACCAACAGCAGCGGATCCTTCATGTGCAAAAACTGCCACTACGACCTGGTGAGATTTCAAACATGCGTCACGTAGAAATTTAAAACAGTGAAACATCAAGCCATTTTCTGCACATTTTTTTCTTTCTGGTCCACTAGAGTGAAAACAACTACAGCTTGTTTCACAGTCACATTGAGTAAGTTCATAGTGTGAGCATTTTGTATACTCAGTACTTTGTATACAGTAGCTTATTATTATAGAAATAATCATTATAATTTTAAAAAGGATTAATTATTCATATTTTTAGTACCGTTAATATAGTTTTGACGTGTCTCTGTTTTCTCAGGCCTCTAGTGTACACCATTTCCTTTCTACTCCCCATATCCTATATCATCGGCCTCATCTTTACTCTTAAAACACATTCACACATCTACGACATTCACGTTGGTGACGGAACGGGTGAGTTTGCTAAACCATGCGATAAAATGACTAATGCGAAGCTTTGAACCGACCACCAAAACTTCATAAGGAAGCTAAATAAGTTTCATTTTGGAACATTGGAGATCTGCAGAATGATTTAAAACACAATGTGTGTGTTCACAGCAGGTCACCTTGGAGCGTCTGTGCACTGGTCCCGTTGGAGAGCTTTGTTAATCCTCGTCATTGCCACAGTGCTGATGTCTGCATGTGCTGATCTGACCACCGAACACATTCAGCCCATACTCAACCGCTCGTCTGTTTCTCAGGTTAATACTGCAGTAAATCAGTCAGACAGTAAATACCAAGCTCAATATTAATGGATTATGATCCCAACTCTTCATCTCAGTATTTCATAGGTGTGACTCTTTTGGCCATGATCCCTGAAATCCCAGAAATCGTCAATGGAGTCCAGTTTGCTCTTCAGAATCAAATCAGTTTGAGGTCAGTTTGTTCAGTAACACCATACTGTAAGTTCAGTATGTGTTAACATGCATTAGGCATCATGAAAAAACAATGGAATCATTGATTCAATCCCTGGTTGGTTGTGGTCTTGTCTTCTAAAAATACATGCATTTTGTTGTTTTCTCCCAGTTTCGAGGTTGGAAGCTGCATTGCGGTGCAGGTGTGCATGATTCAGATCCCCATCCTGGTTTTATTCGACGTCTTTTATGTGAGATATTATGCACACATGCTACACACACTCAAAGCTAGCTCACTGATGGCTATATGTCAATGTGTTTTCCTAATGATCTTTCTGTGACAGGATGTTGGCTTTGTACTCGTCTTCAGCGACCTGCATCTGTGGGCCAGCATCTTTAGCGTCATCGTTGTGAATTATAGTTTTATGGACGGAAAGTCTGATTACTTTCAAGGTAATAAGCTCAAATATTCTGTAAATCAGGGGTTAGGAACCTTACCAAGAATTAAGAATCCAGTACTGGCTCTTCATTATAAAAAGTTGTAGACTCCTGCTCAAAAACTACACCATCATTAAAAATGTTGGGATCAGTAAGATTTTTCTTTTTTGAAAGAAATTAATACTTTGATTTAGCAAGGATGCAGTAAATTGATCAGGAAACTACTTTTAATAAATGCTCTTTATTTTACTTTCTATTCAAAGAATCCTGGAAAAAAAATACATTGCAGTTTCCAAAAAAAAAAAAAAAATGAATGTATCATTTTTATTTATTTTATAGACAAGCAAAAAATAATAATTTAAACCAAAAAGAAAAAACAATTAAAAATCATCATTACAAAAAGCTATTTGTGATTATGGACACTACTTTTTTGTTTTCATAATTAGTTTTACAGTCTCCTTCACTGCTCTTTCTTTGTTCATCATATTGATTTGAATGAGTTTTGTAAATTGTTAAAACTCTGTGTGTGTGTCTGTTTGTATTACAGGTACTGCTCTTGTGGTGGTGTATCTCATCCTGTTGGCGATGTATTTTTTTGCTCCGTCTCCCGCTGGTTGTTGAGAGGCAGAGACATTTCAGCACAATGCATTTGTTATGAAATTTACAGTATGAAACACTGTTTATGGTTTCAGATTAATGTTAGCTTTACTGTGTGTTTTAGACTATCACTATTCATAACATTTTATTATTTGGTACATCAGTAACAATTCTTTTCTGTTCTGTTCAACGAGAAGCTGATCTGATTTAGCACTTTACTATGCAGAAGTACAGAAGACTACTTGTGATAATAGATGGATTTATTATTTTAATAAAAATGTGGCGCACAATAAATTATTTTGGAGTGTACATAAATAATAGTTAAAGGAACCGTATGTAAGATTGTGGCCAAAACTGGTACTGCAATCACTTTCAAATTACTGTAGAGTGGTGTATCCCCTCCCCCTCCCCCCTGACTCGAGGTTGCCAGATATGCTGCAGGATCCAGCAGGAATGTAGGCTGCTACAAGGAGCTTTCAACTAGAGCAGAGCTGGCAACCCGGATGCCGAAACACAACTGACTTCGTGATTGGTAGATAGGTGGAGGGTGGGGCCAAAACACAACATGACAACATCAACATCAGTTGAGGGCTGCAACTTCACTTTTAAATGACAATATCCTGGCCGGACTACTGTTGTCAGTGATACAAGTATTTGAAATGAACATGATTTCTTAATGTCTAGTGACATATCAGGGCCATTTTATGATTAATTGAAATGCATTTCTTACATACGGTTCCTTTAAAACTATTTTATTATGAAACATATTTGGTACTTTGCAAAAAAAGAATCCGGTTTTAGTTAGTGTGCAGCTGGGTGTTTGTACAGGCCCTAATGATGAACCATCAGTTACTTGACCATGTATTTGAAATCATACAGATGAAGTCATAGATGCCATTGTTTCAAAAATTTGCGATTTGAGGTTACAATTTGATTTATTGCACTGACCTGTTGTTCTTACGGTCTATAATATGTCTTTTTAAACAGAAGTCTAAAAAGTATATTTGTGATATAACTATTTTAACAACTTGTCTTATTTTCTATATTTTAAAATAGATGAAGTTTAGGATAAATCTCTGGAGTAAGTGTGTGGAACAATCTGTCGCATAATGTTGCCTTGAAGAGGTTGATTAAATTAAATAAAAACATTAAAATAAACAAAATCAGTGGTTGGATTTTTCTGGGGGAACAATTGATGTACAAGATTATACATTATAAATGCTGGATTTCACATTTTATTTGTGAGTAGCAATCACAGATATTGCTCAAGCTCAAATTTTGGAAGAAACCAGTATGCAAAATTTTTAAAAGGTTAAACCTGAAAATGTTTTCATAAAATAATAATCTACTAGAATGTACTGGATTTTAAAGGTACCAAAATGCAGATGCTTATAAATATTACTTAAAAGCATTAAGGTGTCTTATTTCATTCAATGGACAGGTTTAGCATATCTTAAGCTTTAGGAAAGCATCACCTAATTCAGTTTGTGGCTAAAGGCACAGGACAACACAACAGCAGATAAACGCGACTAATCAGTCAACATCAGACAGAAGTGTTTGGCATAGTGTTGTTCAAAGCTCTGATGACCCCACAAGTAAAAGTCAAAAGAGCACACTCTTAAAACGGATGTGTTAAAAACAACACAACCTGTGTTATATCTTAACACACCTGTGTGTAGTTAAGGACAACACATTTTGTGTTACTTTTAACTCAACCAGTGTGTTATTGTTCTTAACACAGGGAGTGTGTTAAAATATTTAACACACTAATGTGTCATAGATGTGCTATTTGTGACCAGTTAAAATGAACGCAAAACAAAAAAAGTTTTTTTTTTTTTTTTTTTTATGTATTTATTGAAACATTCACAATGTCAGCATTCACATGTCATTTGAATTTCATAAAGACATTTTGAAACAATTTTATATCTTGGATTTACAAAAAGGTTTTCTTTGTAGGAAATCATGTGAAGAGGTTTTACATCAGCAGCATTGCTCAAATTAATCACTTTGTATTCATTTGTTCTTTGGACTGCATAAGCACACAAGTGTGGGTTAAAGTACATTTGTGATAGAACTCTAAGAACTAACATTGTGGAACTATATGTAAAACTTCACCAAAGAGACGCTCTTCTCTTAAGTCACAGTTTAAAGCAAGTACACAACCAGTTTGAAAAGTCTGACCGAACACACCAACAGAGTAAGAAACATGAACAGTGCTACATGTGTCAAGTTCATAGCCAAAGTCTCTCATGTTTTCAACAAACAGAACACTTTTTTCCAAAGATCCAACCATGACTGGAAACAGTAATTGGGACAGTATTTTTTTCTGTTAATGGACTTCCCAGTTTCCAATGAAACATAGTCTGAACCTGACTCTTGTATAGGCTAATGTCTTACTTATATTTACAAAATGACATACAACTTGTGCTTGTCTTTTTAGAGGACCATGCTTTCCCTCAAATCTCATGCACCAAAATTTAGACAGTGGGCCAAATTTTATCATCATTCACCATTAATGAGTCATAAAATGATGCTTTGGTATTAGTGATTTGTTTGGATATAGAGTCTTAAACAAATTATGGTGATCAATAACTATAGCTGCTTTAAAAATACAGCTAATCCTTTGGTAACAACTGGTGCAAAAATTATACTACAAATTTCTTTAAGGAGAAGGAAAATTTCCAATCAGGAAAGGCAAAAAAAGGATGAGACACCACATTTGACTGGCATTTTGCTTAATGGGGTTCTCTGATGTTCTTAAATTATGAATGGCGCTTGTTTTTCTCGTTTGTCACACCATAGTCAAAGCTAATCATTCGGTCATTCAACTTATCTAAAGTGAAAAGTTTTTGCTCATAGATGAAATGTTGTAACATTAGTTTGATCTCGAGTGGAGCCACACCCTCTAAAATGTCACGCATAATGTCAACGCAGACATTATCGGTAATATGAAAGTACTCTAGAGAGTTTAGGCAAGAGTCTGCTTTTATGCCTGTTAAACTAGGATTTTTAAGCATGACATGTTCATTGTAATTAACTTCATTGCGCAACTCAAACAATCATCACCAAATATACCCTGCATCTCATGTTTGTCAATCAGACAAATGACAGAATTTGTTGGCTGCAAAACTCTCCAAATATCCTCCAAGTGAATGGCAGGCCAGATTATCAAGCATATTGTGCCAAATAACACTGAACTTTGGCCATTTATCTGAACTTCTAGCCCTCTGGTTTCAAGAAATTTAATATCATCCAACAATGGCTCAAATATTTTGTTGAAACCATAAACTTCTTTGTCAATGGAATTAAAAAGCAAACATAAGTGGATGTTTTCAAGAGACGAGTTAAATCTAGCAGGTAAATTCCTCAAACAAAAATAAACTGCTCCCATTTTGTGAACTTTGGTTTTACATAACATAACAGTTTCAATAAATAAGTTAAAGTAACCCTAAAAAAGTATGGTATTTACTTGGAAATGTGGTACCCAACAGTATGCAGATATATAAAACCATAATAAATAAAAACTTGATCATTTACAGCTGTGTAGGCTACAACTATTTTCCTTGAAAAAAAAAAAAAAATTATACAAACTCGTAGCTGTTGGTGAGAAATAATTATTTTATTTATAATTGTTATGCTTAAATGAAAATATTCTGACAGTGAGACTTGATAACCACAGGCTACTCACTCCCACTGTATAAAAAAATGCCTAAACACAAGTTAAAAACTATACGCACCTTTACAAAGAAACTGACATAATTTCATAACAAACATTAATTATATATTCCTCTACCCACCTAATAAATCTAATGCAATATAAATCACTATATTTATTTATTTATTACTACATATTCAATATAAATATTACACATTTCTGCCCAACCCATGGTAAATTACTACAGTACATTCATGGTAAATGTTTGTAAGGGTGATTAGGGGATTTAAAGTCTTCTAATTTCGTTCATGCCACAATGTTTCTCCTGCTTTCCTCATTAGTCTTGTTGGGAATGTTGAGGCTGTTTCATCCGATTTAATACTAGTTAAATCATCGAGTGATTTGTGGTTTGTAACAGAGAGGTTTCTGTCAAACTGAAACGCTTCCCACTGGTTTTCGCAACGCTGTTTAAAGGGGACATATCATGCCAAATGCACTTTTTTAGCCCTTAAATGCATTTTGTTGTATATTTGGAATGTTTAGAAGTACATAAAATATGAAATTATTCTCTTCAGGTGCTTCGTTGATATCTTTATATTCTGTTTTGGTCATATTTTTCAACCTGTTCCGATTTTTCTGTTATCTATGACGTTTTTTGAACTATTACGTCACAGCATTGGCAGCGGAACTGCCAAATAAGGACATTAACTTCCGGCCCAACACTTCGAGCAATCCGCCATTTTTATTTCTCGCTGCAATTTTGTAGTCCAAGCTAAAGGATGCAGAAGTTACGAGAGGGTAAGTTAAAATGTTCGGTTGTTGGATGTAGTAACCCACACGCTTCATTACACCGTCTAATGTAGATGAACTGCCGCGCGTGACAGGGCGCATGTTTAACTGAAAGAACGAGCAGAGTGAGAGACCCGGTCGCGCGCGCGCTCACTCTCTCTCTTCGGAGCCAGGTGAAAGTGTAAACAAGACATCACCGTCTCCAAACTAGACGCTGTCTTGCTCTCTCTCCCTCGCACATATTAATCAAAATAAATCGACACGGTGGTAAAAGGTCGGAAGACCAAAGTTTCATGTGTAAATACAGTACACACCATTGCGATACATCCATATAAAGACGTTGTTCTACAGGTTCGTCGTCTTCATTTTCATCTCGCTCCGGCTCCGACTCTGGCTCACACATGTAAGGCTGGCTGGACAAGTCTTCCGTTGTTGACATTTTGTTAAAGGGTAACTAAACCCTAAACCAACTTTTTTTAGTTAATGATCTGTAAGAATGAGGCTTTATTAGTGCTGTTCATTGATTCGAGTAACTTTTTGGACATTTGGGTATAAAGTGTTTTAATTTTACAATATATGGTGTAAAAACGTCTGAGTGCTGCCCTCTTAAGGTTGAACGGTGGCTACTGCAGTTGAATTTTCCTATTGGATGTTGCGGTGGCAAGTGACGTAAGCGGTGGCAGGTGACGTAAGCAGGTTCCAGCTCACCACGCCCCTGGTACGAGCTAGCGTAGATTTATCTGTATTGTACAGTGGTCAGGAGGGTACGTAGGTGTAGTGTTGCTGGTTGCAACAACACTGCTGGACTGCATAGCTTTCCAGCAGACTTGGAAATTAGGCGCCTGGAAGACCGTGAGTGTGAAACCTGAATTTTACGCGGGCTCACGCTGAAAAGCGACGCAGTGCCAAACGCCACTCCTCTGGACTCCACGACCGCAGCGGCGTCTTGATGTGAGTGATCATATATATTTTAATCACAATTTATGGTTAGGCTAAAGTTAATTCTCTGGGGTCGACAAACGCGTCGGCGCATTTTGCTGGATTTTTTCACATAGCGGCAAAATATGAATATGCCTAGAGAGCGCGCGCTATTGACATCAACTCGATAAAACCAGAGAATGACGGGCTCTGATAAAACTCATCAGATGCATGTACTGTCGTCTTGCGACCCTGTGAGTCACTCTCCATTTTAGAGAGTCTGACAGCACAGCAGGTCTCAGGTGCACGCCCCCCCCGCACTTTTCTAGCATTTTTCAAATATTGACAGTGGGTGGAGTCAGGCTCTGACCAGGGGTTTAGTTACCCTTTAATAACGTGTGAATAAAAAGTTTCTGTGCCGCTAGATAATCGTATCTCTGCTATCAAACTACAAAAATGGCCGAACGGGGTGGAGTTGAACCGAGTGTGGGCGGGGTATGAAGTGTCTCAATTGTATTTAAAGAGACCGCACCAAAACGAGTTGCTCTCAGACGCACATCAGAAAAGGGGTAGAAAAGGGGCCTGTGGAGCTATAATAATGAGGAATTCAGACCCAAGCATTGCAGTTCCGCTTTATATAGACTACAAATGTATGATTTATATGTAAAAAGGAACAATTTAAAAGCATGATATGTCTCCTTTAATACTAGTGTCCGGGATCGGGAGTAAACGCAACTCCGTGCTGGGCCGTGTTGAAACCATAGGGTTGAAACAACTGAAAACAGCGCTATTTGTTGTTAAGGTGATGATACACAGGGCAACTTTTTGAGCAATGTTGCTGGGCAATCTTGCCGAGCGATTGTTGCTTGGGCACTTTCCCATTGAAAATTGGCAATACATTTCTATCTGGATCATTTAGATCGGTCGTGGGCCCTGTGTCTCATCTGGTTGCCCGTTGACGGCAATATTGCCCAGTAACATTGCTCAAAAAGTTGCCCTGTGTATCATCACCTCTACTGTACTCAGTGGCGGTAGGTAGGCGGCTGCTTGGGGCCCCCACCAGCAGTCGTAGTAGGGGGCCCCCAACCAACCTCAAAAAAAAAAAAGCATCTTATCATCATGAACGCTTCAAAAGCATGGTAAATTGTATTAATATTATTAAGAAATACGTTGAAACGTTGAAGTAGTAGTTAATATGTCCAGTTCATGCCTTCATGGTTATCCGTCTCTACACATACACCCCCGACTTTCACAATACACGTATTGTGATGCTAGATTGTTCTGGTGTTATCTGAAACCGTCTTGGGTGCCATTGTGACTATTAGTTTGTGTAGTGCTACACTTTGTGTGTTCTCTGCTTTTTGGATTAAAGAAAATGTATGCTTTAAAGGGAAAGTTTTTTTTTTCCTCTCCAACCTTTACTTCCCTGTAGATTAGCTTTACCTGCCTATCCACCATTCAGTCTGTAAAAAAAAATTTCGTTCTCTTTTAAAGATCGAATGGGGGGGGCCCATACATACTTTCGCCTTGGGCCCCCAATTTGCTAAATCCGCCACTGACTACTGACCGATAAACCGCTTCAGATGATTCAGTGACAGAGCGGTCCGAATGAATCCGAATAGTTTTAGACCATTATGCAAGCGCGTTTAGAAAGAATCGAACCAAAAGAATGATTCATTCACGAATGATTGGTATCGCTGCTGGTTCAGTCGACATAAATTCGGGACACATTAACTGCTGAAATATTCGCACGTAAAACGTTTCTCAGGTTAATCGGAGCGAGTATCAAACTAAATTAGCCGCACCGCCAGGAAAAGAGGAGGAGGGAGGTTGGTGCCGTCGGGCCGGATGGAGATGATTGGCGGGCCGCCAATTGAATAGCCTTGCTTCAGGGTATCAATAATAGATATGTATTGACATGTATCTGCTATTAACACTTGAGTTAATTTACCTTGCTTTCTTGCAGTGTCACCTCTGTTTCCAAAGAAGATTTCTGTTGGCTTGATATCTATATTAGTGGTTCATATATCATATATTAGTGGTTTTCAGCAAAATACTTGGTCATTTTGTAGGGGGTATCAACTTCCTCAAACATATTTCGTCCTCTTTCAAAATCTTTCATCAAAGTCTGCAATTCATCATTGGGTATATAGAGTAACGATTAAGCAGAGATGTGGTTCTCTCTTGCAAACAGTCCAGGGTTTCACAGAGTAGTTCTTTTGTGCATGTGATGCTTCTTTGCACATTGGTCAGGGTACAATTTGAAGAGGAGTACATTTTTGCAACAAATGCTGCTGCACAGCTTTGGTAGTCAGAAGTGCTGCAATTACTGGAGCCATCAAAATTAGTCTCTAGATAATGTCTTTTTAAACAGAAGTCTAAAAAGTATATTTGTGATATAATTATTTTAACAACTTGTCTTATTTTCTATATTTTAAAATAGATGAAGTTTAGGATAAATCTCTGGAGTAAGTGTGTGGAACAATCTGTCGCATAATGTTGCCTTGAAGAGGTTGATTAAATTAAATTAAATTAAATAAAAACATTAAAATAAACAAAATCAGTGTTTGGATTTTTCTGGGGGAACAATTGATGTACAAGATTATACATTATAAATGCTGGATTTCACATTTTATTTGTGAGTAGCAATCACAGATATTGCTCAAGCTCAAATTTTGAAAGAAACAAGTATGCAAAATTTTTTAAAAGGTTAAACCTGAAAATGTTTTCATAAAATAATAATCTACTAGAATGTACTGGATTTTAAAGGTGCCAAAATGCAGATGCTTATAAATATTACTTAAAAGCATTAAGGTGTCTTATTTCATTCAATGGACAGGTTTAGCATATCTTAAGCTTTAGGAAAGCATCACCTAATTCAGTTTGTGGCTAAAGGCACAGGACAACACAACAGCAGATAAACGCGACTAATCAGTCAACATCAGACAGAAGTGTTTGGCATAGTGTTGTTCAAAGCTCTGATGACCCCACAAGTAAAAGTCAAAAGTGTATAAAACTCTATGAATGTATAAAAAATGCTTTCCATTTCGTCTTCAGATTGTGAAATTCTGTGCGGAACTGAGGGTTGACCGCTGCGTAGATGATGGGGTTAGTGAGGGATGTCATGCTGACCAAAGACACTGTTAAAATCTCCAGCTCCCGAAAAACATCCACCTGAAACACATTAATAACTGTGTTATACTGGATGATACCCATTAAACTTGGCAGTATGGTCAATGCACTTCTAAATAAATAAATAAAATCAGTATTATTTTCTAGAATAAACATCTGAACACTCATATCTTCCATAATTATTATTTATTTATTTTATTTATTTGTTATAAGCATAAAATCTATAAAGGGTTTACACTTAAAATAAGAAAAAAACTATTTGTTATTATTATATCTGTATTGACTACTGACTGCCTTACTGCTATTTTGTTTAGTATTATTACTTTTTTAAATCTACTGTTTATTTGTATTTAATTACAATTTATTACTTTAAGTACAGTCAACTTGCATGTTTAAGTCATTTCAACTTAAATTACATGATGAATGAAATAAGTTGAATCTTGTATAACTTGAAATTGAAAATTCCTTAACTTATTTTGATGAGTTAAAGCCATGTAAAAACATTTGTCATAACGTATTGATCATATAATTTTTTTACAGTGCAGGTTTACATTTCAATGCAAAATCTTGAATCTTTAATATTGATTTAAATTTTTTCATTTATTTTTTGCAGTATGAATGAAAAGAGTTATGAATAAATGCCTCCTTCAAGGAGTAGGTTAACGCAGTTTTCTCATGTAATAAGTGTGCTGTCATTTAAATTGTGAGACAAATTCATTATATTATCCGCAACTCAACTCACTGTTAGATTGCCATCTCGGTAATAGAAGTGATTCAAGACCACTGTCGCAATTAGCGGGATCCAAAATATGAGGAATGTGAAAATGATGTATCCGGAGCGCTTGGCCAGTTTGCTCTCCTTCTTGGCGTTTCCTCTTTCTCTCTGAGCGAGAGACGGCATCATACAGACAGCACCCACCACCTCCTCCTCCTCCTCCTCCTGTGGAGCAGCTGTGGTTTCTCCGGTTGATGCTGGAGACGTTTCTGAAGCGGTTTCTTGAGGAGCGCTTTGCTCTTCAGCGCCTTCTCCATTTCCTGATGCTGGAGAAGATTCAGTAATATCTTGTGAAGCGCTTGTCTCAACAGTACCATCTTCATTAGTTGATGGAGAAGTTTCTGAAGTTGTATCTCGATGGTCAATTGGGTCTTCATCACCCTCTTCTCCATTAGTTGACCCTCCAGAAACTTCTCCATCAGTAACCTTGCTTGACTCTACAGCACCAACTTCTTCATTGGCCGATGGAGAAGTATCTTGGTGGTCGTTTGGTTCCACAATACCTTCTAGGACCTGTAGTGTTTCATTGGTAAGTTCATTCATGGATTTTTCAGTCACAGTCTCTGGTTCGTTTATATTTAAATAGTCAGTCACAGTTGTTGTGGGAAGTTCCTCAGATGTTGGATGTAAATATTGTTGGATATTTTCTTCAGATGGCTCTTTTTCATTGGGTTTTAAATGACCAGTATCGATTGTCTGTGTATTTCCTGTCTCATTTTTAATACTATTCTTTGTTTCCTCCTGTTTTTGCTTTTTATCTTCTTTCTTCTTACCAGGTGGTGGAAGCGAACCCTTATCGAATATTTTCCGACCGTGCGCTCTTACCAACAGGAAAATGCGGCCGTAGAATCCAACAATGACCGTCAAACAAACGCACCAGACGGGAGTCAAAATATAAAGTCCAAACGTGTCGTAAGAGTCAAAAGTCTCCATCCGCAAGCCTCTGCATCTTACGTACACCGGCGAGTCTTTCGCAAATATCACGCAAATGACCGATATGGAGATCGGAGCCAGCCAGGTCAAGAGAATCCACACCGTTACCCGTTTTCTGCTCTCGGCGCTTTTAAACGGATGCGCAATGGCTTGATATCGCTCGGCGCTGATGCACGCCAGCGTGAGCAACTGCACGCAACAAATGAGAGAAAACGACGCGATCTGCGCGCTGCAGAAAAGCAGTCCGAGGTCTCGCGCCGCGTCGCGAGCGCTCAAAACAATGCTGAGGAGCAACGGGCAGTCAACGGCGCATCGCAGGAAGTCAATGACGGCCAGATTCACCAGGAGCGCGTTGTTGGACGTCTGGAGAGACTTCTGGTGGTGCACGGCCCACGCCACGAACAAGTTGGCGAGAATTCCTACGTGTAAAGTCACCAGCAAAACTAGACAATTGGCAGCCACAAATGCAACCTCTATAGTGTCTTGCCATGTGTTGTTGACTTGTCCCCAAACAACGGTGGAATTACTTCTCATCTCCAGTCAAATAACAGCTAATTCCATGTCTTTTTAGATCACATATCGATTTCTATGAACAAAGTTGCACCTTAGTTTTACTCCATCTCTTGTCTCTTGCTTTTTGAGAGCATGTAGTAGCTAATAAAGCCCTTTATTTTAACCCTCATCATTACCATGGTTCTCCATTTGTTTGCGTTTTTCAATTAACACCCTGCAGGGCTGATGGTCACCAGGGATGCTTTTGCTTTAGGCAGTTTGCTGGTTCCATGTGTCATCTCCAGACCGGAACAATGCCAATTACAGCACAAACGCTGATTTTTATTATTTTGCCCTTTATTTCTGCTCTTTAAAGCTTTTATTCATTTGTTGATTTCTTAAAGGTCTAAACGTTTGAACCGGGTTAAGAGAAGTGAGTCGTTATTTTGAATAGAGAATAGTCATAATAAGCACTGGTCTCTAATTAAGGCTGTAGTCTATGCTCTTATTGTCATAGTGATCACATCAGTAATCTTATTTTGAGGAGATTAATTTGGGAAAGGTTTTACACTCTAATTATGAGATTAAGATGCTCACTTTTAACCTTATGTTATTGCTCTGCATTTTTATAGCATTTTGGCATGTGTGTATACACTGTAAAAAAAAGTTGCTGCCTTCAATTTTTAAGTACAATCAACTTGGATTTTTGTCATTTAAACGTATATAATTTTACAATTGTAATACACAATGATTCACATTGACAGACCTCAGATCAGACTGGAGTAACCCTGCTTTGGCTCATCATTACACCAGCAGTGTCACGAGGGATGTATCGACCACAGGACAGGATTTCCAGAGAGGACTCTCGGAACTGGACAAACACATTTCAGAGAATGACTGGAGCGTTTCGTTGCACAGTGTGCCCTGTATATAAATACCAATGCATTCTGTCGAAGATGATGCTGGCACATGAAACAGACCTGTTTGTTAGTAAGGAAGTAGATGATGGGATTGTAGACCGGGCTGGTTTTGGCGAAGTACATTGGCATGGTGGCGACCAGAGGTGGGATGTAGATCTCTGGATTCACAACCACAACCACAGAGATGGCGGTGTAAGGCAACCAGCAGATGAAGAAGGCGACGATCATGGCCAGGACCATCCGTGCCGCATGCTCGTTGTCCTCCAAGCATTTTTTTCCTCCTTGAAGTTCAATGCTTTTGTTGATCTGAAATGATGGAGTGTCATTTGCAGTGATATGAGAAGTACTAGGATAAAAGATCATAGTTTTGATATAAACACGGATGTCTACGGTAGCGATCACAATAGCGTAAATCACCTTTTGAAAGTAGCTTGAGACTTCAAATAAAGACTGTATATCAATTACATAGTTACATCAGTATGTGGTGACAAAATCAAAATATTCATTCAAGAGATGAATCACTAAAAAAAAAAAAAAAAAAAAAAGTTCCTGCCTTGAATTTTTAAGTACAATCAACTTGGATGTTTAAGTCATTTCAACTTAAAGGGATAGTTCACCCAAAAATTTAAATTAGCCCCTGATTTACTCACCCTCAAGTTAAGGGTTAATAAAGGCCTTCTGAAGTGAAGCCATGCGTTTATGTAAGAAAAATATTAATATTTAACACATTACAAAGTAAAATTATAGTTTCCAGCCAAACGCTGTCTACTTACGCCCAAAGCGCAACTTACGCAACTTGTGATGTCGGAAGTACGTGGAGCGTAATGGCCTAGAGCAAATATCAGCAGTGCATTGCATTACTCGCATAAGTTGTGCTTAGACTTAAGTTGAATCCATATGTTTGTTTGGCCGGAAGCTTTTTTTACTTTATAATACTTTTTTAAGTTTTAAATATGAATATTTTTCTTACACAAACGCATCGCTTCACTGAACTATCCCTTTAAATGACTTTAAAATTTTTGTTGAATCTTGTATAACACAAAAGTTATTTTGACAAGTTAAAGCAATGTAAAAACATATGTTGTCATAACTTATTGATCTTTTTTTTTTTTTTTTTACAGAGATCCAGTAATGAAACAAGTGAAGTTTTTATGAGTGAATCATTGACTATGAACTAAGAGCGAGCCGCCTACCTTCCTCATGGACACAAGGACGTTGCTGTAGCAGTATATAATGACAGCAGTGGGTAATATGAAGCACATAAGCGTGTAGGCGATGAGGTAACTGTAGTTTGTCCAGGATCTCTCCTCCCAGCCCAATGAGCAGGACGTCTGGACGCCCTCGGGCCCGTACGAGCTCCAGCCCAGCAGTGGAGCGATGGCCCAGAAGAGGCAATAGAGCCAGACCAGCGCCAGGCCCTGGCAGCTCCTGCAGACGTTCAGCTTGAAGCCTGCCATGGGTTTGCAGACTATATTGTACCGCTCGTATGCCAGTAGTGTGAGAGTGCATAATGAAACCAGGCCTAGAAAATAAGACATTAACATACATTTTATTGACTTTTTTTTATGCAGTATTTATATATAACAGTTTCTTTCATGCTTATTCAGCTTACTCAAAACTGGTCAGGAATTATGAGATTAATCACTATTTTATCATATTTTACAGATAAGGTTTTAATCATTTAGTACAGATAATATAAAAACAGTAGCCAATTATTATAAATATAATAGCCCTTGTCTTTAAAAAATATTTGTCTTTAAAAAAATATTTTTTATAATTACTTTTTATTTTTAATAAATGTTTATAAATACTGTTTATACTATATTATATATCTTTACACATGAAAATATAACAGCCTTAATATAAATGACAATTATTTAATGTTATCCTATATATAATGTTATTTAGTATTAAAGTATTAAATATTTTGAGTATTAAACATTTAATATTATAATGATTTAATATTTAAAAAATGCCATTGTTTAAAAAAAGATTTAAAATACTATTATAAACTATTATTAAATACTTAATATTTTTCTCACACATTTTAAATGGGTATTTACACATGAAAATATAATAGCCTTAATACAAAAGTAAATTATTTAATTTTATCTTTAAATTATATAATATTAATATACATTTAATATTGTAGTGTAAGCATGTAACATTATAAAAATGTTATATTTATAAATGACATTTAAAAAATATTTATAATAAAATTTTAAATACTTAATATTTTTCTCATACATTTTAAATGGGTCTTTACATATGAATATATAATAGCCTTAAAACAAAAGCCAATTATTACATTTTATATTTAAAATGCATCATATTAATACATAATGTAATATGTATAAATATTTAATATCAATATTATTTACAAATTTTAAATGGGTTTTTACACATGAAATAGCTTTGCTATAAAATGCAATTATTCAATGTTATATTTAAAATATATCATTAATATTATAAGTAGGCTATGTAATTTTTTAGTTTTAAACATTTAATATTCATATAATATTTAATATTTGTAATTTTTTTAAAACATTAATTATTATTCAATATTTTAAATACTTGTTATTTTCCTCACACATTTTATATTTTCATGTGTAAAGACCCATTCAAAATGTGTGAATAATATAAATTCTTATAATATTAATATTAAATGTCTAATGCTAAAAATATTGCATATTTATATTATTCTTATTATACATTTTAAATATAACATTAAATAATTGGCTTTTATATTAATGGGTCTTTACACATGAAAATATACAGAATATACATGGAAAAAAATTATATCCTCTCCATGAAAAAAAAAAAAATCCTCAGACACTCAGAAGGGCATCAACATATTTGGGGACGCATTATATAACATAAAACAAATAAAATAACCTTTTAATCAGTACTCACCAAAGTAGTTCACAGCAAATCCTTGAAAAACACAGAATGCATGGCCTAAAAAGAAAGACCCTTCATAATTTGTGATGGTGACGATCGCAGAGCCACAGGTGGCAATCATAAGATCTGACACAGCCAGGCTGAGAATGATGACGTTCATCGCATTGAGAAAATGCATGTTCTTCAGCATTACGGCAATTACCAACAAGTTATTAAACACAGAAAGTAGAGTGTTTATGAACATGAGGTATGAAAGTATGCTGTAGCCCACGCGTGGAAAAATAGTAGGTTGTACCGTCATGGCCAAATCTGTAGTCGTGATGCTCTCCATGATTGAATGAGCTCTGGAGACTGTGTGACGGCAGTGGGTTTTGTTCCGAGCCGGTCAGACCATCATATTATCGGCTTTAAAGAATGAGATCAGATATTGGCTACGGCCAATTGATTACAAAAAGTAATCTGAAGCATCTGGTCACCATATCCAATTGTTAAAAGGCCATTTGTCAAATTACTCTTTGCCAGCTTAATAATCTTATTAATAAAAGCAGGCTTAGAAAATAAAATTGGAGATGCCTGCTGAGATTTTGTTTTAAGATAATTATATATAGACAGTATACTTTGCATTGTACTACCAAAAGCATAAAACAATAAAAAAAGACAAAACAATGATTAATTTGTTTCCATTTATAATAAATATCCCAAATAAAATACACTTCTATTAAAGATGAACACATTTGAACAATGTCAAATTAATGACAGGTTCTGACTTCCTTCAGTATCAAAAAGAAAGTTTAAGCAGACAAAAAAATTAGTGTGCGTATTCAAAATGTGATGCAAACATTCATACAATACCAAGTTCAGTATACTGAACGTATTTTTAAAAGTCAAAAATATATATTTACCATGTCAGAAAGAATGCCTTACAGGCGATTATGCAAAATAAAGCAGTACAATACGCTCCTTCACTTTAAGAGTCATGCGAACTCTCATCGTACAGCAACTGTTTATATTTTATTCTGCTATAAATGTTGATTTCTAAACAGTTATGCCAACATTTGACAAAAACATACAGGAGGGAGCAAAAATCTGAAACCACATTGAAAATTTGAATTTAAATCTGAAAAGTTTATAATAAAAATTCAGTTAAACTTTTCACTCTAATTGTTATACTTAATATAATCTGTAATAAAATCAAATTCCGATCAAAAGGTTTGAGGTTGGCCAGATATTTTAATGTTTTTGAAAAAGTCTCACTGCATTTATTTGATAAGAAAATAATATTACCAGCAATTAAAATCAATTTTTTATTTTAATATATTTAAAAAATGTATTTATTCCTGTGAAGGCAAAGCTGAATGTTCATCAGTGATTATTGAGGAGTAAAATGTATTCAATTATTTGAAATAGAAATCTCTTGTAACATTATAAATGCCTGTCACTTTTGATCAGTGTATTCTCGCTGACCCCATAGTTTTGAGTGGTAGTGTATTTTTTCACTAGTGGTCTCACACTTTTGAAGCCCATTGTATATTATCATCATATATTGCTAAAACACAGTATGTAAGGCTTTTAAAACATTAAACACTGAACTTATTTTTATGATCATTTCAAGATGAATACAGGTCTGTCTTCCTGAGAGTTTCTCTTTTGTTCTTCATTAGCTATCTGAAACCAGGTTCAGCTCCGAATCAACTTTAACCCTTCAATATGTACATTCACTTTGATAAAGCATGTTTGATTGTGTCAAGTATCCACTCCTTTAGTCTTTCAATAAGCTTAATGGAGATGGATTCATGAAGGCCAATGATGAAAGAAAGACTTACAAAATGTAAAAATAAAATCTCTCCGAGGCACATTAAAACAGCATGAAGTTCCTCAAGTACTCTCTTATCCATGTAAACTCCATTGTCATCCATTTTACAAGAAAGGTTACATATAAAATGAAGGTATTGGCAGACATCCACAGCGCAGATCTACACTAGAATGATATTATCTGAAGCGACTCAAGCTGAATCTGATGGAAGAGATATAACATCTAACCGTGGCTGTTCTGTGGCCTTTGTCTTTAAGTCTCTCCCTGGGATCCGGTGGTTGTCCTGTGGCTCTGGAAGCTGGTCTGCTCGGGCCAGATAGGGGACTCGTGCTGGAGGGGTGTGCGTCGGGGGTAGAAGGTGTGCTGGAGGTCGTAGTTCAGCAGACAGCTGAGGGACGCCATGTAGATGTCGGCGAAGCGGGAAAGACGGCGCGAGAAGTAGGTCGGGTTGTGGTACGTGCGAAAAAGACTCCCGAACTTGCCGTTGAAGATGTCTTTGGTCCGTAACCTGTTAACAACAAATTATTTTGAAGAATTGCCCATTTCAAGCTCAATTTGAAAAATAAAATACAAGTCATTATGCTTGAAGAAACTAAGTTCATCTACAGTGTATCATTTTCTCTATGCCATCAATATTTCCTATACATTAGTTAGAAGAGAAATAATACTGTGTAATGAATGATTTTAAACGCCACATTCCTCGAAATGAACCGAAATGTGTGTCTGTATTATTATATTTAACTAAAACTAAAATCAAAACCATTAAAACAACTTTAAAACTTTAAAAAAAAGTTAATTGAAAATTGAAAAACGTAAGCTTATTTTAATTTCAGCAAGTTGCCAATGCAACATTTCTCATTTCCATTTAACTTGATGTACTAAAATAACTAAAACTGAAATATATATTTTTATATAAACATGTTTTAAAAAACAAAAACTAATAAAAACAGCAACATTATTAAAGCTAGACTAAATTTAATATGAAAACAGATAATATAAGAATAAAAACTAACTGTAAATATGAATGAAAACTAAAATAACACTGGTCTAAATATAGAAAAAATATAAAGATTAATTTGAGATTAGTTACA
Source organism: Abramis brama (assembly GCF_963993115.1). Classification (NCBI taxonomy): domain Eukaryota; kingdom Metazoa; phylum Chordata; class Actinopteri; order Cypriniformes; family Leuciscidae; genus Abramis; species Abramis brama. The sequence goes on along the minus strand of NC_139982.1, from coordinate 21,700,034 downwards.
TCATATCCTCTCTTTCACTGATCCACTGCTGGATCACAGTTTGTGACGCGGGGTCCTGGTGCACCTGCCACATAAAAATGCTTGGTCAATATTGGACATTTGCATGCTTATTTACGCTATAGATTACCTTTGCACTCATCTAATGGTAAAACAAAGTTAACTTTAAAAACAATAAGTATTAATAACATTGTTAAATGTAATCTTCAGCAGTTCTCAAAATGTACATGCACTTAAAGGGCTCATGAAATGAGAAATCAAACATGGATGAGTGATATTCACGCGTTTTATTATTGTATCCGAACTAAGCTAGTGTAAAGGGGCAGTCTTCTGAATGGACGCGGGGAGCAGCAGCTCATTTGCATTTAAAGGGACACACACAAAAACAGCGCATTTTTGCTCACACCCCAAAAGGGGCAAATTTGACAAGCTATAATAAATGATCTGGGGGGTATTTTGAGCTGAAATTTCACAGACACATTCTGGGGACGCCATAGATTTATATTGCATCTTGTGAAAAGGGGCAAAATATGTCACCTTAAAACGGTCAGAGTCATCTGTCATCTACTTAAAATAACTGCAGCGTCTGCAGCTCTTAATGTGACGCTTTACGTTTTTAGCTAACGCGCACAGAGCAGAAAGGGCTTGAATGAAGCACTTTTGGCTCTAGATAAAATCTTATAGATATAGCTCCGAAAGATCATTACCATAAACAACCTTGAGTGCTTGTGGTGTGAACAGCTTCGTTGTTTTTAATCTTTAATCTGTAGAAACGGTAAAATGGCACAATTATGTCCCGCGGTCCGGGTGGAACCAAGCCCCGCCATTTGAATAACACCGTTTTAGAGCGTCCCCTTTTGTTTGCTTTAGAGCGCCCCCTGGTGGTCTGACCTGCATTTGTTCCAGAAGCCCGGTCAGGGCCTGCAGCCAGGTCATGGTGTGGACGTATTCTTCAGTATTCATGATTTTGATCTCCTTACGCAACTCAGGAATGATAGCTCCTGTTCTCCAACCGTGTTTCAGGGTCAGGTCCTGCACACATCACAACATCATTTTCATTACAAAATCAAACACAATCAAAAACAATACTTTCAGAAGACCAAGTCATTGTCTGTGTGATATCTATACAGGGCATGCTGAGACATGTTTGCATTCTGACTTGCAAATAATATTAATAAGACAGAACTACCGCCGACCCTCTGAATGCATTGTGATGAAAACAGCAGATAAAAATTATGTATATTTCATTCAAAACTAAAAGAATTGATAAAACGGTTCAATGTAATCTTTTTTTTATACCTAATATCTGTGTTTTTATGCTTATTATCAAATCAAAGCACAATAATATGTTTGTGTATATGTTGAAAAGGACAGAATCTGATTCTTACGGCAAGGTCACTGTAAATGTGATCTCCAAAGTACAAAACCTTTGAGCCTCTCCATCCTGTAAGCCGCAAAAACTCGTACAAGTTTCCCTGGAAGCAGACAAAGTGAACAGATCAGATTCCACCATCATCATTGAATAGAAACAGCTGGCAGCTGAACACTGGGGCATGAAAGATCACCTGTTTATAGATCTGCCCTTTCTTCAGTTGGTGAATTCTGTCCCATAACAACACGCCTTTATCAGTAACTCGTCTGAATGGTCTTCAGAAACCGGGGAAAAATGTCAGAATGACTTTGATTTAGAAGAGATGCAACACTGCCAGACCTGGCCAGAGATTTCTTAGGGGTTTTGGAACTTACTTCCTCCTGTCGTTGAAAAAGCCTGGCTTGTCGGCCTGCACTATGACAACATCAAACAGGTCCTGCCAGTCTTTCCCAACTATATAGTTCATGCCTCGATCTCTACAATAAGGAAATTAAAAGATATTTTATTTGAAAAGAGCATTTTGTTACAAGCGGTTAGTCACAATGGCTTTGTATAAATTCTTTGTAATAGGGTGTCTCTCATATGATCCATTTATTTATGTGTAATGATGTTTATTTTTAATTTAGTAGCTTCGTTGCACTCACACAAAATCAAAAGGGCTGTTGGTTATCAAAAACATCTTCTTGCCCATCTTAGACAGCTTCTGTAAAACAGCGTGTGTCTGTTCACCGTAACAGATGAACTTTTCTGCAGAAAAGAACAAACAAGAATAACAAGTAAATCTAAATTGTATCATTTGCACTGATGATTACAAAACAAGGGAGTAGTGCGTACATATTATGTACATCATATTAAATACTACCATAATAATAATAAAATAAATTAAATATAAATGTTATTGTTAATTCATTATTGTAGATCGTTATATATCACATATATTACATTTTATATTGTACTAATGTACTTATATTGAATTAATTGAGAATCATATTTATAATAGTAACACAATAATATTAACTGTTAATAAAAAAATATAATGTCATCATCATCATTATTGTAGACTAAATTATTATTACACGTTTATATTGTGTATAACAGTACATAATAGGTATTAATAACAATAATAATTATAAATATTGTTGCGGCTATTATTATTATTATTACTATAGATTATGGACGTATTATTATTATTTTTTTATTACAGTGCCTATCATTTATCAGTCGTATTTATAATGATAATATTATTCTTATTATTTTATTTCATTACAGCAGGTCAATATATTATTACACTTTTATATTGTCCATAATTAATTTTATTTATTTATTTATAACAATAATTATTATTATGAATATTATTAGATTAATCGATTTGACAGCACTCATAAAATGTATTATCAAATACATTAATCGTGACTAATCACATTTAACATAAAAGCTTGTGTGTGTGTGTGTATATGTGTGTATGTGTATGTATGTATGTATGTATGTATGCATGTATGCATGTATGCATGTATGCATGTATACAAGTGTATGTATATATATATATATATATATATATATATATATATATATATATATATATATATATATATATATATATATATATATATATATATATATATATACACATACATATATTTACAAACTTTTATGTTAGATGTGATTAATCAAGATTAATTGATTTGACAGCGCAAATTTTTAGATATGTACAGTGCAATGCATAAGTTAATACACCCATGCTAAAGTTGACTAAAAAGAGGAATAAAAAATCATATTTTGGAAATTGAACTTAATGCCTTAATTTAAAAAATTAGGAAAAATCCAACCTTTAAGGACACCAATTTTCTTTGTGAATGAATAATGTATCGTAAATAAATAAATGTTCTTCCTTAAAATACATGGTGCATAAGTGAGTACACCCCTATGTTAAATTCCCATAGAGGCAGGCAGATTTTTATTTTTAAGTATTAAAAAAAAAAAAAAATTAGGATACTATGCATCCTGATAAAGTTCCCTTGGCCTTTGGAATTAAAATAGCCCCACATCATCACATAGCATTCACCATACCTAGAGATTGGCATGGGGTACTTTCCATAAGATCATCTCTCAATGCAAATCAAACTAGCTTTTAGGCTAACTGAAATAAAACCATGCCAATCTCTAGGTATGGTGAAGGCTATGTGATGATGTGGGGCTATTTTAATTCCAAAGGCCAAGGGAACTTTATCAGGATGCATAGTATCCTAAAAATTAATTTAAAAAAAATACTTAAAAATAAAAATCTGCCTGCCTCTATGGGAATTTAACATAGGGGTGTACACACTTATGCACCATGTATTTTAAGGAAGAACATTTATTTATTTACGATACATTATTCATTCACAAAGAAAATTGGTGTCCTTAAAGGTTGGATTTTTCCTAATTTTTTTAATTAAGGCATTAAGTTCAATTTCCAAAATATGATTTTTTATTCCTCTTTTTAGTCAACTTTAGCATGGGTGTATTAACTTATGCATTGCACTGTATATTAGAGTACATATTTATCAATCATATTTATAATGATATTATTATTATTGAACAATTTGTGTGAATATGTCACAAGATGCTTGAGAAATTTGGTCAGATCTCTCAAATAGACATGTTACTTAAATTACCGATATCAGCCTCTACCGCTCGATACATAATCCCTCTGACATGGACATCTCCAATGGCCTCCTGGGAGTGGAGAAACACACCAGATGCAGAATATCAAAGCCAACGTAACATCAATATTCAGCACTGAAGCAACACACAAAGCCCTGACGCACTACCAGACACCTCCTGTGAAAGCTCTCGCTCATTTCATCTGGGGACAGTCATAAATCCTCTGAGACTTGTTAATGCATAAAGAGGGAGGACTGAACATAAAAGCAATGATGTGCATCTCATATTGATTGAATTGATCTGTAGATCCACTAAAAGACATCCGTCCATCCGTAACACTGCTTCTCTCCAGGCACGTGGCACAGATGGTGCTTCCAAACGCTCCCTCTAAAATTAGACCGTTCCATGCTGCTCTATACAAACTTAAATAGCACTTTCAGGAGCCGTATTAATCCAACATGTGCTCAAGAGAGTCTGAGCCTTCTGACATTTGTGGTACCCTAAATATGACAGCACTTCGTCTCCTTACAAACTGATATCGGTGAAGGAAATCTTGATTTTTGACTATACCTTGACGTCTTTATAAAGATGAACAGGCTCGTAGTCGATGTTGTGCTTCAGGAAGTAGTCATTAACACACGACAGTAGAGTCATTTCTGGCAGGGAGAAGATATCCATGAACTGCTTCATGGTGTGACCGTGAGAGCTCTGCACGAGAGAACAGAAGAGCTGTGTTAAAGGAGAACTTTTATGCCCTTTTTCAAAGTCTTGATTTTGTTTTGGGGGTCTACTAGAATAGGTTTTCAGTTAGTCAGTAACGCTCTGTTTTGTTTTGGTCTCTATGAAGCCCCTCCTTCCGAAAAGCGCAATGTGCTCTGATTGGTCGGCTGGATCAGTGTGTTGTGATTGGTCAAAAGCATTGAGCGCGTTTTGAAAATGTCACGCCTCTTACCATAATCGTGAGTTTCAACACTACTTACCTTTTTTTGCGTATGCCTTAGGCGGGAATTCCTTAAATGAGGAATATTGTGACGTGTTCGTTCCCGGAATAAAACTCAAGACTACAATCAAGGCGTTTCAGGGAGTTCAGCACTGATATAGAGAATAACTTCTTTTAGAGTGACTTTGTGCTTTCTAACTTTGCAGATGCTCAAAAAGAAACATTACAGGACGGGAGTTTTGCGTGACCGCACCTTTAAGATATCAAACAAACCATTGACAAAAGCAAGCGCACAGACCTTGCCATAGAAGTCACTCATGATCTCCAGGGGTACGTGGGAACCCTCATACATCGCAATGACCTCCTTTTCTGGCACAGGATTAAGACCCCTACGGAAACATTGACATTACAATGAGCGAACATATCTTGAGATTAATAATAATGTATAAAAGTAGTAAAGTATATATGTTTGTTGCACTCTACCTGTACACAGTACCCCGCTGGATATAATGAAAGGCATCAATCTTCATCAGTAAGGCCTAGAATACGGATGAGATTGACAAGTTATGCATTGAAAAAAAAACTCAAGAAAATTCTAGATCAGGACTGAACACACCTTTTGGACATCATAGTGCAGACCACGAATCACAAAATTAGGGATGTAATCATATTCCCTCAATCCCTCTGGATACTGTTATGTGGACAGAAAAAGACAAAATATCGTTTCCAAAGGCATTCATTTATTAAAACTACTGAAAATCTTTTAAATATCTTGGTTTTAAGTGTGTAATTTCTGGAAAATATTGACAGATTTCATAATTATTACAAATTACATCATTTAACATAACAGAATTTGTTTGTGTAAATAGGCCTATATACATATATATATATTTAATGTATAAAGTCTTGGATCAGTCACCCTGTGTTCTTCGATGAGGATGTCTCGGGCGATGTTGAAAATGAGTGTGTGAAGGTGACTTGAGTAGAAAGCTAGTGTGTAGTCATAGTCAAAGCCATAGATCTCAATGTCCTGCAGACTCATCTGATTATTGGCAAAGATGGTGTCTGGGTTGACAAAGTTACTTGATATCACAGGAATTAAATCTGTGGAAAAAACAACATACTTGTGTGTTAATAAATAACTGACCCTTTAAGTTCACAGTTTTATTATGCTTGCTTAAATATAATAAAAAATAATAAATTCAAAAGGAACTCCAATGAATAATGATTAACCTGCAGTGAGACATTCATTATGAAAAGAAATTCTTTGCATGCTAATATAAATCTTGGATAGTTTTCATGTAAAGACAAGCGTTGTTATTGTTACTAAACTAAAACTATTAAAAATAATTAAAGCTGAAAAAAAAAAAACAAATATTAGAAGAAAAATGTAAACAAAACAAAAATCAATTCAAAGCTGAACAAAAGTGCATTCAAAATATTAGCTAATAAATTAAATATTATAATAGCATATAAATAAAACAGCTCTCTCTCTCTTTCTCTCTCTCATATATGTGGTTTGCAAACACATAAATGCATGCATTATATAGTCATTTAACATCTCCAATCATGGCATACAGAGGCCAGCACATATCACTGCAATAAATAACTAAACTTTAACAATCTATACGGTAAAATATAATACGAATAAAAAAATAAAATTGTATTTATGCATTGCTCATATACAACATCCAAACAGCCTTCTGGTCCTCTGCCAGATCATGATCTTAAGAGGAAAGTGGAAACAGGCATTTCTATAACATGTATACTAACTAACCTAGCGTTCGCTGTTTGGTTTCATTGTAAACAGACCAGAGCCAGCTGGTCTTGTCGTCACTGGAGCTGGTGCACATGTTCCCTGCTGTCAGTTGTCCCAGGGGACCCTGCCTCCGGGACACGAGAGCACATTTAGGTCCCCAGGAGCGTCTGGTCCATGGAGTGCTGCTGTTGACCGACCATGTACCGCTTCTAGTGTGCAGATACTTAAAGTGCGTGCTCAGTCTCTTAAAACTCTCTTTATTTCTGAGCAGGCTTGAAAGAGGCAAGGACAAAGTCGGCATGTTTCCACCGCACCAGAGCTGCCTTCTGTCTGATAGATAGTGTCAGGCAAGCGCGTTCAACTGTACATGCTCAAATATACACATGCATACTTCCGTTTGCACGGCTACAGGCTGCTTTCCATAATAAAAGTTCCTACCTACTTACAAAAAAAAAAAAAAAATATTCGGCCGAAAACAGTTGACAACTTTTTCAGAGAAAAGTCTTATTTTTACTAAGACAGTTTAATTTCCACATTTATTAATTAGGTTCTTCCCAAATAAAAGCATCACGATCTGAAATGGTTGCAGAAACTCTCAATTAGTCTATAACACAAAAACAACTGTACAGATAAAGAAACAAATATTTTTGAGTTTGAGTTTTATATGACAAATGGAGACAGTACACGTACAAATAACTTTATTCACAGAATAAAATAACTTTTGTATCATTTTACTCAGGCTTTGAAAAAAAGATTTAGGTTTTATATAAACAGTAGCTATGAAAAACAAATCAATGGGTCAATGTTTCTCAGACACAGAGTCTGTCTGTCTTTCTTTCAAGCCAAGAAGTTCTGTTCGCAGTTCTCCAGGCTTTGGTGGGACATCTGGAATGGTCTATGATTTAGGAAGAAAAAAAAATTTGTTTATGCCATACATAATGTTTCCAGTCAACATGAAGTTAAAAATAATCTAATTTATTTTTATAATTCACAATCCTGGACTTAATTAGAACATGAACTGATGCATGTAATTCCAAAAAAAAAAAAAAGAAAAAAGAAAAGAAAAAATAGACAGTCAAGTAAAATCCCTACAGACAATATGTAAAATTGGTTGCAAATAGCAAATCACATTTACAGACAAGCATCAAGATTGTACAAACACCTAAAAAAAAAAAAGAAAAAAAAAAGCACAAAACCAGATCTGGAAACTTACTAAATCAGGACGGTAATACTGATGCACAACCTGTGCTCCAGCAAACATTGACAACACACTGGCTGCAAACATCCTTAGATATCTTGGCCATGATACACCTGCTGGCATCCTTAAATCTCAGCTGGCTGACAAGTGTTATGCAAATTAAGAGAATTTATACCTAAAGAAAGAAAGAAAAAAAAGTTATAATTGCAATTTGCCCCACTAACAGAGTTAGTATTTAAATAGGAAGGAAAATTTTGGGTTGTGTTAACCCATTACCACTATTTGAAATAATGTAATGTCTATTTTAAATAATAATAATACATGTTTAGATTATACAAAAATTGTATCAACATTATAATAACAATAAGCCATTATTTTCACAGCTAGTCTACAACACATTTTCATATGTTGTAGCCATAGAGTTGTAGCTTCTTCCAATGAAACTCAAAAAAGATATAATGTACACAAGCATTTCAAGTGAGTATACGTATTTAATAAGTCAATTTAATTACATCGGTTTTTGCTATAAGGTCATTTAATCACTGCTAGCTATCTTAAACGAAGCAACAAATGAAGTATAGTGCAATTGAATGACAACAGGATTATATTTCCTACATTAAGCCAGATCAAATCTGGAGAATGATACACTAACCTTGTTAAGTTATAGTCGAAATAACATTACGGAGTGGTTTCGTTATTCGACATTCAGCAGTAAAGGTTCTTGTTACATGTCTCACATGCTTTGGAAGTATTGTAAGTCACGTTTATCATGGGGTGTACTGAAATTAATTATTTTCCCTATTATCCCCAAGCAATTGATGAAAATTTGTTAAATTGATTAAATACTTTATTCTACACTTACTTGAACTGTAGTAATTTCATGTATGCCATAAGATGCGTTTTATATAGACATGCATGGAGAGAAAAATACCACTTCCCCTTTGTAAATAATGGTAGAGTCCAACAATGTGAAGCCAACCATTAGAAAACTAATGTTTTATTGTATAAAAGCTTAGATGTAAATTCAGCACGAATGTTTTTTTGTCTTTATGTTTTAAAACGTCAACTTTTAAATCGTCATCTATAATAAGTAAATAAAAATGTAAAGCTTTAAGTCCAAAAATATGTAATTGGATCAGTAACCGGGACTTTTATTTTGAATCTAGCCTTTACCTTTGTTGACATTTTTACCTACACCGGCTTCATTCATCATGTGTAGCATCATTTAGCTCATATTTTTCTGCATTAAATACTGATATGTGCCAGAAAAGGTCTGAAGAATATATATGGCAGGTAAGATTCATAACCCAAACGCACAGAAATATATCTGTATGTAACGAAACGAGTTATTTTTATGCTTGTATGCGTCCACACACAGCTCTTAGCCTATTGAATGCAATGAGCTAGTTAGCTGCATCCTAAAGTGTTGCCCATAACATGAGGCTAATTAGTCTTTAAAATATGTATATTTCTAGTTAATGTGTATTTTATTTTATCTTGTGACGTTTAATTTATAAGCCAAGTCTAATGAAAACGGGACGGATGTAAAAAAAATCAAACAAAGGGAGGTGTGGTTTACCAGCTGGCATATTAGTAACATAAACATGAATATTAATCTATTAAAGTAAGACCACCAATTAAGATGGAAGAAAGGCAGTATTCATCTCTGACGGCCCCTATGGATTATCTTCAGTATTGGTAAGTTTGCCCAGCCCAAAAAGAACCCAAAAGAGTTCATACATCTTTGAATTAAACTAGTGATTTTTTAAAAATAATGTGATTAAGATTAACATCTCGACAAATGTTCTCAAAATGGGATATGATGGTGTTTGTTAAATGTGAAAGCACTGACAGGGAAAGGGTCGGATTATTCCGAAGCGTATCAAGTAAGTGCAGTGTTTCTTTCTTTGTAATTTTGTTTTCTCAGGTATCAAACCAGTCCCCAGCAGTACCAGCCGGAGCAGGTGCCGCAGTACCACCAGCTGGGTAATGCCACCCAGTACGCCGAGAGACCCATGGAAGACAAAATCATGACTGATTTAGCAGTGCATCAAGATCCATATCTGGATCAACCTCATCAGCCTCACCAAGATCCATATCTGGATCAACCTCATCAAGATCCATATCTGGATCAACCTCATCAAGATTCATATCTGGATCAACCTCAAAATCATCATCATCAACCCTCTGTCCAACAACCAGGTACAGCCTTTTCCTCACAGCCCTTTTAACTGGAATATTTCTGCAGCCCATTTGTACAACTTATCAAATATCTGTTTTGCAGCCCCTCCGACATTGACAGCAAAGGGAAAGAAAAGGGGAAGGCCTCTAAAAGGTGAAGGAAAGGAAAAGACAGAAGCTGAGGAGACTGCCAAGAAAGCAAAGAGGACGTTAGATCGGTTCAACGGCATGTCAGTGGAGGAAGTCATGTCTAGAAAGCTGCCGGACGTCATCACACATAATCTTGACTTGCTGATTGTGAGTTATTGTATTATATAGACTGCAAGTTTGATCTGTATTTTATTTATTTATTCTATAAATTTGGTATAAATGTATTTGTATAAATTCATAAATCATTTAAAATTGTTTATATTCCGCTTCCACTCTTTTTTTTAGCCCATTCTCTGTAAACCCTAAAGATGGTTGTGCATAAAAATCCCAGTAGATCAGCAGTTTCAGAAATACTCAGACCAGCCCATCTGTCACCAACAACCATGCCACGTTCATAGTCACTTATATCACCTTTCCTCGCAATTCTGATGCTCAGTTTAAACTTCAGCAGACTGTTTTAACCATGTCTGCATGCTTAAATGCATTGAGTTGCTGCCATGTTATTGGCTGATTAGATATTTGCAGTTGAACAGGTGTACCTAATAAAGTGTCCAGTAAGTGTGTGTGTGTATATATAAATCTGGTTTAAATGTATTTATTGTATGCCATTTTTTGCTAATTTTGTAGATCGGCATCAATCCTGGACTGTTGTCAGCCTTCAAGGGAAGGCATTATCCAAATCCTGGGAACCATTTTTGTATGTATCATTCAGCCGATTTCAATCGTTGTTAAAGGTTGTTTATGTATTTATACTTGTTTTTTGATTTGAATGTCTTATAGGGAAGTGCTTGTTTCTCTCCGGGCTGACTGAAGAACAGCTGAACCACATGCACGATCAGACACTACCTGAACGCTATGGCATTGGTTTCACCAATATGGTGGAGAGGACCACACCTGGGAGTAAAGACCTATCAAAGTAAGAGTTTAGCATTATCTGGGGGGAAAAGGTGCGGGCACATTTACTGTTGTATGGTGAATTTTCACAGACGAAATCCAGTCATTTAAATTGGAGTCCACGTGATTGGGAATTTCACAAGGGTGAAAGATTTCCGCACGATTTCGGTCTTATGAATTCGCCACATTGACATTGGCTGAGCTACATTGATACACTAATGACATTTCACAAATGCGACCTTAAAAATGTGTTTTTGCCCTAATTTGATGTTAAGTCCATAGAAAATTCTTGATGTGAGTACATTTGAAAAAAGTATTGTTTTGCAGCAAAGAGATCCGTGAAGGTGGCCACCAGCTTTTGGAAAAACTCCAGAAATACAGACCTTTAATCGCTGTGTTCAATGGAAAATGTAAGTCTTTGATTTGGTTTTAACTCTCATTTATACCGTTGGTTTCACAGACAAGGTTCAAGACTAGTCCCAGACTAAAATGCATGTTTGAGTAGTTTCAACTGAAAGCAACTTACACTGACATCTCTTAAAACATGTCATTGCCATTTCGTCTCAAGATGCACACCAGTAATGTTTTTTTCTGAGGCATGTTTATAAAAGCTACTTAAATATCCTAATTTAACTAAGGCCTAATCCTGGCTTAATCTAAGCCCTGTCTGTGAAACCAGGCCATTGTGTAATTTAATCCTTCATTTCAGGTATTTATGAAACATTTTGCAAGGAGATATTTGGAGTAAAGGCCAAGAACTTAGAGTTCGGATTGCAGCCCTACAAAGTGCCCGAAACGGAGACGGTACGAGTTTCTTTCTTGATAGTACTTTGAATTTTCCTGTTTAAAGTTGCATATTGATTAGAAATGAGGTTCTGTTGTCCAGGTTTGCTATCTGATGCCATCGTCTAGTCCACGCTGTGCCCAGTTTCCTCGCGCTCAGGACAAAGTGCACTTCTACATCAAGCTAAAAGATCTCAGGGATCAGCTGAAGGGAGAGGGGAAGACTCAGGAGATCCAAGAGACAAACTACACATTTGATGTGACTCTGGCCAAAGGTGAAGAGTTTCACAATTTAAAGTCGGCATGAAACGGAAGTTGCGATAGGTTTTTTTTCTTTTCTTCCCTATTGTGATGTATATCTGAGTGAAACGGCTTCTCGAACACGGAAAAAATGTACGGCGGGACTTGTTTTTTTCCATCTGGAATTGTTTGGATGGTTTTGGTTTGCTATTGGTCGATCTCATGTGAGTGACAGGTTGTCCTGCTCTTGCTCCCGTAAACATGTTGTCATAGAAGAGAAGAGGGAAGGGGAAGTTATTTTGAATAAAGGGTTACATGAACTTAAAAAATAATGTGCACAACAGATAAATCATTTATAATAAATGCTGCAATACTCCCAGGTGACTTTAAAGGAACACTTCGACTTTTTGGGACTTTAGCTTATTCACCGTATCCCCCAGGGTTAGATAAGTCCATACATACCTTTTTCATCTCCATGCGTGCTGTAAGTCTGTTTGACGCACCCACCGCTAGCCTAGCTTAGCACAAAGACTGGATGTAAATGGCTACAGCTAGCATACTAATCCCAATAAGTGACAAAATAACGCCAACATTTTCCTATTTACATGTTGTGATTTGTATAGTCACAGTGTGTAAAAATAACAAGGTCATATGAGACAGCCATTTTTTAAACGTTTAAATACTGGGAAATACGGGTGCTGCGCTAATCACTCCGCCCAAGTAGCAGTGCTTCGCCTTCTGAGAAAATAGTTCCCAGTATTTAAACGTTTCAAAAATGGCTGTCTCATATGACCTTGTTATTTTTACACACTGTGACTATACAAATCACAACATGTAAATAGGAAAATGTTGGCGTTATTTTGTCACTTATTGGGATTAGTATGCTAGCTGTAGCCATTTACATCCAGTCTTTGTGCTAAGCTAGGCTAGCGGTGGGTGCGTCAAACAGACTTACAGCACGCACGGAGATGAAAAAGGTATGTATGGACTTATCTAACTCTGGGGGATACGGTGAATAAGCTAAAGTCCCAAAAAGTCGAAGTGTTCCTTTAAAACAGTTTTCTATTAATGTGCTGTTTGAAAACATGTTGTTAACCAAAGTCTTTTGATGTTGTTTTTCTAGAGGATGCCAAAAGATTGGCAATTAAAGAAGAGCAGCATGACCCTGAGTACGAGAAGACCTGTGCGCATGGATCATGGGGGGAACCACAGCAAGCGTTTGGAGCCCATCCTTCTACAGATACAGGCACAGACATATTGTGTTCAGAAAGAATATGAACAATTTTATGTCAGGTGCTCATAATAATTGTCAACATTCTCTAGACCAGGTAACGGACAACCGGTGGACAATGCAGCCGTTTGCAGACCAGATTCCAGACATCAGATGTAGCAACAACAGCCGAACAACCTGAGAAGTAGTTATGGCACAAAGACTGTTTGTCTACACTGCATGAACTGAGAAGGACCAACTAAACATTTTTTTTTTATTGTTTTATTTAATATTTCAATATGTTTTGGCTATGTTCCTAAGTGATGATACTAAGTTGTTACCTGGAATATTTAATGTATATGATTTCTGTGTGTGTGTGTGTGTAACAAAGCTTTGTTGCTTGAATGAATGTGAGACTTTCTGTTTGAGACATTTTTCTAATTTTGTGCCACTATATTTTTTTTATTATCTTTTTTAAGGAAACTTTAATCATACACTACTGTCCAAAAGTTTGGGGTTAGTAAGATGGTAAAGTAAGTTAGTAAGAAATTAATACTTTAAAAAAATAAAGTGACAGTAAAGACATTTATAATGTTACAAAAGATTTCTATTTCAAATAAACATTATTTTAAACTTTCCTTTCACCAAAGAATCCTGACAAATGTCACGGTTTCTACAAAAATATTAAGCAGTTAAACTGTTTTCTACATTGATAATAATAAAATATGTTTCTTGACCACCAAATCAGCATATTAGAATGATTTCTGAATGATTTCAAATTCAGCCTGCCATCAAAGGAATAAATTACATTTTAAAATATTTTAAAATAATAATAAAATTGTAGTAATACTTCACAATTTTACAGTTTTTACTGTATTTTTGATTATATAAATAAAGCCTTGGTGAGCGGAAGAGACTTCTTTCAAAAAATCTTACCGACCCCAAACTTTTGAATGGTAATGTATGTTGACTGTTTGTTTATATAGTTTCATATTTACTAAATTTATACATTTCTGTGGTATTAGGATTATTCTGAGAAGACCTAATATTTGACATGCACATGTTTTTCAATAGGAGTATTTCCGTGTAGCAAATTTCAAACCATGACTGGCCTCTGGAAGAGGTTTATCACTGTGCATGCCTTCAATGCATGGATTTATATGGCATGCTCAATCCCACATTATGGTGCTTATTGAATACCGATCACTCAATTTACCTCATTTTGAATGGTATTTTTAGACTTTTTAGAATTGTTTTGTTATTTTGCAGTCAGTGGGCATAACTGTTTATTATCATTTATACCTGTTTTGTTGCATCATAATAATCCTGCTTTATTGTTGCTGTGAGAATTCTGTACTATGTATGTTATTCTGTAAGTTGTATTTTATTTTTTATATGTATGTGTTACTAATGGAACTGTTTTAGGGCAAATAAAAGCAAATGGCAAAGCAAATATGATGAAAAGCCATGTGTATATTAGTTATTGACACAATTAAAAATATATCGGGGTCGAAGCACCATTGCTCGTGTAGTCAATCCTGTGCCTGTTTCTCCTTTCAAAACGAGTCTTGCCAAATGTTTTTCGTTTATTAACAGCAATACCAGTTTTGTTTGTTTATATATATATATATATATATATATATATATATATATATATATATATATATATATATATGGACATTTGCTACATGGTAAAAGAGAATTTCTTATTTATTTAAGCGCAGCCAATCAGAAGCTCGCTTTGAAGCGTTTAAATGTCACAGGAGACCGGGGTCATACTATTAACTTTAGAGGGGTAGAGTTTTTCATTGCCACACTAAAATTAAGATAAAAATAAAAGCCTGGAATACCTTTTCAGTTTTTACATTTAGAATAATTATATTTAATATTGAATTATGATTTCTTTCTTTTCCTTTTTACATAAAACGGAAGAAATAGTCATACTGTGCCAATTACACCCCCAGTCCTAGTGTTTTGGTTCGCTCCACTGTCAAATTGATTTCTAGCTGTTGGTCTAGTCTTTGTTGCTTTCACCGGTTTTGTTACTAAAACGAGAAAAATCAACCTTTCAGTGGACTATCGTTCGAATCATATCATAACGGTATGTATTAATTTAACAAATAAGAGCTTAATTTGACTAATAACACTATGGAAAGGCCATTTATATCGATAGAAACGCGCTGCACATTTAGCTAGCGACCATCATTCATTGTACTCAATGAATTGGCACACTAGGCCAGCGTTAGCCGATCATGCTAACAGTATCACATATATTGTTTTTCTTAATGAAAAATAAAGTATCTTTTTCCGTTTAACGTTACCTGCTGGAAGAATATGTGGTCGCTAAATTTATTTAAGTTCGCAATGTTTAAAGTAAACTACTGCCTGCTGTGGCAAAATAGTGGTGCGAGATGTGCTGGTGATTACGTGGTGTGTTTAAAATCCAGCACACCGAACCTTTTCTGATCTGGTTTATACACTTAAGCCAACCTAGACTGGATATGTTTTGATATTCATTTAGGAATGCATTTTAGAATTTTATATATAATTGAACATAACATATTAATTATTAAAGCAATCTACAAGTAAGCCTATAAAAAGGGCAGGTTATAAATATTCTCCTGTGAGAGTACCACTGAAATTGCTGTTGATATGAACACACAATATTGATTTATTGAAGTAAATCCCGTAGAGATGGATGAAAGGCTCTATGGATCTTTGCCCCATGCCCCCTCGGAATACCTCCAACAATGGTGAGTGTCCCCCCATTTGTCATCAATTGGCGCCAAGATTAATTAAGATCCCACTGATTTTATGTGATAATAACATTCAGCACTTCAGTCTGGTTTTGAATGCTACTAACGGCAATGCACGAGTCAACAATAACAACAATTATTGAAAACCTGCCTTGGCGTTGCCACTTGTGTTTGCTTCTGCAATCATTAACTGTTTATTTGCAGATCCGGGTTGCATTAATGTTATGCTTTTCTCACATTATACACTCAGTATCACTTTATAGAAATTGCTTCTATTTGCATTCGAGACATTTTCTTTTCTTTGTTTGGCTGATGCTGCTTATTTTTGTGTGTCTGATAGCAGCTTACTGTAATGTAGAAGTAGTGGTACTTATATCAAGTAATTCAACTATTTTTAATGGTTATTTTAATTGTGAACATTTTAGTAATAAAACTAATTGTAGTTGTTTTATAATTATTTATAATTACTATTATTATTATTATTATGCTAGATACAATGTATGCAAAGGTTTGAACTTTGAAATCAAAGTGGGTGCAAAATGTAATTATCTTTTCTTGTTGTGTAATTGTTTTTACATTTATTTTATTAAAAAACGTAAATTGAATAGTTATTATAAATATATTTGTTTAATAATTAATAAACAATCAATATATGATTAACAATATGTTGTTTTATTTATGCAAATGTTTGCTATCTAAGTGGTTACAAATGTATTTTAGGCCTAGTCCACATGGACACGGGTATTTTTATAACCGGAGTTTTTCCTCCTGCGTTAACCCTAATCGTAAAGCCACGTTGGCCAATCAGAAGCCTGAATCAGAAGCAAAAACCCAGGTTTTACTGTCTACATGACAACACTGCAACTGGCGTTTCGGAAAATCCTCACCCTGGCAGGGGTTTTCAAAAATGTTCGGTTTCAGTGACCCGATACTGCGTTTCCGCGTGGACGAACGGCCGAACCGCGTAAAAAAAGTCACGATTATAAAAATACCCGTGTCCATGTGGACAAGGCCAATCTTCGTTTTGTTAACTGTTACATGTTTCTTGTTGAGTTAAGGAGTAATTATGCAAATAATACCTTATATAATTTACTTTACCTGTAAACACCATTGTTTCCACAGTGTTGGGTGTTATTTTTAGAGACAGTATAGGCTAGATAAGAAATTTAGCCATTTATCGTAAAAATAATTTAAAGAAATAGGCTATGTGTAACTTAATTAACTGATTATCTATTTCTAGTTTGCATATTGTTAAAGGTGCAGTAAGCAATTTCTGAGAAACACTGTTGATATTTGAAATCAACCCAAACATGCACACCCCTCTCTTCATTGCTCCACCCCCAAAATGCACAATTGCACAATCTATTTATCATAGCCGTTTGTAATGTCTCTCAGCCATCGCTCTTTCTACAGTCTTTCTTCAAATCTCCCTCTTGCTCACTCTCTCTCATGAGTGGACACGCCCCCTGCTGCTGATTGGCTGCAAGTGTGTTGTGCTGCTCGGTCTGATCCACTCTTAACAGCATTTCTCAGAAATCGCTCTCTGCACCTTTAAATATGCACTTGTAGAATTGGCATTTATTTTGTATAAGTTGGACTGACAACTTCGGGCCCTATTTTTATTTTTGAAATAGGGTTCAGTCAGCTCAGCAGCATCTGCAGGCCCTTCAGGCTCAGTATCCTCACATGGCTAATGGCAATGCTGGCTTTATGATGGAGGGACCCAGAGAGGACGGGGTCATGCAGCAGATGCCTGTACACCCAGAGGATGCTGCCCAACAGGCTGCTGCTGCACAGAAAGGTAGTTTTCCAGTGCCGTGTATTTTTTGAAACCGTAGAAATAAGCTCTGCAAACTGAATGCGAACTCTCATGTAGCTTTAAGTAAATCAAAGTTTTTTTTCCCCCCTTTAAGCACCTGCTAAAAAGCGAGGAAGGCCGGCGAGCAAAGAACCCAAAGCCAAAGCTGAACCTAAAGCCAAAGCTGAACCTAAAGCAAGAGCCAAACCTGGACCCAAACCCAAGAAAGCTAAGGAGGATAAGGAGGCCCCGCCTGCTGAAGGACAGGAGAAGATTGATGAAACCTTCAAGAAAGTCAAGAGGAAAGTCGATCGTTTTAAGGGCATGTCGGAGGAGGAAGTCATGAAGAGGACACTGCCTGATATCCTTATCCCCAATCTGGACTATGTCATTGTAAGTTTTTGTTTTTTGTCTAAAATATGACGAAGAATGTTAAAACCAAAATGGCATTGAAGCCAAATGACTGAAATTAATATATATATATATATTTTTTTTTATGATACAGATCGGAATTAATCCAGGGTTGATGGCGGCCTACATTGGAAGATGGTTCCCTGGACCAGGAAACCATTTTTGTAAGTAGGCTTTAATTCTATTCCTCTTTAACATTTTAGATTATTATATTATTTCATTTGTATTATTGCTAATATAAATATTCATATATTATTACTATTATAATAATATATTAAAAAAAGAGATATTCTAAGGTCAATAAATAAGATGATAATACAAATAAAAAAATATTTTAATATAATAGAAATAATTTACATTAATAATATTATAAACAGTAATATATCATTTTGCTGTCTTTTGACCATTTTGTCCATTTTGTCAACCCTTCCTAGTCATCTTCAACTGATCTTCAAACTATTATTATAAATGATATATCAATGTAAATATTATTTTTTTCATTATTTAATATTATTTATTAGTAGTATTAATAACAATGGTTAATATTTTAACATTTTAAAAAGTGGTTGTTTGCAAATATAAAAAGAGGTATTTTATATTGTTAGAATTAATTGATATCAATATAATTCTAATATAAACAGCAATATTGTTATGTAAATAGTTATCAATAAAATATTTTTTTTCTATATTATATTAAAAAAAAATTTAAATAAATTGTTCAAAATCTCTCATTTTGTCAATCTTTAAGGGAAGTGCCTGTTCCTGTCTGGATTCACTGAAAAGCTGCTAAATCACATGGATGATCAGAGTTTGCCTGAGAAATACGGCATCGGCTTCACAAATATGGTAGAGAGAGCGACACCAGGAAGCAAAGATCTCTCTAGGTGCGGGATATAATCACGCTGCTTTCCTTCATGACTGAAAGCGATGATGTTCTTCTAACCTGTTTTGCTTGTCACCCTTCTGCAGCAAGGAACTAAGAGAAGGTGGAAAAATCTTAGTGGAAAAAATAAAGAAATTCAAGCCACTCATAGCGGTTTTTAACGGGAAATGTACGTTTTTCACAACAGATACAGAACGTGAAGAATACAACTGTTACAAAGACGTGCATTTAACAATTACTTTGAAATGTTTCAGGTATTTATGAAATGTTCTGTAGGGAGATATTTGGGAAAAAGCCCAAAACACTACAGTTTGGCCTACAGCCTCACAAAGTTCCTGATTCTGAGACGGTAAGAAGCCTTTTTTGGTTCATTGCATGATAAAAGCCAAACTCAAATTTGAGTTAAATGCTGCTGCTTTTCCGTAGGCGTTGTACCTAATGCCGTCCTCCAGCGCCCGCTGTGCTCAGTTTCCTCGTGCTCAGGACAAAGTGCATTTTTACATCAAGCTCAGAGAGCTCCGAGATGAGCTGAGGGGTGTGATCAAGAGCAAAGAGGTCGAGGAAGTCAAATACACCTTTGATCTCGGCCTGGCTAAAGGTACATACAGAACTTTTATGATTGCTTTTCTTTTTTTAATCATATTATAAGTGATGTACATACAATAATGGACTGTAATTGACCGCTTCTCTCTCTTGCAGAGGACGCCAAGAGGATTGCCGTCAAGGAAGAGCAGTATGATCCTGGTTATGAGGCTGCTTTCGGAGGAGCTTATGGAGAATCAGCACCTGAAGGGGGCCAAAGCAATGGATTTTGTAACTTCTCCACATCGGAGGAGACAGGTTGGTAACATCTTTCTTCTGCGGAAAACAAAAGACGATTTTTTTTTAACCATTTTTGTCTTTCATTCGGACATCTTTTGTCACATACTGTTTTATACACATATAGTAGGAAATTATGCCATTTCGGATGCAGCCTCTGTCTAGAGTGAACGTGAGCGTCTCGCTCATAATAAACCCAAAACTGAATGTCTTTTCCCAAACTATAATTTGGCTTCCGGCAAGGGGCGTACGCGCGTTCACGAGAGTCTAATTTCGGCGGAAGGGTGACCTCTGACCTGACCCGACATAGGACGTAGCTTCTCTTCTCTTATATCAAAATCCTCGGACATTTTTCTTTCTCGATTTAGACTTCTAATTTGTGAGCTTACACTACGCCTACGTCATACGTCCGGTCAGAGGTCACCCTTCCGCCGGAACTCGACTCTCTCGTGAGTGCGCGTGCGTGTACAGCCAGTCCCGGAAGCCAGTGATTATAGTTTATAAAGTTTAAAATATGGATATTTTTCTTACAAAACCCCATTGCTTCTGCCCCATCCCCATTCTACCACAAGTTGCTTCAGCTTTGCTTTTTCAATCCGGAAGAACGCAATTGCTCTGATAACCGCAAAAATAACCAATATCCACTTGTTGATAAAAAGTGCTTTTAGTGTTTTCAGTGATGTGCATAGTTTGACATCTCAAAAAAATGTGTTTGTTAACATAAAAAAATCATGCTTACTTCACCTTTAATATCGATTTCTGTTCAGCCAACACAGCCGAGAAGGCGCCAACGAATCCAAACGCTGTTAGCCAAGTTCAGGACGGTCAGTGGATGACGCAGTCTTTCGCCGATCAGATCCCGGACATCGGCAGCTCCTCTCAAGCCCAAACCTGGGGTGTATGAGGACAGACCATGGCGAGGGACTTCAGATGAAGCCCGTTGGAGGAGTTCCTGCGTTCTTCCAGAGATGCTGTGCCTCCCATCTTCTCAGAATCAAACCCAGGAGTCTTAAAGTGCGCTGGTGTCTTTCTCCTGTGCGCTGCTGTGACGACTGTTACGATATAATTTCAGGAACGATTTGAGGAATCACAGTATCATACAAGGTGGCCCAACTTGCACAAGGAGAATCCAATGGCTGCTACGCTTTTAAAGAAACTGTACCTCTGAACTTCAATTGGGGGCCTTTGGGATCTCGAATGCCTCTTTAGTAAAGAAGAGAACTGTTTTTGCAATGAATTTCAATTAGACCCTTTTAGGAATTAGCATTTCTATGGAATTGGAATATTTACTCATCTTTTACATTTAATGGTTTAGAGTCATTGATGTTACTTTCAGTAGTGTAGTGTACGAGGTTCTGAGCACTGGTTTATTGCATTATGTGATATCAGGGACTGATACTTGATTTGTTCATAAGGAGCATTCACTATTCTTGTTTGATATTTTAGATGGGACGTATTGTTGTCTGTTTCTGTAGTAATATTTTAAGTTTTAACTACCCAATTTGTTTTTATAGTGTAAATTTTAAAGATCATACTGCCAAATCTTTAAGGATAACATTTAAACAATGTTTTGTTACTATCATCATGTGACAAATTAGGTCTTTTTACGTGTTGCCCGGATGCAACCGTGATGGTTTTAAGAACTTTTATGATGCCACTGCAAGATAAATTATTGATGATTGTAAATGTCTTTAAATGTTTTCCTTATGAGGAAGCTTCAACATCACTGTTTTAAAAATGCACACAATCACCTCTCCGCCTTCAATACTGTAAAATAGAATACAGTGTGACCATTTATACAAATGAAGATGGCTGAACTAATCTTGAGCATGCTATAATTTATGGAATTATTCACATGCTCTTATTTGGTGCTATTTTTGACTCCTGTAAACATCAATATCTTTTTTTGTTCATTAAAATACAATTATCTTGATTTCTACTTGTGCACGTTTATTTCTCTATTAGTATTCAGTATTATATACAATATATTTGTGAGAAGAGCTTGTAAACTGGTCTATCAACATTGTATATGATCTGTAATCTTTCATTTATAGGCCATTTAAGTGGTGTGATTACATTAAAATCATTTAAAAGGGTATTGATTTTTTTATTTTTTTTATTCAAAATAATTGTAAATAGTAATTCGTGCAGGTCAGTGAGTTCGGTTTGAAGATGAAGGATCTTGATGAAGAGTTGGACATTTCTGTGAATGTAAATACCTGAAGGCAGAAAATTCTTATTTAGATCCATCACACTTAATATTTTGATTATATGTAATATCTTTCAAACCTTCTTAAGAAAGCTCTCTTCCATATTCGTCCAATCATTCCAGTTGTCATCTTACACATCTCTGGAGTCCACTCAGCAAGTCTAAATTCCAGTCAGAGTCTTAGAATAAAATTAAAAGACTTGAATATTTAATTTTACTCGTTTTTGACAGATACCTTAGAAGCATGATGTACACCATCTCCACTGGCAGAAAACACCACATTAGACAAGAAACCAGTTTCACTGAGAAAGGACATCTTAATTCTTCATTCTCCATCATGCTAGCCTTGAAAAACACTAAATGGGGTGAAAAATAGATCAATTTCTCCATGTGTAATTTTCCAGATTTACGAGTTCCTGGTGTGAAATGTCAGTTATTTGTTGTCTTACCTTTATTGATAGATTCTGGAAGGATACTTTTAGAATTCCCAGTCACTGTTGGCTTGTTTTCACTAATATATTTCTTAGATGTTGAAATATGATCCCATAATTCTGACAATGGCGACCTGAGCTTCAGGAGTTCTGGTAAGCAAAACAAAATTGGATCTAAACAGCCACACAATTACCCCAAATATCATCTCAGGAAGAGTGTTATCTACTCACTATATTCTTGTAAAAAAAGGAGAGCATCCTTATATCCATTTTGACACATCTCAGCCAAGACCTTATGAAATACCAAAAGGGTATGTGTGCATAAGTATGGATTTGAAAATGTACCAAGATAATTAAACATAAATTCAAAAATGTACCTCTGGTTCTGGAGGGAAAAATGCAATAACCACTCTGTGTGCGTTAATGAAGCTGATATGAATGCTGACGTTATTGTAGTATATTTCATGGAAGTAAAAAGGGTTGCCGTAAGGACTGATGTCGCTCTCTCCAGAAAAAGGGGAGATTGTGATTGTTTCTCTCAGACTAGAGAAAGGCATGTTATCACTCAATGCTCCGTCTACATACCTCTGAAAGCAGATAAGATGGAAAAAAAGTAAAAAAAAATGGATAAAACTTATATGATTGAAAAGAGGGACTCCTTCAGACAAGAAGTGGATGACATGTATTAAAGGGATACTCCACTTTTTTTGGAAATAGGCTCATTTTACAACTCCCCCAGAGTTAAACAGTTGAGTTTTACCATTTTCGAATCCATCCAGCCGATCTCCGGGTCTGGCGGTACCACTTTTAGCATAGCTTAGCATAGATCATTGAATCGGACAGGACCATTAGCATCTCTCTCAAAAAAATGACCAAAGAGTTTCGATATTTTTCCTATTTAAAACTTGACTCTTCTGTAGTTACATCGTGTACTAAGGCCGACGGAAAATGTAAAGTTGCGATTTTCTAGGCTGATATGGCTAGGAACTATACTCTCATTCCTGCGTAATAATCAAGAAACTTTGCTGCCGTACCATGAGTCCAGCAGGCGTAATAATATGACGCAGCGCCGGAAAATAGTAAATAACTTTACATTTTCCGTCGGTCTTAGTACACGATGTAACTACAGAAGAGTCAAGTTTTAAATAGGAAAAATATCGAAACTCTTTGGTCATTTTTTTGAGAGAGATGCTAATGGTCCTGTCCGATTCAATGATCTATGCTAAGCTATGCTAAAAGTGGTACCGGCAGACCCGGAGATCGGCTGAATGGATTCGAAAATGGTAAAACTCAACTGTTTAACTCTGGGGGAGTTGTAAAATGAGCCTATTTCCAAAAAAAGTGGAGTAACGTTATCCCTTTAAAGGTGCCATATTTATACTCTGGTCACATGGGTCACACTAGTAGTGATGTCATAGGCTGTCGCCAGCCAATGTTATTATTGTGTTTTGACACATGCTTCAGACACCAGTCATACTGGAGGCATTCCCCATTAGCATCCTAGGACGCAGAGTCTCGTTCCCTTTCTCAGGGAACCATGGTTACATTCGCAACCCGAGACGTTTTATCTCACCAACTCGCCTGTTATATATGGAAGCTTGTTTCTGCCACAGAATACATTTTTTTAAAGATAATTGCAACTTTTTATCTCACAATTGGGAGTTTACTTCTCGCAATTCTGACCTTTTATCTCGCAATTGCGAGTTTATTCGAATTGTGAGATATAAATTTGCAGTGGGGGAAAGGGGAAAAAAGACTTAGACTGACTTTATTTCTTAGAATTCCGAGTTTATATCACGTAATTAGAATTGTGAGACTTAAAAAAAATCTTCTTTTTTTTTCTTTTTTTTCCAGATAGTTATCAGACACTTTCGCTCATCGAATAAAAGGTTTACTGCTTATAGCTCGTTTTCCTATTATCATGATAACAATGGGTACATTTTCTTATGCGTGATACTGCATTCAACCCGCTAGGTGTCAGTATAATATCAAGATAATAAGGCCAGCAAAAACATTAAAACTAATAAAAAATGAGTGAGTACACCTTTAATTGAAAAACTGCAAGCAATTTTATCACAAATTTACAGTGTTTGGCTACTTACTATTCCATGATAGCTTGGAGGCATCACACCACAATACAGTGGATAAAAGCAGCTACAAATCAGAGCCTGCAGACAGGGAGCAAACTGCAAATCATTAATCCTCATGAATACTTATCTAATCATCAGGAAACAAAAGCCATTGTCAACAAGGTAGTTGAGTTCACCTGAATGAGATCTTCTTTACTGTCAAACTCAGACACCAACACATTTGTCCCATCTGACACTCGAGTGAGTGACACAAACAGCCGTCCATTGGCGAGTAGGTGGGCGTCTTCGGGCAGGTCTCTGCTTAAGAAGTTTCGTACTATCTTCAGTAGGTTGAAGGAGGGATGCACAGCACCCAGAGTGCCTTTCCGAGCCTCTCGGGACATTTCCAGCAAAATTTCACAGCATTTGGCTTTAAAATGGAATATCCTTTAGGACCACGAATTTGAATCAATATAAAAGTAATCAAAATGAATTACATGGTGGTGGGGTTCATTCTTTAATGATTTGGAGATATATTTGGATTTTAAAACTACTATTCAGTATCATTTGTGTATGTGAAAGATTTGTATGATCCAT
This sequence comes from Abramis brama, assembly GCF_963993115.1. Taxonomy (NCBI): domain Eukaryota; kingdom Metazoa; phylum Chordata; class Actinopteri; order Cypriniformes; family Leuciscidae; genus Abramis; species Abramis brama. The sequence continues at coordinate 21,674,694 of NC_139982.1, read as the reverse complement.
GACGAATGTCTTCCAAAAAAAAACTCTTTTACAACTTTCAGGTGTTTAGAAACCACAAATTATTGTTGAAACGTACCTGGAGACATTTGACATGCTATTACTGCACCCATGAGAGCACCAGATGAAGCCCCACAAATCTTTGTCACCCCCTTAAGAAGAAACGGGGCTCGTTCAAATAAACAGCTATATACTCCACAGTAGTAAGCCATCAGAAATCCACAGCCGGCAAAAGAGATATTCCATTCTTTAGCAGACTCCTGCATGTTTTTCAACACACTGTATGAATCCCTGAGGTCACGCAGTGCAGGTGCGATAAATACATTTAAATGAGAGGTCAGTCATATAAGCACTGATCTGGCAACGCTCTACTATTGCGAAACAGTGTGTTGCAATCACAGGGATCACAGGGAAAAACAACATGTGGTGAGGACATTGCAGTGATTCTCTTGTCAAAACATTAGTGATCTTGAATGCAATGATTGTTTAAGCATTAAAAAAAAAAAAAAAAAAATCAAATATTATGATTATATTATCTTGCTATATGAATAAAAACAACAGAAATAAAGGATCACAATAATCTGTTTATTTTATTTATGAAAACATTTGTGACATCAGTGCAGCTAAAGCAGTGCAATATGACACTCAAAACTAATAAACAAAGGAAACTGCACTCATTTTAGGAAAATGCGCAGAAAATCATTGTATGAAACCATCCCTGAGAGGTTACTGTCAAAAAAAGATGTGAAATGAAAGAATTCTTCCTCTGACAGATTCACGCTGTACTGTCTCAGAACCTAAAAAAGAATAATCCAAAATATTGCATGATTAAATACAGGACGTGGACTGAAATTTTTTTTTTAAGTATAAAATAGTGCCTTGTACCTTTCTAAAGTCCTGAAGAGAGATCTTTCCAGTGCGTTCTTTGTCAAAGGTGGTGAATTTTTGCCTCATCTGTTTCCAGACGAGCTGGATAGGCCTGGAAATTCTCAGCATGGCTTCAACACACTGACCACTAAGTGGACCGGGACTCATCTAAAGGAGGAAGTCAGAAAATGCTGGATGAACTATACTGGCCTATAACCGCTCAAGACGTGCTGTAATTGCAGTGAACTCACTGGTGTCCTGGGGAGCTGCAGTCTGAGTCTGTTGGATGAAGTGTTGACCTGAGGGCTGAACATGAGCACAAAGTGCCGTAGGAAGTCCGGGTAAGAGAGACGTCCGCTGTTTTTGATGTCATATTTGACAGCCAGCTGCTCAAACTCAGGTGGACTCAGCTCAATATTGAGGCCCTGGAGTATCTCTGCAAAACATCAGTTCAAATTCACCATTTCCAAACAACATTGTGACAATATATGACATTGTCATTTGCCATTTATTATTATTAGTGGTCCTGCACTTTTTGACAAATTCATTTTTATAGTAATTAAATTATATATAATATATAAAAAAAGTGTATGCATATATATATATATATATATATATATATATATATATATATATATATATATATATATATATATATATGATTATAAAATCAATTGATTATAAAATATTATAAATTATAAAATAAAAATGATATAATTTTATATCAGTCAAAATACATAAAAATGATATATTCCCAATATAATATATTTTATGTTATTTATAATTATATAAAAAATTATTTGCATTTAGATATATAAATCATTATATATATATATATATATATATATATAATTGTATATTGTTATATTGAAAAATACATACAAATTATATTATATAAAAATCATTATAATTCAGACGGATTCACTGATGAAAATTAAATTCAGGAAAATGAAATAATTCCATGACTTTACCATGATTTTTCAGTTGAATAAAAATAATAATAATAATAATTGTATAATAATTATACAAATTATATATAATATATATTATGAAATTTTATATATATTATGACATTTTAGGCATTATAAGCATATAATTCAATAATAAATAATTCAGAGCTATCTGCAAAATGTTTTTTTATGACTGTGGGAACCCTGTATTTTATGGTTGAAATGTGCAGTGACTGATAAATGGAAAGAAATCAGGCCTCAAACATGTACCTAGGAATATATCCACATCTATCTCCCCTGTTCTGTCAGGGTCCGCCTGCCTGCATCTCCTCTGGATGTGCCTCCAACAGTCCTGGATCCTGGAACGCACCTTCATCTCCACATCCTCACAGTTCAGCAGTGGCGTGGACCTTCTGCCCGCCGTGGAGGGCCTCTGAGGCCGCTCTGAGACTGATGGCTGCGAGATACAAATGACACTGGAGACACTTGGAGAGAGGAAACAACCAATATCAGCAAATGAAGCAAGTAATGCACTGTACCATCGAGTGTGTAAAGGTGCAAGGTGCTGTTTTGGGGCGTCTGAGGGATGCTGGTCTCTCCAGTGTTGATCTTGCTGAACCTGGTAATGATTTAGCAACCTTTTCCAGGCCTTTCTGTTCTCCACTGAACTTTTTCAGGAACTCTCGATATTGCAGGTTTCCAAAGCCATTAACTGGTAGCATTTTCCACAGGCTTTGAAACTGAAAGAGTTGATTGTGTTTCAAGCAATTGAAGGAACTATTAAAGATGTTCATGTGGTACACTCTTAAATAAAGGTTCTTTATTGGCAGCTATGGTTTCATGAAGAACCTTTCCATTGCAAAAAGATTTTTTTAAATGTTCTTCACACTTAGTTCTTTTAAGAACTTTTCACTGAATGAAACCCAAAATGGTTCTTCTATGGCATTGCTGTGGAAAGCGTGCACTTAAATGCATTGAATGTGCACTTGTAGTGTACTTCAAACCTTTATAGTATTTGAGAGTGTACTGGGAATTACCTGGTCGTCGGTAAGCCTCATGAAGTGACGATCACAAATGGTCTTAAAGTCCATTTTGGAGATTGTGTTTATATTGGCGTAGTCGAGGTCTACCATCTCCTTTGTTATAGTGTAAATGCGGGCCGAGACAACCTCCTGTATCCGCCTTAAAATGTCAGAGATGACTAAAGGTCGGGTCTGATTAGGAAAACGCATCTTGTGGATTTTCTTCAGCCATTCATCTGCTGTCTGTTAGATTTAAGGAATAGCAATTTTAATATACACCATATGCAACTAAGACCATTCTACATTATGGTGATTTGATAGTGTGCAAAAAGTAAAAATTCAATTTCTCAAAAATGACCATAAAACAATTTCTGACCTCTTGAGTGTGGAGGTTGAAGACTTGGAGGAAATTCTTCCAGTCAACCATAATCTCCTCTCCTTCACTCAGTCTCATATCAGACAGCAACCTCCTGAAATGTACATCTGAGAGACGCATGCAGAAATGGTCCAGCACTTGCCGAAACTCTGTTTGCGGTATCATACCATCTCCAGTCTTATCAAATGCAGAGAAGGCCTAAAAAGCGAAACACAGAATTAGTTTTTTTGCATCTCTTGCAGTATTAATATATTTTATAAATAGTCTGTACCTTGTAGAGAGTATCTGAGGAAGCAGTAATCAGCTCCTTAACTCTATGTATGGCTCTGTCTGGGCTCAGCTCCTCAACATCCTCCACTGGTTCTGGAGAACCCATAGTTTGAGGAGGGTCAACTGCAGTCCCACTCGAGACTGGAGGTCCAGTGAGATGTTTTAGGAAATCAAGGTAAGGCAGCTCCTTCAGACAAGCATCAAAGCCAAGGCTGAAACATCAAGAGAACAGAAGAAGAAGAATGCAGTGGCTGACAACACTTATCACATTTTGAGTAAATGAACATGTCTGTAATGGAGGGTTACAGGTTCAGTAGACATGTTAGCTGTGTTTCTGTTAGTTGAAAGCCATTTCTGTGCAGGAGAGAGAGCAAGTCTGTCACAGTCACGTAACCATCTTTGTTTTTATCCAGAACCACAAGGCTTCCGCTCACACTCTCAAAGTCACTCCCGATCCACTTCCTTCAAACACAGATAGATTCATGTAACACTATGTGTGAGGAGAGTGTTTTCTTCCGCCATTACGTTTGCCATTTTAAGAGACCATTCTCACCTAAGATTTTGTAGCATAACCTCTAGATCAGGTGTTGTGGAGATCACCCTTTCTGTGGGCTGTTCCTGTAAAGCGTCCGACTGACTGTCTTCATCTGATGTGGCTTTAAGCCTTCTTAAAAACTCTGTCTGAGTGAGGAAGCCCTTCCCCTCCTCATCATATCTGTGTGAGAGTTTTTTTGTTTTATTTACAGCAGATATCAGACAGAATTTTTGAATTTTGCCATTTATGTATTTTAGTTAATGCCATGCTAATACTGATTCTGGATCAGCTGTTAAATGCATTGAGGAACTCATACACACATTAAAGTGAAATATAATGTAAACAAAATGAAGTCGCTTACCTGCACCAGAGTTTTTCAAACTCATTTGGTGTGATAGGCATGGAGTATTTAAAAAGCATCTGCTTTAGATCATTTTTGGTCATGATGCTTTCACCATCGTCACCCAACTGGCAAAAGACCTGTCAACACAATTATTAAGTGCAAAGTTTAGTTTAAAAGAGCACTCGTTCATATTTACCTCCATTAATACATGGAGGGGACTCCTCGCGGGAGCCGCCATTTTGAGTTCACATGATCAGTCAAATATTGCTCAGTTTATCTTGCTAAAAATAAACACATCTTGCTATAACCATGGCTGACTGCTAATAATGCATTTCTATACTGATTTCTACACTTTCTACACATTGGTAATCGAATGCTATATTTTTGTATTATGCTATATACAGGCCACTAGGTGTATGTGTACTTCCAAGACAGCTGCCATATAGCACCAAAAAGTAAAGATTCACTGTTTTGAAGCGCCACATGCTGGTGACCCCAGCTGGTCAGAACAGTGTAAATGTAACAAAAATTGAAAGTAATTTGAAAGTTTAATTGAAAGTAAAATCTATCAAATGCAATAAACTATTCATCCTATAATATTAAAAATGAAGTCTGTATAATGTAAGTGTTCTTTAGTAAGTATTTTCAGGGCTTGTTTTGTTTGTTCCATTGGTCAGCTAAACAGGCCAATAAGAGACTATTAACTACTATTATTCCTTTTAATTATACTAATGTCTAATTAAAATGTCTAAAAATGTTCAAACTGATCAGAGATCAGGTAAAACCCATAGACACTTGTTCAATGGTTCGCTGCTGGGGAACATGCGAATGATTCATTGGTTCACACAGATCACCCCAACCCCCCCCACCCAACGGCGAACTATTGAAATTTCTAAACATTTCCAAACAGTTATGATGTAACAAAGCCTTGTTTACTGAAATCACATGTATTTGGCAGTATGATACACGCTCCAACCCACTGATTCGAAACAAAAGATTCATAAAGGTTTCAAAGCTTCATGAAGCAGAGTTTCAAAATCGTGCATCACTACCAACAGGGACAGGATGGAGATTACCTTTGAGAGCTCTGAAGGTCTTTTGTGTGCAATGCCTGCTAGATAGTCATGAACTTGGTCACATGCATTATCAAGACACCCGTTTCGTCTGAAAAACATGAATTCTGAGCTGTTAGCTTTACAAAAACAGCTAAGATAAATATAACGATTAATTCCAGAGAAGTAAAAGGTTCTTACAAGGTGTTATCATTTTGATGTGATTTCATCTTGTCACTAGAGAGGACTTTGTTGTGGAAATCAGTGTAGTTGAGTGTGGCACCAGGCGTAAAACCAAACAGTTCGAGGAATCTCCGATACTCTCGCTCTTGGGTTACAAACATCAGGCTGTCAAACAGAGTCCTGAAGTCATTCTGATTAACTATACCATCTCGGTTCTTGTCCATGAGACGGAAAGCGGTCAGAGCATTCTGCAAACAAAAAAGAGGTAAAAATGTCTTAAGCAGTGGGACATATTCTGCCACAACTTAAATAGTGTAGTTTTTAAGTACTTAGCCTAAAATGAGAAAGAGTAAATATACAGTGGCCTAAAATGTATTTACACTTTTTTTTAATGAAATTCATTGCATTACATATATACATATATGCACATATACTGTAAATATATATACTGTATAAGTAAAAAATATAATATTTAAGTAAATAAGTAGAATGATCTGTTGCTTTGATACCCCATGATATTCCTTGATCCTCATTTTGAGCTGACCTAGACAATCCTCTGCAGTCAAAAGTGTGGAAGTTTTGTCCTTTTCTGGTATTGTTGCTTCTGTGGTGAAAAGAAATGAGAAAAATGATGTTTTACCAGTTTGTGGCATATGTTTGTGTTAAGAAAACAGTTTGTGTGTTGTGAAATATCAAACCTTCAAATTTGGCCACAAAGTCAGTAACAGAAATCGGACCCAAATTAAAACCAAGAGACTCAATAAGCATCTGAAACTGGGGTCCCTTCAGTAAAATACCACAATCATCCAGAATCTAAAATCAAGAGTGACATGAATCAATGTAAAGAACCCATTGTTTCAGACATTGCATGAATGTTGCTATCAGAATTATAGTACCTGTAATGAGTTTAACCAAAATGTAAACAAAAAGTGCGAGCGAGATCTCAGGCCATACCTTACAGAAATGTCTCAGAGTGAGCGGTGCTGTTGAGCTTTTCCTGGTGGACTTCAGATAGTCCTGAAGGGTCATCCCACACCTCTGAAACCTGTCCTTGAGTTTCCTCAGGACAACATTTTTTACTGCTTGTGCTTTTATGTTCAACATGCAGGCTTCATGTTCATTTTCGTTCCTGTAGTATATTAAAAAAAAATGATCATATGTGATTCCTCATCAGGACAGGGTGTTGCATGCATATCATTTCTCATGTTCATTGACTATACAGACCTCTCACTGATACTGATGCCATTATTCTTCTCTGGAACACCCAAGCTTGTCAAAAACAGCTTGTAGTTCACACCTCCACCCTCCAAAAATGGTTCACAGAGCCTTGACAGCAAATAGGGGAAATTAGTCAGTATCCAGAGGTAAGGCTGAGGGCAGAAAAGAGAGACTCACTTGCTGAAGTGGGATTCAGACAGTGGTAGTCCGTATTGTTGGATCAATCTCCTAAGGTCTTCTGGTGGGATGATGTCACTCTGGTTTTGGGTTGTGTTGGTGATAGATTCGATCAACATGTCATGGTTCTCAGAGAGCTTCTCCTTCAAAATCCCTTCTACCTGTAGAAATCATGTATGTAAAAGAACTAGTATTGGCAAGTGATTCATTTTATCATTCTTAGATATCCTAGTGGTGAATAAGCCAGCTTTATACACAAAAAATATTAAAAAAATACTTTGCAGGTTACTTACCGCGTTCCATGTTCTTGTTGCTGTGGAAGGCAATGTGTTTACCCATGCTGGAGCCTTTTTATTGAGCTTTGGTGTCTGCTGGAATTAATGCACAGAACAGGGTTCATTTTAGATTCATTTTAAATGTGCGAATAACCTCTATATGGGAGAATTTGTCAAAACTCTTTTAAAAAAAATAATAAGAAATTATATTTTGCATAAAGAAAAACAAATTTGGACACTTTTTAGGACATATTAGGAACCACTGTACCCACCAATCTGCATTAAAGTAATGTCTCTCTTAGTATTTTGTAATGATTCTCATTGCAATATGTAATTTTACTGCATTGCAGTAAAATATTTTGTAATGATTTTTTTTATTATTTTTTTTTTAAATAATCTATGGGAGTTTTTTAAAAATTGCAGAATGGGAAATATTTTTCCGTATTTTACAGTAATGAGAATTGTTAAAAATTAGCTTAATTGTCCTAAAAATATTGTCCCAATGCAAAAATCCAAAGGGTCCTAATAATATTTCAATATTTGTTATTAGGTTTTTGTTTTTTTTATGTGACCCAGACAACTCATCCTAAAATTCACCTGCATGGGTATTACAGTACAGCAAAGTTATCATTTTTATATTTATAAAATGTATTTATATTGTTTTAATAATTTCATATGTATATATATATGTATATATGCAGTAATGAGACTTGGGTGAATTAAATTGAGCTTAATTGTCCTAAAAAATAATGTAAAATGTTATAATACCTCGATTGGCATTTGGTGACGAAGGATGTCCAGGAATTGTTGGTAATTTATGACATTTGTATGTTCCACATCCAAGACATCAACAAGAGCTGTGAACTGCTTATCGGTCAGATGGAAATTCAGACTCTCCAGGGCCCTGTATAATTCATCTCTACTGATAAAACCTGTTCTGTTCTGTAGAAAAAAAATATCATTATTATGAATAGTTGTGATTTAAAGTGCACAATTAGATTTTTTCTGAATCACAAAACATACTGTATCAAAGTCCATAAAGGCTTCTGTCAGATGAAGCTGATTAAGTACATGTTGACGTAGTCTTGGTAGAATTGCTTCAATACTGCATGATCCTGGAGTTGCTGAAGCAGAATCTTTCCTGAGACAGTACAAAATATTTATGTAATCAAAACTATATATATATTTGCGTAATCAAAACCATATATATATATATACTTCAACATATTGCAGTAGTGTATTGTAAATAATATTGATTTATAGGACCCAAACAATAACTGTATGGCCAACTTACTGTGCAGTTATGTCTTCTTTGAACAATCCAAGAAATATTCTCCATTGCACAGGCTCTGTGTTGCTCACTCCAAATCTGTGACAGTAAATGATCACTAGATGAATTTCAGAACTGCAATCAGGTAAATACATAAACAACATGTTAAATTCTCATACCTGTTTAATAACTCTCGGAATATAATATCATCCATGGGAAAGAGGAAATTACTGAGGACAGATCTGAGATTCTCTTGGGAGACAAACCCACTGTCTGTGATGTCAAATGCCTGCAGAGCGTTTTCAACAAGGCTATAATTTTTCTTGATCTGTAAATTGCAATCAAAGTAGAAAACTGATTTTAATTAAATGCTCACATATATATGAGATGAAAAAAAATCCGTCATACTCACTTTACTCAAAAACCTGGTCTGGGCTTCATCCAAGGTGTCCCTGGATTTGCCTGAAAAACCCCTTACGCTTATCTTACTTTTAGGTCTTGTTGTATTGCAACTGACAGCTTCCCAATTCAGTGCTGAAAACAAATAAGAAAAACTATTACATAGCATACATTTGAATGAATCATTATTTTATTATTGTCACTTTTATATTACATAATTTATTTTGAATAACGGTACCCAGTTGTATAGAATCTGGTGCAATATTTTTATAGTTTCCACAGTCAACACCAAGCTGCTCAAGAAACTCCTTGTAAGATATTGTGTCAGCATTATTCACGCTGTAATGTGACCATAGTCTGAAGGAAAGACAGAGACAAAAAACACTTAGCATTCTGGGAAAAACAATAGGCTAACACATCAAGAGAGTTCCATTAAACGGAAAAACCAGGACCTGTGGAATTCCAGCTGGCTCATGGGAAAGCAGTATCCTTCTAGCACTTTACGCAGCTCATGTTGCTGTATCTGTCCATCACTGTTGAAGTCAAACAGCCGAAAAGCCCTGGTGATGTTTTTCAAATTGCCTCCGATCTGAAATGATGAGAATCATGGATATTACACTAGCATCTCCAGACAAATATTTAAATAAAATTCATACCTTATCACCCACACCTTATTTTTCAGACGACACTGTAGTTCTCCAAGTGACAAGTTTCTGTAACTTCCACTCCTGGATGGGATTCTGTTAAGAGATATTGTATGTATAAAGAAATATTATACACTACCATTTAAAAGTTTGGTGTCAAAAAATTTATTAAATGTATTATATTTTTATTATATATTATATTATATTTAAAAGAAATTAATACCTTTATTTAGCAAGGACACACTAAATTGATCAAAAGTGACAGTAAATACATTTATAATGTTACAAAAGATTTCTATTTCAAATAAATGCTGTTTTTTTAAACTTTCTGTTCATTAAAGAATCCTGAAAAAAATATCAGGTTCAAAACTCATTGATAATAATACGCAAATGTTATTTGAGCATCAAATCAGCATATTAGAATGATTTCTGAAGGATCAAGTGACACTGTAAAAAAACTTGTAATATTTCACAGTATTACTGTTTTACTGTATTTTTGATCAAATAAATGCAACCTTGGAGACTTATTTAAAAAAAAAAAAAAACTTTGAATGGTAGTGTATAAATTAAGGAAATACAATTAAATACAATAATTGAGAAAATATCCACAAAAGCATAAATTACCTGCCCACAGCAGATGAAACCTTGCCGTATCTTCTGAGAAACTCCATATAGGGAATTGTTCCATTTTCTTTAAAGTCAAGCTAATATAAATATATTTTAATGTAAGTAAGATGAAAATCGCTGCCTTGGTACCACAAAATAACAATAAGTGCACTGTCTGAAAGTGGTGACTGTTGTAATTCTAAATGAACACACCTCAGCCAACAGACCCTCAAACTGAGACTCGGTGAGCGGAACCAGAAAGCCCTCAATGACACGTCTGAACTCTCCTTTGGTGACAGTTTTGTTCCCTTCTTGGTCAAAGGCTTCAAAAGCAACCTTCAAGTCATGTTTTCTGTCCTTGAGTCTCTCCAAGAGCAAGTTCTCAATGTCCACCAAAGAAAGATTGTCATCTGCCACTGACTGCACAGAAGAGGCTGTAAAAAAGAAGAAGAAATAAAACAGAAAATCTCCTCAACAAAATGCTTTTCCATCATTATCCAGATAATACACACTAAAACCAACTAAATAAACCGCATAAACCCTACCAGAGTCAGATTTGAGAGTGTTTCTCCTTGGGAATTCTCCTGTGGAAGTTCGAGACAAACTCTTATCTCTAGGGATGATGGTGAGCCCTTGTGTTACAGGCCTCAGATCTATAAGGCCAGATATTTGAGGCCTCTCTGCTGACTGTGACACCTGAATATAACCAAAATAACATTTCGTGTCACAACATATCGCAATACAAAAACATTGTTTTGGTTGTGCTTTAGCTCTGCGAATCTGCTAGAGAGCTACATATGGCAATTTATCTGTTCAATAAAATACCTTACTCACCTGTTCAGTAATAAAAACGTGTTGAATATCGTCTAAAATAATTCTGGATTTTCAGCTTCAGAAGCATGAATATTTTTATTTATTATTTATTTTTATTTAGTTACCATTGTCCTGTGCATTAGGCAAGCACCAAGTCCAAGCCTAACGTTATTCATTTTCACACCCAATGTAATACCAAATATAGCATTTTATTCAACAGATAATTTTTTGTTAACCTTTTACCGTATGTCTTGGAGTATCGCAATAATATCGTATCGTGAGGTCAGTATCGTGATATGTATCCAATAGTGCGATGAGGGTATCATTACATCCCTAGTGGAAAAGCTTTTTTTTACTGCAGCTTTTGTTTCCTTTTTTTTTTTTAAATGTCCTTCGTTTTTTTTATTGTATATATATATATATATATATATATATATATATATATATATATATATATATATATATATTACAATATATACTAATGTTATTCTTCAATGTACAACGTTTTTAAATTACTTGAAACAATTAGAAAGTATTTAGTTAAACTTGTATTGAGGACCAGTAAGTTAGCAGCTAGCCTCATAAGAGAACCTATTTCCTTGATAACGTTAGTTCAACTTAGCCATTTTCTTCCAGAAATGATATAAGTAAAATGTCTTCATACTAACCCAACATTCCACAGCTGACCTCGGACGCATTATTGTGTTAAATTCGTATTTAGACTATCGGTGTCCAAACTAAAGACGACAACTTTTGTTGCCAACCAGTCAAACTTTATAGCCACAGTCGAGGACGCTCCGCTGTTCCCATGGATATGGTCTGACAATGGCCCCGCCTACTGCAAAAGCGAAAGAAAATCACAAAACGTTTTTTCAAAATGGACAATACCAATGGATAACCAGTGCAGATTAATTTGTATCGTCACATAAACTGCAATTTGTCATATTTTTTAAAGGAAAATAGTAACGAACATGACGTTGTTGTCCTGTCCTCCTCAGCCAATCATCATTTCCGATGGGCGTGGTTACCAAGTGTCATGGCGGCCGCCAGGAGTTTATTGTAGTGTGCCAGAGTCAGACCGCGGATTGTCCTGTTTTACATTGAACTCTGTTTATAATCACATTGGGGACGTTTGAATGTAAACAGTTGTTTAAACATGGGCAGCGTGCATGCCAGGGTAAGCGCATTTTTCCAGAGTTGTCGGAAAAGCTAAAGCAATGACCTCTGAACAGTGTCTTTGAATGACAGGCCGAGTTCAGGATGACGTTTTGTACTACACATTTATTCATATTAATTGTCAGTAAGACATATAAACGGTCACTCTCACTACACACTGAATCATGTTACAATCGACATTGACGAACTATAGCTGTCACCAATACTTGCCTTTATATATGCACAATTCTTGGTCTGTAACACTATAACTCACTGCTACATATTTGTTGACCCAGAGTCTGGACCCCCTTCCTATGCAAGGACCTGAACTGGGGGTTCAAGCAGATGACATGGACCTGGGGGAACCAGAGCATGAGGAGAAACAGGAAGTTCTGGAAAATAAAGATGTAAGATTGATCTTTATGTGTTTGGTCTATCCAGAGTTTGCATATGCATAATGTAGATTCATATCAGGTTTTCATATGTATCTTTCAATTGTTTAGGTTGTAGTACAACATGTACACATTGATGGTCTCGGAAGAACAAAGGAAGACCTTTTAACGTATGAGATTGCAGATGTTTTCCGCGCCAACAACTTGATTGATGTGAGTATTATATATATATATATATATATATATATATATATTCAAATTGTGTTTATATTTACAAATTTGTAACAGGTTATGAAGAAGTCCCATGAGGCCAGACAGAAACTTTTGCGTCTGGGGATATTCAGACATGTCGAAGTTGTCATTGACACTGCTGAAGGTATAACAATTATGCAAACAACCAATAGTAAATAACCAATAAGCAAAGTGATACATTATAGTCTGAATTTCTCTAAAACATTAGGTACTGATGCGCTGCCTAACGGACTGGATGTGACATTCGAGGTGAAAGAGCTGAGAAGAATGACGGGAAGTTACAACACTATGGTTGGGAACAACGAGGGAAGCATGGTGAGCTACTGACAGTCTGCAGACAATCATCACTGCTGGCTGTGTGTCTACAATTTAAAACTGAGGTTATTGAAAACTGAGTGTTGTTCTGGTTCTCATCTCAGGTGCTGGGTTTGAAATTGCCCAATGTTTTTGGCCGTGCAGAGAAGCTGACCTTTCAGTTCTCTTATGGTACTAAGGAAACCTCATATGGCCTGTCATTCTTCAAGCCCCAGCCTGGACACTTTGAACGGAAGTATGTTTCTCGGCATTGTATTTCTGTTTACAGTTACATTTACTTTTGTTAGAAATGTCATGGTGCCCAAGTCACTCGTTTAAGTTAGTCATTAAAGTTCCCCTGTTTCAGATATCACCTTTCATGTAGTGTGTAATTTAGAGTCATCTTACTTCCTGCACAAACCTATAAAGGTTTGAAACAAATTTGCATAATGCCAGCCTATGGCTGCTCGTGAACAATGTCTATTTTGAAAATCCATAATATGTACTGGATTCATGTAAACCAATTGTTGGAGATCTCCAAAAACAAAATTAGGAACCATTAAAATAGCATAATAGGGGCACTTTAAAGTCAAGCACATTTCTTTCTCTTACTCTTTCAGCTTCTCCATTAACTTGTATAAAGTCACGGGGCAGTTCCCATGGAGCTCACTCAGAGAAACGGACCGAGGGGTCTCCACAGAGTTCAGTGTAATGGACTTCATTTTAATCATTTATTTATTTTCATTAATTATATTAAGGCGTTTATTTATTTATTATGTTCTCTTTAAACTAATATTATTTTATGTAATATAATTTTAGTAGATTTAAAAGTCAAAGTTTTAGTAGATAAATATCTAATTTATGAATTGTCCATTGTTTGATCTATGATCCCCAGTTCCCCATCTGGAGGACAAATCACACATTGAAATGGGAGGGTGTGTGGCGAGAGCTGGGTTGTTTGGCCCGTACGGCCTCCTTCACTGTCAGGGAGGAGAGTGGCCATTCCCTGAAGTCCTCACTTTCTGTATGCGTCTTTTCTATATCTTGGCTTTGTTATTACACTCATTGATATTTCATATCTGATTTTGAATATGATGTTTTCCTCACAGCACGCAATGGTCATCGACACACGCAATTCTACCATCCTTCCGAGAAAAGGTGCCTTACTGAAGATCAACCAGGTTTGTTTGCTATCCTTGTAAATGAAAGGAATAGTTCATCCAAAAATTGAATATTTTACTTATTTTTTATGGTCTATCAGGAACTGGCAGGTTACACTGGAGGAGATGTCAGATTCCTGAAGGAAGACTTTGAAATTCAGCTCAACAAGACTCTCTTCTGGGACTCGGTAAGATGCTTTGGGAAAAAACGATTGCTTATGTCTGTTTGTTGCCGTGTTAATTTAGCATCATTAATATACTATAGTACGTATTTAGTAATATTTATTATTTATAGTATTCAGTAATATTGTGAATGAGTTTTTATTTTTATATTTTATTTTAGTAATTTTGTGTGTTTTGTTTGAATTTAAATATGTATTTAGTTTTTATTAATGATTATTTTGGTATTAGTTTGAATAATTTTAGTACTAAACCAAATGAAAATTTGAAATATTTTTTGCCAACTAACTTAAATAATGTCATTTTACTTTTTTAGTATCATTAATATACTATAGTATTTAATAGTATTTAGTATTTATAGTATTTAATAATATTTTGAATTAGTTTTTATTTTTATATTTTCCATTTTTATGTGAGTAATTTTGTTGTTTTTATCATTTTATTAGGTTGTGATTGTGTTTAAAGGGATAGTTCACCCAAAAATGAAAATTCTGTCATCATTTACTCTCTTACTCTTACCCTCATGTTATTCTAAACCTCTATGAGTTTCTTTCTTCTGTTAAACACAAATTAAGATGTTTTGAAGAAAGTTGACAGTAGCCATTGACTTCCATAGTATTTTTTAAGTCAATGGTTACTGTCAACTGTTTCATTACCAATATTCTTCACTCTATCTTCATTTGTGTTTAACAGAAGAAAGAAACGCATACAGATTTGGACCATTTTTGGGTGAATTATCCCTAAATGTCTGCTTAGTTTTAACAACTAACTTAAAATAATTTTTTTTATGTTTTATTTTATTCCAGTTAACATTTACATTATTTCATTTAAAGTAAATGTTTTTTAATAGTCGTAGTTGTAGTTAATGATAAAACACTCTTTTTTTCTGGTTGTTTTAAACACTTTTAGAGGGCTTAATTAAACGAAAAATAGAAATGTTAATTTCTTTGGTAACTAACTGAAGTAAAATATTTACTTTTTATACATATATTATTTTATTTTTGTTAAAATGTATTTTATTTCAATTAACATGTTTTCTAATTTAGTAATTTAATCAATGTAAATGTTTTTAGCTTTATCAACACTGGTTTGATTTTTTGAAGCACTTTGATTTTCGTCTCTTATAGGTGCTCTCTACCTCTCTGTGGGGTGGTATGTTGCTGCCCCTTGGAGAAAGACCATCCTGCATTGCTGACAGGTTAGCAAATTCTCTCTGTCATTGATAAAAAAGACCCACAAACACTCAAAGTAATGGTGGTTTTGGTGTATTTAGGTTCTATTTGGGTGGTCCGACCAGTGTGAGGGGCTTCAGCATGTACAGCATCGGCCCTCAGAGTGAAGGTAAATGACTCTGACCCTGACAAAAGGTATATATATCTATATATATTCATGAGTAAGGTTTGTTTTCTCACTTTGGTGACAGGCGATTACCTCGGTGGAGAGGCGTATTGGGCTGGGGGGGTTCATCTGTACACCCCTCTTCCATTCAGGCCAGGCCGAGGCGGTTTTGGAGACCTTTTCAGGACACATTTCTTCCTCAATGCCGGAAACTTGTGTAACCTCAACTATGGTAAGATGAATAATGCTGTGAAAGGCAAATTTTCCTCCTTTTGTTTCATGAAACATGCTTTGTTTTTACTTACATTTGCTGCTGTACGTCCACTAGGGGAAGGGCCGAGGGCGCACCTGAGCAAACTGGCCGAGTGTATCCGCTGGTCTTATGGAGCGGGCATTGTGTTGCGTCTGGGGAACATCGCTCGTCTGGAGCTCAACTATTGCATTCCCATGGGTGTCCAGAGCGGAGACAGGTAGACAATCAGACATTCACACACAATCTATCAATCACTAATGCACTAGTGATACACTTTTAATGTACTTTAATGTTGTTTAATGTTGAATTTATGATATAATGTGCTGATGTGTTTTGTATCTCAGGATATGTGATGGAGTGCAGTTTGGGGCTGGAATCCGATTCCTGTGATTCCCATGGGGGAAAAAAGAAGGCTTTCTGTCACTTTGTACTTGGGATAAAGGATATTCATACGATTCAACTTTGAGCTGCAAAGTAATGTTGGATAATTTTTCAGTGTTGGCAAACACGCTAAAAAATTGAAATGGTCTAAAACCAGTAACATTTGTTAGGAATAAATCATCCTTTTTAAAGTTATTGGCACTTCAGTGGGGAATATATTGGACATCAGTGCTCTTATTGTCATATTTATTTGTCAGAACAGTCTGTGTTCAATAAATAATGTCTCTGGCCTTTATTGTGGTTTCATGTGTGTTATTAATCTGTTATATATTAAATAATAAAATAAATTGTGTATGTGTGTCTATATATATACAGTACCAGTCAAAAGTTTGGAAACACTACTATTTTTATTGTTTTTGAAAGAAGTCTCTTATGCTCATCAAGCCTGCAGTTAAAAAAACAAAAAACAAAAAAAAAACAGTAATATTATGAAATATTATTACAATTTAAAATAATGGTTCTCTTTTTTAATATACTTAAAAATGTAATTTATTTTTGTGATGCAAAGCTGAATTTTCATCAGCAAGTACTCCAGTCTTTGGTGTCTTATGATCCTTCAGAAATCATTCTAATATGCTGATTTATGATCAATGTTGGAAACAGTTGTGCTGATTAATATTTTTTTATAACCTGAGATACTTTTTTCAGGATTATTTGATGAATAAAAAGTTAAAAAGAACTGTATTTATTTAGAATAGAAATCTTTTGTAACAATATACACTACCGTTCAAAAGTTTGGGAACAATAACTTTTTTTTTTTAAAGAAATTAGTACTTTAATTCAACAAGAATGCGTTAAATTGATAAAAGGTGATGGTAACGATTTATATTGTTAGAAATGTTTTTATTTTGAATAAATGCTGTTTTTATGAATAAATGCTGTTAACGTTTTACTCATCAATGAATCCTGAAAAAAGTATTCCAAAAAAATATATTAAACAGCACAACTGTTTCCATCATTGATAATAACTGAGCATCAAATTATCATATTAGAATGATTTCTGAAGGATCATAAGACACCAAAGACTGGAGTACTTGCTGATGAAAATTCAGCTTTGCATCACAAAAATAAATTACATTTTAAAGTATATTAAAAAAGAGAACCATTATTTTAAATTGTAATAATATTTCATAATATTACTGTTTTTTTTTGTTTTTTTTTTGTTTTTAACTGCAGGCTTGATGAGCATAAGAGACTTCTTGCAAAAGCATTAAAAATAGTAGTGTTTCCAAACTTTTGACTGGTACTGTATGTATGGGCTTATTAAGGTCACTTCCCTTGTGTAAATTAACGTGTGTGTGTGTGTGTATAGAAACAAACAAGTTAAACAATTCAGAAATTTCTAAGTTCAGAACTTATTCACACTTGCCGTACTTTTTAATCACACAAACACCAAGTCCATCCTCATTCGCTATTTTCTGTACTCACGTAAAACATTTAAACCATTATCAAGCCATATTAAAAAACTATTGGTTTTGTATCAATAAACATACAGATACTAAAATACACACATATATAATTTCGTTTTTAAAAAAAAATATTAAACTGTATCCATCCTACACAACATATGGATTGCTTTTCATTACTGAGTTTCAGAAAATGGTTCAATGAAAAAAAGTAGCAACCATCGTGAAGATAAACAGCTGCGACTGCTCTATATTTTCTTTAAAACATTCATTGTATTCCTAAACATATTATTAAAAAAAAATTAAGAGAATAGCAGAACTGATGTATAACATCAAGTCACACGAGACAATCTAAGATTATATCTCTCGCTGTTGCTCCCACTGAGAAAAATATAATCTGTGCAGTGTCATAGTGAGTCCAGTAGGGGCAGAACTGCTGTGTATGAAGCATGTTAAAGGGATAGTTCACTCAATTCGGTCATCATCAGTCTTCTTCATGTAGTTCCAAAGCGGTATGACTTTCATTTTTGGGTAAACTATCCATTTAAATAGTAATAAATCCTATGTAAACCTGGTTGAATTCCTCATCTTAGAGATCCACAGTTGATGATCAAAAGTGTCCTGTTTGGTGTGCTTTGGGTCCACTGTGGGACAGCGGTCATGGCAGAAGGATGTTTTATTATTCAGCGGAGGGCCAATGAGATAGCCAGACATATGAAGTACAGTGTGAGAGATACTGCTATACTGCATGCTCCACCACAATCCTTGGCATTTTCCTGCAAGAACACAATGCAATAAAATGGTCATTTGTACTTGGGGAATACGTATATACAACTGTCGGAAAACCATTTATTTGCCAAACGACGGTAATTTTCTGCAAATCTGTGCCAGTCATCGAGTCTGCCACTATATATTATAGGCCTATATATTCTGACTCGTTCAACTGTATGAACAGGGTGGCTTACATGAGGATGGTATGCGTGACAAGACTCGGGTCGTCTGCGAACCTTCTGAGATTTCATCCTGTTGCATTTAACTGTGGAATTATGTTCAAAGAAGTTAAGAAGACTTCAGTTTCAAACAAGGTTGAACCAAAACAACATTTCAAAGACAAGGCAATCATCATGGAAGGATATATTTGACTTCTTTGGGCATGAGTGTGATGGGAGCGTACTGTCGGGAGCAGTCGCAGTCAGCCTGGATCACCAGCACGACCAGGTTACTGTTAGGAACCTGCTGTAGGACAAACATCCTGAAACAGAGATGAATTGACAAATTGTTACTAGTATAAACCCACCAACCTGAGGACAATCTGATAGACTGATAGACTTACTTCTGACAGCGGCCACATTTGATGATGCTGTTGGTCTCTCTGATGGACGTGTCATACATGAAGCTGGGATATTCTGTGTTACAAGGCTGATTTAGTTCCACCTTCTTCTGTTTGTGTGCTGGAGAAGACAAGATTTTCATTATAACCGATAGATAAGTACTTCATGAAGTCTGTGTGTAGACCAGAGGTTTTTAAACTGGGGTTTTAACAATAATATTGGAATATATATATATATATATATATATATATATATATATATATATATATATATATATATATATATATATATATATATATATATATATATGCAATTCATTTCATGAAATCATATAAATAAAAACAAGAAGAAAAATTATACAAAATTGCAGATAAAAAAAAAGGTAATTTAAAATTATTATATTCACCAAATGTTATATACATACACGTTATATATGTTACACATTATATTTGGTGGATGTTGGCATTAAAAAGTTTGAAAACCTCTGGTTGGATGTTGGATGAAACTATTTGAAATGCTTCCTTCCCCATTCTCGCAAAATAAATCAGGATCTCCTAAACTTTCAGACTAGCTTACTACTTACATTTTGTCTAGAAAACCATAGAAAACCTAGATCTATACTAAAAGCACTACAGATGACTAAGGCGTTTCATTACCTACAAATTCCAATCTCAGGATCAAAGTTGGCATTCTAAGCCAATCTTGGCTATAGAAAGGCTCAAACTAGATGAAGGACATGTACACACTCAGCACACTTACCAGCATGAAACCCAGCTTTAGCTGCACAGCGTCAATGAGAAACAATTACAGCAAAGGGATGAACAATGGAAATGGAGAATGACAGACACTACATAAGATGACATTAAATGATACGAAAACATGGAGATGGAGATGATGTTTATATGTTTGAGGATTTTTGAAGTGTCCGTGAACCACAAACACATCATGACACGACGCAAGTCCTCTTGATTATATTGGGATCCCAATTTCAGCAGTTTTACTTACATCCTTCATAACTTTGGTTGCACTTTATTTTACAGTACGTGTACTTCCAATGTACTTACTGTGTACTTACTCACAAAAGTACTGAGTAATGTAAGGTAACTAAATGGGTTAAGTTAAGGTTTAGGGGTATGTTCATGGTTAGTACCTAGTTATTACTCAGTGTCATTACTAAAATAAGTACATACAGTAGTGTGTTCATGCGAAACAGGACTGTAAAATAACTTTTTAACTTACCATCCACTACATAGTCGTTATGCCAAAGTCCGCAGATGTTGAACTCCAACAGAAACCTGAAAGTTTAGATATGAGAATTAAATGAATTCATTTCAAATGAATTAAAATAGCTCATGTTCCTTCTAGTGGCACAAGCTCAAACAGCACTTACATCATGAAATGTGAGAAGAACCACTTTATTAACGCCAGCAGACCATAGAAAGGCTGTGAGGTGAACAGAGGTGGAGTGTCAGCACATTAAAGACTACATTATAAAGATGTTTCTCTCTAATAGATGCTAAGGTGTACATACGCTGAGCAGTGGTCGAGCTCCACTAGTGTGATGATGGACGGTCTTACACATGGCCTGGTAGTCATACAGAGTCACCCTATAGAACAATATAGAAGAGCATTTCCTCATGTTCACATTTTTAAAGTCCCATCAAACTTTAAAGGAATTAGTCACCAAAAATTCCTTTTTTCTATTATGTTTTATTATATTAAATCAGCAATAGATTTTGCTTGGGATCTAAACTTAAGTAACATTATGAATTATATATCCCCCATTATCTCTCAGAAATGTTCACTTCAGTCTATGTAAGAAATTATTTAATTTATATATGAAATATTTTTTGTAAAAATAAATAAATAAATAATAATAAAAAAAAAATATATATATATATATAAAATTGGGTTGGTAAGATTTTTTTTTATGTTTTTGAAATTCTCTTATGCTCACCGAGGCTGCATTTCTTTAATCAAAAATACAGTAAAAACAGTAATATTGTGAAATATCATTATAATTTAAAATAGTTGTTTTCTATTTTAGTGTCACATGATCCTTCAGAAATCACACAAATATGCTGTTTTGCTGCTCATTAAGCATTTCTTATTATTATTAATGTTGAAAACTTGGACCCTAATCTAAAATGGCTGTCACTTTTGATGCATCCTTGCTGAATAAAAACCTTAATTTCTTTCAAAATGGTATTTGAAGGGTCCAGTTACCTTTTATACAAGCCAGATTTTAGTAACTGGGCCATAACAGATCCATCTATTTCCCCGAAGAATTTACCAACCTGTGTGAAAAGAAATACAGAAATCACATATATTAGTAACATACACAGAGACTACAACACAGAGTGAGGGATTACTTATGATCCCTTCTGGGGTTTAATATACAGTATAACACAATATGAATCTAACTATTCCCAAGATGAATAGACACACACACCAACACGCTCACATACAGACTGATGTGCAGTGATCCAGATGTGCAAGCAGATGCCTGAAACTGCCCTGCCTGACCCACGGCAATCTGGGATTAGTCCATAAGCATTAATCTCCTGGCTACTGCTCACATAGCTGCAGTGCACATGTTATTACAAACAGCTGCAGTTATGGTATGAGACCATTGTCATCATATAGACATGGACATGCAACAAAATACACAGCATTTGCATTTTAAATTGTATGAAACCGTTAAAAAAAAAGGTGGCGGGGCCTGGTTGAGTTGCGTTAGTAGTGTGTTGAAACTAAAACTTAGCTATTTCCAAAACGCGCCGATTGATTGACCAATCACAACACACTGGTGCAGCCGACCAATCAAAGCACATCGCGCTTTTTGGAAGGAGGGACTTCATAAAGATCGGAAACAAACAGAGCGTTACTGACAGACTGGGAAGAATGTGTTTTTTGAACATTCAAGCATGAAAAGGGAATAATAGGTCCTCTTTAATCTAAATATCTTCCCCTCCCCATCTTCCACTCTTCTCTGGTGACGTTTACTGTTGCGAGGGCGGGACAACCTCTCAATCACGAGATCACAGAGATAGCAAACCACAAACATCCAACGATCCAATCAATTTCTGATGGACAAAATCAATTCCCGCCCTTTCCCCCCATTGCAAATCAGTTTTATTGGCAAAATGTACAGACTTTCAGCTGTTTGCAATGAACAAATCAAACAAAAGTGATTGAAATAGCTCAACACAACAAATGCCAAATTTAACTGAAAATGCAACTTTTAATGACTTCTGCAGTCTTAAAATTATTCAACCCCCTGAATAGAATCCCTCACAACAGCACAAATCTGCTAAACAGATGTTGTCTTAAGCACACCTGATGCAAATAATCAAGGGCTTCATTAGTTGCACCAGGTGTGCTTGAGCTAGAACACATGAAATATCTGAACTAGCTAGGTTTGTTGAGTGTTACATTTGATTGCATGTTAGAAATAAGTCAAAAGAATGGTCCAAAAAGTTAAGAGAAGGTATCATCGTCCTTCACAAACAAGGAACAGGATACAAATAGATAGCGGATGCACGAAATGTTCCTAGAGACACTGTTGGAAGCATAGTTCGCAAGTTCAAAGGTAAAGAAACAGTGGTTTTGATTACAACTGAACGTTACAATAGAAAGAAAAGACTATAACACCTTCTGTTTCATGCAGACTTTGAAAGGATTTTTTTGTCACACAAAACACTACTATGACTATAAACTCCAATAATATATGCAGGCATTATATTCAGTTGCATATATGATGTCACTCTCCATTTAAACACTAATATATTCTGTCTGCACTGTATTGTCCTATAAATAAAAGGCCAAAAAATATATATGAAATATATGGCAACCTTTTTCAACTAATCCAATTTTACCCTGCAGTCTAAATCAATTCTCATTCTCTCAATCAATGTCTCATTTGGGTCTCCATCTGTTTGCTCTAAGGACAAGCTTGTGGTACATTACTGAGTCCTCAAGGGAGAAGATCCCCATCACCTGCCCTTCACATCTAACCCCCTGGGCAAGGAAACGTGCAGCTAGAACCATCACAAAAAACAGATAACCATCTTCCATCTTCTGCTTCTATTCTCAGGGAAAGGCTCAGCTCACCATGCCAATGCATTTCTCATAACCCAAAAGTAAATGAATGGTTTCTCCAGCAGTGACTTTGCATGTTGAATAATGATGGAAATGTTCCACAGCTTTTAAATAAATATTTCAAGCTATCTGTCTATTAGCCGTCTATATAAATATTTCAAGCTATTTTTGAAAGTAAGAAATTAACTTTCAAAAATAGATCTATGCTAAGTAAAAATTAGTAAAAAGTGTGACAACTAGCCCCTGTTTTAGTCCAATTTTGTCATAATTAGTGGGATTTTTTTAAACATTTTATTTTACTTAAAGACTGGTTTTTATATACTCACATCTCCTCTCTCCTTTGAGACCAGTATGAAGCCATTATTGTCAATAAGGTAACAGTTGACATCCTGTGAAAAACACAGTTGGATTAGAACTGACAATCTCCCTTGCTGAACCAGAAATCATTCCAGTGACTCGGTTTGTGTAAATGAACTGATTCAGAACAATGATTCACAGATTACAAAAAGGCCCTGTCCCAAACGGCACCCTAAACACTCGCGGTCTGCTAACGTTTCGTGAGGTAACGCAGCTTTGAAGTCTGCTGTGGAGCTCGCTTAAGTGTGGGCTCAACAAAAGTGCGAATCGATGGTGCATATCGGCCACAAATGACAAAAGAGACACCCTACGAACTTGTGGACTTAGTGGAGATGTGTATGCGGCGGCCATTGTAAGTCCACAAGACTAAGTGCATATGAAGTGTGCCATTTGGGTCAGGGCCAAAGATGACACAAAGAAAAGTCAATCAGCTTCACTCACGATGCTCTCACAGCTGAGAGGACATATACCCTCCACATCACTGCACTGCAAAGAGTAAGAAGACAACCGCAAGGGCTTTAGTAAATGGACAAGAGCATTTTATTGGATACATTATATTTAGGAAACACTACAGTGGTGAAATTACTATGTTACCTGTGTAGAGGTTACATTATGGTACTTTACATGAATAGGGTGTAAATTAGGGCCTAAAACATTTTTTGTTTGTCAACAAATGAAGGTTCTAAACTTTCAGCAAATTTTGATCGTCTTCAGGGGGTCAAAAATAGGTTTCATACAAAAAGATAATTTTGCAACCATGTTAGCAAAACTTGATGCATGTCTCAATTTGTGTTCTTTAATAGCAATAATATTAAATCAAATCACATTGAAATTAAATAGATACAATTTATCAAGTAAAAAAGAATTGGTGACGGTTGCAAATTTAGCCTAAGAGAAGTTGACACGGGAACAAATGCTGATTTGTAGTTATTGACAAACGTATAAGTTAAAGAAAAATATTTTTCATATGATAACGTGGGTAACACGATTGAAGGTTAAACTTCATAAATACAGTTAACAATTATGAGTGCAACAATAAAAATTGAGAAGTCAGTTTTAACGACTGTTACTTTAATAAGTGATCTTGTGGTAACAGGCCTGCATGCAAAATGCGGGGCTCACCTAAAAAAATTATAATTTTACAACAAATTTTTGTTGAACAGATTATTAAAATTATTATGTTAAAATTATTTCCATTTTAATTGTTGGATACTGGACCTCTGACAGACCAAAATCCCATTTTCAAGGGGGATATAGACATTTGAGGTGTAAAACTACACTGTAAAAAAATCTGTTCATGATTTGTTCTCACAAATTCTTTTTTTATAAAATCAACTTAGATAATTCATGTGGTTCAGATAACATAATATTTTGAGTTTGCTGATTAAACCAATCTCCTTTATTGTATTAACTCAACTTTTTTATTTCAATGAACTCAAAATTTTAAGGCAACCAGGTTACTTTAAGTTAAACCAACAATATTTTTTTACAGTGCAAGCTGTTTTTCATATCTCAATTTTATGTTATAAAACAGTTTATCTAATATTTCTACAAGTAAAGTAGAAAGTACTACTAAAGTACTATTTCTCCTAGTAAAGTTCTAAAGTAATAGGACACCAAAGTGTACCATATTAGTGTAATGTACTTTCTAAGTACATTTTGGCTTCTTTTAATGTATAAATCAAGTGAAGACAACAATGCAATACTTACATCTGTGTTGTTTGGCTGACAGGAAAAAAGGGAAGAAAAAATAATGAGAAGCAAAAGGTTAAGTGATTCAGATAGTTGTTTGTAGGTTTGTGTGTGTGTTGCACCGATTACAAAGGACAAGAAAAGAGCCCTTGTGTGAAACGGGGATGGTGATTGAAATGTCCTAGGTTTAAACCCCAGAAGGGACAATAAGTCATGTGGCAAGTCGCATTGGATAAAGAGTGTTTGCTAAGTAGCAAGCATCGTGATAAATTGCTCGGAGGCCTGCATACGTGAGCATGTACATGTACGCTTAGAAACCTCCAGTGACAAACACTATTTGCTCATTTGTCAGGGTAAGGCGGTCAGGGACTGATACACACCATTAACCAAAGACCTTCAGGACAACCACATCTCATATTTCTAGATTGTTGTCATTCACAGTCTACCTTTACACTACACAGCAAATTCACACCTCTATGCATTTATAATATGAATATTTTAACGTATATTTTTGTATTTGTGTATCAAATGTAAAAATGTTTAAAATATGTAAATGAAATAAGAAAATAACACAAATATTTAATATCAACATTCTATTTAAAATCAATATTATATTATTATGTTTCTTTAATATTAATATTTTGGTAACACTGTACAATAAGGTCCCATTAGTTAGCATTAGTTAATGCATTAACTAAAATGAACAATGAACCATTCATTGCTATTATTCTTTGTTAATGTTAGTTAATACAAATACAGCTTAGCTCAGGTCCATTAAATAATATTACCAGATACAACTTTTGATTTTAATAATGTATTACTAAATGTTGAAATTAACATTAAATAAGATTTAAAAAAAATGCGTTCGAATTTTTACTGTTAGTTCAAGTTAAATAATGTACTTAACTAATGTAAACAAATGGATTTATTGTAAAGTGTTAACAATATTTTAAGAATATGTTTGAGGTCAAACTCACTTGTTTGGCAATTGAAAAGAACACTTTTTCCAGCAAGTCCAGGGATGCTTGCATTCCAATAGCTGCACATAACAAGGGGAAAATCAGAAAACATTCAATGGGAATAGATTAGGTATTTTACAGAGATTGCATTCATATCAGATTTAAAAAAAATCCATAAATATTTACAATATTTTTTACAGAATTTCCAGGATTTAAAAAAAAACTATTTTAAAGAGATTGCATTCATAATTTCTAGTCAATTAAATATTTTAGAGCTGATCATAACAAAACAATTAAGTAATTTCCCTAAATATTGTACTATTTTATTAATTTCCATGATTTTTTCAGTGCAGGTAATTCCCAGATATTTACGTAAGAACCCTGTATTCATGTTTTCCTGGAAAACATTTGTTTATGCTCTATATCACATGATTAATCCTAATGCAATATCATAAGCTACAGGAAAAGAGTCATGAAAAAAATGAAGAGGCTCCCATTTCTAAGCTGTATCAGCTGATGTTTTTTCTCTTTTACCCCCTCCTCAGTCCATCTCTCTCTCTCTCTCTCTCTCTCTCTCTCTCTCTCTCTCTCTCTCTCTCTCTCTCTCTCTCTCTCTCTCTCTCTGGCACAGACTGTTCTAATGTTAGTCCTACTAACCGATGTGACCCACGCTCATACACACACTGGGAATTGCAAGCTGTGAGGAACAACTGTACGTTTCTATTGTTTCTTTCATTTTCTGTTGATTTGCTCACTCTACCTTGATAGGAGCAATTATGAGGACCTATAGATGAGCACTGCAGAAAGGTATGTTTCTGGTCTGATTTGCTTTTAGTATAAGTGCAATCATAATCATTTCTCACTGATTTGTTTAAATAAGCAATGGTCGTTGTTTGTGCTCATTCAGTATTTAAGACTTTGTTGCACAGAATAAATGCTTTCATTTCAACAGTTTTTAGTATAACTTAAGTTCATACCATAGTTCATACCTTAGTTCGTAGCTTTTTTTCTTCTATAGATCTATAGTACAACCCGGTTTAATCAGATATACAAATATTTCATACATTTTATGAATTACAAGAAGTGGACATTCCAACATGCACTATTTGATCCTCTTTTCACTGATAAAGCGGATGTCGTTCTCAGCTCTGATTTATTATCTAATGGTGTGGACAGTTTAATCCGTGATAGTTTAATGCAGCAAATGTGATGGGCAAAAAGGAATAACAGCAAGTAACCTCAAATGCATCTAGTTTTTCACAAGGCTTTATGCTCTTACAAAAAGCAATGGGCCTCTGGGCAGCTTTTATATAAAGTACTCTCTTTTACTCTTTTCTTTTCCTTCTGAAGACTCAAATCCATTTCAGGTCTGCCTCATGTTCAGCCTTCACAGGGCATTCATTTTACATTTTAATTTTAGTCATCTTATTAGTACCATCATAAATTAATCTGTACCAGCTGTGCATGCACCATATGACCTATCCTCCTAAAATATCTTCTTCTAAGGGTATTTGTTCCCATTATCGTAAAAATTACAGCAATTCCAGGAGATTTCCAGGTGGATTCATCATGGCATTCATTTGGTGTAGACTAGTGGATGCTCCTGTTTGCTGAGGAACTGTTACAACAGCATTTGACCAGGATGAACATTCTAAGTAAGACCCTCAACTTATTATAAGTATCCTCAATCTTTTCAACTCTTACAGTTTCCTAACCCTCTCCCTTTTCTTGTAGTTTCCTCGAGTTTGATGATCCTTCTGAGCCTGTGTGGAACATCCGCAAGTTGTCCATCAGGCTGTTCCTGCAATGTGAACCAAACAGACTGCAGTGACCTTAACCAACTGGCTTCCTTGAACTCCATCCTGGACCAGCTTCCCT
This sequence comes from Abramis brama, assembly GCF_963993115.1. Lineage (NCBI taxonomy): Eukaryota > Metazoa > Chordata > Actinopteri > Cypriniformes > Leuciscidae > Abramis > Abramis brama. The sequence goes on along the minus strand of NC_139982.1, from coordinate 21,646,508 downwards.
TCAACACAAGCTACCTCAACCTCTCAAAAAACAACTTCACCATTGTGGAACCAGGGAGCTTTTCCAATCTCAGCATCCTGACATATCTAGACCTCTCCAGAAACCTTCTCTCCACCATCAACCCTGGGTCTTTTTCCAATTTCAGTGGCCTGCTACATCTAGACCTCTCCAGAAACCTGCTCTCTACAGTTTCTCCTTCTAGCTTCTCCCATCTGAACAACCTGGAGTTCCTGGATCTCTCTGAAAACGTCCTTGTGAGGCTCCCCTTCAATCTGTTCTCTGATCTCGGCAGCCTAACAGAGCTGGTCCTAAGAGACAACAGGCTTAAGGAACTGAACCCAGACCAGTTCAAAGGCCTGACTGAGCTTAGGCGCCTGGATCTTTCCTTAAACAGTCTCATCTCCATGCCCACACACCTACTGGATGGGCTTCAGAACCTAGTGTGGCTCTCGCTTGTGGGCAACAAGCTGAGAACCCTGCAGCAGACCACACTTGAGCCAGCGACTGCTCTACAGCACCTCCTGCTCGACGGAAACCCCTGGAATTGCAACTGCAACTTAATCCCACTCAAGCACTGGCTGGAATGGATCATGTATACAGGTGAGTGAGGTCATTTATCACTGCGGGAAATAAGTGATGCACATATTGGTACCATATCGGTTATCGGCAGATTTAGAGAGATTTCAGAGATTTAAAGTCACAATGTTACAGAAGTAGCAGCAGATAATTTGTTCCTTATTGTGATATATCAGAGTAAAACGGATTTATATAGGGTGGGGACGTGGTTCTATGCATCGGTAGCAGTTGATAGTAAGAAAGGGGCGGAGTTTAGGAGGACTAAATGATTGGAGAAGTCTGGCATACATCACCAGAGAGGTGTTGTTTTCACCAGAAGATCAGTAACAGGCAAATGGAAAATAGAATAAAATTTTTCGTTCCATGTTGATCTTTTATTGTTCATAATCATATCCTACATTAATATTTAATTAAGATTACCTTTGCTATCATCTGATGCTCACTTAAATTTCATCTTTAAAAACACTAATAACAGTTCAATTTAATCTTTAGCAAATCTCAAAATGAATATCCATTTTTATATTATTTGTATATACAATTATAATGTTGTGATGTCTAAATTCACTTGTAGCATTGAAAAAGCATTTTGTATATTTTTTTTACTGTTCATTTTTAATGTATTTACAAAATAATATAGAATTTATTATTGGCCATGTATTAGTATATGCGTGTGTGTGTGTGTGTATATGTGTACATACATTTTAAATGATTAAATAAATTAATCAAATTTTTTTTTTTTTACTGTTTTATTAAAATTTTTTAGACTTGTAAATCTAATAAAGACTAATTAATAATAAAATCTAATAAAGTCTAAATAATCTAAATAAAGTTTATAGTCTAAATTATTAGGCACTTATTAGTTATCAGCCAAAGCATGAAAATATTTATCAGCTTACCGGAATTAGTCCTAATTTTTAGATACTTAATAAAACCCATGAATCTATACATTTAAAGACGCTGCACATACATATTTAACATAGACAAACACATTTAACAGCTTTAAAATGCATTTAAAACTTATGAATATGTTATATTTTAATATTTTATTTGATCTTTTTTGTCATTCCATAGGTGGCCGTGTAGATACCGCCAACTGCTCCTCTCCTTCTAATTTGCATGGTAAGGATCTTCGCAGTATCCCTATGGAGATGTTCAGACCCTGTTACCCCCTCTATCTCGAGACCAGGAACCCATCTGCTGCCGAGGGTCACCAGGTCCCAGCCGAGCCAGCAGGAGACTGCATCCGCCAGCGCTACCGCCCTGTGAGTGTGAGGCGAGCGACGGCCACAGTGGTGGTAGCTGGGGTGGTGTGTGGAGTGGTGTGTGTGCTGATGGTGGTAACGGCCACCTACGGCTGCATCTACGCAACGCTGGTCGCAAATGAACATCAGCAGCTGACGCATGGGAACAGCCAGCAGCAACAGCCACTGATGGTGGCCAAGGAACCAGAGCCGGATGAAAAAGAGGATCTGATGCCGACTATCGGAAAGGGAGCAGAAGCCACTGAGTGCGTAGGGTGGATGGCATTCCCTCCAGAAGTGTGTGTTTAAAGCACATAAGGAACTCATTGGGTTTATATTGGTGCTTTTTTTATCATTGATGTACATAGATTTATAAATGTTTAGTTTGGGAGGGAGAGTTGGAGGGCAAAGACCCAATGTAGCTCAGGAGCAATTATAGCTCATACTAATTAAAGACAAAATATATAAAACTATTGATTACACCTGGTATTAAAATGCGTTTTGGTTGATCAGAACACAAGTGGACGACGCTAAACACAGGTTTGAGCTTTTCCACTTTCGACCAATTCCAGAGGTAGTCGAAAACACATTCGACCGGATTGCTTTCGAAGTGTAGACGCTCATGTGGTCAAATGCATTCGAACAACCACAAAAGACCTCCTGCTCTCCGCCTACTGGCCTAATGCGTAAACATTTTGGGAAGCGCTCAAGCCAGACGGGATTTAAACTTTGCCAGCTGAAGACCCAAATTTGGTTTGAAGACGAAAAATGTACCAAGCACAATGTTCTCTCGCGTTCATATGTAAATTGCGTGAGATTATTTCGTCAATTAGAAAGAAAGACCTGAAAAGGCCCATACATTACCCACCCACAAGTCCCTCCTCTCAAAGAAATCAGGACAGAAGTGGTTGAAAGTGGACAAAAGAGAAAGATTAAAACACCGGGTGTAATCGGGAATGTGTCTCCCTCGTCTACTTGTGATCCGATCGACCAAAACGCATCTCAATACCAGGTGTAAACAGGGCCTAATTCTTAAGTGGTACTCACTAAAGGTATCAAATGAAGGAACATTTCGAAGCAATGTTGAATATGATTTCATGTAATCTTTTATATTTTCCTATTTTCCTAACAAACCAAGTCGTTTGATTTCTTATGGCTGCTATCGATCATATGTTAAATAGCATATTAAATAGTATATTTTTCTCAAATTTAGAAACAGACTATATTTTAAATGTGTTTGTCTATGTTCAATATATTAAAGTACATATATTAAAATTCTGGTCGATAATTATGATAAATAAGCTTCTCTTTATGAATAAATAAGCATTGTGTTATTAAAATTCTATACGATTGCATCAAAATAAATGGAAAATTATACACTAAAATCAATCATTTTAAATGCTTTAAAGTGATTACATTCAAGTGACGACACAAATGACATCACTACATTATGATGTACAATATGAAAATGGATATTTATTTTGAAATTTGTATTTTTAAAGATTAACTTTAATGAGCATTAGATTGCAACTAAGGTAATCAAAATGAAAAAAATAGGTGAAATGAGTATGAACAATTAAATATTTAATATCGACCAAACAGAATTCAAATATGGTCACTCCATTTTTAATAATTAATGATGCTAAATCATTATATGTTGAATGTAAAATCAGATTTCAGAATTCAAACTATGGCAGACAGATATCTTACCTCCATGAATAGCTGTTCTTTTCCCTTCAGTCACTGTCACAGATGTTATTGCCACAAAAGTGTTCCTGCCTGTATGACATAGGAGACTGTTATAGGATACTGTAACCTTCTGTAAACTTTGACTTTTCTACAAGTAAATTTAATAATCAGTACTTAAGCACCTTTGTTTATATCATCATGTGGGACATAGAAGAAGAATTGACCCGGTTTGTTCTCAGCTGCCAGGCGATACCAAATTGGAAAGTGATCCACTGTGAAGAGGTTCTCTTTGTCCACACGGGTCAAGAACTTCCTGTTAGGTCAAAGTGTCAGGAGATTTGGGGAAAGGCCAAAATCTATGTTTTTTGAAAATACTGTTTCAATAACATATTACAAATGAAAAATAAAATCTGACAACAATATCGTAAATGTTTTTTCTTTATCTCAAATCATGCTAAAAATTGTTTTATCTGGTCCAGCTACCAATGTTAAAGGCTCACTGAAATGCCTTGAAACGCCCAGCATTATTCAGTGTGTTGACGTAACTTCCACTGACACAGGAAGATTGGGCGGGGGATATCGAGAAGCTCCTCCCCTTTTTAAAAATAGCATTCACCATGTAGAAAATAGTAAATTTGTGAACAAGTGACCGATTTCAGCAGCAGCTTCAGTGTCTATTTATAATGTAGGGGGCAGGAAGCTTTAGATTCTAAAGAGCATTTGATTGGACAGAAAATCTGATGAGAAGCTGAAGTGCAGTGATATCAACAAAATCATTGATCCATATTGGCAGAAGTAAGAGACTGTAAGTTTTGAATGCTTATATCTTCTAAATGCAAATTTTGTCATTGTTTTGGCGCACACTAGCTTATAGATAACAGTAGGGCTAACATATTCATACTAAAAGCCAAAACAATCAAGTTGATTTTACAATATCTCACTCACTTTCCCACACGTTTCTCACTTCCTGCATATCTGATCACACGCATGAGCCCAGAGCGGGTTCCAAGGAAAGCTGACTCCATGCCTTCATCTACCCTATAGGGAGATAAAAGCAAAAGGAGAATGACTATAAACAATCTTTCCAAAATGACAGTGGGATTTTATAGGACATACAGAAAAGTCTGGCTTTGTGTTGGTGCCTAATGCACAACATACACAGCTTAAATAAAGCCTCTTACCCAGAGCCGGTTAGCGTTAGCGCTGTCCAGTAGGCCTCCAGTGGTGCTGTTACCACTGCATCAAAAAGAACTTGCTGTAGCAGTATCTCGTCACCTATTACAATTCAAATATGTACTTAAGCAATACAGGATGGTATTTTTGATAATTGCTTGCATGTTAAACATGTAAAATAGCTGAAAACACCAGGCAAATTATAATCAACAGGCAAAAGACAGGGATTAGCAGAGCTAAGTTTGAAGCATTGAGTATTTAGCATCTGCATAGAAAATATTGTAAAATAAGGTAAAACACAGATGAGGAAAACTCACACTCCAAGTCAGGCTCTTTCCCAGTCAGGTATCGGACCACAGCCTGGAGCTGAGTGAGCTTACGGTGGTGTGGGTCAATATCTGTCTCGCAATACGTCCTGAGTGGGTAAACCAACTTTAACTTAGCAAGACACATAACTAAGTTTTCAGTTTTTTCAGGACCTGTTGTCCTGACGGTGTTCAGAAGATATATTTCTGCCTGTTATGTTTTTATATTCTTGCTTCAACTCAAAAGTACTTACCATTCATCTGCTATAGTGAGGTCTGGCTGCTGAAGGTCATGAAGACCTAAAGAAAGAGAAAGTGGTAGCAGCTAAATTCTTTTCAATGTGTGTTTTTATAATTTCTTCAACTTTGGGCACTGTTATTTTTTATTATTTGCTACTTTTGAAATGCCTTTTAGGTATAGGATTACACCCATCCCCAGACTTTCAATTTTCCCAGACTTTCAGACTTTCAAGAAAATCATCAAACATCAAAATATTAATTATTGAAAAACTATGATTATCTAAATCAAAAAGTGGAATAAACAAAGATTTCCATATTTATTATGTGAAAATTATCTGTAAAATGATATACATTTTTAAATTAATTAAAACTGTTCCTAACATACACTACCGTTCAATAGTTTGGTGTTGGTAAGATTTTTTATTGTCTTTGAAAAAAGTCCCTTATGCTCACAAAGGCTGCATTTATTTGATTATTAATGCAGTAAAACAGCAATATTGTGAAATATCATCACAATTTTATATATATATATATATATATATATATATATATATATACACTCACCTAAAGGATTATTAGGAACACCTGTTCAATTTCTCATTAATGCAATTATCTAATCAACCAATCACATGGCAGTTGCTTCAATGCATTTAGGGGTGTGGTCCTGGTCAAGACAATCTCCTGAACTCCAAACTTAATGTCAGAATGGGAAACTGATTTAAGCAATTTTGAGCGTGGCATGGTTGTTGGTGCCAGACGGGCCGGTCTGAGTATTTCACAATCTGCTCAGTTACTGGGATTTTCATGCACAACCATTTCTAGGGTTTACAAAGAATGGTGTGAAAAGGGAAAAACATCCAGTATGCGGCAGTCCTGTGGGCGAAAATGCCTTGTTGATGCTAGAGGTCAGAGGAGAATGGGCCGACTGATTCAAGCTGATAGAAGAGCAACTTTGACTGAAATAACCACTCGTTACAACCGAGGTATGCAGCAAAGCATTTGTGAAGCCACAACACGCACAACCTTGAGCACGAGCTCACCAAAATTGGACAGTTGAAGACTGGAAAAATGTTGCCTGGTCTGCTGAGTCTCGATTTCTGTTGAGACATTCAGATGGTAGAGTCAGAATTTGGCGTAAACAGAATGAGAACATGGATCCATCATGCCTTGTTACCACTGTGCAGGCTGGTGGTGGTGGTGTAATGGTGTGGGGGATGTTTTCTTGGCACACTTAAGGCCCCTTAGTGCCAATTGGGCATTGTTTAAATGCCACGGCCTACCTGAGCATTGTTTCTGACCATGTCCATCCCTTTATGACCACCATGTACCCATCCTCTGATGGCTACTTCCAGCAGGATAATGCACCATGTCATAAAGCTCGAATCATTTCAAATTGGTTTCTTGAACATGACAATGAGTTCACTGTACTAAAATGGCCCCCACAGTCACCAGATCTCAACCCAATAGAGCATCTTTGGGATGTGGTGGAATGGTAGCTTCGTGCCCTGGATGTGCATCCCACAAATCTCCATCAACTGCAAGATGCTATCCTATCAATATGGGCCAACATTTCTAAAGAATGCTTTCAGCACCTTGTTGAATCAATGCCACGTAGAATTAAGGCAGTTCTGAAGGCGAAAGGGGGTCAAACACAGTATTAGTATGGTTTTCCTAATAATCCTATTAGGTGAGTGAATATATATATATATATAGTTGTATTATATTTGTAAATTATTATATATTTCTTAATATAAATGTAATTTATTCCGATGGTGGCGAGTGTGTATGTGAAGTTTTAGCTCAAAATACCCCACAGATATTTTTATATAGCATGAAAGTTGTCACTTTTTGAGGGTGAGAAAAAAACTCATCGTTTTTGTGTCTGACCCTTTAAATGCAAATGAGCTGCTGCTCCCAGCACAGGGGGCGGAGCTTCAACTGCTTGTTTCCTTTTATCTCACACAGACATGCACTGAAAATTTCAAAAACTTTTAGCCTTTTATGTTCAAACCGAAGTCAGAAAGATGGAGAGACTCAAGAAGAAGTGGCAACATGTAGACAACATTTCTGAATGGTTAGTTGGTGAATTTATGTAGTTTATGTGTAGTTATCTTCTAGTCGTTGATTAGCATAATATGTCTTGATAACCTATAAATCGTGTTCTGGGGGCGGGCCCGGTTTATGTAAATTTTAGGGTTCATGATGTCCTGTAGTCCCTACCAGCCGTTTGTTGTAGTCCTTAAAAAGCGATTTCTTTAAAATAAAATTATTGCTTTGCTTTGAACTTTGAGCGTCGTAACTTTGCAGATGTTGTTTATGCTCAAACAGCAACATTACACACTAACTAAAGTTAGAAAAGTGAAATCATATTCAACCACCCCTTTAATTTATTTCACAAAGAAAAAAAAATCTTACTGACCCCAAACTTTTGAACGGTAGTGTATGATTCCCACCTCAGTATATCACACATGCTATTAATCATACTGTAAACTCACCCTCCTCTACGGAAACATTCCCAAAGATCATGTACTGCCCGTGACCTCTCGTAAGCACCATCCCAAAGCTGAAACCACATCAGAAACAAGCATCATGTGAAGGTTGTTACTAAAATATGCGTTTTACAATAATCTATTTCATGTACAGTAAGTATGACAGGAATATTCGAAGAATTTGAGAAGCATATCAAACCTAAATGGAGTTTCATTGATGGTTGTGTAGAAATAATCATTTTTGAGGAACAAAGGCCTTTTCTGGGGGATAAATGGAAAAATACAATCACAAAGACTATCAGATTTATTAGAGGTTATTGCTCAATATAACATTTACATTAAATATAATTCATTATCACTTTATGTTACACTTATTAAAATGGTGAATCTTATAAAACCTGTCCAAAATATCTATGGAGGAAAAACACAATAACGAGAATCTGAGTTAAATGATGGTTCTTCTTGTTGTTCTTGTTACGTTCTTGACAGGACTCGTAAGATTCAGCTAAAAGAAGGAGTTAAAGCAATTTAACATTATGACATAAAAGTTGCAAACATGCTCACCCCTTTATCCACAGCTGCTCTCACATCTAAAGCCATAGTGCCAGTTTCTCCCTTCACCATGGCTGTTCTCAACTGCACAGACAGGGCAGGACATCATAAAGACTTCGCTGAGCCTTAAAACAGTGAGGATACTTACAGAAAGTAAGCGCATATATATTTGGAAAACTCACAATGTCCTCGGTGTCCTCCCATTCTGCCTCTGACAGATCCACACTGTTGTAGTTAGGCTTGGGTTTCAACTTCTTCCCATCATGGTACTGTTACAAGTGGGATGACAAATCAGTATACATTTATTCATAGTATTTGGGTCTATCTAGAAGAGCAGATGTTTGAGTGATTGAGACAGTAAGAGGATTCAGACAGACTCACCAGTGGTCTTAAATCAGGATGTGCCAGGATATATCCATTGTTTGTGATGAGGAAGGCGTAACCATGTGCTCCAAGCTAAAAGATACCACCCATTAGCATCCACACTTTCATATTTATTTATTCATATCAGAATTTGTGGCTGTTCATTGAAATGTCTAAAATAAAAGCATCCAAATTTATGGGTCTGATGAGTCTGAACATGTCGAAATATTTATGTACAGTCACAATTTTCTAAAAATAATTTACCTAGAAAGAAGCTAAATTGATATGTGATAATGTGACATTAGATTTCCAATTATATTATACTATTACATTCCAATTATTATATATATTATTTAAATTGTAAAATGTTTATAAAACATGTCAGCATTTGTTGTACAGCCTTTCATCTGAGCTGATATAAATAAATAAATATATATATATTACAGTGAGTATTTTTTTTAATCAATGTGAATTATGAGAATTACACATAAACTTCTTTATGATAAAGAGATTTTGTGAGGTAAATGTGCTTATGAAATGAATGTCAGAATATAAATATAAATGTAATATAAAAATATTAAATATTTTATAATCCTAAAATTTGTGAGGTAAATGTGCTTGTTATGAAAATTATGTCATAATATAAATATTATATATAAATATAAAATATTTTATGATCCTAAAATTTGTGAGGTAAATGTGCTTGTTATAAAAATAATGTCATAATATAAATATATATTTAATAAAAAACTATAAAATATTTTATGGTCCTAAAATTTGTTATATTTTCCTATATATATATATATATACAGTACAGTTCAAAAGTTTGGAAGCATTACTATTTTTAATGTTTTTTAAAGAAGTTTCTTCTGCTCATCAAGCCTGCATTTATTTGATCAAAAATACAGAAAAAAATTTAATATTGTGATATATTATTACAATTTAAATTGTAAAAAAATTTAATATTGTGATATATTATTACAATTTAAAATAATTGGTTTTCAATTTATTATACTTTAAATTATCATTTATTTCTGTGATGCAAAGCTGAATTTTCAGGATCATTACTCTTACAGTCTATCACATGATCCTTTAGAAATCATTTTAATATGATGATTCATTATCAAAGTTGGAAACAGTTCTGCTGCTTAATATTTTTTCATAACCTGTGATACTTTTTTAGGATACTTTGATGAATAAAAAGTAAAACAAATAAAAAATCTTTTGTAACAACAATATACACTACTGGTCAGTAATTTGGGGTTACTAATTTTTGTTCTTTCTTTTTTTGAAATAAATCAATACTTTTATTGAATAAGTATATTCAAATAGAAAACTATTATTTTAAGTTGTAATAATATTTCACAATATTACTGTTTTTTTCTCTATTTTTGATCAAATAAACGCAGCCTTGATAAGCATTAGAGACTTCTTTCAAAAATATAAAAAAACGTAATGTTTCCAAACTTTTGACCTGTACTGTATATATATATATATATATATATATATATTCTCTTTTTTGATTTTGAACTGAAATATGATGTGGACATGTTTCATATTTAGTTCTAATTAACAGCTTGTCACCCACTAATATTTTACTGAAATCACAAATAGCACCTGTGGTAAATATATATAAGCTTCAAATTATTATTATTGTATATCTAATAAGTACATTATTAAGCTTCAAAGCTTCAAACTTCACTAGCAACCCAAGTGGTGGCTTTCTTGTACCTTATATCGCGGGGCAAGTTTCATAACTTCCAGCAGGGGGACGTCAGTTCCCACCACTCCCAGCAGAATGCCATGAGAAAGCGTTTCCTTCTTCTTACTGAACACTGGCATAGCCACTGACGTCATGAGCAGCAGACTGTGAGCCTTGCTTTTGAACAGCTATGGGAGAGATTTGAGAAAAAGCAATTTTGCATCTTACACGTTGAAGACCAAACATTCAGACTGCACACAGTTAAAATCAACATGAAATCAAAATAAACCCTATTTACCATCCACATGCACATTTTTCACGATCAGAACAATCCCAAATGAGTAAAATAAAGCCTCACTTTACTTTTATTTTTGTTTCACTTGGAAATACGTCATTACAGAAGTAAGATGGGTTGCAAACCACATTTCATGTTGATTTTAATAGTGCAAGCTAAATCATCATATCATGCCCTGAAAAATGTGATAAATGATGCTAAACAGTAGGGGGCGTCCTAAAACAAGAAGTCCTACTATGCTGACCAGGTTAACAACTACATTATACTCTGAGCACAGGCTAAATATCTAAAGTCTTCTATTTATACATGCTAAAATACAGTGAAGCGTGTTTTACTGTCTATAACAGTTACCTCCTTAGTGTTAGGAAGCTGTGTGATAGAGAAGATGATGGCGATGAATGGGAAAGAATCACATTAGTGCAGTGATATATGAGGAAACATGACACAGTACATATTAGCACACATTTGGGTCAAAGAGCACAAAAAATCACATTGAAATGAATTATGAACAGCTGGAAAATGAGAATTGGGAATTTATGAAATGTGAATTCAAGCTGATTTTGTATTATCAAATTCTCTGGTGTTTTTCTGATTGGTGTAATTGTTTTACTCACAACAGTGTCCATATATGCCTCGGTCCAGATTATGTCATGGTCATGGTTGATGACCATTGGTCGACTCAAAACATGAAGATACTCCATGACGTTCTCCTGTACGTCAGCCAGCGTAGAGACGTGAGTATAATATCCTGTAAATATAAAATATACGTATACGTTTTTAGCATATTTTCTCGATGGAAAAAGAGCTTAATGAACATGCAGCGCAAAAGGAGTTTTTTTTTTTTACCAATGAACCATCTGTTCTTATGGTTCCAATAGGTTGATTTATAATGAGTGAAATTATAATGAGTGGAAATGGTGCTTTCAAGCTTCCAAAAAGACACAAAAGCTTGATCAAATGCTCACGCACTATATTTCAGGTTTAATAAGTTATGTGATATTAAGTTAGAGTTATTACTAACTTAAAATCTTCACCAGAACAAATCAGGAACAAATCTAAATGAGTCTTTTTTTCTTTTTTTTTTAATGAATCAGTTGATCCAGTTCACAAGAATCATCTGTTCTGAATGGTGCATCAAAGAATGCATTAATGAATCATTCATTAACTGGACATTTGATTCACTGATAAATCAAATTGATGTCTGTCTCGAGTTCAATTCACTGACTCAGTTGTAGTGGTTGACAGCTCACTGGAGGGGAAGATTAACAACTTCAATTTCTGTTCCTTACAAAAACTATGATATGGTTTCAGAAGAGCTGATATACTGTACAGCATGAGTCATATCGAAAATGATACTTTTATGGTGCTTTTGAATGTCGAACGTTTCAATCTTGTGTTCTACGGAATCACATGAGGGAGAGTAAATGATTGAATTTTTATTTTTTGGCTGACTACATACCCTTATTGTTGCAGGCAATCCATTTGGCGTTTTCTGAGAAGGTCATATCTCTGCCAATAAGGTAAGTAAAAACCCGTACCTGAAAACATTACATTTTATGTTACTGTAGTTTGATCATTTGGAAATATATCCATACATTTTTTTGTTCAACCAAGTCTCGTTGTCTTAAAATCTGTTTATGAAGGTAAAGTGAGCAATGCACACCAAGACCTTTTTCCAGAAGGTTCTTCAACAATTTTACAGAGCAGTTTGCAGACTTTATAGATGCTGTACGTCATATGTTACAGCCTCCGTTCCCTGTAGAGTGAGCAGATTGTGTGTTACCTTCCTGTCAGGCCAGTTGAACTCTTCAAACACTGATTGGAAATCTTCCATGGCTCCGTCTGTGATCAGCATAATTGCTTGGTTACATAGGCTGCCCTGACCATTTGCTCTGGCCTAGGACACAGGAAGAGGAACATGGGGACATGCAGAGGGTTGGCATCATATGCAGTTTTGTATGTTTATGTGAACAAGTATTGTGAATGATACTGACATCAGCGAGGATGCGGAAAGCCTCCTTCATGGCTTTTTTTACTTTAGCCTCTCCCTTTACATGGAGTTCATCCATAAGCAGCTTGAAATGCTGAAAGGAGAGATGGGATAGGAAAAAAGTGAGGATTTTAATCTTTTACGCTTTCCCCAAAAATCTAAATCTCAGTATCTAATCTGCTTCTCCTCGACCAGTGTTGTTATTGTCAACTAAAATGAAAGCTAAAACTAAAACTATTACAAATAGTAAAAATTGAAAAGAAAAATTGTTTATGAATTTATTTATCAAATCTTCTTGCTGACTTCTTTTTAAAACATAATTTTGACAACTTGCATGTCTTTTTCCCAGATAATAACTGACCAGTGGCAATAAAAGGGTTAAGACTTAGAGAGATCGTTCAAAAATGGGCCGAAACATAGGATCAAGTTCATCTGAGCCGGTGGGACAGGGATCTCAGTGTGCTGTTGTCTTTCAGAGCATTTCTTAGAGGATCTGTGTCAGAACCTTGAGCAGATGCAGAGTGACTTAGACAGGGAATGTCATTACGAGCTCTACTGACCCATCAACCTGTATTAAGTCCCAGTCTGTGAATGCACAGACCTGTCCAACTGTCCTACACAATTTACATTATCCTATCTGTGGGTATTTAGAGATGCACAATACTAGACTAAGTTGTATGGCCATTTAGTGCGCTCAGGGGTGCAGAAAACGGTCTTTGAATTATCTTCATTTGGGGTCTTTTCTTCGCAAACACTGATATGTGAGAATATTTGTGATTAATTAATCAGCTTATCATGTAATTAATTAAAAAAAAAAAAAAAATGTAATCAGTTCGTGGCATTATCAATAAATATAAATATATGGTTTATTTCTACTGCATGTACAAAACTGTCTGAATTCTGATTTCACTAACAAAATAGTATTACGAGAGTGATCCAAAGGATGAAACGTGCTACCTGCAGAAATTTCACTATCCGATCGCACTATAATTCTGTATCCAACTGTAATTCCAGAGATTAGAGTATGTCCCTACTTGCCCTCTGATACATAACAAGCAAAAAAGCTGCACATTAGATCAAATCATGCACCCGCTAGCCCATCACGTGACTAAAAGCAACAGCAGAATGAGGATGGGCCTAGTTTCTCTGTCAAAGCTACAGCCTAGTGTCCCTGAAAAGAAACACCGTTTGTTTCAGTGATTGAAAAAATTCATTCGAGTGCAAACTTTCACTTCTGTGAAGCAAGTAATAAAAAAATAAATAAAAAATTCATTATTTAAATGTATGTATATATATATATATATATATATATATATATATATATATATATATATATATATATATATATATATATATATATATATATATATATATATATATATATTTATTTATTTATTTATTTATAAGTAACTATAACCAATAAGTAAAACATGCACATGTTGATTTCCCAAAAAGAGTACGAATTTTAACACCAGCCCGACTTTGCGACATTGGTTCAACCAGTGGGATGAGTTTGGGCTGGGACAATCTGTTTTTCCAACCAAAGGCTGATGGAAGGAGTGTTTAGATTTGATTGAAATGAGAGTCGCATGGAATGAAAACAGTTCAACATAAAATTGCACAAGACCTAAATAATATTGAATAAAATGTAATAATTCAGAGATATAACAACAGGAAAAAACAAATATAATATAGGCTAATATAATGATAAAGATCATAAATAACACATATCTAAATAAATTATAGAAAATATAATAATAATGTAACTCCGTGTGCGAGGCATACGTGAGTGCATATGAGGGAATGGTAGGGTGCCGGTATCCTGCGGTGTCGATTGGAGTCATTGGCTTAGTTACTCAGGCTCAAGTGAAGTGGATAATCGACTTACCTCGCGGTTGTCCAAGTCTGCCTGCACCAATGTTCCCTTAAAACAGGGCTCCACGTAGCGGACATAATCAGTGTACTAAAGAAAGGACGTGCAAAATTTTACAATGCTGAGAAAATGAGTAAATAATGCTATATGGAAAGCAAAGTGTGCTCTTACTGCGATAACATTGACAAAGTCATTTTCCCCGAGCGTGTCCAGGATAGTGTTGATGGTGTGTTTGGCAATGGTCATTTTCAGACCTTTCATGCTGCCGCTGACATCAACCACAATGATGATGTCCTTAGGAGAGGTGGCAGCCTGGATATACCTGCGACAGAGAGAGGATTTTCTTAGAAGATTGCCTTATTCTGCGTGACCATACTCTACATCCCTAACTAACTTGCCAACACAGTAATTAAGAGTTTACTGAGGCAAAAGTTGTAGTTAATAGTTAGCTACTAATGAGAATTGGACCCTAAACTAAAGTGTGACCAGTATTATGATTATGAGAGCATTACATTACAGGTTTTTATGATTTAAACGTGTTAAGTTTGTGAATCAGTTCAAACTGTCAGGTCTTGTTTTGGTTCATGTTTCATGTCAGTCTTGTTTCATGTCTCTGTCATGTGATCCTGCCCTGTGTTCCCTTGTCTTATGTGTCATGTTCTGATTGGTTCATTGTTTGTTTCTGTAACAGGTGATCCACTGGAGGCAAGTTGTAGAACTCAAGTGCAGTTTATTAATACTCTTCAAAAGCAAGATCAAACATTAAAACAAAGGCATGGCATGAAACTCTGGAAATGGATGTGGACATGGACGTGGACGTGGACATGGACATGGACACCAACAGTGGTTACAGGGAAACAATACTTGACAAAGTTACAAGGCATACATGAGGGCTTAAATACACACAAGACTAAGGACTGGACAGGGGACACCTGTGAACAATCAAGACAATAAATCAATCAGAAAATGACACATAAGACAAGGGAACACAAAGCAGGATCACATGACTAGAACAGGGGATTACATGACAGAGACATGAAACAAGACTGATCTGAAACATGAACCAAAACAAGACGTGACACAAACTGTCCATTTCACTGATTCAAAACTCTGATTCATTGATCAGAGAGTGTGCATCATAACTCAACAATGTTCATAGATATCCTTGCATGGCACTTAATACATATGAAAATATTTAAGTAAAATATATATGTAGATAAATATTGCCGTTTAGTACTATTTTTGTATAAAAATATATGATTAATTAATTTAATTAATAAAATATTAGATTTGAATCTTTAAATTTTAATCTTTCACTTTGTGAAAGAAAACATGGCTAATATGCCTATCTATTATTATATTTTATTATTTTTACTGTTTTAGTTTACATTAAACTAGGGCTGTGAAATGATTAATCGTGATTAATCGCATCCAAAATAAAAGTTTGTGTTCACATAATATATGAGTGTGTACTGTGCATAATTATTTTGTATATATAAATACACACACATGCATGTATATATTTAAGAAATATTTGCTTAAATATACTGTATATATCATTTGTATTATATATAAATATAAATATTTTATGTATAAATAAAAAAAAATCTTAAATATATACATGCATGTGTGTGTATTTATATATACAAAATAATTATGCACAGTACACACACATATATTATGTGAACACAAACTTTTATTTTGGATGCGATTAATCGCGATTAATCGTTTCACAGCCCTACATTAAACACTAGGGAGGCACAGATATGAAAATGTGGCCAATACCGATAACCGAGAGCCTGATTACAAAAACAAGTCTCATTATTAAAAGCCACGTCCCACGTCCCAAGCACACAATTATAATGTTCTTATTATAATTTTATGTAGCCTATGACCGACTTGTGCTGTGCATGTTGCACTTAACTATATTTTCCTTTTTGAAGTGATTCCAATCATATTTCAAGCAATTCAAAACCATCATAGCGAACAATGTGCATCTGAAGTGTCTCAGCGGAAGGTAATAATCCATTATTTATCGGCTTTAATATCAGCTAAATTTTCTTATCGGGCCGATAACGATAACATTAAAATTGAACATATATCGGCCGATACCGATATGGTGGCCGATATATCGCGCATCCCTATTAAACACTTTTGCTGCGTCTGAAAGTGAATACTTCCCTAGTATGCGAAAAACAGTCCGCCAACAGTTCGATGGACACTTTACTATCCCATGAGGCCACGACGCAACTGACACTGGTAGGTCACATGATAACGACAACATGGCGGATGTAGTATGTATTATAGAACATACTTTTTTAACAGTCGCAAAGTAAGTTTAAGTTTAAGTTTTAAGTAAGTAAGTAAGTTTAGTTTAACATCATCTCATCTAATTTCAGCATCATTCATCTCTTTGGCAAAAATGGCTCTTAAAAACACATTGAAAAAACAAATCACCATTTTAAGCTATTTCAGTGCAAACACATAAATATCCAAATGTACTGTATATAAGATACTTTATCATTTTCTCAGTCCTATATAGGGCTAGACAGTCACAAACACAATGATGACGTACATCCAAATCTGTCTTGTTTCAAAATGGCCGTGTCTTAGTACTGGTGTGTTTATTCAGATTCATTGCAATCACTTGCTTTTGTATAAACACTCACATATGGAGCCTGTGTCAGTCCTACTAACCTGGCTGTTGAGCTGCTAACCACTTAAGAATGAGATTAAAGTCTTTCAATGGTATCAGAGCCTAACTGAGACACAAGCAGACATTTGGGTGGCATCCACACAGATAATCCTGCGTTGCACTCTGGGTCAGGAAAATACCTTGCTGAATCCAAGTCAACTGGCATACATTTCATTTCATATGAATGAATCAACCTCACTACATTGCCAAGCACTTGGACATGCAGGAGGTCAAATGTTTTAGGTCAAATGCTTTACTTTGTCTCACCAGTTTCTGTTTCTGCAGTCGAAAGCAACAACGCCATTAGGATCAGGGGTCCATTTGATTCCTAAAAGGTACAAAGACAAGCAAAACGAAATATGTTATACATTAATAATGCAAATTGTTTTAGTCGTTGAAGTTGTAGGACTGATCAATATGAAACAATGTTCCTGAAAACAGAATTGATCAAACCTGGATAGAGTCTGAAGAAGCCTGATGAGCTGCCAAAATATTGCCAAGTGAGTGTGGGATCCTTCTGGAAGTTACTGATGAATATGTCGTTCAAGGCCTCTGACATGTACACTCCATTAAGAATGTTCGGATCTGCAAATAAACACAACGCAAATTAGTTTCAGATGTTTAAATATTGCATTTGCACAAAATAGGCATCGAAAAGTTCATTGTTAATAATGTAAAAATGTAAAAAAAAAATCTTAATTTCAGTTCACACCGTTCAGAATATAAATGCAACCATCATATATAGAGTTAAGCACTCAAATCATAAGTAATCTTCATCCAGTGACGTTTGATACAATATACTGACTCTTTTTTTATACTGAATTTTAATTGTTAAGGCAAAAGTTCGAAATAACAGTTTTTTTTTCTTTTTTTTTCTTTAAATCAGATACAAAGCCAGTGGAGATTCTCATCATTGCTATCGTACCTTTGTTGTACACATTAGTTGGAACTTGGATGTCACTCATTAAAGTGTTGACTGACATCTTGTTGAAATGTTCATTCTCCTCCAATGGAAATTCGCCTCCAAGTTCAATGAAATTTCCCTCTTCATCCATAGTATTCACCAATAATGAATTAAAGTAGTCAAACTGATAGAAAAATATAGCAAAAAAAATGACCATGCAATAACTGTATTTACTTAATTTAATATACTGGTATGTATTATATAAATGTACTATTTATATAATAAAATATTTAATATATTTTACTGATCTATTTATTTAATTAATAAGTGATATTTATGGCATAATTTTACAATCAGGTTTACATACCAAATCAATTTTATTTTGATGATTTTTTTACCTTTAAAGATGCATTAAACTCATGATACAGGTCGGCATCCTCAGCTGTGTCTGCGAGCCTCTGAGGAAAAAGAGAACAGTATCGTTTCGATTCATTCTTATGAGTTAAAACCAAAGTTCCTCACAAAATAACACTAAACTGTGAATCAGAGTCTTAAAAATTAGGATCAATCTAAAAAAAATTAAAAAAATGAGCACCTTACACTGACCTTCACAGACTTCATCTTGCTGCCAAGCATCCTCTCGATTTCTTCTGAAAAGTCCAGCACTAATCGAGCTCCATCCAAGTCCTCTATTCTGATGATGGATTCAACATCTTTGAGTTTCTGGACAAACAGAGAGAATAGTTTTAGCATTTTGCTTTTCAAGAACAATTTGTTTTTATTTAAGGAATATATGCAATGGTTCTCCTGATTGAACATGCAAAAAAGAAGGCAGCAAGAAACAGTCATTATAATTAGCTCCTTTATTTTACTGACTATTAATATGACAAAAAAAAAGCTTTTTAAATGGACTGGGAAAGTTTACAATTTCATTGATATTTACCTTTTGTAATAGAGCCGCTCCTGAATATTTTGATGCAATGGCATTGATTTGCTCTGAAAGGGTGACGGCCCATTTTTGAACCCTAGAGATACAAAAAATTGAATTGAGTGTTTACCCAGAAAAATATATTCTAAGAATGTTTTGCTCACGTTCCCATTAAGTTATGAAAACTTTATTTCTGATTTTTCCACGAATGCTCAACTTCTTTTAAACATTTTTTTTTGGTTATATAAATGTTAAGGGAACATTCCGTCTTATAATTTTGCAAACATGATGGGAACATTATTTTTGAATGATCTAAAAATATTCTGAAACTTTGTTCATAACTTTGAAAGAAGCTTACCAGAACGTAGCTAAAGTTCTGTGAATGTTCCCTGTTAGCTGGGTAGGTACACAACAAATAATTTAGTTGGAATTCCCCTGGTAAACTTAAAATTATTAAACAAATGTCTACATTTGCTTGAATCCCCCCCCCCATCTGTCGGTCTATAAATATACATAATTGTCTTAGTTTGCAGGTGGCCCATAATCACTTTATAGGATTCCAAGTAATCTATTGATCTCTGACCATTGACAGTGAATGGAGACTTTGCAATCCAAACTCAAACAATCCTAGGTCACTGTAAATGATATAAACTCCACAAATATACATATATATAATAAATATACTATAATAAAACACCTCTGTCATGCTTGATGTACAGGGCACAAAATACCAACTGAAGCACTGTGGTTAGTCATATAAAGAGCCTTGTCAGCATTTTGTCATAAGAGTTGAGATCTTGGTCAGTCTGTCTAAACGTCATCAGGCTTATGTTGAAGAATCTCTGTTGACCTGAAGGAGTCTGGGATCATCAAGAGGGCTAGAGAATTGTGTTAATAGCTTGGCAATGTTGCGGATACTGATACTATTACAGCGAGGGAAATAAACAGGGAGTCAAGAACAACACAACAGATTAGGAAGCAACCATGAAGATTTTTTTTTTTTTTTCTGCATAAGCAAAATTTAGGAATAAAAGTACAATATGACGCTGTATAAAATAATTTATTTTAAAACAAATTGTACTTATTCAGTCAACTTTCTTTTCATTTAAGAATCCTGGGGAAAGTCACGGTTTTCACAAAAACACTAAGCTTAATTAATAAGAAATGTTTCTTGAGCAGCAAATCAGCATATTAGAATGATTTCTGAAGGGTCATGTGACACTGAAGACTGGAGTAATGATGCTGAAAATTCAGCTTTGCAGCGCATGAATAAATTACACTTTAAAATAAATAAATTTTGAAACTGAAATATTAGTACTCTTTTTACTGTATTTTTGCTTTAATAAACACAGCTTTAGTGAGCATTCCGAACCTTTAAAATATATACTAATTATTATTAAATATATTTTTAAATATTGATGACTCTGTTTTTTTTTAAATGCAGTGGAACAATTTTGTCCTTGAATTGTTGTAGTTATATAAATCAAAAAAATCTAAAAATAAACATTGGGATTAAGGTCAAGAGAAAAACAGTTTTCAGCAATAAATCCTTAAAACACAGATGCACTGGTCTAGTCATGAAATATGCTCGGTGTTACACCCTGAGCTGGTCTAGTACACATACTGTTATAATTTGTATGCATGAAAATAACGTTATCAGTACTCAAAAGCTCAAATCCAGTGATATTCCTTTGTGTACAGGACCTGTGGCCTGCATTGCCATCTGAGAACGAGCTGGTGTGATCCATGAGTGTATCACCACTTCAAGTCAGGACATTAACCTACTAGTTGACAATGTCTGAAAAAATTTAAGTCATAATTTGCTCACTTTCATGTTGTTCCAAACCTGTATGACTCTTCCTCGGTGGAACATAAATGAAAATATTTTGAGTGTTTTTAATGGACAAAAAATGTCTTCATAACACATTATTTTATGCTTCACAGAAAAAAATTGTCATAAAGATTTGAAATGATATGAGTGTGAGTAAATAAGGACAACATTTTCATTTTTGGGTGCACTATACAAATAGTTTACATACTTTTCAATAATAATTTAATTATTATTTATTTTATATATATAATCATTATATAAAATATATAGATAATAATGATATAATTATTTATTTCTGTATTAGTAATGAAAGAATTGTGCATACACAACCAAATTATCTTGCGTCTCCACCTTAAAATATTTTCACAGCTGCTTAGCTTACGTATGTCGCAAAGTGTCTGCCATCTGCTATTGCACTGAACGACTTCCAAGCCTCATGAGAACTGAATTTTACACCTCAACAAACTCAGGGAATCAGGGAATTACTAAAAACGAATTTCTCTTCCTGTCTTCCAATGTGCAAGAAACTGAAGATGGCACAGAGCAAATTAGACCCGGAAATAGTCTGTCTGGTCTTACAAGCATCTACCAAACCATTGATAAAAAGGACAGTAACACAACAGAAACAAAACAGTAGCCTAATATTATATCATCAATAGTAACTGTTACCCAAAAATACATCAAACAAGCTCAACATCTATTGTTTTCACTGAAAATCAAACCAGGGATGCCTATAAGAATAAAACAGATGAAATTAAGGTGAATCTTACGTTTCAGGTGGAATCTTCATTTGAGCATGTGTAAAAATACACAGCCAGCCTGTGTAGACCATGAGGAATGTGACCCAGGAAGACCTTCTGATGTGACACATGATGCTGACATCTATGCTTAAGAGCCACATCTGTATGGTGAAGTCGTGAGAAGACGTTTCAAAGAATCCACGACTCCAGTAAGACGACTAAAACCCAACTTCCATTCCACTCACTTCCATTCATGTTGGCCTAAATGTTTTCAAACGTCTCTTACGACCCTTCTGAGCTCCTCATCAACTGAACTTGCACATCCAAAAGTTCTTGGAGGGCCTTGTGATCCACGACGGAAGACTTCTAATCATGCTCAGATCTTCCAGAAACTTCTCAAACTCCCATTGGGCTGCTTTGAGTAATCAGTGCTTCTCATATTTGGGATGATACCGATAATCCAAATAATCCACTTAATGCTATCATTAAGTCCTTCTTCCTACTTGTTAAAATCAAGGCAAACGTAATATCAATATTTTAAGATTCTCTCCATCATGTCATCTGCAAAGCATCACATCTGAAAGGTGTTATCCAAAGTTCCATGGTTCTTGGCACAAAATAATCCCAGTTATAATATGAATCAAACGAAAGGCAAGCACAATGCTGCAGTTGAGATTCACTTCCAGAGCATGCAATCCTCCATCACCCAATTTACAGTGTAATCCACTTGGATTACAATCTCTCCACACAGTGGGTTCATAAGAGTGGGGAGGGGAAATGGAGAGAGGAGAAAAGGGTGGGCACATTGGAAAGACGCAGCGGATTGGGCGAGTAAGCATTTTGTTGTCTCTAAGAGGATTAATAGTGATTTCAGGAGGTTGGCCCATGTCCATCCAATCAGTGGAAGTGAACAGCTTTGGTTTGTAGAAGGACAAGGCCATCTAGTGGGGGCACGGTCATTTGTTTTGTATCATGATTTGCAGCCGTCCTCATGCCGTATCATTTATTATAATTTTATGTAAAACTCCAGTGCCTGTTCAGTTCATAGTAACTATATAGGAAAAAACAACCAGCAGGCTATTTTATTCATAATTTTCCTTTTGTGTCCCATGGATGAAAGAAAGTCATTCAAGTTTGAAGGTGATTATATGATAAAAGATTTTTCCTTTTTGGCTGATCTTTCCTTTTAATAATATTTATTGCTATTGTGATCATCATCAGGGATCTCAGAGGGCAGAAATATACCTTGACTTCCCATTGATGCATGTTATCCAGAAAATCTGGGTCTGGGAAATAAAAGAAATAAACAAGCACAGATTTCATGATTCAGAGGCAAAATACAGCAGAGATCATCATGATCAAACTTCATTCAGAGAAAAAAGGTCAGACACACTTACAAGCACATTAAACTCAGTCCTCAGCTAATGGTATCCAATGATGCTCACTTGAACAACTGAAAGAAGAAAAACAAATCAGAAAAGCAAAACAATGTTACATTTAAACAACATTTTATCATTCGAAAACTGTAGCTGTAAAGCTGGTTTGTGGTTATTGATTTCAGGGGGTTAATAAACGCACACATTTCATCACATAATTGCACCTCTTTACCCAAACTGAAGCGGCAAATTACTGTAGGTTCAAACTATATACATTTAACACACTTCTAAAACTTATTTCTAACGTATTATGCTCAGAGATTATACTTTTCCGAATTGAGCTGAAGTGAATATGTAATACCTACATAAAACGAATTGTTGCTGTCACACAATCTTTACCATATTTTTAAAAACAGCTATTGTTTTATAGTATTAAATCCAAAATATGACTCACAATAAAATGAATATGTAATGCAAACATGTTGAAGTTAAGCGGACATGCAGTCAGTTTATTATGCGACGAGGTGTTTCCACACAAAAGCAGTTTATTCATTGTAATATAATGCAATATTATTTACGTTATGTGTTGTTAAATGTAAAAGCAACCAATTGTTCTTATTTCTTTGTTGTATGGCTACACTGAAAAAAAATTGGAGTAGGATTTACTTGAAAAAAGCTAGGCAACTTTTTCCACTCAGAAAATGCTAGTAAATTTACAAAGATTTGCCAAGTAAAAACCTAAACATATTTATCAGTAGCTTTAATTAGAAATCTTTACGTTAAATTTACTTGGAATATGGAATTAAGTAAACTTTACTTAACCTAGTTAAGTGAAAGTAACAAAGAAAATAAGTAATTTTAACTTGGCTAGTTAAAGGTTGATTAATATCGATTTAGTTGAAATTTCCTTTGCATTACATTTGACTCAAACAATAATATTGAATTATACCAGTCATTTATAGTATGTGCTTTACTTAGACTATCTAAGTAATTTATACTACATCATGTCAGATGTTAAGTTTCATGTGAATGCAAAGACCTCAATACTTGGTAGACAATACACAATGACGGTAACATTTGATGGATAATTTTTGTGTTTGAATGTGTCATTTTGAGCAGAAAATTTACTCGAAATGTCACAAAATGGCAAGTTACTAATCCTGACAACAAAAGCAATGATAAAACAGTGTAAATACAGCTGGAAACAGTGAAAAATGAACCTCATTAATTATTCAAGGTCCAGTGCATGATGGGAACCCCAGTATCAGAAAAGTTGAGTAATTTTTACTTAATTTTATTGAGTTGATATTTACGCTTTCATTTCTACTCGCTTGAATTAAGTACTGATATGGAATTTACTTAGTTTTTTAAATTCTTGCCTGAACTAACTTTTTCATGTAAATTACATTGTTTTTTTTCAGTAGTATTTACTTCACCAAAAAATCATTTTTTACAGTGTAGTGCCAAGTAACTATATTGAAACATATTCACAACTTTAATGAGATATCACATTAATATAGAGAAGTATTAAAAAAAAAAACTCCCTTTTGATGAATTCTGTATAGTCAAATATAATAGCCTGTTGCTTAGCCTATGTCTCAGTTTAGTATCTTGCTAGCCGTCAAATGTCTTCAGACTGCACTGTTCTTTGGCATTATTGTCATTTATCTCTCAGCAGTTTATTCAGCCTACTAAAATATATCCTTAAATGACTTATTCAAGAAAAGAAAAGTCTCTTTTCTCTAACGTCAAGTTAACATATCGATTTACAAAGATAAAACAACCTTACCATACCTGTTAAGTTTTAGATTTGAAAATAAGGGAAATTTTCCGGCGCCCACCGCGAGCAGTCCCACCACCCCAACCAAGCTCCAGTAGGCTATCCCTTACATTTTAAGACAGGTGTACAAGAAAGCTAAAATCACCATGCTGTGAACATTCATTATAGCCTAAATGAAAACACAAAAGGGTATATATGAAGAGCATTTACTTAAAGGCTTATTTGCATATTTTCTGTTCATTTAACATTGTTTGTTTTTAAATTTACATTTTATTTTCATCCCACACATTCTTTTCATTTAAGGTCCTCGAATGTGTTCGAATATTTCACCAGCATCAGCCTTTTCACAGTTTGTATCACTCCGCTTGTCTGTGTTTGCGCAACTTGCATCATTAAGCCAGTAGGTGGTGACAAGTGACTGTCTTTATGAGTGAACAATTGAAATTTAATTTAACTGATTTAATAGTGCCAAAAACATTGATTAACTCAAGAAAGAAACAAGTTGCTGAAACCAAACTTTAATGCTAAAAAGTTTACATCTATGCAAAATAATCATTGAAAGATTTCTCAGTTAAGGCCATTCCTGTTTGGAATATGTGATTGTGTATTGTCAACTATAAGCAGAAACATTTTGCATTTCCATTTTCTAGTGTGGATCATTCATTTCAACATTTATTCTCATTCTCATGTTTAAGAATCTGTTATCTGCTTGACAAATAATTTATGTATACTGCCCACTGACATGCTTTTAAAGCTATTGTTATCAAAAAATGTTGGCCTTCAAACACCTTAAAATGCACATATGTAGGTCTGAGAAATCCAAATTTTCTCCCTAACCCCCCTAACTACCTCACATTTGAATGTGTGTGTCTGTGTGCTAATATGGGCTGGTGTGGCAACAGTGCCAGGACTGAATTTTTTAACCAGTCTGCCCCCTGCATACTGTAGGCCTAAATATACATTATTCTCTGTATCGAATCATGTTATCTTATTACCCACCCCAGCCCCTGATGTTTCGGACTCAGCCCCTGATGTTTTTAAAACCTAGAAACGCCCCTGGTTGGCAGCCCTGATCATATTGCTTTTCTTTTACAGTTTTTCTTTTCATTTCACATAACTTTTCTTTACTCTTTTAGTGAGTTATTGTACAGATTTGTTGCAGACTTTGCATTCGCGGTATTTACATGAGGGTTTTGGTTTTTTGGCAGGAGTGCCTTCCGTCTCTGTCGCGTCCATCATCCGTCTCTGTTTTTTTTTTTTTTTTTTCGCGTTGTCACTCATCATCTGACCTCACACTCTAACCTCGCGACAACTGCCACCTACAGTACCTGTAGTAGCGAGGCTAGTGACAGAGCTCAGATTGGGAATGTTTTTTGTTTTTTTTTACTCCGCCCCGGCCCGGTATTATTATTTTTTAATAACGCAGGTTAAAATACGGGAGATTTACGGGAAAATACTAATACGGGAGGACGGCGGGAAAGAAGGGTAAAATACGGGACTTTCCCGGCCAAAACGGGATACTTGACAGGTATGCACCTTACTTACATCAATTTATTTTCGACAACAAGGCTGGAACTGGAAGATCCTGGGGGAGGAGCTCTGTGCTGGCATTCGTTTTGGCCAATCAGAGTGCAATGCCGTCCAAACGGGCCGGCCAATCAAATCGCGGGATTTGGGTCTTGTCTCTGCATGTTCTCATAGCCCTGCTTCTAACCGGGTCCACGTGTACGCAGAGGTATGTGCTGCTAACAGTGCTATTGTGTACAAATATCAAGTTTTACCATGCTAATAAGTGTTTTTTTTTTGTCGGGGTGTTTTACAATCTAGTGTTATGTCAGTTATGTATTGTTATTACACGTAAACGCGACAAATGACGTTGTTTCTTTGCTAAATTATTAGCTAGCTAGTGCTAAATGACCATCTACTCCTTTCATAGTTTTTATATAGTCAAATATGGAGTTAATATTGATCATGCATCTCAACTTAGTAACTTGCTAGCTGCATAATTTATTAAGATTGCACTGTTCTTGATGTTACAATGTAGGCTACATCCTACACAAATGTTGATTGACATAAGTTACTTCTTTTTTGACAGCTGTTAAACTACATGCTGACATAATGTCTGCTTTACCCTGGAAATACTTCACCAGCCACGGTGTGGACCGAAACATCTTGTCAGCTTCAAAGAAAGAAACAACCACTATTTCTCATCAAGCTAAAAGATGTAGACGATGGAAAAAGAATAAAATAAAAGATTCCACCATTGAATTGTCATGTGACCAGAAAAGAGGAAAGAAAAGAAAGTCAGATGAGCATCTGGAAAACAAGACTGGGAGCGTTGAACATGGAGATGTTTCGGAATCTGTATCTGAACAGTCAAATCATGTGCAATTCAAAAGGCCTAGAATAACCCCTCATACACTGACTGGTGAAGCTGAGTCTGCACTACCTCTCACTGACAGCTGGGAAGTGGACAGTGGATTTTCATCTGAAACCAGCCCTCCCACTAGTGGCAGGAGTTCGCCATGTGTGCCAATAGACCACTCTAGGATAGTAGCTATGGACTGTGAAATGGTCGGCACTGGACCTGGTGGCCGGCGTAGTGAAGTGGCACGCTGTAGTATTGTAAATTATTATGGTAGTGTTATATATGATAAATATATTTTACCTCGGCATCCAGTCACAGACTACCGCACAAGATGGAGTGGCATTAGAAAACATCATTTAGCACAAGCAGTGCCTTTTGAGGATGCTCAAAATGAGGTGAGATGGCACTCTCTTTAAACCACTGTATTCTGTTCTTGTGGGTTTATTATTAGGTCTGCTTTATTTTTTAGTGAGGCCAGTAGATTTTGAATTGCTTTGTCGATATTTTCACTGGTCCAACCACAAAAATGTAAAAACAAAGGGAATGGAATGGATATTTATATATTATTAAATTAAGTTAAAGGTATTATTAATATAATTAATAGTATAAATTCTAGGGTTGTAACTGTTCTCGGTAAAAAAATTGAACCGTACCGTGTATATGTTAGTAATTTAGTAACTTGAGTGATAATAGATTTTTTTTTTTGAAATAGTTTAAATAAAAAACTTTTTTAATTTGTAACTTTTTATTAGTATTTTTTTATATATATATTATTTATACTTATCTATTATATTGCTTATGTTCTATTTATATTCCTGTTATTTATATTGGATTTAATATTGTTTCCTTTTTACAATTTACGGTAGCTATTTTAAAATATTTTATATATTTCTATAAATTTTAAATGCATTTTAAGTTTAAAAAATATGTAAACCTTTTTATACACTAGTTACATTATTGCTTTTCAATATAGCCTAGTTGTAGCTGGAAATTACACCGCTTTAATGTAACTCCATAACACTGTTGAGCCCTGTATATAAACGACTACTGAATTTCATAGAAAATGACTGAAATAACTCCATGCGCTCTTTTTTTTTTTTTTCTCTCTCTAGATTGCCAACATCCTCAAAGAGAAGATTATTGTTGGCCATGCCTTATTTAATGACTTCATGGTGCTTGACATCTCCGTCCCGGCACGAATGATTAGGGATACCTCATCCTGTGGCTTGCTGCGGAAGTTGTATAATGCTGCTGAAAAATGCAAAATCTCTTTGAAGAAACTGGCGCTGACACTTCTTAATAGGACCATACAGGTAAGATCGGGTCATTTTAATGAGATAAAGTGGGGACATCAGGCTTGGTGTGTATATATACATTTTCTCTTTACTTGCTACTTGTTGACATACTGGATATTTTTCTCAGAATGGCAGGATGGGTCACTGCTCTGTAGAGGATTCTCGTGCTGCCATGGACCTGTACAAGCTGGTAGGGGACGAGTGGGAAAAATGTATCCTGTCCTGGGTTTCAAACACAGACCGTAATTCAAACCCCGACAACTCCCTGCACTACATGGAAGACCAGTATTGGCCGGAAAGTTTGATGGTGGAAGACCAGTACTGGACGGAAAGTTTGGTGGAAGACCAGTACTGGACGGAAAGTTTGGTGGAAGACCACTCCTGGTCGGAAAGTTTGGTGGAAGACCACTCCTGGTCGGAAAGTTTGGTGGAAGACCACTCCTGGACGGAAAGTTTGGTGGAAGACCAGTACTGGACGGAAAGTTTGATGGACTGCAGCCAAGACCAAGAGTTAATATAACAATGCCAACCTCAATTCCAGCAATCGTCTTTGTTGTTTAATGTTCTTTAAACCTCAAACTTGACATGTTAAATTCAGTAAGGAAAGGTGGAAGTGTAATTTGTAGAACTGTAATATTGCACTTGAAAAACTTATTTAATAACTTAAACTTTGACTGTAAAAGTTGATAATGTTCATAAAGGGATTTTAGCTTTTTGAATCTACACAGTCTGTATTTTAGGGATTAACTCCATTGTGAGTTTCTCTTTTGTATGATCAATGTTATCAATCTGTTATGATATCAATGATATCAATCATTATGCTGCAGTTAGCATTATTGTTATATTGACAATGCTCTTCATCCTGAAAACACTGCCATGTCAAAAGTTTTAAATACAAAAATGTCTAAATAAAGATTATGGATACGAAATTACTCAAACTTATTCATTAGTGACCAAAAGTTATTTGATAAAGCACTGTCGCTTTTCGGATCTCCCAAAGATTACGTGATTAAAGTAGTTTAAGTTGTAACTGGTTACGGACAAACCCAAAGTAATAATGCTCCTAATTCAGTTTTTGCCATCCCGTTTGTGCTTCACACTGCTGTCATGCCAATTCGATGACTCTTCAGTGGTCACTTTTGCCATCTGATTTGGCGAGGTAAACGATTATACAAGCTCTCCTGTGTCCCTGAAAAACCCTGAATCTAGTATTTTGGTTTTAATTCTGTACACTGACTACAGTGTGATGTAAGCTTTAACTGGCACCTGACAAAGGTTAGATTGAAACTATGATGTAATGGAAGCGAAGTCTTAAAAGTTCTTCATTGGTCTAAATATTCTGCTTTGGCTGAAACAATATAGCCTACACAGTACCTGCATAATAACAAACCATCACATTTATTGTCTTTCCACTATTTGTTTGTCATTGCCTTTACAAAAGAGTCATGCAGCTGAGACAATGAGCAGCTCTGGTAGCACAGAGACGACCATTGTGCTGCAATCCCACTGCTTTAGTAACACAGACCCTCACATTCAAAGGCTAAATCCTGCTTTAAGGGATTAAAGCCACCCCACCGGTCAATGTATCACTGGGAAACGTTGTAGTGACGTGGGAGGCATTCTGGGCTCAAACCACTGGCTACTTACAACTTAAAAATTAGAACTGATTTGTGCCCTTTGAAACATTTATGGCCCAAACTCTCTTCAACCCTCTTGAATTCAGCATTTATTTGTGTAGCATATAAATATCATTCCAAAGCAGTCTTGGAGAACACTCTCTAAATATAAAACAAAAGCATATATATGATTTAACTAAATGTCAAAATCTGAATGCCATCTATTTTATTTTTACCTATTTTAAAAACTGCAAGATGTTTTGTAAAACCTTTTGTGAAGAAAATTGGACCTAAATATACAGGACTTACTGTAAATAATTGTAATCGCTGACTATATTGATTTCCTTAAAGGATTGATGTGTTGGAGTCTTAAGTCGATGCATTATTTATCCTATAACTATTTTCTAATTTGATTCTAGTGAAAATGCCTACATCTATATCCTGGCATGGCATGTGTGAACACAGCTTTGTGTTTAAAGTCTCAACTCAAGGTCTATTTCCAGACACCGTTCACGTTGCCAGCACATATTTTTCACTGGTTCTGGAATGCAGTTAAATCTTATTGGTCCATGGATTGCCAAATCCTCCTCATTTAACCTTGAATATTATTAACCTCTTATACCTTTGGCATATTTCTGTCCACTCCCTTTGTGAATGCTATATTTTTATTCAGTCAAGGTTTGGGGTGGGGGAAGGCTTCTCTTGATTAAAATATTAGAGCCATGATGCTATTGGCTGCAGGCTATTGGTCAATGTTCTCTTTGCTCCTTTTCTCAATGTTTTTCGCTGATTAACATCAAATCTGCTCTGCATAATCCCATGACGCTGTTAATCCATCAGGGGTCACACTACAAATTATTAAAGCCACCTGTTCCTCACCTCACTCAGTTCTGGTGGCTTGAGCAGGTAAGTGCCTATTCCTGCCTAGGATAGCATGGGATTTGTTTTGTTGTTCATGTTTTAGAATATTTTAAAATATTAATAATGATGATGGATGGATAATTCTTACTTTTAGAGTGATGGTGATTGCAATGAGGACAACTTTGTATTTTTTATTTTTTTAAAGAAAACCATCTTTTAATAAGAAATCAGTTTTATTTTATTGGTTTTTATTGCTATTTTATTGCTAATATTTCATTTGTTTGATTATTTTGGTATTTTATTACTCTAATGATAAGTTTAAAAAGACTTCATACAAAGTAATATCAATAATAATTGAAATTATTATTTATATTGTTTCATTTTTCTTTCTGAAGACTACACAAATCATGAGATTAATCACAATATACTGACAGCCCTAATTTTAACAATACGAAATAAGAAAACAATCTTTTATTAAGAAAAAAAAAAACTATGTTACTTGTTTTGTTTTATTTGTTTATTATTTTGGTATTTTATTTCTCTAAAAGTGGGTAAATATACTTATGTATTATATTTCTATAATTTATAGAAAAATATAATTAAAAGTATAATTCTATTCCTTTAGTACAATGACAATAAAAGCCATTTATTTAATTTCAGAAATAACATGTTGTCTTTATTATGTGTTGTTTTTTTCCCCTCAAACATTATTAGTGTTTATATAACATTTTATGAAATACATATCTGCCTTGCAAGGGGAATCATCAAAACAGTGATGAATGATGAAATTAAATTAATATTTAAACATTTTCTCTAACATTAGTGTTAGTCTAAGTATTGCAGAATAACTTATTTGTTATGATGATAGAAATTTTACCAAGTCACTCAACTTTTATAATTTCTCATGGTTTAGAAAAATTGTGATCCCCTTGTCATAAAACCTTTTTTGTTGGAGTGTAAGCATTTTTCTTGTGATAAATATCTCTCTTTCCATAGAACGTTGCACTGAGCATCTGAAGCAATGGCTGTTGTTGTAAGTACAGTTTTGTTATGTCTCATTTTTCACATTAAGATGTAAAACCACATTCAATGATGCTTTCTGACCAAATTATGTTATTATAATAGAGAACTTTTACAACTGTTTTATTAGCATTAACTCTGTATTTCCCACTAATCTGAAGTCTTAAGTCCCTGTTATGTCACACAACGTGATCTCACCCTCTTTCCTCCAAACTGTCACTCATTTGGTGAACAAATGTTTTAAGAACAAGCCGTTTTTAGTACAGGGATAGAACTATGAACATTAGCGGCTTATCCCCAATCTCAGGTTTACTAGGCTTTATGCAATTCATGTGAGTGAGCTTAGCATTGGCCCACACTAGCTTCCATTGATTAGGGATACTAAACTAAAGTGTTTGCTTCAAACTCAGGATTAGGATGTTTTCATGAGTCTTTCTCCATAACTTTCTATAGAGTGGATCATTCCGGATGGTGTCCGAGGAGGAGCAGGCCCTCAGGGCTAAGCTGGAGCACCTCACGGTCAAAGATCACGGGCCGGTGTTCGGATCCTGTGAACAAATACCCGACCACACGATGCAGAAGGTGTGAGCAAGTCTTTAGAAAGTTTGAATGTATATAAACGCAATTACACTGAACTCAACATTTTAGCTGTCTAAATATGAATTTACTATAGCTAATTCACTATTAGCATTGTTTGCTAAGTCAAACGATGCTATTATTATATTTCAACCACATAGTGACCACCCAAAACACCCTAGTAACAACCTAGCAAACATCCAGCATCATGGTGACGTGGAAAATGTACAAATCTAATTACCACAACATAAACTAGCATCTGCTAACAAGTTAGCATACTTGCACATTCTGAGTAATAACAAATGTTGCATTTTTAACTTGTGATGTCATTGTAGGCTAAAGATGAGCTAAATGAGACGGATGAGAAGCGAGTGTCAGCCGTAAAGGAACTAAGAGGTATTATTAAAGAGAAGGCGGATTCTGGAGACGAACTCGCTAAAGGTGTTCAGGACACTTTTGGGGAAAAAGACGATGGCGTGCTGGTGAGGTTCATCCGTGCCAGGAAATATGAAATAAACAGGGCCTATGAACTCATGAAGGGTAAGCATTTTTGTCAGATAGGTTTATGATTGCTGCCATCCGAATGCTACTCGCCCTAAAACAGACTACTATTGGTATTACAGATTACTATTGGTTTTATTGTCTTAAAGGTTATGTGCGCTTCAGACGGGATTACCCTGAGCTCTTTGAAAACTTGACCCCTGAGGCTGTCCGCAGCACCATTGAGGCCGGATACCCAGGGATCCTGTCGAGCAGAGATAAATACGGCCGTGTGGTGCTGCTCTTCAACATTGAGAACTGGGACTATGAGGAGATCACCTTTGATGAGGTGATTTTCTTTTAGTGATAATAGGCTGAACTGGTTGTAGGATTGTATTTTGATTGATTTCCCTTTCTTTACTGTATTAATAAAAATGCACTTTCTATTGAACTTTCTATTCATCAGAGAATCCTGAAAAAATGTAATGGTTTCCACAGAAATACTAAGCAGTTTTCAAAATTGATAATAATAAGAAATGTTTCTTGAGTGGCAAATCAGCATATTACAATGATTTCTGAAGGATCATGTGACACTGAAGACTGGAGTAATGATGCTGAAAATTCAGCTTTGCATCACAGGAATAAATTAAATTTTAAAATATTAAATATAAAATAGTGGTTGTTTTATATTTTAATAATATATTTCACAATTTTACTGTATATTTGATCATTTTTTGTATTTATATTTATTATGTATTATATTTCTTTTTTTTTTAAATAAAAATATATTGTATTATTTGTTTTTATGGTAGAAAATGGCATGTTTTCATTGCTATAACACAAAACTAAGCCTGCTTCATGTATTGATATTGTGTTTGCTCCAGATCCTCAGAGCCTATTGTGTGATCCTGGAGAAGCTTCTGGAAAACGAGGAGACACAGATCAATGGGTTTTGCATCATTGAAAACTTCAAGGGTTTCACCATGCAGCAAGCCTCCGGCATCAAACCCACAGAGCTGAAGAAAATGGTGGACATGTTGCAGGTGACTTTTATTACAATAAATCCAAGTAGCATTCATTGAAAGCAAAATGAAAGCATACCACAAAACTTAGAGCAACTCTAACAAATCTACATTTGTGTAAATAAAACTTGCCTTTAATCAAAATATTATTACATAAAAATTCAACCTCTTTGTTTTGCATTAAATATACCAAACTTAACCATGTGAAATTCAAAAAGACAGGTAGTATTACATTATGCTACCTGCTAATAACCTAATTAAAATCAGTAACTGAAAACTTGCTTTTATGTAATGCAGCAACTACGCCTAGAGAGGTGTCAGCGTAAGTCTAAGATGACAGTAACACAACATTGAGTGCACCGTTAACACACTCTAAATGTATGTCAATCTTTACATTATGCTAATTGCTTACATTTAATTTCTGTTTCTGTATGGCAGGATTCTTTCCCTGCACGTTTCAAAGCAGTGCACTTTATCCACCAGCCCTGGTACTTCACCACCACCTACAATGTGGTCAAACCCCTGATGAAGGGCAAACTGCTGGAAAGGGTAAATGGTGTTTATTGCAAAGAATGAATGTAGAAATAATGATTTATGATGGACTCCCGTGATTTTTACTTCCTGTGTCTTTGAAGGTGTTTGTCCACGGTGATGAGCTGGAGAACTACTACAAGGAGTTTGATGCTGAAATCCTGCCTTCAGACTTTGATGGGAAAGGCCTGAAATATGATGGCAAGGTCACAGCAGCACATCTTTTTGACTGAGCACTTTTTATCCATCACTGTACCAGAATGTGACAGTGTGTTGTTTTAGTTGTATTGTCTGAGAGTGAACTCAGCAGCATAGACATTTTCCCATTCCAAACAGCCATCCTCACAGGATAAGTCTCCAGATGTCATCAAAGAGGAATGAAAACAGATAAGATCTGTTAGTTCTCTGGTATGCTGCCTTCTATAAGAGTGTTTTAAATTCCTTGCTAATCTGGGGCAGGGCCATTTTTAAATTTACCCCAAAACATTGATATTCTTTTGGAAAACATGGCAGATGAAAAGTCCAGACTTTTCTGTTGTTTCTCTTGTTATCTGAGAATGTTAAAAGCATATTTACAAGAATATATGATGTTCCAAATGTATAACTTTCTATATTATAACAGTTATGTTATAACAGCAATAAAGTGCACACTTGAAATGACAACTTTATTCCATTAGCCTATCATGTATTTCCTTTAAAAGACAATAAATAAAATCCATTTGGAATGTCAAACATTGTGCTTGAGTGCAACATCGATCTTTTTTCTGGACAATAAGCTGGACAAAAATGTAATTTTCCACAAATAGGGTACAAAAAGGACACTCAAAAGGAGAGTAAATACTAAAATTAAATGTTATATGATGTCATGCTTAAAATTAACTTAAAAAAATTGACGCAAGTGACGTAACTCAGTTTTT
Organism: Abramis brama; assembly: GCF_963993115.1. Lineage (NCBI taxonomy): Eukaryota > Metazoa > Chordata > Actinopteri > Cypriniformes > Leuciscidae > Abramis > Abramis brama. Next base: position 21,611,080 of record NC_139982.1, on the reverse strand, counting down.
TTGAGTTTTGCTAGCTTATTCGGGTTTATAGTGCAGAACACAAATATTTTGAAGAATATTGCACTGTAGAAAATTATATGATCAATAAGTTGACAACATGTTTTTACATTGCTTTAACTCAACAAAACAAGTTAAGCAATTAAAAAATGTATAACTCATATTATTCAAACTACTTAGAAGTTGTTTAAATTTAAAAAAAAATTCTTTTGTTATACAAGATTCAACACATTTTTTTAAGTCAGTTTAATGTAATTTAAGTTGAAATGACCTAAACATCCAAGTTGATTGTACTTAAAAATCATAAATGAGTAAGGATTGTCTGTTTCCAGTTGTTAGATACCGTCGAGAAGAGATTTTACGTGGTTATCATTCAATGACAATTCAAGATGTGACGTGAAAAGGCTAAACGATTTTTAGAGTGCAATAAAAACACCACATGTCATTGTTCTTACCTTGGTTTAATGTAACATTTAAAGCAAATAATTGGACATGTATTATTAGTCTAATATAACACAACAAAGAGAATGATAGTAAGAACAACAGAGATTGAAAAGAAAAACATATTTTTACCATCGCTGGTTGGACATATGACATTTTTATAAATGCAGACCGAACTCATTCACATAGTAATAAAAATGTGTGCTTATAAAAGAGGCCAATAGAAGGAGACATGAATAATGCTACAATCGTTTGCGCTCCCATCTACAGCAAACACTTAAATACATTTGCTGAAAATAATTGTGCCACTGAAGCAGCAATAAAGTGATACATTTAAAAATGGAATAGAGTGTCAATAAAACACAAGGCAACCTGAAAGACCATTCAAAAGAAAATTAGGTCCATTTTAATGTATGTGCAAACTTACAAATTCAAATAAACTTATCTAAATATTAACATCATTTTCAAACTAATCAAAATTTTAACATCTCACAAAGGTGAATTGAAAACAGATACGCTGACAACATAGTATAGTAAAAACTATGTAAATGACAGCTGGTGAACTTGTGTTAGTTACTAGTCTTAACCTCTTTACCATCTCCTCATCTCCTCCAAATATGTTTTTCCACAAGGTTCCTTTTTAAAAGCGTGTTAGGAATCCCTCTGCACAGTTTGTCCAGCTTTGTAGCGATACACCACTGACATCTGACTCAACGTACAGTCAGTGTAAATTACTGTATGTGTTTATCTCGAATTCCTTCTTGAAGGTCAGAGCAAACTCTGGTGAGTCAAACCTTTAGAAACCATCATCTAACCTCAACTCAGTGCGAACAAGCAAAACTCCAGAAAGTCTTATGCTTTGAGTTGCAGACTGCATTATTTCTCCTTGAGGCACAGTGGCCTGTGTTTCACCCACTGGCAGATAGCATTGGCGTAACTGACAATGACTTTGTCCATCCAGGAAAGGGGTTGAGGAAAAAGAACAGCACCTTCAAAGAAGCCGAGATGACCTCCGTGCAGTGTCAGCGCAAAGATCACATTTTCCTTTTTTTCTGTGAGGAAACAGTAAGGATTTACAGTCTTTTTAGAAGAAGCATAAATGCAATAGAAACAAAACTGTGGTAACAATACATTCATCAATGTAAAATACTAGCCTACTACTGACCACTCATCAAAAAATGATTCATCAAAAAATAAGTGTCATCAGTTTAGGAATGGGACTTACTGCACTGCATATTTTTGATTTGCTAAAATGATTCGACTCATAAGAGTCTTTCATTTAAGAGTCGAACTACACTGGTGGTCGTAGTGTGTTTTTATAGTACCGGTAATTCAAAAGTTTCGGGAACCGTACGCTGGTTGCTTTAATTCACTAAAAAGAACATGAGAGGCATTTGTTCGGAAATTAGAATACACTGGTTGCGCAATATGCTTTGATTCATTCAAAAGATCAGACATTTTCCACAAATAGGGTACAAAAAGGACACTCAAAAGGAGAGTAAATACTAAAATTAAATGTTATATGATGTCATGCTTAAAATTTACTTAAAAAATTTGAAGTAAGTTACGTAACTCAATTTTTTCAAGTTTTTCCAGCTTATTCGGGTTTACGGTGTGCTGAACACAAATATTTAAGAATATTGCACTTTAGAAAATTATATGATCAATAAGTTCACAACATGTTTTTAGTCGGTTTAATGTAATTTAAGTTGAAATGACCTAAACATCCAAGTTGATTGTACTTAAAAATCATAAATGAGTTAGAATTAGATATTGTCTTGTATATCGTTTTTTGTGCAAAAAAACTTCACTAACATTGTGAGAGAACATCAACATTTATAAAAAAAAGTAAAAATCAATAAAGATCAATGTCATGATCCTTTGAAAAAGAAACAACTCACGAGAAAAGCATTTGTTCTGGAATCGGACTACATTGGTTATGCAACAGGCTTTTGATTCGCTAAAAAGAACCGACTCACGAGAGGCATTTGTTCTGGAATCGGACTACACTGGTTGTGCAACAAGCTTTTGATTCACTAACAAGAATCGACTCACGAGAAGCATTTGTTCGGGAACAGGAATCAGACTACATTGGTTATGCAACAGGCTTTTGATTCGCTAAAAAGAACCGACTCACGAGAGGCATTTGTTCGGGTATCAGACTACACTGGTTGCGCAATATTTTTTCAATTTACTAAAAAGAACCAAGTTATATATTGTTTTTTGTGTGCATCGCATTAAACCAGAATAAGAACTGGTTCTCGATCCTATTATGGACCATATTATTATCATTATAAATTGAAAAAATTTAACAGCATTAAAATATCAGTTAGACATATACTCAAAAGGCTAAATAATCAATCCAAAGCTTGCAAAGCTGCAAAGACCTCTTTTGTGGCCTCTTTAAAAATGCATCAACTTTAAAGTTCTGTTGAAGCTCAGTGCAAGGAGCTGAAGATTAAGTGACGCATATTTCCTTTGTGCAAGGCAGACTTGTTAATAAGGGCTCGCTGTTGGATCTTTCACCCCCGAGGCTTAAGGAAGAAGCTAAGGGCAGTAATCTGATAAATAATCACAGAGGGAAGGATCAGATGGCCCTGAAAAATTCAGCACAGGTGTCCAATGCAGGATCTTAGACTCGACAGTGCTGAGAGTCTTAATGAGCGCCTAAAAGCACTATTAGGTCATACGTGTCGAAAACACATGGCCTTTTGCTTTACGATGCTGATATGTTGGTAACACTTTAGAATAAGGTCTGATTTGTTAACATTAGTTAATGCATTTGTTAACTTTAACTATGAGCAATATAATTCTGTCATGACAACCCTCAGAGTGTTGGACAATGTAATGGATATGACAATGTTGATATGTTTGGGCTTGGCGGAATAGATCTGCTACACTGCTGCTGTTGCTACAGAGCAAGTGCCAATACACACACGACATGGCTCGAATTTATACGGTAAAAGCGACACCATCGTTACTGTTCGTATCGCTGTGTATACAAGTGCTGAGGAAGAATCCAGAGCTGAAATTCACATATGGTAATAGGAGTTTCGTTTCCATAGACCAATCACAACAGACTGAGCCATCTGACCAATCAGAGCAGAGTAGACCAATCACAACAGACTGAGCCATCTGACCAATCAGAGCAGAGTAGGCTCTCAGAAAGGAGGGGTTTAGTGAGACCGAATCTTTTATTGAACCGTTTCAGACACTGTGAGAACAGAGGTGATGCTGCAATGTATATTATGAGAAAATTCAAGTGTTTTTTGACCTTGGATGCATGTAAACCTATTATAGCAGACCTTCAAAACAAAATTAGGAACCTTGAAAATAATATTATAGAGGGTCACTTTAATTAATGTAGCATATTAATGTAAAATAATTGTAAAGGTAAAAATAACTTATTGTAAAGTACTGAAATGTTGAAGTGAAATGGAAAGCATGTTACGATAATCCACAATCTGTCCTTCAGTGGATAAACATGTTAAATAATAAAATAGATAATAGAATAGATAAATACCTGCTAGTGTGCGAGGGATTGTCAGCAGTGACTGGTGGACTAATGGATCATCTGAAGAGTTCACCAAGAGGAGAGGAACGCTGATCTGGCATAAGAGACGAAGAGTATGGTTTTCAGAAAAACTGCCAAATAATATGACCTGCTTTCAACGATATTACTTACATTGTGAATATAATGCACACAGCTTTCCTTCTCATAGTACTCCTTTAGGGAGTTGTGTCCATGAAACTTCCTAATAGAGATACAAATCATTATAGGCACATAACTGCAGTCCATCACAGTTTTTTGCTGCTATCCTAAATGAAACACTGAGCTATCCTTGGTATTAATGCTTTAATGCAGGTCAGAATTGTCTCATGAAAGCTTTTGAAGTACCTCATAATGTTGTCATCAATCTGCATGAGTGAGGTGGCTGTATACAGACGGCTGAGGTCGGCAAACTCCATTTTGCTAGAGCTCATGCCAAATAAACTTCCCCTACAGGACAGATTTACTTGACTTAGTTACACATGCTTTGAGACTATTGTATCATCCTGAAGTGGTTTATTTTGTGATCATTATTAATTAACTGTGCATTGACCCCAGAATGCAGTGTTTGAATAATCAGAATCAAATTTCCAATAGAGCCGCACAATAGATTAAAATACTCACCTGTGAGATAGAATTAATTTTTTCATGTTGTCTGCCATGATGAAGTTGTACAGCCTTCTGCACTGATCCCACTGTAGAAATGTCTCCTGAGCCCTAAACACAAATACAGTATATAGACTAGAAAACGGAGTCCGTGGCCATTTTCAAGAAACGGCTGAAGACGCATCTTTTTTGGCAACACTTGATCCATTAATACTAACACTTTATCTTCTATTCTATATCTATTATCTTTAAAAAAAAAAAAAGTACACGTACTGTGTTAGATTAAACTGGGAAGGGTCATAGCACTTGCATATTGTTGTCCTATTGTTAGTTTAACTGCTTCTATTGTTCTCATTTGTAAGTCGCTTTGGATAAAAGCGTCTGCTAAATGAGTAAATGTAAAACACTACTTACCTAAACACAAAATCAAGTGTACAACTGAATAATAATGTCTCACCTCAGAGCACTATATCCCTGGCAGACACTGACGCAGCACAGCACTCTCTCCTGATTGGCTGGATTCTCACCCAGGTACTTGCAGGCGATGTTCCCTCCCAGACTGAATCCCACCACAATGAGCTGAGTTTGTGGGAATGTGCGTTTAATGTAACCCACCATGGCTGAAAACTCCCAGGTACAACCTTTAACATAGTGTTACATAATAAACCATATACAAACAACACAGAAATTAGCTTTCAGTGGTTGCTATACATGTGTATTTAGAGTACATAGAGTATAAGTATATAAATAAATGATTCAAATCATATAAAATGTCATATACATATATATATAACATTGTACACTGCTCTTCAAAAGTGTGGGGTTTCAAAACAAACACACGTGGCTTACCGTAGGTGAACATCCTTGGGGAAGTCAGCTCGAGGTTTGGTAGTGCCCCAAGATGGTTGAGAACGGAGCACCTGTAGCCTTGTTTCTGGGAATAATCCACAAAGGTCCGTATATAATGCTTCTCACTATGGTTACCGATCCCAGGGCAGATCACCATAGTGATGTCATCTGTGATGAGACAGAGACAGATAAACTCCAGTAACAGTAGGAGCAACACCTTTCCCTCTCCAGAGGAATCGTCTTAATTATCAACACGGTAAACACCCTTAGTGGATGGGAACGACAAGCTGTCAAGGTCTAAAAAGTAATCCATATCATTTGTGTGCAATATTCCAATCTTTTAAAAATATGCAATAGCTTTGTGTGTTTTTTGAGGGGTCAACTATCCATTCGATGCAAAACCCAAGCTCACCCTCAGTGCTGTGGACGCCCTGTGGCTCAAACAGGTCAAAGGTGGCAGTGGCTCCATCTTGCATGGGCAGGTACTTACGCAGCCCACAGGGTTTAGGGGACTTCACCCTTCCCATCTTCCCATAAAGAGCAGTCTGGAGATGTCCACTCTTTCCCCATAACAAGGGAGGGATGTACCTGGATGCACAGGATGATGGTTATAAACTGTAGTTCAAAAAGCAGGGGTGTCCAAACCTGCTCCTGAAGAGCCAGCACTCTGCAGAGTTTAGCTTCAACCCTTATTAAACACACCGGACACCTAATCAAGGGGTGCGACTTAATACGGGCACTGGTAAGGACAGTAAAGGACACTGGCTCGCTATACATTAGGACACTGATGACTCTATTTCTGGTGACATGACAACGTCCTCAATGTACAACATCACTACTGGTAATGAACAACAGCAGAACTGATATCTTTATTATAAATTTTTTTAATGTTATTTACAGTACATTTACAGCAACATTTCAGCCGTAAATAAATGATAGATGTTAGCTGTCTAAGCGATGTATGTTTATGCTGAAATATAATTAAATAATGGTTTGTATTTTTTAAAAAATCTATCGCGTATTGTTATGTGTAGTGAGTTGGCTCACACGATTTATGTTTTGCGTTTTAGAACGTCTGTTAAGGGAACATAGTGAGCATCAATGCTCCCTGGTTTTCACGGTGCATTGTGGGACTTTTTAAGGAGCGAACGTTTCAGTGCACTGGTAGGATTTTGCGATTGAGGCGCACCCAAGATCTTTAGACTCACTAGAAACTTCCAGGCAAGTGTGTTTGAGCTAAACTCAGGATGTTGGATGACATTGGCCCAAGGAGTAGGATTGGACACCCCTGCTCAAAAGTATCCAAGTGCTAAAAACAAAATATTTTATTTAAATTTATTTATAAATAACTAAATATTTACTTCTAGATTCTTCTACAGTCATTCTACAGCAAAGAGAAGGATTACATATTTATTGTAATTTGCCATGTGTGAGAAGTCAGATGAAAGATGGCAAGAAAGTCTTCAAGGTCACAGCACTCACTCTTTGGTTAGAATGGGGCAAGACTTCAGCAGGTAGCGATTGAGAGGGGTATCTTGACAGGTGATGTCAGGGGCCACCGTGGGACACTTCAGATTCAGGCTCCGCACAATGACATACAGCACCGTAGCTACAGCGGCTAGCTTCACGCCATCAAACATGGCAGGCATCTCAGGAGATATGGTGCGGACGTCTGCCTCCACTTGGGCACTCATTGTGGATTAGTTTACTAATAGCTGTATGTAGGGAAAATGTAATAAAAGGAAATTTATTTTAACTTATAAATGCATACACAATATATACATAAGCACATTTAAATATAACAAAGTCTAAATATCACTTATATGCTTTTGTTCAGATCAAATGGAATAAGTCCAAGAAACCATCTCATTATGTGAAATTATGTGTAAAAATGTAGGCTACATACTGAAAAATTTGTTTAAACGCATATCTAGTCAGATAAAAAGAAAATAAAAATATATTTCTCTATCGCCCCTAACGAGCCACTGATTAAGTCAGGATAAAGCAAACAACTATCTCACCAGTATAGTTTTCCAGGAAAATTTGGACAGAATATTGCACGTAAAATGCTAATAAATTCATACCACACACCTTGACTCTTGAAAAATATGTGCTGGGTTACAGAGCATCTCCTGAATCTCAGTGTTCAGGTTCAGTCCTACAGAAAAACAGAGGCACTTTTACTGACCCATATGTGTCATCCAGTCAAAGTATCCTGCATCATGCAAGAGTTACAGGGGGTTCATCTGTCTGCTTTTAGTGACAGACTAGAGCTCCTGAACTGCCTGTTGTGTACAAAAAATGTGTGCAACATACATATACTGTATATATCCACAGAATTAAGCATACTTCTGACATCAACGCGTAGATAAGAAGTGTGTTAATTAGCTTAAGTTACATGTAACATTACGCAGCCAGAAAATTACCATTAATTTTGTTCTTGTACCAAACTTTTTTAAAGATATTAAAAAATAAACAGAATATTTTTCTAATTCTTCTTTACTCATTATAAAGTTGCTGTGTCATTTTTTTTCATGTGCATTTTTTAGTCATATCGAACGTGTACTGGTTATAAGACAATACAGGAGCGTTGAGCCTTTTATGATTGCTTGTACGTTATGCTGTTATATTAATAGAATATAAGCCTAACTATAAAATCGAATCAACATGTAAAAAGAAAACAATGCACACCTTGTTTTCAAAGTTGTCCGGAGAGACTCATCTGTGCGCTGCTCTTGGTATCTTCACTGTACTCAAAGACATCAGACGACTACAAACAACACGCAGCTGCATCGTCATTCACTTTACACCCAGCAACTGGAGCGCGTTTTCATTCGTGCCCTCTGATTGGAGCAGCGTCAGAATGACGTCAGATTCGGCGCGCCAACCGTGCTATTAATATTCATTACTGCACTATCACTGTGCACTAGCAATAACCATAGCGTCAACTTCGCTGTCATTCAATATAACATAATATATATAATATAGTTATTCAACAAAAATATAAAGAAAAAATTATACTTAAGTTGAAGTATGGAAACTGTGTCAAATTGTTTCTCAAGTAGGAGTCGAAATATTTAGACAAAAAAGTTTAGACAAGTACAGGCTAATTAGAGGCCTGTTTAAGAATTTAAAAGCAAACGTAAACTTTTCATTGGAAATTTGTGAAGTTAAGGAACGTAAAAAAAGAAGAAAAAAAAAAACTTAAAAGTTTTCCCACCTAATTAAATGACAAACAAATAATGTTATTCTTTTAAACGTCTTTACTGCACATTTATGTTTTAGCATAGCCTATCTCACAAAACGAAAATATGCCTACTTAAAACAAAAAGGAGGAATAAATGTGGATTATGTATTATGGATAAATTAAATAGGCTAAATAAATAAATTAAAAAATAATGTTATTCAATTTTGATGTTTTATGGCACAAAATTGAAAATAAAATGGATAATTAAATAAATATAAACATAAAACTTTGTGTTTACATAATAGGCTGTTATGTGTTGTGTGTGTGTGTGTGTGTGTACATATAGGCTATATATATATATATTATTATATACATTTCAACAAGCAGTGTTCTTTCTTTCTCATTTAAGTTCTCAGCTTATTCTGTTTTAAACATCTCCTCAGTCTTGAGATATATATATATATATATATATATATATATATATATATATATATATATATATATATATATATTATATATATTTATATATATATAGCCTATATGTGTGTGTGTGTGTGTGTAGTAGGCCTATATAATATAGTAATATATACACACATATATTAAACACAATAGCGATTAATCGATTTGACAACAATAACATAAATACATAGCCTATATAATATTAGTTTTTTAATTTAATACAGTTTTCATTTGCAATATCATAAACAGTGTGCTTATTGATAATTGCCACAAGGTGGCAGGGTACAACTGAAAACACACAACATGACGTGTGGAGCAAGTTGTTTACAATCTCCATGTATTACAAGTGCTTTCGTCAGAGTGATGTGTTCTCACAGAAATTCAGAGAACTGGAGAGACCAGATGCAAAAGTGACAACAGCAGTGGATCATCAGCCCAAGAACATCTCGAAAACTCAGTATAGCAATTACACAACAAATAATTGCACTCTGTAGTACACAACTGATTTAATCCCTCTTTATAAATGATTATTACTTCCCGTAAGTGCCATAAATGAAACTCAGTTAGTCACTCTAAGTGACGCTAAATAATGTGGATATTTTGTAAGACAACCAGGATCTTAAATGTCTGGTGTTTAAAATCCAGCTCCATGATTTGCCCACAGCCGACATCCATTATGTTATTAGAGATTAGTGGCTCCACTGGAGGAAAATTAACCTCACTTTATGTTCAATCAAATCAATTGGGGCCGGCTAAAGTGTCTGTGGAGAAGCATTTAGACACGAGCTCTTAGGGCCCCAGCAACAGAGCCAAGAGAGACATTAACAAGCTATTTTTCATTATGCATAAAATAGAATCTAGTGGTGCATGAACAATTGGTCTCCTTAAACGTTTTGACTTTGTGAAGTCCTTGTTTGGGGTTAACTAATAGCATCTCTCTTTATTTTTTTTAGGTTACTCTATCTTCCAGTTTACATTGCCCAGCATCTTTTCATGTTGCTATATACATTACAGGCAGGATACTAAAAAAAGCAAGTTTCATCACCAATTGACCAACACCCACACTTTGCATCGACCTGCATGCATAAATGCATCTTTTCCAGAGCAACACACCCACTACCTTAACCCTTTCAAAGCCCAAATTACTGCTTTTACATGAATGCAGCAGTTGTTTATGTCACAACAATCCGGTTTAACTCGCTTTTCATTACTGTTACAAAACCATTTATCTTCATTTGCATAATTTAACAGCATGAAGTTAGGCCTAGATGAGCTTTAAATAAACACTTCTAACATCTTCAGAAGCCTTAATGAAGAAAAATTATGAAAATGAAGATGAAAATGAAGATTCTGTCATAATTTATTCATCCCCCTATTATTTATAGTTGAACAGAAACACAGCCTCATACACTTTCACTGAACGGAAAGTAGGATAAACGGTGACTATAACGTAATTTTCCATTAACATCTTTGCAGCAAGCACATACCGTTCCCCAGTTATTATTTGGTTTCAGCTTTTCTGATTCTAATCTTCCCAGAGCGTTGCTAGAGATTTTTTTTTTTCAAAGGAAACCTTCATAAAACGATCGCTAAATGGACTTTCTGATAACCTGATATGGTCAGCTGGTCCTTTTGTATTTAAAGGAGAAAGAAAGTTTTACAGGTTTGTAACGACATGAGGGTGAGTAAATATGTTTCTTTTTTGCTGAACTATCCCTGTAAACAGCTAAATGCCTGAAACCACCAAATGTTTTCTCGTTCAGCAAACCAACCGTGCTGCTTTGTTTACAGTATCAAGTCAATCAATGGCAGAGCACCGTTATTCGAACTAATGACTATCTGAGGGGCGGGGTCATGCGCGGGGCCATTTGTTAAAAACAGAATGTAATTGGCTGAGAGCAGAGATACACGTGGGAGCGCACATATTGTCCCTCGCTCGCTTCTAATCTTGCCCGTAGTCATAACGGCGAACGGATTCACACCGAACGACTCTTGAGACCGACGAGAAGTTGACCGAAGAACTACACTTCGGCACCATGAGAACTTTCCCAAGCTTATTTGTTAGTTTCCCACTTTTTGCGGCGTGCTTTCTTGCTGTTTCAGTCTTCACTGCGAGCGGTAAGTGTTTTTGTTTTCGTCTGAGCGCTATAGAGACAGCATGGCAAATTACATAGCAAGTTACAGTCTACGGTCATTATTTATTTGAGGTCAATTTTGTAATTGTCAAGGCACCAAAACAGCTTCTTTTCTGTATATTTTTATTTTAGTATATAGCCTATGATATACTGGAGTAATGAATGAATGAATGATGCTTAGTGTCCATTCTTACACTATGGTTTTGTAAATAAGTCTTGGCGGCTTCACGTAATGAAAAGTCCCTGTGGACATCTAGTTGATGTCTCTCTTGGACCAAAATGTACATTATTCTTGTTCATACTTGCGTCTAACGCCTTTGGCTCTCTGCTTTGTCCTTTTATTGTTATACTAGTGTATACAAAACACCATGTCCTGATTTCAATCCTTTACCAGTGACCTACAGGCTTTTATAGCTGCATGGTGAGATGTGGAAGAGCATTGGGCACTTATTTCATGCCTTGACAACTCATGTGTGCTGAGATTTTTGACAGCATGTCTAAATTAATTTCCTCCATAAATATTTTATGTCTAAACGAATTATTTGCCCTATTAGTAATTTTTATTCCCCACTGATGTTCTTCTCCGTTTTAAGAACACACTTCCCCATCTGCCGTTGAGCCTCAGGCCGTGATATGGCTCCAGTCTGTAGGTGTGGCTGACATGACCAAATCACTGAATCACTTCCCATGAATGTGGCCACTTTAATACAGTATGTTGTGGAGCCCAATGAGGCCAGGGCACTTCCTGCCACAAATGACCAGTGCAGCAGGACAGGTTTGCGGAAACTTCGGAAAAAATCATCCTCTTTCCCGCAGAGTTTCCAGTTTCGCTCATCTTCATGTCTTTCCAAAGCCTGTGTGATTTCCTTATTCCATGGAACTCAGAAGCAGATGTTTAGTAGGAAGTTAACACTGCTGTTTTCTATTCAAGTGAATGGTGACTAGGACAAAAATCTCCATAAAAGCAGTCCATATGGCTTGTGCACTGTATTCCAACTCTTCTTAATCCATATTATAACTTTGTTTGAGGAGAAGATAAAAATTTAACAGTTATACACTAATTTTCTCTGGACAGCTCTCAAAATTTATTCACATTCAAATTTGCATATTAAAATGTGGCACACCTGGTTTGATGTCAAAAATGCCAACCATCATTAATACTAACGGAGTAACAGATCACAAGGCACATATTCAAATAGCATTAATGAGATTTTCAGTGACGAATGACTTCGATATCTGTCTGTTCCTCACACCAAGCTACATATGGACTTAAAAGGCTCGGAATATAGTCATATGGACTACTTTTATGACACTTTTAGGTGTGTTTTGGTGCTTGACGGCTGCTGGTCACTATTCACTGGCAAATGTATGCAAAAGAACAGGGTCAACAACATCATGCCTAACGGAAGGATGTTTCTTCTGTTTTTGACGGAAGAAAGAAATCATACAGGTTTGGAATGTCATGAAAAATTTTCATTTTTGAGTGAACCTATCCCTTTAAATGTTGAGAATTGTTTGTCTCGCTTATCGGATTGAGAAGGTAAACCGCTTTGGATGGAAGTTGCACTCTCAAGCTGATCTAAGATCAACACTCATCCATCAAAATCTTACCCTCATTAGTAAAAACTGCTTAATATCAGCAAATAAGGATTTTATCAATGCAAAAAAAACCACAAAAACACACAACTCAGGGCTCTCAGGTCAGCTGACGGAGAGTACTCTAATTATAGCAACCACACAGCCTCCTGCTTTTCACTCGCTCTCTTTTGCACGAATGTGTTTGCAAGTCGTTCAAAAGCTGCCGTGTGGCTCGTGCCATCTGGCAGCAGGGTCTTCCCCTCCGGGAATGGGCTCATTTGTCCTGACGACTCTAGTTCTAATAGCAGTCCAATGAGGGCTGATTCTCCTGTGATTAATTTTCAATAAGCCCTAATCAATGTTTCATTCATAGGCAGCGCAACATGGCATTTCTCATATGATTTCGCTCCATCTTGGTCTCATGCTCCATTTTCCAATCTGCTGCATTGAATTTTTAAAATCACTTATTCCAACACTTCTCAAGAAACTTTTGTCACCAGAATTGGAACAAATAAGCTTTGCTGCTTGCATGATAAAGATCTATTTTGTATCTTTGTCTTGAGTGTAAAATGTCAAAATATTATGCATTTGCATTATCGCATTTCTAAGTAGGATTAATATAAGCCTTTGCGTTGCCTTGAGAATGGCTGTTTTCTGTGTACGTCAGAGTGTATTTTTAGACTTGGTGGGATATTTTTAAGAACAGATTGCTGTGGTGTTCTGGAGAAATGCCTTTAGATTATAGAAATCTCACCTGGAGATGCAAGCTCACTGACAGTTTACTTTAAAACAACAGAAAAAGCAGTTTATTGGTCCAAGAACAGGATGTTTCTTGTGTGCACACAATATCTTTATGGGTCATTTGCTTGGTCATTAAGAGGTGCAAGCTGAATGCCTCAGTGCATTGATCTGTTCTGGGAGTTTATGGGATTCAGTGACGTAGGAACACAATGTTTGGAACACCAAGTTCCCCAGGCCTGTGTTAAGGCATCTTAAATGATGTGTGAATGAGCACATAGCTGAAAACACATTGAATTGTAACGTGCACCATTAATGTGGAGTTTTCCAGGACACCTTCAGCGTAAAGTGTGAACCCATAAGCCTTAAAGTAAGTTCTAAGGCGGTCTTAAAAGGTAAAGTAACACTTTAGGCATCTAAATATACATGAAGGTTGTGACACTTAGGCTTCTAAATATACATGAAGGTGTGAAGACATGAACACAAATCAGCACCTATAGACACCTATTTTTAACAACTAAAAAGGATCTGTTACTTTACATGGATGTTGTATGGATATTTAAATTCTTACAGGGGCATTGTTTATTTATTTATTTATTTATTTATTCTTTAACTTTTCATTATATGTTGTCCACTTATAATGCTGGTGAAGTTATTATGAGTGCATAAACTATAGGTGTTTTGTTGCAGCTGCTGTGTCTTTTAGATGCCCCCTTCACATTTGATTAACTTTTACTGAAATATGCCGCTAAAACAGTTCTTTATAATGTGTAAATAGGGGTCAGTCTTAAATGATCATGGATCTTGGTAAAAATAAAACTAATCTGCTTTTTTCTAATGTTTGAAAGGTGGAACTATCAAAAGTTGGGATGCACAATATATTGGTACCATATCAGCTATTTGAAAATGTTTTGCATTTTGTTTTTAAATATAGTTATTTATTTATTTGTTTTATAATTTATCTGTATCTGTCAATATTGGAGATTTAATTCTGCATGCTCATTTCCCCTTATTTTTTTTTATTTTAGAAATTATTACCTTTACCATCATGTAATGCTCACTTGAAGTTAAACTTTAAAAACACTACTGTTGTACTGTTAAAGGGATAGTTCACCCAAAAATGAAAATTCTGTCATCATTTACTCTCCCTCATGTTGTTCCAAATCTGTATGAATTTCTTTCTTCTGCTGAACATAAAAGAAAATATTTTGAAGAATATGGGTAATCAAACCATGGACCCCATTGAAAAATACTAAATACAAAAAATACTATGGAAGTCAATGGGGTCCGTCAACTGTTTGGCTACCAACATTCTTCAAAATATCATCTTCTGTGTTCAGAAAACAATTTTTTCCCCATATATACCATTTACGATTTTACAGGAAGTCACTAAAGTACAAGTATCAAGCAGTATCAAGTAATACCAGTAGAAAGATTTTTAGCACCAAATTAGCTGGTGTGAGACTCATGCATTTGAGTGCACTACATTCTAAGCTTGCATTTCCCGTTGTTTTATGAATCCTCTAGAATCAAACTGGTGATTCAGCATAGTTGTGTTATTGTATTTGCATGCACTCACATGCACATGTGCAGTGTTTTGGCTGTCCTCCAGTCTGTTGTTTTTGTTTTGCACCTGTTCCTAATACAGCAGTCAAGGGTTCTTTTGTTGGCCAAGTGTGCGTGATCCGCTCAGCAGATTGTAGCTGAATGACTCCTCATGCCAATGACTCATTTCTAAAGCCCTTCCCTACTTTTAAACGTTATCAGTAACTGTATAATGGTTGTGCTTGTAAGATTGCAGATCAGGTCATGCTTCTTTTTGAAATGACTGAAGTTACGTCCCAGATACTTGAAATGAGAGAGAAAGTGGTTTTTGGGATTTGAATGGTTCTGCTCTTTACAGTTTTGAACTGTTCATTTTGGTTCTTTTAGTTAGTGTTTTTCTGGCAAACCATAACCATAATAGTTGCACATCAAATGTGTTATTGGACAGTTTACTTCAAGTTGTTCCAAAATTTAAAGCTGAAATGTGTTATTTCTGTCTCACCAAACTGAATTGCAAAAATATAGTTTTGTAACCGGCCAGCCATTGGTTCCGACCTTTGGTGCCCCAAAGTCATTCTAAAATTTTCATTTTGGGGTGGAATATCCTTTTAAGCCTGCACACTTTCAGTATCAGGGCAGTCAAAATTATGTTGTTTTTATTATAATTATTTTTTACCATATTGGGACTAGGTCAATAGCAACATAGGCATGTTGGTTATTACTCATTTTCTGAGCTGGCTCGGCGCTGCCCTGCTTGTTTTTTCAGGGGCACAGTTGCCTGGCCAAACTCCATTGCTTCTTTTTTTTTGTCTCTGTTTTCATGGCTCATTTGTGAGAGAGCAGCGAACACTCCCACAATTGCCTGCCTATACACGTTTAACTCGGAAAAAGACCATGTGATATACTATAGTGCCTATCTATCCAAAAGCCTGTGGGAATAATCCGCTCTCACTTCCATTTCAGAGCTTTTGCTGATCAAAAGGCCAGCTCAGCTGATGAGACGCTGATCAGATGTTTCACTTCATCAAACAGCTTTGCAGTCAGCTGATGTGTTCAGTTCTGTCTATTGGGCTTCCAGAACGTATTAGGCCGACACTGAGTTCTCTGACAGTTAAACCAGGTGTAGCTGGTGTGAGATGAGATGATGCATCATGATGTGTCCTGACATTTACTATTATCCACCCTGTTTACATATAATCTCAGGTATAGTTTAAAGGAATAGTTACACTTAAACTCATGTTGTTCAACATTAACTTTTATTGTATGGAAAAGAGCAGCTTGGACATTTTGCTAAAGGTCTTGTGTTCCACAGAAGAAAGAAAATCACATGGGTTTGGAACAAATGAGGGTGAAAAAATCCTGGCACAATTTTCATTTTGGTTACTTATCTTGTTAGAAGTAAGAGTTTGCCCACAATGTGCCCGTGTCTTGTCACCACCTCGAAAAGCGGGCAAAAACATTCCATGCAGATGGTCAGGAACAGTTTCTGTTCAGAGTTTCCATTTCTCTGGAAACACAAGCAGAACTGTGACTATATGAGTTGTGTTTACAGTTATTAATCTACAATGAATTACTTTCACTTCTCAATTTCCCATCAGTTTCGTCGTAACCGTTCGGCAAGAACAACTTGTTGACTCTGTGAAACCTTTAGGCTATCCATAGACCGTTTCTGTTCCCAATGGAGTTCTCTGTGCTAATCAGTGATGGATGGGTTTATTTGAGTTCTAAACAGTTTGTTCCAGGAAAATTATATCAAAGATGTTAGGCAATTCCAATTTTTTTTCCAGCACTAAAAATTGGTTTCTTTGAGAAGAGCAAAGGGAATTGTGCTTTCAACCTTCTGGTATAGCGTGAAAAGGAGGATGCATTCCATTCCAAAGATAAACATAGCAATCGTTTGGATAAGAAGGTTTCTGTTTATGCAGGCCAGGGCTTTATCCTTATCCCAGAAGCTCCAACCCTGAGCATGAAGGCCGTTACCTTTTGTCACAATTAGAGGAGATTGTTGGCCAAATGATGTCTTGGCGCGAAAAAAGTTCACACGGTTAAATCCTGCGGTGGAGCTGCTTTAAACATGTGCTAATTATCCTTTTGAGTGCTGTTCACCTCGAATAAACTCTGCTGAGTGTCTCCGTTGTGGTATTTTGGATGGGCGCCAGGGGAGGACACAACGATGCGCAGGAAGTCTCTCAGTGAGGTGTCATTTACAGAGTTATGGGAAGCCAACACAGACTGTGGAAAGTTGTAACTTGGCAAATTCAGGGCCTATATATGTCAAGCTAAAACTAACCTTTATAGTAACAGCTTCAAAAAAGTTGGAGTTGGATGAATATATATATATTTTGCATTGTATTTATGTATTTATTACGTATTTATTTATTTGCATTTAGAAGTTTAGGATTTAGGAGTTTCTTTATTCAATAACGCATTTTATTTTCTTCTTCTTCTAAACTTCCATGTGCATTTTACTCATCTTGAGTTTTTTGGAAGATTTTGTCAATAATGAATGTAAAATCAAATCCGCTGTCTTTGTCTTTTCTCAGCTGACTACTGTGAAGTAAATGTGTGTTTGAACGGAGGAACCTGTGTGACGGGTGCGGGAAAAGATCCCTTTATCTGCATTTGTAATGATGGCTTCACTGGACACACCTGCAACGAGACAGAGATTGGTAACAATCTAATCTATTATTTATATTTATGTGGGGAAAAACAGTTTAGTTAAGAAGCTATACTGTATGTGCAAAGGTTACTTGTATCCATTTCAGCTGAGGCAGATCTTTTCTCACACGACCTTTGCTCTCAGGGCCCTGCAACCCTAACCCCTGTAAAAACGATGGTGTCTGTGAGATCATCGCCAACTCCCGCCGAGGAGACGTCTTCAGCGAATACGTCTGCAAGTGTCCAATAGGCTTCGATGGAATCCACTGCCAGAACAGTGAGTCGCTTCTATTCAAACTGTTTGATCTTTTTCATTACAAATGTGTTGGTGGTTATCAGGTGTCACCATTGAGAATTATGACAAACTTGATTGTTGTGAAATAAAATTTACATGAGGACAGATATCACATTTGCATCCAAATGGTAATTGACAAAGAACCCAAATGGCAAATTGTACCTATATATAAACTGCTTAAATCATCTGGATTCAGTCAGATTTACTGAATAGAATTGCCAATAGTGTAGAAATGCATAAAGCACTGCTTGCACACAAGTCACTTTCAATTCAAACAACTTTCTATTGGTCAACTTGGTGAATTTGTGTGTTGTTGTTTGAAATGGATTCCTATTGAAATGACTTCTAGACTGGATTTCACCCATACAATTTTGCTGAGCAAAGGGTAAATATGACCATACCTTAACAGTGAATAAGATGCTCAGATATTATTTTGCTTTAGAAAAGCCAATATTGTAAAAGATTTGTGAATAATAGGATTATAGTACATTTTTAATGTGTTCAACTTTGAATATGAAGCAAAATAGTCTCAGATCTGAAACCTACGCTTAAGCTGTATCTGTGAGCAGTCTGAATGTTGAATACTAGTTGACACATTTTATATTCTGATGTGAAGACAATTTTAATACTGTATTGCAGGAAGTTTTTATTAGAAGTTATCATTTTTTTTCACCGCAAGGCGATTGCATCACATGCAGCTGTTCTCTTCACAAATGTGTGACTAATTATTTCACCAAGTACCGTGGTCTATGTCAATCCCAAAAGCTCTCTGGATGTAATGAGGGCAGATGGTCGAATTTCCGCTATGTTAACAGATGCAAGTGTTAAGACAGCAGAGAACCGCTTCAGTCTCTGCTGTCGTCTGCCGTTGGCTGATGGGCGAACAGTCCTACAGCCCTCAGCACAAAACAACACAACAAACAGCCAAGTCATGACTGCATCTCACATTTTAGACAAAAAACATAAGCATGATCCTAAATTGCAACACAATTGTTATCGAATCAACAGGACATGCATTTACAACCAATTTTACTTCCATAGTTGGCCTTATTTCTAAGTGAAACAGGATATCCAGTGAAAAATAAAGGAACTAAAAATAAATAAATAAATGGAGTGGGTTTAAAAATAAGTGGGCTTGGTGATGTCATGCATAAATTACATTTAAAGATTACGAAGACAAACATTTGACTCTGGAATAATTTGAACTGAAGAATAGTTCAGAGTAAAATCAGAAACATGTTCAAGCAGTTCGCAATCAAGGAATACTGCACATTTATTTATTCAATAAGCAATTGCTTATTATCTCATGTTGATGAATTATGACAGCGTTTACTTTTTGGTTTTACTTTGTAATATATTGCATGTTGCAAGAGTAGCCTACACATTTTAACCCTCATCTTTTTGAATGAGCAGCTGGAAGTAGTAAAGCATAGGTATTTAAAAATAAGAGTCTCAGTGTATCTCTGCTTATTTATAATTAAAAGTTTCTCAATACACAAAAAATCTTTTTTGATGAATATTGATATTTTGGTTACACAATCAATTGAATCTGCCATTTAATTCAATGTAAACTCTTGTAGCTTCTCTCTGGGCTGGTGCGTCATAAATAGGAAAGACTAAGAACGTTATTTAACACATTTAATATAGAGATTTTTCTTGTATCAGAACAATAAAACAAGTTTATTACCATTCTTTAAGCATATAATCAGCAAAATCTAGTATCGTTCAACCTCTAATTCGAATGATACGTTAAATAAACCAATTTCAATACATATGTTGAATAAAACGTCTTGAGTATTTGAGTAAAAGAATCTGAGATGCATGATTTATTTTTGAATGGGTTTGTTCTGTATGGATATATGGCATTCATTTTATTTGTGCAGGCCTTAAAAAATCCCTGTGTTAAGAAACTATATTGGGTCAGTTTTGGTCAACTGTTATTCTCCCATTTTCACAGATTTGAAGAGTAAACATTGTTTTGTGGCTAAGGAATTAATCAGTGAGAAGAGAAAAAGATAAGCCAGAAATCCTCACATAATTGAATGTTGCTTTTCCACGCTATACATTTAGGGCAGCATGGATTATTTAGTTCACCACAGAGACTCTCACATTCTTTCTGATTATGGTGTATATTATGGCTTCGGTGCCAGCTTTCCCGCGCTTGATAGCAGGGTTTTGATGTTTTGACTGGGTTTAGTATAGTATGCGGGCTCATCTTTGTGCTGCTGGAATGTGGCTAGATTAGAAAGACGATGACATTGAATTGACTGTTTAAAAGCTTCTTAATCCCTCAGGGAGACGTCCAAGTCATGCTTGGATGATGGCGAAGATTGTGGAGTACGCAAACTCATACAGTACACTGCATAGTTTAGTTTAGTGGCAAACATAGTGGCAGCACAAATTAAAA
Organism: Abramis brama; assembly: GCF_963993115.1. Taxonomy (NCBI): domain Eukaryota; kingdom Metazoa; phylum Chordata; class Actinopteri; order Cypriniformes; family Leuciscidae; genus Abramis; species Abramis brama. The sequence goes on along the minus strand of NC_139982.1, from coordinate 21,590,635 downwards.
TATGACTCTAGTCTTGCACACCCACACTGTCGCACACTGGCCCTGTTGCTGGGGTAAAATGCAAGTGGAGGAGGCAAAGTAAATGAAGTCCGCACACATCCTCGGCTCTCAGCTGGCAGAAATGTTTCACTGACAGCATGAAATTGGTCTGAAAGCCCTGCAGGAGGCCATGAAATCTGTGTCAAAAGCTTTTATGCAATGGAGCACTGGTCACATTAGCTGTGGTGATTGAAATAGAAACCTGCTGTAGGGTTTAAATGTAGAGTCAGTGCCACTTTTGTGTGTCTGCAAGTAAGTCGAAGAGTTAACGAGAGCTCGATTCTTGCATCTGAAGCTAGCTAGCCTTTTTGCCATTACGGTGTAATTTCCCTATTTTCCACTGAATAAGAGCTTGATTTCTCACTCAAATTTCCCACCTCTAATTGCTGTATTTTTCTCAACTAGTGTCTCTATTTTCTATTTTTTCTCACTAGTCTTTTTTGCCAGTGCAGTCAAGGGATTTTAATGGCTGTTTAGAGCTTGAGCGTAAAGCATTTTTAAAAAAACTTATTTCAGTTTTTTTATTTTCTAATTTTCGTTTTTTTATTTTATTTTATTTAAATATTCATATTTATTTTATTTCAGCTTTATTTCAATTAATGAAAACTATTTTTAATAGTTTGTTTAATTTTAGTTAACAATTACAACACTGGTCCACAGACCATGGCTGATGAAAAATACACCTAAATAAATCAAATATAAATGAAAATTGACCACAAAAAAAAAAGCACTAACATTATCTCATTAATGTTTTTGTTGTTTCACTTAACTGACTGTACTTATGGGTCTTAAACTTCTTAGTTAGAGGTTATTTAGCAAAATGTCCACAGCTTATTCTGGTCAAGAACTGCCCACAGGAAGAGACTGTATGATGGCAAGTAGGTATAGATTATGCAAAAAGTGAATAAATATATAAGCATAATGTTCTTCAATCTTTATGAACCGTTGTTCAAAAAACACACGAAAAAAAGTGGAAAATGTATATACACTCTTTTTGTTTATAGACTCAATGTGTAGCTACTGTATTACTGTAGGGAGGCCATTTCAAGACAAGATGACTGAATCAGCAAGTCATAAAAGCTTTCCTCTGTTCCTTCCCAGCGTGCTTCAGTCTTTTCTCTTGGATGCCCCAATTTCACTGTCACACATGGAAGTAGAGACCTGCTGACTTTTATTGATTTGGATGATGTGGCAACTGACATAAGATTGCATTTCACATTATGTAGCTAGATATTGATGTTCTCAGAGTAATACAATACACTACTGTGTTAAATGGCTTCTCTGTTCAGTGCTTCAATAGCATTAGAATAGGAATAACGGTTAGCATTTTGCGGTTTTATTAGTTTCCAGGCCTGAAGAAGGAACTTGCACTAAAAGGGTCTCAAATCTTAATGCTAGTATTTGGTCCAGTGCTAAATCCCATCTTAGTTGCCAACCCTGTAGTTATCAGCAGGCTAAGTATTAAAAGCCACTCAAGTTTTAAAAATTAAGTAGCAAATTGGCTTCATAGCGAGTTTATAATGATGCAGTTAGTGTTCCGTAGGTGACATGAAATGCTTTAGGAAAGATGACTTCCAAAAGCATTGCTAATTAGCTTGTTAGAGGCTAGACAGCTAAACGCCTCCCTCACATTGATAGAATTATATACAAAATCCCGGAAATCGAGCGAGCCAGAGAGAAAGCCTCTTTCCACCTGTTATTAAGATGCGTTTTATGGTGAACCGATCACAAGTGGTCAGCCATTGGTCAGATGCAATACCGTTACATCTGGTATTATCACACGTTTCAAATGCGACTTTTGTGACCACTTGCAGATTTTGTCATTTTCTCACAGAAATGAGTTTTTGCAGGGTGTGATGTCTAGCATTTGGGTAGTTGACATGAAATACTTTTAGAAAGCTGACGTTCTATGGTTAAAAAAAAAAAAGAAAAAAAGTTTTTTTTTTTTTTGTTTTTTTTAAGCAGTCAATTTTTTTTTTTTGCTTTTTTTAATCACATCACATAATTAGTGCTTGAAACAAATGCAAATTTGATCAACATTCTAAGTCAGTGCAACACGAGTCGACTGTGACCGCTCTTTACACCTATAAGGGAAGTGTCGCTCGCTGACCTCTGGAGGTTTGGAAGTGTTTCAGTATGTCTGAGCACTGCATTGGCACTGACCGCTGTGACCGGTCTCACTCAGTCACGCTCCATCTGCACACGCCAGATAATCCCCCTGAATTCCTTCAGTTTTGCTGGAATGTTCTATTCTTTTTTTTGATTGGTGCCATTTTACATCTGAAATCCTTGACTGTTTTTTTTCCCCTCCACAACATGTACTGAAGACCATTATACACCATTGCACTAGTCATCATGTTGACCTTTTAATCATTCCGAAGCATGTTGGCGATTTGACGTAGCCCTGTTGGATTAGGAACTTCAATAGGTCTGCTGTCAGATGGTATATCCTCTTAATAAACGACTGCAAAGATCCAGTTGTGCTATGATTATGTTGTGTCATGTGGGTTTTCTTTATGTGCTCTCAATTCAGGTCACAGAACATATTAACTTGAAAACCTTATGACAAGAGTTCTTGACCTCGATTTAATACCTACCTCCTGGACACCTGCTGTTCACTGAATGACACAAATACTAACCGGATGAGCAAACGGTTCTTGGAACAGCAATTTTTCAAGACTGTATACATTAAGAAAAATCCATGATTAGTTCTTCACATAGCTGTCAAAACCAAAAGTCCAGTTGGAATTATGAATGTGATGTACATGTTCTCGTACTGAGTACTACGCTGGTACTGTATAGCTAAACAAACTCTACAATAAAATGAGAAATATTCTATTTGGAAAAATGAATTCCACAAAAACAATCTAAATTATATATAAAAACTATAATACATATATTTGTTTTTTGTTTTGTATGTTGTTGTATATCATTTAAAACCTGAACAAATGCATTTTTGTTCCATGTTTTTTTTGCTTGGAAAAAACTTTCTTTAAACTAAATGGCACTTGGTTTGATTTGATGTAATTCAGTGATATACATTTTTATGTGTGGCTTACATTTCTAGATCATTTTTAGGTCCACTACATTGTCCTTTTTTTCAGATGAGATATTTTTTAGATGTTTTTTTGTATTTTAACAGCTTTAATTAGTGTTTTATTTGGTGACTCAAAACTTTTATTTAGGTCACAAAAAGAAATGTGTCTTATCAAAAGCAGGGCATCAGAACCCCCCAAATAACTGTTAAAAAATGAGAGTGACTTTAATTACTTTTCTATGTTCTGAACTTAATAGGCAGACATTTTTGCAGAATAAATATGTATATTAGATAAAATTATCTTTTGAAACAATGTTTCTTTAGATAATATATTTTATTTACCTCAGACCATGTAGAAGTTGCATGTGGCTAGTGAGCGCCACCTAGAGGTCACAAAGCTTTGTTTTTTGATAACTTTAGGCTTTTCCAGACCAGTTTTGATTAGCTTTACAGAAACCTTATGATTCCTGCAGATGTGAACGACTGTGCCGGCCAGCCCTGTCAGAACGGAGGCGTCTGTCGAGATCTTGATGGTGATTTCACCTGTAAATGTCCCTCACCCTATGTGGGAAAGCACTGCCAATTGCGTAAGTAGGACACTGCCAGCACACACATGTCCGGCTCTTGGACGCAAACTGTTTTTCACTTTATTTCCTCCACATATTTGGCTTTTCAATTGGTAACTAAATTCAGCACACAATGTCTGTGTCTCCCCTGTGAATGTGGTCATCACACTGTTTATCCATCTGTCTGTCGCCCAGTAAGCCTGTTTGTCTCCTGAGTGCTTGAATGTCTGCTAATATCTGGCTCTGGTTCCCAGGATGCATCTCTCTGCTGGGAATGGAAGGAGGAGGCATCGCAGAGTCTCAGATCTCCGCCTCCTCGGTGTACTACGGCATTCTGGGACTGCAGCGCTGGGGACCTGAGCTGGCCCGACTGAATAACAAGGGACTTGTTAATGCTTGGACCTCTGCGACACATGACAAGAACCCCTGGATAGAGGTAATCTAGTATGTTCAGTTTGGACCCAAAATATGATCTATATTTACCCAAAATTTACCCATTTAATCACTTATTTTAGATCAACCTACAGAGGAAAATGCGTTTCACTGGCATCATTACCCAGGGTGCCAGTCGCATGGGCACATCCGAGTTCATCAAAGCCTACAAGGTGGCGTCCAGTTTGGATGGGCGAACCTACACCATGTACAGACCCGAGGGCCAAAACAAAGACATGGTGATGATTCAGTCATTTTATTTAATTTTACTTTTTGTTCGGTTTGGGCTTTGAGCTTTAAAGTGTTTATTCAACTATGGGCACTTTTGGTCAGTTGTAGTTGTAAATATGTGAAAACTAATGGTTTTTTGAACATTCAAGCTAGTAGACCCCAAAAACAAAATCAAGACTTTAAAAAAGGGCGTAATAGGTCCCCTTTAAACATAAAAAATAATAATAAAAAGTCTGGGTCCTGGACAAGGGTAAACAATAGGATTAATACATAATAGGCATTTGAACATAACAAATTGTTATTCCAAAATGTTATTCCTGGAACATAACAGTGGCCAAATATATTCACTTATATGATTAGTGTTCATCAAGTTTTTCATAACCTGTAACTATATTATTATCTCTGAGTAACTAATGAATGTATACATTTCTGTTCTCCAGATCTTCATTGGTAATATTGACAACGATGGGACAAAGACCAATTTGTTTGAGCCTCCAATCATAGCTCAGTACATACGAATCGTTCCTGTTGTGTGTCGTAAAGCCTGTACTCTGAGACTGGAGCTGGTGGGCTGTGAACTCAATGGTAAAGTCCCAGCAATATTTTTGCATGTTTATACATTCTTACGAATAGATTTATGGGAACCAAAAGACAAAACAACTCCACTAGAATATGGTAATTCTGCTGTGGTTTTATGGAAGAAAAAGTGAGTAAGCAGCATCACAATTTGCACTATTTCCTGCTCCTCTTCATTTGTGGTGAAGTCGAGGACCGCAGTCTATTTGGCTTAAGGAACAAAGTCACATCTCTCCAAACTGGGACTCTAGCCAGTAAATGTTCTGAGCATAAAACTCTCAGATTTTGACTTATTTAGCACATGTGACACAATTTTGAGCTGCTTATAGTGATGATGAATCACACTGGTTAATTTGTGTGGTATGTGCTTAGTACATTTCGTTCTTGTTTTCTGCCAATGTTTAAGAAAGATTAAGCCTTTTCATAATGTATTTATTTTAATTAATATTATATTATTATATTTAAATTTATATATTGACCATTTATATATTGACCACTTATTTTATATTATATTATATTATATTATATTATATTATATTATATTATATTATATTATATTATATTATATTCATGTTTTGGCCAATAAATTAATTAAATTTACATTAGTAACAACTTTACATTAAATTAACATTAACATTATAAATTGGTAAATTAATTTATTATAAATTGTTTAATTTATTATTAAAAAATATAATAAATACATTTTGCAATAAGAATAAAATAATTTAAAATATGCATACATTTTAATACATTAATAAATTATATATTATATAATAAATTATTAAATTAATTATAATTTTTTTAATGGTCGATATTAAAATTATTATTATAAATTATGTATAATATTAAATGTACTTTTACAATAATATACTATATTATTTTGTCTAAATGCATGAAAAAATGCATCCCTACATGAAAGTCTAATTTTTAATCGTTGAAATGGTGCGAATGTCTGTTTTATTCACAGTATTGCCCACTTCACTGTTCCATCTGTGTCTCTCAGGCTGTATATCACAGCTGCATGCATGCTTCACACACCGCCGGCTCTTGCCTGCATGCGCTTCACACACACACACACACACACACACACACACACACACATCCCATCACACACAGTATTTTGCCACTCACCTGCATGAAACTTGCTCTCGATCCACTCTGAGCTGATGTGGTTTGTGCTGCTTGTGCTGACACGCTTCCCATCCATCTCTCTGCCACTTCTTGTCCCCGCCCCCTCCCTCTTTCTGTTGTCTCACTTCACAGTGTATTTGAACACGACAGGTTGCTCCGAGCCGCTAGGTATCAAGTCACGGATGATCGAAGACAGGCAGCTGACGGCTTCCAGCTCTTTCCGCACCTGGGGGATCGAGTCGTTCACCTGGCACCCACATTACGCTCGTCTGGACAAGCAGGGCAAGACCAACGCCTGGACAGCAGCCACCAATGACCGCTCAGAGTGGCTGCAGGTGAGATGACAGGCTTGTAAGGCTGTAAAGGGACAGAATAACGTCAAATATTTACAGCCATGTGTAATATCTAGAGCAGTGGTTCTCAAAGTGTGGGGCTGGTGGGGAATAGAGACGTGACAGGTGGGGCGCGCCAAACGGGAGGAAATTTTCCTTTTTATGCCTTTATATCTTTATCCAGACATCCCAACTGTCCCGGAAGTTCCGGGAGTCTCCCACATATTGATAGCGGCTCCTTGACGCCCGCAAATGAGATCCAATCTCCCGTAATCGTGCCTGCGCGCGCGTGTGTGTGTGTGTTTGTGTGACTATAAAGGCATATTAATATTAGCGGAACAAACTTTCGCGCCCATAGATATATGTGTAGCTATATCTATGTTTCGCGCCGATGGGTAGCAGGCTAGTGTGGGCAATAAATAAATTGTGCAATGCAAAACAGGCTCATTGCAGCCACTAATGCAGGGATAAATAGACCTGTCTTGCCAAATGGATTTATCTTCTTTTCTTTTTTTAACAGATTGCAAAGTGGCACTTTTATTGCTTTTCTATTTTTGAACTTGATACAAATTTTGACACAGCTGCACTTTTATTTTCTCTATTTTTGAATTTCATGCAAATTATGACACAGCTGCACTTTTATTTTCTCTATTTTTGAATTTCATGCAAATTATGACACAGCTGCACTTTTATTTTATTTATTTTTGAACTGTTTATTTTTGCTGTTATTTGATGTAGATAGTTAGTTTGTATTTAGATATAACTTGTTACTATACTGATACTACTTGTTAATTCAATAAATTTGAACATTTTATTTCTTTAGCATGTTGAGGCAGGTGGGGCTTGGAAATTCCCCCTTGTCCAAAGTGGGGAATTAACGAAAAAGTTTGAGAACCACTGATCTAGAGTAATATTTATGCCTTTAGCTGAATTTTGTAATTAACAAGGAAAAAAAAGGGGCGATTCTAAAAAGTGTCTTCTGCTCATCAAGTTTCAAGTTTGTTTTTATTTATATACCACATTTATAAACCGCAAACATGGCTGACCAAAGTACTGAACGAAACATAAGATAAAGAGACACACATTCATGATAGAAGCTCACAATGAATTAAAAGCTAAGGAAAAAAAGTAGGTTTTAAGAGACGATTTAAAAACAGTTAAAGACTGTGCCGATCTGATGTATTATCAATTATCAATATAATATTAACAATGTCTTTACTGTCACTTTTGATTAATTTAATGGGTCCTTGATAAATAAATATATTAATACCTTTTTAAAAAAAATTCTTACTGGCACTAAACGGTATACATACGGTCATATACGGTGTATATATCACTCCGATGTAGGCATGTGCCGGTATCAAATTTTCATGCTGCGATTAATTGATTGAGCTTTTATCACGGTATACGGTATTATCACGATATTTTAATTGCTATAATTATTAAAGGTTAAAAATTAACAAATTAAATTAAATACAATTTGGTTTTCATTATAATAAATTATGACACAAGTAAAAATATAATACAAATGTAATATAGTGCACATATTTAGCAAAATACTCCTCTCTATAGCTATTTTTTCTAGTCAACTAACGTGTTTAGTCATTAAATGGCTTTCCTGAGGTAAATGTAACGTTCTGTGACATAATTGTTCACCTGCAGTTTTATTGACCTCTTTCCGTGGTTGAAAAACACTGATTGATCGATATTATGTATGAGGCATAAATACCTTTCGGTAAGTTGTACTGTATCTTTAAATAAAAAGTAACAGATGATCGGTCTACTTGAACTGAGGCGCTACAGCAATCGGTCACGTCACATTTACAAGCACCAAAACGGTATTTGTCTGAATTTCGTAATAAAATGGACAGAACCTGAGAGCTGAGAATGTTTTTCATATCAAAAGTAACCTGCTCTGTCTAGTCTGTCGGTGTCAGTGTCCTCTTTGCTCCGAGATTTTACTCTGCATGAGAAAATGGATGTGTGGCGCGAGAGCGTGTGAAAAGTGTTGATTGCGTGAGTCTCACGCTGAATGCGTAGAGTTGGCAGCCCTGCTTTTAGAAGGGGGATAAATCGACGGCAGCGTTCCTCCTTCCGCCGTGCTTCTTCTCCATGTGAGGATTGTTTACATTAAACTAGAGTGCGCACTGCGCCGCATGCACACAGTGCTTCATGTGGGGATTGTTTACATCAGAGTGCGCACGTGTTTCGCGCAGCATATACGCAGTGTTTGTTTAAGCGGTTGATGGAAAATAAGCTAATGCGCTTTCTATATAAATTCTGATCTATTATTTTTCACGGTATTTTGAAGTGCCCGCGATAACAATATCGTGCATATTCATTACCGCGATTTATCGCATTACCGAATACCGGCACATGTCTACTCCGATGTTTTATTAAGTGGGAGTATTACCTAGATACTGTCCATGTTGAGCTTGAGTGTCTTCCCTTCTATTAATGTCTGGCACCATTTAAATGTTTGCATAGGAAATTAATTAATTCTTAATCGTTGCTTTGGGATCTTTGCACATTCACACATAACCTTTCTTAGGCTGAACGCAATTGGATCGCACCAATTTTTGATCTTGAAATTGAAAGCATTGTCCTGGGAGGCCATCATTTACACACCAATCCTCTCTTACAATTACACAATTACCAGGAGGCCAATAATGAATCTCTCATAGCGTGGATGATTATAACTAAAAGCTGTTTTTTGACGTAAGACCACATGCTGAGTTTTTCTTATCTGTCTGTTTTAAGGTGGATCTGCTCAGACCAAAGCGCATCACAGGGATCATCACGCAAGGGGCCAAAGACTTTGGCAATGTGCAGTTTGTGTCCGCCTATAAAATAGCTCACAGTGATGACGGCAAGTACTGGACCATACTCAAAGACGACAAGACAAAAACAGATCAGGTTAGTTTCTAAAAAAAGATTTAATGCCTCAATTTAAGTCATTAAGTCAACTCAATTTAAGTTTTGAGGATTTATGAATGGCAGTGAAGCGACGTAACTGACGCTGATAGGTCACATGATAGTGACAACATTCATACATTCATACTACGCACAATCATACAATAGAACTTTTTAGCACTCACAATAAGTACGTATTCAAGATAAGTACCTACTCAAGAGAATAAGCGATTTTGGACACAGCCTATGTTACCTAGCTACTTTTGGATAAAGTCCCTTTCCACACATTAAAAGTTTCACTCAGAACACAAATGGGTTGCAAATGTTGTTTCATTTTGATTTAAAATAATTTTTGTTTTCATGTATTTAGTGGCTGTGATAGGTGACTAAAACTATTCAAAATTGTTTCCGTTAAATGAAATAAAGCTGAAGATATTATAATGTATGTAAAACTTAAAGTTAAAAATTAAACAAAAATGATAAATGTTGCCTTGGCAACTAAATGAAATAAAATAAGTGAAATTTGACGTACTAAAATTATTAAAAGTAAAACTGAAATAAATTAAAGCTAAATAGAAATGTTTTTTTTTAATGATTAAAATGACAAAAGCACATAACAAATTTACTAAACTTAAAATTTAAAAAGAAAACTGAAAATATAAAAATAAAAGCTAATTCATTTTTCATATTTCATAATAGTATATAAATAATACTAAAATAACACTGGCTGTGATGTTTATGTGTTCAACATTGGTCTACTTGTAGGATATGTGAAGTTCAAAAACACAGATGCATTTTGCTAAAAAAAAATCACATTTAAAAATGAAAAAAATAAAAATCGAAACCTGTATGACTGACTTATTACTATGGAACACAAGATGTTTTGACATTTTTTTCCTCATATAATGAAAATGAATGGTGACCAATATGTTGTTTGAACCCCAATGACTTCAATAGATGGACTAAAAAAAGTTGAAACATTCTTCAAAATATCATTTTGCGTTATTTATTCTTTTGCGTTCCACAGAAGAAAGAGTCCTAGAGGTTTGGAACGACATGATAGTAGAATTTTCATTGAACAGATTCCAAACTTCCCCCCACATCTTTTCAACCGTCATCTTGAGTAGATTTTGCTCTTTTTTCCCTATACATCTGTCATGTCCTTGTCTCACCCCATCTTTCTTTTCTTCTGCTTCACCTGCAGATTTTCCCTGGCAACAGTGACAACAACGTGCACAAAAAGAACGTGTTCGAGCCCCCCTTCTACGCGCGATTCGTCCGCGTCCTGCCGTGGGCGTGGCATGAACGCATCACCCTGCGAATGGAGCTGCTGGGCTGCGATGAGTAGAACTCCTCCTTCTGCCTCTCCCTCTCTCTCTCTCTCTCTCTCTCTCTCTCTCTCTCTCTCTCCTTCTCCTCTTTTATACTTCCCTCCATTCCTTTTTCCTTCAACCACACCTGCACTGCCTCACTCTTAGCAACAGAGGGCACCACCACCACACGACTCTGCACTGCGAGGGGACTGACGTCACGGCGGCCGGCAGAAAACCAAGCTCAAACCCACAGTGTGAAGCGTTTAGCGTTAAATGTTTTCTACTAACGCGAGTCTGACTGCAGTGGCCCTTTGAAGATGAAGTCAATGCTAATTTATATTAATGTTTATTTGCCCTAGATTAGTTAATTAGACATTTAGGAAATTGCTTACTAACCGAAGTAAAGAATGACAACCAATTGGAAAGAAGTAATACTGTACATACCAAATGAGTCATAATTTATTTATTTTCACATGAATCGGTGTGTTAGTTTGGTTGTGAATGCAGTCAAGCTGTTTATCCTATGAAGTAGTTTAAATTTAGCAAATGATGAATCACAAAATATTGTTGTGCTCTGCGCTAATTTGTATAATGATAGTTGCCATTTGATCATGTTTCTTCTTTTAAAACAATATTTCCTACATTTTTTTAAGACTAATGCATTTGTTTAAACCTCATCACACCTAAATATGAAATGTGACAGTCAATCATCTATTATTATTTGATCAGTTTTGTTGTAAATTTGATGCCTTGGCCAGAGCTGCCACGGATCTCAGGTGCAGTTGAATCAATTGCAGTGTGCTACTGAATTTTAATTTTTTATTTTATTCCAACATAAATCTGAAATAAACCTTTTTTTTGTACAAAAAAGTACTCTTAAAAACCAAAGTGGTCTCATTTTTGCAAATGTGTAATCTGTTTTGTTTTTTACAGTATAAGCTTTGACGTAAACCGTCACTAGCTTGGTCGCATAATAAGATGCGGGGACGGGTGCGAATCTAATTTAGAATAATTTCTACGGTGGCACTGAATCTCTGATATGACCGTCCAATCTACATAATGTTTTCAAAATGATGCATTGTGACCCACCCCCCTCCCCCCCAACCCTTTCACTCGAATAAATTTACAATTTTGGGCTTGTGCAATATGATATAAGTATTAATATGAATTAATATTAATGGAGCTTTAAATATGGGCAGTATTTCTCTGAGATATTTTCTGAAAACAATTGAAGTGGTATTCAAGGTAACAAACACTGAAGTATATTCTAATAATCCAGCATGATTTCTGCATCTAGGCTGCATGCTTTTTCTTTCTTTTGGACTCTGTACTGATGTTAGCATTTGATTTTTCTCAGAAAGTTGACACATTGATTCAGTGTGCTCTTTCAATGATACTTAAAAAAAAAAATGTTTTAATGCCTCATACTGTAGCACTTACAGATTGTTTAGACTAGATGCACTTCCTTAGTATATCTTGAAATATTTTCTTCATGTTTTCAGCTGTAGAAAGAAATAAAGAATATAAATATATACTTATGGCTTTTGAAACATGTTGTGTCTTGTTATGAATTCTCCGTAGCATGCTGTTATATAATATATATTTTTTAATTATATAAAATAATTAATACAATTATTTTAACAATAAATTTAATATTTTATTTGATCGTTTAAGAAAATGATTTGAGGATTTTATTGCATTATTATGTGTTTTGATGATTGACTGGGGACATACTAATAGCTGCTCTATAGAGGCTTAAAGCAGGAAGGCAGGAGAGAATCAAGTGATAGTCTAAAGAATGGCAGGAAAACAGCAGCACCCGATGGGCAAAGCCAGGAAGGATTCTTTTCTGGAAAAACAAAGCTATTTTGGATGAGGTATTGTGGCAAATATTTTGTCAGGAGCAAACTTTCTTTGCTTTCTAATAACATCTCTACAAAGGAAATCTCGCCTCGTCCGCCTCATTGCTTGACAGGTTTATGATGGGTCAACATTTTTAAAATTCACCCTCAATGTCAAAATCATCAGCATAAACACAAGTATTACTAGAGTTTCACTGGAAGCTTGTTTGATGGAAACTGCCAAAATAAATCAAAAACCCACAAAACTGTGTGGCTGAATTCCTTTCATTCACATGCAGATAGTCATTCGGCAAGAACAAGAAAGACGTTTGGAAGCATGTACATGTATTGTTCAAGGCCTCTCAACGCAATTATTCATTAGGATCAAAACCCCTAAGAAATTCCCTTTTAAAGAAAAAATTTAATCTAAATAGATACAGTATATGCTACTGATTCACAATGCCTATCATTTGTGTCCCTCATGTAAAAACATATTGTTAAAAAAAAGAAAGAAATGAATGCTTATATTCAGCAAGGACACTGACAATATAATATTAAAAAAGATTAATATTCCAAATAGATGTTCTTTTTGAGCTTTCTATTCATGAAATAATAATTAAAAAAATGCATTAAGCAGCACAATTACTTTTAGAATTTATTAGAATGATTTTCACAATGTAATTATTAACATTTCAAAACTTAATTTGTCTGATGTAGTGTTTAAAATCCTAAACATCTTGTTTTTCTAATAAAATGAAGAAAGTTTTTTCTCTGGCAGGCTGTAGTAACTAAGACTGACAAGTGCGTCAGGAGAATCTAAAACATTTACATCCAGCCATTTTGAACCTATTCATTTTGGGCAAACAATTAGAGTACAATGTCCTTCCCGAAGATAGCTGCCAAATTCATGCTTCTGTGAAGCCCACAGCTATTCAAAGGCTCTTGGCGTTCCTTGCCTTAGGCGAGGGCTTTCATCTTGGTTGTGGGACTAATTGACGGGGGATCTTCAAATGCGTTGCTAATGTTCTGAGCATCTGTGAGAGAGGCAATGTAAATCTGCTCCCTCTCTTTCACTGTCCTTAAGGTGTAAAGGTGTGGGGAAAAAGGTCCATCGTCCGTTACTAGTGTAGTGATGTATGAAACTCACACAGAAGTCACTTTCAAACCAAGCTCCTGAGCTATCAGAGACGTCTATTTGATGTCTGCATTTACATCTGCAATATGTCTCTAAGATGTTTCCTGAGAGATGTTAAATAGACATTTAGAAAACGTCTTTAAGATGTTTATGATTTAGAATGTATGTAAAACTGCTTTTTCTAAGATGTTTATCAGATGTTTGTACACAACAGATGTTTTCGAGATTAAGCACTCTTTAGCAGACATTTTAGAGACGTACCTGTGCCATCTGGGATTATTTCTGAATGTTCTCTGAACATTCAAACAGTTTTTTCGGTTGTGCAATATCGTTTGGTAAACATTATGGGTGTTACTTTTTGAATGTTCTCTGGACGTTCTGAAACAAGTAGTATCAATGGGAAAAAATGATGTATTACTACAATGTTTCCAAAAAAAAAAAAACATTCCATGAACAATGTATATGACCCTGGATCACAAAACCAGTCACAAGTAGCATGGGTATATTTGTGGCAATAGCCAACAATACATTGTATGGGTCAAAATTATTGATTTTTCTTTTATGCCAAAAATCATTAGGATTATTAGATCATTAGATGTTCCATGAAGATATTTAGTAAATTTCCTACCGTAAATATATAAATATATATTTTTTTTCGTGAGTGAATGCAGCTTGCAGCACAATCGTAAACATAAATGGACAACGTTAAAGGCAAACCAGAAAGGTGCGGGCACATTTACCATTGTAGGCTACGACGAAGATTCGGGTGGACCATTTACACGACAACGTCTACTAAATTTTTTTATTTAATTCCTGTGCATTTTTTACGTACAGATAATGTCGTCAAAACGATCTGTTCACACGGATCTTCGAAAACTACTAAAAATGTGTAGTTGTGCAGTGCATGCCAGGCAAGTAATTGGCGATGTGATAAATGCGCCTATAGACTGAACACATAATACGCGCGCGTATTTTCACAAATTCACGTTTTTTCGTAGTTTACACAGAGACAGTGAAGGTAGGCTATCGTTTTTTTTTTTTTTTACTTGCACTTTGAAACCTGTTTGCAGGCCCCCAAAACTCCTTCGTCCTGTAAATGAACGGCCAAAAGACATAAAAGGTTTTCAGTTTTTAGTTAAAAACTGTGTCATGTAAACAACCCCCCAGTCTTTCCAAAAGGTGATCGGGAGTTTTGCGACTAAAGGCCCATTCACACCAAGAACGATAACTACGATAACTATAATAGCTTCCACACCAACGCACGATATCGTTCTGTTTTTTTCGAAGCGTTCTATCCTCTGCCGCTTTAAATGCTCACGCGCTCTTTAAAAGAGGTAGATTTTGATTGGCTGTCAAAGTTTTCGTCGTTCATCAGAATAACAAAATTTGCGCTACAATTGGAATTATGACAATAGATTAAAACAATTTGATAAGAAATACCAGTTGGAAATATCAAGAATACACTGGAAGGTGGTTTAAAAATAAGGTGGATATGGATTTTGTCCGTGACAATTCACTGAATTACGGTAAGTGTGACTGAAAAAGAGAAAGGGATAGAAAAAGGGCGCTGCGATGTGGTACATTTAGGGGTCACAATAATGAGTGATGCTGTCAGTCCAATATCCTGGTCCCTCCAAAGGCCGCCTAACAGTCCTTTCCTCTTTAAATTTTGCTATTTAGATCTCACATCAACTGTAGCACTAAATAACAAGGAAAACATGTCAGAATTTAGGGGAAGAGATAAAAGATGAACACTACTGGCTGCTGGACAGAGGTGTGCTGACAGAGAACAACAAACTTTTGAATCCCTGGTGGTCACGAGTAAGAGGAAAATTTCACATCTGCAAGGCTGGATACTTTCCTCTGCTATTGACTTTGGAAAATTAGCACACTTTGGAGGCTTTGCTGAGGAGAAGTGGAATTTCAACCACTGACTTTCCCATGGTAATCTTTTTTGAGACCTCGGTCAAAGGTCAGCAGTCATGCTTCTGGTGTGTAATTTCATAAGCATTAGCGATTTTTGTTGTATTCCCGTTTCATTATTGTTAATGTCTGTGAATATATTTTTACTGTTCATGTTTTAAGGTTATTTTTTCACCTAAAAGGACATACTTTATAACACTATGTGCATTAGGAATGTAAAAAAACAAATAGGAATGCGACAATGTGACTCTATTATTACCAACTGTGTTATTAGGCCAGGCATTGGCCTCTGGGGCCAATAAGAATTGTTGTTTTTTGTGACAAATCCACGTAACAAGAGACATGGGTGGAATATATTCTCGCTGGCACCGTAAGCACAAGATCCAGTTTCAGTTTGGGGAAATTATCAACACACCTTATGCTGTAAAATTATACAGTGATGATGGACGGCAGCCCTCGCCTGCTTTGTAGACCCCCCAATTATTATTGTTCGCGAGCTGGAGAACTTCAAAAGAGATGCCTGAGTGACGTCACCTCACGGTTCCACAATATTACAGAGAGAGAGAGCGAGAGAGCGAGCGCTATTATCCCTCACCTCGGACGATGAACAGAGTAGTTGTAGCAAAAGGAGCCTGAGAAAGTATTTTTCATTGGTAAGTTGCGAAAATTATTTTATTATTTAATAAATGTGCTTGTTAGCAGATCATTTGAATGCTGAATTTACATAATAGGCTACAATAAACGCCTGCTTCGATTATGACTTCAAGTATGTTAAATGTGTAATAGCCTATATCTTTAAGTTTGACTATTGTGAAATTTGTGAACTAAGTTTAACTAAAGGTAGGCTAACTACTTTTTATGTCTCTTAATAGCTAGTTGTATCTTTTTGACTTTTGTTTCTGCAGTCTATTAAGCAGCAATTATGCAGTTATTGTATGACGATCAGTTATGGCGAGCAAATCAAATTCTTTTTTAAATAAATCAGACTTTAAAAGTAGGCTACTAAAAGATAAATATATGTTGCGTTATGTTTGTTTGATGAACTCATTTCTGATCTTTATACACATATTGGCTTGTTTTAAAATGCAAGGACCCTGTTGGAAATCTGTGGGATGCAGGGGAACACCGTGAATATGTGGATTTTACGCCATCTGCTGGTTTTTCTTCTGCACCTGATCCTCGGAAGCTTTGCACAGCGATACTCCAATGGCTATTATTATCAGGACATTGTTAATGGAAATGGAAATGAAAATGGCAATGCAAATACGGAGAGTAAGTTGATTTATTTATGAGTTGCTCTTGATATTTTCACGTGTTTTCAAGTGTGCAAAATAACAAACCAGCTACCATGTTCCAAAAGCTAAAATTGCTATAAAGATTTTGTATTAGGCCTATTATTTCAAATTGTTTAAAATTGCAGAACAAACATTTGCCTAAATTCAGTGGAACTTATATTAAATTTATTTTTAATATAGGCCTACATTTAGGATGGTTTATGCCATAGATAGATAGATAGATAGATAGATAGATAGATAGATATTGGCCTAATCATTTAATGTTTTTTAATATATTTTTTTAGTATACTTCCACAAGATCCGTCTTCACGTTGAATCTCCTGAGTCTTTTGTGTCAGCTGTTCAGGGCAGTAATGTCACGCTGCCCTGTCATTACCGCTACGAGCCCGCGCTCAGTGCGCCCCGCAGAACACGGGTCAAGTGGTTCTGGCTGCCCGTAAACGGCGGAGGGCAGGAACGTGACGTCATGGTGGCCATCGGCACACGTCACCGGAGTTACGGAGACTTCAAAGGACGCGTGCGGCTCCGCCGGAGCGTCCCAGGCGATGCGTCCCTCGTCATCAACCCGATACAGTCCGACGATACCGGCCGTTACCGGTGTGAAATTATTGATGGTCTCGAGGACGAGAGCGTGACTGTACAGCTTAAGTTTAGAGGTGCGTCATGAGCTCAGTCCGCGTTACCTAAACAATATCATTTTATTTTATTATTTTGTGCGATATTATTATTTTTTAATTATGTTAGCCTATATTTCTGATATTACAGTTCAGTACAGTTTCTTCAGTGGTGCATTGTGCTCTTGTGCTCCACAGGTGTGGTGTTCCCCTACTTCTCCCCTAGGGGGCGCTATCTGATGAACTTTCATGAGGCTAAGGAGGCATGCGAGAAGCAAGATGCACACCTGGCTACCTTTGAGCAGCTCTTCGCTGCTTGGCAGGAAGGTCTGGACTGGTGTAACGCTGGGTGGCTTGTTGATGGGACGGCACAATATCCTGTCTCAGTGCCACGAGAGGCTTGTGGCGGCACCGACCTGGCGCCTGGTGTGCGGAGCTATGGCGTTCGAGACAAAAGTCTGGACCGGTTTGATGCCTTCTGCTTCACCTCGTCCATTAGAGGTAATGTTTGTAGTATATTTACACTGACAGTTTTTATATAACTTTATATAACATTGCATAACTTCATCCAGTCTTGGCTTAGCAAATTCACGTGTTTCCATGGAATATTTAACGATAAATGTTTAAAATGTCCTGTAGCTGTCTTTTCAACAGGTGTTTTATATTTTAAATCAGACAAAGATGATTAATAGTAAATTCCCCTCGGTATATTGTAATTGTGGCTGCATAGCTCATTCTGAAAAAAATCCTATTTTATAACTATAAGTTCAGGTTGACATTATTGGGTCAACCTGCAAGGATTATTAATAAAATGGCCTTCTGCCCCATTTTAATCAGTCATGCATATATTTTAAAGCTGTGTGCCTTGATATGCCAGTTATATTTTGCTTCTGCAGTCTATCTGGGGTAAATTATTGGCATTCAATTCTGTGGTGAGGTCATATTTGTATAAGTCACCAAATATGATGTGACAAGTTACCTTATGTCTTTCTTCAACTTCAGGAGAGGTCTACTTCTTGCAACATCCTATCCAACTAAATTTCACTGAAGCGGTGGAGGCCTGTCAGAACGATGGAGGTCACATTGCTAAAGTTGGCCAGTTATATGCAGCCTGGAGGTTTGTGGGATTTGACCAGTGTGATGCGGGCTGGTTGGCTGACGGTAGTGTACGTTACCCAATTGTCCAACCCAGGGTGAACTGTGGTACATCAGAACCAGGTGTGCGTAGCTTTGGCTTCCCTCCGAAGCATTTAAAACATGGCGTGTATTGCTACAAAGTCCGCTGGTAAACTGTACAATTCATTTCAAATGTATAAACACTTCTGTGAAAACCACAATGAACAGTTTAGTAGGCTACTTCTTTTTATACACTACTGATATTCAAATCATAATAACGTGTTTGCATTGTGTCTTGATTTGATTTGAAATGT
Organism: Abramis brama; assembly: GCF_963993115.1. Taxonomy (NCBI): domain Eukaryota; kingdom Metazoa; phylum Chordata; class Actinopteri; order Cypriniformes; family Leuciscidae; genus Abramis; species Abramis brama. The sequence continues at coordinate 21,571,827 of NC_139982.1, read as the reverse complement.
CCTGGAATTCCCCAACAATATTATACTGTGTGGCAAAACTACATTCCCAGTGCTGATTTGGATATTTACACTTGAAAAAAAAAAAATGAAAAAAAGAAGGTTAAAACTAACTCGCTTTGTGTGGTTATACATTTCATTCAGCATGTAGTTATACAATGTTTTATTTAGGGTTAAAGCCTGAAGTTTGTGGTGGGTCTTTTTTTAAAATGCTTTTATGATTTGATTTCTTGAATTATGTAGCATTTTAATGCAAAGAAAATAATACAATCTCAGTTAGTCTGTGCCATCTGCTGGTATCACATTTGTATGCATGACTTCTTACTATCATACGAGACGTCGTCATCCGAAAAGCCAAATGTCTTGCCAATAAATAGTTTTTACCAACAACTATTCTGTATGTGTTTACTTACAGCCATTTCAAATGTCCAGACCACCCTATAAATCACGTAGACAGGCAGACAAGGCCTGTTTGTGTTTTGGAATAAATCATCCTTGTCCCGTCCTCTGTATGGCATTTGGGTAGTTTCTTAACTTGACCAACAGGGGGCGCGCTTAAATGAGTCAGCGGGATCGCGCAGCGCAGAGAACTAAAACAAACAACAACTCTCTCAGTTAGAGCAAACCGCCGACCTCATTCATAACGGTGTCACTGTTTAACAAATATTGGAGAGGGTATGATTATCCCACCCTTTTTTCCACAGGATTTCAGGATGCTTTTGCGTCAAAGTTGTGCCTTATTTACACCTGCTTCCCAAACATGGATGAAGGGCGGGGGAGGCACATGAAAAGCCAGCAGTGTTCCTCAGTCTCGCTTTTTCACTCTGCTAACTGCACATAAAGATGCACAGTGTTAGGTAAGAGAGGTGTATTCATCAGCTTTTAGAATTTTCTTTTCCCTTGAGAAAATGTCATATTAGGCACGGTGTTGTTTGCCGTTTAATTGAGGTCTTGTGTGTTGAGTAATGTTGGGTATGTCCACATGAACTGTTTTGACCCGTGTCTCATCAGTACATTTATATATATAAAAAAAAAAAAACCCGTCAGAAAAAAAAGCTGTCTCTGGGGTGATAGGTACCCTTTAAAAAAGTTCTAATATGTAGCCTACCATTTGAGGTACTAATATGCACTCTTTAGGTACAAAGGTGTACAGGGTACCACCCCAGTGACTGCTTTTGTGCCATTTGGTACACCCAGTGACAGAGTGTACCATAATTAGGCCTATCACAATATATATCACAACAGACGTTTGTCAAATGATAAATCAAAAGATAGACAATGTTCAAAATGAAGACAAAAATTATCTGGACACTTTCTTTCCTTAACACCATTTGTTTCAATGTAATAATAAAAATGGCTTTGAGGTGAATTTGTTATCATTTGTTACAGGTGCAACTTGATTTTATATTTTCGAACACAATGCAATTTAGACATTTTTAAATGTAGGGCCTAATTGTCCAAATTTGGTGCCACTGTGTACATAATTCAGGGTTCCCACTGCTAATCTGAAAATATAACAAAATGTCAATAACAAAAAAATTGTCCTGAAAATGTAATAAATAAATACAATTATTTTGTATTGAAAAAATTGTATTTATATTGGCCATGTTTTTTTTCAGTATCTAAAGAATAGTAATCATGAATGATTGGAAATGTCATGGAAAAGTTATGGAAATGCATTGTTCATGGTGTGTGGGAACCCTGTATAGAGTAAACATTAAGACATTAGGAAAAAATGCCTATGATAATTTCATTTCAGTTTCAACAACTTAAATGTTAGTAAGTTTTTTTTATGTTAAAATATTTTCCATCCCAGTTTAATATGCAGAAATTACTATAAGTTATTGGTAGGTTTATTTCCCAAAAAAGTCTGAACACAGTGTGGCTCTGTTTGAGCATCTTGATCAGCAACAGCAGCATTGGCTCAACCAATGGCAGGAATTTGGGGCGGGATTATCTGTTTGGCTGACCAATGACAGACGAATGGAATGTTTGGAAAGCTGTTTGAAAACAGCCATTATTTTTGCTACTCGGTTTTTGTGTTCCATTAGTTGGTTTTAACCAGTCTCTGGTATTAAAAGAAAAACACCTTTATTCACACTCGTTTAGTCTGTTTATTTCAGGGGTACAAGGACAGATATGAGCTCAGCATTGAGATGACAGTGACAGAGTGCAAAATGAGAGATGGATATTGCTGGGAACAGAGAGCAATTCCAGTGTCTTCACTCGCTGTATTGGAAACGATTGACTCTGTCAATCAAATGTTGTGGGGCACACTTTGTGTGTTGGATTAATATGCTTTGTTTGATCATTAACTTTTTAACGTTTTTAGGCCATTTCAAAATTCTTGTCTTGTTTTCTGATGCTTTATGCTCATTTGAATATGGATGCTTGTCTCTAGAGACATAAATTAGGTTGTTTGATATCTACTAAATTTCATTTATATTAGAGCTCAAGTCTGTTATGAAGGCCAAGACAAATCATTTGAACTTGTGAATTAATAAATTAAGTAAAAGCTAATGCATTGCACAACATGGAATAAGTGCCACAAGCAGCCATTCACTTCCTGTGACAGAAAGGTCACAAATATAATTTTTATCATTACAGCTAATGTAGACAGGATATTATATCTTTCTAGTCTGAGTAAACATTTGCAAGCTGACCTAGAATCACACCTAGAAGAAGCCGGGGAATTTCTCTTTCACAGTTTCACCGAGATACAACTAGATATTTAAACATTTATACTACAACAAACAACAAAACAAATAAAAAAGACACATCTTAATTGGAAGAATTTGAAATACTAATGCACTTAAATGTAATTGTTTCCAGCTGTGGTCATTAAAGCCTTTTGTCTTGTTCTGAACTTAAGTATTATCCAGGGGTACACAGACAATGTTACCTTTGTGCATCCTAATACACAGATGCTTTTGGACTTTGTCCCAATCACCACACTGTCTACCCTAAATAGTATGGGAGATAAGGTTGTTTTGCATCTCAAATCATAATTATGTTGAAAATAGCATGCCAAAGGTGCCTGGATGGTACACTATTTCTGGCAGATTTCTGAAGTGCATCTGTGCTTTATTTTTGGGCTAATATTGTTCACAACCCTTCTGTCCTCTTTTTAAATAACAAAAACAAGGAATGCAAGGCCAATCCTGCCACATGTAAATGTATGAACCTAAAAGTTAAGCTAAGGTAATTGTGTAGCTTCATCCTAATGCTTACATTCAAATGCAAACAATATGCAACAATACTAAACAATAAAAAAGATCCCAATACTCCCAATTGTGTTTCGAAAATGTGCATTTTCCAATCACTGGCGAAGTACATTCTTTAAGTACATAATGGGTGTATGCAAATTGGGATGCAGCAAGTGACAGTTCTAGAGGCTATGTTTGGAATTGGATATTACTATACTACTTGTATGCAAATTGATGCTTCTCATATGCAAAGTAATAGGTCATGTGACGATTCAATGCCTACTATTTCACTCACTTAAAAAAAGAAAAGAAAAATTGTAGGCAGTATATAGTATACTGTGCCATATTCAGAAAGTAGTAAGCTAGTATTTAATTCTGAACAGCCGCAAATCACAAATAATGGGAAAATTGGAAAAATTACTGGAAAAAGTAAGCAGTAGTGTCACTTTGTGGCCTGGAGGAAAATGCGCTAATGGTAAAGTAAATTCCTGTTATTTAAGGTTTTATAAATAGCACTCTGTGCAATTCAATCTATTCTTTATAGATTAGATCATCTCTTGTGACCTAGCATTTATGGGTTAGGGTAAAAAGCAGGAGAAATACAATCCTAAAATGCCAAATAAATTTAAATGAACACAGATATCTTTTTTTTTTCTCTCCCCAAAACAGAGCTACAAGTAGAACTTGTAAACCAATCAGCCAGACAGGCTAAATAAAGTTTGTCACTACATAAGGTTATTCCCTTGTCATTGAGATTTTCTTTTGAGTAAATAAGGCTTCTGTACAGATGATAACAGTCCTCTGGATTTATTAAAGTGTGTGTTTTTTGTCCTGTTTAGAGGACCTTCTTCCACGTCCGACTATTGTCTGCCTCGGTAAGTTTCCTGAGGAATCGTTTCCGTAGCCTGTCGTTTGTTTTGCCTGTTGAAGTAGGTAAGAACATGGACACAAAAATGTTGTTGACTTTTGAGTTGGAACTTTACTCCATAAAACATAACATACTAACCTTAACTTTTTCTTCAAGCGTGTGTGGCATATACTAACCTCCTATGCATTCCACTTGAGGCTCCTCCCACTGACCATCAGGTAAGCAGTGCACTACGGAAAGGTGACGCTGTGTGAATCCGCTGTCACACTGGTATCGAATGATGGAGTTAGCAGGGTAGCGATCTTTCCTGTTGCCTAACATCCTGGCATTCTTCACTTCAGGAGGTGATGAACATGTGACTACAGTAAAAAGAGTAAAACAAAATAGCAAAAAACCTTTTCCCTTCCTATTAAAACAAGGAATAGTAGTTCCCTTGCATTCACAATATCCATTGGTAATAAACATAACACAATGACTGTAATGTCATTAAATAGCTATTGTGATTTAGCTATTTAATGAGCTCACATAGCTGATTAGGTGGGACTGACTTGGTGCTGAAGTTAATGTCTATCACCTCTTCTTACCAGGCCCACTCTTGCAGGTAAAAGGAAGATGATAGTTGCAAGGTACATCATTCCACTGGCCATCCTCATGCCATATCATTACAACACAGTCTTCTCCTGTGCTGAAGTAATTATCTGGCTGGTTGGGTCTCCAGTTTTCATATTCCTGCAGAGAAAGTAGCACTAGTTGAAACAGTGACATACTGCAGATGCTTCAGATCATAGATGTCACTCAATTCTGAAAAAAAAAACTTAGAGAAAGTTAGTCTCACCAAAGGACTTCCATCTGTCCAGCGAAACTGATTTTGTTCATCCCTGTCATTTAGTCCAATCCATTGATAGTCGTGAGCTTGACCTAGTGGGTTTAGAAATGTATAAGTGCTTTCAAAAAGCAGGTACTTATCTTTTATAAGAAATCAAATTCAACTCACTTCTTACAAACTCTTGTTCTTGTTGGGAGGATATGCTAACCAGGTGAGAGTTTAGCTCTTGACAGTGCTGCTCAGCACTGGTCCAGGTCTCACTCTCATCAAAATGGATGTAACAGCTGCCCATAAACTCCATCCACCCCTCGGCACATCCCTGTATCGCTGATAACATAAAAGAAGCAATGAATTTCATATAGTTTTTTAAATGTTCTTTAAGGGGTGGCTAGTTACGCCAGACTGACAGGCTGCGCTTCAACTCACAGGGTCCCTGTGCAGTTTTTACTGCTCTCTATACACTGCACAGGGTTATATCTGTGTACTTCACTAGGCAAAATGTGTTCCTTTCAAATACCCTAATAAGTCATCATCATAAACATGAACCCCCTAGGATTTATAATTTCATGTAAAATGTGTTGGAAGTAGTAAGTGTATGTGTAAGAAGTAAAAAGAGAGCAAAACAAAGGAAATAGAGATGGATGATTAAAACCTTCCTTCGGTCACAACAGATGCAGTACATAACGTGATGGTATGTTTGTGGTCTTTTAACTTACGTGTGGAGCAGTTTTCCCCACTAAATCCTGGATGACACAGACATACTGCAATGCCATCTTGTAGAGAGCATAAACCTTGACCACAGGGGTTTGGATCACAGTGGTTAGCAGAAGCTGCCAAAGATAGATATATTCACCTTAATTTCCAAATGTTAATATGAAGGTTGTTGTACACTAGTTAAATAACAACAAAAGGATATTTTTGTTCAGTAATTACCATCAGTAACAGATGGCTCTTCCATAGCTTTTGACGTTTGTTGTGAAGCTGAAGGTGAACTGGTGAATACAGTGGTGGGTGTTGTGGTGTTCAGAGGTGACTGATCAGACACATCAAACACCTGTGTGGTGACATTAAGTTGCTCATTTCTTTCTGGTAGGAGATCATCTGCTTCATTGGGATTCCAGTAATCTTCATATAAAGTTCTATTAGAAAGAGATATGGAGATCTCCTCAACATATTGACTACTGCCCTCTCCACTGATCTCCACTGATCCACGACCCTGTTCTGGTCCAATGGTAGAACTAAATGTCAACTCAATGACCTCATTGTCAATTAGAATGACAATCTCTTCATCTTGTTTCTGAATGTGGCCAGACACCTCACCTGAGGGATGACTGGTATAACTTGAGGTTTCGGAGACAGAGCCAGATCCACATCCAGAGGCAGAACCAGACCCAAATCCAGAAGCAGAGCCAGATCCGAATCCAGAGGCTGAACCAGATTCAAAGCCAGATCCAAAGTCGATGACAGAGCCAGATCCAGAGGGAACATCAGTCAAGTCAAATGCGTTAATACCAGACAATTCCTGTTCTCCAGACGGTCTTGAGGTCAGATCAATAATTTCGGTGTCTATAAATGACACACCTGACCCACTCGATTCCCCACCACTGAAGAATCCACTTGTACCTGAACCGCTAATTCCACTGCTGAGTCCCGATGGAAGGCCACTAGCTCCACTTTGTTCTTGGAAGAGACCAGACTCCTCTCCAGATTCTTGGTCCCCTGATTCTATTTCTGAAGTAATGATAGCACCACTACCACTGCCACTACCTTCTTTAGCCTCTGAAGCACTGCCTGAGGCAGAAGTCTGCCATATCAGTGTATCTGCACCTTCTTGAAACCTCACAAGGTGACCTGATCCCTCACCACTTTGGCCAGAACCTGATATGCTCCCACTGGGTATGCCACTCCCTGACATGTATCCGGAACTGGAATCATGATCGCCTGATGCTGAGCCTGATCCAGATCCAGACAGTTCCACAATCAAGGGAGGGACAATTGGGCGAACTGTAACACATATTACTGAAAGTAAGCATGCCTAAATATGACAATAATGCAGCATAAATTAGCAGTAGGAAGTGGAGAAATCAAATATATTTGATACCAGGTCTCAGCAGCTCTGGTATGTCTGTCATGTTAAGATCCTTCCCCATCCTTGTAGCATTCAACATATCCTCATCAAGGAGCATAGACAGATTTGCTGAAAAATAAATAAGAATCTCCAAGATCAACACCCAGTCTTGTCTTTCAATGGAAACGCGTACATGCAGGCTTAAAAGCTGTTATACCTTTGAAGCAGTATGCATCATATCTGGAGTATGGGTTTGGGAAGCCTGTTTGGTTTGGTTCAGCATAAATAGTGTGGACTCCGGTCTTTTTTTCAACACAACTGAAGCCTGGGTTGCGGACAGGATAGCGGACACTGCGATCAGCCAGCCAGCCAGGACTGCACTTGTGGAAACCCTGATTCCATGCTGCATATAGTTCTGCAGTTGAGGCTAGAGTAGAACCCAGTTTTCTGCAATGTGCAGCAGCTTCGTAGTAGGTGAAGCCTGCTAGTGAACTCACATGGAAGATCTCCCCTAAGGGATAAAGCCCAAACAGCAAGAGTATAGACAATTAAATATACAATATATGTCAGTTGTATTGTCATGAATAAACTTGTACTCACCCTTTATTTGGTCCATGTAACAGTACACATCGTATCGCTCATGTGCAGGCCTAACATTGTATGAGCGTACACCAGGGGCGTCCTCCTGATCTCCAGATAACTTCTTTAGAGGATACACGATTGGATACCTAAACACAATGTAGCATACTATATACGGTGTCTGTCAACATGCCAGTATGTGAGCCAAGATTTTAGCTAATTCAGCAGAAACAAATGGAGTTGGCACATAGGGCAGTACTTTGTGAAAAATATGTTCACCTGACAGTTTGGTCCTGTAGCCAACCTGCACTGTATTGATGAAGGCCAGCTTCATAAGCAGCCTGAAGGAGCTCAGGGGTGGCTATGACTGCTCCCAGCTTCTGACACGCCACTTGTGCTTCCTCAAAGGTGTAAGCATAACGCCTCGAGTCAGCGCGATAATGGAATACCACTCCCTTCGTTTCTAGGGTGAGGAAAGTTGGGAACTATTTAAGTAAGGAGTTGCAAAACTCTGCTGTTTACTCATGGTATTAGGAAATGCATTGGAAATCAGTCGAGGCACCTGTAATTTTGTGCATGCAAATATTTGTTTTGGCTCAATAATCTCATGTTATGTTGGTATAAGGTCCTTCAATGGTGTGTGTGATGCATTGGCATTTACAGTGCTAACGTTATGTGGCTATCTCACACATTGGATCCAGTTTAGTTTACTTACCAGCTGTGACTTTGTCCTTGGCAATCTCATATCCCAGATGAGGCAGAGCTTTGGCCACTTCGATGGCATCCTCCTCAACCTCAGTTATGTTGTAAGGTAGTGGTAGGAGACTTTCTATGCTTGTGGTGTTAAGAGGCTCATCTGTAACCAGTTGCCCACGGACCTCCCCTTCTGTGGTCACGTCTTCAGTATAGTCTGATGGGCTTGAGGTGACTGTAGCCACACTGACCATGGAATCGGTGATAGTGTATATTTCAGGAAATGGTGAGGTCTTTGTTAAAACTGTATTTGCGTCTTCTGAAAAATAATTGACAATGTTTGTGAGAATTTACACACTTTTGAGTCATATCAGGACTTGGATCTGCTTGGATGCTCTATCTTTGCCTATTCTTTGCAACTGCATGGAAAAATATGTACAAGCTTTGGAATAAAACAATGGTGAGTTAATAATATTTGTTTCATTTTTGAGTTTCTATATAATATTGTTTCAATTCCTTTATTGATTTTATGATATGATTGATCTGGAATGTGTAAATGCTTTTAAATGATAACAAACAAAAAACAAAAAATGCAATAAGCTAAAATATGAAATACATTCTCTGTTCTTACCTTCATAACAGATTGCATCATAGCGTGAGTCTGGGTATGGATAACCAGTCTGATTTGGAAACAGGTAAACCGTTCGCACTCCCAAAAGCCCCCCACCACACTGGGGTCGAGCTATGTTAATGGGGTACCGCACACTCCTGTCTGCCAGCCAGCCAGCATTGCACACATCCATGCCAGTCTTCCATGCCAGGTACAGTTGCCCAGTGGTGGCTAATTGGGCTCCCAACTTGGCACACTGATCTTCAGCCTCTGCAAAGGTGAACTTCTCCACAGACATGGAGTAGAAAACCTTGCCTGGATGACGAGGAGAATCCATAAAGTAAAACATAGCGAAAACGCACCAACTAGATACATTACATTTTGGAAACACTGCCTGAGGTACCTGACATTTTTTCTGCAAAACAGTACACATCATAGGTCTCATTGATGTCTCGGACTCCGTATGTTCGTACCCCTGGAAAATTTTCTTTGTCTCCATAGCAAGGCTCCCTTGGCTCATGAATAGGATACCTATGGAGAATGAATGAGATTTTTCTATAGTTCCTTTGTATTGATTGTGTATTGACTGCTTATAGTTTTTATTTATATAGTTATTAGATATTGACCTTTTTACATTACCTCACAGTTTGATCTGAAAGCCAGCCGGCATCACATTGATGGTACCCATCATCATAGGCAGCTTGCAACTGTGCGGGAGTTGCAATAACAGCACTGTTCTGGATGCAGGCTGCTTTTGCCATATCAAATGTCAATGTATATCGGGTAGAAATTGCTCGGTAGTGAAACACAATACCTGTAAAAATTTGACCCATTTATTTAATTCTCACTTTCTGTTATTTATATATTTGATAAATGTCCTTTATTTTGCCTGAGAAGTTTGAAAGTGCATTACCTTGAACTTGCATTCCCACTGAATCATAGTTATCTTCAATCCCCTGCATGACTTCACACCGGTAGGTGCCAGAGTCACTGGAGCGGAGTTCTGAGATCTCAATGGTAGCATCAGTTGGCACTATGGGGTAGTTTACCATATGAACCCGGTCCAAGTAGTCGGTCTGAACCTGCACCAAGCCACCAGTGGCAACCAGAATAAGGGATATTCTGCCCTTGTAGATGTAGCTCCACTTAATACGGTGGGACAGTGGGGCGATGGTTGGGGCACCAGGATCCTGGACAGTGTTGTCCTGAAAGTAGCAGGGTATGACCATGCTCCCGCCAAGTAGGGGGTGCAGTGGCTGTTCCACAGGGATGCTCACACTGAGGGTGCTGTCCTGATCTGTACAATATAACTTTTTGAAATTCTCATTCACTTAAAAGAAATAATACGTAGCCATCCAAAATGCACAAAACATTCACCTACCAGCCATGTCTCCGAATAATATCATGCCATAAATGGCATGGATGCATGCATACAGCAGAAGCCAAGTCAGAGACATGATTCACCTTAAAAAATACAGAAAAAGAGTAGGTTTTTTTTTCATGAATTCATACGGCACCATGCACATTTGGCTAATATTCAACAGTGATGCATTGAACTAAAGCCTCAACAGACAGAACAAGATACACTGTCTTGAAAAAAAATTATCAAAACTTGTATAGTGCTTTTAGGGGTACAACAGCTTGTCAATGGGGCAGTACCCTTAAAGACACAACTTTGTTTCTTATAACCCTAGAAGGTGCACATTAGTATTATGTACCTTGGCTTAAGGTACTACTATGAACCCTTTAGGGGTAGATAAGGTAGACAGATGTTTCTTTAAAGATACTGTCCCAGTGACAAGATGTTGTACTCCTAAAGGTACAAGTTTTGCTCATTTCAAAGGGAGTTTCTCTGTTTCCCAGTCTTTACACGGCCTGACTGAGCTACTGTACTCTGGGTGGAAATTTGGAAAAGATTGGAAACATGACGTCATTAATTCACTCTTCCATTTAAATGTTCACACATACACTCTTTCTCACTCTGTCTCTCTCTAAAGAAGAATAGTTCACTGTTTGTGCAACAGGAAGTGTTCTGAGCTTGGTAAGTTGAATTTTAATCAATGGCTACTGTCAAATCTGCCTGGGAAAAAAAACAAACAATATTTTCTTGTATGATATATAAATGCTACAGTTAAATTTGATAATGAGCACAGTGTATCATTTACCACTTTGCCTAAATTTTCCCTCTTGGCTGTTGCTCAGGTTTTCTGAATCAAGCTGTTTTAAATGCACTGAGTGACTGTAGGAGACCTCCATCCTGGCACGGCCCTGAAGCAGCTTTTTATCTCCCACCTCTAATGCCTTGCTTCTGTTTTACTGAACTAGAACTAAGAACAAAAGACCACTTCCTATACAAGTAAATGAGACCTCGAACATGCTTTCACTGGTTTATATTGCACTGAGAGACAAAAATCTGTAGTCGGTATAGCTTGGTCGTTTTTTATATGTTAATTTATTTATTCTATTTCCAATAGATTCTGCATTGAAAATATGTTTTTCGAACCACATATGCGAACACACACACACACACAAATAGGTTGTGTGAGGTGAGAAGCGCTACATTCAACATATGCTTGATAGACGGAAATATGTTAACTCAGCTGTCTGAGGTGAGTCATGGAGGATCTCCTCTGTCATGAGGACAAGTTTACATTCTATTCCAGAGGAATAAATAACATGCCACAGTGAACGAATGATGACACTTCTTTTTTACAACCAAAATGGACTGTTTCAAGTCAGGATGTATAAAAACAACCGCATTTTATTAATATGAATACTTTTAATTACAAATGACTTCTTTATAAGTATATCTGCTTACTGGCTAGCTCCAACTCTAGTCTTAAAAAAGTCAACTGTGTCCTGGCTTCTTTAAAATGACCAGTCACATGTTCCTTTCAAATGCCACTTCACGTCTACAGTTATATTCTGGTCTTGTCAAGCAGAGGTGGAGAGAGGACTTCCACAGTATCTCCATTCAGCCAGTGTGGTATGTTCTCTTCCCATCAGGCACAGACCAATAAGCAGAGTTCTGTTCCTGCTGTGGTCTGCGCTCATGGACCCAGGCCTGTGTTAAAGCCAATATAAACACTCCACTGTATTCCACAGGAGGCCCTAAATCACCAAACCCCCAAGAGAGCCACAGAACCAGAACACTGTCCACATTCAACACACACAGTGGCAGGTAAGCAAGCCTAGTACTGTAATACGGTACAGTGAAAGTATGTCATGTTCATACATGAACATATCATACAGTAAAAGCTATCGACATGCGTTTGGTCATAGATCACAACTATTATGCACACTTGCAATCAATTTAGAAAGGTAGCTTCACCTACGACACACCTTGCCCAGCCTTAGCAGGAGAATTGTACATGCAATGTGAAAAGTTAGAAATAATAACTAATCTTTAAAATGCAAATTATAAAACCGCAACAACCATGTTGCCTTGAAATTGTATAAAAAAAGATACAAAGGGTATTGCACCCAAAAACCCAAACCTCAATGTAATTACTTTGACGAAATTAATGAAAAAGTGGATGCTGGTTAGATATTAATATATATTAAGAAAATATAATAGATATAGCCATATCATTTAATTTGAATTTGAATATTGAATTTTATCATTCTAATCACATGCATTATAAAATAATGGAATTTGAGAAGTAATCAATAAAACTGTAACTTAATACTAACCTTAATAGACAAATAAATACATAATAAATAAAAATATTGCTGTGCATACTTATATCAAATAATGCATTTACTGTATAAACTCAAACTTTAAGCTATATCAATATTAACAATTATAAATAATTTTTTAAACACTTACCAATCTAGTATTGTCCCGTCTTGCTTGTCTTAGTTGTTCTTTGCTGTGTCTGTCTCTTGCATTAATCTGTTGGGAAATTTCTAAATTCCGGTGTTTTTGGACTGCTTGCCTTCCCTGTGTGAGTCAGGAGCAGAAAGGGCTCTAATTCAGATTGGGCACAAGTTTAGCAAAGTGAGTTGGAGAGAGAGACAGAAAATGGTAGAAGGAGGCAGAAAAGTGGGAGTGGGGACTATTGAGTGCCCCTGAGTGGCATGTTGAATTTTCAAATCACAACTTTAGGGGAGACTGTGGTTGATAGGCTAGAGGATTTGATTGGCATAGGATTCAGTTCTGGGCCATAACAAAAATGTGTTTACCCACAATCATTGATTAAAAAATTAAAAGTTCAAAATCTCTCAAAGATAGGATATAACAGTTATAACAAAATTTAGTAAATATTTATTGACATTGAGTGTGTCTGGGTTTTTCATTTTCATTTAATTTAATTTTCATTTGCACTTACACTTTAGAAAAAGGCTGGGTTTAAAACAACCATTTCTGGGTTATTTGGCAACCCAAATGCTGGTGAAATATTGGACAGAACATATGCTGGGTTATTTTGACCCAGCTTGTTGAGTTTTATACATTAACCCATTATCTGGGTTATAACATAGTGCCGGGTCAATCAACCTGATATTGAACGTTTTTCATTTTAAATAATAAAAATGCACTCTAAAAACAGTGTTATATATAATATAGGACAGGGAAAAATCCTATAAAATATTTTTTATTCAATGACAAGTCAATAGTACAATAATAGGAAAATACTTTAGGAAGTGACAGAAGCAGCCAATGGGAATCTGTGTGAAGAAAACTGGTATCAGTAGGCTGTTCCAGTTCAATCTTATACTTGTATTCATGTTTGCAAATCTGCATCAAAAACAGCTTTACCTTTTGCTAACTCATCTGTCAGACATTTAGGTTTCAACCTATGAAACAAATAGCGCGAACACAGCTGCGACGCCAGTGCACTAGATCAACAGCGCTCCCATGTGTGACTAAAGATGTGTTCCTATTTGTACTGTAGTAATTTGATAGGAAAACACTGTAATACAACCTTTAACTTTATTCTGGAAGTTTCCACTCAGGATGTTTTCTGAACACAAAATGACCATTGACAGATTTATCCAGTTTTAACCGGTTTGGCACAGACTACCCAACATTGGGTCACATTGACCCAGCGCTGAATAGGTATGCGAGGGAGTTCATCATTTGTATTGACATTAAAAATTACCCAACCGCTGACTTATTAAAAATAACTCAAGAAAATGTTCGTTTCATCAGACATAATCAACAATGAATGAACATTGTTCCATTGAACCCCAGTTTCCCCATAACCATCATAAAGTTTCATACCAGTATTTAAGATAACCACTAATATTTGTCTTATTTGTCAACAGTTTATGAGTCTCTCTTCATCATCAGGTGGGCGTGAATATGATGACTCTACTGTGGAAATATATGTCTAAGCTTCAGTTTCCTGTGTAGTACAGGTTTTATAGCTCTATTGCGGGCCTTTGGAGTGGTATATTTAGGGACACTGGAAAAGCTTGCAAGAATCTCTCAACCAAATATCAGTCTGCGTCTGATGGTGCTGGAATTTCACAGTTCAAACTTTAAAGTGCTGACTCACCAACTTTTTCTTCAAGTTTTTGAAGTGAGATATACTCTCGTATCCTTATATGGGAAGAAACTTCCTTTGGCCAATAGGCATTTTATATTCTTCACATACCCAACCAAGTTGATTATCTTGGTTAGTGCAACTGAACTTGCTCGCTATGGCGCATGAATTCAATAAAACAATGTGACTGAATCCAGCACCCATACTTAGGTTATATATGGTCAGAAATGGGAAATTATATTGTTTTAAACCCATGAACCCTGTCACAGGCAGTGTGATAAGACTGGCTATGTTAGAGAAAACTCTACAACGGCCAACATTTCAGACATTTAACAGAGTAGAAGTTACGTAATAATTGCTTGGATACACTTTGAATATTTTCTTCAGACTTCTACAAATTGCCATAGGAAACATTTCCCACAGGTACTTTCTACAGCCACATCTATAATGTCCTAAGAAGGGACCTGCAATGCCCTGGTACACCTCATTACATGCAACATATACAAAACCTGCAATTTATTCACATGTGTGAACTATAAACCATGTGTGTAAAATAAAAACTTAATTACCTGGAAAACCCTGGAGGGGTCAAACGAAAACATATTGTGTCTGGTCACACAAACTGTGCTTGTTGATTCTCATACTAGCACATTGTTGCTCTGTGTAGCTACTTTACGAATCTAACAACCTTAGAGGTCTCACGAGTGACCGCTCAGGGTTATTTCTAAATATATTCCATAAGTCAGTGAATTGCAGGTATTGTCTGGGCTTAAGGGTGAAAAGTTGACCCTTATAACGTGCTTAGTTTATAACTGTTGTAGTTTAGTGAAGTTTGATGGGGTGGAGGGTGGAGGAGTTCATTAGGGACAGGATTTCACACACCCCTGGAGACTAGTTAACAGTTATGAACAGGTAAAGTGGTGACATCATCTAAATTGCAATATCAATATATGTGTTGTACTGCAGGTTTAAATGCTCTTGAATGTGTACTGTCATTTGGAGTTGGATAACTATTATTTTTTATTATTTTATAAATTGTATCACAGTTTATTCTATAGAATGAATTATTCTTGCAGTTAAATTATTTAATTTTTTTTATTTTACAATGTAATTTATTTATGTGATGGTAAAGCTGAATTTCCAGCATCATTAAACTTGTCTTCAGTGTCACATGATCCTTCAGAAATCGATTTGCTGCTCAAAAAACTTTTGCGTATTATTATCAATGTTGAAAACAGTTGTACTTCTTAATATTTTTGTGAAAAGCTTTAAAAGATGTCATTCAGACCATCATGACACAGTATTCTATTGTTGACAGTAGGAGCCCTGATCGCAAATCGGCATGTTTGCTCTCTAAAACGAAAACGAGAAACACATATTCATCGGAGTGAATTTTGCAGACCAACATGTGGAAGGGATGGAAAACAGTAGCGTTTTCTTTGAGGTGACAAATTTCAGGCCTGTCAAGGACTGCTGATGCTTCAGTTTTTTTTTGGGATGAGGCTCATGAGAAACATTTTGTTCACAAATGACTGAAAAATGGCTTAGAACTTCTACATCTGTTTTAATTGTGTAGCATGATACATGTAGTTCATTTTAATAATGTAATTTACTAAATCATAAAATCAGGGATCTTTGGGCCTCTAGTTGTCCCTGATGTAATTGCAGAGGGGCCATACATTTTATGAATATGTCATGTAAGTAATTACCTAAAAGAAATTGCTTACATTAATGAGAATATTCTGTTCTAGATGTTCCCTGAGGATCGTTTGAAATATTATGAGGGTCCAGTACTGTTTTTGAGAAACGCTGGCATAAAGGACACCGTGTAAGAGGTGAAGTGCACTAATAGCCTCTAAACTGGTCATAAAATTAAGAGATATACAGTTTTAAATCATGTCACGATAACGCAAGACCTCGACCAACCACCAAACCTATTTGTGTGATCTCTTTATGACTAATTCTTGTTCTTTGGTCAAGTGCCAATGCAGGCTTATATTCGCATTTAGCTCCTGGCTAACGGAAACAGAAGATTCATAGTGCAAAAATATACTTGATGTCTGCTTCATGTCTTAATTTGGCTGCCCTGAAAATATCCTGAACATTTTTGAAACGTTTAGAAACCTTATAATGGTTGATTAATAGTCATCAGTGTTCTGACATCTCAAGCTAAAAAAAAAAAGATTAATTTTTAAATGATTCATTATTATGTGTGTGTTGATTGGAAACACCCCTTATTTACTATGGTGAACTGATTGACATGTGATCAATTGTGATCGTACATGCTGTAGTGAGTCACACACACCTGATTGTCCTCTTTGACCCCAGCACAGATCTTGAACCCAAACTCTCATCACTCACCCCAATTTGATGCAGGGCCTGGATTTGAACAAGCTCGCATTGACTCGCTTCCCATTTCGCCTGCTCAACAGGGTATTGACACAGCTTTTCGGCGTCCGTTAAGGGGGGAAAAGCAGTCTTTTTACTGGGTTTCGTTTAAATGAATGGAGGTATTATGGAGATGTCACAGCAACGGACCCCTACTGATGTATATGAGCTTTCAGTGGCCAACTGACGGGTTACAGAGAGGTTATTTTTTAAACGAATGTATTAATATATATTAATTAAAGTGACATTTATGCACGAAGTCAGAATATTTAAGATTAAAATTATTTCCTAAGCTAATTGCTTGGGATTTACACAAATAATTTAATTGATTGATTTTATTATTATTATTATTATAATTATTTGTTTCATATTTATTTAATTTCTTATTTGATTTAATTATTAGAAATAATATATAGACAGTAAAAATGGCTAATGGGCATTTATATTTACAGTAGCATACTACAGTAATTTGCAAACTTTGATTCTTACATTGCAAAGCCATTAATATAATAATTATTGATGTACAGAGTCATATAGGCCTACTTCTACATTACATTTTCATTTTACATAATAAAGTATGAAGTTTAAATATTGTATTTTTTTAAAGTAAATGTATTACCTAAGCTAGCTGTTTAGTTCAGTTAAATAATGAATTTATTATTTTTGTTGTTGTTGTTGTTGTTTTTACAATTTTATAATAATTTAAAGGGGTCATATAATGGTACATGCACTTTTACAAGTTGATTGTACTGAAATGTGTGTTGGCAGTGCCTGTACACAACCATCATAAAATGATAAAAATCTATCCAGTGTTTTTTTTTTAATCTTCTTATATGTTTTCTCCTGTCTCAAATCAAGCTGTTCGATTTTGTGACGTCACAAAATCGACGCCCCTCCCACGATGGTTGATTGACAGCAGCGTTTCAACACAGACCCGCCCTCGCGCCCTCGTGAGCGAGCTGTCAATCATAGCACGCGCCGACCGGCGCGTTCATTGTTGATAGCTGGAGTGCTGAGTAGAATGGCGTCTAAGAGATTGTGGTGTTCCGTTCTTGGGTGTAATAATAAGGAACACAGCAGTCATGTTCCTAATTCCGTACAGCTGAAGACGCAGAGGCTGAGTTTGTTTTCGAAGGGAATATTCCCCACGATCAACGTCAATGCTTTCATGTTTGCGCGAATCATTTCACACACCAGACTGCTTTACAAACGAGGGTCAGTAAAAAGCTGGTTTTGCTAAGAAGCTGCTCCTGAAAAAAGTATCGGTACCAACTATTCGTGTTCTTGCTGCACCTCCAGAAGAACTGAAGTGAGTGTAACGTTTTACCTTGACCTTGACCTTTATATTAATCTTTATATTAATCTTTGCAAATCG
Organism: Abramis brama; assembly: GCF_963993115.1. NCBI lineage: Eukaryota > Metazoa > Chordata > Actinopteri > Cypriniformes > Leuciscidae > Abramis > Abramis brama. The sequence goes on along the minus strand of NC_139982.1, from coordinate 21,553,728 downwards.
CTTGCTGCACGCTTCACGATGAATGCGGCTATTTTTACACTCGGGTACATTACGGCATGTTTTCTATGACGTTATCAATATAATTCATAATCCCACGTTTATAATGAACAACGCGTTATGGTTATTGTGTTATTGTGTTAAAAACGGTGTACGTGCAGAACAGAGGGGCGGGGTGAGCAAAGCTCATTATCATTTAAAGACACATGCACTAACAGAGCTGTTTTTGACCAGGTAAAATGAATGTTTTCTTACAATACTAATGAGAATTTTTAATTAAAGTATATTACAAACTTTTAATTTAGACCCTAAAGAATCATATTAGCTTGTACAAAAATGACATTATATGACCCCTTTAATTGTATTGTTATGAATAATATGTAGATAACTTTGGCTTTTGGAAATGTATACTAACAGCATGTAATGTAATCTGATGTTTACACAATTAATTAATTAATTATTTTTAATAATTTGTTTTTTATAGTATTACTTTTTTAAATGTTTTTATAATTATTCGATTTTTTATAATCATTTAGTTTCATTCTTTAAAACAAACAAACACTAATTGGACCCTCTTTCCCCCCCCTCTATTTTAGACTCAATTATCCTATATATTTTTTGGAACAATATCTAATGTGAAAAGCACTATAAATAGGCCTACTCGTCCGTGTTTCAATGACCATTTCATTTCATATTTTTCCATCAGAGACACGTATACGGCATCAGAACATTGTCTGGACTCTGAGGAGACTTAAGTTCACCAGTGGAGCCAGAGCTCTCTCTTAGTCTGGGAATCATGATCTCAAGCAGTAGGGCTGTGTGTGTGTGGGTGTGTGTGTGTGTGTGTGTGTGTGTGTGTGTGTCTGTCTGTGTGTCTGTGTGTCTCTGTGTGTGTGTGTGTGTGTCTGTGTGATTTTTGTAGAGGTTTTTCCTATTAATTTGAATGAACATTGATACTCTGTAATACTTCAGAACATAAAAAGACTCTCATGTCCCAGCATACAGTAGCTGAACATGTTAAATTAAATTAAAATAAGACATTAAGACATATGTCTTTAAGCTAAATTCAAACTGCTTTGGTTTTTGTAACAGATATTTAAAAATTGCCATTCAAAATACGACCTGGGAATAGAATGAAACCTAATACTTTTTGTGGTAACACTTTATTTTAAGGTGTACATGTACATGTACTTACTATAGTAATAACAGTAAAGTATGCATAATTACTTGTAACTAACCCTAAACCTAACCCTGACCGTAACTCTACATGTAGTTAATTAATATTATTCAGTACTTATTTGAGTAAGTACAATGTAACTACATCACCTTAAAATATAGTGGAACCCTTTTTGTTTAAGGTCAATTCACCATTGGTTCCCTCAGCTATTTCTAATGGGTTTTATGACTACAAACTGAACAGCTATATGTTTGCTATAGCTAATTTAATGTTTTTGCATATGATAACATGGTAGGATCATGATACTTGTAAGCATATATATATATATATATATATATATATATATATATATATATATATATATATATATATATATATATATATAGCCTACATAGATCCTCATAAGGGTCCGTTTCAATGGGCCGCTATATGTAACTCGTCCGCCATATTGGAGCGGTCAGTGAACATTCGAGAGCAAGTTGACTGAGGGTCTGCAACCGTATCTATATCTGCAATAGACTTCAGCAGATGATTTTAATAATAAGGAATTACAACCATATACCATATATATATATATATGGTTGTAAGTAACATATTGTACCATGGTGACTAATAGCCCTGTTTTATTGTAGTAAGCATTTGTAGAAATGGTAAGTTTAAGGGTGAGACTTGAGTCAGTGTGATTTAAAACATAAAAAGGCCTCTAAATTATCAACATGATCAAAACTTTGCTGAAAAACCACAAACTACTACATGTCTGATTAGTAGGTCATACTTTTTTGGTATTATTTCTTATGTCAGGCCTTACAAGGTTAAAGGATAGAGGTTAAACAAAGGCTGTTGTTTCGCCCGTCCTGTAGGAGGCAGTCATCCGTGTGAAGTGTCCGTGTCCCGGAGCACGAAAGACGGCGCTTTTCTGTCAAATGTTTTCTGAAGGTAAATTCACGCTGCGAAGCTAGTTTCACATTGACAGCAGACGAGGAAGTCAAACACTGTCCGCGACCGAGTTCCTTTTACAAGCAAGTGAGTATCCTTCAGTATAGACCATTACATGCTGCAGTCGTTTATGTTTATTGTTACTAAAGTTTATGTTTGTAGACATATTCTGCTGCTTGAGTTTACATGAAGTCGGTTGAGTGATGGAGCGCTGCAACACTTGTTTGACTTTTCATTCGATGCGATGAGAGGAGGATGTTGTGTTCATAATTCTGTTTTGTCACTAATTTTGTGTGCATAACTCACTTTTGTCTTAAATCTTGTCTTTTTACTCGTCATTATGTTTTATTGCACAGAAAGAGCTGTCAGTTATGAGGTGTAGTGTGCTGCGACTTCTTTTCCTCATTGGTCCATCACAGCATGGCATTCGGGCTCCGTGTTCCCTGGCCTCTTGTGACTACTTTTAACTGGCAGTGTTAGAATGCAGCCATCAGTGTGACAGCTGCAGATCTCAGTCTCCACACTATGTTGATCATGCTGTGCTTTTGCATGGCATGCTTATTTATTGTGGTTGTTTAATTTGTGAGATTAGTACTGTGTATGTGCCAGTTGCATGCTTGGGAGACTGAAAAGTGTTCTGAAAATGGTAAGCAGTTAATGGCCAAAGAAACACTTAAATGGATAGTTCATCCAAAAATGAGAATTGCTTCCTGTCTTCTGTGGGATATAGGATATTGTCAAAGTTGCTCTTTTTTCGTATCGTGATTCAGAGAAGAAAGTTATATGGGTTTGGAATGACAGGAGGGTGAGTAAACGATGAAAAAAATGTTCATTTTTGGATGGAATGAATGGGCTGTTGTGATTTGCCACATGTTCTTAGTTTGATCCTACCCCCAGCATGTTTAATTTTTGTTCTTTCTTTTTTTCTAGTAGCGTTATAGGATAGCAAGGATTCTTAGTACCATATAGACTGGTAATGGTTAACTTGCTAGTTAATTATATACCATTTTGGACCAGTTGGGCAATTTAGCACTCTTCATTTCTGCAACACCAAGCAAATTAGCTTGTTTCTCAATTTTTACTACATTATTAATAAGTTGCGCAATTATTAATAATTCCAGTAAAGCATTCACTTTAATACATGCACATTGTTGCACTTCATTTGCATCAAGAACAAATGCAAACATTCATAACTTTAAGTAAATAGATAAATTGGATTTTTCAAAATGTAAAAAAAAAAAAATGCTGTTTGGGGTCTGCTAAAGTCTTTAACATTTGTTATATTTGTCAACCAAAATGCAAACCAAAATATTCATAACTTTAAATAATTTTTTTTGTTCCTCCAAGAAAATGACTTGGTTATATTTAGATGAATAAATCATATAGTCACGTTCAGTCATTGGTATACAATTGCAAGGGTTTTGCAGTGCTGCTTTTATCTTCTATATCTTAATGATAAATAATTTATGACAGAAATAACCATTATAACCATAATAAATAAAAGCAATTTACAGGATATGATCTCAAAGGTCATTGGCTCTCTCTGCAAGTGTCTACTGGACTGCTAGATTCATCATCATAGGATCACATTGGCATCTTAAAATGTTCTGGCCTCTGATTTGTTTCCTATGACGTAAAACGGAAATTGGCACTGAGTCAGAAATTGTCTTTTTATTGGGAGATGAGGGTCTGTGGCTCTTACCATTGGAAAAAGCATAACGGCTAATTTGGATGACGTGAGGCACCTCAGCTTATCATATAATGGCATTGACGTAAGTGGCTAGCGTTCAGAGTTTTGTGTTCGTCTTGTAAATAAATGTTCTATATTTGGTGTTGTTTCGCTAGTAAGCTATAGAAAGAGTACATTTATTTATTAAAGTCTTTATATATTGTTTAACTTTATTAATTAAAAAACGTTATCATTATTAGGCTTACACAGCAGTCATACATCATTATAATTCAAGTCTAATTTATTTCTTGAAATCTGGAAACCATAGAGAGAACATGTCATTATTTTATTTATTTTTCCATTCAATTGAAATGGAATACAATATTTATTAATAAATTATTAATTTTCTCTTTTTTTTTATTAAAATGCATTATATCAGCATCATAGTGCATGGCAGTCATAATTTTATAATTGGTAAAACCCCAAAATACAAAGAAAGAAAATACTGATATTGTTTATTTTCTTTAGACAATATAATGCAATATCACTCAATATTACATAATGCCTATTATTAAATACTACTACACATTTGCTGGTGGTAATGCTGTAAATGAGTTCTACCTGTCGCTTCATTCCCTACTTGCCTTCTCTCATAAAATAACATTTTTATCAAGGTAAAATCGACGGATTAGTTCCCAATGAAAGGATTGTTTAGTGTAAAACATGTTGAAGATTAGCGAACAGGCTGTCGATTCATTAGCCTAAATGATAAGCTATTTCCTCACCAAGGAAAATCCGGAGCGTTAACTTTAGCTGTTATGCTTTTTTGGCTGAAGGTTGCAGGCTTGCCTTCCAGTGGCTTTGACTGAGTTACTCTGATTTGGAAACAACAGATGCCTTAAAGAGACAGTTCACCCCAAAATTTTGTTCCAAACCTGTTTGTCTTTTTCTTCTGTGATCATTTTGGTCACAATCATAATATGAAATTTACATACTGTTTCATCTCTAGTTTGGCCCCTGTCACCAAAATTTCAGACCAGCCCGACACAGCAACATCAACTCAACCAATGACACGTGTTTGGGGCGGAGCTATCTGATTGTCTGACCAATAGCAGATAGGGGTGTGTTTAGAAGCATTTTTTGCAATTCCAGAAATGCCTTAAAAGACCGTAGAGATGTAAACATAATGAAACCTGTACACTTAGGGATGAAAAATGAATAAACATAGTAGACATTTATATAGTATGTGGTATTCAACATGAACTTAAACACTTACTTACTTTGACATGTTTGCATAACACGAAATCTAGATTGCACAACAGAAGTGTTGCATTATCCAAGGGTGTTTTTGCAAGCATTTATTATTATCTCGTTTTGGTTTCTGATCAACGTTGTGTCCGTTAAGGTGTTCACATTTTTTTCAAAAGGCTTAGGCCTATATCTTCATATTATCTTGTAAGGATAGTGGACTCTTGTTCCTTTGTTGCTTTAGCTGTAAGTGATAGTAACATCTATTTATGAGTTTATTTATCTCTGTGTGTGTTTTGCTTGACCCTGGGGCGCTGTAGACGGCTTCCTCTCAACTTAATGTTCCCTGTCAACACGTCCACAGCGCGATGAGTTATCTTTGGAAGTCGCAGGCCTCAACATTTGATCCAAGTCTCACCCCTCCCCCAGATTCACCTCTGCCAGGGGCCTGTGGCTATTATTGGGCCCTAAGTCACATGCAAAGTGTTTGGTATTTGAAGTTTGTAGTATTCTTAAAAAGCGCAAAATATGTCAGAGGAACACTATAAATTCATATCTGGATGGCTTGATGGGAGACATTGTGTAAAACTAGCCCAGGGATAGTTTGGATTGAACTACAGCGCACTGTTTGTTTAGAAGGATAGGTAGCATGGCGTGTATCAGCATGGTATGGAAATATGATATGAAACAGCATATGTATCCAACAGTGCATTCTTTTCCTTGCAGTCAGCATACTGGGAAGCGTGGCATCACTTTGGAAATTGTAGGCTAAGTGTAACTGTAAGACTTGTTTAGTTTAACTACTTAAGAATTTGTATTAGCATTATTAGTGGCACTTGCTAAGCCAAACATTACTTTTATTATTCCATATGCACTAGGGACAAGAATGATATACTAGCAAAACCTTAAAAATCACCCACAACACTCTAGCAAACACATAGCAATTGTTGACTTCCTAGAATTCTGGTGGCGAGTTTTCACTCGCATTTTGTCCTAAAAATTTAAACATCTATGGCCGGTTTCACAGACAAGGCTTAAGCTAGTTCCAGTCTAAAATGCATGTTTAAACAGTCTTAACTGAAAGCAACTTGTTTTGTCTCAAGATGCACACCAGTAATGTTTGTTTTTTTTCCTTTGGGATGTTTATAAAATCTACTTAAATGTCTCAAGGCCTTATCCTGGCTTAATCTAAGCCTTGTCTGTGAAACCAGGTCATTGTTTTACTCACTCTTTCAATGTCATTTTAGATTAAACATCTGCAAAATTAATACATATTCAAAAAAATGGGGTAAAAGTTACTTATGTTAACATTAGCATTATATTAATTTCTGCATATACCCGTTGTATGAATTTAATGTTGTATAATTTAACATTTGTTGTATATTGTAAATGAATAGAATAGAAAGTAGAATAGAAAGTTCAATAGAACAGCATTTATTTGAAATCGGTCTTTTGTAACTTTTAACTTTAAGTATTAAAATTATTTATTTCAAAAACAATCTTACTGACTCAAAATTTTTGAACAGTTGTGCATAAATATATGAACTTATATTGTGTGTTGGATCTTACTTTATTGCAGGTAGGAGCAGGAAGAGATTTTGTGAGATAAATTATTAAATTCGCATAAATTCAAAATATTCCTGGTTTTGGAAGGATGACACCAAATCTGTAAGGATTAAACACATCATCATTGAAGACACTTCTGGAGCCTCATCCAACTGAAGTACACACCTCATCTAATGTTTCCACCACTGAGCTTCAGCACAAGATGGTGTGCTGGGAATGTGACTGTTTGACAGAGACTCGACAGAAATGTCAAAGTCAAGCGGACAGGGGATGTCCAACATCGGACTCCCCCAGTTCCTGATTGGAAGTGAGGGTGGTGAAAGCAGAGAACTGGATGACAAAGACATGAGGAACATCTCAGGGCCTTACGGGGAGGATGAGGAGGAGGATCAGGTACCGGAATTGCCCAGGGATCAATGATATTCCTATTCATGGCATGGGATCTTTTCATGAATATAAGCATTGTTGAATTGTGATGATCATGTGATGTCTTCTTTTATTAGGCAGAGCGTCAGATCGTGGTGGGGATCTGCTCCATGATGAAGAAATCAAATTCCAAACCAATGACTGAGATTATGGAGAGGCTCTGTAAATTTGAGTACATCACCGTGGTCATTTTTTCAGAGGAGGTTATACTTAATGAACCGGTGGAGAAGTGGCCGTTGTGTGACTGCCTCATTTCCTTCCATTCCAAAGGTATCTGACATCACACTCAGTTTCACTTGCACTTTTACTCTCTTGAAGTCTTGATGTGCCATATTGTCTTGTATTATTAATGCTGCCTTCAAAACATGTCACAATGATTGGTGTTTATTACATTAGTACATCATAAAGTCACTTTTACCAATTGAAGCCCTGGCTTTTAAAATTGGTTTGTGTGTCAAATGAGGGAAGTGAAATTATGGCGCAACTGTTAACTGTATAATTTAGTTTGAAAAGTTTGGGGTCAGTAAGATTTATTTTTTTTTTTTTAAAGAAATTAATACTTTTATTCTTCAAGGATGCATTACATTGACACAAAGTAAACACATTTTTAATGAATAAAAAAGAGTTCTGTTTCAAATAAATGCTGTTGTTCAAACTTTGTTCTGAAACAATCCTGAAAAAAATGCCTAACGTTTTCCACAAAGTTTTTAACATTTATAATAATAAACATTTCTTAAGCAACAAATCAACATATTAGAATGATATCTGAAGGATCATGTGATGTTGAAAATTCAGCTTTGCCATCACAGGAGTAAAATATATTCAAATAGAAAACCGTTATTATGTTGGTGTGAGAATACTGATATTCTAGAAAGAATAAAATTCTGTTGCTTCTAACCTGAGTGATAATCTTATGTGGAAATATAGCCGAAATTACAGCAACTGTTATTTTGTCAGACAGCGTCTCGATTATAAATTAGGATTTTACTGCAGAGCAGCAGCTTGGAAGTAATGGGCCATGTTTCAGTCACAAATTCATATTCGTCCTATTGTCTGACAACAGAAACTGATAAATAAATAGATGAAAAATTTTGTTTGGAATTTGGCTGTACAGACACTAGACAGAATGCAAATGCGACGTGTGATGACGTCATGGATATGCTTATTTGCGTATGACTTTATCTAGCGACATTTAGCGACTTTTTGAACAGGCTTTAGCTACTTTCCATTGAAAATAGTTGGCAACAGGAAACAAACCTGGAAAGAGACGTGGGGATAAAAACAAGAGGTCCGAATTATTAATGGGATATATCATAAATTAAATCGGGAGAGCAGACCACAAATGCGCAGTATATGTTGTGCTTTGGAATACAAAGGAAAAAAGAAAATAACCAGGAGGAAAAGAATGCTGTGACTGAAAAGAGCTCTTGCCATAGATAGTCTTGTTATACCATGCAACATTAAAATACCAATTTTTTTTTCTCATCTTGAAGGATTTCCCCTTGACAAAGCAGTGGGTTATGCCAAACTAAGAAACCCCCTCCTTATCAATGACCTCAACATGCAGTATTTCATTCAAGACAGGTGTGGTAAATCTTCCTCTGAAATAATCTTGACAAGCAAACCCCATTTGGAGAGTTGACTGAGACATAACTATCTGCTCATGGCTTTAGGAGGGAAGTTTACAGGATTCTACAGGAAGAAGGCATTGACCTTCCACGCTATGCAGTGTTGAACAGGGACCCCGACAGGCCAGAGGGTAAAGGTTATTTACCTTTGTCATCATTTTATATACATACATCACCATAATATATTCACTGTCATGTTGTTCCAAACCCATATGCTGTCATTTTGACTTTGCAACATCAGAGTGTAACCTGGTGGAGAGCGAGGACCATGTGGAAGTGAACGGGGAAGTGTTTCATAAACCTTTTGTGGAGAAGCCCGTCTCCGCCGAGGACCACAATGTCTACATCTATTACCCAACCTCGGCCGGTGGGGGCAGCCAGCGTCTCTTTAGAAAGGTACACAACTGCTAACTTTTAATAACTTTAGATTTGTTTGGTCTGGAGCTCATACCGTCTTCTGTAGATTGGCAGTCGGAGCAGTGTTTATTCTCCTGAAAGTACCGTTCGTAAGACTGGATCTTACATCTACGAGGAGTTCATGCCAACAGATGGCACAGATGTTAAGGTACCTAAGTTTCTCATGTCTAAACATTATGTGGTGGCTGGATAGTTTGTTTATTCCTGATGGATGTTGTAGGTTTACACAGTAGGGCCTGATTACGCTCACGCCGAGGCCCGTAAGTCTCCTGCTCTGGATGGGAAAGTAGAGAGAGACAGTGAGGGGAAGGAGATCCGCTATCCTGTGATGCTAACCGCAATGGAGAAGCTCGTGGCCAGAAAAGTGTGTCTTGCATTTAAGGTAAGCCTCGCAAAAGAAAAACACAGTGTTTTGTCAGTAGCTAAAGGTTAAGAATGATAATGAATGAGTTTTTTGTTTCATAACGTCTTTCCAACCCAGCAAACAGTGTGTGGTTTTGACCTCCTCCGAGCAAATGGCCACTCTTTTGTTTGTGACGTTAATGGCTTCAGCTTTGTAAAGAACTCCATGAAGTACTATGATGATTGTGCCAAAGTTCTGGGGTAGGTGAAGCCCTGTTGCTGCCTTCTTGTCTGTGGTAACTCGACAACTATGTAACCGCATAATATCAAACAATTTCACCTTTTCTTTGAAAGTCATCACATAATCATCAAACAAACATTTCTTTTTCTGAACTAAGCTTTGAATTTAAAATGCATCTCTGCTGAAAAAACATCTTAAACCAGTCTAAACTTGTTTGCTGGTCTCCCAGCATGGTAAGGCTGGTCTGTTGACTGGATTTGGGGGGGGGGAGGGGAGCTCAGCTCATATCTAAACCAGCTAAATACTTGGCAGGCTGGAAGTTAAGGCCAGCTTTATACTTTATGTATATAGCGCTTTATACAATACTGATTGTTTCAAAGCAGCTTCACGGTAACAAGAAAATAACAGTATTAATGTTGAAAAGTTCTTCAGTTATGAAACAAACACGTTTCAGCTGTTTAAGGGATAGTTCACCCAAATATGAAAATTCTGTCATAATTTACTCACCCTCAAGTTGTTCCGTATGAATGTCTTTATTCTGCTGAACACAAATGAAGATATTTGGAAGAATGTGGGTAACCAAGCAGATCTCGGGCCCCATTGACTTCCATAGTATTTTATTTTCCTACTGTGATAGTCAATGGGGCCCGAGATCTGTTTGGTTACCCACATTCTTCAAAACATCTGTTATGTTCAGCAGAACAAAGAAATGCATGTAGGTTTGGAACGACTTGAGGGGTGAGTAAATGATGACAGAATTTTCATTTTTTGGTGAACTATCCCTTTAAGCAGCTCTAAAGAAGACAGTAGTGTCATTATTCAGCTCAATTTTGTTTATTTATTCTAAATTGTTAACTAAATTCAGTCTAGTTTAATAATAGTGCAATGAGGTTAATTCAGCTATAAGCAGCTCTAAAGAAAGGAATAGTGTCGTTGTTCAGCTGAGAGTACTCATTCCTATCTTATAAGATCATTTCTGGTTATTTTTAGCTCATATTTGATGCCTTTCCCTCAGGAACATGGTGATGCGAGAGCTGGCTCCTCAGTTTCACATTCCCTGGTCCATCCCCATGGAAGCAGAGGACATCCCTATTGTCCCGACTACCTCAGGAACCATGTGGGTTGCCACTCTTGTCCTAAGGATATATTTCTCTTTCCCGTTTGTGGAGTCTGGATTATTAAAACCAATTAGGTAGAATTATACGCTTACTATGAGTGCCATTGCTTTTAAAATGGGATATGTCTTCTTGTCTGAAGGATGGAGCTTCGTTGTGTTATTGCTGTAATTCGTCATGGTGACCGTACGCCCAAACAGAAGATGAAGATGGAGGTCAGGAACGCCTTGTAAGTGACAGATTCTAATAGGCTGCTTTCACACCACAACTAAATACAGTTTTCACTCTTGTTCTGAGTGCTTAAAGGCCTCACACCAAGAACTATAATTATAACGATAACTATATTAGCATCCACACCAATGCACAGTAACGTTCTGTTTATTATAATATTTATTACATTCTCTTTTGTGGTCTGCCACTTTAAATACTCAAGCTCTTTAAAGCATGATGGATTCTGATTGGCTCAATGTTGTTGTGAATGGGCCAAAGATATAGCTATGATTGAAGAATTTTATTTTCTGGTTATGACCGATCCCATTTCTCTTAGGTTTTTTGAATTGTTCGAAAAATACGGTGGCTATAAGTCCGGAAAACTCAAGCTGAAGAAACCAAAACAGCTCCAGGTGGGTCTGTTTAGATCTACACATTTAATTTATTTCTATGACAAGTGCAAGCAATTTTACACAATGTTTGTTTCAGAACAGGCTTGCCTGCAGCCTTATGATTTATTTTCTTTAAGGCCTGAAGTTTGCACCACTGAGTCAAACAGGATTGAGCTGGCTTTTTTTAAGAGAGATGTAGTGTTGTTATGTCTGGAATGCTGCAGCCATGAGACTCATTGGGCTGTCATGCACATGTCCATCTGCTGTTGGGTTTTGTGTGAAAATTTACCATGTGGTCAATTGATTTAGGTCTAGGCCTATTTGATCCTATCATAACAATCCATTAAGAAACTGTAATACATCCAGAACTCAGCCGTCTGGGTAGTAACAACTGTTTGCCAAAATATTTCCGCTGTACTTTATCAATTACTCTGACTTCCCATACAGGCACGTAATGATTTTAAAATTTGGTTTTAACATTTTTCAGCTGTGATGTTTTACAGGAAGTGCTGGATATTGCTCGTCAGCTGTTGGCAGAACTAGTCCTACATAATGATTGTGAAATCGAGGAGAAGAAATCCAAACTAGAACAGCTGAAGACGGTTCTGGAGATGTGAGTAAACTGTTCAAAAGTATAATACTGATTTACCCAACTCTCCGTTTCCAACTTTGGTGGTGGAAAGCTACTGCACACACAACATCATCTCCTCTCGATCCATTTCTAAAACATGTTGGATTCCTTCTGTCTTCTATGTACTCCTCTGAAGATTCCCACTTCTCTTGCACAAGGTCTGGCCAAAAATGTAATAATTCCCAAACAAATATTGTATTCTTGATTAGCTTCACTATAGAAATTAGTCATCAGTACAGTACATTTACATCAGTTTCCATGCAGAATCTGCACAAATGTTTGCATATTTTATACACGATAAAACCGTGTATAAAATATGCAAACATTTGTGCAGATTCTGCATGGAAACTGATGTAAATGTACTGTACTGATGACTAATTTCTATAGTGAAGCTAATCAAGAATACAATATTTGTTTAGCTAAAATAGTAAAGAATGAAAGGAAGAATTGTTTACTTTTGAATTAAAAAATGTTTTATATAAAGTAGGGGCTGCTAACAAGTGAAGAAGTTTAAATGAATTTGCTTTGCAGAGATCTTTTGAGTAGAAAAAACGTGCAAACCTGGTCAGACTTAATTTCGTTGTTAAACTTGCATTGCTATTATGTCTTTTAGTCTTGAGCTTCGTGGATTCTTATGTCAGGAAAATAATTTGATATTTCATGAACAGCTGACTGTATGTAACTGACTGTAGTGTGACCTTGACTCATTTGCTTCCTTAGTTGTCCTCATATGGATGAGTTTCTTAACTTCATTCCTTTTCTCTCTCTTCTCCTCTCTCTGTGTCCCTCTTTGTGTCCTGGCCGGTCTCTCCATAGGGAATCCAGTCTGAATGATAATCAGTGCGCACCCTCATATCCCCTGTCTCTTTAGAATCAGGCAAAGTGGATCCTAACCCTCATTAACCTGAGATCTTGTCCAAATTACTGACACTTTAATGAGGGCTCCAAAAATTGACAGTACCTTGGAGATGAATCCCTTTTGCAATTCTGTGTGGCATCTGCATGCCATTTTGAAAGTGTTTCTAATCCCTGACGATCCCTCACTTCCTCCGTCCTCCTCTCACTGAACTCAAATGAGGGACCTAATCAACACATTATCGGTTGTTCAGGGTCGTAGATTAACTAGGAAACAGGTGCTTGGGGAAGTGCTTTGCTTTGGTATGATTAAATGTAATGCAGTGGAGCAAATGGTGGCAAATTCACTCCAGAGTTGGTTTCTGGCCAAATGAGATTAAAAAGAACACCTTTAGTCCAGGTTTAGACCAAGTTGTATCATATGTAACCCTGGATCACAAAACCAGTCACAAGGGTCAATTTTCTGAAATTGAGATGTATACATCATCTGAGAGTTGAATAAATAAGCTTTCCATTGATGTATGGTTTGTTAGGATAGGATGGCCGAGAGACAACTATTTGAAAATCTTGAATCTGAGGTTGCAAAAAAATCGAAACATTGAGAATATCGCCCATATCCAGACAACTGTATGGGCACATTTGATCATTTCAATGTATTCTTTCTGGATAAAAGTATTAATTTCTTTTAATATAATTTCTTTCTTATGGACCCCAAACTTTTGAACAGTAGTATATGGATGCATATGAATGATTTATATAAAAATCTATTTTAAGAAATATATATAATTAAATTGTAGACTAGAGACCAACCATCCAGAATTCTCCACTCTCTGCTGTATTGTGTAACTTAAAAAACGTGGCACTGTTGCAGAAGCCACGTTTTATTCCTCCCAAAGCCTGTCATTCCTGTAGAGACAGCCCTGGTATGACACAGATTAACCCCTGCCAGCTTGGGAAGGTCACTCAGATACATGTTTCCAGAAACATGGGGGCACAGAGCACCTGCTAGCAGTTTGAGCCCAGTGCTATGTCTGATGTGTGCTGTCTGTGTTGTTCAGTGGGAGAATGCTTATAAAGAGGGGCTGGTATGTTCATGTCCCCCTGCCCCATGTATTGTCTTTCAGGTATGGCCATTTCTCTGGCATCAACAGGAAGGTGCAGCTGACTTACCTGCCAAATGGACAGCCCAAAGCATCCAGTGAGGAGGAAGGTGAGTGTGTTTAATACATGTGTTTTAATATATGTTACCTTGCTGTTGTATAACGTTTGACCTCTGAACCTGTGGCAGACTCTCTGAAGGAGGGTCCATCTCTACTGCTGGTGTTGAAGTGGGGTGGTGAGCTGACCCCAGCAGGTAGAGTTCAGGCTGAGGAGCTGGGACGAGCCTTCCGCTGCATGTACCCTGGAGGACAAGGTATAACACTACGCCTGCATCAGCCAGAAAGCTTTACTAATAAACAGGATGCAAATAAAATAGATCCAAATACTTTTTTGAAAATGAAGTCACACTTAACAGTAAGAAAACCACTTGGTTTGATATATTTAATACAATGACATTCAGACATATTTTAGTGCGACTTAAGTGTCTATATACTTTTCTGTCAGAACCACTACTGTTAAATATTATTAACAAACAGTTTGGTTTGGCGGTATGGTTCTGTTCTGGGCAAGAACTTTCCGCCCATCCATGCAGCCTAGCATGGACAAGAGCAGGGAGCGCAGCGATAACCCCCTTAGGGTAAACAGAACAGAACCAACATGAATGTATTACAGAGATCATTAACATTCTTAAAGGAATAGTTCACTTTAAAATGAAAATTCTGTCATCATATACTCACCCTCATGTTGTTTCAAACCTGTATGAATTTCTTTCTTCTGCTGAACACAAAGGAAGATATTTAGAAGAATGTCAGTAACCAGTATATTTTTTTCCTACTATGGAAGTCAATGGGACCCAGAAACTGTCTGGTTACTGACATTCTTCTAAATATCTTCCTTTGTGTTCAGCAGAAGAAAGAAATTCATACAGGTTTGAAACAACATGAGGGTGAGTATATGATGACAGAATTTTCATTTTAAAGTGAACTATTCCTTTAATGACAATACATTTAAGTAGCAACATACAACAAGATAAATGACAGTCTGAGTAATATCAGAAAACCAGTTGGCTCCTGAGCAATGCGATAAAGCTCCTGATAATACTGAATGGTGCCTAATATATGGATGCTGTGATGGGTGTTGTATTCCTATAGACCTTATGTAGCCCCGCCCCTTTTCGGTGCGGCGCTCGTTGTCTTTTGTCTTCCGGTCTGTATTTTCACAGCGATCTTGCGTATTTATGAATGAACGGCTCGTTTTAAAATCTTCCCGGTCGACTGACATTTGTTAAGACATCTGCTTTAAACAATACAATCCTCATGATAACTTTCGTTAACTTTACATAAAGTAAATCCACTTCAAAAGCTAATTACTCCTGGACAGCAATGCCATAGAGATATACAGATCGACCGCAAAACCGGAAGTTCAAAGACAATATTCTAAAGATGGCGGCGCCCTCGTTTCTCTGGCGCATAAGGTCTATAGGTAGACATGGATCAGCTGAGAGTCAGCTGATGCAAGCTTGACTGAAGTGACCTGCCAGAACTAATGTGACGCTTGATCTTGAAATCTGTGATGTTACTAACCAAGAATTAAGATTTTAAGATTTTCTTGAATCCAGTCCAAGTTGTTTGCAGGAGCAGTTGTTTTGGGAGCTCTGTGCTCCCTTTGCAGGAGATCATGATAAATTAGATACCATGGCAAGATATTGTGTCAGACTTTGTGCCTGTTTTAAGGTAGTGGGGCAATGATGCAGTTTGGCAAAGCTTATATACAGGAAACCTGTTTTAACCTGTTTGTTCAGTGGGCTTGGCGAACAAAAGCATGTAAGGGAAGTACTCGAGGAGGACTGAATACTTTCTTTACCTCAAGTAACACCTTTAACTTTTAGTACAGCAACACAAAATACCTCTTAGCTGTGGATTCTTGCCTGTGAAGTTCAGTTACTTTCCTCGGACCTCAAATTCGAGTCCATATTTGCACACTGCACCTAATTGGATGGAACTCATTAAATGTGAGAGTTCACAGACTAACAAGGTCAAACCATTTTTTCTAATTTCACTGAGGCTGCGTTCAGACTGCAGGTAAATGTGGCCCAATTTCTTTTGCTCATATGTGACTCAGATCTGTTTTTGTCATGACAGTGTGAACAGCACAAACCACATGGAATCTGATCTTTTCAATTCCGGTTTTGGGCCACTTCCATACGTGGTCCTAAATCCGAGACAGGTCAGATGTTTTTCAATGCGACCTCAGTTTAAATAGGCATATCGGAATTCATTCAACTTTTTTTTTAATGTCACAATTCTGCGCTCATGGGAGTCACTTCAAAGATTTTACATACTCAAAGTTATCAATATTGTTTCGAAAGGTAGTCAGTGAAGGACAGTGATCTGTCAGAACTTATAAGCATTTACAGTGACCGCTCGATATACAAGCAAAATATGAGGGCTCGTATCATGTGTTTAAAAACTCTGCTCTCTTTTTTTCTCTTAGTTTTTTATATCGCCTGCGCATATATATATGCGCATATATCGCCTGCACTATAAATAAACTTACTTAATGTCCTCCGTGTATGGACTTTAATGTCCTCTTCTGTATGACATCATGCTGCATGTCATCTTTTTTATTCTTCTTTTGCGCATGCAGGTCAGTCCAGGACGATGATCTCTTCACACTGGAATCTAATATTGGACACATTTGAAACAACAATGTGAACAGCTACACCAAATAAATCGGATCTGAGCAATACATTGGAATTTAGCATTAGGCTTGCAGTGTGAACGTAGCCTGAGTCAGCAGTTTCTTGCACTACTGGTTAATATGCTGTTCTTTACCTTCAATTGATAACTAGACAGCTGCAGGTCTCTTGGCTGTGAGTCCCCTATTGACTGTGGTAAGAAGAGCTTTTGGATTTGTGTGTGGTCTTGATATTGGGTTAATGCATTGTTTGCCCCATTTATCATTTTAATTCATTGACATCTATCTCATTTAACTAATCCGATCACAGTAACATTCCATGCTTTTCTTTTGCCACTGATTGTGTGGAAGATTCCATGATATGGACATTGGTTGTACTCGGACATACTCAGATAAAACATCATAGTTCTTGAGAGCTTAGCCAGGTTTTTTTTTTTTTTTTTTTTTCAGCATGATTAGAAATCTGAAGTCTACACAACTTTTTCCACATAATTTGTTTGGTGATATCCGTACAACCTTTGCTTAGACTACTGTGCCATTATTTGAACAATTTATGACTTAAGTGGTAGTATTGTGGTACTGTAGCATCAATTTCAGGTTTATCTCTTAAATCTCATGCAAAAAACAGTTGTTTGCTTTTTGTCAGCACTTGGGTAGAAAAAGATTTTTCAAATAGTTTAAATTCTCTCTTTTTTATGTAAGCCTGTTTCTGCCACGTAAGAAAAAACATGTCTTGGCAAATCATAATTATGTCATATTTATGAGATAAAAGTCAAAATAATGAGATAAAAAGGCATCATTATGACAAACGTTTGAAATTATGACGAAAATATGAATTATTATATGCCATAATTGTGACAGTCAACATTCAAAATGATCAATAAGTAAAAATGATGAGATAATGCAGAATCATGACAAGTCAAAATTGACAAAGTAAAAATTCAGAGTTTAGGTCATAATTATGTAAAAAACTTGAATTTATGAGATATAAAGACATAATTTCGTCATAATTTTGACTTTTTATCTCATTAGGATTTAGTATCTAATTATGATTTACCAAAGCATGATTTTTATATCCTATGTGGCGGAAATGGGCTTCAATTTAAGGCTGCATACACACAGGACAGAGCACATTGTGCTCCTTAAAATGTGTTAAAAATGTAATGCTCTTAGCGTAGTGACTAAATATCTTTATATGACAAAAAAACAAAAACATGGATGGACGGCAAGAAAGCATCGTGTGTGAATGGCCTCAAAAATGAATCTAACTGTCAGATAGTTTGTTTCAGGAGGCTCTTCTGTTCTCGCAAATGGACATTCTGGAATCTTAAATCAGAGTTCTGTTTGCTACTTGAGTGGGAAGCACTTAAACCCGTATTGCCAGTTGCTTTCAATAGTGTGGATGCATTGAAATGCATGAAATGAGATTTTGAGTTTTGTGGAGAAACTCTTCAGCCAGTTGATTGTACATCACTTTATACTGTACGTACTGTAGGTTTTTAAACAGTGGTTCTGTATTATGAATTTGTGTGTCTCTTCAGACCCTTTTCTTTTCTAGGATATGCACATACGTCTGGGGTTTTGTTCTTGTGATCATTGTTATTTCAAGGATTGCTTCTCTGTGCTTTTGCAGGCGACTATGCCGGCTTCCCCGGTTGTGGCCTTCTCCGTTTGCACAGCACTTACCGCCATGACCTCAAAATCTACGCCTCTGATGAAGGTCGTGTGCAGATGACTGCGGCGGCATTCGCAAAGGTTTGCTTGGGTTTTGTCTGCAGGGATATGTTGGTATTACATAATGCTTTTAGATGGGATTAATGTAAACTGCTTTTTATGTTGCTTTTTATTTATTTATTTTTGTTTTCTTTTAATCTTTTATTTACTTTAATAAAAAAAATGCACTTTAATACTTTTTTTTAAAACTTTATTATAATTTTATATTGTATATAAATTATCATTAGGTGCATCTTACTTTTTTTTTTTATAGAATATTTAAACTTATTATTTCCAGATTTAAATCTCAGAGTTTTTGTGTCATCTCAGACTTTCTGGCCCCTACTGGTTATTTCACATTAATTTTACAATACATTTTTATATCTGGCTGTGTTCAGGGTCTGTTAGCACTGGAAGGAGAGTTGACTCCAATCCTCGTTCAGATGGTGAAGAGTGCCAACATGAACGGACTGCTGGACAGTGACAGCGACTCTCTCACTGACTGTCAGCAGAGAGTCAAAGCTCGATTACATGAGATCATGCAGAAGAACAAAGACTTCAGTGAGGAGGACTACAACAAGGTGAAGAAAGTCCCAACTGCTTATTTAAAAATAGCTCATTATCTCCATATAACCAAACTAGTTCTAAATGTGCCCTGTCTCTTTAAGTTGGCTCCAACAGGCAGCCCATCTTTGGTAAATTCCATGAGGGTAATTGTCAATCCAGTCAAGACTTGTGACCAGGTTCACACCCTCATTAAAAGCCTTACTTGCCAGATCTGTAAAAGGCTGGAAGACCCCAAATCTGCAGGTTGGAGAACTTTGTCTTCTTCTAAGCCGTCTCGAATGTTAAAAGTGCATCCTAAGTGTTACAGTATTGTTATTGATCAACTGTAAATATTCAAAATATTAAATAATCAAATGTTAAACAATTTAATATTTAATTATAATTATCAATGTAAAATGAAAATTCTGTCATCATTTACTCACCCTCAAGTCATTCCAAACCTGTATGAATTTATTTCTTCTGCTGAACACAAAAGAAGATATTTTAAAGAATATGGGTAAACAAAGAGTTGGTTACCGACATTCTTCAAAATATTCGTTCCAGCAGAAGAAAGACATTCATACAGGTTTGGAATGACAGAATTTTCCTTTTTGGGTGAACTATCCCTTAAATATCTTTGTGATATTCACAGACCTGCAGCTGTACCACAGCGAGACTCTGGAGCTCATGCTGCAGCGCTGGTCCAAACTGGAGCGTGACTTCCGCATGAAAAATTGCCGGTATGACATCAGTAAGATCCCGGACATTTACGACTGTGTGAAATATGACACCCAGCACAACAGTTCTCTGAGTTTGGAGGATACGCTGGAGCTTTTCCGTCTGTCCAGAGCACTCGCGGACATCATCATCCCCCAGGTAGAGGAATCGATATACAACAATGTTCGTTTTATTTAACTTTCATCTTGTTGTTACCTGCACGCACACTGTCTTTCAGGAGTATGGAATCACTAAAGCGGAGAAGCTAGACATCGCTAGTGCCTACTGTCTGCCTCTGGTCAAGAAGATTCAGCTGGATCTTCAGAGGACTCATGAGGATGAGGCCGTCAACAAGCTGCATCCACTGTGAGTCTCTGTACTGGGGCACAACGCCAAACTTTCGGACAGTGTGAAGGCTAAATCACATATACATCCTGTTTAGTGTGCCAAATTACTATTAGTACATTTCACTTTGGTGTATTATTCCTGTGAATTTTGAAAGTAGGCATCCATGCATGCTTTCAGGGCTAATATTATCCACAATGCTGTGTAAGAGGAGGGGTTTGCGACTGTGTTGTCTGATACAAACAGTGTTCACTTGCACAGTTTTTGGTTGTTTATTTGTTTCATTCATAGTTCATGTTTTGATGTTCGTCATGCCATATTTATTACATGTTGTCCATTTTACGTTCACTAAAATGGTAAAATAGTGCAGTTTTTTTGTCAACAAAAATAACATTTTGTTTTTTTATTGACAATAATATGTAACTTTTTTTTTAAAGATGTAAAAATATTTCAGACTTCAGCAAAATAAAACAAATTTTCCAACATTTGGAAAAATGTATACATAAATATATTATTTTATTGATAATATATTGATATTGATGTTTACAGCTTTTTAGTCAGTTATTTTATTTTTATTTGATTGTATTTCAAACCAGACCTAGTTATCCAAAATTTAGAAAAATATATATTTATTTATTTACTGTGTCAGTATTGTTGATTAATATTAATGCAATTATATACAGTGGTAGATACGATACGATACAATTGTTGTACATTTAGTGCCGACTTTTGACATTGCTGGTCCTAATATTGACGTACTTAGTACATTTAAAATGTACTTCTGATGTTTTCAGTTGTTGTTTATTGTATGACCTCACATTGTTGTAGAAGCTCTGAAGACTCAGCCGTGACCTATAGAACCTGTGAGTGATCAGATTGTGTATTTCATCCCTTTTGGTGGTTCAGGTACTCGCGGGGAGTGATGTCTCCGGGTCGGCACGTTCGGACCCGACTCTATTTCACCAGCGAGAGCCACGTACACTCCCTGCTTAGCATCTTCCGCTACGGAGGCCTGTTAGACGTGAGTGAGCGATCATCAGACAAACACATTACTCCCAGCATCATGTTTAATGCAGGTTACTACTGTTTATCTCATCTGTGTCTGTTTAGGAACAAAAAGATGAACAGTGGAAGCAGGCTATGGACTACCTCAGCGCCGTGACTGAACTCAACTATATGACACAGATTGTTATTATGCTGTATGAGGACAATAACAAGGTATGAGATGTGGCCACATCAGCCGTTTGTGCCCAATTTCTATTCTTGCTTTATTTGCTGACATTTGTATCTGTAGGACCCTTCCTCAGAGGAACGTTTTCATGTGGAGTTGCACTTTAGCCCAGGGGTTAAGGGGTGCAAGGATGAGGATAATGCACCAATGGGTTTCGGCTTCCGGCCCGCCTCCTCAGAGGTCCGTGTGTTTCACTCGGCTTAAGGATTACGTATATTTATTTTGGACCATATTACTCTGCTAAACCTTGGATTTTATATACAACTGTCTTAAGAAATATTGACAATACTAATGTGCTGGACCGCTTCCATCTTTCCCATTTCATATGTAATAGAACCACGAGAAGCAGACAAACCAAGGCAGTCTTGAAGACCTTTCCCAAGATGAGCCCGACAGAGCCGTACTGACTGAGCCAATCAATATTCAGAGGAAGTCACCACTTATACGCAACCGCAAGGCTGGATCTATGGAGGTACCGTACTGTCCTGTGAGCTCTGCTACTAAGCTTTACTTTTCTTTATTTGATGAACAACTGCTGACATGATAAAAAATACTTTTATTAAAATTTGGTTCCAGAGACCTCGCATTTAAGGGGTCTGTGAAAAAAATAAGTATTTTAGGGTTTTAAAAGTTAAATGTTTTAGATAATATTTTAATAATTTGTCTTAACAGTATAAAATGCAATTATTTAACTTTGGAAACAATTATTTAATAAAAAATTATCATAAAATTGTATATTTTTTCAAACTGTTGTTCAAAAGTTTGAGGTCAGTAAGAGTTAAAAAAAAAAGATATTAATACTTTTATTCAGCAAGGATACCTTAAACTGATCTAAAGTGACAGTAAAAACATTTATAATGTCAATTTTTGTTTTAATATTTTAACTGTTTCCACAAAAAAGTTAAGCAGCACAACTGTTTTCAACATTGATTATATATATAAAAAATGTTTATTGAGCACCAGATCAGCATATTAGAATGAAAAAAATGAACAAGCTGAATTTACATAGAAAGAAGATGTGCTTTTTTAAATGTGTGTCCATATGCCTTTGTTTTCCTCTCTTTGCAGGCTCTTTCAGAGAGCAACACTTCTTCTCGTGGACTGGCGTATCGTATCTTGCCGTCGTCTTCTCGTCAGTCCCCTGAAATCAAACCCAGCGGGCTAGGTGAGAATTACGTTTCATTTGTGTTGTTTTCATGTTGAATATTTCTCCTGTCATCAGTTTAATTGGAGAAACCTTTCAACTTCTCAGAAGTGACATGGTGTAGTCGACCGTTAAAGGTGCTTGTTTCTGTGTATCACCAATGACACCGTTCAAGGACCCTGCCATTCTCACTGCGTCGGAAATGCGTCCACGCTGCCAGTAGTGGTCTAAATATGGCTAATGGCAGGACTCTCTCTGCTATTCTTGTCTATACTATATCTATCTTCAAAGAACTGTTACAAGGCAACAGTGCACACTGTTTCCCAGGTTTGGTTGCACCTTACTAAAGACTTACGGCATGATTTGCAAGTCACTATTTTATATCTAAGTGCATGTTGCATCTGGCATGTCTTACATGTAGGCTTTTAAACAAATGCTGTTTTATCAGTGCTGCCCGAAGGTAGAGATGTCCTTTTGAACTTTTAGAGCCACATACCTACTCGAATTTGTCAGTTTCACCCTCCTGCACTGTTCCCAGCAGAAGACCAGCAGTTTAACTGGGTTTTGTTTGCAAAGGTCATCTGTGCACCTGGAAATAAGCTTAAAGGATGGTTCAACCAAAAATGGTTGCTTTTTCCTGTTGTACCGAACTGGACTTCTGTGTACCGTTACACCCCTAGTAACTATAGAACAGATCATTTCATCTTTTTGGGTGAACTATCCCTTTAACTTCTTTAAATGAGAAGCTGCATGTTCACTTGTGAAAACTAACCACTACTAACCACCTTCCTACCCCCTTCCACCCCACGTTCCACCCCACGGTCTCCCTCCCACTCGCAGGCTCCCAGTGTGCGGGCCTCTTCAGTGCCTCCTTCCCCAACCTGAGAGACCTAACACGAGCTCCCCGCAAAAAGCCCTCCTCGCTCAGGAATGTGTCTTCTCAAGCCGGTATGTCCCAAACACACACACATACAGGGTTATAATGTGACCAGAAGACCTGAAGATTCCTATCACAAACGTCCCAGCTTACAATTCTACTGAATAATTCCCGTTTACTTAATAGACTCTCACTTAATGCAGCAAAAATTGTTGATTAGCTTTCAACATTCCTTTTAAGACCATTTCTTGTACACTGTGTCCTTCCTAGTGACTGTGTTTCAGCATAATTCATTCAAAACATATTTGAAATTTTATTCTAGCCTTTAAAAACATCCCAAATCAAGTCATTACACACAGCAGGAGCTGTTCCTAAACCATTTGCGTCTTGCTGTTTATCAAGGTCTCGCTTAGAGAAATAGGTTTCCACAGTAACTGAATAATATGGTTATTTATCGTGTCACCTTTGCTAACTCCAAACTGTTTATTTGCATGCTGCATGTGCACGTAAACAAACATTTGTTCAGTAATTTGCTAAATTGCACACATTTGTCATCTGTTTAATGCAAAAGGACACATTTTAGTATCCTCTGACACTTCTGGGAATGTGTTTTAATGGATTGCGATAGATAATATCCATGGTAAAACAAACACCAAACGCGTTTACCACAATCATTAATGATTAATTGAATAATTCTGGATATTATGATTATTTTGTAAACAGTTATTGGAAATTGCACTCTAATGTCCTGCATACATCGGAAAGGAATGCATTTCCCTAATTTCGTCAGTATCAAATACATTATTTGAAATGAATGATTAATATAATATTTTGATTTATTTATTGACATTAATTATATATATATGTATGTGTGTGTGTGTATATATATATATATATATATATATATATATATATATATATATATATATATATATATATATAAAATGTATGTTTATTTTTTAAATGATTTATTTATTTATATGAATTTTCACCCCTGACTCCTTGGTAGCAGCATTAACAGTTTTGTCCACAGGGTGTTGCTGTGTCTCTGAGATTTACCTCATCTAAGACATTTGAAATAACGCTCAAAATACTGCCATGTCATGCTGCATCCAAAAGGACATTGTAGCACAGAGAATGCTGGATAGTTTGTTGTGACCATCTGTTGTTTTTGAGTTTCTCAATCCCTACATTGAAAGGCAACATCTGGCCCCACTGATACTTTTACCTGCTTGTTATAGAAAATTTAATAGAGAGCTTGATGGTGGGAGGATAAAAAAATCTGGTAGTTTTGATTAAGACCAAAAGCTCATGAGGAGCACAGCGACACGAGTAATGCCGAATGCCTCTTTTATCTCCTCAGAGCTGCTCTCTATGCCGCCAGTAAAGAGATTTTCTGTGTCGTATGCCAGGCATCCGACTAATGGTATGTTTGGAGTCCATGTTTTTTGTTGTTGACACTCTCCTGCATGTCCTCTGCCGTTGCTTTCAACATAGCGTTCGTAATGTAGCACCGTTTGTGATTTTTGTTTAATTCTTTTCATAAATTAGGGAGGCTTTTCTTCACCCTTTTCCTTTGAATTCACAAGACACACCCAGCTTAAATCATTCCTCCTTCTGATTGGCTAGATGCATGGGTTGTGTACCGAATATATCTCTCGATATATTGTTGTTTGTGTGACCACATTTCATGTTGATCCACTTCATTTAGAAATGGTTAATCCTTTCACCACCATTACTGCTTTAATGATCACATAACGTATGCATTACTTTAAGTGCAAAAATCTTAATTGCAAAAAAAAAAAAATTTTATTAAAAAAGACCTATTATGCTTTTTTACTTTTTCAACTTTCTTTAGTGTGTAATGTTGCTGTTTGAGTATGAAAAAAGTCAAAAGTCACTCTAAAGGGAGTTTTTCTCTATATCAGTGTGCACTGTTTCTGAACTCCCTGAAATGCCTCGATTGTAGGCTCGAGTCACAATATTCCTCATTTAAATAAATTACAGCCCAAGGCATACGCAAAAAGGGGGGGCGGGGGCCTGGTTGAGTTTCATTTAGTAATTTGTTTAAACTCGCGGTAATGGTAAGAGGCGTGACATTTCCAAAACGAGCTCTAAGCAGTTGACCAATCACAACACTGATCCAGCCGACCAATCAGAGCACACTGCGTTTTTCGGAAGGAGGGGCTTCATAGAGACTGAAACCAAACAGAGCGTTTCTGGCAGACTGGGAATAGAGGTGCTGCAACAATGTAAAATATGTGAAAAATAAGGTGTTTTTGAACATTCAAGAATGACACCTATTCTAGTAGACCCCAAAAACATAAATAATACTTTGAAAAGGGCGTAATATGGCCTCTTTAAAATATCAAAACATTCTTAAAAAGAAGTAAAAAAAAAAAACATTTTTTATTTGAGATATTGAGTATATTTAATACATTTTCAGAGAATATACATTGTTGTTTTTTCTTATGTTAATTTATGCTTAAAAACAATATACAGTTTTCTCTGAAAACTCATTTTAAGGATATTTATATATTTTAACTGTAAAACAAGACTTTTTTTTTGCAGTATTCAAATATATTTATTGTAATTTGGATACAGTGATCAAATATCTTTGCATGATGATCATAGTTGCTAATGGGGGTGAGGGTTAACATCTTTTTTTTTTTTTTTTTTTTTTACTTTATTCATTATCTTGATTGCAATGACATTTATGGAGATTGTTTTTTTAACAAACCAGAATGTTGTATGTGGGTCATTATATTTGCATGTTCTTTATTATTGATTGTTTCTTATCCTGTCTATCTTGTCAAGAAGAAGCTGGCATTTATGTGTCAAAGCTTCAGTTAGTGTTTACAAGCATTTGATGTTTGCTTAGTTTTGCCTTTTGAGATAAAATATGTTTAAGATGCTTGTTATACTCATTCCAAGTTTGCTCATCAAACAAGTCTGTTGCTGACGGACTGAGCCCTTTTAAAATGTAGCAAATGTTTAGCGCTAGACTTTTTTTAGACTTTTTCTCTGTCATTTTTGAATGTTTGTGTCTCTGTAGGGAATCTAGTTCAGTTGGGTTTTGGTGAGGTTAAATTTGAAGTATTTTTCTCAACACAGTACAGCCTAGCGAAGAGTTGTCATCAAACACTGCTCATTTCATGTGACAGTTTAACACTGCTTGAGGGAAACACGTTCTGGCCACAAATCTAAAAGCCCAGAGAGGCCAGCCGTGTGTTCCCTATCAACATGTGTCAGTAATTTTTCCAGTCTTTTAACATATTTGACAAGACTGAGGAAGATTGTCTATTGACATGCTGTCAGCACAAATGAAAAATCCAGTTTTTCCACTGATATAGTGTTAGCAGTGCATTAGGACTAGGTTTTGAATTGTGATTTATAGTAGAGTTGCAGGCTGTAATGGATGATGCAGTTGAACCTGTTGGCCTACTGTCCGATTTAATGTGAGAAAAATGTAGGGCTGGCCCATTTAAGCAGGGGGTCAAGTCAGTAAAATCACTAAATAAACACAATCAGATGCGGCCTGCTAACCTGAGAAATAAAGCACAGTCACCCAGGATCCAGAATTTCTGTGACTTGAATGCGAAATTGTGAGCTTTCGACTACCTAAGCATGTTGCATTTTTGATGTTTTGATGATTTATTTATTATCAATTGTGTAATTTTATTGAATTACTATTTATATAATTAGGCAACACTTTATTTTACAGTGCCATTGTTACATATGTTACATGTATTTACTATAGTAATAACTACAAATTAAGCATAATTACATGCAACTGACCCTAATCCAAACCAAATCCTAACTCTATAAGTACAAGTAGTTACTCAGTATTACTCAATACTTGAATGTATAATTATAGTGTTACAAAGACAACTTAAAATAAAGGGAAACCTATAATTATTATATTTGATATCAATAGAATTTTGCACATTTATTTATTTATTGTTATTTAATTTATTATTAATTTTGTCATTTTTAATTTATTATACATTTTGTAATGTAAATTGTAATTTAGGTACCATTTGGCACTGTTGATGTCACTTAATTCAACTCAGTTTAGTAATTTATTAAATTACTATTTATATAATTATTAGTATTTTTTGTAATTTGACATCAATAGCATTTTGCACTATTGATGTTATTTATTTTATATATTATTATTTATATAATTATTAATAATTGTAATTTGTGATCATTAGCATTTTGCACTGTTAATGCCAGTTTTTATTACAAATTATTGTAATTTCATTATTATGTATGTAAATAATAGTGATTATCTTTAATTGGAAATATTACGTAATTTATTTGGACTGTTTTTCAGTCTAAAAACAGATGAAGTATATCCGTTAGATAATACAGAGGCGGCAATAGTTTGTATTATATGCATGTTGTGTAAAATTAGCTTTCATAGAACAGAAGTGCATGGAAAATTGCTTCAGGTCAAGATTATATTGCTGTTTGTTGCAGCTGACTTTGGAAGTAAAACAAACTTCAGGAGTTTTTGCATACTGTGTGAAACATATTCAAATGTTTCATTCAAATAGAAATGGCATAAGTTGAACATTTGTTGAGAGCTTCGCCCAATCTTCAGGCTGTGTTCGGAGGCTGTGCTTCTTACATGGACTTTAATTGCACTCGGACTGCCTCTGAAAATAGGTCCTGACAAAACAAAAAAACATTTATTTCAGGTCATCAATTATACGTTGCTGAGTCACTCCTATAAAAACATCTCAGCAGGGGTTAAGGCAGTGGATTCTCATTCCAGTGCCTCTCCTTTCTCTCTATTCCTCCTCCAACTGTCATCCTTTTGTTCCCTCTCAACCTGCTGTGTTTAGTTCCCTCCTCAATCCCCGAAGCCTTCGCTTCCCTACGGCCCACACCATCCCTCCTCCATCTCTGCCACATCTTTGCTTACCTCATCCCTCTCCCTCCACTTCCTCCTGTTACCATCAATTATTCTGCTTATGAATCTGACTCCCCATCTTCAATAATTAATTATAAAATTAACATTTTTAAAGATTCTATCTATCTATCTATCTATCTATCTATCTGTCTATCTGTCTATCTATCTACCTTCAAATTTCCATCTTCACAGAATTCCTGTTTTTTAAGTGTTTTTTTTTCTTTATTCCTTCAAGTATTACAAATTAATAATACTGACATTATTCTTTACCTTCTCTCTTCTCCTCTACCTTCTCAAAATTCCTGTCTTTGCCATTTTATTAAAATTACAGTATCACTTTATTTACTTATAACATTAAAAAAAAAAAATGGTACTCTTTACCTTCCTACGGTGCCCCTAAAGGGACACGGAGATGGGAAAAAATAAGAGAAAACTATTTTTTTTGTTTGTTTATTTATTAATTTATTCCTTCATTAATGAGAAATGAATAATACTTTCAAAAATGAACACTATTCTTTACCTTCTCTCTTCTCCTCTACCTTCCCAGAATTCCCATGCCTGGACTTTTTTAAATTATAGTATAAATAAATAAAAGTATATATTTATTTACTAATAATTTGTTTTGCTTTTATAAATACAAATGACAAATTAAAAGTACTATTCAAAACTAACACGATTCTTTACCTTCCCAGAATTCCTCTCTCCTCTCTCCTCTCTCTCACCGCTTGCATCCTTTCAGTCTTTCATCTTTCTCTCCCTCAGATGCTCTTAGATGAGCATCAGTTGGTAAAGCTGTTAGCTGGTCTCTCTGCTGACCACCTACACCACTGCTCCTCCCACCTGCTCTGTGCTGGCCACAAACCCCCAGAATGCCTCTCTGGTCAGCCC
Organism: Abramis brama; assembly: GCF_963993115.1. Taxonomy (NCBI): domain Eukaryota; kingdom Metazoa; phylum Chordata; class Actinopteri; order Cypriniformes; family Leuciscidae; genus Abramis; species Abramis brama. The sequence continues at coordinate 21,524,698 of NC_139982.1, read as the reverse complement.
TTTAGTCATTTGCTCAGTCATTCCCCCGCTTCTGGTCTTATTAGTCCGTTTTTGATGTAAACGTGCAGCAAAGTTTGAGACTTCAGCTTATGCCATAGCATAAGTTGTATCTGCTCTGCTCTTTTATCTGACTTCTTGCTTTTCTTCACTCAGTGGCCTTTCTTTCTGCTGTATAACACCTCATAACCTCTGTTCCTCTTTTCTTACCGCATGCATGTACATATGGCTCGATGAATGTGAAGACCGCTTGCTTATGTTGACGTCTGCATAGAGTAAGTATAATGCTCTTATGAAGCCATCTTGCACCTTTTTACACATTTTTTTAAGTACTTAACTTAATTGAAAAGGCAATTTTACCATTTCCCAAAACAGAAAAAAGAATTAGGCACAAGAGACCTGAAATTGGTAAAAGTAATGTAAATGCCTTTAGTGCTGTTTTGCATTTATAAAGTGGTAAAACATGAATTATGATTCAACACTGATGTTCAATATGAAATTTTGCTTATTTTATTAATCCTGCTCATAAAATAGTTAATTAACATATTTATTATTTATACAATTATAAGGTTTTAATGCTCTCTCTCTCTCTCTTTCTCTCTCTTTCTCTCTCTTTCTCTCTCTCTCTGTATATGGAATTTTTTAAAGAAATTAATACTTTTATTCAGCAAGGACAAATAATGTTACAAAAGATCTGTAGGATACTAAAGCCTGGAATAATGGCTGCTGAAAATTCAGCTTTGCATAACAGGAATCAATTACATTTTAAACTGTATTCAAATAGAAAGCAGTTAATATATATAATATGCAACATGTGTAAGGAACAGGAATATGCATCACTTATTTGCTTATGCGTGTTAATCATTCTAAGGTTTTGTATTTTAATTGAAGTTTCATAGTGTTCTGGTTCGTCTGGAGTAAAAATAGCAGAGTCAAACTGTTTTTATTGCTTGTAGATGTTGCCATATGCGGTGTACAAACAGCATGACTAGATTAGCTATGCAAAACAAATCAGCCTGACACAATTGATTCCTTCCTTGGAAACACAAAATGATTCGCTCATAAATCGGGACTGATTCGTGAACGAATTCAACTCACTGACTGAATGATCCGCTTGCTGAAGTTCTCAAGTTAACAGTTCACTGGAGGACACCGTTCAGTCTGAACCAACCATTGTAAAGGACAGACAAGAATTACAGTGCACCCAACTTAAGAGATAACAATATGCAAATCTCCTTTATCATATGAAGTGCTGAATTAAACTGCCTCTAGGTTGAGTATGTTCTTTTTTGTCATAATTAAACTGGGAAAAAGTGCCACTTAAATATTAAGCGTCTTCTTTATCATCATCTGGTTACATTATTGCTAACCTAAACACATTAGCATACAAAGAAGTAATTAAACTAGTTTTAGTCTACTGTATTAGTGTCATTTAAAACATTTTTTTTTTGGTTAGTTAAACATGTAAAGCTCCTAATTGGTTTATTAGTCTGCAGCAGTCCATTCTAATTCTTTCCGCATACGAGATGCCAAACACTTTCTTAGTAGACAAAAGTTCTAGAACTTGTTTTAATTTCCCTCAAATTAATTGTGAAGATTCTAATGTGTCCAAAGCCAACAACATGGTAGAATGCAATTTCAGTTGCATCATGGTGCTGTTGTTCCATCTTTGAGATTTTGGGCTGTCCCCTAAAAACAGTTCTGGATACCCAATGACTAAATGTTGTTGGGTTGAGTTTGTGTGGCCATGAAGTGCTTGTAGGTCACATGAGGTTGGCTTGATTGTCTCGTGTACAAGAGCTCAAAGAGTGTTTGTGGGATATCTGTAATGATGGCTGCCACTGAATTTGGAATCTGCTGCAGGGTTTGAAGGTTGCTCCCTGGTGCCCTCCATCTATCCACTGGAGACACTGCACAACTCACTGTCCCTCAAGCAGGTGGACGAGTTCCTCACGGCGCTGTGCAAGAATGGGAGTCAGGCACAATTCAAGAGGCTCAAATGTAAGTGGACGGATACATTCATGTTTATTATTACACTTGGTGTTCATGAAATCTAATTTAAACGAGAATGTTGATCACTTTTACATAAACTATAATTAATTTACACTGAATGGACACCAAACACATTGAAACTTCTTAAATGGCCCCCTAAATCTAAAATGTCTAAATGTCTAAAATAATTATCTAAATATTTTTGAAAGAAGTCTCTTATGTCCACCGTAGGGTTGCATCATCAGGCTTCATTCATTTGATCAAAATTACATTGAAAACTGTAATTACATTTTGAAATGATGCAAAGCTGAATTTTCAGCATCATTACTCCAGTCTTTGGAATCATGATCCTTCAGAAATCATTCTAATATGCTGATTTGCCGCTGAAGAAACATTTCGGTAACACTTTAAAGTAAGGTTTCATTAGTTAACAACTTAATTTAACAAGAACTAAGAATAAACAAAACTTCTACAGCAACAATACTTCTTAAACAAACAATGAACAGTTGTATTTTGATTAACTAACATTAACAAAGATTAATAAATGTATTGCTCATTTTTAGTTAATGTACTAATGTTAACAAATGAGACCTTATTGTAAAGTGGACCAACATTTCTTAATATTATCAATGTTGAAAATAGTTGTGCTGCTTAATATTTTTGTGGAAACTACGATAGACGGATAGAGTACCATTCAAGAGTTTGGCCCTTGGAAGCGTCCTAACCTTCCCCCTGTTATGGCACCCCTGACAAAGATGCATTAAATTGATCAAAAGGGATATTATATGTTACATAATAATAAGAAATGTTTCTTGACCGGTAGTGTACAAATCACATATCCTTTTCTTTTCTCTTTAGCTCTGTCTGCCATGTTTGAGTCACACTCCCAGCCATCCATAGATGTTGATAGTCAGGAGATCCCAGTGTCCACCCCAGTCCAGCTGAACCAACCGGCTGCAAAACCCACCTGGTGTGAGTATGCCTCACTTCACCATGATGTATATCAACCCCCGCCATCTCATAACCGTCCTCCACACTATGTTTTTTAGTAGGTGAAGGAACTTTGAGGGGACTTTCAATGTAGACGAAATGTGAAACCCCGTATTTGCTGCAAAAAAGTAGTCATCGAGTTTATTCTATTTTATAACTCCACCATTTAGATGATTACTGCTGGCTTTTAATGCCGCAGAGTTTCCCCGGAGAGTTTAGTGATTTATGTTCAGTCTGGGCTTTAGCAGCAGCTTTCAGTAAAAATCTAGGTTGCGTTAGTCACTCCTATGTCTGCCTCTTTGTAACCCATTTACTATAATATCATTGTTTGTGAAAGCAGGTCCAGGAACATGCTGGAAGACAAATGTATCTCTTAGATTAATAGTGTAATTGTTCTGTTTTTGGTTACATAACATTAGTTCCATGAGGATTTTTATGTAGGGCACTACAGCAGGATATCAGTTATATAAATGCGGTCATGTGAATGATGATTGATGAGACGAATACTTAGAATCTGCCAGCAGGTTCTGGTTTGTTTGAATGGTTTTTTTAAAGATTCATTTTGAGTGTGCTTTAAAGGGGTCATATGATGCCTTTTAATGTTTTCTTTTTTGCTTTGGCGTGTAATGTATCTTTTTGTGCATGTAGAAGATTGCAAATTTACAAAGCTCACAAACGCTTCGATCCAAGTCCAGATATTATAACCTCAAACGTCCAAGTCACAATGTGAAATATTTGCATAATGCCGCAAATAAAGAAGACAAGGCTTCAGTGAACTGTAGTTTTGTCATGTCGCGGATACACTGTGTTTGAATTAAGATGAGGATCGTTACATTTCCGACACATGCTTGAGGTGTTTGGCCAATCACAATGCAGTGGGTCAGCTGGCCAATCAGAGCACTCTGAGCTATTCAGAAGGAGGGGCTTTGTAGAAATCAGGGTGTTTCGGACAGACTGGGAATAGAGGAGCTGCAATAAAATACAGTATATGACAAATAATGTTTTTTTGGGTTTTTTAACATTAAAGCATGTTAACATTCTATAATGAAAACCTATAATCTATAATGAGTACCAAGTGGAATTGCAAAAAGGATAAACTCTGCTTTTTATTTATTTTGTACTGTGTTTACTGTATTTTTTATCAAATAAACACAGCCTTGATGAGCATAAGAGCACAACCCCAAACTTTCCAATATATGATTTAATGTTTTGTTCGAATTTTGCACATTCATTCACTAAAATATGTTGTTTGATTAAAATTAGATGTAATTTTATAAAGAAAAATGTATTAAAATTAATAAATATGATACGACACAAATAAATGTAAAGGATATTTTCTTCAAAAGACAAAAACTACAAATAAAAAATATTTTTTTGTCTTTGGACCAGTTTGGTTTAGATTTCTTGCTTCCAGTACTGTAAAGCCGGTTAGCACAAAGGACTAGGCACCGAACACAGGATGCATCACTCTGTACTTTCGTGCTTAAGTTCAAGGTGGCAAAATCAGTGAATCTAATCACCATACAGGAACAGGAAGTTTGACAAATATAAAGGTATCCTCTGGTGTCGTAGCTGGACGCCGGCGGTGTGTGTACACTCATAGAAACAGAAACAGTCGTCCGTCAGTCCCCGTTAAAAATCTCCATAACTCAAATATTGTAGTACAGCTGCTTAGTTTCGTAAATGTTAAACTTGTTTAAAAGTCAGTGGTCTGATATGTTCAGTTTATTGTGGGAGATTTCAAACATATATAGCAACTGCGTCTCCATTGCCGTGTTTAGCTAGAAACTATTGTGAACTGCTTAGTATAAACACTTATAGGTAAGAGTGACGGTTAAGATGTTTGTTGAAAATCCCTTTCATGCAATGGACCTCTAACTCTGTGTGTGTTTGTGTGTGCAGACACCGGTGACCCTTCCAGTACAGTATCCAGTGCCGGGCCATCGTCTCCATCTGTAGCAGAGTCTTCGTCCAACTTTGGATTCAACAATGAGTAGATGTCTTGGAAACACTTTTGATCAGTTCTGCAGAGAGATCGACTTTAAGATTGATATGGTCCTAGTTATAACTTGTAAGCTGCTAATATCATACTATCTGCACTTCTGCCCGAACAATACAGAGCAACTTTGGCCGAGATTCATCAGCTGATAGTTTGATCTGTCAGCAAATACAGCTCTGGATCCAGTAATTAGCTCTTCCGTTGGAGTCGGATAGTAATTATGATCCCAGATTCAGTGGCAGAGAGACAGAGACTTTACAGACAATAGTAATTGTCTGTGCTTCTTTTTTTGTCACCCCACACCAATGTAATTACATGGCACAGAATAATGCAACTCGAATAAATACCCAAAGGAGCATATAGACCAACATGACCACACGAAATATGAATATTTAATCCGATCCAGTCGAGAAAATTAAATTCTACCACTGTTCTTTGATTTGTGTATATTACAATTATTTTATGATTTGTTTTTGTTTTTTAGATGTTTGATCATATGATTTACTTTCAGATTTAAAAGAAAATTGCTGTATTTTTATTCTATGAAATGCAAAAGGTATTGTTTGGGAATGAATAAATGTGTGCCCAATGAGCTGCAATAGACTTTTTCGAGAATGTTCAGCTGTTTGCAATCTGCTGTTGTGTTTACGCTGTAAAGTTTAAGTAAGTATATTTAATTTTAGAGAATTGTATTACTTAATAAAATTGCTGTAATGTGTATTTGTGTGTGGTATTATGTTTTATGAATGAAAGGCACGGGTGCTTCAGAGTTTACCGAACCACTGACTTATTATACCTTGAAATGATTTGTTGGTCTCTCAGACCTAATGTATTTTTAAAATTCAATCTGTGGTGTGTCTCAAAGAGAGTGAAGCAAAACAATAACGATGACTCATGCTTTGCCCTCAGCTGTGCTGCTGTGTTGCTATAGGGACGGATTCTCATCTGCTTATTGACTTCAACTGTGCGACTGCAAAGTAAAGTGTGTGTGAAGTCATCCCAGGCAACCTGCGAGCTAAAGATGAAGTCATACTGTGCTGTTAGCTCATTTTCATTCATGTGGGTGCACATATGCTAAACGTCCAGCGTATATTTTCCCAGAGGGACCTGATGGTGTGGAATGGTGAAATAAAATTCAGAATCGGGTCTTTGAAATGATTTATATCATGCGTATTGACTTTGCCTAGTTTGAATTGCATACTGCATAATTCATTTAACAATTTATGTGTGATATAAATTCTGACAGGTTATCGAAGACATTAATCAGGTTTGAAAGACATCATAAATTGCTCCCACTTCTCTGCCCTAAAATCTGGCCTGCTGCTGGGTAACGGCTGGTAATATAAAAGACATCGTCATAGCAACAGCTCGAGTCCAGTACTCCGCGACTGAGCTCGAATTAAGAAGTGTGTCATCGGCCGGTTCCCGGACACTGAGAGGCTTACAACCACTTCAACTCCTGCCAAGAGATTTTGAAAGGGCTGAGGATGTTGAGTTAGTATACTAGTATGAGGTAATGTCATTGTAAAGAGAGGAGGAGAAACTGTTGAATGCTGCCTTCAGGTGGTATCGGAAATTTTGTTCGTGATTACGAGCTCTTCGCATTGATGTGCTTTGCCTTTGTTGTCGGAAAGAACATGAATCATGGAGGACACCTTTATTCTTTATTTTTTGGAAAATCTTATTAGATCCAAAATGATATAACGTCCTGTTCTTTGACATCGACAAACTAATAAAGAATAGCAGCAGCTAAGTTTGTCGTTCTCCCCAACGCCATGTTTAAGTTTATGGCCCGTCCAACTCGGTAACTTGAGTATCAAAATGATCAAGTTCCCAGTGGTAAATACGACTTGAGAGGGTGTAGTTCATGTCCAATTTTTAACAACTTGGGCCTAAATTTACAATAGCACGTGAAGGCAGCATAAAAGACTGATTCGGTACATATTTCGACAGAAATACCAGATTTCCTCAAAAAACATTTTCGATTCATACCTTAGATTAATGTTAAATGCCAATGAATTTCGCAGTGATTAAACTTTAGAAGCGTTAAAGTACGTTACTGGTATTGGCTAATTCATGGTTTTTAATCCTTAAAGGTGCTGTATGAAAATTTTTGACTGTACTAAAGCACGAAAATACCATGTTTGCAGATGTTTAGGAAAATTCACCCCAATGGTATTTCGACACACTGCAGTGTTTGTCAGCTGGCGGAAAACACAGCGTATTGTTACAAGTCAGCAGACAAACTAGGTCAGAGATCGCAGATTCTACCCGTTCTAAAAAGCCTCAGCATCCACCTAGAAAGCTCTATGTCCAGAGAGGCATATTAAAACGCGGCTGAATCAACTCATCAACTTACAGTGCAAGTTCTCGTCGCTATTCTAACATTATTTTAACGTTCCCCTAACGTTATTTTAACGTTGCTGTAACGTTACTTTAACATTATTATAACTTTATTTTAATGTTCCCCTAATGTTATTTTAACGTTGCTGTAACGTTATTTTGATGGTGCTATAACGTTATTTTAACACCCCTAATTTTACTTTAATGTTCCCCTAACGCTATTTTAACGTTAACATTATTCTAATGTTCCCCTAACGTTACAATAATGTCCCCCTAACAATATTGTAATGTTACTTTAACGTTCCCCTAACGGTATTCTAACTTAATTTTAATATTCCGCTAACTTTAAAATAATGTTCCCCTAATGTTTAGAATACAGAATACAGTTTGCAATGCCATGTCATTCGGTCCTTGAAACAAGGAATGAAAACAAACATTTTGGCAGAACATAACAGAAAACTGGAACAAAATTCCTTTCAATCATTCCAGAGTGAAATTGTTATTTTTAAATAAGTAATTAAAACGTTATTTTGTTCTGATAATTTGTCAATTACATCAAAGAATCCAGTCATTTCTTTTTCACTGGAAACATTTATAGATACGCTACATCTATTCGCAGATTGCTTTAATTGCCCACTTGAATGCACGAGAGAAAGCGTTTATCTGTTCTATGCACCAGTCAGTTGAAGGCACCGCGGATGGTGCCCTCTGCAACCCCACCCCCCAAAACCAGGGGTCACTTAGTTTTTTGCATTTGATTTTTAATTGCCGGATCAGTTTGCATATTTTGGGATTGTTGTTTGAGACCAGGTTGCTTATTTCTAAGCGAAACCTGGCAACACTGCCAGGCAGACTTCTTGAGGAACCGTTTCAGCCAAAGCTACAGACTGAAGCATTATAAGCCTGCACAGTTCTGAGAAGAATCCACTTCAACATCAAGCACAAACCAAGTAAGACTGATTAACTATGTAAAACTAATTTATTTAATATAAAACTATATATATATCCTCAGATATTGGTTCCTCTTTTCCAGTTTCCTAGGGTCATATATAAGGTTGTTGCAATCTTTTAATATCAATTTTTATATTGTTTTTCTATCCAATTAAATATTTTCTCTTTACTAACCATATATTTAATGTCTTATGTATCCTGCCTCCCTTATACATTTATAATGAGGCTATGAGGAAGAAATTTTCATAGTTTCATCCCAGTAAGACCCAGCTGAAACCGTCAAAAAAGGCAAAAGAGAGACAACAGTAAGTTTAGAAATTGATAAAACACTTGATGTAACTTTTTAAATAGGTATGCTGTTATTAATTTGTAGTGAGTGTTTTCGGTGGTTACATTACTGTTATTTTGCAGTTGCAGGAGACGAGGTCAACCGAGGCAAACACAGAAAGAGCATTGTGAAGGACAGAAATGGTGGAGCTCAATGTAGGAAGATGTTAATGTGGATGCATGCAGGAGCTACAGTGAGGAATGGAATCTGCAGGGATTGTACAGGGATGTACGAACATGAATACCGCTGTAAGCCATGCCACACTGTAGGATCTCAGTTGTCATTCATGTCATACTGTACAACAGTCAAGACGCGCTAAAATCGGACTCGTCCGAAGTTTTACATCATCAATCCGTGACAAGTTCGGTGACTGCGATCTGCATTACATGCGGGATCGTCGTAGGAGAAGCCACAAACCAGGACTGTGCGTCAAATCTTCTGACACTGGTAAAATTTGATCGCAACGATAATTAATCGTTTGTCGGCGAACATGTCAGACTAGTGATCAAAGACTTCGGATTTTGTCCTAGGATCAGAGGAACCTATTAGGATTCTAAACATTTGTCTCAAACAGCCAAATCGTACAGTGTGAACCCGGCTTTAAGGGGATTTCTTGCCATGGCAACAAATGGCTGTTGCATGGAAGAATACCTCAATAATATACATCCGAATTATTATCATTTCGGCACGGACCCGTGGTATTTCCCATATCTGGTCAGTAATACTCCCAAATTTGTCCAAAATTCTGCGGTGGTTATACTGGTCCATATACACCTCTTTTCATGCAGTGTTTTTTAGTCAACAGTCTGACAAGTTAAGTGTCAGTGGAAAATAAAACAACAAAACGAACCACACAGAAAGACTTTTCCAAATTTTTGTTTTTTATTGATGATCACCAGGATGGTTCCCTTTACAGCAAATCAGCAGAAATCTACTTTTGCATTGAGATTTTAAAGACAAAATGTTGAATATTGCACTAAAGAAGAAGAGAACTAAAATTCATATAGCGCCAAAGAACGAGGAAATATCACAGCATCTTCTCGACAACATCTTAGGGTAAACAGAAGCCAAGCCCATTAATATATGCATATTTCAGTACCATAAAGACAGTTAGCTTCAAATATATCTTCTTAAAATAGTTTTGTTTTAATTCTGATCATTAAACGATTACATTCAGGAGTATAACTAATAAGGTCACATGCAAAGATGGATACGTATGCATGACATATGGCCAAATGAATCCATCACATGATGATGTGGAATGAAATTGAACTAATAGAGGTTTGTAGAGGTACTTTAACTTTGCAGTCTTTTTTTACCTTTAGGAAATTAGAATTACAATAACCATAGCACTTCCTGAAAAGAAAGCGTTTCACATAAATGACCACGTCAGCTATATTGATTTATATGTACAGGTTACGCCATTTGTTTTGATTTCTGGTTTGGTTTTTTAAGTCATTGTAAAGGAGGAAACCTTACATCTGTAGTATATTCAGTTTTCAGTGTGTAGTTGGTAGCCCTCTGCAAACCAAAGTTGTTGAATCTTATTTTTAAGAGACTTCTGTATTTTTACTAAAATCAGCAACAGCTGAACATGTAATATTTTGTCATGAGTCATTCATGATTATAACCACGATTCTTTCGGTGACCCATTTTCTGAGGTTCACTGTTCCATGTGCATATTTTGCTAGTTCTTTGTTTTGTTCAAGCAGCATCCAGCAAAGCAACTTTTACATTCAAAAATATTATTTAAAGTTAGTGCATTCATCTTTAACACAAAACTATTTTTGTGTAAAGAAATCACAGCTAATCAACAAGACCATATAGTACTTGTTACTAAGGCCAGTTATTTGAAATAAAACATTTTCAAATATGAAAATATATCCAGACCATAGGACGTACAGTACAGTACATATTCAGCCTATTTTAACATAATCCTTCTAGCAAAAGAATAAAAAAAAATATCTCTCAGTGTGGGTTTCATTTGTGTACACCGGTGAGATTGGGTTTTAGACTGTATATATTAAACCAATAAACTAGTTTAATCTTCAAGGCTGTCTTTTAGAGGCCCTAGGGGTAAGTTCTTGGACCACCACTGGTAACCTGTGCGTTCTGTTAGTAAAAGTACACAAAGACCCTGTCACTTTGACCATCTTAAAGACAATTTCTCTGAGTGAACTTAATCTATATTCAAATAACACTGCAGTGCTAAATACAGACTTTTACATTTAAAAAAAAAAAATCTAGACAGACGAAAAACAGATCCACTCATTGTAAATATACTGGATTAAGGTAAGGGATGCAGTGTTTCAGAGCTTGTTTTGGAAAATGATAGATGATGGCACTGCTGCCTCGAAAGCAAGGCTACTTTCAAGGACAAAACAATTGTGCATTTACCAATGAGGCCTTGATGTTTTGCTATTAAAGAAACGGCTCATAATTGAAGATGTAGGGCAGCTTTCTCAAATCAAGTCTATTTCAGTTCCAAATGCATTAGCCAATGACAGACTGCTAATGCATTCTTTGTAAGGTGTAACTTCAGGTTAGGTTGAATTAATATTTCACAATCATTAAAAGAGATAAGCTCCATAAAAACGCCAATTAATTTATTAATGCTAGTTCTGTTTTCAATAACTGACCTTCATACAGTTTATTATAGTCTATCCGCTTTTCCACTGTCAGGTCAAACCGTTCTCGTTGCTTAACCGTTCCATTCCGTGCCGATCCGGCCCAGCCGGTACGGATATGGTTTCATTTTCCACTGCGGGGCTGATAACGGAGCTCTTTGGAATGTAATACAAATGCGTTAGTCCTTGCCTTGTTATGGTATGAGAGTTAAATAGCGACTGCGTTATGGAGGATGATCAGATTTTAATTTTATTATTAACTTGCGTTAACCTTGCTCAAATAGCGTGCTTGGCTAGCTGGCAGCCAGGCAACAGACAAGTGACCAATCCTGAGTGGCCACATCATTACACGCACGTAGCACCAACCTTGCTGAGAATTTCACGCCAAGAACGGTTTGTAATCATGCTGTGCTGAACCAAGCTCAAGTGGAAATATAATTGGAACTGTTCCCTACCGTTCTTAGAACCGTTCGGCCCAACGGTGGAAATAACTTAGGTAATAATAGCTACAGTAATTCCTGTCCACTTCGTCAGACAAAATTTGCTTTTTCAAATAAATTAATATTACTTAATTATTTACATGATTCCTATCTACCAAACTTACTTCATTTTAGAAAAGTGCAATCGTACTTGGTGCAACAATGTTATCATTATAAACACCTGCTGCTTTTATAATACTCTACTTGTCATTAAATCAAAACTGTAATAACTATATTAGCGTTAACTTGAAGTGAGGCTATAAAGAATTTCTAATTCCAGATAATACAATACATAGGAGTATTGTTTTATATATATATATATATATATATATATAAACCAAATGTCTGTGTAATGACTCAGCATTTTCTTTGTCAAACAACACGCAAAAGGCACACGAGCGTTACCCTCACTGTCTGCTCTCACAACAACCATGAAATCTATTTAATTCTATTTATTAGTCTCTCTATAACAAATGTCTCTATTGCTACATTTTGATATATAGTGTCATTTCCACAGTTAGTTTCCTTTTAAACCAGTTAAACCTAAAGTGCTTGTGGGTCAGGGAATCTCAGCTTGGGGAAAAAAAAAATCTGGTCAAGTACTGTATATCAGCCTAACACAAACAAAACATTCAGAAAGTTACAAGTCTGGATCCTCCACATTAAAATATAAAACAGATTAAATTGATCCTAAAGTGGCCACATTTAAATTTCAATCATACTTTGATGATTTTATATAAAATTATCATAACAAAATCACTCAAGCAACAGACCATCATGTAATTGACAATAAAATACAATTTCCATCTGACTCTAATGGTGGTCTACTCAAATAATGGACAGATGGGATGCGAGATGCTCGTTATTAGTCAGTTTTTGAAGAGAAAGGTGGACCCCAACAGAACCCCTGAACGGATCCCTAGATTAATATACCTAAAAAGTTTAGTCTGAAGAGTATCATGCTTTAGGAAGTTAACCACAATGCCAAATAAAAACAACTGTTATTCTTTCTATAACCTTCTATAACCAGTCATATTTTCATATCAGAGCCTATTCAACCAAGATCTGTCATATCAGTGAATTGGTAGTTTGTAAAGATGCCATCTACTTTGCCTTGCTCTTAAAAGCATGTATAAGCATGTGCAGTCTTCACTACTATCACATTATTGAGATAAAACTATTTTGGATTGCATGTTTGAATAAAGAATGATCCATCTCTTGTCAACTAAAGGACATAAATCTTGGATTATGGTTTGATTTTTTTTTTTTTAAATCACCATTTGAAAGAACTGAGATTTGGCACAAAACCTCTTTGGATTAGCAATTTAGAGTACAGTTATTTCTTTCTTCACTCTATATGCTGGTATGTGATCTCATGGAGAGACTGTGTCTAGCCTCATTGTAATAGTAGCTCACAAGACAAAACTGTTTTGAGTCTGTTCTTGAAGTTATTTGCTCTAAGGCCATGTGACCTTATGTTTAGAGATTTTTTTCCCAGGCAACTGTGTCTATATGTAGCTAAGATTGATGATAAATGATGCAGAACATGAATTAGATGGTGCATTAACCAACTTACAGCGGGCATTTTTTGTGCTTCGAAATTCGAATTCTAGGCAGGACAAAATCTTGGTCTCTTTAAGTTATGTTAAAGAATATAAGTAAACTCAATTTGCAATGCAACTTCAGCCTACGTTGAACATTATATTACTATTTCATAGCAGCTAGCTAGTGAACATTCAGTTTTCTGCCAAAGCCTCGCAGAAGCAATCAAAAATGTACAATAGATTCAGGACCAAAGCTTACATTAAAGTCCTTTGACAGCACTAGGATTTTGTTGCATTTTGAGGATTAGAATATCAACTATAAATATTAGCGGACGGAAGGCTGTGGGTGGAGTAACTCATCTAAACCTAAAAGATTAGAAATGAATGAAGAATGAATGGCAAGCTTTAAAAAGAAAAACAATTCAAAATTCTATTTTGCAGGCAGGGAAAGATTCATCTTGCATGACCACTGTGCTGCTGCTGGCCAAGACCATTATATTCAGGTCCTGCTGTTTCTCATGGGTCTGCTGATACCAGTCCCGAGTTACCTCTGTGTCATGTGTAGGGATTAAAGTGACCTGAATGAAAAGAAGATTGTCATTGTCAGATTAACTATAAAATATGGTGGTTCTGCTTGCAAGCAAGACCTTATTTCAAACATTTTGAGCGACCTCCTCTCCTAAAATATAAACACATGCAATATAATTTCATGCATAAAATCCCATTTTTACTGTGAGACAAAAAAAACTTGTTAAATAATTGGCTTTTATCTTGTCATTGTGCTAAAGCTAACTAAAACTTTTTTTTCTTCTTCACAAAACTAAATAGATTTTTTTCCAACTACTTTTATTTTTAAAACTAGTACAGTAAATAGGATATTGAAAATAAAAAATATAAAAATAAAAACATAAATATAAAAATATAGGATAAAATAAAATATTATAAAAATATTATATTCTAAAAAACAGTTTAGAAAACAGTAATAGAAAATAGTAATGTAAATTTTCAAACAAATCCTTACATTAAACATATTTAATTAATATTTTGAGTGAACTGTGACAACCCAAAAAAATTTAGTTAAAAAAATATATTTTTGAAAAGCCTAAATTTTTTTGCCTACTCCCTAACACTCCTTGTGTCCCCAGATACCAGTTTAGAAACTGCTGTTTTGGAGTATTACTACAACAGACGCACCAACTTTGTTCCATGACTTTTAGTTTTTAGTGTAAAGTCAAATGGTACCTGGAGATTAGTGCCCCATTGCGCTTTCCCTTCTAGGAGTGCATCTAGAACTGCACGACTGGGTTCACCACTGCCTGGATCATTTCCACTGACGACGTAGTATGCTGCTCGCACTCGCTTGAAGAACTCTTGATCAACATTTTTAGCACTGCAGTGGTTGGGAATGTAAGCTAGGTCGACATAGATGGATGGTCCAGGTGGAGTCCCAGTGCTGGATTTCAGGTTGGAGCCTAAACATTTTTAACATTGGTTATTTGATAATTGTCTGGCTTATACCGATTATGTTCGATAAACAATAAATGGACATTATAAAAAATAGCTGTACTAGTTTGTCTAAATAAATTAAAAACAATGCATTAAAAACTTAAATAAAGTGAATTTAGGCATCACAACATTACAGTATGAAAAACATTAATTTTGAGATTTAATAGTAATATAAATAATATAAATAGTGTTTTTGAACATTACTTTAAGTGAGTGTTACATGACAGCAAAGGTCATTTAAATGTAAAAAATGCCAGCTAAATATTCAATTTCGACAGATAAATGAATAAAATCTAATGTATCATGCATCCTGATAGTTGTACCTGCATTACTCTTAACACCATTGACCAATCCTCTTCCTGGGTTGTATATGTCACCCCTGGATCCCTGTGTCTCAGACATTTTGGACAATCGTAAAGTCTTCTCTGAATCTTTTCTTTTAAGAGCATGAGGTGAGGAGTCTTTGGATGTCTGCTTCACAGGGGTAGTAGATCTCCTGCCTTTTGCATCTCCTTTACGTGACGGCGATGCAGATTTTCCCAGTGTCTTCCTCAAGCCTCTAGTTTTAAGGTCTTTCTTCACTGGCCGTTCTGTGTGGGTCTGGCCATTAAGAAGGGCCTCTGGGTCCACCATGCACACATCAGGGTGTGGTGGGTGAGGAAGAGGGTCTTTCACTGGCATGGGAGGGGGATCATGACTCCTCGGGGAGGAGGAATGATGGCTTCCTCCACTGCTGCCAGCTGCAGACATTTTGTCTACTGGTAGATGTTCTGCATCTTCATCAGAGTCAAGGTTTCCTTCTGCTGTAATTGATGGACATTCTTCAGTCTCTGGAGGAACATCTGAGTCAGACTGAGATGGGAGTGACTCGCTCAAAGATGTAGGAGGAGTTTCCTCCCCTGCTAGCATAATGCCGTGCCCTGTTGCTGTACTGCTCGGGATGCTGTGCGATCCCTCCTTGCTTTCCTCTTGGCGACTGTGGGGATGACTATGCTGCTGCTTGTGGGATCTCCTTTTGACAGAGTGCTGCTCACGCTCATCATCTCTTGAATGATCACTTCTGGCATCTTCCTCTTCCTCCTCACTTGATAACCCATGTGGGCTTGGATTTATAAAGGACGGCGAGATATCTCCTTTACGGTGTTTGAAAAGCGAAGGTGAATGGGAGGATGTGGCCTCCATACCGAGATCAGAGGGTCGAGTAAATCCTTCATCTGACTTCTTGGAGACCTCAGGGTAACAAGCCTGTGCTCCTGATGGTGGAGTTGGTGGATGTTCTTTTGAATCATACTTCACTTTCTCCTCTTCAGCCCCCTCTTCCTCCTCTATACCTTCATAAACATCTTCCACATAGCCAGACGGAGCCTTTAGACATACAACATCTTCATGCTGCATTGTGGACGCAAGGGTTTTTTCCTTACATTCCTTTTCTACAAACATTTCAGTTTGTTCTACCTCTTTCTTTACTTTTGACTCTTCAGGTTTCCCTTCACTTTCGCTCTTTTGCTCTGACTTCTTGCCACAATCTAGGATCTCTCCCATCTTTTCTGACCTCACTTCAACCTCCTTTTCAGAATGTATCTGTTCTTCCTCCACTGCTTTATGTTTTGCTTCTTCTTTCTCATCTGTCTTACTTTTCTCTTCATATTCCATCTTGCTCACTTTTGCTTCTTCAATTTCAACCCTTTCCTGTACTTTCTCAGCCAAGTCTTTAATTTCCTCAGACTTCTCTGCCCCTTCTTGCTTCATATACTGTTCACTTAATGTGCTAGTACTGAGAGTCCCACAAGCTGTGACTGGCACCTTCTGAGAACTTGTAATCTCTGTTGGTCCATCTGTGCTGTGCGGATCAAATGAATGTAATGTTGTGGTTGAGGGTTTTACATTAGTATGTTGCTCTGGTACAGATGCTGTGCTTAATTTTTCAGAAGCTGAAGATATTTCACACTCAATTCTGCATGGCAAGGTTCCTTCCTCAAAATAGCTTTTGTTATCCTCAGGCTCATCATCAGAGGATTTTTCTTGTGAGTGTTTGTCTGCAGAGTCAGCCTTTGCCAAAGGTACAATGTCGAACTTGAGGGATGTGGAAGATGCCAGCTCAGTTGGGTGAGTTGTATGCTCAGAAGTTGCTGATTCTGGCAGTTTTGAAGAATGTGTTTCTGCTACATGTTTAGGATCAGAGACTAGATCCCTGTCAGATTTAATGCTCGACATATCCTCCTCTGACTTTTCCTCTGCCGATGATGTTTGATCCTGAAGAAACGATTTGGATTCCTCCAGGGGACTTAGAGGAGAAAACCTGGCAAGACTGGATATTGACTCAGCTGTTGTTGTAGCAGGTGTCATTCGATCTGAGACTTCCATATATTCATCTTTTTTTAAACAAGGCAAATCCATAACGGGTGACTCTTCCTCTTTCAGGGATGAGTACTCAAATGATATACTGTCTCCATCTGACCTTAGTTGGACACTAGGAATAGTAATCTGTGGTTCTAGCCCTTCTCCAAGGTGTTGACCAGTTGAATATGAGGCAGAGGTTGAAGAAGAGTAACTAAAGGATGAAGATGATGAGTAAGTTGTATCAGACATGGCTGCTTGAGCAACAGCTAGGGATTCAGACACTTCATACTTTTTATCAGAAGTTTTCTGTGGTTCATGTTTGTCATCGCTGGATTTGGGTATGTCAGATAGGACTGAACTAGTATCTTCTTTCTTGCACTGTTCACGCTCCTTGCTGATTACATCATGATGCTCTCCATGTACTGATGATGGCTTTGCTGTGGGGGACATTTTTTCTGTGTATGAGTCACCAACCATGTCTGTCTGTAGAACTTTTGCAGTTGCTCCTAAAGCTAAGGAACCAGTAGTGTCTTCTTGTTTCGTTTCGAGTGGTTTAGATGTAGTCATGGTATCAAATGCTGCTTTAGACTCTTTCTCAGACATCTCTCTGGCACCCTTTTCAACATCCAAGTCACTTGCATTTTCCTCATCCTCTTCCTCTTCCTCATCCTCATAGTCATCCTCTTCTTCTGCAAATATTTTTTGGCTTCTGACCAAGCATTCCTCGGTCTCTGCACTCACAATCAATGTCTTGCTGGAAAGAGAATCTGTTTTGCCAGTGCACTCAACTGCAAGAACATTGTCATCAACTTTCATAGACTGCCCTGAAGAACCAGGAGTGGCGGTGCTGGGGTCTTCAGCTGATAACCTGGCAGGAAGCATGTCCTTTTCAGGTGGTGAGTACCGACCAGAAGAAAATGTGTCACCTTTGCTTTCAGCTGAATCCAGTTTGTTTTTATCTTTGTTACCATGACTTGATATTGGACTCTCCATTTTGTTCTCATCGTAGGCAGATGTTGATGAAGTTGTTTGACTCTGAAGACTTTGATCTTCTGATGATGTGAGAGGGCCTTGTG
Source organism: Abramis brama (assembly GCF_963993115.1). Taxonomy (NCBI): domain Eukaryota; kingdom Metazoa; phylum Chordata; class Actinopteri; order Cypriniformes; family Leuciscidae; genus Abramis; species Abramis brama. Next base: position 21,506,526 of record NC_139982.1, on the reverse strand, counting down.
GAGGGGAAGCTTCAGTCACGTGGGTTTTGGTCTTGTCCAAGTCCTCTGATTGAGACGTTGCCAATATTTCATCTGTTTTATGGTCTTTCTCTTGCATATCAGGTTTTGAAAGGCAGGAAGCAGATGTACATGGTTCTTTATCCAACAATTTAACATGACTCTCATCATCTTTTCCTTGAGGAGGAAAATGTGTGACCTCTTTCTCCTTCTCCTTTTCTTCTCTCTCCAATTTCTCTGATTTGTCTTGCAAATCACTAGAGGCAAATGAGCTTGAACCTGCTACCGAAATGGCTTTGCTGTCATATTTAAAACTATTGTCAACAAAAAGATCTGGTCTCTCTTCTCCAACCAATTCTTCCTCTTGGTATCGCTCCTTATTGTCTTGCTCTGAGTAGGCACTGTGGCTGCTGTGAATACTTGAAGTCTGGTAATCAACCTTGCTAAAAGACACTGGCTCATCATCCCTTTGTTCCTCTTCTGAACATGTAGCTCCAAGCAACGAGGCCTGACTTTTTCTATTGCCATCTAAATCTCTATCCAGACTAGGGTACTGGTCTTCTTCCTCTCTTTCTCGCTCAGTGTCTTTTGAAATGGGCTTTTCATAAGGCTCATATTTAGAAGCTTCATAGCTTTCTTTTTCCACTTCATACATCATCTTGTCATCAGATTTTATTCTCTCACTATCAGCCTTTTCAGCACATTTCTCATCAGCACTGTCCATCTTTTGAAAATCAGAATGTGACTCTAACCCTGGAGAGGCAGCTTCTCGTTCTCCTTCCCTTTCCCTCTCATCCTCCTTCTGAAGTTTTGTGGCTTCCTTTTCAGAGATCAATGTTTGATGTTGACTATCCTCAACACTGCCTTGATTGTCGAAGCTAGGCAGTGTGATACTCATTGGTTTGCTCTCAGTAAGAGTCTCTGTGACCGTTTTTTTACTTGTTTCTGCAGTAGGTGAAAGTGATGTTGTATCAACCTTGCACTCCTCTGGTTTAGTTGATGAGCCACTTGAATCTCTAGTCAACTCTTTCTCTTCTAAATGGGCCACAATTTCCTCTTTTTTCATACTTGTCTCAGGTGGTTGTGCAGAACTGCTTGCCTTTGGTTCCTCTAAATTCCATGGTTCCACTGATAATGGTCTTGAACCAGCACCTCCCATACAAACAGCATCTCCTTCATCCTCCTCTGTACTTTCATCTTCATCTGAAAATTTGGTTGGAAATGTAGTTTCAAAGGTTGACTTAATGTCTTTTGTTTTGTCTACAGTTGAGGTTTCTTCAATGCATTTTTCTTTATAATCTAAGTTTAATTTGAATCCAATGTCTGATGAAAGAAATGTATGTGTTTCATGTAATGATGCGTCTTGTTTGATATCTTCTTTAGGTTCATCTTTCAGTTCCAATTTCTCTTTACAGGTCAGATCTGAGGTCTCAAACATTTGTTCTGAAGATTTATCCAGAGATTTCTGTTTGGCTCCCAAGTCAATTTTTGTGTCTAATTCATCGGACACCAATTTTGACACATCTTCTTTCATGAATTGCTCCTCAGACTCTTTGCTAACCTTTGAATCAATTGTTTTATCTTCTACAATGGGAAGGTCTACAGTACTGTGTTCTGATTTTGAAACTACAGATTTAGATTCTGATGTAATCTGTTCTGTCTTTTCTTCTACCACAGATATGGCCTCAAGTTTTTGTTTTGTGTCTGATGGTGCATCTGTCGCCATACTTGTTTGAGATACTTCAGTTACGGTATCTTCTGTGTGTTTTTCTTCATACTGTTGGTCCTTCTTAGCACCCATATCGGTACTATCAGATAGTGATTGATCCGTAGATATCTGAAGCTGAGTATGCTCCACATACTTATCTTTAGATTCATATGGTTTTGAGGATATGTCTTCAAACTCAACTGGTTGTTCAGATTTGACAAATATGCCTTTGCTTATTTCATCCTCTTTAGCTTGCAAAACTTCTTTCTCTGATTCTCTTATTGCCAGGGAGTCGCTCTTCACTACAGATTCAAAATCAGATTTAGAGATGGTAAGCTTATCTTCTTTTTCATAAGTCTGACATTCTGTAGGTTCTTCGTCCATTTTGAGAGTTAGCTTCACAACCTCTTTGTTTTTGCAATCCTGTTCATCTTTAGCAGACAAATCTAATTTCTCAGATTCAGACAGCAAGACTTGACCTCGGATCAATGCTGGTTCATCTTTAGATTCTTGGTCTAATATTACTGAGGAATCCATTTTGTCTGAAATGGATATTTGTGTTTTGGATTTAGTGTCTTCTACAGTTTTTTCCATATATTGGCTAGTTTGGTGCACATCATCTGTGTCCTGTGAAATGATGGTATGTGAAATTTGAGGCTCTTTTTTGGAGGATACATCTGCTTTTTCTAAATGTTGTGTGGTTTGAGTTTCTTTCAATAGTTTCTCCTTCAAGTCTTCATCTTGTTTACTAGTAATTTCAGTCTCACTTTGAGTTGCCCCTAATATATGAGGTTCCATCTCTTGCACAGACTTTCCTTTAGATTTTTGTTCATCTTTAGCAAACACTTCTGCATGCATCTCTATAGATTGAAAATCTGGCTTTGAGAGGGAAATTTGCTCTTGTGTCACAGATTTTACTTCCTCTTTATATGTATCCTTAGATTCTTCATGTTCTTTGGCAGCTGAAATCTTTTTCTCATATGTCAGCCCAGCCTCACTTTTACTTTCCACCTTTTCTTCATCATTTAAGGCAACATCTGTTTTTTCACTTAACTGTTGTATTTGAGATTTGAGGCCATCTGTGTCTTCCTTAAACTGGGCTATACAGATGAATGAGTCAGTTTCCTCTGAAGCCACATGTTCAGGTATAATATCAAGTGACTCTGATTTCTGCTCAGAGGTCTTTTCAGGTTTAATTGTCATATCTGTCTCTACAGTGTCCTGTGTCTCTATATGAGATGTTGATGTTTCTGCTTTGATGTCTGGGCTTTCTAAAAACTGACCAGATGCATCAGTCAGATCTTTCTCTTTGGATTCTTTTACCAAGTTAGAAGAAATTTGGTCTTTCTCTGATTGAATTTCTTGTTTCTCCTGTTTCTCTATCTCTGACCTATCCAGAACTGCTGGAGAACTCTTATCTTGAAACTCTTCTTCATTCGCATTTTTCGTATCATAATCCTCTTTAGGCGGCAATGCTGCCTTTTCAGGTAAGGCAACATCTGTTTTTTCACTTAACTGTTGTATTTGAGATTTGAGGCCATCCGTGTCTTCCTTAAACTGGGCTATACAGATGAATGAATCAGTTTCCTCTGAAGCCACATGTTCAGGTTTAATATCAAGTGACTCTGATTTCTGCTCAGAGGTCTTTTCCGGTTTAGTTGTCATATCTGTCTCTACAGTGTCCTGTGTCTCTGTATGAGATGTTGATGTTTCTGCTTTGATGCCTGGGCTTTCTAAAAACTGACCAGATGCATCAGTCAGATCTTTCTCTTTGGATTCTTTTACCAAGTTAGAAGAAATTTGGTCTTTCTCTGATTGAGTTTCTTGTTTCTCCTGTTTCTCTATCTCCGACCTTTCCAGAACTGCTGGAGAACTCTTATCTTGAAACTCTTCTTCATTCGCATTTTTCTTATCAAAATCCTCTTTAGGCGGCAATGCTGCCTTTTCAGGTTCTGATTTTACATCACCTTTATCTGCCTCTGCATACTTTAATAATTGGTCTTTCTCCTTATGCTTTTCTTCAGCATCATCTCTCTCACTATCCTTTTCTTTCTCCTTCTCTCTTTTCTCTTCTTTGTCTGTGGATGATTTTAAATCAGAAGTTTCTTCAACGTCATGATCATCAGATAACTTGCTATCTTTATCCTCAAGAATTACAGCCTTACTGCTCTCTTTTAAGTCCTCTTGAACTTCGCCCTTCTTTTCAACACTTGGATCAGGCATTACCTTTGTATCACTAATTTCTTTTGGTGGTAGAATTGATATACTTTCTTTTTTAGCTAAGAAGTCCTCAACAAGTGGAGATGGTGCAGAGGTTGCTTCCTGGATTGTCTTTTTTTCTTCCTCCTCTGCTTGAGGTATTTCCTTCTCATCTAAAATGTCAGATTTTTGTTTCTCACTCTCCTTTTCAAATTTAATTTCAGTGGGGCTAAGTGGCACTCCTTGTTCTTGAAGGGTCTCTTTAAGGAGCATTTTATCTTTCCTTTCCACAGGTGACATTCTGAAGGGAGAGTGAGATGCACTAGGTGGTCCAGAATGTGTAGGAGTAGCCATTTTCACAGTGCTGTCATCAGGGCTAATACACCGGTCTTCCACCTCTGGAAAAACACTAGCTTCAGAAACAGGAAGCTTAGAATCACTGTGCAATGGGGAAGAGAGTATTGTTTGTACTTCAAAAGAGGAATCCTCCCTTGGAGGTGACACTGATGCCTTCTCCATCTCAGGAGGTGAGAATTTTTCATCAGATGAAGTATCAGGAACTAAAGGCACAAGACTTTTGGGTTTGTCCATTTCTTTCTCCTTGTGTTCAAGTTTATCAGGTGAGGCATATCCTTCTTGTAACTTTCCAAGTGAAATGTCAACATTTGGTGTTTGATCTTCATATTCATCCTCCTCTTCATCATCGTAATGAGCAGCCAACTCAATTCCCTCGGTTTTACCTTCTAAGGGAAGTGGAGGAGATTCATCAGAGGGAGATGATTTGAAGCACTTGTCCTCCTCTAAGGAGGATGTTGGTGAGATGGTTCCAGCAGAATGTAGGTACTCTTTTTCTTGGGTGGCCTCAGTCTGAGTAACCGGTTGAATGGTGTCCAAGACCAGGGAGCTTTTTCCAGTGTCTTCAGTCTGAGGTGCTGTGACTGATGCCACTGACTGATCTTCCGCAACGGAAGTGGGTAAAGAAGACAGTTTGTCATACTCTGTTATGGATGTTGCTGAAGAAACATGTTCCTCTTCAGCTAATGGAGCTGCGAGTATGCTGGTGTAGATGGAAATAGCTGGCTCCTGTGCACCCATCAATACTTTGCCTGTCCCATTGCCCATTGCAGCTGCTTGTATTTCTCTCATTCCAGGGATGGCATCAAAGGAGCCTGGTTGGTCTGGGACAGAGACATCATAGCTACCAACCTCATATTGAAGGTGTGGTATCCTGTCCTCTGCTTCTTCGTGGATCTCCTCATCTGAGATGGTTTGCTCAGTCTCAGAGTAACCTGGTATGGTTTCATCCTGGATATATGATAAGTTTTCTGCTGCAGCAGCTCCTTGGGCTGTAGAGGTAATGCCAGCTGTGACACCTCCAACATTTGACAAGTATGCATCCTCTTCTTCCTTGATTTTCTCAGCAGAGAGATCTTTTATTTCTTCATCTGCAATGGCATCCAAATCCTCTGCCTCCTCTAACTCAGCTTTTTCAATAACATCCTCTTCTTCAAGCTGCTCCTCTTCTACGTCAATCTTTTTTACCTCTGCTTGTTTTTGCTTCTCCATTTCCTCAACTTCATGTTTTCTGTCCACTCCCTCCAAGTCTTTGGATTCCTTTGCTCCCTCTTCGTCCTCTTCATCTCCTATTCCCATGTCTTCCTCCTCCTCCTCCTCCTCCTCTGTCTTCTTAACAGGCTTTATCTCAACCTCCTCCTCATCTTCATCTTCAATTGCAGCACCCTCATCCTCAAATTTCTCTAATTCTGATGTTTGGGGCTCATCCTGTTGTTCTTTTACTTCTGCTGATGGCACTTCTTCGATTTCTGCTGATAGGGCTACTTCTTTCTCTGTAGTTTTCTGTTCCACAATATCGGTTTCTGTAACATGATCTTGTTCTTGTTCCTCAGCAGCACTTGAAGTTTCATTGTCTCTTTCACCTGGTAATCTGGAGACAGTAAGGGCACTTTTAGGGGCTTCAGAGTGATCTGTCGCTTCAGTAGGTCTCATTTTATCAAAGTCTTTTGTTAAATCTTTAAGAGTAGATGGAGAAAATATAGCTTCTCCTGTCCCATTCTCCTGTTTATCATCCTTGATCTTCTCAGCCACTGGTTCTGCCTCAATCTCTGCACGCTCTGCCTTGACAGTTGTAGGTTTGCTCTTTGTTGTTTTGGATTTACCTTGAGTTTTGGCCTTGTGGAGGGTCTTTCTGACCTCTGGTGTGAAAGGTTTCAGGTCAGGTTTAGTAATTTTCCTCAGCTCAGGTTTTGAAGTGTCCTTGGCTTTAAACTTTTTCTCATCTTTTTTCAAACCATCATCTTTTTTAATTTCACGTTTTTCTTTCTTAACTTCCCTCTTTTCTTTGTCTTTCTTTTCATCCATTTTGGACAACCTTTCCTTTGGGTGTTTTTTCAGTGATTTCTCCTTCAATAACTTTTTCTTTTCTGTCACTTCTGTTTTCGGTTTCAATGGCTTGGTGTGCTTCTTTTCTTCTTTTTTCTCAATCTTGTTCTCTTTGACAGAGTCACTCTTCGTTTCGATTATGGATGCATCCTCATGCTCGTCGGTTTCTTTCTTAGGCTTAGTTGGTGCATGAGTCTTGGGAGATGATTTGAGACTTTCTTTGCTGTCAGTTCTTTGCTTTAGCTTTGTTTGTTTTACAGCTGAAGGTGAAACAGCAGAATTGATGTCTTTTTGTGTGGCTACTGGATACCGCAAGAAATCAAGGTGCTTCAACTTTTCAAGCCCTTCAAGGATTTTGTTCTGAGGTGCATTTCCAGGGAATAAAACCCTTATGATTTTCTCTGAAGGGTTGGCAGGAAGCCATACGACGAGAGCAGCAATAGATGTCAAATAAGGTACAGATATTTCTCCCTCTTTTCCATTGGGAAGCACTATCCCTGTCTTGGCCTTACTGTTACCTGCCCACTTCTGCATGAGGAACTGCATTTCCTTACTGTCTTTCACAGGGTTCAGGACAAACATGTCCAACCTGCCCACACCCATCTTGTGAAAAAGTGTAATTGGCTCAATGGTATTACTAACCACTCGAAAAAGAGGCTCAGACTTAATTCCCAGCTTGCTGAGGTACTGCAATGTAAGAGAGGCTTCCTCAATACTTCGCTTAACTTTCAAATTCGATTCTGATGTGCGAAGCTTCTCAGGTACATTGAAGAATACAACTCCGATCTCTGGCGATATCAGGTTCTTCATCCAATCACTGTAGGTGGTTGAGCCTTGAGACTGCTCTTCCTCCTGCTCTGCAACCTTCCTTTGAAGGAGTCCATTGATCCCAGGAAGATTATCAGCACCAATATGGGTGAGAAGGATAGAATCAATACGATCTAAATGTCTGACAAGCTTCCAAAAGCATGACCTTCTGTCAGAGCCACCATCAATCAGAATGTTAAAACCATTGACAGCAAAAAGCGCAGAATCCCCCCGTCCACCAGGAAAGATGTAGCAGCAAGGCTTTGAGAGCTTTAAGAATCCTCCAGACGTTGGAGGCTCAAGAAGGTCAAATGGGGATGGTACATCCACAGTCTCAGATATATATTCGGTAAACTCTGTGACCCCCTCCATCTTAGGGAGTATGGGCTCTGGATTAAGCCTATAATTCAGCAACTCCCTAATGTGTTGCTGTTGTCCCAGAGAGTTCCAGCCTGCCTCACCACGACAAGACACAGTCAGTGATCCCCGCTGTCCAGAGCTGGCTTTAACCAGCAAATTACTGACCTACATGAGGAAAACAAGTAAAAAATGAGTGAAGATATATTGTGCTTTATCAATTTGAATACAATTATATTATCTAAACTTACTCCAGGATCAGCAAACACATGTGAGAAGGTTTGATGACTGAGCACTCCGGTCTGGAGAACCAGGTCACCTTGGTCAGAACTCTGCCCACTCAGGACCAGTAGTTTATGCACAGCTGGGTCAGATATAAGACAATGGATCTAGGACATATTAAGAGACATAGAGGGCATTTAAAACACATTAGTGTATTAGAGTCAGTCTGTTTGTAGCAAGGTTGTGCTTAAACAAGGTTATTAAGTCCAACATCAAACCTATTCATCAATCTTTATTAGAAACATACAGCACCTTGTCCAACAGAGATTTTCTTTAAATAACTTACCTCAGAGATAACAGTATCTTCTGATGGGTTTACTAATACAACCGTCTCAAGAACATCACTTTTGTGGTGCAGAGTCCTTTGTCCTGGAAGAAAGAAATATGTTTTTTCTTATTTATATTCAGATATTAAGTTACACATTTCTATTGTGACTAGTCTCGATAGCTGCATTTCCACCACAGGAACTTTCCCCAGGAACTAGGGACATTGGGGTGGTACTCTGTGTGTTTCAGAAGGGACAGAAGGGACCAGGGTCTAAATGAAGTTCCTGGAAAAATGTCCCCCACAGAAAGTCACTGCTCACGAGGTGGTACTTAAAAAAAAAAAACAGGAACTTTCGGGGGTGGGCCTTAGGTGCTGAACATGGTGATTGGTTGAGTTCACACAGCATTTTGATTGGTTGATGCCATGCAGCATTTTATTTCAACCTCCATTTTTAAAAGTCTGTTGCGGTGCATGCAGTAAGAGTTGTTTGCTATTCTAATCAACAATGGAGTTTAAAAAAATATGACCGATGGATTGACAACGAGGTTCAGGCTTTATTAAGCTTAGATGCCGAGGATGAAATCCAGCGGTAACTGAAAGGTCGCGCGCAGTCCTACGACACCGGATTAATTTCCCTAATATTCACATTACTTAAGACCGCGATGGAAACGCCAACAGAATCAGGTCTGGGGGGTGGGGGTGGCCGGGAGTTCCTGGGACAAATTGTTCCGGGTAATTTCGGTGGAAACACGGCTTTTGAGCCTCTTCATGATTTTCATGATTTAAAACAGATGCAGCATGGAGAGGTACACAAGTTAAAGGTCATCCTGTAAAGAATGATATTCTTTTTTCATAAGGCTATACCCTTCTTGTTTTCAACTTTGTGCATGTGATTGAATGTTAAATAAGTTAATAATGATAACAAAACTGTTTATCATGGTGATTTGTACAGAGGCTTTGAGGATTTGCACTTAATTCTAAACAGACAGTGACGTGCGATTACCTGCGTCTGTCTTTGAGGTCAAGTCATATATATTCGTGAAATGGTTGCCGTGTCCAAGGAAAGCAAAATATTTGTCGTATCACCCTTTTAACGTTTAAGGGTTTTACCATGAATGGCGTCAGCATTCCCATCGCGTAAGGAAGCCGCTCAAAATTATCGCAAGGGAAATTCCTTCACCGCGACAGCTCTACTATATAATGATATACATTTTTATAATTTCATCAAAGCTGCACTTTTCTCTTTTATTCTGTTCATTTACTGTCCAAATGAACTGAGATCAACTTAATGAATCACACTTTAGGATGAATCAATTCACTAGATTGAATCTAACTTTAGGACAAACCAATTTAGGTTACTTGTTACTGGGAAAGTGTAACCAAAACTGTATGCCAGTATTCTGAAAAAAGGGAAACAGACTCATCTAAATGATATGGGAAACGTATTTGGGAAAGCGCTAAATGCTTTTTTATAACTGAAATGCAGCAGCCAGAGCTGAATCCTCCAAATGCATGTCCCGTAACAATGCATTGATTTGTTCATTTGAAAGTCAATGATAGCAGCCATATGATTGATTAATGTTAATCAAAATGAATGTCCCTGAAAGGCATAGCTATCACTCAAATCAATCTTCATTGATTTAGAAAAGGACTCCAAGGTGTACAGTATAGCATGACCACAGCTAAAAGACAACCTTTAGTGCAATGCATTTCAAGGACAGTCCTGCAAGAGTCCTGTTAATGAGACATCATGGATGTTTGGATTACAGTCAGAAGTAAGGGGTTTAGGGCTTTAAGTGTATGTTACGATAAGAGGATATCCATGTGAAGCTAATAGGGAGAAATCACAAATGCAACATTAGTCTTTACATCGTCTGAAGAGTCCAGTCCAAACACATTTATCCTGTGTTTTCAGTTGTGTAAAGGGTTATAAGAGCAGGGTGTATGGAGGAATTAGAGGGATAATCAAAGAGCTGCTGAACGCAGCACGACTGGGGTTTGGACCAAGCTGGCCTAAGCCCAGTATTGCTTCAGTGAGCCAGATGGTGTGGGATGGAAGTACAGAAGTGAAAGTACAACATATGTGAAGACTGGTGAGGCAGATCTCACCAGGACAAACTGAATGCAAATAATACAGGCTGCCACGGAAACGACAAACTAGTAGCTCCGACCCTGCTGCCCTCTGCAGAGTGACAAAGTACAAATAAACAAGAAAGGTATGAAAGTCTCAGGCACAGCAATGCCTCCCAATTGGCACAATGCCCAAAGCAACATGGGTCTATTGGCTTTTTGTAATTAATACATTGCGTGTTGCCCTCTTTGTTGTTGTTTGATGAAAATCTTAGGAGGAGGCAGAACTCAGATGATTAACAAATGTATGTGATAAAAAAATGACACTTTTTTGAACTTTTGACAATCAGAATTAGCTGAAAAAATTAGAGCAATAAAAAGTTTACATTTTATTTGTGGAAGAATCTTTACAAACCTGCAATCAGAAAGAATTTTAAATGTGTATATCTGTTAAAAGTGAATTTTGTCAACTTTTAGGAGTAGGGCTTAAAAACCACAAAACTCCTTTGCCATTTTGAATAAACAGATGGTTTTGCAGAGCAGTGTGTTCAGCCAGCTTCCAGTTTCCACGACTCCCTTTGGCATTTTTCCACAGTCACGAAATAATGGGAAAGAATGTAGCATTAAGTCCAAGGCTAAGTTAAGGTATCCAGTGTATCTGTTAAAGTGCAAGCATCTTCATAACGGCTGATTATTAATTAATGACTTAGGTTTGACTACAGAAACATCTTAACTGCATTAGCATCATAAAACAGTCATTTTTTAAGATCTCAGTGTAGAGATCCAGTCCTACCTCACCTGACCCGCTTGGTATAAATATCCGCTCATGAATTAGAGCACTCTGTTAAAATAAGCTCAAACAGTGCTGTGATAGAAGACAGACCAAGCATCCGCACTGCTCCAGATATTTTGCTCTAGATATGGTCACCCAAGAGATTGAGGCCTCTGGAAGTTTGGGAACAGAATCGCCTCATCCGAGCATCTAAAACAGTCACTCATGCCACCATCCTATGTGCTTTTGGGAGCAAATAACCTTCTGAACAGCACGTCTTACTGTGAGTGTATTTTGAACACCCGGTCGAAAATAAATACATCAATAATTAATTATACTTACAGGTTGTGATTCTAAGGAGCAAGTTGGTCCAAATAAAAAAGGGTATTGTCCCATTTGTAATGGATAAGCATTTTGTAAATCCCATTTAGACCTCACATAGACCTCACATGAGAATAAATCATCAAAAGGCTATACTGCTGTTGTATCGCAGTGGTAATGTTAACCACTGACTCTTTACATCCTCATCCTTTGAAGAAGTTTTTTTTAAGTCTTTTGAGAGACAATAACTTTATTTATCGTCACTTTTGCTTCAGAACTTCGCAGATCGTTTACATTGACAGACAGCTACATTACACATTGCATGAAAGATAATATTCGAAAAAGCATAATAGGAGCACTTTAAAACATTAGTTTACCAATTAACATGATTTCTGCCTGAGTCCTGTTTTGTTTTCCATCGGCTATGGAGGTGAAGACGACAATGATTCCATGCTCATTCATAGCGTCATCAAGCTTTTATGAAACAACAACCTCTAGCGGCGAAATTTACACACTGTGCCTTTAAGCCTCCCATCATACTTCTCTCAACCAGTGGTGTGGACTAAGTCTGGATTGATGACACATTTATGGGATTACCATAAACCCTTTAAAAGTAACATTAATTCTCTCCGTGGTGAAAAGCTAGTTAGATAAAAACAAACACCTGTGGTGCTTTATGCTTCATAAATGTACATGTCATATTTTAAATAAAAAGAAATGTCATAATATTGCTAACCTCTGTGTCATATGTACATGAAATTGGAATTAAATGGCTTGTTCCACTGGGATAAACAGATTTAGCATCACTAATACAGTGCAATCGCTGAGCTTTAGGAAGCCTCCGGAGCTGAAATTCAGTTGTGGTAATGGGCATTTCGTTTCCAACACACGCTGTAAGCGGTAACCCGATCACAACAGACTGGGCCATCTGGCCAATCAGAGCAGAGTAGGCTCTCGGAAAGAAGGGGTTTAGAGTATATTATGAGAAAATGAAAGTGTTATTTGACCTTTGGTGCATGTAAAACTGTTGTAGAAGACTACAAAACAAAATTAGAAACCTTTAAAATAGCATAATAGAGGCTCTATAAAGTTTTATTAACGTTACTGTAGTAAGAAGCAGGGGAGGGCCGAGAACACCGGGACATTTTCCGTTGCTGTTTTTATTATGTTTATATGCCTTATATATGCTTATCGGCCGCTGCCCCTCTTTACGTTTTGTAGTTTATGCATATCTTATGATTAAAGTTACGATTAAAGTTGTTTAACGTTTGCCTCTTACGTCCCTGAACTTGAACTTTGTTATGTTTGGTCACTTAAATTCACACTATTTTAATTCATTCGAATGAAATAGCCGCAAATGTTTAATTTACTACTCATACAGGTCACTTTATCTGACAAATTAAAATTGTGGTGTAATGCAGCCCTGTTTTACTTGGTCAAAACAATCGTACTAAATACATTTGAGTGTGTTGAAAGTTAACATTAATCTGTCCATTAGCTCGGTGGCTGGTATGAGACACTTGTTGCACACTGCAGTAAGCTAGATCGATATTAGAATTTCATATTAATAAAAACTGGATGAAAATAAAAACTTGTGTTCCTAAATGAAATGCAATTAATTTTAAAATATATTTTATGGTGGAGAAAATGCTATATTACTGTTACGGTACGTAAGGCATGGTACGTTACTAGCGGTAAATCAAGAAATCGAGATTCAAACAAGAAGACTAACTGTGTTGAGCTATATAACAATGATTAGTTTTTTGTCAATAAAAGTATCCAAAAAGTTACTCATCTGTCTAATAAAATGCATATTTAAAGCATATTATAACACATTAAAACGTATTTGCCGTTTCCTTGCTTTCTACGGAAATCAAGGGTAGCACAGATAAGTCATCACTGACAGGCGAAGCAATGACATTGTACGTTACACATCAGTTAAAATAACTGATTTCTCTGGATTTAAACATTGTTGGAAACATTTGGGATAATGTAAGTACACAAGTCAACAAAATATATAACATTGTTTTAGTGATTTTTGGTGATTTTCATCCAAAAATCTCACATATTGTGCCTTTAAAAAGACCATTAAAGTAATAATCAGAAATTATTATAAACTATAGTTAATATATAATTGTACATGATGAAAGTGCTCCATACGCTCTATAAAGCCCTAAAACAATACTAACACTTTGACGCTCCATGTTGCATCTACACAAGAAGCGAATGCCCTAGTTTCTTCTGGTAATCCTAGTCCTGTGATTTGGCAATGCCAAATGATTCTGCTGTTAAGCATATTAAAGCCTCTTTTATCGCGGATGTGTCACTGAATCTCAGACAGCCACCTGGGTAAAGGGTGTGGCAACGGCACAATGCCCCAGCATGTTGTGATTTTATGCCTTATTTGCATGGATTTCTGATATTAACTTTTATACTGGCACCATACAAAGTTCTTTGGTTCACAGAACTCAAACATAGTAACATCTGATAACTTGCACAATAAGTTGGCAGTCCACAAATGGAACATAAATGAAGCAGCATATGCAAAATAATCTTAATTTTATAAAAATGATTGCACATATTACATTTTAAGTTTGTGCATTGTGAAAAGAGCACATTATGTAAGATGTGGGCTAAGGAGGAAGCAAGTTTTAAAGAAAGAAAAGGGTACGAGAAGATTGTTGGTGCTGTACCACTGTTTCCTGGGGGGCCAGAAAACTCCAGCCTAAACCTGAGCCAACTATGAGATCATGCCACCACACAGACCGTTCATTAGCATTTGAAGCCACATCTTTGTGCTTCTGAATAAGGGCTGGATGTTTTTCAACACTGACGAGACTCAACAACTCTGTGCCATTTTACCACAACGTCCTGGTGCCACAAAGACTTCTTATCATTATAAACATAATATGGCCAATAGGCAGAAACAAAAGAACAATTAAGCATTAGACCTAAGAAAATATTAAGTGCTTTTTATAAAAGCAATCTTTTATAATTGGCCTTATTGAGTTAAGCACATATAGCTAGCACATTAGCAGTTCAAATAAAGGAAAATGTCATGATACAGCAAGTGATGGAAAAATATACACATGCTCAGATGTTAATAACAGGTTTAAACTGCAATATAGAGGCTTGCTTATGAAACATCTTCTGAGAGAACATGGGTTTGTTCTATGAGTCAGCATCTCCTCTGAAATGTCAGTGTTTCCTTGGTCCTTTAACCAGATGATTTATAGACTTAAAAATTAGCAACTGACAGGTTGAGGTTTCAACCTTTTTTTTATTATGTACAATACGTCTAATAATAACATTTGATAGTATGTAAATAGATCTTGAATATTCATTTTTCCATTTTTAAAGTCAAAGTATAAGGTAATTTTAATGGAAATCATGTGCAATGTTTCATGCATAATTCATTTAATATTAGAGTAAGGTATTCAGAAGTTACATGAACAGAACCAGATATGTTGTATTTAGGCCTATTATAAATCTTTTTGTTTTACATTATCCAACCTTTTGAAGAGATCCTATTACAAATCTTCCCAGCTGTAGTGACTGCAAATCATGTCAAATTTTGTCCACTGAACCTCAGCCATGACTGCCCATCTACCTAAAAGTTGATAATGATTAGCAATTTCCAAATTGAGTGTTGAGCACTAAAGTATTTTTTGTATCATGAGCACTTAAGTATATATTTGGCCATTTTCCATTGTGGCAACATACCGCTGCTACTTTTATGTCCCTCGTATCGCTCATGGTCTCTTATCTTGGGACTTTAAACAGTTATTACTACTGACTACATAAAACAGTAGAAAATTTAAATCATGACCATAAAACTGTGCAAATATTGTTCATAAAAACAAGGAAGGAACTAATAAGAAACATAAAGAACTTATGTAAGTTATAACCTTAACATCACGGACAACATGCTATGTTGTTGTTAAAAATGTTATGGACTAATTGAGCAAACTAGTCCATAGTAAAAGTAACTTGGAATGGAGATTAATAATAATAAAAATATTTAAATGTATTTTTTAATATTGTTGCTCTTTTGTCTTGTTGCTAGGGAGGTTGATTTTCTACGTTGTAATGAACTATTTTTAAAGTTTTAAAATAATCTACAAAATAATTTGGTATAATTCAGTATTCCTTTATTTGGTCAGCCGCAATCTAATAAACCAAATAGTGTATAGTCAGAGAGTCATTATCAAATAATAGATCCAAATTAATTCCTGATGCCTGGGTTTTTATTTTATGTTAATGACCGACTCCCTGTACGGTATCCCTTTACATATTGGATGTCAAAGTCTCATTTCCATGTATTAAGTAAATCCAAGATTTATTTCTGAGCTCAAGCTTATATTTAACTCACAGCTTACACAGATTATATCGCTCCACATTTCCAATATCCTGCCGCAGTCACATTTCACACAAAGAACTGTGCCAAAGCAACACCATTTAAACAGAAAATCTCCTAAGGCAATCTGTACGATTAGCAAATAAAAAAGTAAAAGATCTTAAACCAGAACACGCAACAATAATTGGCCAAGTTAGACCACAGTGATTCAGCAGCAGTGGAGGAATTCTCACTGCAGCACTACCTAGGAAAGCGAGGGTGAACCTCCCACACTAAATTTGTAAGCTCCCAGGGATAATGGCACTCACCCACATACCCACCAACACAAACGCCTTCAAAAGAATGAATAAAAGACTGAAATATTTCACCAAAAGGTGACTTTGGAGCAAATGGGACAGCCTTACGTCATACCACCTCGCCATGACAGCGAGCAGTTCACAGCAACGGTTTGTTGCGTCACATCTCGTTTTCAGCACATTTAACTCAGCCACAACACGTCTACGCTTGTGTGCATGGCTGGTCAACCGCACTTTCATCAAGAATGTTCTATAAACTTAAGTTTCAGGTGCCATGAGCTGTTACATAAAGATATACCGATATACATTTAAATTGGCTAATGAGCTGACTTAGTATAAATACTGAGAGTAAACAAGTAAATTGGAATTTAACGGTTTATTTTGATGGCAGCAAAGCAAAGGTTACGGTTAAATGTTTGAGGGAAAACATATGGACAAAATTGCATGCCTGTCTAAGAGATTGTCTTTTAATTAAAAGTGCTACAATCCACAGACGGGCACCTTGCCACTTAGATCGTATCCCTTTCCGCTGAGTAATCCACCACTGAGAGTTTGTTTGTCTCAACTGACCGTTCCTAAATCCTGGAAGACTATCCAGTAAGTCCAGAGTTGAATTGCTAATATTTTCTAGGATGGACCATTTGTGCTGTCCATGGAAACTGTAATCAGTAGGTCTAAAATTGCTGTTCCTTTTTTCCCCAGCATTTTCCAATGTCAAACGGAACAAAGCATGAGTCACTTTGGTAAAGCCCTACAACACATTCACCCTTGTCTTAAAAGTCTTCAATGGCCCATTTTTACTCTGTGGCAGATGGATGTGCCCTTCAGTGTCCTAACAATGATATCATGAAAGCTTAATGATGGATCTTCCTAAGCCTAATAACCCAACACACTGCCACAAAACATTTCAATTAATTAAGATTATATACTGAAGGAACTTCCATCTCCTATTATAAAGAAAAGAAAAGCAGGTCCACTCTGCACCTCTACCAGCTTTAGGCTACAAACTGTAGCAATGGAACAATGACTCAGCAGCTGATGCTGTTAGACCCACTGATGTCAGTGGGTGTTTCTCTATGTAAGAATCCCACCCAGACAGCTGTGCCAGAAAAGAGAACCAAGGAAACACTGAATCATTTCAGAACCGTGAAATGACAACCAAATGTATTTAAAATAGTCCAGTATTTCCTCAAAAGCTAAGAATGATTTAGACTATCAACTCTTCATGGTATCAATTAGATTTATTTTAGTTCAAGCAGGTCTAATTTAGTTCCCTGATGTTGTTTGTACTTGTATGATGTAGATGAGTTCATCAAGAGCAAAACAGTTGAATATTAATACAGTAGATTCAAATGTTAGCTGTGCCAAATGAGGCAAAGAGTCATTTTGTTAGTTTAATTACCCTGCACAATGATATTCAAACACGGAACGATTCATCAATTTAGTCATTATTTTTCATGAATGGTCCTTAAGCAGCTAGATGTGCAAACGTATTGCAAACAGAACGAGAGAGAAAGAGGGAAAGAGAGAGAGAGTCACAGACAGCAACGCTGAGTCACGGAGCGGCAAACAAATCAGAGGCTGTGTCTCAACCTACTGACAAGCTAGAAAATATTTATGGTCATCATAGTCAAATGGAACATTGTCTAAGTAGGCAGCTTGGTGGTAGGGTTGATAATTGTTTATGAATGTATCAAGATTTTATGGGATATTATGTATATAAATTAAAAGAAGAGTGACAGAGATGACTGTATATTTACTTATGAAAACCTGCTGAGCTGCTTACCTAGAAAGTATTTTTGGGCATTATAAGGTGTGTGGAATGCTGTCTAGGAAGGCAACTTACTAGATTTTGAGATAGAGCCAATATGTTGCATTATTTCGATTTTAAATTGATTCCAATTGTCGAACGAATGAGTCTTTTGAGTCGGTTCTTTTCATTGAATCAAAAACATAAATCACATCCAGTGTAGTTCAATTCCCGAACTGATGACATTTGAGTCACATTAGTGAATCAAAACATACTGTGAATAGTGTAGTCCAATTCCAGAAAGAATGACTTCGATTTTTTAGTGAATCAAAACAGCGGATGAATCAGCGGTTCTTACGAGCCGACTCTTTAATGTATTCATATGACTCATTAATGAACCGCAAGTTTTGTATTTATAACTAGATATTATGTCATCATAAACTAATAACGGTGTTGTGTTATGTTATACAGTAGGGCTAATGGGACAAAAAACAGTTCATTTACTGCCTGTTTTATTGCAATCTGTGGTAGGTTAGCTATTTTTGGAATGAACTGAATGAACTCGTTTTTTTTTTTTTTTATGAAATAGCCTACATATGCTAGTTAGGAAAAATATTTGCATTTAATGCCTCCAAAATATCTTTGAAATCTGAGTAAACAAGATTATGTAAACAAATATTTCGCAGAATGACTGTTTAGTGGAAATCTGAAACGATCTCATCATCTGACTGCAGCAATAAAAATGTAATTTCTTTTGTCCAAATATTTTTTCCGCAAAAGTACTAAAAGAATCGTTAATGAACTGAAATCGTTTAAATATTTCCTCAACTTTAACATTAATATTTCAGATTACGCTTTAAAACTTTTGAGCATATTATTCACAGACAAAGACTAACACGTTTAGCATCTTAACACAATACGTAGACGTGAGTCATGCTGCAAATAATCATTTGAGGTGATCACTTTGCACAAGCACAAAATAATACAAATTAAAACAACTTTAAATAGCAACTGTCAAATACACAATTTCACAACCTGTTAAACAGTCAAATAAAACAGATCTTCAAAGCAACAAAGTTAGTCTGTCCGCGCGAGCTCCGTCCATCACCTTTTAATCCAGTTAGTTGGATAAAGCACAGGAAGATGTTCATCGTACACTCTGTCCCCAGACATATGTCGCAATTACAGGTAGATTTAAACGACTGTCTGGGTGTTTAATTACCTAATCCTTTCGCCGTCACTGAACGCCTCAAAAACGCATTATTATGCGCATGTCGTGCGCGCCATAAGCCCCGATAACCCGACCAAAGTCATAAATAATGTCAAGAAGAACACAAATATGCGGTCAAATAAGGATACGCACCCTCCAAGACGTCACAGTCTCATAAAGCAAAGTGTCACAGACACTTTGTAGCAGCTCGCATCGCAAGACTCTTTGTCCCGGCCACTGCGACACTGCGTAAAAGTCACGCCAGTCACCGCATCGCATGCTAGAACGCTGTCTCAGTAGTCTGCATGACAGAAAGTGATACATACCGTATGGTGATGCGAGCCACTTTAACAGTGCGTCGTGTGTCTCGCGACTGATGGCTGTTCAGGAGCGCAGTCACTGCTGTGTGTGTGGGAGGGGCCGGGGAGTGTGTGAGGCTGGCAGATTTGGGTTCTCGAGCAGAGCAGGATGGTTGCAGCAACTCTGGCTGCAGCCACCCGCCGATTAAACTACAGATGCAGCTACTGTCTGAAGAAGAGGGGCAGGCGGGGAGGGGGAGGAGGGGGAGTTAGTGATACTTTCAATGCACCACAAGTAACCCTTTCATGTCTTGTCTGGTCTGGACTTGTCTTATTATATTATGTTATGTTATATATATATATATTATATTTAATATCTTTTGTTTGGCTCCTTTTCATGCATTTGTGGGATCAGTCTCACTGATTTTCTTTGTTTTATTGGTGGTTTGTTCTGGCTGCTGCATTGCACCGGCCTCACGCAAGCTCTTTATAAAGCCTGAAATTGCAATATGGCTGAATCACACACCCAGTCATGTGATGGTGGCATCCATGAGGCGATGGCCTGCTCCATGTAGAATAAGGGTCCATTTACACAGGACATGTTTTTGCTATCCATTGCCCTGCTTTTCCTTTGTTTTTCTATGTAAACAACATGCGCTAGACAGATGTGTTTGACCGTTGCTCTTGCATCTAGTGTCTTTTGCAGCATTTCACATGACACAGTGTTCTAAAAAATGCCGCAGTCAAGTTATAAGAAGTTGAACTTGCATTTTGTTTTGTTCCATTGGCCTGTGTCTCACAATTTTAACCCCCAAAACACCCCAGACAGCAACAAAGTGTCGGCCCAGATCCGGCCCTCATCTGGTACGCGTGGAATCCACATACCAGATGTGGCCCGGATCTGGGCCGACACTTTGTAAATACTTATAAATAATTTTGGTGCAGTGTTTTTTTCTGTGCCCCTTCTGTTCAATTTCCTCTCTTTGGAACAATCCACATTATTTTGTAATTAATTAATGAATCATGTTGTTTTCCACCTTAAAATGCACTGGGGAACTTAGTGTCATAACCAGTGCATCAATCTAATGATTTATTAAAAACATCATAAAGACAAAGTATGCTAAAATCAGTGTAATTTTTATGCTATGGTTTTGTGCTTTGACTCAAACAGAATCTGCAGTGTTATCAGTATCCAAATCATAAATGATTGAGCAGCCTCAATTATGCATGTCTGGCCTGCCTCTACTCTTTAGGATGTCAGCACAAACTGTATGAATGAATGGCTCCAAAACACTATTATATTATGTCTTTTTGAAGAAGAAAAAACATTGTCAGTAACTTTAATATAGTACAGTATATACACTATATTGTTAGAAAGTTTGGGGTCAGTACGTTTTTTAATATTTGTCTCTTTGAACCAAGGCTGCATTTATTTGATCAAAATGCAGTAAAAACAGTAATATTGTGAAATATTATTAAAATATAAAAGAAATGTTTTCTGTTATTATTCTTTATAGTGAAATGTAATTTATTGTGATGTCATTATCATTAGTCCAGTCTTCAGTGTCACATGATCCTTCAGAAATCATTCTAATATGATTTATTTTGTGTGTAACATTATAGATGCTCTTACTGTCACTTTAAATCAATTTAATGCATCCTTGTGTTATGTTCTAGTTCTGTTTTCTGTTCTGATTTGCCTGAGTTCGTTCTGCTAGTTTGTTCCAATGGTTCCTCATTAGTTCCTCACCTGTTCTTATTTCTGTTGATTACTCATCTGTGTATTTAAACCCTCTGATCATGGTTCTGTGTCATTTCAGTTTACTACTTGTTTATATTATTACTCCTTGTGACTCTCAAGCGTGTTTCCATTTGGATTTATTATAAAAGACTGTTTGTTTGTACTCCTCCTTTGTGCTCTCATTACAAACACCCAATACGTGACATCTTGCTGAATCAAAGTATTGTAAATACAGGAGTCAGAATTATATCTGGTTCTGGGTATTTGACTGTAAATCCCCTTACAGTATTAGTAATATTTAAAAGGTAATGTAGTAGCCTATAATATATAATCTGAAATAATTTTCCACATTTCTATTTTAACCAAATCAAGCAATTATTCCCAAAGTCAAGGTTAGTAACAAAGCAGGATTTCTGAGAAAGTTTTTAGGGTTTTTTTTTTTCATTGTACCAGTACCTGCTCACTTCACTTACTGTTTGTTGTTCATCCATAATGTATGACAGCCCTCTCTATGGCCAGCTCACTGTAACTATTTTCACAAGAAATCCCCTCTGAATCATGATCGTGGTAATATTCATAATATAAAATATTTTTTAAAAAGGCCTAAGACTGCATAGTCAAAATGTGTCTAAACGGAAACTCAAATCAAGATCTGTCTAATCAGCTTGAGTGTTTGTTTTGTTCCTCATTTCAGTGCCTGAGCGGAGACACGAACGTCTCACTGGTCTTTTGTATCAGTGAAAAACAAAAGCCCACTGAAGATTGCTCAAACAACTGAGGGGGATTGTGTTTGTCTGGCGCTTACAAAATATTGTACAGACCAGAACTGGATAAATTGATTTTCAGAGATGGATAATATTTGGTGAATTTATTTACCTCAATGTATGTGTGTGATTTTTTATTTAATTTAATTTTTTGGTTTCAAGAGCAGCAGTCCTTTCCTGAACCGACTTTACATAAGCCTACTTTAAAGTGCTTTAAAAATGTTCAGAGGTATGAAGTTTTGGCTCAGGGCCTTAATTATCAGTCTGTCTGAAAGTCATGTGATCGTTCACTTCCCCCTCAGCATCAGTGAAATTCATAATTATGGCTCTGTGCTTGTATTATAAATAGGTCCTGCTAGAGGCTTCAGCTCTACTGTACCAATTTCCTTTGTGTGTATCCTGGGAGGAAAAGGAAAGAGTCAAATGACCATAAACTTGGTCCTTGTTGAACTCACAGTGACACTATTACAGAAAATGACTCCTTTTTTCCTCTTTTAAACCATGAAAGTAAAGATTGTGTCTATGCATGCAAAATCTACATCAGCAACATAAGCATAACACTCTTTAAAAGTGTTTGGGGTTTGGGTAAAGAATTGCTTTGAGGGTTTCCGACTCACGGGAGACATACAAACTAGCAAAGAAATCCCTGATAATAGAATCAGACACCATGAGAGGGAATGTCTGGGTCAGATTCTGGGTATAGCGCCAGCTAGGTGCTATTAACCAGGGCACTCGTAGAAGAGATAGACAAGGTTGAGGGGTCGAGGTTCGGCTGGTTACTTCACTCTGATGCCTTTGTGATGAATGGGAAAGCTAACAGACAGCTTTCTCCAGGTATTCTAGACGTTGTGAGAGAGTCTGAGGGGAACTTGCGAATAAGACGGGCCAGAAATATCAGAAAATTCTTCTCCAGACCATTACTTTCCAGCCTGCAGACAATCAGTCTTCTTAAGCATTGATTCATAGAGCATAACGGTGGTTGAAACGTCTCATTTGGCCTCTATAATAGGATATTCGAGGGGATGAAGCCTGTCAGCAGTTAATGCGGGATATGGTCACAGTTTAATAGAAACCAATTATGGCAGAATCTGGCATTTTAAAAAAACACAGTAAAAACAATTACTTTAATTTTACTGTAGGCCATCATGTCATTTCTCAGAATACGATAGATATCATAAATCCACATAGTGTCGTTATATAAATAGGGGAACAAGAGTTGTTGCTTTCATTGTGTGCATATAGTACTTCTCTCCTGACAAAGTGCACTCATTAGCTCCTCACATCGGCGCTCACCTTGGCTCATGCCAAGATGCAGGTCACCATGGAAACATAGTAGAAGAAGAGAGGAGGAGGTTGAGTGACTCAGTAAAAATGAAAACACTGATCATGCCGTTTCCTCGCCCTGAACCTCCCCATCAGCCCGTTTTAGAAGCTAAACCTCAAGACACCGTGGCTCTGACTGATCGAGGTCATTTCTGCTGTGAGACGGAAGGGACTGAAGTTATACCTGCTGATGTTTTCGCTTTTATATAATCTGGGAGATTGTTGATGCCTCATTTCCTTGGTTCTGTCAGACACTGAAGGGATCAGTCTTGTTACGCAGCACCTTTTAAACTCTATAACCTTTAAAATATGAATATGCTTGTGTTGTAAAAAGTATTAAAAAAAGGCATAACACAATTTAATAATATGCTCTGGTCAAGCTCAGACACTTAAAACCAAAGGTGTGTGTGTGTTTGTGTATATAAATATATAAAGTTAGTTTTTGCGAGGAATAGACAGTTAATTCACTTTTTAAACAATTTTTTTATATTTGAAAAATGTAAATGTGTTATATATATATATATACTGTATATATATATGTGTGTGTGTGCGTGTGTGTGTATAATCTGTTCTCCATTACTTACAATATCCATTAGATGGTTCATCATTTTATATTTATGAACAGGACGGGAAAGGACTGAGAACACAATTTAAAAAATAGAGTATATCCTTAATTCAACTTCAAGTGCTTATATGGCCAAACATTTTTAGCAAAATATCCATCAGTCCTAGACAAAGCAATTAATTTAGCCAATACTTTATTTTCCATTTTGTTACCAATCGGAATAGAAACAAATCTATTTGTGCCCTAGGACAGCCACTGAATTCCCATTAGCTTGAATGTAATTGATCTATGCTAAGGTGCATGCTGAATATGATAGGGTACAATCAATACTGTGGACTTATTTGAACCATCAACCCGGGAGCCTTATGTCGGACAGGCCTTGAGCCACAGAAAAGCACAATCTGAGACATCAACCTTTAGTGGCTGTTAACCTTGTATCACCCCACAGACCAGTCATCACAATCTAATCGAAGCACACATCGTGCCCTTCAGCAGGGTCAGAGGGCGTCTCTCCACCTCCCAAGCACATTTGGTCATTTTTGGCGTTGCAGTTTATTAGTGGTGCTCTTTTGTTCTAACTCTAGTAAGCAATAAACTTCTGCGCATAATTCACATACTGTGCTACACACATACCTCAGATAGTGTAGCTTATTAAGGAGAAGTGTGCTATTACTATTCTAGACCGTCAGATTTATGATTTTTGCTGAACTTGCAATAAAATGAACAAAAAAATGCTTTAAGGGGTTATCGGTTGCCCATTTTCCACAAGTTGGTATGATTCATTAGGCGGGTCTTCGTGTAAAGTTTGTAATATACTTTGGTTAAAATTCCTCAATGGTTGTGTAAAACAACACCCTTTTACACCATATAAAAGTGAATTTTGCATCCGATGACCCCTTTAAAAAATTCAGAACAACATAGAAAACACATTGCAAAACTATCACAGAAAAGGGGGCAACAAGTGACTGTCTTTGTGTTTGAATCATAGAATCATTCTTTCAAGCGATCTGTTCAAACACTGATTCATTCAGGAAAAAATTGTTATAGGTACCTATTTTGAACAAGTTCTTACTTCACGACCGCTAAAAAAGTATGTTCTATATAGTATGAGTGTGTGTAGTATGAATGTAATCTGGACGTACTACATTCGCCATGTTGTCATGTGACCTACCAGCGTCAGTTACGCTTCACTGCCATTCATAAACCCTCTTTTCAGAACTTCACACTTCAGAATTTCGCCGGAAGAAGTAGGTCATCCCAGTACTTTTTACCTACTCTTTTATGAGTCCCATGAATTCGGGCATACTTCTTTTGTCGCATACTGTTTTTCGCCTAATATATAGTAGGGAAGTATGCGGTTTCGAATGCAGACACTGTCTTTGTGAGTGAGTCATTTTCTTTCAAGCGATTCGTTCAAACACTGATTCATTCAGCAAGTCATTGAATCATATACTCAACTGTGGTTCTGAATGAAATGGAGGAATGAAACAGCCCTGTTGTGTGTTGCTATAGGAGAAGCGCAACAGTTCTGTTGTGGCTTCATTTCAAACATCTAGAGCTTTTGTTCCCTACAGACCTTATTTCAGACATTTAACTAAGAGCGTTTTAACACCTATAGATCGTTTGTTTTGCTCCGAAACAGGGACTTAATTTGTTGCAATGTTGCATTTTCTTCTTAAAGGACAAATCCAGTGGGTACCTAGGGGTAATTAACACATGGTTACCGAGTCGATCGTTCCCTACGATGCGTTTTCATGAAAATCGAATGTATAGAGTTTTATCTTTAAAAACAGATTAGCTCATAACACTAGTATATGGGGCACAGAGTAAGTCAAAATAAATCGCTAGTTAATACCACTAACAAGGCTCAAAATAGCCTCACACTAACACGGTAACATAATGAGGGTCCTTACATACAAACCGAAGCATTGAGAACTTTGTAAGTGTACAGACAGTTTAATAAGAAGATACTTTATAAAGACAGTACATTACGCGTTGACATGCAGGATCCATCTTGGAAAACAGTCTCGACTAATCGAGCCACGAACGCCGTGCTACGTTAGATTTCACAAACGTAATTCCTATCGACCAGCTATCCTTTCGACGGCGTTCGTGACTCGATTAGTCGAGACTGTTTTCCAAGATGGATCCTGCATGTCAACGCGTAATGTACTGTCTTTATAAAGTATCTTCTTATTAAACTGTCTGTACACTTACAAAGTTCTCAATGCTTCGGTTTGTATGTAAGGACCCTCATTATGTTACCGTGTTAGTGTGAGGCTATTTTGAGCCTTGTTAGTGGTATTAACTAGCGATTTACTTTTACTTACTCTGTGCCCCATATACTAGTGTTATGAGCTAATCTGTTTTCAAAGATAAAACTCTATACATTCGATTTTCATGAAAACGCATCGCAGGGAACGATCGACTCGTTTACCATGTGTTAATTACCCCTAGGTTCATTTTTCACTGGATTTGTCCTTTAATTTGGTTCGCTTTCACAAGGCAACCTTTAAACTCTCTCTCTGGATTTCCCAGCGGTGTCTAGAGGTTAACAGTGTCAAGACACACGCATACACTATATGAATGTTATAATGCAGCTAGAGCACAAATCAAGGCTTCATCAGGACAGCATTCTTGCACGGAGAAGCACACAATTACACAAAATTCTAAGATGAAGAGGTGCTCTTTTGGTTTTCAACTGTGATAACTAATGTGCTCACTCACAGAATCAAACACTACTGCTATTTATATAGTACATTTCCCGTTATGAATTGGTTCGTTGGTCCTTTGGCTCGGATTGCTCTCACACCTCAAGCGAACCGCCCCGAGACCACCACGTTCAGGCAGTCTCAAAGCGATTGTTTTGGTGCGGATACGAGCGCGATTGCCGTGTTCACACATATACCTAAACGAACCCAGCCAAGGGAGAAACCGCACCAGGTTCCGAAACAAACGCTCAGGTGTGAAAGCATCCTAAAAAACCCATTAAAAAAACATTGACTTCAGGATGATGGAACTGGAAATGCTAAAACTAGTTTCCTGGTTTTGGCCTACAGAAAAACATAATTCCTGCAGCACACTCTGATTATCATTAATTCAATACTGACTGTGATTATGTGATTGCAGTCAAGTGCCTATATATTCGGAAAACAGAAGCACTGTTAGTCGCGTGATTGCCAAATTATGTAGCCATTTACATTGAATTAGTCTCCAGGTACTGTATAATTCACCCCATCAACAGCAGATTAAGGTTTAAAATGGGTACTAAAGCACTTTCTCTAGCCTTTTATCACTTTTATATCGAAACCGATTGTGCCACAGCTCAAGCCCCGTCCCACACACACACACACACACACACACACTGCAGCAGTCAAGCAGGGCTCTGCAGCTCCTCTCCTCCTGACACAGCTCTTTGATTAGCACTGTGCCAGGCAGCACCCGTGCAAACACACATGCTGACTGGCTGCATGTTGTGCGTGCTATCTGTGAGCTTGCTGTAAGCAACACTGCAGTGTGACCTTGGGCTGGCAGCATGTGAATCAATAGCTTGATTCCCAACTTTTCATTGAAAATATTTATTTATGTGTAGCATTAATAAATGAAAAGAAATGTATGTCTTAACCATGTAATTGTTCATTTATCTTTGAGCTTTCTCTTTTTATAGTTTATCTTCATATATATACTTCTGACTTCATTTGCATTCAACACTGTTGCAGGATCTAGACGTCACCCTTTCAATCGGACTGACCTCTGACCTCGGCTGAGAACTGGGCGGAATGTCTGGTTATGAAAAGCTGTAGTTGTTGGTCCAGGTCACATTCTGACACATTGATGTCCCAGGATCGGATACCTGCAGGTACAGAGAGAAATGTGACATGATCAATATGAGCACAGTACTTAAATATTAGCTACACAATGTTCATCGATCAAAGTACGCAATGTTCATCCACACCCTCATTTGACATCTTTCTTTCATATATCATCCTCCTTTCTTTTTTCTTTTACAGTTCATTATTATATTATTATAACAATTTGTGTTGAAAAATTTAAATAGATTTCCTTTAAAAAAAATTATGTATATCATTCCATTTTATTCATTACAAACTATTACATTACTTAATATTTTATATTACTTAATATGATATAATTTTGAGTAAAAATGTTAGTTCAAAAATGAATATTTTTTTATTATATTTATAATATTAATAATCTACTTGTAATATTAATCTTTCAAATATTTAAATTATTCTTATTCTTCTTTTTTCTCAATTTCTTTATTTCTTAATCAATTACAGTTCAAATAAACCTTCTGTTTGTATTCAGGTTTAAATTCGATATTTCAACCCCGTATTTTCAGACATCTGCCATATAGTTCTTCACATGAGATTCAGTGTGTTATGCTCAGAATATTCATTGAGTATTACATAAGATCCCGAAAGTTCAGATGTCTCTTAAGCTCCAACTGTGCTGAACTTCAAAGTGTAAATTGGAGAATTAGGGAATGAAATGAACTCCATGACTCTTATCTCTCCTCGGCTGTGTCCTTCCTCATCTCTTCTTCATACAGATGAAGGGGCGGTTTCCCTCAGATTCTATTTGGCTTTGTAGATGAAGTGTAAATGTTGCAAACACTGCAGTGTTTGTCCTCAGAAATGCTGTGTCATTGGGATTTAAAACAGGTAATGACCGCAGAGATGAACGGATACTTCTGTTTTCTCAGAATAAGATTTACACAGTCTATAGAAACACAACATTCTTTACAGTATTGATTTTATTCTCATCGATTTGCTAATTGCTTATTAAAATTGTTTCTAAATGTCCAAACATTAGAGAACGTTGCACGATTGTAAATGTACTGAATGTACTCATACTGGGAATTTGTCCTCAGCCATTTAAATCACCCAAGTTAGTACAAACACATTAGGAGTAGTGAGTACAAACACAGACCATGGACACACACAAACAAAGCATTTTTGCTGTGGCGCCCGGGGAGCAATTAGGGGTTAGGTGCCTTGTTAAGGGCACTTCAGTCATTTCCTGTCAGGATTGAGAATCAAACCTGCAACCTTCGGGTTACTAGCCTGACTCTCTAACCAATAGGCCCACAGACAGGTTCCTCAGGTTTGTGCAGCTGGTAGCTCTGATTTGTTACTTTAGTCTATATAATTTATAGACTTATGAGCGGTTTTACACTCAAAAGTTAAGCTTCATGTTCATTGGAAGAAATGCTAGTAGTACTAGCTACTAGCTAGTAATTTAGCAAAGCCACATTTTTATGACAATAAAAGTTGCCAGAAAAACATATTTTAGAGTACTAAAGCAAAGGAGCTACAATACATTTTTTTTTAAAGAAACAGCAATCTAGATGCCATATGATGAAAACTTTGTACTTTTAAATTGCATGTATTTTCTGTAAACTATAGTTACATGATTTGTGCACAGTGAAAAAAATTCAACACACTAAAATTGAAATGTTACATTAATTTGCTGATTTTAAATCAAAGTACTGGTGATTTTTGGCCACTTTTAATTACAGATGAATAAATCAGAGATGAAAATCATGCAAAAATTATGGAAATTCCTGTGACAACCTAAAAGGCTGGAAACAAATATGTTTTAAGAATTCTACAATAATACAGTGTTTCAATTGCTTTGACAATTACAACAAGAGCTAAAGGGCTAAAATTTTCAAACTGTTCATTATACACAAGCTTAAATGTGACCCTGGATCACAAAACTATATATGTATATTTGTGGCAATAGCCAACAATACATTGTATGGGTCAAAATTATCATTTTTTCTATTATGCCAAAAATCATTAGAATATTAAGTAAAGGTCATGTTCCATGAAGATATTTCGTAAAATTCCTACCGTAAATATATAAAACATTTATTTTTGTGAGTGAATGCAGCACAGTCGTGAACATAAATGGACAATTTTAAAGGCGATTTCCTCAATGTTTACATTTTTTTTATTTGATTTTCAGATTTTCAAATAGTTGTATCTCGGCCAAATATTGTCCTATCCTAACAAACCATACATCAATGGAAAGCTTATATATTCAGCTTTTCCAAAATATTGACCCATGTGACTGGTTTTGTAGTCTAGGGTCACAAATGTTCATGAAGATGATTCTATTGAATGCACCTTTTCACTGACTCGTTTATACTTGAAAAGATAAACAACATCTGCTGTCATATTAATCACAGCCCTATAGTAGCCTAAGTTTAAACACGTGCCCAAAAATATACTGGTAAATAAAAAACATTTGAAACAGCAATAATATCATGAGATCCCCGACCTTAAAAACTGCAGCTTCATCAATTTCATCTAAAAATGCACAATTCATGGCGCAGTGCTCAGTGCAGTCACGCGAGGTCGCCGCAGTGTGCTGATCTTACTAGTATGCAATAATGGTCTCATCAGATATTATATCGCTCAAAAGAAGTACAGAAGACAAGAGATGTGTAATTATGTCCTTAATTATGCTCCATTAAGCTAATTATATCTTTGGGAATGATTTGGAAATAGGCATTTGCAGCGTCGACTGGACTGAAGAAACGTCCATGATTAAATGAACACGTCCCCCACAGCAGAGTATGCAGTCTATAGCTGTAAACTTGCGTTAAATCAAGTTAGACATGTCTAAGATTTATTTTAAACAATATCCCATAATTAATTAATAGAATACAAGGATAAATACTCGTTATCTGGCATAATTCTCTATGAGTAGCTACATATTTAAATTCTGAGAGAGAAAATATTCTAATAAAGGCATATTTATTGTCAGAAGAGGCATGCTTTCAGTAGCAGAGGCTCACCGCGCTCTATGTGTTGTCTGGCGGCGTGCAGCTGATGCTCTGTCGCGATCTCACCGATCACTATGAGCATGTAAAAGTTTCCCTGGCGTGAGGTCGGGCCGCGGCGGCGGGGATGCTGAAACTGCTCGCGGTCCTCGTCCTCCTCCACCGCTGCCAGCGCACCTCGTACTCGGGGCGGGATCTCCATGGAAACAACCCCTGGAGCCGACGCCAGGCCCGCAGTTATCTCCATGACAACTGCTGCCACCTGCCCTGTCTGCAGAGTTAAGACCGGGAGGGCTGCTGCTGACACCAGGCGAAACCAGGCGCTGTTTACCTGCCTGTGATTGGACGAAAGACCATGCAGCTGTATGATGTCACGCTCGACGCCAAAAAATAGACGCCAAAACGCCAAATTGAATATTCATCTGTAATTTAACTGTTGTTTAATCAACTGTTGTTTAATAAGGCTTAATTATTCCTGGTGTTACAATGGACACTGGTTTTATATATAATGATTTAATTCAACATTCAACAATGAAATTTAAAATAATTAGGCTATTCGATTGTTATAAAAATGTATTTTGATATATTCAGAAATGTAATTATATATATATATATATATATATAAAATGTTGATGAATATAGATAACATTAACTTTAACAATAACAGTAGTTTTCAGGACATTAAATAAAGTAATCAAATGTAAAATAACACTGGATAGTCTTCACTGTATAAATTAAACATAGATTAACTAAAGTTATTTAGTTCAGTTATTCAGTTCTTTTTTTTTCTTTGTCCTTTGTTGTTTGATTATCATCAAAGACAGCAGAAGAAATGTTAGGCTGCTGTCACTTTAGCATGATGCACTGACACACATGCATTGTTTTTCTCTTCTATTTACGTTCTTAAGCCATAACCGATTGTGTTTACTAGAATACTCCCAGATACTGGCATTTTAGACACAATTTTGTGTGAATTTGTCCATTTCCTTTATTATTATTAATATTATCAGTCAAAAGGCGATGATATGTGAAATAATACTAATAATAGACTGACTTACCTGCATAATAATCCTTTGAGATCTGCATGGCATGTAAAATTATATATGATGAAGTGGGGTTAATAGAACGTTAAGGGAACGTTCTATGAACATTACGGGAAGGTTAGGGGAACGTTCTGCAAACCTAAAAAAAGATACATTTCTGTCACGAAACCTTCGGCTAACCAAAAACAAACGTTCTGAGAACCCAAAACGTACGTTCCCAGAACGTTCTTGGGAACCAAATATGGTTAGCTGGGATTAAATGACAAAAAATAATTAAAATACACCAGAGAAAAGTGAATAGACACATGTGTGTCCGAGTGGTGTAAGGAATGACCTCTACATGTATTTTTTCATTCATCCTTAAAGCTGCATACATCAGACATTTCCTAAATGTCAGTGTAAGGCAACTAACGATATAAAACAGAGAGAGAAAAGGAGGGAGACGAGATGAAAATAAATAAATAAGAGCTTGGGCTTTCCCTCTGAAGGTGAGTTTGCATGCAGAAGCACCTGCCTGGTCTTGGGCTGGATTTTCCAGTGAGTCAGCAGTCTGTTAGTCTAACAGAAATGAGCCCATACTGCACTCTGCTGGACTTAATAGACAAGTGCAGTACTCACATTTCTGAATATTTTTGTAACAGTAATTGTTGTTTGTCATTTATTATAATGCATTTACAAATTAACAGACAGACTGCATACACAACATATCAGATATAATAAACATAAATGCTTTGTTTGGACAAAGCAGTGAGTCAACAATTTTGTAACCTCAATGACTCCATAATTGTTGTCTGATTCCTCAGCTCCTCAGCACCTCTGGGATTTAAAGTACAGACACTTTACTGACAAGTCCAAAATTTAGCTGTTTGGCCACTACTGCCCTAACTTAGATGCTGAGCTGATGAGCTGAAATGGATCTGGCAGTTTCACATAAGCTGAAGAGCAAATGCCTCAGAAATCCAGACGACAGGTAGGATGACATTGCAGTCCTACTCTATGATCAGGTAATGCTGGTATTTTTGGCTGCAGTCTGTCATATTGGATAGTAGCTATCTAGAACGGCTCACCCAGAATGCAAGCAGAAGGATATGATCAAGGTAAGTCATGGAGTTTGTGCTTAAGGTCCAACATCGGTGAATCTCAGCATCAGTGAAATTTGTATTTGAAATATAAAATATAATATAAAAATATAAATCATAACTGATTCATTTTTATTTTATTTATAATGTTCATTGGCATATTTTCATATAATTTGTATTAAGTTATTGTAAATAAATAATACATTTAAATTAAAATGGTAAAATATGTTACTTATTATTTATATTGATTTATTTCACTTTTTATAATATTTATTGATGTATTTTACATAATTTATATTAAGTTCTAAATTGTTGTAGCTGCAAGCTATTGGAAAAAGGCGCAGAATGCAAGCAGACAGAAATTAGCAAAGCAAGTCATCTGAAGGTTGCGCTTGAAGTCCAAACCTGAATCTCAACATTAGTGGAATGAAAAAGTGCAAAATTGGAGAATTCCTAAACAATAACAATGTGTCACCTAAACACAGTGGCACATGCAGTTGAATCCTTTATTATTTTATTTTATTTTATTTTAAAGATAATTATTTTAAATATATTTTATTTATTATATTTTATTGTATGTTTCATGAAAATATAAAATTATTAAATAATCATTTAAAATATTTGAATCATATTTATTAATGTATTTTTAAAGTTGCGGTCCGTAGTTTTTCCTCTTTGTCGCCATCTCTGTTCGAAATCTGCAATTGCAGTTATTCGCGGAATTATCAACTTTATGTGGGTTGTGCTTCGGCACGGCACAGCGCGGATGAATCTAATGTTTTGAGGAGAATGTGCGGCTGTCAGTCACCGTGCCGGTCTGGATACTGTCATTCGCAATCACAGATTCTACTTTTTGGAAGTATAACCAACATAAGAATTTTCACCGGAAAACGTCATCAACATGCAAGTAACATCCACTTTTGTTCTGACCAACTAAGGGGAAAAAAGCACAAAGTAAATTGTATTAAATCTAACCATCACTTTATCATATAACGTCAAACTGTGCAAATTATACTTTGTTCTCAAATTGTTAATGTTAACAACATCAGCACTGCGTGTCTACATTTAATGTGTATTAGGGCTACCTGTAGTTCAGTTTCCATTTCCATCCATTTCTAATTGTCATACCAACAAATAAATGTTCCTTAGAACTGGTTCTCTTTGAAATACAAACACACATATCTGTAATCAGATGCATATTTAAAACTGGATTATAATCTAATTTTTACCTTTCAAAAGCCCTTCCGATGTTTCCTTGTTTCGCATGGGCCCGGTTGCAGTCTCTTTTTTTCTGTAGCCGATCCGAAGTCCGAAGTCTTTTGCATTTTACAACGGTGAATCTCCAGTTGTCACTGGTGATTGTCGTTTGAACCTTTCTGGATCCGCCATCAAATTGATAAGTTTAATTATATCAAGTGCTGTGAGAAAAGGCTATAAATCTCCACCTCCAACATCCTCACACGCAATATAGCTTACTAGCCGGGACATCTTCTTTATGTGTATAGATGTGACATAAAGACATGCTCGAATTTCCCGCGGAAATCCACCAGTACCACTGGAGTTAAAAACATTATTACAAGCTTACCGTTTTGAATCGAGCTAAGGCAAGCAGATAGTTTTGAACACTGGCTGGTTATGTACTTGCTCAAAAATTTATTTTGGATAATTTTTAACCCAAAAAAGTTACGGACTGCAGCTTTAAATATAGGCATTTACATTGTCAAATATATTTTACATTATATTTATTAATATACTTTACATTTATTTGATGTTGAGTTCTTATGTTAAGCTTCACTAGAATTCCTTTCTATCAAGCTATCAAACCGTATTAGATCTTAGACCAAATTTGTTCTTTCTGAAATTGAACCTTAGTAGTACTGAGCAAATAACTGAGCTCTGCCAATGTCAGTTTCATACAAGAAGCATAATCTCCTAGCGGTTACTGTCTTGATTATGTGGCCATTCAATTAACCTCACAATCACCAAGTGATTACAGGTATGAACATTTTCAATCCTCCACATTGACAGCAGCAGAAATCCATTCAAGGACAAGGTAGAAGTAATTCAGCATTACCGTCATTCAGCTTTTCAAAGCCATTTCAAGCCTGGCCCAACTTTTCTTTTATGTCTCTAGGGGGCAACATCACACCCTTTTTTCATTCCAAAAATGATGAAATATTGATCTGCAAAAGGGGTCTTGGGTGCAGCATACATTTGTGGCATCAGTGACAAAGCCAAGCAATAAGTCTTAAGGCACACATAAGCACCTTAAAGAAGGTGAGGACGGATGTAGCCAGTGTTGGGAATAACAACTTATCAAATAACCATAAGATCAAATTGTCTGTCTGAAATAGTTCCGGACAGCTGAGTCAAAGCAAGGCACTTCAAATATTGATTTGCAGCTCCTTTCTGCGAAGACGCCAATTCATGTTCATTAAATTTTGACATAATTTGAACAAGTCAGAGGGAATATTGAACTCGAGAGTCAAGCATTTTTAACTTTTTTTTTTATTAACTTATGCTACATTTTATTAACTTCGAACTACATTATGGATTCCTTTTGAAGACTCTGATTTCTTTTGAAGACTCTGATCACAACAATCAGACTCTGACTTGTATGCTAAGACCTCGCTAGCAGAGACAGTCTGAAGTCTGAACATGGTCAGAATCTTGTTTAGCTTTTGTTTAGAGCAAATAGCAACTAATTGATTCCAAAAAGAGAAAGAAGAGGTAAATACAGCACTTACAGGCAAAGGATAAGTATTTTCAGGTCTGTAACAGATTGAATGACAACATGATGCTTATCCTGGTGCTACTTTATGCAGTAGGCTATTTGGAAATTATCCACTATTATTATTTTCTAACTATTGTTTTTTTCCTTACCTACATATTTGTATGCTTCTCCTGTGGACATGAGAGGCATTTTGAGAGTAGCATTTTGTATCCTTTTATTGGCCTAGTGTAGAAAAAGTTGAAGAATTGATTTGTTTACACAATGCAATTTTTTTTTTTATGTATATGCCCTATGTATGCATATGTATGTATGTGTATGTATGTATGTATATATATATATATATATATATATATATATATATATATATATATATATATATATATATGCATGTACGTATTCATTTATTTATTTATTATTAATTCATTTTACAGAATCTGAATATGGAATATGGAAACTAAACCTCATTAATGTTTTGGAGGTGAGTCCAGCTATAAAGGGGCAATAGACTCTATTAATCCTATTCTTATCTGGACGCTGCCAAACTAAAACCTTTTAACAAAAATGTAAAAAAATTCAACTAATTGTGCAGAGTACAATTTATTTATTTTGAGTTATTTTATTTATTTATTTAGCTTTACTTTCGTAGAAACTTTCCCAATCATTTGAATAATCCTTTACTTGTATAGGCTATCTTAAAGTTTTATGGCAAAAAGTGGTCTTTAAAATCATTTTTATTGTCTTTTTATCAAAAACATAATCACATTTTCCATATTATGCAAATGTAGAAGTAGGCAACTGATCCACATACAATTTTACAAAACAAGTTTGCACTTTAATGCACAAAACAGCAGATTAACATTAAATATGACAGTATCACATGTTTACATCACAAATATTTGAAGAACAATTTCTTTACAACTTTGCGTCAGTGTCTTCAGTCTCTTCACTTAAAAAAATATTAATATAAATAAAATTGTAGTTATTTATGATATATAATGCATATGGATTCCCTCAATCTCATGACAATCCATTCCGGAATGTGTGTTTTTCATCACAAACACTTTAACAAGAAAAAGTTGCAGAGAGCTCCGCGCGGACAATCGCACATCTTTCCGATTCGCGAGCCTTTTCTGATCGCGCACTGCTCCCCCAAATCACACTAGCAAGAGAAAACAGGAGAGATCATGTTACTTTTGCCATAACAGCATTTGAGTCACTGCGTAAAAGCGCACTCGGTAAAGACTTATATTTGGATACACGTAGTGGATCATACAATAATAGGAATTTTCATCTAACAAATACTGTTTATTGATAAACAAATCGATGTTTTATTAAATGATGAACATATATAAAAACAGCCAAGACAATATCCATGCAACAGTACCAATGTTGCGCAATGACCAATGTCGCCAGCACAAGCAACACGCACTTATACGCAATGTTAAAATGTATAATATAAATATACCATGGGAACTTGACCAAATTTCTTCTCCCAAGGTGGAATTCGTTTCGTCTGCAGCTTTTCCAGAACTTCTTGCAGAGCCCCGAGCTGGTTTGACAAAACATGTTTCTATTCAGTCCCTTCAGTCAAATCTCTTTAAAAACATGGCAATATAATATTTCACACAAAAAAATCAAGCAAAAACTATTAAAAGTTGTGGCACTTTTGTGTAAATACACGATGTTGTCTAAGTTAAGCTTTCTTTTGCGCAATAAAAAGATGAATTACTCACAAGCTGTTTTTCACTTGTCAGGTTTGGGTCTTTGGGGTAAAAGTCTCTGATGGCTCTCGTGTCCAGTTCCACCTCTATCTCCGGCTCAGATTCGTTCGCTTTGGCTCCGGTCAACAAGCAGAGCAGCAGCGCGCACACAGCCATGCGCGTCCTCAGACTGGA
Organism: Abramis brama; assembly: GCF_963993115.1. Lineage (NCBI taxonomy): Eukaryota > Metazoa > Chordata > Actinopteri > Cypriniformes > Leuciscidae > Abramis > Abramis brama. Next base: position 21,469,478 of record NC_139982.1, on the reverse strand, counting down.
GCTCTCCATGGTCCTGAATGGAGAGAGCTTTGGCACTTGAGCGAGCAACGTCGTTGTACGTCTCTGTTAAAAGTTTTGGCGCAAATAAACCATCTCGACAGCCTTGCACCCTTTTATGTGCTCCAAAGTGCATGCATTTATGTGATCTGTTGTCGCCCCGCCTTTATCATTGATTTCGTTCGCACGTAAGCGCGATCATTCATTGCGTAAATGCGCTGGAGACAAGTCATCAAATGCGTTAATGTTGCCCCCGGAATGTTATGTTTTCAACTTCACTAAGGACATATCCGTTTATGTGTTTTGACTCAGTGGTGAGGAGCAGATGAAAATACCGCAGGCGCTGAGGATTGTATAAGCGCAGCTTTTGAACATTTTTGGGCATGCATAGCTGTTTAAGTCTGATTGCATAAGACTTTGTATGAATATTCATATACATGTCCATTCAAATATCTATCTATCTATCTATCTATCTATCTATCTATCTATCTATCTATCTATCTATCTATCTATCTATCTATCTATCTATCTATCTATCTATCTATCTATCACCCTATATTTTAATGACTATTATATTTGAAACACATGCATTGGAAATTATGTGGCTGCATAAATTAAATTTGTGATATTTGCTTTATTTAGCATTTCAATGCCTAAACTTCTCAGTAACTTCAAATGAGAACTTCTAAAACATTCTAATATTTGAAGAGTGATCATTTGAAGAGTAAGTTTGCTTAATAATGATTTGAGAAAAGCTGAATAATGCTCTCATTTAATTGCAAGGAGCCAAGAGCCATCTGCACTCTGAAAGTGACACCCAACTACTTAAGCACGTCTAGACTCGTCTAAGCCTCACTGGGAGGTGAATAAGGTTTTTTTTATTTCAAGGAGAAAAAACTAGTTTTGGAAGGCTCTCAATGGAAGGCTTTTTACTTGGGTAGATGTAATAGGCTAATATTTTTGCCCGTCTGTGACGTCACATGTAGAGGAAATTATTTTGCGGTTGAATTTGATAGGCAATTTGTGTATCAGCAGATCAAATCATTTCTGCCTGACAACATTCACATTAATTTGGAGAATACATCTCATAGTTAGGGTGTTACATTCATTTGTGGAAATAAAATAAGTTTCCTGTAAGATATTTGCTTGGGATTAACCCGTACAAGCGCTATATCCAAAGGTGATGGTTTTTAATTTCCCAACAGGACTCTTTGACAATGGGTGTGAGGCATATGACTCACTCTCCTTAGTCCACATTCATATCAAAACATAACCGATCAATGGCAAACACACCAAGTGTTTTTAGAAAAATTCAGCTAATCTCCTGGGTCCATAAAAAGCTTTTAAAAAACACAGACTGGGGTGTGTTCACAGGGAAACTTCACTTCCATATTTAGTTTTGTTGCAAAATTCTCATTCTTCTAAATGAAAATGGATGCCATAATAATAATAAGCTGGAAAGAAACTAACTGGAAAGATATGGCCCATAACCCCTGTCAATGAGTTCATAAATCAAACAGTGGTGAGCAAACTCGTTCTTCTTTTCAAACAGGACTGGATCGGAAATAGAGGTTATGGGTGAATGAAAACCATTTTCATAACATGTTCCTGAACTCCCATTAAAAATATATCCACCAGACAAGCTTATTTTGAAGAATCAGAAATTTGCGTGCACATGTACAGTACTGTGCAAAAGTCTTAGGCATGTTAATATCCCCCCCCCCCACACACACACACAAAAAATGGTTTTAAGTCAGTTATTTATATCTTTTGCTGTAGTGTGTCAGTAGGAAATATCAGTTTACATTTCCAAACATTCTTTTTTGCCATTAATTGTAATAATCCAGTGAGATTTGTGTATGCACAAGGAATCTGACAACAGTCAGGATGATCTGATCTCACCATCATCGAGTCCGTCTGTGATTACATGAAGAAACAGAAAAAACTGAGACAGACATTAACATAACTTTTGCACAGTACTGTATGGTTTCAATATCACTAAATATCACAACATTCAGTATCTCTCTTATCTGGATGCTTGGCTAGTCTGGCAAGCATTTAACTAGCTTTACCTAGAAGTATAGCAACTGTCCAGTTCATGGGCATTGAAGACAATTTTTTGGTCTTTCACATATTAAAGCGGACAACCATGGAATATTGATCAAAAGGATGGTCGTCATGCATCAACTAGCTATTCAGATGTTAAAATCACATAAATCAAAAATCTGCCAGTGATATTTGCCCAAGGCCTTGGAAACAGGGTGTTTTCACAGCAAGTGCACAGACCTTCAGCTATTTTTAGCACTGCAGTGAGTGTTGAGTTAAGGGGTTTAAAATCTTACCCTTGTTCCACTGCCATATTCGGTCTTCGCTATGGGGCATGATTTGATTCTCATTTGTCTCCTTGGGATCCGCTTATGTCTGCCCACGTCTGCACGTCTTCCAAAAACCCCATTTGCCTCAACCTCGCAAACTTCATCCCCAGTCCCATAACCCCTGCAGTGTTTGACACATAGCCTACCATGCTTTTTCCCATGATTAGCCTATCAGTCTCTCTGTAATTTATGCATTGAGAAAAGTGCAAAGACATCTGAATTCATAGTTACAGTTTATAAACGATAAATGAGCTATGTTCAACAGGTTAAAGGTGACGCACAACGTGATTTAGCCAAGTAAGTCATATCCTGATCGAGGACGGTTTCCTGCACCATAGGCTACCTATACGGGTGAGTGTCGCATCAAGATAAAATTAAACCATTACCTGCTAGGCCTACCCCACAAATTAGAGGGATTGGTTGGTTAGAATTATACACTTAAAGTCTACACGTTGGTTTTTCACACTTAAAATAGTTAACCCATATCTGTTTCACAGTACATCAGTGTGTTTGCATGTTCGCGATATCATCAGTGATTTCACGAACTTATCACGCGACCCGATTAATTACGTGTCAGTTGGGCACAATCCTTAATGTAGGCTAGTTTATCCTGAACAGACTTTAGTTAAACTATAAAAACGACATCTTTAAAATTACGCGTTTTCCCTCAATGGTTTCCCCCTCAAACGCTGGAAGGAAATAAAGCGCGTGAACGTTTCTGTTACTGTAAATAGCGCGTAAATATTTCATGAGGGAAGCACTGTTCGGTTTATGACTGGTCGCTTTGCTTGTTCCTATCCTAAACAACTAGCTAATTCCTACTTATGATCCTAGTGGTAGCCTAATACTTTTGTTGCAATTTGACAAACCTGCTGCAGTTTATTACACTGAATGTGAACAAATTGGCCAGTATTGTGTCCGTTTTAAACACAGACTTCAGGCATTCCACTTCCACTGTTTCGTTTATCAATGTGACAGTCAAAATTAAGTCCTGTGGGGGAGAAGAAAAAAAAAATCAGCCAATTGATTTGCCCATTGATCATTAGGCAACACCACAAAACAACTGGCCTCAGAAATGAGCAAGACAAGGTACTTATCAGGTGAAGCACACCCTGATAGTGTTAAACATCTAATTACATCCTGCTGAAAGAATCAAATTAACCTCTAATTGAAATTCCCAACTTGGACTTTAAACTTCCTGTCTCAAAATGCTTAGGATGTCACTTCCTAACAGTCAGTGAAAAAAAAACATCAGATGATTTTAAAGGTAAATTTTTTTTGGCTTATTTCAGACAATGACACAACTGTGAATGTAATAATAATAATACATTTTATTTAAAGGTGCCTTTCAAAACACTCAAGGACACCGTACAGTCATAAAAAAGGCAGCAATACAACAAAACAAAAGCTGTTTAATATTACAGAATTTAATATTAATCAGAGAAAGGTAATTTAAATAGATAAGTTTTAAGATGGGATTTAAAAGCAGTCAGACAATTTCTTTCTCGTTGGCTATAAATTGTGAAAGAGAATTCCAAAGAGGAGGAGCAGCACAGCTGAACGCCCTGGACCTTATGGTGAATAAATGAACAGAGGGTACAACAAGGGAAACAGATGAAGAAGATCTAAGAATATGCTTATGAAGCAAATCGAAAAGATATGAGGGTGCAAGATTCTTGATCTTGTACGCCACTCGATATTTAACAGGAAGCCAGTGTAAATGATAGAGAAAAGGAGAGATGCGCAATGGAGGAGGTTCTAGTAATTATACAGGCAGTTGAGTTCTGGACCAACTGAAGTTTATGAAGAAGTTTGTGAGGTAACCCAAATAGGAGAGAGTTGCAATAATCAATACGTGAAGTGACTAGAGCGTGTACAAGAATGGCTGTGGAATTGGGTGTGAGAAATGGACGAAGATGGCTGATGTTCCGGAAGTATAGAAATATGCAGACCGAATAACATTGTTCACATGTCTTTCAAAAGACAATGTACTATCAAGGACAACACCCAGACTCAGTCTTAACCTGAGTAGATGAGGAGATTGTAGAATTATCAATGGAGAGTGAAAAGCTGTTGTTTTTTTCCAAATTGGATTTAGTGCCAACAAGAAGAACCTCCGTTTTATCAGTATTCAGCTCGAGAAAATTGCATGAAAACCTGTATTTAATCTCTTGACAGTTCAAAAGAGAAGAAGAAAGAAGAGTAGAACTGGACTTAGAAGACAAGTAGAGCTGGGTGTCGTCCGCATAGCAATGAAAGCAAATACCGTATTTCCTAAAAATGTAACCAAGAGGTAGTAAGTAAATGATTAATAAAAGAGCGCCCAAAACAGAGCCTTGAGGAACACCAGTGGAAACAGATGAAGAGTATGATCTGAAGAGATACGATCTAAACCAGGTGAGAGGGACACCAGTGATGCCTATAGAGAATAGTCGATCTAGAAGAACTTAATGGGAAATAGCATCAAAGGTCGCACTCAGATCAAGTAGGATAAGTATAGTAGTCCAGAATCAGCTGCCATCAGCAGGTCATTAACAACTTTTACCATGGCAGTCTCTGTACTATGCAATGGACGAAAACCAGACTGAAATTTTTCAGACAGGTTATTTTAAAAAAAAGGGTGAGAACGAACCTGAGATGCAACAACTTTTTCCAGGATTTTTGAAATAAAAGGTAGATTGGAAATTGGGCGAAAGTTGGAAAAATTATTAGGATCAGCGCCCGGTTTCTTGAGTCTTGGAGTTACCTACTATAGTTAGTACCATACATTACATATAGATGACTTGCATAAATAGTCAAGAATCAAAAATCACATATTTATATTAAATTAAATTATAGAAATATATATTTTTTATATATATATGTAGTATATCTGAAGTGTTATACAACCAAACTCGTTACCACAAATGTCAGTTGCATTGCTAGATTGCATAAGTTAACAGACAGGACAAATGACACAAGGAAACACTCATAAGGTTCTTGAATTCTCTTGCTAGCTAGCAGCAGTTGTGTGTATTTACTGGCCATCGCAGAGCTGTTTCTCATGTCTCAGGCCTGAGGAGACAGGGCGGCAGAACAGCCCTTGGTGCTTACAGGCCCTTAAATTTAAAGGCCATGTCACTTACAGCTGTTTTCTACATCTGGCCAATTCCTCATTCTGACAGGCAGATCAGCCTCAATGCAAGTGGCTGGTAGCAAATTTGATTTTATCAGCGCCTTAGGAGTTAACTTGTCATCTTGTTTTGCGTTACTTTTCATGTCAGTAGAATGGTGCAAGCATCACTTGAGCAGCCTCAGTGAAGTTTTTCTCATAAGCTGCTTTGTCAGACATTACTAAATGATGTACATTTACTTTGGCAGGAATTTGTGTTTGGAGGATTGCCATGATTAAAGAGGAGAATAACGAAAAATAACACTTAGGGAGATCATAGAGAAACTCTTCAAAGGCCACGTTTTTAATGATCTCTGAGATTTCTGCGCTGGTCATGGGTGCCATGTAACATCATCAGCTCTGCGATGCTTACAAAATACTGCAGATATTGTAAGTATTAAACTTCGTGGCGCAAAGTCTCGTTATGTAAAATATTAGCCCTTGACTCTTGAAGTGGAACGCATGCTCAAAATCTGTTTGTTTTCTCAGTTTAAGCTTAATTTAATGTTGTGTGTATCCAGGCAAGAAAGTGTTTAATTACAAGGGCCCAAGTAACCATGCAAAGATATGAGTTTGTGTGTTTGAAAACGAGAGCACATACCCATTCTTTGAAGATGAATCCCTGTAGAGGTCTCTCTTTTCCTGTGTGGGAGAGACCGGGCCTCATTATCTCCTCTTGATTCATCCTCTACTCCCATATCACCAGTGAATATCATCATGTGCTCGGGATGTACACGTTCACATGGGCACAGCTGCTGCTTGTTATAGTGTTTTACACGTGGGTGTGTGAAAAAAACCCAATACTCAATTAAAATGCTGATAGTGGGGAGGGTAATCTGCTCCAATACAGAACAACAATGGCAACGAAAACTGCTTGATTGGGGTTGAAATTTGAGAATATTTTCCTGTACTTTGCTCAAAAAGACAAGGAATTCCCAAAAGTTTCATGTTCAATTGGTTTGTATTAATATTTCTTTAAGCGCATTAACGCTTAAATGTTTTTTAACCAACTTCAAACCATTTATGCATTCCTTTTGTGTATTTACACCTCATTTACCTGAATCACACCATTCATTAAGATTGATATATGAAATAAGCATATTTATTTTGCCACATATTTGCATGTTTATACTAGATCTCTAGAAATTAAGTTAAGTTTTTTGACATATATTTAAATTGGCAATTGTTCAGTGATTCCAATATTTAAATATTTGCTTTAAATATGCTTATACAGTATTCAAATCTTTGGTGTTACAAGGAGAAATCTTGGAGTCCAACCTTTCAAATGTATATGTGATATCAGAAAATTAAAAATAAATAAATAAATCCACAGTAGGGCAAGTGATTTGGTAAAAATAAAATAAAATAAACCCACAACCCTATAGTACAAATGTTTTGGAAGATGGATGGATGGAAATAATAATAATGAATGGTTTCTTCTGTCTCTGCTTGATATCTTATCTTTGTAAACATTTATTTGAAGTGCATTAAATAAAATGATTTGGAGATCATAGCTTTTACTCCAGAAACCTTTTGGATTCATTTCATATTTGAGTAACGTCATCATAAACAAGGATGTAGGCTGAGAATAAGTGGTATTGTCACTGTATACATCTGTTTGTTGTGGGTCCTCTTGGGTAATTAAAAATGTAACATTCATTATTAAACTGATCTTATAGATGTACAATGGTCTCAGTTCAATACATCAATGTGTAAGTCTTAAGGGCTTGAGGGGTTTCATTGCTATAGGCCGATCTGAAATATGATGTTGCTAACAGAAGAGATAAAACTAATATTCATGGTAAACACCGAGACTTTGATTTATATGTAAATCTACAGTGTAGCTGCAAGCAAAATTTTGTTTAGCTATTTTTGAATGTATTTTCTGCACTTCCAGCAGAGGGCCGTGTTTTAAGTCAAGGATGAGAGCTTGCATATAAATTCTTTATTTCAGTGACTCACATTTAATAGCAAAGGGCAGCAGTTGAATGAAGTAATCCTGCAATTAACACATGTCACACAATGACTTTAATAAATACTCATCCCATTAAACAGTGTTTAAACCATGACATATTGTGTGGCTGGCTTTCAGAAAAGCGGCTTCGTGAAATATGACTTCAGTAGACGAAGGGCCAGCGCGTCCTCCCTCCCACTCTTCTTCATTTAGCTCTGAAAGAGACTTTTCTCCTCAATTACTACTAGGATTTCACCATCCGCAGGGCATAAATCATTCGCAGTCTCGTAATAACAACATATGTCTTCATGACTGTGTTAATGACAGCATAAATTGGTTTAATCAAGCCAAGTTGTACAAGTAAGAAAAAATCCTTGAGTCACTTGTAGTAAATCGAAAGATCGAAAACGAAACAACCTGTGGATTCTCTTGATTTTAACGTTCCATAAATCAAAATGCAATTTAAGATACATGTGTGCTTTCCTTTAGAATGCTATTACATAAATATACAGTGGGGCCCAAAAGTCTGAGATGACTAGACAATATGTTTCTATTTGCATTTTTAAATTTAATAAAACTGTTTTAATTATAAATATAAACTACATTTTAAAAAGTGAAATGTAGTCTATATTTATTTTTTCAAATATTATACAGTACATATTAATTATATGTGACCCTGGATCACAAAACCAGTCATAAGTCGAACGGGTATATTTGTGGCAATACATTGTATGGGTCAAAATTATTGATTTTTCTTTTATGCCAAAAATTATTTGGATATTAAGTAAAGATCATGTTCATGAAGATATTTTGTAAATTTCCTACCTTAAATATATAAAAAATATATATTTTTGTGAGTGGACACAGCAAAATCGCCAACAGAAATGGACAACTTTAAAGGTGATTTTCTCAATATTTCGATATTTTTGCACCCTCAGATTCCAGATTCTCAAATAGTTGTATCTCGGACAAATATTGTCCTATCCTAACAAACCATACATCAATGGAAAATGTATTTATTCAGCTTTCAATTATGTATAAATCTCAATTTCAAAAAATTGACCCATAAGACTGGTTTTGTGGTCCTGGGTCACATATGTTCAATGTTTTACAGGTTTACATGGGATTTTAAGTGTGATCTTAAGGGTACATCACTAAAACATTAAGAATATAAAATATAAATATTACCATTATCTAATTGTAACACTAAAAGTGGTGAATTCATCACTAAGTCATTAGTAACAATTCTCTTGAAAATCTAAAGTAAGGGATTACTCTTCATTTTCCTGTAATTTAATTAGTTACTTCTGATGTAATTGCATTAAATAGGCTACTGTATAGACTAGAAAAATAGAAATAGAAAAACAAGAGGATTCAACATCAAATTTGAATGTCTAATGATAAAAAAATGTGTTTTTAATGTAACCCTCTCCCTTTAAATACTCTGGTCACATCAAAAATAATTGTTATAATTTTATACTATTTATTTGAAAGAATTAAAATTGCAGTTTCATGTCTATTCTTATATTGTTCAACTGCACAAGGTTGATATGGGATTTAGAAAGTAATTAGTAAGAAGTAATGTAATACTTTTTAAAGAGAGTAATTATTAAACAAATTTTTAATTGAACAAGTCAAAACATTTATAGATGAAAATTAATTTGTTTACATTTCATAAGGCTTATGCAATATCGGTTTATTACAGAACGAGCTCTGGGAAACAGGCAAATAACCAGAGATTTCCATTTATGGAGCGGTTATATTGCAAGAATAATGAATGTAGGAGGAAGCAGAACTACGGCTGCGTGATTAAATGTAAACATGTTTCAGTCCTCCTGGCTCCTCTAATAGAGGGATGCCTCAAATGTCACTTAGTAAAAGAAAAATAGAGTGTTTGCATCTTCACTTTGTAATGAACTTCAAATCCATATACGTGTCTCATTTCTAATTTTACTCTTACATCAAAAATCTTTGCTTGCTTTTCATGCATGCGTGAAACTCACAGATGATATGAGATGCAGAAAGAGTTTGAATTGCACTGATATGTCTGTGTGTGACGCTTTTGTATGATATATGCTGTTGAAAATGACTAGGACACATTCTTGATGTCCAAAATGATACCACATAGGATTTAAACTGAATTAAAAAATGCAGAAATAAGACTCTTAAGAATCTTTAATATTCATTGATGGGTTCTTAGCGAATGTCTGATAACTATACTCATTAGGTTTCTTCTTAATGAACACATTTGTCACTGGTGGAGGGCTTCAGGCGCAGCCGTGGTCTCTAAAAAAAGGCAGGAGCTGGATAATTGTCCTGAACTTTTACGCCATTAAAGAAATATCCACTGCAATGTGCAAAACCTCTATGAATTTCTTATGGACTGTACCTCTTTTAAATATTAAATGGAAAAATATCCTTTGTGACATAAAATATGTTGTAAAATAAAATGTATCCTTTTTGTTTGTGCAAGGGTGATGTTGGCAGGGCAAGTAGCTAAAGCTTGAGCTAGTAAAAGAATTTGGTAACACTTTAGAATAAGGTTCATTAGTTAACATTAGTAATGCATTAACTAGCATGAACTGACAATGATCAATACATTTGTTACTGTATTAGTTAATCTTTGTTAACATTAGTTCACAGTGAATTAACTAATGTTAACAAATACAACCTTTGATTTTAATAATGTATTAAATGTTGAAATTAATATTAACTAAGATGAATACATGCTGTAAAAGTATTGTTCATTCTTAGTTCATGCTAACTAAGGTAGTTAACTAATGAACCCTATTGTAAAGTGTTACCAAAAATTCTTATTGCTGAGCTTTTTGTTATGTAAATACTATAATAAAAAATAAGAACATAATTTCCCCATCCTTACAAACATGTTTTCACTGCATTCAACATTCCCAGCGTAGCATCCTTATTACACACAAAATAATTAACAATGGTAAATACACAAAAATAAGATTACATTTTATTTAACAAAAACCTAGGCTAAATATAATATTGCACGGTTTTAAAAAGCAAACTGTGACATAGAAAATGTGACTGTTTTTTCTTTCTTTCTTGGAAAAAGGATATCCTGAAATTTTTGGTGGTTTAAAGGGATAGCTCACCTAAAAAAATGTATTCTGTCATCATTTAAAGATGATATTTAGAAGAATATGGGTAATCAAACAGTTGATGAGCCATTTACTTCCATAGTATTTTTCCCATAATATGGAAGTCAATGGGGCCCATCAACTGTTTGGTCACTGACAATCTGACATTCTTCAGAATATCTTTTGTGTTCAGCAGAAGAAAGAAATTCATACAGTTTTGGAACAACATGAGGGTGAGTAAATGATGACAGAATTTTCATTTTTTGGGTGAACTATCCCTTTAAAGCAAACAAACTATTTCAGTATATCAGCCACTGGCCTCTGTCCTCAGTTTCTTCAGGATTTCCTCCTGGCTGATATCTGCAGTCACCTTGATAACCTTTTCTCTGGATTTGGAGCCCTATGATGCAATTGAAACCATATTAATGATTAATAATGTATCATTCTGCATATTGGGCAGAAACATTCACATATTATGCTGACCTTATCTAATGACACTTGACTCTTCTTCAGCTCCAGGACTTTGGATAAATATCGCACCAGTTCCGCGTTGGCCTCTCCGTCTGTCGGAGGAGCCGCAATGGCGACACCCACCGCTTCCTCGGACACATCTGCCACAAAAACACAAAAACAACGGTTGTGGTGCATGGACTCCTCATAGATAAGCGCTATTTCTTTATTCATATATTAATGATACTCTACCAGTGATTGCGTTTTGTTTGGCCCCGGGTTTAGCATGTATTGCTATTGCAATTGTCCCGTCTTTAACTTTAGTTACCGGGCCTGGAGGTGTCTCTGGTGGTTTGGGGTTACTTTTGCTCTAAATGGGAATACAGTTTTAACTTGTTACAAGATTAATCTCTTTAATTGACAGTCTGAAAATCATTGTTCTACGTAAAGACAAAATTAAAGTCAACACTTGACTCATATTAAGGCCAAGAGCCATTTGCAAGGCTTGCAATCACTACAAATACATTAATATTCATGAAGAATCCATTGTAGTAGGCTATGTAATGAGCCCTACCGTCTTGTCCTTTTTAGGCATCGTGTTGTATTGCGAGTAAAGTGTGAGTTTCCGCGTCAAACGCGTCTGACTGCACGATGCTGAGGGGTGTACGAGTGGGAAAAAAGATATTCGAACAAAACCGAGAATTTGGGAATGCATGAGCTAAAAGACATAATCTTTAGTGAGAGTGACCAGCATGAGTTTCTGTGATGATAGCAGTTTGCCGGTCGCGCGCATGTCAACAACACATGCATATACGTTTAGAGCGTCAAATATGCGCGCTAAATGCGCAGAACAGTGTGCAGTTTTTTTGCTGCAGTGTTTGACCAGATATTTCATCTGCTGGCATAAATTATATCAGTTTATATATTATATTATATATATTTATTATATACATATACATATATATATATATATATATATATATATATATATATATATATATATATATATATATATTATTACAAAACATTATTTTGGTATATATATATATATATATATATATATATACATACCAAAATAATTTATTATATATTATACTCTTATACAAATATAATTACATAAATAATTAATATTAGTAGTAGTTTTTGTTGTATTGTTAGATGATGTAGTAGTGATAATAATAATAAAAATAAAATAAAATATATTTACATATATTATAATAATTAATATAAGAGTATAATTAAATAAATAACTGATATTAGTAGTAGTGATTTTAGTATTTGTATCAGTAACAATAATAAAAGTATTATTAAATAAAGAACTAGTATAAGTAGTAGTGTTGATTTTATAAGCATTATTAATGTAATATAATAATATAATAATATAAAAATGAAATTCTTATAATATATTAAATGTATTATAATGCATATTATTAAATAACGATGGTTATTAGTAGGGCTGATTTTAATAATAATAAAATAATGATGATGATTATTATTGTTGTTGTTATTAATAATAATAATTCTGTAGTTGTTGTTTAGTAGTATTTTTGTTTCTTGTCTATTTTGTTCTCCTATTATTTACAAAGTATTCCTTTCCAGAGATCCCTCCTCCAAGATGCAGTTTAGTTCCTCCTATTTTCATCCAGCTAAAAACTGGCTGTTCACACTGAGACTGGCTCAAACACTTTGTCACTGTATGCACAGCTGTCAAAGAGACTCATCTTTGTCTCCAGGTGCTAGAAAAACACACCATTTGGATTTCTCAACTCTAGTTGATTTTACCAAAGCACAAAGGGAAGTTTCAACATGGAGAACAGCTTAAGCCACGAAGCAGAGGAAAATCCCTATCTGTGGTAAGAACTGTTTTTAATGTTTTAGATGCGAAAAGTTTGAGTATTTTCCATTCAGTTTAGCCCTGAGTGCTTTAACTAATTCAAGTAAAATAAAGTACAAAATATATTCTCTCATCAAGCACTCAGGCACAGCTTTGAGTTGAGCTGACAATTGATAACTGTGTCAGATGTTTCTCTTCGTGACTAGACTTGTCTTTAACACAGACACGCTTGCTTTGATCCCAAGGTCTTCAGTGTATATTCACAAAATCCTGTGTGGGAATTATATATGAATGTAGTTTACTGATGTTTACTGTGCCCAAAGGCAAACTTGCTTTTTTTTAATCCATACTCAAAATGAGACAAATGCTTATAGAAACCCATGTGAGCACATACAGCGGGGAAAATAAGTATTGAACACGTCATCATTTTTATCAGTAAATATATTTCCAAAGGTGCTATTGACATGAAATTTTCACCAGATGTTGGTAACAACCCAAGTAAGCCATACATACAAAGAAACAAACAAAATTAAGTTATGTGTAATAATGTGAAATGACACAGGGAAAAAGTATTGAACACATGAAGAAAGGGAGGCGCAAAAAGGCATGGAAAGCCATGACAACTGCTGAAAACTTACAGTAATTAAAAAGTAATCCAGCCCCCTGTCAGTGGAAATTAATAACAGCTGGTTCAGTCCCAAATGATGGCCTACAAAAAGGTCTCATTGCCAAGGTGTCACACAAGACACATCTCATGATGGGTAAAAACAAAGAGCTGTCTCAAGATCTTCGCAACCTAATTGTTGCAAAACATAATGATGGCATTGGTTATAGGCGCCATTCTAAGCTTCTGAATGGTCCAGTGAGCACTTTTGGGGCCATAATACGGAAGTGGAAAGACAATAATTTCACTATAAATTTGCCTCGACCAGTGCTCCTCGCAAGATTTCTGATAGAGGAGTGAAACGAATAATCAGAAGAGATGTCCAAGAGCCAACACCAAGTTGTATGGTGTTTTTAGGGTAATGTGCACTGCCATTTCTTCTCCAAATATGGTGTGTATTATGGCATCCAAACAGTTAAATTTTTCTCTCATGTGACCACACTATATTCTCCCAGTATTTCACTGGCTTTTCCAAATGTTGTGCAGCAAACTTTAAACGAGCTTCAACATGCTTTTTTTTCAGTAATGGAGTCTTGCGTGGTGAGCGTGCATACAGGCCATGGCGGTGGAGTGCATTACTTACTGTTTTCTTTGAGACAACAGTATCTGCTATCTGCAGGTCTTTTTGAAGCTCTCCACAAGTGATCCTTGGCTCTTGGACAACTGATTATTCTTTTCACTCCTCTATCAGAAATCTTGCGAGGAGCACTGGCCGAGGCAAATTTATGGTGAAATTATTGTCTTTCCACTTCCGTATTATGGCCCCAAAAGTGCTCACTGGACCGTTCAGAAGCTTAGAATGGCGCCTATAACCAATGCCATCATTATGTTTTGCAACAATTAGGTTGCGAAGATCTTGAGACAGTTCTTTGCTTTTACCCATCATGAGATGTGTCTTGTGTGACACCTTGGCAATGAGACCTTTTTGTAGACCATCCGTTGGGACTGAACCAGCTGTTATTAATTTCCACTGACAGTGGGCTGGATTGCTTTTTAATTACTGTAAGTTTTCAGCAGTTGTCTTGGCTTTCCATGCCTTTTTGCGCCTCCCTTTCTTCATGTGTTCAATACTTTTTCCCTGTGTCATTTCACATTATTACACATAGCTTAATTTCTGAACTTATTTTTGTTTGTTTCTTTGTATGTATGGCTTACTTGGGTTGTTACCAACATCTGGTGAAAATTTCATGTCAATAGCACCTTTGGAAATATATTTACTGAGAAAAATGATGACGTGTTCAATACTTATTTTCCCCGTTGTAGTACAAAAAGTTTTTCAAGTTTTCAGAGAACACCGTCTCTCAGACGTAAATGGAGAAAGCGCTACGGAGGCCTGGATGGCAACAAACTGCTGGAGCCAAATAAGGAGGACGAGACAAGAGGTACAAAAACAAATTACTGTAACAGTATGTCATTTAGATGCTGTGAACTTGGTGATTTCCATTGACAGTGACCCGGGGTGTGGGTGTCACTTCAGCTCTGGGAAAGAGTTTATATTTATTTTGATCATGGATCATGAGTCACTGCCAAATCCCAAGTATTACCGCTCTGCGACACTGATCTCACATTAGCAGGAAAACTCCAAGATCAGTGTGAGAGAGCTTCTGAAACTAGGCCAAATGAATGGGACAGTTCTGCAGATGTTTTCATTTAACCAGGCTTGTGGTCAACATCTGGGCCATAAAAATGTGCAAAGGCAGTGGGTGTGTTCTGGGGGAAAGTGATGTGGCAGACACTGAAAAAAAAAATTTGGATTTGGATTTCTAACATGTTATATGTTTGGCAATAGTTCTTCTATGTGGTGTGTAACCATGTAAGAAGCCATATTCCAGGATGACAATGTCAAGATTCATCAGGCTCAAATTGTGAAAGAATGGTTGGGAGGAAGCATGAAGAATCATTTTCACACATGACCTTAAATTCATTGAAAGTCTTTGGGATGTGCTGGAGGAGACTTTACAGAGTGCTTGACTGTCAATACAAGAACTTGCCCAAAAATGGATACACCTCTTAATGGAAATAAAGGTTGTGATGTTATTTCCATCAAGAGGTGCTTCAATTTGGTCAAGCAGCTTTTTTTATTTTTATTTTAGTCACAGTTGTCCTCGGAAAGCTAATGACTTATAATGAATGAACTGATTTTATAAGTGCACTCAAACTTAGCTTGTTCTTTACTTAAATCACACAAGCAATTAATACAGCCATTTTACAAACAGTTGAGTTTTTATATTAATTTTCACAATACATATTGTTTCCTTACAGAAAATCATGTAGCAAAGGCTTGTGGCAATGAGTAAAACTCCTTAGACTATTATGGAGCACATTCACATTGTTTTGTAAACCATATTTATGTTATGTGGGTTTCCTTTAAAAGAAACACAGTTGAGTTACTTTCTAGTTTCACCCTAAGGGGTGGAAGCACTGTCTGCATAACTTCGTCTGGCATGTACCACCCTAGCTGGGCACAAAATCAACTTCCTGAGGTGAGGATGGCTGTAAGAGCCCTCACAATGCTGTTGTTGCAAATAGCTTTTACATCATTTATTAAAATTTCTGTGGCCATCCTGTACGTTTGTATGTTTATTAAAGGCGTAGTTCACACACACACACACACACACACACACACACACACACACACACACACACACACACACACACACACACACACACACACACACACACACACACACACACACACACACACACACACACACACACACAAAATGGAAATCACTGTTGTGACTGTCTTTCTTCTGTGTAACACAAAAGAAGACATTTTGAACAATGTTTTAACTGTATTTGTCGATACAGTGAAAGTGAATGGGGTCCAAAACAACACTGTATCCCATTGACTTTTATTTAATTGATAAATATATTTTTTTCTTTCTTGCACAAGAAAGAAAGTCATACAGGTTTGGAACAGCATAAAGGAAATTTTTTTTTCATTTTTGAGTTAACTATCCCTTTATGATTTATTGTTCTTTTGGATGGAAGATTGAGAGTAAAAATAGATCTGTCCCCTATCCACAGCACCATGGTTTCATATGTTTTAGCTTTCAAAGAGAGTTATTGTGTGGGATTTGCTGAGGTTTTGGACTGAGAGGACAACACAACACAAACAATGTCTTAAACTCGCAAGAAACCTGGTGTCCTAGATTCTAAAATAGCCTCATATACATTCTTTGCTGAGGCAATGCTTAGTGGTTTTCAACTCTGAAAATCCGTTTTAAATCTCGCACTCACAAATAAGCACTAATCTTAATCTTTAAACCTCTCTCAAGATTCAGCAAAGGAGGATTTTTCTCATCCTGGGTTCTTATTCTTTTACCCCCCACTCATTCAGAGAATGGAGAGATGACAGATGCCCTCACAAACAGGAACGCAGACCCTGTGAAGTTTACAAAGGTACGTGCTGAGACCTGTATTGCTCTCATAACCACACCCACACATAAACTGTAAAACAAACCTGGAGGCGGAAACTATGACCAGCATTATTAAAAAGACTTAGGCCAGGGACATTTCAATACACCTGTGCTAATGTGCTGTTTTACAGCTTTCTAAAATGAGACTCATTCAGCTGACGTTTGCAAAAGAGATTCCAGGTTCAAAGTTAAGCTCAAATGGTATAATGTTGATTATTACAAAAAATTTATTTTGACTCTTTTTCCCTTTTTCTTAAAAAAAAGGTGGTGAGGTACTTACATCTTACATCTGTTATCTGTATGTCACATAAATATATTTGTTATTACACATTTGTAATGATTTTGTAATTTAGAACATTTAAAAAAATTTAACACTAGAAAACACTACAGTTCAAATTATAATCAAGTATTTTACATGTGCTTTAGTATGTTAGTCAGCCATTCAAAATAAGTGTACTGCTTTAAAGCACAACAAAAGGTTCTTTAAAGTAAAACTTTTAATTTGACATTATTACAAAGTGCAGTTTTTGAAAGTGGGCTCTCTTTAAGTATACTTAAATTGCCTACACTACAAGTGCACTTTCATAAGTGCACTTCTTTTTCACAAGGGTTTTGTTTACATCGTGCGGCTTTAATACTGAAACGGTGAGCATTTTAATGTTTACAAAATGGCCTCATTCACTTCCATTGTAAGTGCCTCACTGTTAGCCATATTTCTGCTTCTTCGAGTAGCATGTCTGTACAAAGGCAAAAAGTTAGCATGTACCTCACCTGTAATAAAATCCCTGCCCTGTAGACGTTGTTACAGCTTGAGGCTAAAATGTGTTAGCTAGCATGCTGACATGAGAGAGTAATATGTCTCAATATGTTTCCCCGCAAACCTAAACACCTGCAATTAGTTAGACTTCAAAGACACGTCTGGCACCAGCATTATGTTGCATGTATTCCATCAGGCTTCAAAAGGTGTAAAACACTTAGATAAGCTAATTCATCATTACATCTAGGCCACTATAAAAGCTACTTCTAGCTCAAGAAAAAATAATGCACACAAATGCAGACTGTTTGCCTGATGCTAATATAAAAGCCTATATATAGTACATTTTTCCTATGCAGCCAAGCTCTCAATTCATGTTTTTTTATTTTATTTTTTATGTTACTAGGAAACAAAATCCGCAGGGAACATTCCACAATCTGTGCCAAGAAATACCTTTCCATCCCAGAGGCCAATCAATTATGTCTCTCCAGGCTCTAAAGGTGAAAAAGCAAAATGAAACAATATGTGCTCTTATCTCCAGTGGCACACATGTCTTGCCTACTGTTAATTCCCTTTTGCTTTTATGTACCTTTGTACACTTGCTTCCTTTTGTTGTAATTATTACAGCTCTCATGAAGCAGCAGTGTATTCAAATTTCTCAAACATTCTGGTTAGTGTTTGTTCTACACTTCTAACCTTAAGTACTAAATATCTGCAATTAATTGGGCATGCACTGCTTGACGTATGGACTCGGACGTATTATTATTTAAAAAAATGGAAGGTTAAAGTTTGAAAATCTCTCAATGACTTTTTATTGACTTTTAAATAACGTGGTATTCTAAAACAATGGTGCCATTGTTATATTTGCATGCTGAATTGTGATTGGTCTTCATTTATACATCTATTTGCATTATAAATTGTGACTGATTTCATCTGCCATACATATTTAATTGCTGCCTTCCCACTGCACAGTAGCTGGCTTACACACATTTAGTCTTAATCATGCAAATATCCTAATGTCTTTTAAATGACATATGACATATTACCAAAGCATAATTGCTTATATAAATGTTATATAAATATAAAAATGTATTATATTACGTAATAATATATAATATAATTTAAGCCATAATTTTTTTATTTTCTTTACGTAATATTTGATGTACACTACCATTCAAAAGTGGGGTTTTTAATACTTTAAGAATGAATACATCAAGGAACAGTAAAGAAATTTACAGGTTATTTTGACCTTCTATTCCTCAAATAATCCTGAAAGAAAAATGCATCCTGGTTTTAAACAAACAAAAAAAAATTAAGCAGCACAACTGTTTTCAACATTGATAATAATAAGAAATGTTTTTTGAGCATGAAATCAGCATATTAGAATGATTTCTGAAGGATCGTGTGACACTGAAGACTGAAGAGTAATTATGATTTAAAAAAAATCAGGTTTTCATCACTGGAATAAATTTACATTTTAAATTATATTCTAACGGAGAATGGTAATTTAAAATTATAATAATATTTCACAATATTACTGTATATATGATCAAATAAATGCAGCCTTGGTGAGCATAAGATTTAAAAAAAAAAAAACACACTTTTGAACGGTATATGTACAGATAGTTGCCTAGCAAGGACTGTCTGGATTCATTTTTCCGCTCTAATAAAATTCCCATTCTTTTCCCTAGGCATGCCATCTTTTATGAGCAACGGGGGCACAAAACGGCAGGACAAACTTCAAGCTAGCCAAGCATGGCAACACTTGGGCCGACCAGAGACCCATCAAGGTCATTTTAAGAAAAAAATGTGAGTCTCAAAGCATTCGCTTAACATGCTTCACAAGCTACTAGCCATACAATATGTATATTGACTGACTATACACAACACATTGTTTTCCAAAAGGGCTGCTGATGTGCTCTTTGATAGTTTCGCCTCTGGGGGAAGAGTAAACTGCAATCAGTTTTTTGAGGTAATTGAGAAGCAACATTAATATTGGGTAATGTTCAAAAGTGCAGGATGTCATATCTGTCTGTACGTTGACAGGCCCTGTGGAGCTCAGGAATCATCCGAACAGACCCGCGGATTAAAGACTGCTATAGCCTGATGCGGAAACTACAGGAAGCTGATGGAACTGTTGACAGGAACACTTTTCACAGGCCAGACAGAATAGACCAATAGTCAAATCATGTCAAAGAACGTTTTAAACACCCCTAATCTTTTGTGCTGCTAATATGCCGTATTTCTGAACACCTTGCAGGTGCGTGACAGGCTTTGTGTCTTTCATCCTGAAGGCATTGCAGGGAAGATTTGTCATTCCAGATTTCTCTACCTTTGCAGAGGAAACACAAAAGCTGTTTATTAAATGCAAACAACTGTCCCCTGTGAAGGTGCGTCAAATCCGTTTCCGCTGTTGTTTTTCTTTTTGTATAACAGTCTGGTGTGCAAAGAAGACTTAAAGTGCACAGGTTATTTTCTAATGGATGTTTTCATGAAAATATCACAACGTGACTCATATCCTGTGTATTTATGAACAGGAGAAAGAAGACGTAAGAGAGAGCAGCACAAAATGGGGCATTTCAATTTGTACTGTGGATGGGCAGAGGTATCACACAAAAGTCCAATTCAAATGATTTGAATATATATAATTGTTAGGAGCTGTGTAGGCTGTAGTAAGCGCACAATCGAGAAGGATAACAAAAGGAGTCTTTAATAGTAAATTCCACACCTAGGAGAATCACATTAACATTGACGATAGTGGATAAAGAAATGAAGGAAACACAGGGCTTAAATAGAAGGGAGAGTAATCAACTGAACAGAAACAGGTGCGTTACGTAGAACTAATTAACAACCAAGGAAACCAAGGGAACACAGGCAAACCAGAACAGGGAAAACAGATCCAACACAATGAAACTAAACCAAAACAGACCATACATGTTACACACATATATACTCCCCCCAAAATATCACAGTTTTATATTAATATTAAGCAGCACAACTGTTTTCAACATTGATTATAATAAGAAATGTTTCTTGAGCACCAAAATCAGCATATTAGACTGATTTCTGAAGGGTCATGTGACACTGAAGACTGGAGTAATGCTGCTGAAAATTCAGCTTTGTATCACAGGAATAAATTACATCTTAAAATATAAGAAAATAGACAACAGTTATTTTAAATTGTAATAATATTGTGCAATATTAATTTTTTTTATCAAATAAACACATCTTTGGTGAGCATAAAAAACTTCTGAACAATATTGAATATATATATATATATAATTGAAGGTTCAGCTATAGTTCATTATATTATATTGACATATATATTATATAAACAAATATATACAATTTCAACTATAAATCTTTTTTTAAAACTCAAATTTAATGTTATGAGTTCAGTTTGCCCGTTGAAGTATAAATGAGATGCTGTTGTTTTTGGACTCTAGACTTTCCTTAGGAGACTGGGCTGAACCTTGCATTCTGGGAGAGATATCCTGGCCTCTCATATACGGCCTCGCGGTGGACCAGCAAGGATCCGACCACGTGCACAGATTTGTTGGAATGGAGGAATATTCCAAATATGAGTCTCCATTTACCCTGACCAAGCAAGGTAAGTTCACTCAGTTCATTCCACATATTCCATGACCTTGATTTATGTCCAGTTCTGGATTCGAGAACAGTTTGATGTTAAGTTCAAAGATTTTTAGGCTTCATTATAGGCTTCATTGCAGTAAACTTGTTTACAGGTGTTCCTCATAGTCCGCTGGTTGAGACAGGAGCCATTATCTGCACTTCTTTATTACAGGTAACAACATTGCTTGCTTATAAAAGTACAAAAACGTACTTTTATTGACTGTTTTTGTCCTGAAACAGCTGGCAACCAGACAAGTCACTGATGAAGAAGAAAAGTACGAGTCTGTAAGCTTAACCTTTACATCAGCCAGCTACATGTAATAAAAAAAAGGCATAAAGCAATCTTTCAAGCAAACCATTCTCACGCAGGTTTTGAATATCATCAGAAGACTGTGCAACAAAGAGCATGCAAACCTAAACTGCACCAGGTAATTCTAAGAGAAATTGATTTTTTTCCTGTGCTGTTTTCTGTTTATTTGTTGGTGTTAATTTCAACTGTCAGCATTGCCATTGCAGTTATCAAACCTTGCGAAAAGACATCATCCGTCCCCACGCTCTTTCATTTTACTTGCAAGAGAAGAAAGTAAGTACTGGATAATTCCTCGTACGATCAATTTTGTTTCTACATCGCAAAACTCATCTGTTTTTAACAACTAAATCATGCATTCCAGTGCTTTCCGGAAGGTGTGGGGATTAATTCTACACTGGATTTACTGTTACAGGTATTCAGATTGACATATATTCTTGAAAAGGAAGACTACATGATTACATTTTAATTTTGCATATATCTTAGTGTTTATCGACAGAAGTCACCTGCGAGTCCGGCGCGGCATTGGCCGCAACCCTAGCTAATGGAGGACTGTGCCCTCTGTCAGGTGACCAAGTGATGTCCCCCCACGCCGTCCGCAGTGCACTTTCCATGATGCAGGTGGCTGGAATGAACGATTATTCCAGAACATTTCATTTCAGGGTGAGTTTGTGACTAAGCTGATATATGAGTCATATTTGTGTGATATATTGCAGGCTTTGCATCAGCTCAGTTTCATTTCCACCCAACTTCAGTTTAAATTTACTCCCACATTTCTAAGAGACTAGTTCAAGTAATTAAATTTGCTTACACTTTCATCTAATTAAACTAATTAACTAATTAAAATGGCCCCAACCCTGCCACATTAATTAGCAATAATGGTAACAATGGTCAGTAATGAACATCAGTGGAGGTGTCCATGAAGTAAACAATGTCTGTAAGAATTATGTATTCCCCTACTGCCCTCTAATGGAGACAATCCAAATTGCTTTATATTGTTACTTTAAGGGTTAGTTCTCACAAAATTCACCCTCAAGCCATCCTAGGTGTATATGACTTTCGTCTTTATGCCAAACACAATCGGAGTTGTATTAAATAATATCCTGGCTCTTCCGAGCTTTATGATGGCAGTGAATGGTACCATTTTTCTGAAGCCCAAAAAAAGCGCATCTACCCATCTTAAAAGTAATCCATACGGCTCCAGGGGGTTAATAAAGACCTTCTGAAGCTAAGCGAAATAATATTATTTGCATTCAATATCATCCTGCAATACAGACGTCTGTGCCTGCCAAGTCCAGTCAGTCTGGCATTGTGCTGATCGTGGTTCCTGGAGTTCTGGGACTCATGTGCTGGTCACCTGGGCTGGACTGCAATGGAAATTCCTGGAGGGGTGTCCATTTCTGCGAGGTAAGGTACATTTTTATGTAGTAAGCTTGTTTAGTGAGATTTTTACCTGAAAAGGTTTGAGAATTTATGTGAATGTAAAACATCTTGTTTAATATTTCCTGTTGTTTTGTTTTTGCTTTTTTTAGTTTTTTATTCTTGCCATTAAGGCATTAAGAAGTTATATTACCACTACTGTATTAATATAAAATTAGACCCTTTTTAGAGTTTTGTGGCATTTAGTCTATGTTTGTTTGCTTTTATGTTTATCTAAATACTAGTGTACTCCTAAATTCTAATGAAATTAACTTTAAGCAGATA
This sequence comes from Abramis brama, assembly GCF_963993115.1. Taxonomy (NCBI): domain Eukaryota; kingdom Metazoa; phylum Chordata; class Actinopteri; order Cypriniformes; family Leuciscidae; genus Abramis; species Abramis brama. The sequence continues at coordinate 21,446,129 of NC_139982.1, read as the reverse complement.
TATGAATTCACAATTTTGTTTTTCTCAGACCAAAGATTTTGATGACTCATCCTGCACTATAAATGTATTCTCTGTTGTATAATAATGCCTCTCCCCCTAATACCATAGCCTCTGACTAGCCCTCTGACAAACTAAGCCTATTGTCTATTGAAAAAAGGGTCTGGTCTTGAGAAAATGGCAACTATTTATTGTCTGTTTTGTCAAAGGAGCTGGTTTCAACCTTCCAGCTGCACAGTTTTGACATCAGGACTCCCCTCAGACAGGTGCTGTGTTACAGACAGTGGAAGGTTGAGTCAGAGGTCTGGTTAATTGTTTTTATTTTTAGCTTACAGCATTTGATTTCAATCATTTATGTAAATTATTGACACTGTTGGGGGATATGGTGGTAAATAAATATATTGCTTTCTTGAAATACAGGGATACCAAATCATGAATGTACTCTTAGCTGCTTACAGAGGGGACATGGTGTCTCTGCGAAGGTAGGATCACCAAGATATGATATGGAGTTGCAGGGGGATCTCACAAAACCTGTCAGATAGTGCACACACACACACACACACACACAAATGTTACTATAGCTAAAATTGATATTTGAATTAAGTTTGTTAATGGTGAACTATACTGAAACCAAGAGTTGATTCATCTTTCATAGGTACCTTCTGTCAGGAGCAGATGTGAATGCTGTGGATTATGATGGCCGGTCAGCGCTGCATGTCGCAGCTTCTGAGGGCCGTCTGGATGTCATCAAGTTCCTGGTGGAGAACGCAGGTGCAAACTGCACACTCAAGGACAGGTAACTTTGTGAAAGTCGTGCAGGATATGACTATTATCACACGTCACAGCATTTACCAGCCAACAGGACTAATCTATGCTTTGTCGATGATCACAGGTGGGGTAACAACGCATTACAGGAGGCCATGAGATGCAATCAAGACCCTGCCATCCAGTGTCTGAAGAAATACACAGATTATGAAGAGATTAAATACTAATAACTCATTGGGTGCATTCATTTAGAATTGATATTTACATTCGAGATGCAAATGTAGATACAGATTATATTTAGAATGAAGAGGAGGTTATAAAGAGCAGCAAAGGCTTGGATGGAAAAGTCTGTATTTTGCTGGCAACAGTCCCAGATAAACTCTCACTGCTTATAAGGAATTATTGAAAGAGACTGAAACCTTGTTTTCCCAATAAATTCTGCAGCAGCATGCGTTTACTGATTCAACACTCAAACATTACATCTGCACAAATTCCAGTGTCACCATATTTTTTCTGTAACTGTTGGATAAACAATTGAACACAGTTTAACTGTGTTAAGGGTTTGTTCCTAAATGGTTTCCTAATGGTTGGGGCAAGCTGTCACTTGTTTTATCAATGTTGAAAATAGTTGTTTGCGTTTGTTTGGTCGATATAATGCATCCTTGCTGAATAAAAGTATGCATTTACTGTATTTATTTTCCCTTTTCTTTTTATTTTGCTTTCAAATGGTAGTGCATCAGTTCAAACATTTTTTGAATAGTAGTGTATTTTATAAATCTATACAATTTAATAATTATTTTGGTAACACTTTACAATAAGGTTTCATTAGTTAACTACATTAGTTAACAGACTAATAATTAACTACTTTTGCAGCATTTATTACTCTTTGTTAATGTCAACATTTACTTATACATTATTAAAATCAAAAGTTGTATTTGTTAACATTAGTTAATGCACTGTGAACTAACATGAACAAACAACGAACAGTTGTATTTTTTATTAACTAACGTTAACAGAGATTAACAAATACAGAAACAAATGTATTGATCATGGTTATTTAATGTTAGTTAATACATTAACTAATGTTAACAAATGAAACCTTATTATAAAGTGTTACCATTATTTTCTACCCAAACTGTTTTTGTAATTACTGTTAAGGCTACACTATGTTGTTTTATGACCACATGCCCATTAATATCCAATAACTATTTTGTAGTCAATTAAAGGCTATACAGAAATTGCCTTTGAACAAACCCCATCTTGAGAAAAAATTACTGGAGTAAAGAGTGTGAAAACTCTTCCCTATAGGCTAGTTATTTATGGAAACTTTTAGAATATAAGTCCTTATGTAGGCTAACACTGCCCTACATCTTCAAAACAACAGTCCTCTGCATCACCTTCTAGTGAAATTCCTGCAGTAGACAGACACATGTAACCGATGAGTGACCTCTAGGACTATCATAGTTGCAGGATCTCAGTACAGCCCCACCAATGAAATCTGGGCAATGTCCCAAGGTGCAAAATCACAGTACAGGCTACATTGCGACGGACGGAAGAGGGTGGAGAGCAATGTGGATTCACGGGCAGAGATAGTAGCCTATAGCCTATCCTACAGACTGAACCATCCCGACACCTTTGTTCATGTGAAACATTTGAGGACGAACGCGGATAAGAATGTCAGTGGCAGGATTGAAGAAACAGTTTCACAAAGCAAGTCAGGTAATACGAAGCTTTTGTGCGACGATGCAAACAAGATTTATTTCAGTAATCGAGTCATTAAAAAAAGTGATACAGCCTTGACGACTTTGTTAACTGCGCTTTAAATCGCGGCTTTAAAGAGTTTGAACACTTTTGTGACATGCTGAGTTTGTTGACTGCGTGAATAGTGTAATAGCAATGCCCGAATCGTTAACCAATTGTTCTTTTGAGTCGGCTCTATTTAATGAATCAGTCGAACTGCTTCACTAGCGTGTCTGACTGAATCGATTCGGTGGTTCTTGACTGAACAACTCGATTGGACTGGATTATAGGACTGGGTCGAGAACAGCAATTTTACATTTAAAACGTACGAAAATATTTTATGTTTACGACAGGCACATAAAAACAGAGCTGCATTTTATTAAAACGTGCCAAATGTTTTAGAAAAGTTAATAATACAAGATTTATTTAGGTTGTAAATGACTTTTTTTTTTTTGAACTGAATCATGGCAGCAACGATCTGACCTGAGATATATTTCAAAAGTATAATGAACTACACCCATAAAATGATATCGTAATTATGTATGTCGTTAACGATGTGATGTGCCTTGATTTACGATGACGTAATTACCTCACGACAAAGAATCGCCGAATCCGTTTTGAACCGATTCCTTGAAACGATGCATTAGAAGGAACCGATTCTCTAACATTAATAGGACTTTTCCTCACTTCATTGCAATCTTTCTCTGTTCATCACATCTAGGCTGTAGCCAACCGTGCGTGACCTCACGGCCCAGTTAATGATGAATTGTCTTAGTGTTCACAACCACCTCACAAACATGCAATATTAAAATATAAAGGGCATTAGATTATATGTAAAATGTAAATGTTTAAATTCAGTAGTTCCACACTAGAACTGTGCTTCTCCCAACTTATTTAATCAAACATGTCCTTCTCACTTTGTGTTGGTGAATTATTGTTAATGCAGAGGTTTGAGGACTGAGTGTGCTAATATGAAAACTTGTGAGAAACAAGCCATGGGTGTTGTCTGGTATCTTGGATCCAAAGTCCACTTACTATCTGCTATTGTTTTTGTTCATATTGAGTTCATTGTGGATAATAAAATCTACTGGAATTTATAATAAAGCCTGATCATTCACTCCTGGAGTTTTTGTTTGCAGTATTAGGGACGGTTTCTGGGTAGCCTCTCAAGCCACCAAAGTATGTTTTCCAAGGTCACATTCTTTCGATTCGCTCATGGTGATCTGAATTCTCTTAATGTTTTGGATTCACTGGCCAAACAACTGACCTTCATAAACAGTTTTGCTTATGAACCACAGGAAACAGATGCTCAGTCATCATCACGGTGTGTTAAAAACGGCAAAGCTTGCGGATTTCCTGGTTTTGTTTTGAAATGTTGTTGACATTGGATTGTGCTGTTATTGGATCAGCCACTCTTTATCATATCATTGTGTAAAGATTGCTATTAAACTATAAATGTAATAATAAACCAACTCTTTCTCTAGTGTCCTTTAATTTCATCTTATATGTTATAAAGACTATTATGTGCTGAAATAGTAACTACTCATGATATTGAGGACATTACAGAAAGAGTAGTGACTATTTAAACACATAATAGTCTTCATAACATAGAAGTTATGAAAAGCTATGTGTCAAAATTGTAAAAAAAAGTGAAATGTTAATCTGATTAATTGAGTCCGATCACATATCTTAACTCACTGCATAAACCTTTTTTGTTAAGCCCACTCACCAAATAAGTAATATTAGTTTTTTCCCCTCTTTGGTTATCCTTACAGTTGCTAAAGGAAAAGATCAATGGAGTTGAAGGAACAAAACTGGATGAGGAATTCCTCAACATGGAAAGGGTAAAAATATAAATCCCAGCAAAATAAAGAAGATAGTTTATTTAAAATATTCAAAAATCTGGATGCATAAAAACACTTTTTTTTTCTTTGTCTATTTTATTGATTGCTTTATTGTAGAAAACTGATATTACCCACAAAATGATTATTGACCTTGTTCCAAAAACTATAGGATATCTTCAGCCAAACCCAGGTATTTAATATTAAAGGTTATTATTTTTAAGGTTTATTCAGTGTTTTCTTTTATTATATGTCGCTTATTGTCCTTTTTTGTTCTTCAAGCATACAGAGCAAAACTCAGCATGCTCAACACAGTGTCCAGAATGCGTGGGCAGGTGAAGGCTGTGGGCTATCCACAGACAGAGGGCATTCTGGGAGATTGCATGTTGCACTATGGCAATGAGCTTGGAGCTGAGTCTGGTTTTGGTATGTTTGCACAATAATGAAGCACAATGATGTTGTTTACTGCTTTAAAATGTCAAAATATCAGTTTTGAGTTTGGCTACAATTGTAGGTTATGCTCTGTTTGAAATGGGAGAGGCGATGAAACAAGTAGCGCAGGCAAGAGACAGCATGGATGCGCGAGTGAAACGAACCTTTATTGATCCTCTGCAGTCCCTGCAGCACAAAGAGCTGAAGGAAATTGAGGTCAGTCCTAAATATATATAATTTTGATGATAAATTTGTATGCTTCAATTTACTAATGCTAAGATTATCTGTCCTTTTGCAGATGCATTTAATCCACAGCATGAAAGCATTTGTGTAATGTTGTGATTGTGTGACTTTAAATGTATTCTGAGCATTTGAAGTGAAAATAGTATGCATTATTATTGTGAACGAAGACATAACCATAGCTTTCCTTCTTTTTCTGGTTGTCAGTATCATCTGAGAAAACTCGAAGGCCGCCGTCTAGATTTTGATTACAAGAAGAGACGTAAAGGAAAGATTTCAGACTCTGAAATGAAGAAAGCACTCGAGAAGTTTGAAGAATCCAAAGAACTGGCTGAGAGAAGCATGTTTAATCTCCTAGAGAGAGATGTAAGTTAGCATATGTATAAATACAGCCATGACCAAAAGTGTTTACAGTGACATAAATTTTGTGTGACATAAAGCTCATCCTGGTTGTTTTACAAAAGCACAACGTTTTGTAGTTATTGTGAGATTACACACTAAAAGTAGGCCCTTTACAGTTTAGAATGACGTATTACTAAATTGATCGTTTGACATTTTTGTTTTAGGTACAACGGATGCAACACCTCTCAGGTCTTTTAGGAGCAGTAATAGACTACCACCGCCAGTCATGCCAGATTCTAGAAAATCTCAGGAGCAATTTGCAGAGCAGGTTAGAATCATGATTAGTCCATAGACGTCAGAGTCCCTGTACTAACCCTGGTTTCATTTAATATGCCCTCTTATTTTCCCCCTGTATATAGGATAACAGATGCAAGCAATAAGCCCAAAAGGGAATTTGCATCTAAATCAGTTGCGAGCACAGTGTGCTACACGGATATTTATGGACTTTCCGCCTGCTCGTCAGGACAGTCATCAGGTGTGGTAATAGGTTATTTGATTGTGTTAAACATTGAACTGTTTAACTCTTTCTGAATGCTCTGCAAGCTGAAATACTGTATTATGTACCACAGATACTGCGATCACTGAAGCTTTGAGTGAAAAATGCAAGTAATTTTAAATGTGATACACAAACTCTCACTCTGAGGTACCCCAGCAAGTTTTGCTACTAATGTCTTTCCATCTTACTTTAACAGATGCCCCAGTTGTGGTTCACCCTCCTGAGAAAGTCAACATAACAACAGACATGCCAACCAGCAACAGTGAGTAAGATCATTTTGCCTTCAAAAAAATGTCTAAAAACAGCTGCATCGTATGTTTACAGGGCATTCAAAAGTTTGAAAGAAATTAATACTTTCATTCAGCAAGGATGCATTAAATTGATCAACCGTGACAGTTAAGACATTAAGACATTGTGTTCCAAAAGATTTCTGTTTTAAATAAATGCTGTCCTTTTGAACTTTCTTTTCATCAAAGAATCCTGAAAATGGGTTTCAACATTGATAATAATAAGAAATGTTTCTTGAGCAGCAAATCAGCATATTAGAATGATTTTTGAAGGATCATGTGACGCTGAAGACTTAAGTAATGATCCTGAATATCCAGCTTTGCAAAAAGAACATCTTAAAATATATTCAAATAGAAATCAGTTATTTTAAATTGTAATAATATTTCACAGTATTGCTGTTTTACTGTATTTTGATTAAATAAATGCAGCTTTTGAGAGCATAAGAAACACATTTTATTTAATAAAAAATAATATTTAGGACAGGTCAGAATAAAAGTCTAAAAAATATGAGTTAATCCTATTTTTTATTCAGTTTACATAATGCTTCTTTATTTAACAGTTTTTAGAGGTTTAAATATTGATTTGCAATGCGGTCTTAGGCTTTAATTTGCTATATATTAATATAATAGTAATATTTAAATAAAGAAGGAAACTTGCATACTTGTACTTAACATTAGAATGTGTTTAGTTTTCAATTTTTGCTGTAAAGTGACCTTAACCTTGAGACAGAAGCTGTGTAAATAAAGCTTATTTTCTTGATGTGTTCTATCTAGATGATAGCGCTCCCCCCTTGGATCAGCCTTGCTGTCGGGCGCTTTACAGTTTCCAGACAGAAAACCAGGGAGAGCTGGACTTTAAGGAGGGTGACATCATCATTCTGACCAGCCAGATTGACGAGAACTGGTATGAGGGTATGATCAGAGGGGAGTCTGGCTTATTTCCCATGAACTACGTCAAAGTCCTTGTACCTCTGCCACAATGACGGTGGGAAAGCACTCCATCTGGACAACATGAACTTTTCAAGCTTTTGGAGATTCAGAAACTTTGATTATTTGATAAAGAATAATGTGTCAAGCACTTCTGAGCCCTGTATATTTATCTGTATGATCACTATGCAAAGTCATCTACCCTGCCTTGTATTCCTTATTGATGATTTTTTTTATGAATCTCAAAATGTTAAATAAATATGCTGCTATATTAAAGTCTTAAATATCCTTTATATTATAGCCTATGTGTACTATGAATGTTGATCCTTCTCAGAAGCGAATATTTCTATCTGTATTTGTCCTAAATAAAGATAGAAGTAAATTCCAATGTGCACTGAACTGCATTAGCCTACAATCTGCTAGCTGAAATATCCAGTGTTCTCACTATGAAAATTTATGTAAATCAAATAGTAAAATAACTTATGTTTACTTGCTATTTAAGAGTACTACAAATATTTGAACGCATATTCCTTTTCAGATGTGTTTATTAAAGCAAACTTTGCCACAGAAACGCAATGACATCTAGTTGCCCTCCCCACACTGGCGTTGCTGTAATTCCGAATGTTTGCCTGATTTGAGCCCAGCGGCGCGCCGTAGTGGCGGTTCCTTACTGGAGCCACGGATGTTCAAACTCTGTTGATATGAAAAAGTTTTACTTTCAAATAAAAGGATACATTTACTCAATCACCGTGGATGTATTGTGAAGTGTTTACCAGCATAGCGTTCAAATTTGCCACACTTTTTATAGTCTAAACCAAGGGTAAGTAGCTAGCTGTTGCTAATCAGCTGATGAATGCAGAAACTATTAGCACAACAACACGAACAGCAACAAATAAGTGCGAATTGGAGAGTAAAAGACATTTAACGAGCGTAACGGGTTTATTCTAAATGTTTCTCGTCAGAATTAGCTGTTAAAGTCACTTTTATGTAATTGAATCTGATTCTTTAAAGTTAAAGAAGATTGACATGAACTAGCTGCTATGCTCTTTGGCTAACTTGCATAGAATGTAGTCAGAGTCATTGAGGATATTTTAAGCTTAGTTTTGGCACAATTCAGATTATAAATAATAAACCCTACTAAGAATAACACCATCCACTGGTTTCACAGACAAGGCTTAAGTCGAGTCCCAAACTTAAATGCATGTTTGAGTAGTTTCAACTGAAAGCAACTTGCACAGATATATCTTAAAATATGTCAATGCCATTGCTTTGTCTCAAGATGCACACCAGTAATGTTTTTTTCTAAGGCATGTTTATAAAAGCTACTCAAATGTCCTAACTGAACTAAGGCCTAATCCTGGCTTAAACTAAAACCTGTCTGTGAAACCGGTCTCACATAAATGAATGTACAGATAATTTGCTGTCTGTACAAAAAAAGTGTAATCTTTTAGTGTGTTGCTAATCATAAAAAGTAACAAAATTGTCTTAACAGCACTTTAAAGAGCAGCTTTAGTTATTTTGAACTATTTTTCCTGTACTTTTATTGAAGTGAAGCATCTATTATTTATGTCAAACTTAGTGTTGATAGTGTTGTGCACCTGACAGCTGTCCCATCTTTTTTTTCTGCAGCCGTCGCTATGGAGGACGTCACGCGGCTGGTGTCGTCAGGTGACTGTCTGAAGATCTGGGACTCGACCTCCATGACGGTGGTGGAGCAGTTCAACCCTCACAGTGCCACACATCCAGTGGCTCAAGTGTGCTGGAGCAGCAGCAGTATCCTCTCTCATTGTGAAATCACTCTTTTTTCAGCATCACTCGCATGTCCCACAGTAATGCTAGTATGCTTAAGACATGATAATGTGTGTAGCATCTTTTAGAAGAGATATTCGCTTTGGTTACCAAAGTGAAGTGTGCAAGTTGACTCAGAATTGCCCGGTATGCCATAGGTTGGACCAAGGGTTTTCAAACTGGGGTATGGGGAAAAGTTTAAAGAAAAACAATGTAAAAATAAATACAAATATATAATAAAAATAGTTAAATAAATAATACAATTATATTAAAGTCACCATAAAATCAAAATTGACAATTATTATTTTTCATGGAATATTTCAGTATGTATTTTGTATTATAAATGATTTGTCCGTGCACAACATTATTTGTTTTAAATGCATGTTCCCTTGGAATCTCTTCTCTGATGACGAGGGCGAGACAATCTGTCACTCACATGAGATCACAGCCGTAGCAAACAGCAATCCAATCAATTCCCCATGGACAAAATCAAGTCCCGTCCTACATTTTGTCTTGTTCGAGAAGCCATTTCACTCGGATATGTGTCACAATAGGGAAGTAAAGGCTCGCAACTTCTATTTCATGTCGACATTTTAAAAAAAAGAGAAAGAAAAAAAAGATTGTTCAAATAAATACATAAATAATTGGAATAAAAATAAATATAAAAATTAGATAGAATAAAACAAAACGTAAAAAAAACAAAACAGTACAGTACTAGTAGAAAAGAACGCTTAATGTAACAATAGAAACTTGATCTTTTTTAAATAACATTTTAAATTGGTATAGTATTGCATACCAATTTAAATGAGTCAAAGTTAAGTCTTCATACACTAAAATATATAGCTGCCTTTTAAACTTTAGGCTGGGGATGCATGAGGATGATCATATTTGTGCATTTGTGGCATCTAATAGATTAAAAACACCTCGTTTGGAGAAACATGGTGCATAAGTATTAATAACAGAGCATTCTTATTATTTCATAGATGAAAGCGCTTTGCCTTGACAGTGTTCAGATCAGTACCTGGTCAGTGCCAGCAGTATAGGGGACAAGCTGGTGGTTTCCAGTCTCAAGTCGTCGCCAGTTCCAGTGATGGAGCTGGGTGAAGGGGTGAGCTGACAAACTTGATATCTTACTGTTTTTCAATATATCAAGATTATGTGTGTCTCATAATGGCCTTTTGTTTATAGAAAAAACAAACCCGTGTCAGTCTGAACTCCACGTCACAGTTCCTGGTCAGTGGAGGACTGGATAACAGCGTTAATATCTGGGACCTAAAGACAAAAAGGTTGCATCGAACCCTTAAGGTATCGCGTTGTTACAAACCGTTTGTAGTCGTATATCTTACATATTTCAGGCATAACTTCAAGTTACAAAACACACTCATGGGAAGGTTTAGATCATCTGCTAGACAGACATCTACATCCTAATCCATTTCCTTTGTCTCTTTCTGTATAGGACCACAAGGAGGAAGTGACATGTGTGTCTTTTAATGGAGGTGATAGCTATATAGCTTCAGGCTCCACTAGTGGAGATATCATCCTCCACAGTATCACAACCAACCTGTCCAGCAAACCCTTCGGCCATGGGCCAAATGTGGTGAGTTTGACTTCTTTAAGGCCTCGATATACTTCAAGCAAAACATCATATATGACATTATTTTGAACAAAATCAGGCCAAAACAAACTTTGTTTGGAGTTGCTATAACAGCTTGCAGTTCGAAACAGCTCGCCAAAGTGAACTTTTCTGAAAAGGAAAATCTTTTCCAGTTCATTTCTCCTCACGAGTCCGTTGTGACGTCCGTGAGTGAAAATATGAACAATAATTATTACAATACTAATATTTATGGCTGTCTTAATTTTTTAAAACATTAAACCATCGAGCTTTTCTTTAGGTGGAAAGCCGCACAGTGCCATTAAAGCTTCTGTAACAGCTAGATTATAAACGCTTCACATTACAAGTTTTGGGAAGATGATGTGTTCATGTTATGTTTCCAAATGAACATTATAAGTGACCCAGACTCAAAGCAGATGCAGATTTCACGTGGAGTTCACGTGGAGCAGCATTTACTGTGAACCGAGCCGTTCTGAGATGCTGAAAACACAGCGGAAAATGAGATTGAACAGTGCTGCGCTTCACTCTGAAACACGCTTCAGTCCACATCTTTTTATTTCATTCAATCACAGCCTTTGCAATTGATAACCTCTCTAAACCATATCTGTTTTAAGTTTTATTTCAATTAATTGTGCAGCTAATAAAAAATACACCATGTGATCTCTCTTCAGCCAATCCATGATCTGAGGTACTCGCTGGTGAAGAGGTCTCTGCTGGGCACTGTATCTGACAGTGGCTCTGTGGCACTCTGGGACGCTAACACTCAAAAGGAGCTGCACTTGTTCGAGGGGGCGCACAAAGCCCCGTGTTCAGGGTTGGCCTTCTCCCCAGCCAACGATTTGCTCTTCATCACTGTGGGGCTTGATAAGAAGATCATCTGCTATGACACCTCCAGCAAAATGTAAGAAAATCATCACATTTAGTACGCATTTTGGACATTGGAGTTTGATTTAGTTAATTGAACGTGTGTGCGCATCCCCACAGGGTGTTTCGTAATAAGCAGGTGGAGTCTCCACTCACAGCCATCGATTTTACCCCAGATGGGGCTGGACTGGTTGTGGGCTCAACTCAGGGCAGGATCTACCTGTATGATTTGAGAAACCTCAGCGCACCAATCAAAATCACCACAGCTCACAAGACGTCAGTGACCTGCATTCGCTTCCAGAACTCCACCTCCAAGTTAAAGGTACAGCTGTCTACGTTATGTGTACATAAACACATTTCTACAGAAGCACCCTTCATGTTTCATGTGAGGTAGTGTTTGTTTTTGTTAAACTGACTTATCTCCGTATCACCATAACAGAAATGAATGAATATGAGTGAACATTTAAAAAATGAAGACAAAAATAACGCATATACATTTTTATTTATTTATTTATTTCTGAAGAAATAGAAATTAAAAATTCTGTTCTAGGAACAATTAATTAATCAATTTTTTCAGATTGAGAATATATTTTTAACTATTTTAACTAATTGATAAAAAAGTGTAAAACATGCAGTGCATTTTATTTGAAATTAGAAATAATTTTTTAATCATTTACATTCAATTTTAATTAATGTATAATTATTTCTTAAATTGTATTTATTTACTTTTTAAATTTTTTGTAACATCTGATGTATTTTTTTAAAAGTATGTAACATGCATTTTATATGAAATTATAATTTTTATTTAATTAGTTTGAACTAATTTTATTGAATTGTAATGAATCTATTAATTTATTAATAGATTCATAAGAGATTTCACATTTTTGTAACATAATATAGTTTTTAAATAATCTGTTCTTGAAATAATTAATTATTCAGATTGAGAATATACTTTAATTGATACATGTAGTTTTAATGATTTTTGTGTAATTTATGCTGTTTTAGTGATTTATGTATTTTTGGAAGTAATGTAGCTTGCAGTGTGTTTATATGAAATTAGAAATTTAATTTCATTAGTTTTAATTTATTTAATACAATTTTCATTAATGTATAGGCTAATTATTTCTTACATTTTATTTGTTTATTTACTTTTTTTAACATTATGTGTTATAATTTTAAAACAGTCTGTCCTAGGAATAATTTAAAAAAAAAAATCAGATGGAGAATGTATAATTCATTGATTAAATTATGGAACATGCAGTGTATTTTTTTGAATTTAGAATCTTTATTTAATTAGTTTGAATTAATTTAATTAAATGTTAATTAAATATAAATGATTTATTTAACATTTTTGTAACATCTGATATAGTTTTAAAAATCTGTTCTAGGAATATTTAATAAATGATTGTGATTATGATTAAAGTATGTAACATGCCATGTTTTTTATAAGAAATTAGAAATTTTAATTTATTAGATTTAATTAATTAATTTTTAATTTTAATTTTTTAATAATTAATTTTAATTTTTTAGATTTAATTAATTCATTTTTAATTAATTATTTTTTTTAATTTTTAAAATACACACTTCCCCTGAAATACAGTATTGTCCCTATATTCAATAATGTTTACTTGTGAATACTTCTGACTATAATGCACATTTAAAATCCAGCCCTGTTTCCACAGTCCACTAAAACATCCAGCAAGTCTTCTCAATCAAATAAGCGGATTTCAGTAAAACTGAGCGGTCAGCAGACGGGACCTTCCACTCCAACATCTGCAGTCCCTCCCAGTGTGCCTGGCTTTGATTTTCCTGGAGATGGCCAAGCCCAAGTCACAGGTCAACCTTCCTCTTTATGGCTATAGAAGGTTTTATTTTTGCTCAGTTAGCATTAAAGCCTTGTTTGTAGCTTTTGTAATGGTTTTAACGGTGCTGAATGTGTCATCTCTCATAGGCCCTGCAGGTGAGATGTTCTCCCGAGAGGCCGAGGGTCAGCACAGTCAAGATCAGCTGCCCAATGTGGAGAAATTTAGTGGCATAGGTCGGAACAGCCTAATCCTGGATATTTTCTCCCCACTTAATGATGGTAAAAATCGCTGATGTTGCTTCGTTAGCATTTTTCATGTATTGTCCTTGTCTTCTCATTTCATGGGTCCATAATGTGCTTTTCCATCCTCTCTGCAGGTTTCAAAACACATGGTTTTGGTGATACTCCGACTTCAAGAAATGGTGAGTGTTTTCAGCTTTTTGTTTATTATGTTCAATCATGTATGGCAGAGTTCAAGAGATTATGAATGTGGCGTGCAATGATTACATGGCTCAATGATTGTTCGACATGTAGGAGGCAGTATAGATATGTTCTCGAGGGAAGCAGAAGGTCAGCACTGCACTGACCGGTTCACAGTCGGCAGAAACAGCTTGGACATCTTTTCACCTGTACGAGATGGTGAGGGAACTTTTCACAGCTTTGGCCTCTATTTAATGTGTGTACACTTACTACCGTTGGCATTTTTAAGATTTGTTAATGTTTAAAAATTCACCAAGGCTGCATTTATTGATTAAAAATTCAGTAAAACGGTCAAATTTGGAAATATGATTACAATTTCATATATTCCTGGTGCGAAGCTGAATTTTCAGCATCATTACTCCAGTCTTCAGTGTCACATGGTCCTTCAGAAATCATTCTAATATGCTGATTTGGTGCTCAAGAAACATTCCTATTATCATCAATGTTGAAAACAGTTGTACTGCTTAATATTTTGTGGAAACTGTAATACATTTTTTTCCAAGATTATTTGATTAGAACAGCATTTATTTGAAATTGAATCTTTATAACAGTTTTGATCAATTTAAAGTGTCCTTTATGAATACAAGTACATACTGAGCTTACTGACCCCAAACTTTTCATTGATAGTGTATGTGTGTGTACACATGTATATACATTTTTACTAATTAAACCATATCTCTATAGATTACAAAGGGCACAGACTGAGTGATGCATCAAGTGGAAAGAAAGGCAAGTTTGTACTAACGACATTTTAAAGCAAAACAACATGTTTTTATCTACCTTTACCAACATAAGCACTTCCTGTGTTACTAGACTTTGAATACCTACCTCATTTCCCTGGTGGGTCGTCCCAGAGGAAGACCCCATTGGGCACTCCAGGAAGTCGCTGCTACAGTCCATCTGTGGTTCAGACTCCTCCACCAATCAAAGAAGAGGAGCCCATCACTACCCCACCACAACAGACTGATGTACAGAATGGCACCAAGGTCCAACTCTTTTTGATTATCATAACACATTTTTGCATTCATGAATTCAACTTACTTTCCTCTGGATTATTGACAGGTGGAGAAAAATAACGGCCTCCGCCACGAGTATGATGTCATAACCACGCCACCTGCTGCTCAGAGCACACGCGTTCAGTCCACGCAGCCGCTCAACACTCCTGAGGCCAATCAGAGGAGAGATCTGCTCACCCAGCTCACCTACGATTCGCCTGTCAGCGGAGCTCCTCCTGCAGCTGCACCCGGTATGTTTGAATGGGTCACAATTAGATTAAAAGTCATTTCAATGGGACACAATGTGTGACAGATGTTTTGATCTAAAGCTCCAGCGGCAGCAGTCGTATCTGGAGCCGAGGGCCGTGGAGCTCCACTCACCGCCGTTCAGATGAGCTTTGTCCGTAACATGATCCACGAGGCACTGGAGGACTTCAGGTGAGTCACCACATATTTGTCATTAGAGTCATTTAGAGATCACAGACTGGGTAAACTTAATTTAAAAAACTGTTTTGTATTTTTATATTTTTTTAAATGTCATTTATTCCTGTGATGCAAAGCTGAATTTTCAGCATCATTACTCCAGTATTCAGTGTCACATGATCCTTCAGAAATCATTCTGATATGCTGATTTGCTGCTCAAGAAACATTTATCATCATCAAATGTATTAATTGAAACTATGTATGTATATACACTAATTAAACCATACATTCTTTAGTCATTTAGATATTACTGACTAAACTAACTCAAATTTTTTTGTTGTTTCCTCCAGGGACACCTGTCATAGAGACATCATCAATCTACAGGTGGAGATGGTTCGCCAGTTCTATATTCAGCTGGTACATTTGTTTCTTTTACCAACCAAATCCATAATTAAATAGCTAGAAAAAGAAATTTAATGGTAAAAATGAATATTACACCCCTTTAAAAGTGACATTTATCTTTTACAGAATGAAATCCATGGTCTGATTGAGAAGTACTCGGTGAACGATTCGCTCGTGGAGGAGATAGAAAGACTGAAGGAGGAAAACAAACGACTGCGAGCCAATTATTAATGACATCCATGGACCCGCGTCTCCCACTGCGGCGGTCCGGAATACTGACCGGAATCAGAGGACGGATAGTAGCTCAAGTTTCTACTGGTGCCTTTACTCTGCAGACCACCGCCCACAGTCTGCTTTTCCATTTGTCATATTGGCACACGATTTTGTATTTGTTTCAGGTTATAATGCGTGTTTTGTAAAATTTATATGCCTTATAATCAGATAGCAAGGAAGAGAACACGCTTTGTTTTTTCTCCAAGGTGTGTGTTTTGTATATCCTGACTAGTTTACAGGAAAAAAATGACACGTATTGGCACTTAGGATTGTAAAAAGCATGAATGTGATAGAGTGAAGAAACATCTCAGCGTGGATTTTGCCACTTTTGAATTGTGCTCGTTTGAAATTGTTGTCCGGATCATTTTTGCATTCATGCCAAAAATGAAAGGCCACTCCTGTTTTTGTCTAAGAGTAGAACTGTAGGTGTTTTCCAGCTTTAAAAGGAGTGTATGGAGATTGTGTGAATGCTAGTGCTTCAATACATGACTTCTTTTGAATCAGTTTCATACGATCTTGACAGTGCATTTGGCAACAAAAAGCAAAAGACTAACTCAAAAACATTGTCCTGTACACTGTGCACCTAATCTGCATTTGTAAGGTGTCTTCCTATGGCCTGGCCTAAATAAATTATTTCTGCATTCATGTAAAGCTGTGTTTTCTGTTTTGTACAAGCATGACTATCAATTGAAAAGGTATGCGCAAACAATTGTTTTATGTCAAGCGCTAGGATTGTTTTTACCTTGAGGACTTTTATTTTGCCTAAGTTGTCTATGGTCAGTAAATAAAATGTATATTTTTACGTAAATATCACCTTGAACTGTTTACGTATAATAGCAGCAATAACATTCTATTTGTAGCCAGCTAGTGTATCAATTATTTAAACTTTTGAGGACTTTTATTTTGACTTCATGTTTTCGACGACTGCAGATGTAACACTCCTGTTTATGGTTTTCAAAGCGGCCAAAGGGCAATATGACACATTAGCAAGTAAGTAGATTAAAAACAACTCTTGTCCTTTTTAGTTTTTCAGTGTTACAGCTTAAATCTTTTCAGTATTCAGTCTTGAGATTTTATGGCCGTCTGCTTTGAAAAACCTTGAAAGATAGTCAACAGTCCAGTCATTTTATGAAAAAAGGTTGGACAAATTGCAACAGAAAGTAAACTCAACTGATTTTGTATCCTCAGTATATGCTGAGTAAGGGAAAAAAGCCCCAAAGAATCCCATCAGGGGGAAGTTTCGGGAAAAGACCCAAATATAGCCTATTCATACGCCTATTATCATTCTTTTTCTTCACGTGAATAGGGTAAAAAAAATGTAACCTTTAGATATCACCATGAAAATTACTGAGTTGATTACTTATATCAAGACAAACAAAAATGTATTACAATTTTTTTAAAATTGTTTGTTAACATGGACAAACGGCGCATAATCTAATTACGTATGTGCTAATTTGCATAAATACCACAACAGATCTAAACATTGGGTAACGTTATAGCCTGGTGAAAATGTCTTGTTGAATCTTGTTGATATATAACAGTAAAAGACTTAGGCCTAATGTTAAGGTCTGAATGGAACCCATTTAGGCTACCGTGGGACTGTTCCTGGGGGATGAGTCTGAGGGAAGAACAGGAGACAAAGGTAAGGAGAATGCAGAAGACAGGTAACGTTAGGTAAAATAAAAAGTGAATCCCCAGAAATAGTCCCATGGACCCAGCCCCAAACCCCATCTCTGCAATAATAATTAATAAAGGCTGGTTTAAAGTATTTCTTCCTGCCTCTATGTATTAATGCTCATGGGTAGCCTAAATGGGTTCCATTTAGACAGAATGAATAGGCGTATGAATAGGCTATATTTGGGTCTTTTTCCAAACTTTCTCCTAATGGGATTCTTCGGGGCTTTTATTGAGGATACAAAATCAGTTTGAGTTTGCTTCTGTTGCAATTTGTCCTAGGTTGACCCGCATTTTGGCTTAAAATGACTGGACTATTATACGCAGGTTGTGTTAGGCTGAGATCAGAACAATCACTGGGAAATGGCCAATCCACTCCGAGCAGAGGTAGCGAAACTGTACAAAACTGTGAGTACACTGCCCCCTTCTGCTTTTAAATGCCATATGTAATATACACATACATAGTAAGTCACTAAATTTATAATTGTAACAGTGTCACAGGGGTTTTAAATCTTAGTAACTACAAGGTATTGAGTCCAGCTACAGTGAAAATGTCCCATTATTTTTGGTAGCAAAACAACTTTTGTTGTCTATGCACAAAATGACCTCCAAAAATATCTATACACTCAAATATATTAATTGTAGTAAACAGTGTGATGACTAGCCAGGGGTCTACGTCACAGCCTTCCTTTATATCAAGAAAATAAACATATTAAAGTATTTCTACTGCCTGCAAACATCTGTGACTCCTGTAATCCTGTCGTCTTCTGCTTGAAGTTGCTGTTTCTTGGACGGGAGTATCCGAAAGGAGCCGACTATTTCAGAGACAGACTGAGGGCTGCGTTTGCCAAGAATAAAGATGTGCGAGACCCAGAGAAGATCAAAGAGCTCATCAGCCGAGGAGAATTTGTGGTGAAAGAGCTCGAAGCGCTGTATTACCTCCGGAAGTACAGAGCTTTGAAGAAGCGATATTATGAAACGGAGTGAATAAAATCTCATGCTGCGCGCGTGCCCACTGTCATTTACATAAACAACAGAACAATAGCAATGTAAAGACTGTAATAGCTACATGTATAATTTATTCTCCTAATTACATTACAAAAAAGTGTCACTGTTACAATAAAAACAGGCAAAAATGTACAGAAATTGATTTTATTTGAAGATCATAACAAATGCAAGTTTCGCTATTGCTAACAGTGTTGAATTGTTGCCACTGGTGTGATTTTCATATCTGATATGTTTTAGAAGGATCTTTCTAATAAATCAGTTGCTTGGCAGTGCCTTATGCTGGTTCAAACATCAGACAATACTACTCATTTAAAAAGTGTTAAATAACACTCAAAATAAGACTAAAAGACAAACGGAGTCACATGACCAGCTGTGAGGTAGAAACTGAGTCCTGAAGTTGTGCGCGCTCAAGAAAAACCACCACTGATATCTGATATATCCGCTCTGCAGATGGGACAGGTGGCGTTTTCCTGTAAGAAAAGAGGAAAAATTAGCAAAACATGACTTTGAAATGAATTGTGGGATTGTGTCGTTAAAAGCGAGCCAGACCTTTAGCCAGCGGTCGATGCATTTCACGTGGTAATCGTGGAGACATGGAAGCATCCTGAGTCGTTCACCCGCCTTGTACTCGCTGAAACAGATCTGGCAGCTGCAAAGAGAGTATGATTACAATATTGCATTATGGGAAATCTCATTTGTGGCGTCCTGCTCTGTGACTTACTCTGTCTTTCCTGCGCTGTGTGCGGGATCGTAGGTTTTTATGGGCAGCCGTTCGATCTCGGCCTTAGTCAGAGTGTTCTTGGATACCACAGCACCTTGTTGCTCCTCGAACGCTAAGAGAGCCTTATAAAACAATGAATAATATCAAAGGTGAGGAAGCACGCAATAATTAAGCATGTGATTTCTGTGAAGTAGCATAACTCAAACCTCATAATTATTTCCCTGGCTGTCATCAAACATGTTCGTTTGTGAGCGGGCCGGTCTGCGTCGGGAATTATGAGCTCTGCTGGATTGCCGACGACCCTGTTGTCTGCCTGTCCAATACAAAATTAAATAAAACTAAATGTATAGATTTTAAAATAAATAAACAAATATACATGCATACACTACCATTCAAAGGTCTTTTTTTTTAAAGAATTATTTTTTTAAGATGCATAAAATGTATTTTATATAAATGCTGTTCTTTTGAATTTTCTATTCATCAAAGAATCCTGAAACATCTATCACAGTTTCCACAAAAATATTACACTTTTCAACATTGATAATAATAAGAAATGTTTCTTGAGCAGCAAATTTCTGAAGGATCATGTGACAGTGAACACTGGAGTAATGATCCTGAATATTCAGCTTTGCATCACAGGAATAAATTACATTTTAACTTATAGTAAAAAAATAAAATAATACTTATTGTATATATTACTGATTATATTATTCACAATATCACTGATTTTACAGTATTTTAGATCAAGTAAATTCAGACGTGGCGAGTATAAGAGACTTTTTCCAAAAATACTTTTAAGTCTTACCAACCCAAACTTTTGGCCAGCAGTGTATATATTTATTTTGAATTATTTAATTATATAAATATATAAGTGATTAAAATCTTTAATTCAAATGAAATCATCAGGACAGAATCAAATGATTTCTATTTGAGCTGATATATCTGGATCATCTATGGTGACTTACGGGGTTGTTCTCCAAAGATGGCCTGCTGTAGCTCTGAAAGCTCAGTGTGTTCATGTGAGAACGAAGCCGAGTTCATCAAGGAGGCCCAAGGAGAGATCCAGCCAAAACCAACATAGGGATCAACCTGCATGAAACCTGCATCACTTTATGTTTGCTTATGATCACTGCACCATCATTCAGTGCTCGGAAGAAAAAAAGCAATACGAATAAAGTAAAAAACAACAACTGACCATATGGTTGTGGCTGTTTCTACTTGGCGATCTGTTCTGTTGCCTCTGCTGCTCCATCCGCTCCTCCATATCAAACTGTTCCTGCACACACCAGAATAACAGAGTTAGTCACTTCCCTAATGTTGCTCGATAAGGACCAGCAGAGCGAGTCGTACCTGAAGGCTTTTGGCATACGCCTCATCCTCAGCCATCTGAATGGAGCGGACCATGCTCTCGTCGTCATCAACATCATCCTCTATGATGACAATATCTTCTGGTATCGGACATAGAGGTGAACTTGCTGGCCCTTGCATTCTCTTTGCTATAAACAGACAGAAAGACTCATTATAGAAAGGTTAATGAGGAATATCCAAACGTGTGGATCCTGGTTAACTGTACCTGCATCCAGTAGTAAAGCTTTATCCTCAGTGGCGAGTAAAGGGAAGTGTGCTGTTGTACTTTTAGAGGCTTTAGATTTGGTCTTGCTGTAGATGCTCTTTTTGGACCTCTGTTCCCTTCCATTACTTGCATTTAGTGTCTTTTGCATAGAGGTACGACCGGTCATTAGCAGCTCGTTTAAATATGTCGGATCACTAGTTTGATCCGGTGCACATGTGGAAGACCCAGCTGAGGACGAAGGCTTGCAAGATGCAGAAACATGAGAGGCAGAGGAGGTTGCTGGACGTGGAGACTCCAACCATGTAAAATCAGAGGGTAAAAGAGACGAGGCCGTTACAAATCCATTTGCTCCCGGCGTAATGCCGGAGTATCCGCTCAGTGCACTTGGATTTGAGTCCTCCAGTCTGCGCCGCTTCATTGTTCTTAAGGAGGCTGGAGTGGTGCTGAGGTATCCTGGGATGTGTTCTCGTCTTTCCCATTTTTTCTCATACAAACAGGACGAAGTCGCCTACAATTAAGAACAATGTTTTAATCAAGCATAAAAACATTTATAAATATAATTGAAAAAATTTAAGAATTCTGAAATTGCATTCTGTTTTGTACTGTACTGTTTTGAAATTTCATATCACTTCAGGTGTATTGGTAGCAGAGGTGGACAGTAACAAAGTACATTTACTGTACTTAACTACACTTTTTGAGTATCTGTACTTTACTTGAGTATGATTTTTTTCTGGAAACTTTTTACTTTAACTTCACTACATTTGAAAGACAAATATCGTACTTTTTACTCCACTACATTTCTGTCAAGGTCCTTGAGTAGAAAATAGTAACGTCAGTCAGGAGATGCTTTTGGTTGCAGGGTTGCATTTTGGTTGGAAATAAAAGTCGGGTTGATGTCAGAACCCGACTGATGTTGGTTTCTGACGTCAACCCCGATTTTCATTTTCAACCACAATACAACTTCTGTCCAATGTTGGAGATTAACGTCAATCTGACATTGGATTCTGACATCGGATTCTGACATCAACCTGATTTTAATTTTCAACTTTTGGTTTGGTCTTCTAAATGCAAATTTTGTCATTGTTTTGTAGCACACTAGCTTTTAGATAACAGTATGGCAAACATATTCATACTAAAAGCCAAAAAACGTTTAATAGGGCACTTTTGGAGGAAACAGCCACTTGGGTGTCCGAAACCATCGTGGACGTTATTGAGTGCACTTATTCAATCTCACATTTAATCCCACTATTGCATTATTTGCAATTCCAAATTTGATATTGATATGAGGGTAGGTAGGCATAAGGTACTGTAGGCTAAGTATTACATACATCAATGCAACAATAATAAAACCATGCATTGACATTTACTTTTAAAAATGAGTACTTCTGTACTTTTACTTAAGTAAAACTTAACAACTTTTACTTGTAACAGAGTAATATTTGACCAGTAGTATCTGTACTTTCACTCAAGTAAGGAAGTTGGGTACTTTTTCCACCTCTGCTTGGTAGTGCAAGTATTATCTGTTGCACACTGCACATTTTAGCAAATGTAGTACGACATCCAATACTGGTATGCATACAGAAAATGTTATACTGTGCGTACTGCATGCATACTACAGAAATAGATTAGTATAGTAGCATGGCGATGTGAACTAGCCCTTTTTCTCTTACCACACTTTTGTCGTCCTCTTTTTGGGAGTGTCGTTTTCCTCTGTGAATCAGTGGGCTGTAAAATTAAGTTCTTTGCTCTCGTTAATATGAATTAACGACTTGTCTATTACATGCCAAACATACAAATAATTTATATTAATATGATATTTACAAATGAAATAGTACCTAGGGGTCTCGGGAACAAAAGTGGAGGAGAATTCATGAGACAGCTGAGGGTCTTCAAACAGGTAGTCGCTGTCATTCAACAGACAGGCGTTGTTCAGGGAGTCCGGAGTGTCTGGCTCCATCCGAGGACTGTACAGAGGACAACCGGCCTCTGAGTCTGAGCTTTTCTGTAGGTCATCCATCACTTCTGAATATGGCTTAAAGTGTTTGTACTTTGGCTATAGCTGAAAGGCTGTGTGCTGTTGAGTGTAGGAAGAGGGGAAACAAGACACGAAGATACATAAAAGCCTCTTTAAACGCATCAAGACCATGAAGATTTGTAATTACGGACAGGCAAAAGCGTACATTTCTTTGTTAGTGAATCAGTTATTCATGATATCCAAAGACAGGAATTCGCGGTCCTCCGGGTGTGAGCGAAATGGGTTTGTTGCTAACTGACATGCGGCGAAGCAGCCGGTTGGATTCGACGTTTAACCGAAGCTGGTAACCGTTTAACAAGCAATTACATTAAAATCGTAGGGCCATAGATTACTATGGAATTGAAATACATGACTCACCATCTTTACAAATCAAACCACTGTGAAAAGCAAAAAATCTTCGCTTATATACCGCATCGGCGAACAGGGAAGTCACAATGGAAAACACCGCCATAGAATTTTCGGGGTTTTTTTCCGGTGACGCCACTTCCGGCACATGGATAGTTGTATTTAAAGGATCCTTATATTTTTTCTTACTCTCATGTAAAGAAAAAGCCTTATCTTATTCAAATGTCAAGCGCGTTTAGCTTTTGTCAAATGTTTAGTTGTTTGAATGTTCATTGATATAAACCACTTAACATAAATGTAACTCATGAGACATGCAAGTTCATTCAGTCTTATAATATATATATATATATATACATACACTTTTTTAGGAAAATGGATCAAAAATATCCTGCACAACACATCATTTTGTCCAATCAAATGCTCTCTATCATGAGAATAACCCACCCACCAATGCCATCTGTAACCAACAAGCAAGCAGTAAAAAAAGATGCATGGTTGTGATGTGGGTTATTTTTAAAAAAAGGGAAAGGTCTTTGATATGTCCCACCCAAACCATTCTGTTTCAATAGAAAATTCCTCAACACAGGAAGGAAAACTTTTAAACTTGACACTAGATAAAAAAAAAAATACAGAAACATCTATTTGGATAATTTTATATAATACAACAGGAGTACAATTATTTATTAAAATGAACAAATTGTTGTAAAAGAAAAAACAGATACCTTATAAACTCATATTCAATAAAAGAAACTTTTAGAACATAAGGTTAAGTCATCCACACCACATTTCTATTGATGACATTAGAACAGAAATATGTTTTTTCAGAACAGCATGGATTGGAGGGACTTCCGAACAGTGGCCATCTCCTGCTGTTGCTGTAATAATAAAATAAAAACATTGTTCATAAATGTTAAATACATTTTCATTGTTTCGGAATTCATTCTTACATTGAACTGAATCTGCTATTTATGAAAAAAATCTTTCTTGTTTTCCATAAATGAGCTCCAAGCCTGATTTAGTAACTTTGGTGATGTAGCATTCATGACATTGAAAGACTATTTAAAGCAGACATGTTTAATATCCAGAGTCTAAACTCTGTTGTGTGAAATCTTTTCGTGAAGCACTCACAGTGTCCATCATTATCTTCTTCTGCAGAAGAGCCATCTCCTTTCTAAGCTCCATCTGGGTGCCCTGCAGGAAGGATTCGTGGCTTTTCTCCATCTCCTCCATGTTCTGCACAGAAATTAAAGACCTCACTCGGTCAGACAAATTATGAAAAAAAAGGTCTTGGTTGATTTTAAAATAATTAAAGTGATGATTGCATCAGTAACCTTGACAAACTGCTCATACAGGTCTTTGATGGTTTTCATTTTTTGGTTTTGCACAACCCTTGCCTGCTGGAAGAGCTTCTGCTGCTGGCGAAACAAATTCTGTGAAAACAGAAATTAGGAAGTTCAAAGGCAAAGTGAGAGACGTTCACATCAAATATCTCTAAATGGCTGCTAGATATCCCAAAAATCGGTATTATATTTTTCACAAGACCCTTAATCCTACAATTAACATTTCCCTTAGTGGGATGTTGTGACCCAAAATGACGTTGCAACTTTTAAAACTTCTTGGCTTCATCTTTATGACGAATGTCTGGCTCTTGCACAGTGCCGGTCCTAGACTTCCGGGGGTCCTTAACAAAACTTTGTCTGGGGGCCCCTGTAAGTGCGTTCATAAAAAAAGCCCAAATGACCCCAAACCCCTTAATCTATTCTTTCAGAGCAGTTTCACTGTCAACCAACAACAGTGAGTTCAGTAATACAATAAAAAGCACCGGTTTCGTATCTCTCACGGAGGAGCGGAAGCATAAAAGGAGGAGCGACGACAGTGGAGATCGAGAGAGGAACAGGCCTGGACTTGCGTTGTGTTTGATGTTTTATTATATGTGACAGCAGTCATCCGTGAGGGGCTGCTGTCTTTTACTTTCATTTTGTATTTGTTTTATTTTTGGTATTAAAATGTGTGTTAAAGTTCGCCGGTTCCCGCCTCCTTCCCATAACAATGAATTGCGTTACAAGAACAAAAACAACAGAAAAAAAAAAAAGTTATGAACGAAATGAACAATTTAGCCTACTGCTACTTAGTGATGCACCGATGTGAAAATTGTGGCTGATACCAATAACCGATATTAATTTTGCTGATATTTTCCGATGTTGATATCTCTGTATAGGAAACACATTTTTATGATAATCAAATAAAGAGCTATTTTCCATTTTTTTACTTTTGTAATTTATTTTCAGAAATGACTGATATTGGGCACCTTTACCTGTGTGCAAAATATGTCATCAGATTTTCAGAAGAAAAAGTAAATATTTATATAAAAATAATTTTTTATAAAGGATACAAGTGTGTCCTGAATTCACACTATGAATAAGGATGAAAAGGCAATGAATAAGCAATGTCAATGTCTGAGAGTTTTGTATAACATGCTCATTGGGTTAAATGGTGAGATTGACAAGTGCTGAAAAACTGTGCTGTTGAGTTTACGCCTCCAGCTCAACGATTGTGTCGGCTGTTTTGTACCGAACCTCTGTCATTAAGAAACATCCAGAAATTTCCCAGATATTTATAAACACCCCTCAGCAGTCTCTGATATATTAAGGGAATCCCAACAAAATCCCAGTGCATAAACTAACTTTCAATTATGTCCATGGTACACGTCAACACACGCTGAACACTTGCTACGTGTACGTGCAGGCTTGAATAAAGTTGGGCTGCAGCTACAGTGGATATTTTAATTGTTAGCGTGCTTTTCATCCATTCAATGGTGAAACAAAACTCTTCTTATCACTCAAGGAAGATATTTTTCCACCTCCACATAGGCTGTTTTTTTTACTAGGGTGACAATACATCAGAGTTTTACTTTAGAGTAAAAGCAAGCTGCAGCCGATTGATACTGTATAGGCTACTGACCCGGCCTGGAATTAAGAAATAAATACAAAAAATCAGTCTTCACTCTTCACACTTCTTATTAAAGTTACTAATGTTATTCAGTGTAGAGCAGTGAATGATTCTCTCATTTTCTTTTGTTGTTTGATTAACATTAAATGACACAGATGGCACTTTAAGATCAAATGCACAGATCTAATACACTGACAAGCATTCGATTACTTTCCAAGCTGCTTATGTTCAGTGAAGGCATAACTGAATGCTTCCCCAGGACGGACATTTTGACACATTTTGTGTATTTGTCCGTTTAAGCGCATGCCCGAAGCCCAAAGTAGCCTGTACTTTAGGGGTGTGCGATATCATGATTTTTAATCGTGGACGATTAAAATGTCTCCACGATCTGCTTTTTTAGAAATATTATAGTATTGTGCTACAGTGCATTCTATTAGTAGCAGTTCTGGCATCGCCGTCCCAACATACTGTACAACGCGACGTACATACACATCACACGTTAATGCAGAGGTACGGGACACTGCAATTCATTTGCAGTTCATTATTTGCATGTGCTTTAAAGCCTTGCCGGTTAAATATTTAATTCGCATGCTGATGTGCTGTTCTAACATGCACTTTTCTGAGTACATATACCCGAAACACACAGGCACTAAAAGTGCATTTGCAAAATAGTAAAACCAACTCGAAAAATAATCGTGATATGATTTTTGCCATATCACCCATCTCTTGTTTTGTCCGTGTTTTCGGATCACGCGGACAAAAAGCCGCCTCTTTTGCAGCTCAATAAGCTTTTACAAGTGACGTTACATGTTTGGACTGATTTGGATGTTGGGTGACAGCGCATCGCTTTAAAGGAAAAGAACAGAAAGTGACATTATGTTTTCATAATCGTAGGAAGGCAAAACCAAAAACTAAACTAAAACACAGCCCTAAATCATTCTTGAGAGCTATGCGTATAAGGAGGACCTGCACTGCTCTTACATTTAGTTTCTCCTCCTGCTCCTCAGATTTCTGAACGTCAGTCTCCCACTGCTGAAGCACAGACAACACCTGCTGAGAATAATCTTGTGTCAGCTTCTGCCTGCAAAAAAAATCAACATGAACATCAAAGTGGATGTGAATAAAGAAGAATGTGTCATTTTCCACACAGTGCTTTCATTTACCTCTGATTCTGCTGGCTTTTCCACATCTGCTCCAGTTTCAGAGTGCTGCCTTTTAAGGAGGTTTTGGTGAGAACCTCCAAGCGTTTCCTTTTGGTCTGCATGGCCTTGCTGATGTCCGCTAAATGGCAGTTCAGTCATGTTTTTGAGTATTAAACAGTATTTCAAAGCAGACTATATGCAGCTGTCGACTTCACTTACCACCGAATCTTTCCAGCATATTTTGAACCTCATTCCTGAGATAAAGGACAGCAAATGATTTTTCATGCAAATGAAAACAGCAAATGAGGCTTCATAACTTTGGCTAGGTTTATATATCTTGCTGACTTACCCCATACCAGCATGTACTAGTTCATCATCATCAAATGTCTCTGCAGATCTTTTCTTGGTCAGCTTGTCAATGATTGGAGTTTCTAATACATCAGAACAACATAAAACATGCTTCACAACTACATCATTTGCTCCCTCTCTCTATCCATATAAATTAAATAGATTTTTAATTAAAAACAATTTAATTATGTAATTAATTACCATGGTAAAACCTTTTCACTTATTTCTCCCTCTAGCTATATGATATATACACATAAATGTATAATTATATTTAAATTAAATAAACACTTTATATATCTGCTCCGGGTGTGTGTGTGTTCGCTACTCACTGCTAACGTTACCATGGTATTACCTGTAATGGCATCACTGTAACACCAATTACATTTTTTTAATAGTATATAATTATAAAATAAACTATTTAGTAATGAAATACAGACACACCATCTCTCGTATCATCCTCAGATCCGCTTCCTTTCTTTTCCTCCAGATTTTTGAAGTCAAACGCTTTCAGGTCTGTGGAGCTGTCAGTGTGTTTGGTCTTCTTGTTTTGTTTTCTCCCTGAAGCTGCCATAGTCTCACTGTATTAAGAGTATTTAGCAGTAGTCTGAAGATCTAACGTTATTCAAATACAAAGCAGCAACAAATAACAAATCCGCACATGCTAATCAATTCAAAAATTATCACTGAGCTTATTACTAGCTCTAACGTGATATCATAATTAAAGCATTGTATTAAAATGATTGAAACTAGATATAATAGGTTATATAAAACTATTTTTATTCACAAAAGCTAAAAAAAAAAAACTTTATGTAAGGTTAAGTTACCTCTCTGCAAGAATCTAACGTTACACAGAATCATCTGGAACTTACCTGACGAGTGTGTGTGATCTCTCTACTCTAATCAATCACTCCAGCCTAGAAAACTATCCAAAATGTAATGACTTTCACCAAGTATGATATTACTCTATAACTATTTAGAGAAAAATATTTAATTCTTTTAACGTTTGGCGACGGTTTTATCTGCGTCCCTGAAGTGATTTTTTCGCGCGGATTGTATTTTGGGCGCGAGCGAGAGGATGACTGCGCGCAGCTGACGTGACGTGCCTGAAGAAATTATTAGACTAGTGAAATCATAGGTCTTTAACTGAAACGTAAGCTATTAATCATATAAAAATTAGGTTAAATACATTTTCTTACCAAGAAACTGAGTAAAAAAAAAGTAGTTTTATTTTACATGTGACATTTTAATACAAAAAGAAATGTAAAAAAAGAAAAAGAAAGAAAGAAAAGGAAAACAATACAAATGTATCACATTCAAAGTCAAAAAGCCTGTTAACTTGAGTAATATAGAGTGTAATGTACAGTTGCCAATGTACAGCTTAGTTTTCATACAAAAACATATGTGCAGTGTTCAATATTTCTGTACCAAAAGACAGATAATTCATATGCAGGTCAAATATCAAACTTCTCTTCACATACATAATGTCCATTTTCCTCATAATCGTCTCGTGTGACCACCATCTCTTCAAAGTCGGGATTTTCGGCCAATAACTTCCCTCCTTCCCATGGGTAGCAAATAGGACTGCAAACAAAAGTGAAATATTCAGTAAAGAATAACCAGACAAAATGTCAATCAATTTTTTCAGAACTCTCAAAACATACTTCTGTGGCAGAACAACAGAAACTTCATATTCTACGGGAGCGAGTGCACGGACTTCTTTGTAAACCCGATCTCTGAATCCAGGGAACAATGTGTTGCCGCCAGTAAGAACAATGTTCTTATAGAAGTGGGATTGCATCTCTGGACATAAAAAGTAGGCATATATTAGAGTACTTAAAATGAAATAACATTTTAACCCATAAATACATCTAATGCCAGATGAAATCTACCTTCCGGCATGTTGTTAATGGAGTTGACCAAAGCCTCAGGTATGCCCATCTCCTGAATGCCGATGTCGGAGGGGTGAAAGAGCATCTCTGGGACTGCAAACCTCTCATTGGTGAGCCGCAAAATCTGCTCGCCTGTCTTATATTTTCCAGTAAAATTCATCTCCTCTCGAGGCTGCAGCACAAAGAAAAAAAAAAAAGCTGTATTAGTAAAAGACAAAGTGTACTGTGTTTTATTTTTTCATAGTATGCCAAATGGTTTACCTTGCAAAATCCCTTTTTGATAGAGCTGAAATCTGGCAGCACATAGTCTTTCATGACCGTATTATCTTCTCCTTTAAATCTGTCAAATCACCAGAATTATTTATACTACATATATACTACTGTCCATAAAGTTTGGGGTTGGTAAGATTTTTTTTAAAGGGACAGTTCATCCAAAAAATTGAAATTTTATCATTAATTACTGACCCTCATGTCGTTCCAAACCTGTACGACCTTTGTTCATCTTCAACACAAATGAAGATCTTTGATGAAATCTGAGAGATTTCTGTCCCTCCATTGACAGCTGTGCAACTACCACTTTAATGCTTCAAAAAGTTCATAAAGAGATTAAAACTAATCCATATGAATTGAGTGGTTTAGTCCAAATTTTCTGAAGAGACTCGATCGCTTTATGTGATTTAAACATTGATCAGCAAACATAAACAGAAGCTCAACCGAACCAGCTTGACACTCGAGAACAAACCTCTTGCTGAAGCTCAAACGTGCTGCATAACACGAGAATGAACCTCATTAGTTCTCACACGTCAAGCGAACATGCTTTTGCTTCCGTTTACCACAACTGATGTGCGAGTTGATCAATGTTTATATGTGAATAAAAGCCTAAATTCAAGCTGTTCATCATACGATGACTATCAATGGAGGGACAGAAAGCTTTCAGATTTCATCAAAAAGATCTTAATTTTTGTTCCAAAGATGAACAAAAGTCTTACGGGTTTGGAACGACATGAGGGTGACTAAATAATGACAGAATTTTCATTTTTGGATGAACTAACCCTTTAATGTTTTTGAAAGAGGGCTATTATGCTTACCAAGGCTATATTACAGTAAAAACAGTAATATTGGGAAATATTATTACAATTTAAACTACATTTAAATAGGAGACAATGTATTCCTGTGATCAAAGCCGAATCAATTTGCTAATGCAATAAATTGCTAATTTGTTACGATCAAGTTGATGCAAACTTACTGTGCAATCTCCATGTCCTTGTAGAAATCATGAGACACGTAACACACATCCTCCTTGACCTGATTGATCACATGGGTCTCATCCATCACATGCAGCTGCCTTTAAGACAAAGATTGGCACAAGCTCAAGGAGAACTCTGCTCTAAGGAAGAAACACCAAAGAATTTCCCTACTCAAATGGTGGCAAGTGTACCTGTATGAAATGGTCTCCTTCAAATGGTTGGTGAGCAGCTTTCCTCCTACATTTATTCTAGGAAGTGTACAGAGACTTATGAAATGTTCAGCGTTAATATGACTTGTATGGCTAATGAGCAACTCACCTGCAAATGCCCTCTTTCATCTTTCTTCCCCTGCAATACGGAACGATGTGTGTGAAGGAGAAGCCACTGTCCACCACAATGCAACACAGCTCAGAGTTTTTCTCATGGAAGTATCGATGAGCACTCAATGATCCAGCTGTATAAAATAAAATAAAAATAAAAAAAATCAAAGAATTTACATCCAAGTAGGCTGCATCCTAGTACACTAAACTTACCATTAATTCTGAGGGCTGACTGGAACTGATATTCTTCGAATAAAATCTCATTCATGGACTCTTGAATCGAGGTGAAGTTGAAGTACGGTTCTGTTATCACAATGTTGGTATCAGCAAAGTCCACCTGCAAATGTGTTGTGTGTGCTCAATATCTCATACTGTACAATTATGAAGCAGAATATATGATAGGTTTGTAATCATTCAAGCACCTTAAACATCTCCTTTCCAAACAGATGATCCCAGACTTTACGCTGCACATCCCAGTTCACAAGATAACCCTAATATAGATGCAGACAAGATGAAGTAAGACACAATACGATTTATATAGAATGCAGTGAGTGAAGTTTATCATTCATATCGATGCAATACCTTTTGAAACGGGAGGATATAGAAGAGTCCGGACGGGTCTTTGATTTCATCCAGCTGATTGGCAGTGAAAGTTTTCAACCTGGAGGTCTTCGAACGGAATTGGCAATTTGGGATAACACTAATGGGAAAAAAAATCGGTATGTAGCTCAACATAACTACCATATACTATAATACGTTTTACATAACAAGGAAATGTATAATAAAAACACTATACCTGACTTTCTCATGGCTGTAACCGATTTTGGCAAAGTACGCACCATTATCCAGTACGAGCGTTGCCATTTTTACATCTCTGTTATTCAAACGTACTGGTTTAAATCACAAGATGAGATAGTCAATTGCATTAAGGTACAAATTATTAATCAAACTGCATTTAATTGAGTGATCTAAATAAACATTGAATCAGCTAAATGATCATGCCGCTCTATGGGCGTCTTACTCTATATTTCAGATGCTAGAGATCTAAAAACACTGAATGCTTACTGACCCCTACTGTATGGGAGTTTATTTGTGTGCGAGCACATCATAAAAAAAACAACTTTGACAACATTGTAAATTTAACATTTATTCGTACCTTTTGGGGGAAATAGAATTCATCTCTAAAATACTGCAGATCACCATAATTACATACAATTATACAAAACAGACGACACAAATAAAGAGAAGGTCACAATCAAAGACTAATAAAGCACAGCAGCATCCAAGCTCCCTCATTAGATTAATTTCATCAGTTATTTGAAATGCTCCAGTTAATATTTTTTCTTGGCACAGTTCCCAGTACATTTTGCAGGTCCTCTAAAAAGACAAGTCGATCAGTGGAGCCGCGTTCTCAGTATTTTCCTTCTTGTCCTCTGGACTCCACTTTATAAGAGGCGAACTCAGGTCAATTAACTGGGGGAGGAATTAATAATTACAAATGAATATGTCATTTAAATAAACAGTATACATACTTGAATAACGCAAGCAATATAAGAATTTACACTACAGTTCAAAAGCTTGGTGTCTGAGGCCTGGTTTCACAGACAGGGCTTAGATTAAGCCAGGATTAGGCCTTAGTTCAGTTAGGACATTTGAGTAGCTTTTATAAACATGCCTTACAAAAAACATTACAGGTGTGCATCTTGAGACAAAAAAAATGGCACTGACATATTTAAAGATATATCAGTGCAAGTTGCTTTCAGTTAAAACTGCTCAAACATGCATTTTAGTCTGGGACTCGAATTAAGCCTCGTCTGTGAAACCGGGGAATTCAGTTTTATTTTTACACTTTAATTCAGCATGGACAAATTAGATTGATTAAAGCGGCAGTAAAGAAATGTATAATGTTCTATTTCAAATAAATGCTGCCATTTAGAACTTTCTATTCATCAAAGAATCCCGCAAAAAATAGATTGTGGGTTCCACAAAATTTGTTTTCAACATTGATAATAATAATAAGAAGAAATGTTTCTTGAGCATCAAATCAGCATATTAGAATGATTTCTGAAGGATCATATGACACTGAAGACTGGAGTAATGAAAATGAAAATTCAGCTTTTTACTGAATATTTGATTAAATAAATGCAAACTTGATGAGCATAAGAGACTTCTTTCATTACCGACCCCAAACTTTTGAACGATACAGTGGATATGAAATGTCCTCTCACCTGTCCTCCCCAGGGCTTTGCAGAGGAGGTTTTGATCAGGTCTGGGGTGTTGGAGAGATCAATTAGCAGCTTCTCTGACAGCTGAAGTGCTGGTGCAGGCGCGTCCACAAGCAAAACCTACAATTGCAACATTTTCAGATCTGTTTAAGTTTTTCTAGCAAATTTGATCTAAAAATCAATTCAAATTGAGTTTATTTTACCTCTTTAACATCCTTTTTCTCCTTGTTCTTGAGCAGGTTGTGTTTTTGGCTGTCGACTGTGTTTGGAAGTGTTGGGGGTTTCATGTCGACCTGAGGAGGCTCTGGATCACATGTCGAAGGCTCTGGATCACATGTCGAAGGCTCAGAGGGATTCTCCACAGCTGCTGGCTCACAGGCAGGAGGTCCTTCAGGCTCATCCTCCAAATTAAAGACCAGGGAGCAGGGCTGGAGGTCAGCTGGAGGGCAGGTCTCCTCATTTGACACTGAGGTTTGCTTATCTTCCTCCTGCTCAGTTTCCTTCATGTGGTCTGGGCTGCATAGATAGACAATTCTACTTACTCTAATTTCTACTTATACAGAGAATGAGACAAGCTATAGATCAACTGAAGTATCTTAGAAGCCCATAAAGTAGCACCTTGGATGAGTGGCCACTTGGCTGGAGGTCAATGAGCGCTCTGTGAGCTGGGAAGGTTTACTCAGGCGTGACACGCTCTTGGGTGTGAGAGCAGGGATGCCAGAGATACGACGGTTGACTGGGGTGGGAAGAGCCGAGGGTCTCCGCAGTTTACTGCCCATAGCCGAGGGCGTCAGGAGGCCCGCAAGATTATCAGGAATACTACCAAAACATGTATCAGAGTTAAGAGAATCTTTTAAAAGAAATGGAATGATGTTCTGAGAAAATATTACTATATTACCTATCCACACTGCAAGCAGATAATAATTTCTTTGGCTTCATGATACGAGGAACGTCGGGTGAGGAGGAAACTGTAAAATCAATAGAAGTTAGCATGACTGAATGCAATAATGTCCTGGTTAAATCCCACAAAAACATGTTCAGGGCACATTTCACCTCAAAATCAAAATGAAAAAATTAGGAAATTATATTCAACATAAAAATAACTCTCTCGTTAAGACCATTAAGATTTTTTTTTTTCATTGTGATATTTTCATAAAATAAAATACACTGTTTTTGTTGCAAATTCTCATTGTAATAGATACTTTAAATACAATATTTTAGTAAGGTAATATGTATTAAATTAAATATAGAAATTATAAACAAAAATATTTATGTGTGTGTAAAAATAATAAATAACATATATTGGGTATTTGTACAGCATTTTATTCTTTATTTTTCTCTAAATACTTAATTTTTCTTTAAAATGATTTCCCCCTCAATAAAAATTATTACGGTAAAGAGAAATTGTGGATAAAATGTCTTAAATGGTCAAGAAAACAATTTCAAGCAAAAAATGTTGATGGTCCAAAAAAAAGCTTCATTTTCCATATGCTAAATATATATATTTTTTTCTTTTGATTTTAGTGTGAAGTGCTCTTGACACAGGTTGAGTGAGATTCATCCTAACAGTTCCTATACATTAACACGATTATGTTTTTCCTCACCCTCGGATTTGTGAACTCCCTTCAGGTAGTTAGTGGGTGTTGGCACCACTGGGACCTTGAGTTTAGGGTTTCCCCGTAGAGCACTTCCAATCTTAGCATTAGATGCAGAGATGCTGGAAATGGTGGTCTTTTCAGCAGTAGTCTTTGCTGGGGTATGAAACTGTGGAGGTGGGAATGGGTCCGTTTTCTTAATGGGCGTAGCTTTGACAGGCCTGGGGAGAAGTTCAGATGCTCTCCTCCCCTGTGTAGAGATGGAGGTCCGTCTGCTGACGGGGGGCTCTGGGTTTCTGGTAACAACAGAGGATTTCCGGCTAGAACTGGGCAACCTGCTCATATTGCTGTGTGAACGAGCACCGATGCTGTTAGTGCTGGAGTTCAAGGATGAATTGAGTTTGGCTGGTGAGAGAAGGAGTTGATATAAGTAAATAACCAGCAGATGGCAGTAGATACACAAGTTGCATACAATGAAATCAAATTCAACCACATTTTCTTTTCAAAACTACATCTTCATAGGCTTGTAAACAATTAAATCATAAGAAAATGAACAAATAAATAATTTTGAATGCCTCACATGGATTTAGGCATCACAGCATTATAATGTAAAGCATGAAAAATTGACACTCATTTTAAAATTTGCTAAAGATCATTATAACCTATTGAATTATTAAAAACTATAAGTAAGCATTAGATGATGGCAAAGGTCACCTTTGCTTCCTGGGGAGATAGTTAGACTAGAGTTGATGCTGGACACAGATGACGACGAGGACGAGGTGTTTCTCCTCCTGTCCACAACTCTAGAGCTCTGAAGTGAAGGAGCTTTAAGAGCAGATGGAGCTCGCATTTCTGTCTGAAGGATATTGAAAAATGTTTAAATACATAAATATATTTTATTCTGCATTGTCGAACAATTACCTAAATCGTGCAACCTCCAATATTAGTGGTAAATTGCACTAAATTACAAAACAAGCCTATTGTGCATTTTAAAAACAATGTACACTGCTGTTTAAAAGTCTGGTGTCAGAAAAGATATGCTTAAAGATATTAATACTTTTATTCAGAAAGGACGCATTCAATTTGATCAAAAGTGACAGTAAAGATTTCCATTTCAAATAAATGCTGTTCTGAAAAGTCCTGAAAAAAAGTGCATCACTGTATCCACATAAATATTAAAGAGGTCATATAATGCTTATTAATGGTTTCCTTTTCCTTTAGAGTGTAATGTATCTGTTTGTGCATGTATACGATCTACAAAGTTACAAATGGTGCTTTTCCACTGCATGGTACGGCTCGGTACGTCTCACTTTTGTCGGGATTTCCACTGTCAACAGTACCTAGTACTTTTTTTAGTACCACCTCGGTTGAGGTTCCAAGCGAGCCGTACCGATACTAAAATGTGACGTGTAAACACTGCAGAACACTGATTGGTCAGAGAGAATCGTCACTACCAGCGTCATTGGATTTGGTGCAACCTCAGCCTCGATCCAAGTTTAGATATTACTACCTCAAACGTACAAGTCACAACGTAAAATATTGCCGCAAAGAGAGAAGACGAGGCTTCAGTGAATTGTAATCTTGTCATCATGTCACGGAGACGATGATGCGAAAGCAAAACCACTTTTAGTCATTTTACCTTGTTCCGGGCTGGAATGCTGCTTCTTCCTTGCAAACTAGTGTTAAAAGAGGAATCGCTGACATCAGAAGCAACACTGGTGGTGTCAGAGAGAAGGTCTTCAGAAGAACCAGCTATACTTGTGTTTCTACCGCTAGGACTGCGCTTCAGCCCAAAATTACCCTGAAAGACATTGAAAAACTCTAAATAAATCTCATGTCAAACTGTAATGGTGTATAAATAAATGGAGAGAAGTATTAATACTTTGCTGGGAGGATGAAGCCTAGTTTTAGTGGCTGCTGGCAGTTTTGTGCTGGAGGAAAGTCGTGAGTTCCTTTGAGCTGTGGGTTTGCTGGGTAACATCCCACTACTAGGCACAAGGGCTTTGCCTCTAGAAGCCATCTTAGGCTGCGTCACAACAGTCCTGACTGGACTCGACGTACTGAGACGTGGCTTGCCAAACCTGGCCATCCCGTTAGACTTCAGCATTTGCTT
The DNA here is from genome assembly GCF_963993115.1 of Abramis brama. Classification (NCBI taxonomy): domain Eukaryota; kingdom Metazoa; phylum Chordata; class Actinopteri; order Cypriniformes; family Leuciscidae; genus Abramis; species Abramis brama. The sequence continues at coordinate 21,409,177 of NC_139982.1, read as the reverse complement.
CTGAATGGCGGGTGGAAGCTGCTTCATCGGGCTGTCCTGCACAAGAAAGGTCTCTCTTTTGATGGGACTCAAAACAACAGCTGGCTTGATGAACATGCTCAGTTTGGCTGCTGTGTCCTCCTCGAACGCCTCAGCTTGGCACGAGGACACCGCGCTGCTCTCGGCTGAAGAGTCAGTGATGGTTTGCTCGAGGTGGCTGGCGACCAGATGAGCTTCTTTGCAGATTTCATCAAACTTCTCTCCCGTGAGGGGGCTCCAGCTGGGCTGTTCTCCCAGAGACGGGCCGCTGCTCACACTGTCCTTCATGTGAATCTCCACTCCATGAGAAATGCATTTCTCTTTATGACCAACCGGACCCACGAAGACCTCATCCTCAACATCATAATCTCCTTTAGAGCTATGAGAGAACATTTCCATAGGACATACATCATCATAAAATGTTAAAACCACATTATAATTCAATATAAATAATAAATACTATTTATAATAAATAGTATTTATTAATTTTGTTGAAATAGCTTTTATTTTTATATATATATATATTTTTTGTAAGGTCAAGTTTGAGTAATTTTGTTATGTACGCATGTCATTTTTTAAAAAAAATTTTAACTTTTTTTATTTCAGTTTTTATTCTAACTTTCATTTTTTAAGTTTAATTTTGTTCTCTAGTACTTATATTTGATTTTATATCACAATTAACAAATTATTTTTAATAGTTTTAGTTAACAATAACAACACTGCCTTAAATTAAACATTGAAAACAAACCTTGCAGGGGACAATGAAACATCAAAGTCAAATTTCTCCTCAGCCAGTGAAACAAAATCTAGAAGTAAAAAACACACAGTTTTAACCACTGGTAAAATTATGTTAAAATATGTTTAAACATGCCAAATCAGTGTTTATTTTCTTTAGCTTGTTATACTACACTTACAAAAAAGTACAAATACTGTGGTGTTTCTGGCATGTACCAATTTAATGTTGTTGTTTTTTCTGGCAAGTACCATAGTACCACTACAGTAGTTTTTTGTAAGGTTAGTTTAGACATATAGTGATCAGATAAAACGTCATTACCACTGTGAGTGATTGATGCCATCTTCAGCCAGGAAGGAAAACAAATGGAGGCCACAGTCCTGCTAACATCAGTTTACAGTTAATGTGGTTCCACTTTTTGATTACAACACGTTTGAAACACCAAAAAGTACATTTTAACCCAAATGCAGTTTAAAATACTCGAAATAAAACGAACGGTACTCAATAAAACGAGCACTTTATCTTATAACTAACCAATACATGAACATAATAGAAGTCGTGGAAGCTCATGGATTCATTCGGTTTAATCACCGATGCTATTCTAATTTAATCTTAAAAACAGATGATAAACATTTACTACAGCCAAAATACTTACTGTTCGCTTGCAGTACAGGGGTTATATTTATTAATCTTAGTGTTGTTGTCTGTTCACAAAAAATAACAGGCACTTGCGATCTGTTTCCACATTTCAAATTTCGTGGCCACTGGCCAGGCTGATTTCGAAGATCACGTGACAGGAATCCTGCGACAGGATTGGTGGAGCAAGTTTCCGGAACGCAGCAGTCGTCATGTTGTCGTTGCGCAATGCGCAGAACTACGGAAGCGTATTGCATTCACTTGAGGGAAAATAATCTACTCTGTTTTTCTGAATTAACAAGTTAATTATCTCAGAATTCCGAGATTATTTTTCATGAATAAAAAGTTTTTGCTCTGTTTTTCTGAATTAATGACTCAATTATCTCAGAATTACGAGATATTTTTTCATGAATAAAAAGTTTTTGCTCTGTTTTTCTGAATTAATGACTTAATTATCTCAGAATTACGAGATAATTAAGTCATTAATCCAAAAAAACAGAGTAGATTATTTTTCCTAAAGTGAATGCAATACGCTTCCGTACAGAACAAAATCTAATGACTACTTAAAGTGATAATCCACCCAAAAATAAAAAATTGTAACATTTCTAAATTTCTAATTGCTATGCTAAAAATTCTGTCATCACTTACTCACCCTCATGTTGTTCCAAACCATGTTCCAAACCTGTATGGATGTTCTTTCTTCTGTTGAACACACCTTAACATTTCTTGTTTTGTGTTCAACAGAACAAAGAAACTCATACAGGTTTAGAACGACATAAGCTTGAGTAAGATGACAGAATTTTATTTTTTTGGGTGAACCCTTTCATTGAAAATGTGTATGACCATGTTTATGCTATTATTTTTTTTACTTGAATAACTTGAATAAGTCACTAACAAACATAATGCTTAAGAAATTAGTAGTTCATGTATATTTAAATATTAATATATGAAGCAATGACATTTCTAATTTAGTTTAATGCACATTAATGCTATTATATAAAGTCATAATGCTCATATAAATGTGAGTGTGTATTCTACAACCAGGATCCAAATTAAAACCAATGATTAGGTTAAGCTAAATATGAATATTTTATTGGCAAAAACCATACACATACTTAAAGACTTCCAAATGTAAATTAAACCACAATAACCATTTACATTTACAAAATTATATTCCATAAACAGATGGAAAATATTCATTCCCAAAATGGGAATGAAACTACACTGAAATAACAAAATTAACCCACAAATTCTCTCCAATTCTTTCCTATTTGCTTGTACTACTCTTATATTGTTTACACTTCTGTAACAAATCCTAAACCACATTCTGCTGAAACCATATTCATGTCCCCACATATTACCATCACAATATTTCATACAACAGCATCTTGACTGAACCTCATAATTGTGTAATGTGCTTGAGCCCTCGTCTGTAGTTTAAGGAGGTGGAGTGGATCAAAGCTGATAAAAACAGAAAATACACTGTTACATTTTAGCGTGGCCTCCCTGAACTACCACATGTCCTTTCTTCATTTTTATTTGGTCAACTAAAGAAAGAAAGAATTTCATTCCCTTAATAACACCTTGGATGTGTCATTTTTGTGAGTACAGTTACTTTTCACGAAATAAGAGTCTCAAAATCAACATCTTTAAAGGTAAGGTAGGCAATTTTTTTCATAAACACTTTTTGTTACTCTCTTTACATCCTGATAGCAATCAATAATAGAAGTGGTCTAAATATATATTTTTTATATATATATATGTGGAAGTCTCATGACCAAAAAATTGGTCCGACTGCAATGATACAATGTTCTACTTGCCTGTCAACATATGTATTTACATACCTCCATGCACCTGCTCGCACAGACATCACACGTCATCAGCCTGTTCCGTAAGGCTATGCAGAGTTGTAGACAGACAGCCACAGAGCGCCACAAACAAAGAGCAGCCGCCTTTTACAGTTCCTTCTAAACCAAAACAACGAGTTTGTGCTGCGTTCACACCATCCCGTAACCATAATTACAAGATGGCAATCCGTGACGTTCTACCCAGAGCTGTTTGATAAGTTTCTGTCATCAACACTATCAGCGCAGAAATCAATCTGCAGCAGTTAGGTGGTACAAGCGTTCATTATTATTGTAATGTTGTGTGCTTTGAGACACAAGTCTCTCGTCTCTCGTGACGCTTTGCAGACTCTGCTCTGGCTGTTTTGAAAAACACTCTGAAGGGAGGGTGGGATGTAATGTTTTCAAAGCTAGCTTGCTATTGCTAGCCTCTCTGAAATTGCCTACCCTACCTTTAACTGTCCTGCAGTACCCCTTAAAAATGTTGAGGGATTGCATCTTTTCCCATTTAATTTTCATCTTCTAGCTTTCTAAAAATCAAAATCAAAACCTATTTAGAGGCAAATAGTGCACCTTCAAAAAGTGTTTGTGCTCACAATTAAACAGAGCAGCAACTACATGTGAATCTTTTTTTCATCCAAAATAAGAAAGTGTTGAACTATATGAACAGCCAATACATCATTTATCAAAATTTATAAGTGAACAAAATATAAAAGGGAAAGAATTTGAACAATTGAGCAACACTTCATTCCCAAACCGTACACTTTCCATGTGTGCAGGTAAATAAAAAAAAAGAACGAAACAACCCCCCTATGAAATTAAAAACAAAACAAAAAAAACAAGTTTTGCTACTTTTCCAGTTCACTATCAGAGGCCCAGAAGCCCTGACCTTGTCCTTAATGTGCCCTTGGTTGTTGGCGTGGTCTGACGTAGGTGGTACTGGATTAGAGAGAGGTCTCCAGGCTGTGAAGGGGGCTTCCAGGAGTTGGAGGAAGGACAGTTTTTGCTAGATCTTTGTGGTGATGGTAGCCCCTGTTGTCGGTTGCATTATTGTTCTGATTAGGGGAGGATAAAACTAGAGGCAGTGGGGAAGGAACCGTGTTGCGTTTAGTAGGTGCGTCCTCCTCAGGGTCGGTGTCATCGATGAGGGGGATGGATGGCTCTGAATCCTCGATACGGAACTCTGGGTGGCTCATGAAGTTGTGAATGGAGCTGCGAGACTCCGGAGTCTCCAGGCCGTCGTAAGGGGACATGGTATCCCGGAAAGCATTAACCACACGGATCTGAAGAAAAAGCACCAAAACCCAATGGAAATCAGAGGGCAGTGAACTCAAGAGAGCGAAACAACATAACCCTTCACCACCAACAACAACATCCCCAATTGGATGTTTCTTTAACCAATGACACTTTCTGCACTGCAGATTTAAAATATCAAATTGATGTTTGAGGTGGGTACGATTTTTTTCATATTTTTGAAAGAAGTCTCTTATTCTCACCAAGGCTGCATTTATTTGATCAAAAATACAATAAAAAAATGACTGATTTCTTCTATTTTAAAATGCAATTTATTCCTGTGATGCAAAGATTAATTTTCAGCATCATTACTCCAGTCTTCAGTGTCACATGATCACATAATGTATGTAAAAACAAATATTGCATCACAATAAGTGTAATTGTGATTGTCAAAACATTTGGTAACTAAATAGAATTTTGTGAAGTTTACTGACAACATGTTACAATGTTTACATTGTACAATGACTGGTAGGATACAGATTTTATTATTGCTTGACAAAAATTTCAAGATTTCAATTCCATTCTTGTGATTTGATTCCGATTTTGATTCAATATTGACTAATTTGGATACATGTTTATTTTAAATTTTATTTAAAAAAATAATCTCACCTAATGCTGTAAACATAGAGGGCCCAATTGCTGCTGGTATTATTAAAGGTTAAAAATAACTAATTAAATTAAATATAATGCAGTTTTTATAATAACAATTATTTAATGACATAAGTAAAAATATAATAAATACGTAATATAGTGCTCAGCAAAATCTCCTCTCTAGCTATTTTTTCTATTCAATTAACATGCTATGGTCATTAAATCGTTTTTCTGAGCTAAATGTAACATAATTGTTCTCCTGCTGTTATATTGACCTCTTTCCGTGGTTGAAAAACACTAATTGGTCGATATTATGTATACTTTCGGTAAGTTGTACTGCATCTTTAAATAAAAAAGTAACAGATGATCGGTTCACGTGCACTTGAACTGAGGCGCTCAGCGATCTGTCACGTCACATTTACAAGCGCCAAACGTATTTTTTCTGAATTTCGTAATAAAATTGACGGAATCTAAGAGCTGAGAATTAGTTTAATATTAAAAGTACCTCTTTGCTCCGCAATTTTTCTGTGTGTGAGAAAATGGATGTGTGGCCTGAGAGCGTGTGAAAAGTGTCAATTGCGTGAGTCTCACGCTCAATGCGTGAGAGTTGGCAGCCCTGTATATGATGTTAATATGAATCAAACAACAAAAGAAAAACAAAAAATCACTCACTGCTCTTAATTGAATAACTTTAGTAGCTTTAATAAGAATATATTTCTTACTTGAATGCTGCTGTTAAATGCTCTGGCAAGGAGATAAACATGGCGGACTGTGTACAGCTCACTCAGGGAGCTAAGGAGTTAAGCTAATAGGGCAGATTCAGTGCCAGTTGTGGGCGAGGCCTGTTCCAATGTGAAGTCACATTGGAGTACATTCCTGGGGTGCGTTTCCCAAAAGCATCATTAGCCAACTATGTTCACAAGTTCCATCGTTATCAGCATATTTCAACGAGTCAGTGTTTCCCGAAACCATCGTTCTAACGAACATTCGCAAACAGCATCGCAAAGTTGTGTAGTTGGAACAACAGCTTTCGACCTGTGGTTAAAAGCAGAGTTTCTAGTTTGCATGACATGTGGACTTAATAAATCCTTATCTTGAGCAAAATAAGCAATCTGACATTCAGTACAACCTGTCTCTTTTATTTAGAATACATACAAATGTCATTTACGTCTTTTAGTTTGTCAAGATATTTAAAGCACCGTTTTTGAAAAGTGCGCATGTGCGAACGTGCTCTACTATGTAAGAACGAGCCTATGATTGAATCTGGAAATAAAGCAAAATAACTGAGAAAAATAAGAAATAGTCCTCAGGTGCCATGTCTGTAATTTATGGTAAAACATCTAGCGTTAATTCGATCTCAAACAGATTCATGAAAAGAAGTTATTACTCCACCACGTGCATGATGTCATAAACCAACGTGGTTGAACGATACTTTGCGACAATACGGTTTCGGGAAACAGTCGTGACTAGCTAGTTGATTTCTTCAACGATGCATCGCACTATGGTAGTTAAGCAGCGAGTTACACCGTTGTTCGGGAAACACACCCCATAACAGCTCATTTTGAGACACTGTTTCAGATTTATGGGAAAAATAACAAATGGAGTGGATGGATTTTTACCACAATAGGGTGGTTGTGTACACACACTGCGGACACATAATTATGTTCAAAAAATATATTTTTGCATAATAGGTTAAACATTTTTGGAATAAAATGAAAATTCCTTTGTCTTGCTAAGGCTAATTTCATAGCTAGCATTTTATTCATGTTAAATACACAAATATTTTCATATTTTATACATAATTTGTACACAATTACAGCTTGATTGGCAATGACAAACAATTAAAATATTCTGCTCACAATCTCTCACTGACACTGTTGTGTTTGTCTGGCTGAAATTGTGAATTTTGTGTCTTTTTTTATTTTTGAAAAAAGAATTTTCACAATACGTAAAAGTGCCTGAAGTTGAAGAAACATCCACATATTGATGAAAAAACAAAACAAAGGAGTGAAAACTGTATTCAGTACCTGTGTCTGAATTCTGTTGAGACCTCTACACCACAAAACCTGCCCCCTTCTCATCTCCATCTCAGCATGGTCGATTTCATCCATGTCTTCCATCTCCTCCAGCTCATCCTCAGGGATCTCCTCCTTCTGAGTGCCATGACCTGCTGTCATCAGGAACTTCAGGCGACTTGTGGGAATGGTGGTAACCAACTGTCAGAAGTCATATAGGGGTTTTGGTGAGGAAAACAATACATTCCAACCAGTGCATCATGTCAAAGTTCAGCAGGAGTTGTTGTAAAGTAATTGATTGTTTGTAATGTACATGTGTGGTTTCTTTAAGAAAAATTTAAACAAACAAACAAAAAATTCATCAGGAGTTTAAATGCTCTAAAAGGCCTACCTGCCCCCAGAGAAGAGAGCCAAAACCGATGAAAACACACCACATCCACTGCTCAATAGAGAGACCTACACAGCTAAAAGGCTTCCCTCCAAACTGCACGATTACGATCTAAAAAACAGAACCATGTTGGAATTCAGAACAACTGTTGATAATTGACGCAGGCTTTTAGAGATTAAAATGCAACGTACCTGGATAACAAAGGTCCCGAATACGATGGTGCAGAAGATCATGTTTTTGAAGATGCCCTCAAAAACGTTTCTCTCACCGTGGATCTTTCGAGCGTTGATCTCGTTGAAGAGCTGCATCATCACAAAGGTGTTGAAGACGATGGTGTAATGCTCTGAAGGAGGAGCGTGAAGAGGAGCGTTCCTTCCGCTGTCAATGTCGAAGATCTGCTCACCTATGAATAAGGTAAAGTCAGAGATATGTTAGCCGGTTTACTCCAATTGGATGCTCTAAATATTTTGAGATGCTCACCGGCAAACAGCAGTGTGAAGATGATGGTTAGCTGATATACAGCATGTCCGAGGATGTTCTTCATCATGGTGCGGGAAATAAGGGGCTTGTTGCGGCCGTACGGTTTGCGCAACAGTAAAGCCTCATTAGGAGGCTCCGTCGCTAGAGCTAGTGACGCAAACGTGTCCATGATTAAATTCACCCACAGCATCTGTACAGCTTTGAGAGGGGAGTCCTGTATACAAAAAGCAAAAAGTTTAAGTGAAAGAATGAGGTGGTACAAGATAGATAGACAGAAGAAAGAAGCAGCAGTACTCTGACCTGTGTAATACAGGCTCCAGTGAACGCCACAATGACAGCCACCACGTTAACGGTCAGCTGAAACTGGAGGAACTTGGAGATACTGTCATAGACATTCCTCCCCCACATCACCGCCTTCACAATGCTGCTAAAGTTATCATCTGTCAGAATAATGTCTGATGCTTCTTTGGCCACATCTGTACCAGCAATGCCCTAAAAATGACACATCACTGTCAAAATGTATTCACTTGTCAAGTCAAGTCATCTTCATTTATATAGCACTTTTAACAATGTAGATTGTTCCAAAGCAGCTTTACAGAGATAAACGTATAATTTAAGGTAACAGAGATTGTTTTGGCTTTATAGCGGTTCTTTAATAAAGTTATTTTCCAGCTAAAGTTAAATTTGATTGATTCGCTTCCGTCGCAACGATCATTTGTTATTAAATTAGGGGCCGCTAAGATGACACCATTCTCTCTACACAGACTTTAAACGCAAACCTGTGATAAACGCTGATGGCGTTCACATGCGCATTAAGAATTGGTTCTATAGTTATGTGCGTTTGAATATATGTGCGCAGGTTTGTAATTCCCTACAAACCAAGCCTAAACAAAGTACTGGGCTTTTCTTATAAATTTTGATACAAAATTTTATTTTATTTTGTCACTTACTCAACATCCATTCATTCAAACAACATTACTCAACATTCATTCAATGTTCAACATTCATTCCTTTTCCAACTAAGTAAGTTCATGCTATTTTTGCGATATTGCATTACAAATGAAAGTGACTTTGGTGCGAGCTGTTCTTCATGCATCGTTACACTATTGACAATGGATCGTTATTTGCACAAGAAATTTTAGTCTAATAGAATGTGATAATGTGACTGAATGTGATTTAATGTGACCACACATTAAGATAAAAAAGATACAATTAAATTAAAATTAATTTATTATATTTATAACTAACTTCCCTAGTGATTATCCAGGTGGAATTTTCATTTGTGCTTATTTCCCCATAAGTAAACATTTTATTCTCTTGAACACATGGGATGAAACACTGCTTCATTTTCATTCAACATTCAGATTAAATTTTCAATATGGATTGAAACAGTGAGATTGTTTCTTTTTTCATTTGTCGTAACTTCAATTTTCATTTGAAAGTGTTAGATCTGTTACAGTGATGTGCTAGTCAGTTGTTTAAAACTGAAAAATCATACCATCGCAAATCCAACATCAGCTTTTTTTAGCGCAGGGCCATCGTTGGTTCCGTCTCCAGTGACAGCAACTACTTGTCTCTGTTCAACGACGGTGCTATCGATTATACCTTGAAGAAACAGCACAACATTTCAAATGCAGTCAGACTGTAATATGCACCACAAGTATTAGCAACAGTCCCGTTTTAAAACTGATTACCTTTGACCAATGTATGCTTATCAGTTGGAGAAGATCTTGCAAGTACGCGCAGTTTGGGCCAGACCTTGTCCAGGCGCTCTTGCTCAATCTGAAAAGACCATGAGGCCTTTAATATCAACCTTTTATTTGAATGAAAAATGATCAAGACATTTTTTTTGACCACCTCACCTCTCCCAGCTCATTGCGTATCCGCCTGTTAAACTCTTTGCCTTCAATGCACAAGAAGTCATCACCGGTATGGATAATGCCACACTTGGTTGCGATAGCTCGAGCGGTGTTAATGTTGTCTCCTGTGACCATGCGCACAGTGATACCTGCTCTCTGGCACTTCTTAATAGCATCGGGGACCTGTGGAGATTATACCACCCAGGGTTTAGGTGTTAACAAACACATGCTGACTCACAGTAATGAGCACTTCAGCACGTCCTTGCTTTGTTTTCACTATCAAATGCACATTTTCCATGTATGAAAGTGGATGGAAGAGGATTAAGGGTCATTGTGAGCAATTACCTCCGGTCGAACAGGATCCTCAATGCCCACCACACAAATGCAGGTGAGACCAGTCAGGATATCTGCCTCATCATCCCAATCAGGCTCTCCATCTGAAACAGGGAAGTCCCTGTAGGCGAGGCAGATGGTCCTCAAGCCCTCAGAGGCCATGGGCTCAATCACCTTTTTCACCATGTCATCCCGGTCTATGGGCTTGAAGACTCTGGCATCGCCATTGCTTGACAGGACTTTACAGCACCTGGGGAAATATTAAAGATTATAACTTGTAAGTTAATGATACAAGTACGTAGTCTCGCATTCAAAGCAATTAGTATTACTAAGCTTTCATTTGTAACATTATCATTTTCATTTGTTTCATTGTAAATGTATTTACAGTCATTTTTTATCCATTTATTGCATTCTAGGTAAATACAAGTGTTGATTTCTTTAAAAAACACAGAAATATCTAAAAACAGGAATCAGCAATATCTGTAATTTTTCATAAGGGTGAAACATTTCCCCAAGCAGATCCAAGTTTTTTTCCCATATTTTTTCCATATGAATGGTGCTTTGTGCATCTATTGACAACAGACAATGGACCTTTTTTGCCAGTTAAATTTCACTGACATTTTGGTAATGTGACTGTGCCTTTAGTGTTTCCAAACTATTAATGCTCCATCTCTTCCAGGAAAACTGGATCAAAAATAATGATGACTCACCCTGAACTATACAGATTTTTGTCCACTCAAATGCTGTATTGAGAATGTTTCTCCCCCCTAATAATACCACCATCTAGTATAACCATCTAGCAAGTAGCAAATAATCTCAAAATCATTCTCATCTGAAATATTAAATGCGTACTTACTTTTTCAGGAGGATTTCTGACGCTCCTTTGCTGAACATACGGTAACTTCCATCTGAATTTTTGAGGATGGTACTCATGGATTTCCTGACTGAGTTAAATGTGTATACTTTGTACAGTTTTTCCTCAGGATATTCACAGCGAATGGCTTGGTAATCTTTCCGTAAATCCGTGGTAAACCCTAGCAAGGCACATTCAGTTTTGTTCCCAACTTGTCGTGGCAGACCACCCTCTTTCTCAGCAGTCTAGACAGAAAAAAGGGATTTATAAAAATCATGAAACCAAGTCTAATCTAACAAAAAAGTGCTTAAATCGTTTAAATGATAACAAAAAAAAGTTTTAACGTAGTGTGGTCCAAAAGTCTGAAACCACATTTATTTATCTTTAAATAAAAAATATATATATTTCTATAGACATGAATTAGAAATAAAGGTTATGACATAAAATGAAGAAATTAATTAAATATAGTATAATATACATAAAATGAAGAAGACATTTTTATATAATATATTATACTATATTATATTTAATCTATTATACTAACTTGTGACACTGATTATTTTACAGAAGCTTGTGGAGTTCACGCAGCTCATGTGTTGGTGCCATTAAATCAAAATGGGGCATAATTAAAGTCACTCAAATTTCTATACTAAGTGATAATATCATTTGTAATGAAAAAAATATGCAAATTAGAGGCATTTTCTCCTGTGGTCACATTTTTTAGAACCCACTGTATATTTAAAAGTATGTTGATGACAGTTGTTGGTCTTTGAGGACTCTCTCACAAACACAAACACACACACAAACACACATTCGTGCAAAATATTGTTTCTTACCATTATTTTTGAAGTATACGCACAGTTAACACTGATGCCTGTGACAAGCAGATTCATGATGTTGCCAGGAATCATATCAGGTTCTGGGACCTTCCTGTAGTGTCTGTCTCCAATATACACCTGAACCACTGTCATTCTGTTCATGGTAAGTGTGCCCGTTTTATCAGAGCAAATCGCAGTGGCGTTGCCCATCGTCTCGCAAGCGTCCAGATGTCTCACCAGGTTGTTGTCCTTCATCATTTTCTACAGAGAATGACATAGATGACTTTACTACAGTATGTACCTTTTGTATGTACAAGTTTGTCATTAAAGTTCTGTAAACCACATACTTTTACAGAATAGGCCAATGAGATGGTGACGGCAAGGGGTAAACCCTCAGGCACGGCAACAACCAGCACAGTGACACCGATGATGAAGAACTTGACAAAGAACTGGATGTAGATGGGAGTGCATTCTTTGATCCACGGAAGCCCCTGGATCCAGAAAGTGTCCACCAAAAAGAACACGATAAGAATGATGACTGTGATGCCCGACATGAGGAGACCTGTCAAAAAAGAAGAAAAAAAACACACACACATGCACATCACCTCTATGAGTTGTGAAACAAGGCAACACATATAAATTGGACCAAAAATAATCGTAGTATCTTGCAAATTTTAAGAAATTAAAAAAAATGTTTTTTACCTGCTTTCCCAATTTGTACAGCTAGTTTAGTAAGCTTCCCTTGAAGTACCGATTTCTCTTTCTTTGGTATCTTGGTTTTTTTCTGCTCTTCTTCTGTTCCATCATCACTGTTGAGGGGCTCCATCTCCACTGTGCCTCCATCCTTCTCTGAATGAGGCAGAAACCAAAAAGTTAAAGGTGCTCTAAGCGATGTCACGTTTTTTAGGCCAACTTTTTTTTTGTCACATCCAGCAAACATCTTCTCACTATCTGCTAGCTGCCTGTCCCCTGAACACACTATAAAAAACGCAGTCTCTGTAGACAGCCCAGGCTCCACAAACGGCAACAAAAACAAACTGGCCCAGCCTGGACCACGAAACATAACAAACGGGATGAGGATGAGGGAGGGTCGAGCTAGCCTCCGTTTTGTTTTACAATACTTCGAACGTCAACAAGAAGTGACTTCACCCAACATCGCTTAGAGCACCTTTAAGTTTAAAACTATGCAAGTGCATGTATCAAACTGTTACTGAACTAAAATGATTTGTCATGTAACCTAAAAATGTGTTTTTTTTAAATGAAGAGGTTTCATTGAAGTCAAAATGACTGAACCCGGATACATTGCGCTACGAAATGCAAAATATACGAAATCGCTTCATAATATAACTGCATGTTAACTTTTTACAGTGTTTATTAACTTTTCTATTTTAATATATTTAGGGCCCGAGCACCGATGGTGTGAAGACCCTATTGGAATTGCTCTGTTTATTTTAAAATGTAATTTATACCTGTAATGCCAAAGCTGAATTTTCAGCATAATTACTCCAGTCTTCAATGTCACATGATCTTTCTGAAATAATTCTAATATGCTGATTTGTTGCTCAAGAAACATTTCTCATTATTACCAAAAACAGTTGTTCTGCTTAATGCTTCTGTGGAAACTGTGACACATTGTTTACTGTGGAGATCTACAGTTTGTGTCTGCCTGTATGTGTTTGTATGTGGACAAGAGGAAAAAGTAGAGCTGTAAGGCCAAAGGCGTTAATCTTCTTACTGCTAATCATATCAATCTTCTTACTGCAAAAGAGCAACTATTGACTGAACAATGTCAGTGACTGCTACTTCCTGTAACTAATTTCCCTGTAGTGGTTCTCAACTGGTTTTGCCATACAAAAGTGAAAATGTCCTTAATATCAAATGCGAGATTTTTCCCCCCAAACCAGTTCAGCGGAAATCCTGCCTGTTGGGGGAATCACGCCAAACATTAAAATGTATTAATATTATCACTGCATAGGCCCATCAAAATGACTTTGTGACAATGAGATCATGTCATCTACCTAATTTGTCTAGATTTATCCAAGTGGTAGATGAATTTGCACCAAAAAATCTCATTGGTTTGATTGATCAACAACTAAAGATATAAGAAGCAATGCCTGATTAAATGGTTAGTCACATTTTATAATTTGCATTTAGCAGTGTTTTTGTCAGTTGTCAAAATCCGCAACCCATCAGAACAGACTTGCGGCACATTTATGTCACGACCCACCAGCTGAAAACCACTGATCTAAAGGAAATGCTATGATCTACGATTACAGCATATGTGCTGATACACACCTTTCTTTTTATCTGTTGCGTCTGGCTTTTTGTCTGTTGAAAAGTGACATGGATCAATCACATATTTGTGATATTTATAGATACAGACCATTTGGAGATGATGTGAGATTTTAGTCATGTATGTTTAAAATGATGCATCTACACAGTTCCTGGCCAAAATTACAAAAGAAATGCATTTCAAATTCTAAACTCGGTTAGAAAAGAATCGATACTTGAGGAATTATTTTGGAAATGCATTTCAGAAACTCATCTTGAGCAACGTACTTTTCTTTTTTTCTTTCTTCTCCTTCTTCTTCCTCTCTTTTTCTTTCTTTTTCTCCTCTTTCTCCCTCTTTTTCTCCTCCTTCTTCCTCTTTTTCCTCTCTTTCTCCTCATCGTCATCATCATCATCATCATCATCTCCGCCTCCGAGCAGAGTGAAGATGATTCCCGTCTGAGAGTTCACCCCCACTGCAATGACCAGCATTTTTCCGGAGCCCTCCATCACATGCGTGCCTGAGCAAACAGGATCAAAATGGACATGTAAATAGGGATATGAGTATTGCAATGGCAAAACTGCATCAGTCTTGACCTTTTGAATTTTACGATTATTGTCACTTCAAGAAAAGCAAAGGAAAAACCTGAAAGAAGCATGGGGTCTTTGTCCAGAGTTTTTTTGACATGGTCTGACTCTCCAGTGAGGGAGCTCTCATCAATTTTCAGATCGTTGCCTTGGATTAGTACACCGTCAGCAGGAAGGAGGTCACCTGCAAGCACAAAGGACAGATGGTGTCGTCTGAGACACAATAGACAGATGTTTGCAAGCCAAAAGAGAGGAGGCAAGACCGATGCAAACCAAAACGCAAGAACAAAAAACAGACTAATGCAAGAAACCTGTATTTTATTTTTAAATGAATAAATAGTTCATCCAGAAAAGATGATTTTGTCATCCTCGTGTTGTTCCAAACCAGTATGCAGCTTGTTTCCCCTTCATACAGCTCTTTTCATTCAACGACAATTTAAATAACCACAACACCAGTTCACATGACTCTACTGAAGTTATAGGTCTGTGTGAGAATCAAACTGAAATGTCATTTACTGATAATATTGACTTCCCTTGAACCTTTCATCTAGCACTTTCACATGCAAAAAAAAAATGCAAAAAAAAAGGTGTCCTTTTTTTCAAGCTTGACAGATATGGTCACCACAAACTATCACTCTATGGCTAGAGCTGTATACATATTCTTCAAAAATTCCATCTAACAGCATATGAGTTTAAAGCAACATGAGGGTTGAGTAAATAATGAAATCTTGATTACATACTAAAAAATATGTCAGACTATATTAAAAACAGTTTTGAATCTCAAAGGAGACCATCATTTTACCATATTTTACTTGTGCGATGTCTCCAACCACAATCTCGGATACAGGAATCTGAATGACTTGACCGCCTCGAAGCACAGTAAACTTCTGTTCTTGTTCAATGCGGCTCTGCAGTCCTCGGAATTGTTTTTCTTTGCTCCAGTCGTTGAATGCCGTGACAAGAACCACACAAACGACGGACAAGAGGATGGCAGCACCCTCAATCCAGCCCGCATCTGCCTCACCCTCGTCTTCAGCTCCTCCAGCCGCCCTACCACAGTCTGCACCAATGTGAAAGTAACTGTAAGAAATAGCTACAATGGCAACTTGTGTATATAAGTCTTAGATTATAAGACTATATATATGTTAAATGCACACTATTTTAGGAGAATTTCAGGTACTTTAGTTTACTTTAGTTAAATTTAACATTGAGAGACTGACTCATCTTGAATATGATGCTGCAACTGACCCATTGACTTGTGTCACAAACATGCAAGAAAGCCATGAGCCATGTTTTTTTCAAATAAAAATAATACAACATACTTGGGGCCAGCACAAACCGTCTTTTGGCATTAAAAAACTACTTTCCCAAAGGACTTTCCTTTTCATCCGCAATATTTATGGGAGGAGCATATTTAAATGAATCATGCAACATGATTTACTAAGGTTTGTGGTAATCCATTCACTGGTATTTGCACGATTATTCAACGCCACAAAAAAGCATGTCTTCTTTGGCTGTGTTGTTAGTAGATCACACACACCCGATTATCATCAGCTCTGTTTGTTTGCGACCTTATGCGAATTTGTCTGTGTCAGTAAATAGCATGCAGAACTTTCCACTCCCATTGGTGCTTTTACAGGATTGCAGTCTCACATTAATCTGGCCCATGGAAGGCAATTTCATAGATGGCAAAATGTCAGTTTTGCACCTTGTTTATAAGTAAAGGATGCCCTGCTGAAAATCCGGCATTGCTGTTAATCAATAAAAGGTGTGTTTTGCATGATGGTACCAGAATGAGAAACGGTAATGGGGGTGGACCAGCTACACCAGCTCAGTTTTGATTGAGAACAGCATGACTATTTTGGTTCACTAGCTATATCAGCACTTTGGAATTTATGGAATTTATGCTGGATTTTTCAGCAGGGTATGCAGGACTTTACTGCTAAATACAGAGCAGGGCTCAGATAAAAGTATTTTTTTAAATATCTTTTGCTAAAACCAGAAGCCCTGGGTGAGCTGAATGCATAATACGTCACCTTCAGGCCATGTTACAATTTCAAATTCATTGTTATTCCAGAGTACCTCTGAGCAAGAGATACAGAGGCATATTACTCATTGCAAGCTTAAAAGCCCAACGATACTCACATTCTCTCTCGCCATCAGGAGGTTTATAGAAGGAAAGGCCTAAGGATATTATGGCTGCAACTTCCAAAATAATTAGAGTCACATCCTGCAATGCTTCCCACACCAACTGAAGGAATGTTTTGGGCTTTTTAGGTGGTATAAAATTCTTTCCAAATTCTTCTTTTCTTCTTGCAATGTCATCAGAATTACCACTTAATCCTAGACAAAGAGAAAGAGCAGGGTAAAATTACTCATGCATTACTATTACAGAAAAAATTAAGGTATAGATAATAAAAATGTTGTGCAATAAAACTGGATTTTAAGGGCAAATAACCACAACAAATATTGCATTTATAATATTGTATTGAAACAATTTCTTTTATCTAACAAGGTTATGGTTCTGATTGTAAAAATATTATACCGCCATTACAGTCAAAGAGGATTTTCTAATTGCATAATTTAACACCCCTACATTGATAAAAGATGAAGAGATTTCTGAAAGGTTTCTTAGTAAGATAATGTTTGAATTAGAATTGACTTTTAGATGACCTAAACATCTTTAAATCACACCTTATGGGGTATCTATGGCTACATTCACACTGTCAGTCCAAATCTGATTTTTGTGTATCCGATTGGAATCTGATCTAAAATTATCGACTGTCCACATTGTGTATTGCAACTGTTCAGATCCGAATTTTGTCCTATGTCACTCTTTCATTTTCTGGAATATCTGGATCGGTTTCTATGGCAATGGCCTTGTCCTAAATGGCACACTTCATATGCACTTTCAGTCTTATGGACTTTAAATGGCTGCCGCGTGCACGTGCGCGTGTCCATTAAGTCCATGAGAACATAGGGTGTCCCATTTGTCATTTTATGTTTCAAAAGGGTGCAAGCGCCCCCTTTGCGGTTGATAGGCACCCTTGAAGCACACTTTTGCAGAGACTCGTAAGAAGACTGCGAGTGTTTAAGGTGCCATTTGGGACAGGGCCAATGATGTTGCGTTGGTAGGTATACGCCAAAACACAACAACAACCGCAACATGGAGGGGTTTGCAATACAAATGTTGTCTTATTTACAAAATGACAATGTGTAGACGCCACGCTGCACTACTGTGTCTTATGAGGCAGTGGGAGAAACGTACAAGGCTGGTATGCGTGGCTTTATTCCAAAAATTGTATGTGGACTGACAGTCTGAATGAGGCTGAGGTTAATATGTACTGAGTTTGCAATTGTAAATCATTTTATAAAATGACAGTGACAGATGGATCAAGTTGAGTGAACAAGTCAATCCTCAAACTTGAACTTATTCTAGTTCCATTTTACAATGCTTGAGAAATTGAATTGGATTTGGAGAGGGTTTATATTTTGTGTTGTTTTTCATTTTAAACATAATGGATTCCAAAACATATCAAGCCAACCCCTGCGCAAGCAAGAGCACAGCCTGAACACTAACACAGTGTAATCCCTCTCTTCCCGCCCTTGCTCAATTGCAAAACGCTAGTCTGCTGTCCCCACAAAGGTTTACCCACTGTTGGCAAGGGCAAAAATGAATGTAAACCCCATGCAGCAGAGCAGCGGCCAGTGAGATTAGCGTGAAGCGGTGCAATGAAGAGCCTGCCTCGGTTTGAGGTGAGTGGGATTACATGAGGTAAACTGATCTGGTCCCACCTGTCACAACTACAACTGTCTGTTATGGCTCATGACAGAGCTAAATATGTCAGCACAGAGCAGTAAGCCAGTGCAAATCGAACCAGACAATATAGACAAGATAAATCGGACTTAATGCACCAATAATCAAGATCAGATTGTTACAAGAGAGTCTTCAAAACAGACAGACCGTGTATTTATAATGCACATAAAAATCTTAAATGAAAGAATCACAAGAGTAGTTGTAAACATATTTCGCTGGAATTATCAAGGGAAACATAAGCTTATCATGGTGTAAGACAAATGATTGGAGTTGAGTTTGTTGAAATATTATGTAGATGGATTTGTCTAAACTAGAAGCACAGAAGGAGATGAATAAAAAGGTGAAATGTGCAAACTGGAAAGGGACTGAAAAATCTGAGCCGACATGGTCACTTTGATAACCATGACGATTAAGTGACAAATGCCAGATGCCACTTGCTAAGCAAGAAAGGCAATCATTTCCAGTGGTTAAACATATTTTAACTGACTGACACATAATAACTGAGATTTAACTACAAGTGGTGTAAGGCAGGTTAATTCAACTTTTTAAATATTGCTATTCATTATAGCTTTGATTCCTAACCAGGGGCACTTAGAAATACAATTAGAAAAACAGAAATAATGACTAAAATGTTAGGGTTGTCAATCACTTAAAATATCATTAACACTTTACAATAAGGTCCCATTAGTTCATGTTTGTTTATACATAAACTAACATAAAATAACAATGAGCAAAAAATACAAATGTTCATTGTCCATTAAAAAAAATTAACAACAGATACAACTTTTGATTTTAATAATGTATTAGTAAATGCTGAATTTTACATTAACTAAATAATAAATGCTACAAATATTTTCATTGTTACTGCAAGTTACTGTACAAATTAAACATTGTAAAGTTTTACCCAAATAATGACTATTATCGTGATTTTTTCATTTCATTTTCTATGTAATGAAAATTATGAATGTTATGCATTGTACATGTTTTATAAATTTGTATTGATCACACTGTTTTTTATTTAAAAGTGACTTCAATGGTAATGCAAAATGAGATAGGCCTATACTGCAAGACATGAGTTAAGGCCCGTTCACACCAAGAACAATAACTATAACGATAACTATATTAGCGTTCACACTAATGCATGATATCATTCTGTTTATTCTCAGTTTTGTCGCCTGCCGTTTTGAATGCTCACGCGCTTTAAAGCAGGATGGATTCTGATTGGCTGTCAATGTTTTTATCGTTCATCAGCTGGAAAAAAAATCCTCCCTAATATGGTCAAAAATAGGCTGCATAAAGTGGTCAGCTGGAGCATGCAGATGAACTATGTACCTCATTATGGGCTCCATCGTCCACAAGAGATGCTAAGAGAGTCTTAAAAGCTAATATATTGTCCTTGATCAAAGCTATATGGTCCTTGATGAAAGCTACAATGCTACGCACACAAGCAAATGGAAAAAGATGTCTGAAACATCTAATTGCTAATTAGTTATTTAACTGACGCATTTATCCAAAGTGATTACAGTACACTTGTTACAGAGACAATCTTCCTGGTGGGGCCTGAGGTTAAATGCCTTGCTCAAGAGCGAAATGATGAGAGGTCATGGATCAGATTCAACCTTTGCTCAGCTCAGATCTATAGTATAACCCACCAGACTAAATCAGCCTCAGCGTCACTAAACTATTTGGTTTAATAAGACCTGTGGCTCAGCAGAGCTGAAAGTGATGTTTTTTCTAGGTATGCATGACATATCGGTACCATATCGGTAACCAGACGATATTAGAGATTTTGTACATTTATCGGGATATTGGATTTAATTGTGCATGCTTATTTCCTATGCACTGTAATACAAATAAAAAAAGATCAATAAGTCATGGCAACAGTTTTTCCATTACTTTAATTTATCAAAATAATTTGACCAATTTCAACTTTATTTTTAAGTTATACAAGATTCATCTAGGCAATATTTAAAAAAAATAGTTGAAATGACTTAAACAGCTAATTTGACTTCTACAGTACATTTGACAGTTTTCCAGGTTAACCAAATATAAAGTTAAATATTTACCCTCTGTTGGTGATGATTTTAACCTGGAGCAGAGTCCTTGAACATCTCCAAAGCACTCCTGAATCTTTTGTAATCCATCAGTCCCTCTGAGTTCCATGAGAGAGCGTAGCTCTTTGAGTGTACAGCCAAACTCTCCATCATGATTGGCCTCTGCCCTGTACTTCGACCCACGGAATGAGTTTCTGGCCATGGTCCCGAAGAAGCGCACCAAAAAACTGAGGAGAAGTGGCTTCCCCTTGGGCAAGCGGTGACAATATCCAGACTTATTTCCTCAGGGATGCAAAAAGCGACTCTTTTGATGACAAACCAGGTGTAATTCGAATGCCATTTCTACTTGATTTTCTGGTGTATCTTCTCTCATCTTCGTTTGATTGGGGTCACTGAAGGTCAAATCATCAGGTGTGCACCAAGTTACATCTGAAACAAAACCAGAAAGCAAGTTCATTACATGCTCTATCATTCAATGTCAGCTTTTATGAACATTTAGCTCTTGAAGCCAAATAAAATGTGATTATTTGTGTCCTGTCACAACTGCCAGATCCAGTGATACCACTGTCAATCAATAAAGGAAGTCACAACAAACCATGTGTCACTGTGATGTTGATAGGTATACGAAGTGACATTAGGCTTTTGTAATGACCCTTCAGTGGAAAGATCAGTTACGTCTGCTTTAAGAGCGGAATGCTAAAACTAGTTCTGTTACATAAAACTGGCATCTCGTCTAGAAGAGACCTGCCAAAAACAATAGACGTGACTCAAAAGTTCTGTTCAAAATACAGAGAGTGGGAAATAAAGTTTTAGAGGATAAAACTGAATGAACAGATGATCAAACCACTGTTATTTTAGTCTTATTTATACTATTATAGATTTCATTAACATTTTGCAAATAGTTTACTTAACAATATTAACTCTGGATTGAACAAACAAACAAATGAACAAACAATTTTCACTGCAAATCAGCAATAAAGTCCGGCATTATTGTAATTGTAAATTATGTTAGGATTTAAAGGCTGTTTGGTTTGACATCTAAAGTCCTCTCAAAGGTCATAGACAACACAATATGTTCTGGTTATCTTGAACAAGTGTACAGTTTTAAGACTTTAAAGCACCTCATATTTCTTCAGACATTAAATGCTTGTTCGCAATACTACTGGAGTTTAATCTTTACTTTTGATCAGTGTCAAATAAGTCTTTATTCCCAATTAGAGAAGAAAACAATAAAATCCAACCTTGACATGCCAATCAAACGACTGAAATCATTATTTTACAGAATCGCTAAACTAGAACCCACCGTGACAGTCGGCATACTTCAATTCATTATCATTAAACAGACGAAAAAGTAATATACTCACAGATTTGTTTCCATTCCTGCAACGAGACAAATGCAGCACCTTGACCAGCACAGTCAGAAGGTGCTGATTTCAGAGACTGTGTGACTCGCTGTCAAGTACAATTACCCCAAACAACACAATAGTCTGTATTACAAAGCGACATGGCAAAAATTATCCTTCACTTCAAATTATTTGACCTTCAGTTTACAGTCTTGAAGAGCACAGTCTCCATTAGAGAAAATGGCTTGCTGAATGATTATCTTAGGAAAGCTTCTTGCTTAATCTAATTAGACAATCCGTGGCAGTAGTGAGACACACAGCCAGGGCTTCTGTATGGAAGAGTATGCGCTGTTGAACACAGACAAACACATTTACTCATTCCTAGATAGTACCCTCAGTTCATTCAGACTTCTGAGGGAGCCAGACAGAGCCTGGGGCCCAAGAGTTGCTCTTCGGTATTTAAAAAAAAAGAAGAAGCTTTTATTTGGTACATTTATTTGAATCACAAATAAACTTGTACCAGTAAAAGGGGAATTTTATAAAGAACAATATGTCACTATGTGAGATCCAAACTGGTATTGTAAGATTATAAAATCTGACTTTTATAAAGAATGCCCACACACAGCTGCACCTTTTTCAATGTGTCAAACCAAAATCCATATTTATCCATGCTGTGAATGAGAGGTGTGAGTCAGTTGCATCATGCTCTGGAAGTCAGATATGGAGTAGTGAGAAGTGTTAATGAATGAGCATTTGACAGGAATATATTGTTATTTTACAGGACAGTATTGTATATTTTTGCTGTATTACATCAAATATCACATGACTTTCACACAACTCTTATCACAATACACTTTGTATAGAGAGGCACAATGTCTATAGTCTATGTTGGCAATGGTTCTTCCATGTTTAGGCCTATGGCAGAAACAAGAATAACTAGTGTTTTAAAACGGCATAAAATAAAGTATTAAAAGCCTTTAAGGCATTAAGGGATTTTTATTTGATGTTTGTCACACACAAACATAAAATTTTCCGCCCTTTGCAAAGTGAGTTAATAGTTAGCTATCTTAAAGAACTTTTAAACCAAAATACTTACTTGTTTTTGAGTGACAAATGTGTAAACCCATAATAAAAAGATAAATAGTGGTATGTACGTTTCGTTGACATGAGGAAACCTCTCGAGCAGCTAACTGTTGCTATGGTTATCACCATCTGTTCGCTAGTGTCTGTGTATATTAACTTTGTGGTTACTTCAACAACAACAAAAAACGTTTTTTTACAGTGTCCTTTTTACATATGTTACATGTACTTACCATAATAATAACAGTAAATTATGCATAATTACATGTAACTACTAACCCCTTAACCAAATCCTAACCCTATAGTAAGTACATAGTTGCTTAATATTACTTAAATAAGCCTATATAATTACACTGTAACAATGACAACTTACAATAAAGTGTAACCCTTTATTTTAAGATGATGTAGTTACATTGTGATCACTCAAAATAAGTACTGAGTAATATTAATTAACTACATGTACTTACTAGAGTTACGGTTAGGGTTTGGTTTAGGGTTAGTTACTTGTAATTATGCATAATTTACTGTTATTGCTGGTGGTAACGTGGTAACGTGTAACTACGTCACCTTAAAATAAAGTGTTAACATTACCACAATTTGTTTTGACTACTGCCCACAATTTGAACCCTCACTGAACGGGATAAAATGTTAATATTATGACATTCATCACCATAAAATTATAAACATATTCTACTGTTGGTCTATTTTATCAACATAAAATTATAAACTTGAAATGACCAACAGACAAATCAAACCTAAAGCTCATGGCCCCCAAAGCAGAAAGCATGATTCAGGCAGTTATGATTATGAAGTCATTGTGCCATGCAAAATCCTCCTGGCGACACAAACATCATTGCGCGCAATAATGGGCCCATAAAGGATCCCTGTGTTGCAAGCGCTTTATGAGCATAAGTTAGGCTACAACAAGGAAGACTAAACGAGTCTCTCAATCACAGTTCTCGTTTACTAACGATTCGACTGACACACGCGAACTTTATCAGAAAAAGTCTAAAAATGTAATACTGCTTAACATACGATTCATCTGAGAGAAAAAAACATCATTATTTTTTTCTTCGTTGCATAGCCTAAGTCTGGTGGAATATTTAGAAGGGGACGGAACAGTAGCCTAATGAATTTTCATAAAGAATCATATTTTGCTGTCAGAAAGTATAAAGCAGAACATAAGGAGGAAATCTTAAAAGGCATGCAAAAACGACGCGATTTCCACAAGATGTGTTAGAATAACTTCAAGTAGCCTATGTTTCCGCTATTAAACCGAATCTGTTATCACTTGCCATTTGATAAAAATGTAATTTGGTCCCTACTGTAATATCTGAAACAATCCTTTTATATACCGTATAATAATGCATTTTTATTGCATACATGGGTAGGCTACTCACTTTGAACCGGTGCGCGTCAGTTCCACTTGGCATCAGTAGTCTCGCGCAGTGGATCTACAACTCGATCCGTAACGACCCGCCCACCGCGCTGGAATCTGTGGAAGATTTACGTCAGAGGCACGGCTCGGGATTTAACGCAGACTCCCATTGGCCAGCGCTTGTCCCAGGTACAGGTGTCATCCCATGTTGAAACAGCTGTCATCACCAGCAACCAGCAAAGATAGGGCGATGTGATGAACATGATAAACTTTATGTATTATTATTAGCAACAAGAGGAGGGCCATAGAACAGAATTATCTTATTGAAGGCTTTAGTTCCACTATCCAGCCACATAAGAGTGAATTGGTATTTTTGTCTAAAGATTGAGAAGCTATTGAAGAATACTATTTATAAAATATTTATTTTTTCTTCTTGAAAATAGTTGGAATGTGGCGTCCCATATAAGCCAAATAAGCATAGAAAAATCCCCTGTGATATTTATAATGCTAAATAGCCTCTTGGGATGTGTTTTTTTTGTTTTGTTTGTAACGATGAAGCAAAAGCGCAGGCGATGCTCCTCGTACGCTGTCACGCGAGCGTTTAACTCCACGGCTCTGTCTCAGGGACGGTAGAGAGCATGACCTCGCTTAAACAGGATTAGCTATAAATAGTGCTGCCTATCCTCTACACTCGCGACGCGCGCTCCATCGCTAAACCCGCTGCACTGTAGCTCAGGTTTGATTGAGCATCCATCCCTACCTCCACCTTTGCTATAAGGTGGAGGCACAATCAACCCCTGGTAAAAAAAAAAATATATGTTTTACCCCTGGTAAAAAAAAGAAAAAAAGAAGTGTGGTAATGTGCACTTGTAGTGTACTTCAAAATTAAATGTATGTATGTAAAAAAAAAAAGAAAAAAAAAATTGGGGACTTGCAGATAACCTAATATTAATCAAATAAAATGCTACTTAAGTGTAGCCTACTTAAACAGAGTATCATGATGTTTCTTAACACACTTAAGCACAGTTTTAAAAATGTGCAATTTGTAATAAGGTCAAATTAAACGTTTAACTTTAAAGTACATTTTGATTCATATTTTATTAATCTTTTGTCATGTTTTAAAGAAGAACATGTAACCCCTCAAGTCCTACTCGCCCCGCTCTGAGCGGGACTCTAACTGACTCTCTCCGGCATAGGAGGCGAGCGGACTAACAAGGACGCTAAAGACCGCAGCCTCGTCAGCCGCTACAGTGCCTCTTGTGGCCAGGCGAGTGAGGTTCACTCACAAAGCTCTTACTAGCTGGCCTCCGTTACACTCACCCCTCTAAACCTCACTCTCAACCAGGTCACGGCACCAAATGTAATCGGTCCTACTTGACCTGTTCCAAGCGGGATTCGAAACGGGTTCTCCGGCATGGGAGGGGGGCGGACTAACAAGGACGCTAAAGACCGCAGTGTCTAGCGTCAGTCGCTACAGTGCCTCATGAGGCCAGGGGAGTGAGGTTTACATGCACAGCTCTTACTAGCCTATGTCCGTTACACTCACCCCCCTAAACCTCACTTCCATCCGGGTCACGGCACCAGTGTAACCCCTCCGGTCCTACTCGCCCCACTCCGAGCGGGAATCGGCGTCTCGGCAGGAGGCGGGCGCATTAAAAAGGACGCTAAAGACCGCAATCTCTATAGCATCAGTCGCTAGTACGCCTCTTGTGGCCAGGGGAGTGAGGTTTACATGCACAGCTCTTACTAGTTGGCCTCTGTTACATACACATATTTTGATGTGTTGACCAACATCCCAAAGCAGATGTGAAGTAGGCCTACTTGATTATAATTAAGTGTAGTGTTATTTGATATTACATTTAGGTACTAAATTGCAACTTCATCACCACTACTGACCGCTTAAACACCTGGATTAATACACATTCCCATTTTTTAAACCCACAATATCTGCAACATGAGACCAGATTTTTAGATTGGTTAAAAAGTTGGAACAGCTGATCTGAGACTACTTATTATCTTCATCCTAACTCCAGTTTGTCATTCCGAACTGGTCATTCCCCTCCCCCAGCCACGCCTCTGGTAAATTAGAGATCAAGCCAAATGTCTTTCCTGATCCAGGCCCTGCCCTCCTGTATCACCTCAGTGCAGCAATGACGGCTGATGATGTCAAACCCTGCCACACATGGAGTCGAGTGTGTGCCTGTGCAGCCGGCCATATGGCGTAAATGATACTAAACGCACAAGGCATGTATGCTTTAACTTTGACGACCATTCACATGCACAACTGCTCGCTGTCATAGGATTACATTGAAGACACATACTCGAGCGAACACATACATGCACACACACACACACACATAGCAGGATTACCAACACAGTTCCACACAGACATAGCAAGATTACAGAGACACATACAACCCCCTCTTCTTCCCCAACACAGGATACAGACTGCTGGATTAGAGACACAGATTCACATAGAGGGAAATTGCAATACAGTGCATGTCAAAAACTCTCTCAAATGCTCTGTTGAGAATAAAAACACATGCATGCTCTAATAAGATCGTATTTATACACCTAAATATGTTACATACACATCTGTATCTGATCCAGATGTTGATTTTAAGTACAAAATGGCCATTTTGGTCATTTGAGTGACAGATGCAACACTTTACATAAGGGCCAACGTGATTCTGAAAGACAAGTTCTTGAGGTTTAATTGGCACCGTTGGATCGATCACGCTCTGTTGGAGTGCTCACATTGAGATATTGAATAGCATCCTTGCACAAACAGAACGTAGAAGTCACAAACACACCATCAACCTTACACACTTCATGTGCACACGCGCAGGCACAAACACACCGTCACAGAATAACCTCACTAATCTTCTCTCAATGGTTTAAAGCCGCTGAAGAAGCTTAATAATTTAAGAGGAAAACAGCATCAGTGCTTTTAAGGACATATGCACAGAGATTAGCCCCCTTGCACCACGCAGAACAACAAAGGACACCCTTTCACATGACTGAACTGACGATGCAAAATGCATTTTGTTATCAATACGATAAAGTAGAGTGGGCAACATATCGATGTAACAGAGTTTTACTCGTTCTACTTCTGTATGATGTTCAATATGTGCCAGAAAGGAATCGAATGCTTTTTACTATACATTTGTCCATGTCATTGTGTACTTAAAGTCCCCCTGTGGTGAAAATCAAGCTTTTAATGTTGTTTATATGTCTATGTGGTGTTTTGAATATGCTTTAAGACAAATCATGTGCAAATGCACACCATTGCTGAGTATTTTCTCCTTAAAACTGCAGTGAACCAAAGACAGTCTCAAAATTGCGGTTGAAATCGCTGGTGTTTCTGACGTCACAAACTACCTTGTAACCAATCATGTCAACGAGCTGGTGCGAGTGAGTGGAGGTGGGGCTAATTTGCATATTTATAGAACTGTGTGCACTAAATAAGGCAACGGTGTAGAGTTACATTCAAGCTATTTTAAGGCATGAAGACATTGAAGGAAAAAACATTTTTCTGTTTTTAAAAAAAATATGGCATTCTGTTTGTGCCAAAAACAAAATCTGTTGGGGTGCTTTTACACAAGCACTTTTGGTCAGCACTCGGGTGCGATTGATGTCGGAGTTCGGTTTGTTTGGATGATGTGAACACTGCTTTCCGAACTCCCGAACCTCCCTCAAGTCCAAATAAAAAAGTTTGGGGGTGAACGTGATTTCACCAAGCAGAACATGTTCCTGGATCAACATTACAATCAACCAGTCAAATTGAGGGATATGCTTACAGTTTAGGCTTAAAACAAGGGTTAGAGGCTTTTACATCATTCTTACTTACCTATCATTTCCCTCTGATTTTAGGGATAAGTTATGGGCAGGGTTAGATTGCAGACTATGTTTTTGGACAGGAATGTTGTTCCAGGATCAACAAAAGATGTTGATCCAGGAACATGTCTAATGACTTTACTTGGCAAAATCACAGTGACCGGCAAGGGGTAGGGGTGAGCAATCAACCGCAGGTTCAGACCAGGTAATCGAACCACGTGTGAAAGCACCCTAAAACTATAAACATTATGACGGAGCATGAAGATGAAACATAGGCCAATTCACACTGCACCACCAGACACCGACAGACGGCAACAGACACTTCGTCTGGTTTTGTTGGATCAGTATGTTAGCCCTGTCTGAGTCTGTTGGCACCTGTCGGTGCTTGTTTTCTCGGGTTGAACATGGTGAATCGCTTGTCGGGTTGTAGAATGTCAATGCAGGTTTAACAATATAGACATAGACAAATGCATTGCACAAAGCAATCAAACTTTCTTCTTTTTTTTGGCACAAACGGTATGCCATACTTACACACTTTCCTGTCTTTTAAATGCGTATGAAAGTTTCATGCATCAGCTGCTTGGCAGATCTAAGCATTAACTGGGCCACATCTCTCTTGTCCAATTAGTTGATGAATTGTATGTTGACACTCCATCCTGACAGGACTTGTTGACTGTTTCTTCATTAGGGAAGAAGTCCCTCTCTATTATTAATAGTTTAGCAGAGACTTGTAAAGGTCAAATGCATTGGTTGAGATTTCAAACATGCTACATGAAGATCTGGATAGGATAATAGCAGCTGTTCATTTATATAAAGAGCACTGCACTTATTTTATAAGTAAATCTGATGTGGAGATGTTTATAACCCATTATTATTATATTAATTATAACCCAGCTCACATCGTGCCTTCGTGTAGAGTGATACAATGTTTTTTTCACTGGGCAAACGGCATACCTTTCATAGACCCAACTATTCTTTAAACTTTTACATTTTAATCTTGTGGAATTTGTGGAAAGATGTACTTTTTCATATCCTTCATATCCATATTCATAAAACAACGTCCATCGGCTTATATTGGGATATCTCATTTCTCACCTTCACCATTGGGTGGAAATGTGTTTGCTTGGTTATGTTTTCTATCATGGGACAAAAGTTGTCTTCCTCCAGGTGGCGCATGGCTGAGAACCGCCACCTCCACGAGTACATTAATAAAAATCTCAGGACGTTATTATTGGATACATTTGTTCACTAAAAAGTATAATTGGTTAAATCTATCAATAGCCTATGTTAAAACGTAGCATGCAAAACTGACCCACGAAAAATAATTTTAAAATCCTCATCTTCACAAACGACTTTGATTGGTCAATTCTGATCATCGCTGAGAAAAGTAACAGTTGTCACATGGTTGTATTGCCCAGCGTTGCCTGTTATTTTTCTCAGCGCTGTTCGGGATAGATAGACCAATCACAGTTGTTTGTGAATACCGTATGACAAGAATTTAAACCTAAATAATGACACTAAAATGGTCTTTTAATTGAAAATAAACAGAGAGGAGCTAAAAATTATAATTTATACATATTAGAGACGACCTCCGGTCCACTAAGCCACGCCCCGTTTAATGTTAATTCCTTTCTTTGGTCTATTCTAGCCAGTAGCCATAGAAAGAGCTCGTTAGTGCGTTTGATTTTAATGATTTAAGCACACGTAGTAATTGTGTTTAGGTCAAACTAGATTTTGCATTTCGACACGTAGTTCTATAAGCATTCCAAAGACGCATATTCGCTCCTTCAATATAAGGGCACTTAGTAGGCAGCCTATCCAGGATGTGCTCGTACGGCGCCATTTTCCCTGGGAGGGAATGTTAACAGAAGCACACTGCCAACGTGCACTATTAAGGGCCCTAGAAATCTGTTTTACGAAGTGATATAAAATATGGATTCAGCGTCGACCAGCTCTAAACACATCTATAAAAGTAAGTCGTTCGTTTTCGCGCGAAACTAATAAGTAATGTGAGCATTAAGCTAACTAACTGGCTGTTTTATTTGCACTAGTGTCTACTGAGGATATCACAAAACTGATACAGCTGCGGTCGAGCAACTCAGCGCTTTTTGACGGGAGGAAAAATTCGTCAAAAACAGCCTGGAGGTGCGATTTGTAACCTTAGAATTTGCACTGATCTCTCACAGCCTGTATTGTGATTAAAAGTTATTATATTGTTAATTGTTCCCCCCTAGTGCAATACTCAGAGAAATGGGGCTTGATGAAAAGATGACAACTGAGCAG
The DNA here is from genome assembly GCF_963993115.1 of Abramis brama. Classification (NCBI taxonomy): domain Eukaryota; kingdom Metazoa; phylum Chordata; class Actinopteri; order Cypriniformes; family Leuciscidae; genus Abramis; species Abramis brama. The sequence continues at coordinate 21,378,667 of NC_139982.1, read as the reverse complement.
ATTGCCAAAAAGTGGGAAAACCTGAAGGCAAGATATAAGGTTGGTCTCACTGCCAATTGTGTTTTTCAAATGCCAACATATTCAACAGTTTAATGAATTTACCAATTCATTACAAGGATGCAAAATATCCTCCCACCGGCGTGGAGAAGAACCCCACCTGCTGGAAATGGTTCAATCTCATGGACGATGCTCTGAGTGAAGAGTTTGAAGAAAAGATCAGCCAGCAAGTGATCACGTCAGAAGCTGATAATGATAATGCGCCTCATCCGAGTAAGAAGTTACGCCAGATCAAAGTCGGAGGGGAAATATTGGAATTTCTGGAAGAGGAAGGAACTTCCGTGAACGTGCCAGTAGCCACCAAAACACATCTGGTTAAGCAGGGAATACAAAAAGGCAAACAGACAGCAGAGAGCTATTCATTGGACATGATGAGAACCAAACTTCAAAGAGATAGACAGCTTCTAGAGAAAGAGATCGGAGGCCTGGACAGAGAAAAAGCCCTTCTGGAGCGGGAAAGGGCCCTTGCAGATCGGGAAAGAGCGGCTCTTCACCGGGACAGAGCCCAGGTGGAGAAGGACAAAGCTGCGGTTAAAAGAGACAAGGCGTCATTGGAACAGGACAGAGCCCGACTGCAGAAAGACAGAGACGCATTGGCCTGGGACAGAGCGGCCCTTGAAAGAGACAGAAGGTCGACGGATTTCATAAATCACGTAAAAAGCAGTTCAGGATGCAATGGACTGGACTGTCCTCATGAAAAGAACAGAGAAAAATTAATATTCTTACTTGAAAGAGTGATTGAAAAAATGTGAAGCAACTCTGAGAATGAGGCAAACCTCAGGGAAAATACTGTGAGATAATGGGATATCTGAACACTCCTTAAGGATTGGGTTGTTGTCTTTGCAGTCTGAAGAGACATTAAAACACCTTATTTTTGACTATATTAAAATTATTACAATTTTTTTTTGTAATTTTCACTCCTAAATCAATCACATTTGTCAAACACACCGTCTTGACTTGACTGGAGTTCACTTACCACATACATTGGCAGGGTGCACAAGGCCCCTAAACTAAAATGTTTTTGAGATTTGTTAAATTATTTGTGAGTGTTGACTAAGAAACACGGAATGTGATGCTTTATTTCTGAGATAATGTAATATAATAGTGTCTGTCAGTAAAGTATACCGTTTGTGCCATACAATAAAGGTCAAAACCCAAGATTGGCGGTCCACTGTGTTTTCATTCAGATGCGCAAGGGAGAATTGAATATAGTTTACCAGGGTGTTAGTTTTGTAGCTTACCTGGTAAATTTAGATTTTATTGTTTATTACTTTAGTGTTAAAAGTTTGTTAAAAAGTATAAAAAGCTGTTTAATGACAGGTTCCATCTTAGTCAGCGGTAAGGTGTTCAACAATAAACCTACACTAAAAAATATACACTTAAGTGTAACAACTAGTGTAATTTTCACTCAAATGTTAACAAAACATGAAATAAAATAATAAATTAAAAATATATATATTATTATGATGAATGCCTTCCAAAGACAGTAATACATGGTTAAATGACTCACTGAGTGATAATTCAAATAGTAACAATGTGTTCGTCAGGAGTTGATTAGATATGCAGTGTTGCAATGTTGAAAAAAAAAAAATTTGAATTCAACAGTTTTTTTTAATTTTTTATCTTGTGATCAAACGCTTTGGATCTCAGTGTGCAATTCCACAAACCTTGAAGACAGTCTGAATGTGTATAAGCAGTAGACTTTTTTTAGAATAGGAAAATGAAAAAGATAAAAGAAAAGTAGGAGGGTGAATCAATGAATTATGAATAATTTACTGCCATTGTGAGAATAACATGTAATCATGTAATCAATAGAAAATTAACTGTATAGTCTAATTACATGTATTTAATAATTTAGGCTATAACAAGTACTTACTTTTTGGAATCAGATGCATAATCCAGATTACATGTAATCATTTACCCAGTGACTGTTGATCAGCATTATTTTAGTGTTTACAGATTTGAATAATCTTTTGAACTAACTTTTATTTTCAGTTTTCATGTTCATTTTATGTGTTTTTTAATTTTGTATTAGCTTTTCAGTTTTTTTTCCAGCTATTTTATATTTCCAGTGATTTTAGTTCTTCATCTTAAACTTATTTCAGTTACTTGCCAGGAAAACATTTCTAATATTCCTTTAGTTTAAGTTTTTAATAATATTTATAATTATAATATGTCTGTTGTATTTTATTTGAGCTTTGAATTTATTAGCTTTAAAAAACGATTTAGCGTTTTTTGTTGTTGCAGGATTTAGACTTAATTTCTCATAAAACGTGTAGATTTACGATATATAACTGAATATGGAATGTAATTCTCAGCTGTTTTGCTCCTGACAACTAGAGGGCAATAATCTGACATCATTCGTTTGGAAACGGGAAAATCTGTGAAGAAGTGTTGTCTGCAACAGACGCACAAACGGTTGATGAAGAAGTGAAATAAATCCATAATATTCATGATATTACGTTATATCTCATTAGAGGAGTTTGGCCACCTCTCTCACTTTAAGAAATGGCGCAACCATCTCAACAGTGTGAGTGTCATTCTGTAAAGCTGCACTGAGTCTGCACGCATGCAAAACTTTCGCACATTTCTGTAACTCTCTTTTATGAGTTCATGTGTAATTCAGCGTGGATTTAAAACCAGTTTAATGTACATGACATGCGCAGTTGCATTAGCTTAATAAATAATGATTTATTACTATTATTTCAGACTGCCAGTTATCAGTGTTTATAATGTGGTTTGACTGTGCTGTTTGTTTTGTATATAAAATCACATGTACAAACATTCATATTGTCCTGTTTGTTTGCATTGCGGTTCTGTTTCAGGGTCTCACAAGGACACAGAGACACTGATCAGGTGGCGCATGGCCCATGGCTATTTATTCTCAGGCTGGAGAAACACATGCAGAAATGGCTGGGAGTATGTATTCATTGTGATTCATTTTGCATCTGTAGTACATGTTGTTTGTATACTCATTTTCTATGCTTATTGTTGCAATTGTTTTACAATATAGGGGTTTTCACATTTTTCTTACCAGGGACCCTCATTTATGGTAACCCCCTTTCTAAAATTTTAAGAAACATACTTCATCTATTATAATTACCCATATATATTGTGTAATATTAACAATAAAAATATTGATTCTATTAATTATTGGCTGTATTATATATAAATTATTTACGTTTATTTTGTATAAGTTGTTATTCAATTTATAATAATATTTATTCATTTAAAATATTTGGCAAATGTTTAGTTATGGTTTAGTTATTTTAAGTTGATTATGTATTTGTTGCTACCCACTTTAGATTAGTTAGATTACAATTAAATGATCAATTAAATACATTTAAGAATTTTAGCAGTCTCCACAATAAATATAGTTACAAAGCAGATGTACAGAGAATATTTTCTTACAGCACCAAACAAGCCAGATTAAGGTCACAATGGCAAAAGAGATCTCATTAGAAATAAACAGCACAAGTAATGGTTTAAATATAATATATTTGTAGAAATTATTCTTAAAATATTAAATAACAATATAAAAAATCTATAAATAAAATTATAAATATAATAATATATAAATTGTGTTAAACATTTAATTATTAAGTAAACATTAATTTTGACAGCCCTAAAAAATTTTTTTAATTAAATATCTCAAATTTTTCATGGACATTAGTGTCACCCAAACAGTTTTAAAAACCCCAGTCTTAATCTATATTCAGTTGCAAAAGAGAAATTGACAAAGAGAGTTTTCTGTTTGTAGGATGTTCATTCAAGAGACAAAATCAAACCTGGATGGAAATATTACTTCTCAAAGAGCAAAACGAAAGTGGGAGAACTTAAAATGCAAATACAAGGTAAGATGGATGCATAGCGTCTGTCTTATATTATTAAAATTATTTACTTGTATAGCTGCACTCATACTTTATATTCTTCAGATAATATACAAATCTAGTTATAAATTAAATATATTTGCATGCAATTGTCCTAGTGTAGTTTTCTCTACGCTTTTTGCCTAGGTTTTAAAAGCTCTTGCGAAGGATGTCGAAACGGTTAAACCTGAATCCTGGCGGTGGTTCAGACTCATGGAAAAGGCGGTAGATGGCGATCCCACTGAAGTCGACCCTCCTAAACCGACCTTACTGACCAACCTGGCGGATGAGACCGAATGTGCGGCCCAGCCCTGCAAGAAGATGTATCAGGTAGAAATGGGGAGTGATATTTTAGAATTACTGACTCATTCGGTCATCGAGGTCAATACTCAAGCGACGGTAGCCGATGATGGACCCTCATCAGATACAGCAGAAAGCGTGAAAGAGAGACCGATGGAAAAAAGCCCTCCAGAGACTCATGACGAGCTACACTTTGAAAGAGCCAAACTCAAAAGAGAGCGACAGCTTCTGGAGAAGGAGCACGCGGACCTGGACCGAGAGCGAGTGCTGTTGGAGCGCGAGAGAGCTGTCGCAGACAGAGAGAAAACGGCATTGGAGAGAGACAGAGCCCAGTTGGAAAAGGACCGAGCTGCAATTGACAGGGAAAGAGCGTCTCTGGAACAGGACAGGGCGAGACTGGAGCGGGACAGAGCGGCCCTTGAAAGAGACAGAGAGACTTTAACCGCAATGGCTCTTGAGACAAACGGCACAGGACACACTGAACCACACTCCCCATATGCCGAGGACAGAAAAAGATTAATATTTTTGTTCGAGAAACTAATCGAGAGATTTTGAAATCATTCTGAAGCACTTAAGCGCATCAATGTTGCTCATTCTGTAGGTATTTAAAATAATAAATTATTTAAGGTAAAGTGTTTCAGGTTAAGTTGCCCCTTTTACTTTAGACGCATTTAGAGGAAATGTGTTCTCAGCTGTGTTCAGAGCTGTAAAGTTCTAGTTCATTGCAGTTCAGTACAATACATAATGGATAATTCATGTTAAGTTTATTCCCCCTATTTTGAGGTTCTTGGATGCATTGATTAAAGTTATTGTTTCAGTTTTTGAGCTGAATCATTCATATTTATTTAGTGCCACAAAATCTAGGCCTGGTTTCACAGACAGGGTTTAGATTAAGCCAGGATCAGGATTAGAAAAATACATTACTGCTGTGCCTTTTGAGGCAAAACATGGCACTGACATGTTTTAAGATCTGTCAGTGCAAGTTGCTTTCAGTTGAAACAGCTCAAACATGCATTTTGGTCTCGGACTAGTTCTAAGCCTTGTCTGTGAAACCGGGCACTAGACTAGAAGAGCTGTGTCCCATTTTGAAGGCTGCATATGTCATTGAGGATTTCTCATTTCAGAAAAGTAACCATTATAAAACTGACAGTTATTTCTCATGGAGCATAAATTACTCTAATATCATTCTTGCTTTGGAATGTAATGGTTACTTTTCAACAAATGGGACCTCAGGAGGATGCAGCCTTCGAAATGAGAAATATTTTTTTATGGAGATAATAAGTAGAATATGTTTTCCTATTGTTTTGTTCGTAGAGAGTTGCTGATGAGGTGACTCATTTCGAGCATTGAAATTACAGCTTTAAATTGAGATTAAAGGAGGGCTCGCATTTACCGATGTTCGGTAAATTTTAGCTGTGAAAATCCAGTAATTTTAACTGGAATTGCACATGAGGGTGGAATATTTCCCCATTGCAGATTTTGTAACAGTTTGAATTTGAGTTTTTTTGTTACTGTAAAATCTGCAAATCATTTACTGAAACTGCATGGCAGGTTTGCAAAAGACAAAACAAAACATCTTTTTATTAGATTTTGCAGTTCAGCTTTTGTGGTAACGGTTTCCTCATTCAGGTCTCGCCAATAATATCATAGCTTAAATATACAGCACAGCGACTGTCTTTCAATACTTTACTCATTGTGGAATCTGAGTCTGTTAAACTATTAAAAATGGACTTGAAGAAAACAATTATTTTCCAAGTGTGATAGTTGAAAAATAAGCACATGAAACACACTAATACAATGGCTATATACAAATCAACTAGTTCCCATAAAACAATGGCCCAAAACACATTATATTTGCATTCTATTCTTCCCTTATTTTTTCCCTAACTCAAGGTCGGTTCAAGTGCTGACCATATCCTTTATGTAAAACTAAATTCTGCTTATGGTTTACTATTGTTATCTGTGGAGCCCCCTCCCAAAACCACGGACAATATTAAACCTATAAAAGGTTCATAGTATGCGTTTGACACTGATTTGCCAGGACTCAAACTTTCTAATTAAAACTAGTTCTCATTAAAACACATTTGCAGCTAAAAGAAAGCACTTTTAAATTGTTTTAGGATCAATCAGTGAGATTTACATAATTTCAGTCATGGACAGCTCGCCAGAAATATTGGATTTTGATTCTTCAGATGAAAATGGGTAAGGAACATTTTTTTTATTCTGCACTTAAAGGGATAGTTCACCCAAAAATGAAAATTCTATCATCGTTTACTCACCCTCCAAACCTGTATGAGTTTCTTTGTTCTGCTGAACACAAAGGAAGATATTTGGAAGAATGTTTGTAACCAAACAGATCTCGGTCCCCATTGACTACCATAGTATATATTTTTTCCTACTATGGAAGTCAATGGGGACCGAGATCTGTTTGATTACAAACATTCTTCCAAATATCTTCCTTTGTGTTCAGCAGAAGAAAGAAACTCATACAGGTTTGGAACAACTTGAGGGTGAGTAAATGATGACAGAATTTTCATTTTTGGGTGAACTATCCCTTTAAACTTACAAAGCAGGCTTCAAACTTTCTACAAATCAACTATGCTTCTTTTTGGAAACAAATTCAGTGTAACTGTCAAATGTGCGTTTTTAAGTCCCGAGAACAGTGGAATATTTCTGCAGCAGTGGGACGCACAGGTTCGGCCCTACATTGAGATGATCGACTTCATGAGGCGGATTGGCATTGAGAGGGAACTTGCACTGCCGTCCATTGCAGTGGTGGGAGACCAGAGCTCAGGGAAAAGCTCTGTTCTAGAGGCGCTGTCAGGAGTCGCTCTGCCTCGTGGGAGTGGTATGTTGTACACCTACAATATACTGTATATATCTTATTTACATTGTTCTGCTTACGTTAGGAGGCATCTATATATATTCCATTCAGGTATTGTCACTCGCTGTCCACTGGAGCTTAAACTCAGGAAACTGAGTATTGGGAGCGAATGGACCGCCATAATCTCTTACAATGATGTGCGAGAGACCTTTCATGATCCCAAACAAGTTGAAAGTTACGTCAGAAGGGGTGAGGTTATATATCAAGCTATTATCATTTATAAATAATTATAATATTAGCTTAATATTTAATGAATGAATGAATGTTGAGTATGTACTATTTGTCTTTAACAGCACAAAATATGCTTGCTGGAGATGGGGTAGGAATCTGCGATGATCTCATCAGTTTAGAGATTACATCACCTGATGTTTGCGACCTCACACTGATCGATCTACCTGGTATAACAAGAGTACCCGTAAAAGGGCAACCGGAAGACATTGGAGACCAGGTGATAAGAAAATTGTTGCACTTCATTTTTACTTACAGCGTATTTACCTAAGAAGTATTGGGTAATATAAGGCAATAATATGGGTTAAGGTTAGGTTTAGGTGTAGGTTCAGGGTTTAGGTGTAGGTTCAGTGTAGGTACAATCTAGTACCTAGTTATTACTCCGTTATTACTAGAATAAGTCCTGTTCCCCGTGTACATACTATGTACTTATTACAATAAGTTTGTACTAATTACAATAACTGTGTATAACTAGGTACTAACCCCTGTAGTTACCTTATAATACCCAGTATTTTCTTGGTACAGTGTAAGTACATGCAAGTACACGTATTGCAAAATAAGGTGCATCCAAAAATGAGGAAAAAAAACATGATGATGTTACATGCATACTACAGTTTTAAATGTTTCAGGTCTTCATTGTCTTATAAATTAGCCTTTGATTAACTGCAGATTCGACACCTGATAATGAAATTCATTGGAAAAAAAGAAACCATTAATTTGGTTGTTGTTCCCTGCAATGTTGACGTCGCAACCACAGAAGCTCTTAGAATGGCTCAGGGTGTTGATCCTGATGGCTCAAGGACTTTAGGTATTATTACACATCTTAGTACTTAGATTAGAAAATGAGTTTTGCTTGATATAACACATAATATCACAGCACGGCAATTTCATTCATGTCTGTTCAAACACTTTTTATTGCTTCAGCAATATTGACAAAGCCAGACCTGGTAGATAAAGGAGCAGAGGCTGACGTCTTACAAGTTCTGCAAGGTAAAGTGGTTACTCTCAAAAAGGGCTTCACCATTGTTCGATGTAGAGGCCAGAGTGACATCAATGAAAACGTTTCTCTGGCTGAAGCCACAAAACAGGAAAAGGAGTTCTTCGCCAATAACATGCACTTCAGGTATTACGTTGCATTTAACCTGGTAGATATTCTTTACTTATCTGTTCTTTTATGTAATGTTCAAAGCCACTTAAGAGTCTTTTATTCTGTTGCCACCAGTTATCTTCTTGAAGAGCAGAGAGCCACAATATCCTGCCTGGCCACCAGACTCACTAAAGAGCTGGTCGAACATATCAAGGCAAGTCTAAACATTGCAAAATATTATAAAACTTACTCTAAACACTAAAGTTATGAGTTATTCCTTATTTTACAGGCTTCACTTCCATCTCTAAGAGATCAAATTCACGTCAACTTGTCTGCAGTGAGATTTGAGCTCAAGGGTTATGATGAAGGTCCTCCTTTAGAACCTGAGCGCATGGGGCCTTATCTCAGCAAGGTACAGTAAGTGCAAGCATTAGCTGTTACTTGTAATGTCCAATATCTGAGCAATCCTGGCTGAAATGAACTTCTGTTTCTCCGCACGTGTAGAAAATCTTGGAGTTCAGTGACCAGATAAGTGAGTTGTGTAGAACAGGAGAATCAGACAATGGGAACATCTACTCGCTCCTTCGACCAGTGTTCAAGCAATGGGAATGTCATCTGAGTAACTCCAAAGCATCATGTACGTCATACGTCATTGTGACTTAACATTGTTGAGAACCATTTTTTCTTCAGTTTTTTTTTGTCTTGGTATGATTTAGCACGATTTGGATATTCTGTCTCCACCCATTAGTCCCAAATTACATTCGCTCCTCCTCGCTGGACATATATAGCGAGTGATACAGTGAAAAGAACAAAGTGCTGCTGCTCAACCAATCAAATTTGAGGAACTAACATACAAAACTTTCACCGTTGACATTTAATCTTATAATTTGTGGTAACTATCCTATGTTTATTTTATTTTAGTCAGAGAGTCTGTAAAAGAGATGACAGAAAAATATGAGGAGGCCCATCGTGGGAGAGAACTGGTGACCTTCAGTGACTACTGTGTGTATGAATCAATGGTAAAGAAACATGTTGGAGATCTTAAACAACCAGCATTGGATACTTTGAGGCTCATCCGAGGTAGCTGCCTGAACTTTAACTGGCTTTTTTTTTTAAACGTTGTATATGGATTACATTTGAAATGATTTATTATAACAGTTCTCGTTTAAATATAACCTTAGGAATTGTGCAAAAGGAGTTCAGGGTCGTGTGTGAGCTGTGTTTCCCAAACTTCCCTCATCTGAGACACATAATACTGGTGTGTTAAAATTACACTTGTTGATCACATTAAATCATCTTAAACAGTCTTTAACATAACATCTCTGATGTTCCCTTAGAACCATATTGACGAAATTCACTCAAAGCAAGAAAGCAAGGTGGATAAGAGGATCCATGAGTACATTAACATGGAGAAGCTTGTGTACACACAGGATCCCATTTTTAACCAGAAAATTGTAGACTTCAAGTTTGTGGAAATGAGACAGCAGTACGAGTCCATTTGTTTGGATACGGGAGAGAACGCAACCTCACCCAACAACTGTGCTGTGTTTGACACCAGGAGCCTGACACCTGATAAACTGATCATCTACTATGAGGTGTAAATCAGTTTCTGACTTCAGTATTAGCTGCTCGTGTTCTTTAATATTTGGTTTTGATTGCACTGAAAAACTCCCACATGGTCTCTCAATCAAACAGATTGTGTATCAGCGGCTGGCCGACTACATTCCCATGGTGATCCTGCTGTTCATACTGAAGCAAGCTGCCGTGATACTGCGGGCTCACGCGATGGACCTGCGGGATGGGGCGGATGTTGTGAAGCTGCTCATGGAGGACACAGAGGCTGGTCAGAAGAGAGCAGACTTGCACCAACGCATGGAGCGGCTGCGTCTGGCACAAGAACAAATCAGCATACATCTCTGAGACAGAAGTTTTCTCTGGTAAAGAGCTGTCCTAATGGACCAGCCACTAAAAATTAAACAGGCTATTTTATGGTCAGCAGCAAAGGAAAGATTATGATCAACATTATAATCTTCTTACAAAGAGGCCAGTGTTTGTGGGGTTTAATGAACATATTGTTTTTTTTTAAATGTATTTGATCAGATTGAAACTGTTTAAGCTCCATTTAAAAATAGATATGTATCTGAAATTATAAACCCTCATCAAGATAAATGACTGTGGTTAACTATATTGCATTTGTAAATGATAAACCATCATTTATTAATGAATCCTGTCAAGTGAAATTAAATAAAAGACAACTCTGATCAATCCAAGAACAAATCCTTGAGTCGGAATTGCCTGCTCACTCAACTGATTCACTGAAAAGAAATGTGAACTACCAGCTCAGGATGACCTAATAATGCATGTTTCAAATTACAACATGGAAGGCACATAGCCTGAGGCAGAGACTGTTGTAAAATATAGCACATCTATACAGCCATGATGTAGCCATGGTTAGCATATTTTGTGATGCAGGACTAACCCACAACCCTAAAAAAACACATAGTGTGGATGAGAGCACAAGAGCTTAAACATCCATTATGATTCTTTCATCAAACCCCCCAACAAATGCAATGCATACTTCCTTACTGGGGCCCATTAAAATTTATTGCTTTTAAATTCATCCTTAATTGAGTAAATCCTGCAAAGACCATGTTTATTCATAACTGGACAAAGACTCCAAATAAATAATTCATTCCTATCTGTGAACTTCAGCAGGATGAATAAAACACAATATGTTTGTTTATTTGGTTACACTTTTTTAAGGTGTCCTTGTTACTGTCACGTGAGGTTGCAGGAAGGCAGACGGAGACAAGGATATATTTCCAACACAAAGGTTTAATGCTAAATGATAACAGAACAGGAAGCAACACACACTATACACAACAGAGATCGGACAAGACTGACTGAACAGACAAAACTTCAAACACCGATGACACTGATTAACGGAACAAAGGTGATACAGATGAACTGATAATGACAGTGAAGATGATACGTGACAGACAAGTCCAAATGAGAACAAACTAAACCAAACACCACTGTGACAGTTACAGTGTACTTATACATTTAAGTACCGAGTATAATTATCAACTACGTTATAGAGTAAGGGTTTGGATGAGGGTTTGGTTCAGTTGCATGTAATTATGCATAATCTAGTTATTACTAGTAACTAAATGTAACGTGTAATAAGGACACTGTAAATAAAGTCTTACCATTTTTTCCAGACTTTGATCATCCATTCAAGTGGATAAAAGCTGTATGATCAGTGTTGGGGAAAGTTACTTTTTAAAAGTAATCTATTACAATATTGCGTTACTCCCTAAAAAAGTAACGGATTGCGTTACTTAGTAACCTTTTATGGAAAGTAATGCATTACATTACTTTTGTGTTACTTTCTCTCACCTGGGCTGGGCTTGCTTGTTTGTTTTTAATAACAAAAAAAGCTCTTGGCAAATGTAAAGGCCCTTTCACAACTAAAGTAAAATAAATAAGCCTCAGGCTGAAGGAAATGCAAATTGACGCCTGTACAGTAGAGGGTGCAGCACAAACAAACCTTTCAGCTGTGCTTTCATTTTGGATCGAAGAATAGGATGCAGGAGAAAAAAAGTTCAACACACTTACTCACTCAGCAATAAAATAATAATAATTAAAAAAAGAAACATAAATGTGACGTTTATTAGTATTTATTAGTATAGGTTGAAGTGGGTCATCGAAATTCAGCAGCAAAGACATTGGTTAATAAAGTGAGATTATATTAAAGTATATTTGTGTAATTTAATTTATTGTAGGTTTGTGTAATATTGTGAGATTGTATTTCACTGTTTTTATAAAATTTGAGTAATTCTGAATCTGTTTTTTTTTTTTTTTTTGCAAGTGAGATGAGTAAATGCCTGCTCACATTTAGTCTAAAACTACAATAACTATCATTTTTACACAGCGCACACACTTACAATTTCTCTTAACATAGGGACAGGAGAGTTGTCAGTCAGAAAAACAGTAACTTGCATACTCAGATATTTTATTGTAAATTTAAAAGTAATGCATTACTTTTCTAGTTACTTGTAATCTGATTACGTAACTCGAGTTAAGTTGTAATGCGTTTCCCCTAACATTGTATATTATGTGTATATGACTACAAGTATATGATTGGAAATAGCTGTCTGTGCAATAACAATATTTTAATCCCTGAAATGTTTCTATGGCAACAAAGAGTGAGGAGAGATGCATAAACTGCTTTGACTAGTATTAAAAGTTGATCATACAATTCTGGTCATAACTTTCTAAAGTCAGTTGCATAAAAAAATTATATTGGTCAAATTAAGACTGATTTAAGAAAGTATTGCTTTTTAATAAATAAAGTCAACATCAATTAAAGAGGAACATTGACATTTATTAACAACAGCCAAAACAGTGGCATCCTACCACCATACACACTAGGTCATCTCTGTTCACTTTCTGCATATGAGGCAACATATACTAGACAGGGTTGCCAGTAAAACAAACTGCTATCACTGCACATGGTGTGCAAAACAAAGAGGACCATCAGAGTCCCACCTTTTCATGGGGTGAACTCGGTGGGGTTCGACTGAACTATGAATGCAACACGGACCAAAGACATATGACTGATTAAAAACACGACGTGATATCACATTATGCAACCCTATAGGACAGAATGCTCAAGCATGTTTCTTTGGTGTTGCCCATTACAGGCATCCGAAGTGCCATCTCCTTGCAGCAGATCTTCATTTGTAATTCCTGGTGCTGTTTTGACTCTTTTACACGTTTTATAAGCTCTTCGTGAGTTCTCAGCTGGTAAAAATAAACCATCACATGTACGCACAAAAAATGAGCACATTTAGCCCAACACACAGGATTCTTTTTGTCACAAAATGTACATCGAAGCTGTTTTTTTGGGGGACTAAATGTATCATTTTCTTTTTTGATCATGGATCAAAAGAACCAAGCAAACTACATAACACATCCAAGACACAGTTTTAACATAGTTGCATTGTGCAACTGGCCCCTGATCCTGCCCTGCAGGCACATCAGGCACACCCACACACACACAAATGCATTTCCATTTAATCAAAATTTATGAAAATGTCTAACATTATTCTGTCTACTTTCAATTTCATTCTTATACACTATAAATTCAGTCTGACACACACATTTCAACTCTCTTTGATTTCTCAAATCAACATGAACACTGTGTTTGGGTGAAACCTAAATTGAATATTTTTTAAGAGTTATCCAAAAACAAGGACATTAACTATTCCCAGAACTAACTTTGTTTTTTCCTCTTTTGTTTTTCCATAAAATGAACAGTTCAAGCATATTTTCTTTATTCTCTTCTCGAGATCGAAGAAGTGATGATGACGAAGACAGTGATAGCTCTCAAAATGAAAGGTTAGTCAAAATTTTTATTTGCTTGTTACTAAACTATTTTTTTAAGATAGTTAATTGTAAATTTATTTAGAAATACATATTTTATGTGTTTATAGGCCTAATCTATTTCTTATTTCTTACAAAAAATTGGAAATTTATATGGTAACACTTTACAATAAGGTCTCATTTGTTAGTAGTTATTAACATAACTAACAATGAGCAATGCATTTGTTACAGTATTTATTAATCCTTATTAACATTAGTAAATAAAAAATACAACAATACATTGTCTGTTCATGTCAGTTCACAGTGACTAATGTTAAAAACACAAATGTTGGTTTTAATAACATATTAGTAAATGTTGAAATTAACACGAATAAATGCTGTAGATTACTTGGTTATTCTTAGGTCATGTTAACTAACATAGTTATTAACTAATGAAACCTTTTTGTAAAGTGTTACCATTTATGTTAATTTATAAATTTATTTTTAAAGTTCTTTACATTTGTATAATATTGAAAGTATTTTTTTAAAATCAAACCATTATATCATACAAATAAAAAAGTCACAAATACTAAAAATAAAGGTTTAATCAAAAATGGATTAAAACAAATAAAAGGGAAAGCATGTACATGAAAGGACATAAACTGAATAAGATAATAAAGTGCAATCAGTGAGGTTTTTTTAAACAAACGTACATTTTTGTCTTTATAGTGAGCAAATGAGGGGAGCAGTTCACAGTAATTTAGAGGAGAGCATTCGTCCATTCATTGATCTGATCGACACTCTGCGGTCAATTGGCTTTCACAAGGACTTGGCATTACCGGCTATTGCAGTGATCGGAGATCAGAGCTCTGGGAAAAGCTCGGTGTTGGAAGCGCTGTCTGGAGTTGCACTACCAAGAGGAAGCGGTGAGCAGTGTTGGGAAAGCTATTCAAGAAATGTTACTAAGAGTAGTTTACTCATAGAAAAGTTAGCTAAGTTGAAAGCTGCCTTTCAGAGAAAACTAGCTGGTTACATTTCTGCCCATAACTTGCAGTGAAGACTGTTTACATTCAAATTGTTTATGCATAGGCCTATTGTTCTTGTAATATTATCAGTTTTCTAATAAATTTTAACTGAACTGTGTTTGCTATAGGAATTGTCACCAGATGTCCACTAGAGCTGAGGCTGAAGAAGGTAACTGGTGAAGTCAGCTGGGAGGCTGTTATATCCTACCGTGATAAGAGAATTGAATTTGTGCATTCTTCATTGGTTGAAAGACATGTTGAAACAGGTTAGTAAAATTACTTTCTTTAAAAAGTGTTAAGAATAAAGTGTTCAAAGCTTGTAAAAACACTGTTGCCTAATATGCATTAACAGAGCCAAAGTGGTTGAGACTGAGGGAACATTAACACTCTGTGTGTAAAGTGTAATATAGATAGACTAAGCTACTACCAAATAAAGTCTAAATTTATTGTAACATTAACACAAAGTTAGGCCTAAATAAAATAGTCACACTTTTACAGGGTTAAATCCAAATCGATATTAATGTATTAACATTCACACCAGGACAATAACGAGGCCCTATGATTGTTTTAAAAATGTTACACATATAAAAGAATAGCACACCACAGTAGTCTACACTACAACTACAACGATAACGACAGAGAAACGATATAATTGGAATCATTTCAGAACGATTTTTTTCCAGCTGATGAAAAACTTTGACAGCCACTCAGAATAGGCTACAAGAGCTTGAGCATTTAAAGCGGCAGACGACAAACCTTGCAATGTGTGCTTAGAATAAGCAGAGCTTTATGGTGGAGTGGGGTAAAACGCTACAACGCAACAATAACTAACTATATTTTTAATATTAGTTCATTAATAACTATTCATATTCATCTACTGTTGTTTTAGCTTGTCTTTTTCATTTTAAGCTAGAACTGCTTGTACTCTGTTTTTTCCCCCTGTAAATTTATTAAAGGTCCCATTGCATGGATTATTTTATTATTTTAGAATGTTTCCTGGGGTGCCCTTATATTGTTAGTATGTTTTTTTAGATCAAAAATTGTAATAATTTAGAAATAAAAGGCATTTTTCCTAGCCTGATTTCATCCCCTGATTTGAACGCTCTGTTTGAAGGGGCGTGTCTGCTGAGAGACTTCAGCGTAAACGCCCACTGCTGTGATTGGCTGACATGCTTGCATATGAAATATCTGGCATTACATGTGGAACTATCTGGAAAACTTTTACTATTACAGCTATTATACGTTTTTACTATTACAGCTATCGGGATTAACGAATCGTGAGAAGTTTAAGTATTTAGATCTATTCCCATCACATAAAAGGTTGCAGTGATGAGCATTGAGCAGATGACAGCCTGTTGATCGCGTGAAAGAAGATCTTATCATTGCAACGCAGTTTCTGCACTCTCACTAATGATTTCACCAATGCAAACATGAGGTATATAAATACAGTAAGAGCTTCGTTGTGCAGTGTAACAGCGTCATTGATTTCATAACGAGTTTTGGCAAGTGTCCAGATAAACTCGCGCTGTGTGATTGACAGCTTGGGCGATTGGAAAGGGATTGTTCTTTGATCGCTTTCTGTATATATATTAATCACAGTTTAAGTAAGATTATTTTCATCCTACTAAGAGAAACGATGTGAAGTTGATCGCTACTTCCATAGTAAATCACTACTTACCGCTTGCTGGAATATAGTTGAAATTGCCCCCTTCATCAGTATGAAACGCTGAGAGAAGCCTGCTTGATATTATCCCAGGTTAGAAAAACAGTCCGTGGTGAAATGGACAGAGCAAACTAACAACTTCGAATTAAACTTTTGCGGTATCCGACTATAGATAAACATCAACCACGTCTGTTGACATTTCGCCATCAATACGCCTGTATTCCTGTGGGCGGAGGTTAGTCAAAACACGGTTCTAGTGACGTCATTAAAGAAGGAAGTAGAGGGATGTAGTCCAAACTGGGTGTTCGATGTAGTCGACTTCTGTTAAATAAAATATCTCGCTTGGCATTGAACTTTGAGCTTTATAATTTTACAGATATTATTTATACTCTAACAACAACATTACACACTAACTAAAGTTTGAAACATGGGATCACGAAGAACGGGACCTTTAAGCAAATTGCTTTGTCAGTGTGGGGGCATTTTGGGAGGCATTTTACCCCACCTGTGGGTCAAAACAACCCCTTGGTACAAATACATTTTTTGTTAAGAATCCAATAACAAGAAAACGCTGGACATTTTTCATACTTGGTTTATAATCTGTCATTGTCACTGAAACGATAACTATTCTAGACACATCTAAAAAAAAAAAAAATCCATAGAAAACAATTAGCCTACATGGTCCTCAAGGGGGCGTTTTCCCCACATACCATATTGTTCCTTGCTGTTTACGTTAATATCTTTATGGTTATCAATAGTTAGCCTATTGCTCTTGGTGTGAATGGGCCTTTAGTCTACTACAGTATTTTCTGGAAATTAAGTCGCACCTGACACACTGCACTGACACCAATGTTGACAATCACCAAATTACAGTTCAGATTTTATCCTATAAAACAAACAAATGATAGTGACATTCATTATAAACAACATTTACAAGAAACCCAAGCTTAGCCTATCAAATTTATTTAAAGCGAAACTGCTGGCGTGTGAGAAATTCGCTGAATAAACCTCTGTAGGTACCACTGTCATTCGGCACAAATTCAAATGTGTCAAAAATGTTTGCATGCTTGAAGTGATTTGCATCGAACATATTTTAAAACAACATATTTTAATTTATTAATAAACTAAAACATACAAATGTGTTATAGCCCAGAATGAGCTGGCAGGAAAGGGGGTAGGAATATTTGATGAGCTCATCACTTTAGAGGTCATGTCACCAGATGTGTGTGACCTCACACTGATCGATCTACCTGGAATTGCCAGAGTCCCAGTAAAAGGACAACCAGAGGATATTGGAAACCAGGTGAGCAGCATGATCTGATTTTACAAGTCACATTCTGTACAATACCAGTTTTAAAACTATGTCTCATGTCTTGTAGATTAAAAGTCTTATAACAAAGTTTATTGAGAAGCAAGAGACTATAAACCTGGTAGTGGTCCCTTGTAACACTGACATTGCAACAACAGAAGCTTTAAAAATGGCACAAGAAGTAGATCCTGAGGGCAGAATAACTATCGGTAATGTACTCTCTCTCACCAAATAACTTTGATTTATGAGCACCTGTGTCAACAAATGCACATTTTACTGTTCTTAACTATTTGGTTTTTTTTACTGATGTAACTATTCTTATTTTTAACATTTAACTATTTTTTGAAATGTTTGATATATAATTAAATGTTTTGAAAGGATTATCCTCGGTCATCTGGGTAGACAGTTTTCAGATTTACAAGATCCATTACAATTTGCAAAACAAAAAGGTGTGGGAGTAGATGATGTCATACTTTTTATGTTGCATAATATTTATAATAATTTGGAAACAACTGCCAGTTCTGTTAGGATTATGTTTTTGCGTTTTAACCTACACAGTACTATGTAGCTATTGGATTATCTTCTATGTCGACCCCAGTTTGTTAGGCTGAGTGATAAAATGTCTGACATTATTATGACAAAAAAATTTTTTTTTTACTTTTATTGTATACTTCTGACTATAGGCACACTCAGACATTTTGTATACAAAAGTTCTCTTACGAGAGTACTCTTGTTGCGCAAGTTTAGCTTACGCTACGGGAAAAACTCCTTTTCTCGAGAATACTGAAGTAAGAAAATTATCCTTAATTTTCCAGAATGTAAAACGCATTTGCTGCAGCAGGCAGACATAGGCGAGACAGCTCGCGCACCTATTGGCTTCTCTGCAGCAACTGCTGCAACCTATCAGTGCGTCTTGGCATGACTCCAGCGCCAATGGGAAGCCTTCCCGCGCTACGTCATGACCCGCCAAAATGGGTGTGGCCTTGAGCCTATAAATATCCCACGCGCGGGTTGCACAATGATTTCGTCTCCTTCAGCAAGTGAATTCACTTCGCTGGATCTCTGGGAAGAAGCTGCGCCGTAGAAAAGCCTTCAGCGGGACGAGCTCGAGATTCGAGGACGCCGGCCGGATTGCCGCCTTTGCTCGCCGTACCTGCTGCGCTATCCGGCACCCATATCCTTTTTCCACTGCTCAGTGTGTGTTCGCCGCTGCGACACACGCGTTTCCTAAAAGAGCAAAGACATTTTTAAATGCCAACCATGTCCTGCGGCTCATGCAGAGCCGTTCTCAGTGACGGGGACTGCCATGTGCTGTGCGCTTCCTGCCTGGGAAAGGATCACGCGGACCACGCGCTCGCTGATGGCGGCTGCCAGGAATGCGAATCCCTGCCTCTCTCGACCCTGCGGGCTCGACAGGCCTCGTTTCGTGTTAAACGCTTCCCCCATGCCTTCTGTTGGGCCGCACTGTAAAAAGCGCCACTCTCAAAGGCCACCAGAACCTTCGGTGAAGGAGAACTCGCCGGCGGCGTCCCCGCGAGCCTCCTTCTCGGAGTCCCCCGTCTCTTTCCTCGACGGCCAGCGCCCCGCTGCGGTCGAGATGACAGAACGGGATGTTATGGAGGAGGACAGCTGCTCTCTCCTGGCGTCCAGGAGCGAGGAATGGTCGGTCTCTATCCCTGACCCCACCCCGTCGACACAGGAGTCCAGCGTGAGGGCCTCGGTTGACGCTGAGCTTCTCCGCCTTCTCTCGAAGGCCGTCGAAGACCTCTGCCTTGACTGGACCACGCCCCAGGAGCCTGCGCCCAACAGGTTGGACGGTTGCTTCCTGACAGGACGTGCTCTGCACCTGTTTCTAGGCCCGCTCCCTTCCTCCCCGAGCTTCACGACGAGCTCTCCATATCGTAGGGAGCCCCGTACTCGGCCAGGCTGAGATCCTCTGTCTCTTCCACGCTCTCTGCGGTCGACAGCGCGAGAGACAAGGGATATCTCTCTGTTCCTCCGGTTGAGGAAGCAGTAGCAGCGCACTTGTGTCCGCCCTCCGCTGGATGGCGTGCCAAGTCAACTCTGCCCACCAAAGCCTGCTGGACCACATCAGCCTTGATCAGTCGCGCTTACGCTGCCGTCGGTCAGGCCGCATCTGCACTGCACGCCATGGCGGTTTTGCGGATCCACCAGGCAAACCTCCTCCGCTCTCTGGACGAGGCTGGACCAACTAAGGAGTGTGTGACGGATTTGAGGAGTGCGACGGACTTGGTACTCAGAGCTACTAAAGCCGCCGCCCAGGCCATCGGCCGCAACATGGCTTCCTTAACCGTCACAGAGCATCACTTGTGGCTTACCCTGTCCGACATGTCAGAGTCCGACCGTGCCACCTTCCTCGACGCTCCTATCTCTCCGACTGGTCTCTTCGGTCCCTCAGTTAAAGGCTTCCCGGAGCGTTATTCAGAGGTGCAGAAAACATCTCAGGCCATGAGACATTTTCTGCCGCGGCGTTCCAGTTCTGCAGCAGGCCGTGCTAAGAAACAACCGCCTGCTCGAAGAACGGCCCCCCACCGCCTCCGCCTCCCGCCCAGCAACAGCACCAGGCCCGGGATGCACGCCAGCGCTTGCGCTCGTCGAGCCGCCGCAGACCGCTGCCTGCCCGGGGACCTAGACCCAGGCTCGCGCCCAGCTTCGAACTTCCCAAGTCTTCCTAGCCCTCCTAGGAAAGCGCCGATGGTTAAGTCCCGCTGCGGCCGGACCACCGTCGACATCAGCGCGAACCGCTCTCGCAGTTCCCTCAACAGATGTGACTCAAAGAGTGTACTTAGCAGCCAACGAGCCGGTTCCAAAACTCGCTCGCCTGCACACAAACGCCGTTTTTACAGCGACCCACATAAATCTCAAAAAGTGCATTATGTCTGGTCATATTCCGGCTAAGGCCGAAGGTGTTTTGAATGTAGCAAAGGTGCCCGCTGCCCAGTGCCCACCCATGCACATAAACACTAACCTCTCTGTGTGTCACACTCATCTAGGGTCGAATACAATAAAGCTGGCTCAGGCCGCTCGACCACTAAGTGTAGGAAAAGTGCCCACTGCCCAGTGTTCACCCCTACACACACGCACTACCCATGCAGTGTCTCACACCACCACAGGGTTCATATCAGTCAAACCGGCTCACGCCGTTCATGTTTTAAGTGTAGGAAATGTGTTCGCTGTACAGCGCTCACCCCTGCCCGTGAAAACGACTGTATCTGCGCTACGCACACACATATCGCCTCAGCGTATGAACCCAGCACGAGCTGGCAGTGCTTCAAGTGCAGATCACGTGTCTGCCTCTCAGCACACACACTTTGTGAAAAACTCTCTGCGCCTCGTGCCGCGAGCTCACACAGCTGTGCCTGTAATACAGCATCTCCCCATTCATACGACCGGGGTGCAAGCTACAGAGCCACCACACAAAACACTGTCTGCCCCATTCAAAACGAACATGATGAACGAACCGTTTCATCATGGTTTGGTCTCCGGGTCCCTAAATGTGAGCGACCGGAACCCAGACTTCATTCTACCCCTTCATTCTAGCGAATTTGCTGAGAAAAGGGGCAGTGGAACACATTCCATTAGCCCAGAGCGAGTCAGGGTTTTACAGCCGTTATTTCTTAGTACCAAAGAAAGACGGCGGACTCCGCCCTATATTAGATCTCAGACGTTTGAACAAAGCGCTGATGATACGCTCATTCAAAATGATCACAACCAGACAAATCCTCGCTCGAATTCGACTGGGGGACTGGTTTATATCTATATTTCAGATCCAAATAGCTGCCCGTCACAGGCAATTCTTGAGATTTGCCTTCGAGCGTGAGACGACGGGGCGTGAGAGTCCTGAATTATCTGGACGACTGGCTAATTTTAGCCCAGTCAAAGGAGGAACTGGTGTTACACAAGACATTACTGCTGGCCCATCTGGATCAGCTGGGTCTCAGAGTCAACTGGGCCAAGTGCGTTCTATCCCCCAGTCAGGAAATATCTTTTCTGGGGATAGAGTTGGACTCCAGGTCTATGACAGCGCGCCTGATGCGGGAACGCGCGGCGGCAATTCAGCGCTTTGCAGCAACATTCGCCGTAGGGAAGAATCTTCCCCTCAAAATGTTTCAGAGGATGATGGGTCTCATGGCCTCAGCCTCGACGGTGCTGCGGCTGGGTCTGCTACACATGCGCCCTTTTCAGCTGTGGCTGAGACGGCGCGTACCAGCAAAAGCGTGGAAGACAGGTTCACTTCGTCTCACAACAAATCAGACATGCGTTGCAGCTCTGAAACCGTGGATGAAAGCCGGCTGGTACCAGTCCGGTGTGAACTTAGGTGCCACCTCAAAAATCAAAGTCATCTCGACAGACGCCTCCAACACGGGTTGGGGCGCCCTGTAAGAAGGGAGACCTTCCATGGGCCTGTGGTCAGATGCAGAAAAGCGTCTACACAAACTATCTAGAGATGAAAGCGGTCGAAAACGCCCTTCAGTTCTTTCTCCCTGTATTAAAGAACCACCACGTTCTGGTCAGAACAGACAACACCTCGGTGGTGTCTTATATAAATCGCCAGGGCGGCCTCAAGTCCCGGAGTCTTCTTGCATTAGCAAGATGCCTCCTCATATAGGGCCAGCACAACCTGCGCTCGCTGAGAGCGGCGCATGTGCCAGGCGTCCTGAACGTGGGCCCAGATATGCTATCCAGGGCCAAGCTCTCCCCAGGGGAGTGGGCTCTGCATCCCATGACGGTGCAAAATATCTGGGCCATTTTCGGGGAAAGCGGAGGTAGACCTGTTCATGTCACAGACCAACGCTCACTGCCCAATGTTCTTTTCAAAAGAAAGGGACGCGCTGGCCCAAAACTGGCCCAAGCGCCCTCTCTATGCGTTTCCCCCGGTCGCCTTGTTACCTCAGGTAATCACCTCAGGTAATGCTCGATACTCCTGATAGCCCCGCTATGGGAGAATCAAGTATGGTTCCCAAAACTGATGGAACTGGGGAACACAGCTCCATGGCCAATTCCGCTGTGTTCGCCGAATGGTGTTCAGCTCATGACTTTAACCCGCTAAGTGGTGAGGTAGCAGTGGTGCTTTCTTTCCTGCAAGAGCTGCTGGACAGCGGGAGAACCCCATCCACGCTCAAGGTGTATGTGGCGGCTATAGCGGCTTTCGCGAAGCCCGCGAACGGCCAGTCACTGGGAAAGAACGACCTTATAATCCGTTTCCTCAGGGGTGCTAGGAGGCTTAACCCTCCTCGACCACCCTCGGTTCCAGCGTGGGACCTTTCCACGGTCCTCGAGGCCATGAAAGGTAGACCATTCGAACCATTACATGCGGTGGAACTAAAGTACCTGTCCTTCAAAACCGCTTTTCTGCTGGCGCTGGCCTCAGTAAAGCGAGTGGGCGACCTGCACTCGTTCTCAGTGAGCGCTACGTGCTTGGAATTTGGGCCTAACAACTCTAAAGTTATCCTCAAACCAAGGCATGGTTACGTCCCGAAGGTGCTTGCGACTCCATTCAGAGCGCAAGTCATTTCCCTTTCGGCACTCCCTGCGTCTGACATGAGGCCTTTCATGGCCTCGAGGACGCGATAGCATCCACTATCCATCTGGACAGGGTCTGTTTCGAGATGGCCAGCCCTTTGACGCAGCCACCGAATGAAACGAAAAGCTGCTCTGTTTGCCTATAGGCGGCAGAGCGTTGCACATAAATCCTTAAAGCCCTCACTGGGCAAAGGAGGTTAACCCAACCTGGATTGTCCCTTGGGGCTTAGGGCCCACTCGACTAGAGGTATGGCCTCGTCGTGGGCATGGACAAGTGGGGTATCACTTCATGATATTTGTATGGCAGCAGGCTGGGCCTCGCTGTCTACATTTATGAGGTTTTATAACCTAGAAGTGCCTGCCTTACAGGCCAGGCTGTTCTCAGTCTGATGTACCATATTAACACTGTCTACCCAACCCAATTTGATTAGACTGTTGATATGCTGCAATGTCCTGTGGGCTTATGCAGTTATAAGGTTGAGGTATTGCCATAACTGTATATGTGCAACCGTGAGTATATATATATATATATATATATATAATGTATATATATATATATATATTAGGGGTGTAACGATACACCAATGCCACGGTTCGGTTCATATCACGGTTTTGGAGCCACGGTTCGGTTCGGTTCGGTTCTGTTTGCTGTGGGGGCAGGGTTCATGGCAGGGCACCAGCAATAATAACACTAGATTCACTTTTAACTTAATAAAAACAACAACAACAACAATAATCTAACTTATTAACTTTAACTTTATTAACTTAACTTTATACAGTGGCTTCACGTTTTCTTTAGAGCAGTTAGCACACCTGAGTTAACTAAAATGAAATAAATGCCTCCACTGACTAGTCAGAAATAAACTGCACACCTGAGTAGGGTTGCCAACTTCAGAAAAGGAAAATGCGGGACAATCGTGGTTCTTTATAGGAAAACGAGGGACACTCAAAATATTTGTACTGTATCGCACAATGTACATAATTTCAGTGTCTGCAAACTGTAGTTAAGTATATGTTTAAAAGGTTATCAGACAAACACATTTGTATTGCTTAACCTATTTATGTACAATTTAATTCTAAAAATAATTGTAATGTCATACAAACAAAATGTCACATTACAAACAAACCACCATTCAAAATAACAGCATTTATCTGAAATAGAAAGCTTTTTTAACATTATACATAGGCCTACAGTTCAAAAGTTTGAGGTTAGTAAGAGATTTTTTTTTGGGAAAGAAATTAAAGAAAGTAATTGCCTACTTTTATTCAGCAAGGATGCATTAGGCTAATCAAAAGTGACAGTAAATTATAGTGTTACACAAGCTTTCTATTTCAAATAAATCTATTATGATCTTTACATTCTTCAAAGAATCCTGGGGGAAAAAACAAAACAGTTTTAAACATTAATAATAATCAGAAATATTTTGCGAGCATATTATTCCCTCAGGTAGATTTCATGTTTTCTTGCGTGGCTGGATGTTGGACTCATGAACAATAATCACGTTGTTTGCATTCGCCAAAATTGATTTGCCGAAATCAAAACGTGGACAGTGAGAATTACCGTTAGCGCGAGACGAGTCCGGCTTGAAGCGGAAGCGACCAGACGGCAGAGGATTATGTTCGCAAATCAAACAATGATTTGTCTCAAAACGATGATTAAAAAAAGCTGTGATATGTCATCATATTGGATGATGACGGTGTCAGTGATCATTCTCAAGTGTCGTGATCAGCACTGCTGCTGTTGTATCAGTCAGTGGTTGTGACCGGAGGGTCTTCAATCTCAATATGCCGCGGAGTTGCCATCCTGAAGTGCGTATGTAAACTCCCGAGCGTGATCGATCACCCAAATCACGTGACATGCATTTTATTTAGTAAATAATATTTAGTAAAACTACAGCTCTTATTAGTTGTTAAAAGTGTACTCATTAATAACTATTTAATCAAATGTCAAGGAAGAAAAAAATAGTTTTGTGACAAAGTGATGTGAGAGTTGGGCCGGGGCAGCAGGGGGCGGGGCGCGTTCGGTTCGGTTCAGTATCGCGGTTCGAACCGTGGCTGTTGTATCGCGGTTTTTCGGTTCGGTTCGAATATCGTTACACCCCTAATATATATATATATATATATATATATATATATATATATATATATGTATATGTATATGTATATGTATATATATATATATATATATATATATATATATATATATATATATATGTGAGTCGTCCCTCCCCGTCTACCGCTCTGTGTGTATTCCACTGATATGAGCCCCGGGCACACTGCCCTTGGGACATTAGTGTTGGAAATTTCGAACGCACGGCGTTTTACATGGGGTTCCCGTAGCGTAAGCTAAACTTACGCAACACGAGAGTACTCTCGTAAGAGAACGACACTCGGTTACTAACGTAACCTCGGTTCTCTCTAGAGAGGGAACGAGTGTTGCGTACGCTGCCGTGCTTGTGCTGCATTATGGTTTCGCTTCCAGTCGACTGAAATCATTGTGCAACCCGCGTGTGGGATATTTATAGGCTCAAGGCCACACCCATTTTGGCGGGTCATGACGTAGCGCGGGAAGGCTTCCCATTGGTGCTGGAGTCATGCCAAGACGCACTGATAGGTTGCAGCAGTTGCTGCCTGCTGCAGCAAATGCGTTTTACATTCTGGAAAATTAACGATAATTTTCTTGCTTCAGTATTCTCGAGAAAAGGAGTTTTTCCCGTAGCGTAAGCTAAACTTACGCAACACTCGTTCCCTCTCTAGAGAGAACCGAGGTTATGTTAGTAACCGAGTGTCGTTTTCAGACGATACTGCCCTTGTGGGTTTAATAAATCAAGGTAATGATGTGGGCTATAGAGGAGAGGTTGAATTATTTCTTACATGGTGTGATGAAAATTTCCTAAAATTGAATGTGGAGAAGAAGTTGATCATTGATTATAGACAGGAAAAAAAGTGATACTACCAATGACAATTAAAGGTCAATAGAGATTTGTTCAGTCTTATGAAAATATTGGCGTCCATTTGGATAGTAAATTAAACCGGAAGAAGAACAGTGAGACTGTTTTTAAGAAGGCACAATCAACACTATTCTTTTTGAGGAAGTTGAGTTCCATTGTTGTCAGTAGGAAGCTTCTTTATGTTTGTTATCAGGGAATCATGGTCAGTGTTTTGTTTTATGCAGTGCTCCATTGGGGATATAGTAGTAGTAGATGATAAAAATAGGATTAATAAACTGATTAGAAAGACTGGTTCGGTTAGTGGCCTTAATCCTGATTCACTTGAGGTCATTGTGGAAAAGAGAACAAGGGCAAAATTAAAATGATTCTGTTTTACAAAGGTCATCCACTACACTGTATCTTTAGGTGACTTAAAAGCTCATTTAGTGGAAGATTATGCCTCAGTGTTCTACAGAGCGATTTAGAAGGTCTTTTTTATTCCTACTGCAGTTAGGTTTTTCAATGTTGTGTAATTTTTGTGCATGTTTTGATTGTTGTTCTTTTTAATGTTCAATTGTCTATTTGTGTTGTTTGTAATGTGGAATGGTGGCAATTGAGTTTCCCCTTAAGGGATTAATAAAGTTTTGTCTTATCTATTTTTCATTCTCATTATACAGCTATTTTGACCAAGCCAGATCTCATAGACAAGGGAACAGAGAAGGACATCATGGCCATTGTCCACAACAAAGTGATTCCTCTCCACAAAGGTTACACCATGGTGAAGTGTAGAGGACAACAGCAGATCGATGAGAAAATTCCTCTGGAGGAGGCGACACAAATAAGAGAGAGATTTCTTCCAAAACCATGACCATTTCAGGTTACAGTCTGTTTTTCTAATTGAACTTTGTGTTCCCAAAAATGATTCTGATTCACACCGTTTAGGTCAGATTTTGTTTTCAGTTTCAACCAGTTTTCTACTCTCACACAGTGGGGTTCACAGTGATGCCACAGAAGAACAGTTTTTGGTTCTCCAAAGAACCTTTTAGTGAACAGTTCTTAAACATTTTTTTTTTGTGTGTGAAGAACATTTTATACACTAGCATCCTTTTCCATAAAGAACCTTCTTTTTGGGATTAAAAATGTTCCATGGACGTTACTATTCTTAATAGCTGGTTAGCAAGATATTTGGAATAAACTAAACCACCTTACAAAAAGCGCTTTGTCATTTTCAACAGATGCCTCTTGAATGAGGATAAAGCAACTATTAAATGTCTTGCTTTCAAACTGACACAAAATCTTGTTGATCATATCAAAGTAAGTTTTTAAATGTCTCACTCTAAAGGCCTGTTTACACTTAACATCAATTTACTGTAGATGTATTGCAAAAATGCAGATAGATTGCGAGACTATAATAAATCATGTTTTTTTTATCCATCTTTGCCAGAAATCACTGCCACAGCTCACTGAGCAGATAAAAACACAGTTGTGGGAAGTGAAGAATGAGCTCAAGGAGTGTGAGGCTGGACCGCCACTGGACACTAAGGGAGCCAAACAGTTCCTCATTAAAGTAGGATCTCAAGTCATCGCATCTTCTTGCTTCTGAGAATTATCATTTGGAGTTCAAGCTGCTAGAAGAACCATATTGTGTTTGTTGTGATTTTCTACTTCTTCCTTATGTAACGGCTCTAAAAATATCTTGGCGTCAGAGATAGTCCCAAATCTCATCATTGTTCAGGCACATGTACACCCCTCTGTCTGACACTAGGTGGTGCTATGGTTATGGTAGAGTTCGTATTCTAAATTATTTTCACACCCAAATGTCTTTTTCAACCTCCTCAGCCAGAGACAACACTTTTGCCGTAAAATGATATTGTACAATAACATGTTCATGTAACAAATATTTTCTCTTTATCACAGATCCTAACAAGATTCAATGATCAAATCTACTCCTTATCATCAGGGGAGCTGATTAATGCAGAAAATTTGTTTGTCCAACTTCGGGCTGAATTCAAGAAGTGGAATGATCATCTTAACAGCACAAAAACATCCTGTCAGTATATTTTCAATATTAAACATTAAACCTTGAATTCACTGTTGTTGGGATTTTACAAGAAAGTTAAAGTTAATTTAATGTGAAATCCATCTTGTTCCTAAACAAGTTTGCAGTTTGAAAGAGTTTAGCCAGAAATATAGAGGGAGGGAACTGCTCGGTTTCAGCAACTACAGAGGGTTTGAGTTGGTTCTGCAGGAGCATGTGGCCAAACTTAAGAAGCCAGCCATTGAATTGCTCATTGCAATCAAAGGTACCATCACACGTCTGATCTCCAATATAAAACCAAAAGATTAGATCACAATTGAATTAATGTTTAATAGCACATATTGTGAAACTTGTGAATCTTTCTGATGTATGCATGTCTCCTGAAGCCATCATCCTCAAGCAATTCAAAGATGTGTCCTATAGATGTTTTCAGAAGTACCATGTACTTCAAAACATCACTGTGGTAAATATTGCTACAATAATCTCTTTTCTCTCTCTCTTTTATTCACAATTCATCAACTCACACATTGGTTATAGTAAATGGAAGCTCAAGCATGATTGCTTGATGTGCAAGAACCAATGAGGTTCATTCTTGTGTGTTACGCAGCACGTTTGAGCTTCCTCAAGAAGGTTGAGCTTCTGTTTATGTTCTCTGATCAATGTTTAAATGTGAAAAAAGCCTAAATTCAGCGTCTGTTCATCATTTAAAGTGATCGTGTCTCTTCAGAAATGTTTTACTAAACCGCTCTATTCATATGGATTATTTTTACGATCTCTTTCTAAACTTTTTGAAGTGTCAAAGTGGTAGTGGTAGGTTTTTAATGACATGAGGGTGAGTAAATGACGACAAAATTATTATTTTTTGATGAAAATATCCATCTTTGCAATGATAATCAACATTATGCCACAAATGCTTTTAATTGAACTGAATTTGTACTGATCCCGAAATATCCCTTTAATCAGGTACTCTTTCCTCTGTACTTCTTTATTTGAAACCATAGAACAAAATCTACAATATTCAGTCAAGTCAGGAAGACAAAACGGAGCAGAGGATCTTAGAGCAGTTTGAAATGGAAAACATGGTCTACACTCAAGATCCCATTTACTTGAAGTTCTTGAGTGAGATTAGTGAAGACACATTTTCAGAAGATCAGTTACCTGTCTTTGACATAAAGAGCAAGTACAGTGAAATGCTCCAGGCATATTATGAGCTAGATATTATTTCAGTAACAAATATTATTGTTTTTCTCCATGACTGAATGGACTGCAGTACTAGTTTGTGGATGTTACTCTTTGATTGTCTTTCAGATTGTGGTGCAGCGAATGGCTGACCAACTGCATGATGATCTCATTTTTCATGTTGAAGCAGACTGCTCAGCTCCTGTCTACTGACATGTTGAGTTTACTGGATGGGGCAAATGTGGGTGAGCTCCTGTTTGAGGACTCTGAAGTTGGTACAAGACGCAGATTCCTACAGGCTCGCTTGGACCGTTTAACTGCTACTCAGGAAGTACTTAGTGATTTTAATTGAGGGACCTACTGACTTGTCATGTCTGTTTTTGTTATGAACATGTTGTGATTTCTTGATCTCCTCATGCGTTCTTCTTCTTTTGATGTCTTATGGCGGTTGTCAAACCAGCTTATGGTAGGCTACATATTCCACCACCTACTGGGATGGAGTGTGAGGTGTTGATATCAAGAGTAAATGTAAAACCTATATTTCATTATATAACTGTAATTTTCAGAATATTTATAAGAGTTTTATGAGTAATCGATTGTCACGCGCGTGATCATAGGTAACTAAACCTATGCGTGTGAACTCGACAATCGATTACTATGGGCTTCGACCGAAAACAGGAAGAAAATACAGGTATGTGCGCACGCTGGCTGAAATAACATCATTTTTATTCATATCTTTCACATCTACTGCAGTCAGATTCACCCGCGTTCACTCTGAAGGAATCACTCACATTAGCTGTGCACTTGTAATGACACATCAAGGATGTTAAGAGGCTAAAAGCAGGTTTAAAACTTGCCCCATTGAAGTCAACAGGGTGCAAATTTTAAAAAGAGGATAACATGGTGTAGGCAACACCGATTTTTGTCTTTGTTCTCTGTATTGACAGCACTCCAAATTTACAAAAAAATGAGCTCAATGTTAAAATTGACCGGAGTTCTCCTTTAAGACTTTCAGACTATGTTCGTACTGATTGGGCTATGGGTTTTGTAAGAAAAGGTTTAAGAAACAACAAATGCTTGATAAAATGTTTAATTTATGGTTAAAACCAACACATACATACCAAACAATAATGGGCTGACTGAGTGTGAAAGGTCCTTTTGGTCTTTTCAGCTGAAAAAAGAGAAAAGAAAATATCATTATGTATAATATATAGCATTTAAAGGAAAAAGTACTTATTTACCTTACAAATTGTGGATGTTTCATTATAAAGCATTAAAACCATGGCAAGTGTTGTGGTAAATATGCATTTACAACAAATATCACTGGGGTAAAAGCATGGTAAGTTTTGTGATTACTGTCCTTTACTACACCAATTACAGTAAAACTAAGGTTACTGAGGTTTAAAGCATGGAAAGTTCTGTGGTTACCGTCCTTTTACCACACCTATCACAGTAAAACTAGGGTTACTGTGGTAAAAGCATGCTAAGTGTTGTGGTTACTGTGGATTTACTATAAGTATCACATTAAAACTACCAATAGTGTGGTAAAAGCATGGTAAGTTTTGTGATTACTGTCTTTTTACTACACTTATCACAGTAAAACTAATGTTAATGTGGTAAAAGCATGGTAAGTGTTGTTTTTACTGTGCTTCTACTACAAATACAACTTTGGAACTAATTTTACTACTTTTAATCTGATCTGAATATGATTAACTGATTGAAGGTCTATAGGCCTATTAGCACGTCACGTGTTTAATCACCCTGTTTTGAATTAGAAAGCAATGAAACGCAAAGCCTCCGTGGAGCTGACAGCTATGCAATGAATGAACGTGAGATAATCTGATTAATATCGACAAACAGAAAAGACATTATATCACACATTATTAGGACAGCGTATTTACTACTTACCAACATCTGACACGTGAACTGATGCCAAATATCGCGATATGTTCGGAACGAGACTTCTTCAGCGCGATTTCCTACTGATAATATATAATTTTACAAATATCAATAAACAGCAAAGCAATCCAGCTTCCCTGGCAATAAAATCTAAATAATAACATTAAAAAAATACATAAGGATGAGTTGTTTTGGTGAGATTTTCGCATTAGTAGGTCAGCAACAATAGAGCTCGGGCGTAGACGTTATGGAATGATGCATTGTGGGCATAAGTGAACGCGCCAGAGAGAAATGCAAATTGCATACGGATTAACTTACATAAGCAGAGAGCTGTCTGTTTTCTTTCGTTTTGAATTGTTTGTTTAAAAGTAGACACTTTTAGAAAAGTAGAACCTGTCACTGGAGGCTCACTTGCAGTTCACAAATGGATGAGTGCAAGATCTGCAGATCTACAAAGTAAACGCGGAGAAAACAATCGTTCGCACCGTGAACCAAGCATCAGTGGTGACACACACACACACACACACACACACACTTGTCAGATTCTGTGAGCTACGAAGCTTGTCTATGTGGGTTTGTTACACTTCAGGAGTTATTTATTATACGTGCAATAATCCACTGTTTTCGTCCGGTTGACGACCAGCGGCGACCCAAGCCATATAGGGAAAACTAATATGATTTATGAGGCGTTTGCCCTGTCGATCATGAGACCGATTACAGCAGTTCACAATACAGCAATACTGAACCATTTTCCAAAAAATAACCTAAATTAATGACCAAATGATCAACGTTACCTACTGCCTACTATACGCTACTATACAGAACATCTACTTCCGTACCGTGATTCCCACAATGCATTGCGGCGTGACGCAACGATCCCGAGCTCTATAGCACAAAACTTTCAAGTCACTCTGGGTAACGTTAGGTGTAAGCTGATTAATATCGACAAACAGAAAATACATTATATCAAACATTATTAGAGACTACTTACCAACATCTGGCACACGTTAACTGATGCCAAATATCGCGATGTGTTCGGAACGAGACATCTTCAGCGCGATTTCCTACTGATAAAATATTATATTTGATATGATATCGTAGAAATATGTATAGGCTATTTAAATGATTCAAGCCTTGTACAATATGATAGGCTACTCGAATGAATGGAATAAGCACAACACGATCACAAATCAAACAGCGCGTTAATTGCCGTCTCTGCGCGTCTCCGTCTCTCAACAAACCAGCTCTATAGCCTAATCAAATAAGATTCATATACATTAATTACTACTTGATATGTCAATTTAAATGTATTAAACTTCGTATGATGTGATAAACTACATGATATATTTCTTTGTCTCACTATCTCTTGAAGCTGACCGTTGTTGTCCCCGTGCGTATTTGGCGCTGTGAGTTTTTCTTCCACTGCAACTTTGCATCGATGCTGTCTGATTAGAAGCTCCGGCTCCCATAGGAACCTGAGACTCGTGCACTGCACATGCGCAGTGGCTCGTCTAGCCTGGGTTTGGTCGGACTCTGAATGAGCCAAGTGGATTTGAGCAGTAGCGTGGAAATCAACGCTGTAGCTAAAACGCGGAATGGAGTTTAATTTATAAGGGCATTCCTCAAGTGGAATGGATTTGACTGACGGCGCTCTGAAGAGTGAACAGACTTGCGCTGAATTAGAGACGGTAAAAGTGAGTGGGTCCAATATCATTGGTCTTAAAAAGTGGGTGGTTCTTGTCCCACCCATATACAATGGTTCCGACGCCCATGGATTAAATTACGTGACCATATCACAAACTGCCGTGAGACTGGGTTGCTCTTCCAGTTTTTCCAGTCTTACACCACACCTGTCTGTCACGTGTTCTACCTCTGTTTGCATTTGCATTGTTAACATGGGAGTGTTTCACTATAAATTCAGTCTTAAATATAAATTTAAACTCATTTTGATTTCTCTTCAGCATCACCTCAAATGCTCTGGCTGAAACCTAAATTATACAATTTACAAGAGGCATCTAAAACTAAGAACATTATCTTTTCTCAGAACTGATTTTTTAATTTCCTTGTTTATCCAGAAAATGTTTACTTCAGGCTTACCTTCTTTATTCTCATCTTCACGTCGAATAAATGCTAATGATGATGATGATGAAGATAGTGACAGTTCTCAAAATGAAAGGTTAGTATATTTTATTTGCTTATTATTAAACTTTTGCTGAATTATTTATTAAATTGTTTTTTATTTATTTATGTAGAAATATTTGTACATGCCATGTTAATTTCTTGTTATCTAGATGTAAAAAAGAAAAGAAAAAGAAATGTACAAGGCAATGTGAGTTGATTAGGGCAGGTCACTTGAGTGTACTATAGACCTTTTTCAGACTAGCGCCATGACAAGTATTAAAAGCGAGGCTGTGAGGAATAGACTTACCGTTTTTTCAGTAGCATTCGCTGTAAAAAGCTGCATAAAGCTCCTAGATCACTTATAATTTTACATAGCTCATTTTTTAATGGAGTTTTTGTCGGCTGAAAATTTTCAGAAATATATTTTTGCAGTGTTTCAAAACAATTCAGAACAATCCAAAAACACATAAAATAATACAACCCTCTGAAGGGATGAATGTCTGTCCCTCACAGCATCACAATAATTCCTGTTAAAAATGGCAAAGATGGCGCTGTTATGAATAGCCTATGTTCTATGGACCTGACCAAATACGCACTTGTGTTAAGTGTTTGGACTGCAAGTGCGTGTAGAACTTTTGATTACCCGATGGGACACAGACACACTTATAGTGTAGCAAAAATGCAAGTGTTTACAGAGCTTTTTTATTTTAATTTTAAATTGTAGCGCTTAGTTC
This sequence comes from Abramis brama, assembly GCF_963993115.1. Lineage (NCBI taxonomy): Eukaryota > Metazoa > Chordata > Actinopteri > Cypriniformes > Leuciscidae > Abramis > Abramis brama. Next base: position 21,344,433 of record NC_139982.1, on the reverse strand, counting down.
TAATTAAGTGATAAAGAACAGTTGCAAATGTTAAAAATGGCAAAGATGGCGCTGTTATGAATATGTTCTATGGGCCTGACCAAACACGCACTTGCGGTCTTTGCACTTGATGCTTATATCTACATTATGTATTTCCTGTATTTGGACTGCAAGAGTGTGTAGAACTTTTGATTACCCGATGGGACACAGACACACTTATAGTGTTGCAAAAATGCAAGTGTTTACAGAGCTTTTTTATTTTTTATTTTAAATTGTAGCGCTTCAAATTAAGTGATAAAGAGCAGTTGCAAATGTTGCACAAAATATACATACACTGTTTAAAAAACCTATAGAATCTACTCAATAAAAGTGAGGTAAAAATTTGCACTCATTTTGTTTGGGTAAGTTTCATCCTATATTTTTGAGTAAGGAGTACCTGAATTTAACAGCTAGGCTACTAAATGAAAGTCTACCTAATATTTCTCAATACATTACACATTACTTTTAAAAATTGAGTAATAATAACTCTATTATTAGCAGAAAACAGTTAATCTACTTAATTAATAATAATAATAATAATAATAATAAAAATAATAATAAAAAGTCAATAAAAACAATTAAACATTACTTATTCAGAGATGGTTAACCCCTTAAACTCGTAAGCTCCTACTCCACTCGTAACTTAATGAAACATGCTCCGATTGTGGAAAATGACACATCATTATTTACAGCAGATGCTTACAATTTAAAATGAGTCCAAACATAATCCATCACTCAGAACTAAAGATATTCCTCATGGAGTTCTAACACAAAAAAATCCACATACGCAGCCAAGCAAAGTAGCTTAGACTTGGCCTTTTTACTTGTATCTTCATAAAACATACATCGATCATGAAAAATGTATATATATATATACATATATATATATATCTAGCATAAAAACAAAAAATTGTCAGAATGTCATCTCTCAGTTGCTGAATGTCGCGCAACAACGTTGCTACAGCCCTGTCGCGTCTTACAATTCTACGTTGTTACAATGTTGCGAGCACGTATACAGCGACGTGGCACAAAATAAATGCAACGTGCCACAGACGTTGCCACAACGTAAATGTGTTTGCTGGGATATTCCTCACGAAATGATGCATACTTAGCTAAAAAAAACAAATCTCTCATCCAGTGGCCACGGGTGTGCCAGGGTGTGCCGGTGCCACCCACAGTGGCAGCTGGCACACCTAAAAATGGATGCAGAATTATTTTTTATAGTCTCAATAAAAAATGTTTTACTAAACTTGGGCTGTTGTTGTTTATTTAGAATATACATTTTTTTTTAAATCAACCCTTTCACGCGTAAGTTAAAAATATTTTAACTGACACCTTGCACGTGACACACCGCAGCCACAATAACTGACAGACGTATCGCTATTCGTTTTATTTCGTTTTTCCTTTTTTATTAAAAATATTCACAAACTTGCTTACCATGTCAACTATCTGATTTTACGATTCTTCGTTTAAAAAACTTTATAAATTATCTTGATCTATAACGAGATGAGCGCTGCAGTTCAGAGAGTTCGGCACAACACCGTCTCTGCCTCAGCGCCAGCCAACGCGCGAAAGCAGTTTGGATCAGGTTTGAATCTGGCAGTTCTGTGACGTCACTGAACATTCTAAATCATACTCAGGGGCACAGAAATAAGAATCCAATATATGGTGCCATAACGCTGGTGTCCGGGACACGTGACGTGCGTGTGTTTTTTTAAAGGACAAGTGAAAGAGAATTGTAGGCTACTTGCCCAAACCGGATAAATGCCCTGATTAAAACAATTTTCAATATCAAAAAAATAAAATAAGAAATAACGTAGCCTACTCGGTTACTAACATAACCTCAGTTCCCTGAGAGTAGGGAAAGAGTAGGCTATAGAGAGTAAAAATTAGGGAAAGAAATGCCCTTTATAAAGCTAAAACAATTATTCTGATCAAAATTCAATTGTCAATGTTTCATTACATCTCACTGTTGGAAAACACTCTTATCAGATTCTTAAAGAGTGTTTTCCAACAGTGATGTAATGAAACATTGACAATTTAATTTTGAAGGGAGTAAAGCCTCTGTTTAGGCGGGAAAAGTAATTTTGACAAAAGAAGAACTTTTATTTTAAGTAAATCTTATTTTTAAATCAGCCTACTTCAGTGTGATATTTTATCATATTATCATGCTTAATCCTGAGAATTTGAATAATTGAAATGTGATGATCAGATGCAGATATCTAAATCAGAGAATATCATAGGTTCGGGAGGTTGGCGGGTGGATTATTTATTTTTAACAGCAGATTCGGGAGACTCAAAGTGCACCAGATTAATGAATTTATCTTTAAAATGTATCTTTAAACCCCCGGACCCCCGGACCCCCCTAGAGGTACCGAGCTCAACCCACAAAACCCCCCCCAAGAGCTTTGACACAATTCGAACACTGTAAACGACAGATAATTTTTTCAGCCGCTATGTTATGACTGACTTTTTGGCGATCCTGAGTGTAATGTATAGTTATATTTGATATAGTTTTATGGTTATGTGGGGCATGGTCATGGCAGAATTGGTGTCATTTGAAAGCTTAGAGTCTGAACTTTACAGTGAATGTAACCAATTTGAAAAACTCTTAAGTATTGCTGAGTTATTTTCTGATAAATACAATATCTTTTTTTCATAATCTATAAAATATTTTTTTGTACTATGTACTGAAATGTGTCAAAAACATCATACAGCTCATGAAACATACACAGATCGTTGAAAATGGCACATAGTTTTACAGCATATTATTACAATTAAAATGAGCCCAAAATGAACATACACTGTTAGACTTTACCCACTTAAAAATACCACCAAAAAAGCCCAGTAAAATACCACTTATATTATTTACGGTTAACTACTGTAATATGCACTGCATTATGGGTATTTCTTATGAAATTTACAGTAACTTACTGTATAGGGAATTTACAGTACTTTACTGTTTACGCAAAAGCAGTAGTGTTACTGTAAATTATTTTTTTGAAGTTTGTATATGCATATTGTTTTTATGTTTTAGGCATTAAAATATCATATGATAATGTTTTATATCCCCCCCCCCCCCCATCTTGTTCTGCAGATGAAAAGCATGAATCTGCATTCTCATTTTTAATTTTTGGATTATGAAACACTGGATGTTTAAAAGTTAAATAAAATAAATAATAATAATTAAAAAAACGTGGATGGAAGGATTTAAAATTAGTTCTTAGTGAGAGACCAGAGTAATTTTTATATTAGCATTTTCTCCAATAACAAAATAAATAAATAAATATATTGTACAATATATATGTAATAAATAGACCTATTATGTACAAAAATTCACAACTGGTTCCCATACAGGCAATATAAATAATATAAATGTATTTTTATTTTATTTCAAATTAATATAAACTTCATATATATAAACTTTGCTTACACCTCACAAAATTTAAATTGTTGCAAAGCCTGCGCAACAACCTGGCGGAATGTAAACTGAGGTTTGTGTGACGTCACGTGTCGAGTGCGCGCTCATAACGGACGTCCCTGCTGAGAGTGGATGGCTAGACGCCAGCTGGAGGGTTTTCTGAGGTAAGTACTTTTTACTGAACAAATTTATTTTATAAGTTACTTTTACAAAGTAAACCATTACCAATATCAATTAAATATAACTAAATTTATGAAGAAAGTAAATAATAAATTCTAATAGGCTTTTAATAACAGCTCACTCACAGGACAGTCTAATTTTCCTCGAAACTGCCGCTTTAATATCCCATTAAATGCCATAGAATTGACTGACTGTGCCTTTTCCAGTAGATGGACCCAATCTAATATTTACACAAACAAAGGTTTTCTGTTCTTTTTACGACCAGTTATGACATATTTTACTCGTCAGTTAAATGTGTGGCGTTTTGAAGTAACGTTACGTTAAGTTAGGCCTAGCGCGTTTTCTCAAAGGCACTCTCTCGCGCTCTCTCTGCCCCAGGCCCGGTACTATGTGGGTGCTATGCACCCTCAAACGCAAGCCTCGATTGATACTGTTATAATATATTGGCGAAACAGATTTGCCAAACCAAACGCTCCAGTGCATTATTTGTGCTTATTTGTTTTCGAGCTCTGGAGGACGCAGGAGTTTTTATTCAGTGCCGAATTATGCAGGCTAGCGAAAACTCTCATTAACAAAGTGTAGACACGATGTAAGAGATGTGACAGCTACGTATAAATTCTGGATTCACTCTGCACAGGACTGAATATTACATGTTAAAATAGTAAGGCATTTAAAGCAATGTAAAGGCAGACTAATTCAAAAATATTCATTGCAAAATATATTTGTTTTTAATTCTATGCCAATTATTGGTAAAACTGTCATCTGATTGTGTAATTGATAAATCTAGCAGTCATCCTATATCTGTCATTTATCATGTTCATAACATATAGGCTAGTCATTTGCCAATAATCATTGCTGAAAAATAATGTTTCTTCTATTTCTCTCTTTTCCTTGTGTCAACAGGAGCTAACTACAGCCCAAAGGCTCTTTTAAGAGCCTCAGCACTGAGCATCTTTGGCTTTGTAAGTATGTTTTGACTAAGTTAACTATCAGATGCATTATGTGATTAACATATTGTAATGCAGTACTTGCAGCATAACTTTTTTTAGGAGCACTTGTGTGAATCAAGAAACATTTCTGATTTTTTTCAGTTGTACACTTCTTTTTCAGGATTCTTTGAATAGAAAGTTCAAAAGAACAGCATTTATCTGAAATAGAAATCACTACTGTTCAGTAAGTATTTTTTATTTTATTTTTTTTGGTTGTTGAATGAAATTAATACTTTAATTCGGCAAGGATCCATTAAATTGACCTAAAGTGACAGTAAAAACATTTGTAATGTTACAAAAGCTTTCTATTTCAGATTTAAGTTTGAAGGGTCATAAAGTTACTCAGCGTACCTTTAACGTAATTGTACATTCAGGCAATTAATAGAGTTCCCTAACAAGGGATGTGCAATAAAGCTATACTATTTAAACTAACTCGACTGGTAATAACTGCTGTTGCACAAGTTGATTCCTCGTCTGTCTATGAACAAATTTAGATTAAATAAACTCATGACCATTTCTCACACATTTTCTCTGTTTTTTGTTTTGTTTTGTTTTTTCAGATCAGCCATCAGTGGTTTACCGTATGGAGGCCAGTCAAGACCAACTGGGATGCTTTTTCATGCTTCATGCTTTTTTTGCGTATTGTCATGATCCCTGCTTTGATTTGTTATGAATTCAGTTCTCTTTTTGCATCCTCCTTTTGATTCTAAACTGAACTCAAATGGCACTGCGAATTGGGTAAGAGACAAACATAAATTGCTTAATTGGGGAAATTGAGAGATGAAACCATGCTGATGACCTCTGTCTGTGGTGAAGTAGTGATTTTGACGTGTAATTAAACTCGAGGTTCTGTGGGGTGTGGACTGGATCGATTCCATTCCTAGAGCTTCCGGACAAATCTTTGGGGTGCGGACTGATGGGGAAGTGAACCCGAGGTTACCCCGTGAGTCAGTCCTAGAGCTTCTCATGTACGATTTTAGGGAATCGTTTTTTTTTTTTCTTAGGCGTGCCGCAAGAACACCACAGACACAGTGTAATCACCATGGGAAAATCTCAGAGTAAATCTGGGAGTTGTGAAAAATATGATAGACCGGTGTATTGCCAGATGAGAAGTTTATCTATGTATTTTTACTCTTTTAATTCATTTTATAACTGTACTGTACATCTTTTTTAATTGTTTTTATAACTGTTTTAAAGTGCCCCTATTATGCTATTTACTACAACACTTACCTACAACAGGTTTACGTGCATCAAAGGTAAAAAAAAAAAGAAAACTGTTTAATTTTCTCATAATATACATTTGCACATCACCACATTTTTTCAAAGATTCTTAAACGGCTCGTCAGATGAATCAATCTCTCTAAATCACTTCTTTCCACATGCTACTGGCCAGACAGCTCAGTCTGTTGTGATTGGTTTACTGCGTACAGCGCGTGCATATGCTTCAGTTATTGTGTGCGAGAGAGATCTCAGGACTGGTAGGAGCATATTGTGGCGAGCTTTAACGAGAAGCAGTGGGACCGAAATTTTAGGATGAGCAAGCCAACCTTTGATATGTTGTGTCAATGTTTGTCCACATTCCTCTCCTACTATGACACAACGTTTCGACAGGCCATCCGTCCCTTTGCGGATGCGCATCGGGGTTGCTCTTGTCGGAGAATTAGGAGAAGTAGCCTAATGCCTCAGAAAATCCGATCAGCCTGTTTACATGACAGTCGCATTGGCACATATCCGATTTATATCTGATTTATTTCCACATATGAATGAGGCCTGAAACCAATCTCGAAATATCTGAATGCATGTGTTTTTTTTTTCTTTCTGTTTACACTATCATAGAACACATCCGATCCGTGTCACATATGAGCAAAAAATCAGAATTGGGTTTCATTTCACTTGTAAATGAGGCCTTAGAGCTGTTACACACTACATGAAAGGTCATTTTCAAAAATCCATAATAGGGGCACTTTAATTTTCCTTGCTTTTATTTTGGGATTATTTCAATTCCTTACTGTGTAAAGCACTTTTAATTGCCAAAGTGTATCACATGCTATATAAATAAAACTGCCTTGCCTAATGTTGCATCACAATAAATAAAATGGATGTAATTGATTGTGAGAGTGAATAAAGAATATGCTGATGTACATGGACTCAAGTCGCTTTTTTGGAATTTATTAAATTCAATAGCATTCATGTAAAATATAAATAATAAAATAGTGTAAAATGGGCATAATACCGTAAAATGAAATTGCGGTAAGGGCATCATACTGTAAAATGAAATTGCGGTAAGGGCATCTTACTGTAAAATGAAATTGCGGTAAGGGCATCTTACTGTAAAATTAAATTGCGGTAAGGGCATCTTACTGTAAAGTTAAATTGCAGTAAGGGCATCATACCGTAAAACACATTTACAGTAAGCTACTGTAAAGGGGAACTTACGGTAACTTACTGGCAATAGTGCTGCCAGTAAGTTACCGCAAAAATACGATAAAATGTCTAACAGTGTAATCTATTGCTTTTATGACAAAATATTCTTCATGGAGAAACAATTTTAAAAATGCCCATGAGGGGGCGTCAAGGACTCAACAAAAAGGTTATCCTGGTTCCAAATGCTATCAATTTTGATTCCTTTATCCAATCACCACATCCATATGCAGCTCACATGTAGAGGGACTTCACCAAAAAAGAATTTTCCTCCTACCTTATTTCCTTCCTGAGTTATTCCATGTAAAATAAGAAAGATATGCAAAATCATCATAAAAATTATATATATATTTTTAAAAGTGTTCTTTCAAACGATACATACCTTTTGACTCTCCTTGCTATAGTTTTGAAGTTATGAGTCTTTAGTTTTGTGTATGTCACTCAGAATTTTTTTTTTTGTATTGCCTTCCAAATGTGTGAGGACTAAACAAAAAGGCTACCTTTGTTCCAAATGCTGTATTTTTCCCCTACCATATTTCCTTCCCGAGTTATTGCATGTCAAACAAGAAAGATATGCAAAATCATAATAAAAATTATAAATATTTTTTGTCTTTTATCAGAAGTTTCTCGACAGGAGAATGTCCAAATGTAATTTATATTTTCAAAAAATCTGAAGTGTGTTCTATCAAACGATACCTACCTTTTGACTCCTTTTTATAGTTTTGGAGTTATGAGTCTTTACTTTTGTGTGTGTCACTCAGACAAAACAACTGTTTAATTTAAAAATGGCCAGACACGGGACTCTGGAACTAATAGGAGATTCATTTTATTGACAAATACAGTGGCCCTTCGAGCTCAGTGTGCTGTAATTTAAGAAAACATGCAAATAGACTAGCTAATTAAGAAAAAAATCAATCTGACAATACATGCACATGTTCAGAAAAAGCAAACAAAAATGTTTTCAGTGGACATTAGTGCTAAACACGGCTTAGAAACGCTTGCAGAGCCAAAAGAGAATAAAGAAATGAGAATTTAAATGTCGTTTTAATGATTTTGAAAGACATTTGACATACCATACATGTATCCTGCTTAATAATAATAATAATAATAATAATAATAATACAGACAAAATATATCCCAGGGTATAGGCTAAAGTAGTGTTGCGTCCCCAACCCTCTTAGGATTTAACTCGCCTAAAGGATGCAGCACCGGATTCAGATAATGTCTCTCAACTGAAATATTATAGATATTATTTCCATCTAGTATTTATATTACTTCTGAGTCAAGATATTGTTTACCTTTGTTTTAGAGGAAAGGAACAGGGGTGTATTCAAGAAAGCAAGGTTAGATAGCTGTGAACACGGAGCGGAGAGCACAGCGCACTCACACAGTGTGTGGGAGAAATTTGGAGTTATCTCAGATGAAGAAAACAATATTGTGAAAGGCTTTGCTGCATCCAAAACCTGCCTTAAAGTTTTCGTGTTGGATAGCAGCAAATGTGGAACTTTGGAATGTGGAATTTTGTGGAAGTTTGCTGAAGGAGATAAAATCTGAGTTCCTTGGCGGGGAATGAGCGCTTTATAGCCTTTGGACACGCCCATTCTGGCAGGCTCTGACATGCTAGGGCGCGAAGTGCCCTGATTGGTTCGTGCGTCTGAGCCGCATCGCCATAGGTTCGTGCAGTTGCTGCAGCACAGCCAATGACCGTATTCGTAGTTCGTCTGTGTATGCTGTGCAGCTGCACTGCATTTTCAAGCTACACTGTGTAGGATTTTCTCCCATCTAGCAGTGAAATTGTTTATGACTACCAACTGAATAGTCATGAGTAATCTCCCCCTCGCATTTGTCATGGTGCCACTGACTGTAAAAACGCAAAAGGCGAAGCTTGAATTTCCAGGTATGTCCCTCTTTGTCTAATGTATTTTCAAGATGGAGGCGCAACATGGCTGCCGCCATTCGAGCGACTCGCTCGTATGTATTCTAAATGGCAGATTATACACTTACGAGAATACTTGATTAGTTGGTAGAAGTAATTCCACATTAATGAGCACATATCATTTTGAAAGAACAAAATGTTTTTTGCTAAGAATCAACTTAAAAAATGACAGTGTAGCTTTAAAGATTTGGCTTCAATATTCTCGAGAAAAGGAGTTTTCCCATAGCGTAAGCTAACCTTACGCAATACGAGAGACCTCTCGAAAGGGAACGGGTGGTGTTCCACGAGACAAGCATGACCATGCCATGAAAATAATAAGGTGAAACGTTCTAAAATAACTGTTGCCTTAAACACACGCTGGGGGCTCAGCTAGAATATTTTAAACTGAAAGGGTTATTTATGCCAATTATGATAACTTTATATTGTAATTATACATACGTCCATGCAGCTTTGTGGCTTAATTGATGGTATAATAATACAATAAATGATTGTGGTGAGCAGGATGAAGCCCAAAGAAATTTAAAAACCTCCAAACAATAATAAACAGATCTCAACAAGTGTACAATAATGTATGCATTTATTATTTTTAGTATTGAAATTATCTTGTCCAAGCAGCACTTTGCACTCAGATAAGATATTACAAAGGGCATAGTGCCCTCAGACGACCACAATAATAAGATTATTTCCAATATATTAGAAATAATGTTACCATGTGATTTTTGAAGAAAGAAAACCTGTACCATTAAGCTGAATTAATGCCTAAAAACTGAATTAATACTGTGGAATAATGAGATTTGTTTATATACGTCTACAAATGTATGTTTTTATCTTTATAGTGAGCAAATGAAGGGAGCAGTTCACAGTCATTTAGAGGAGAGCATTCGTCCATACATTGATCTGATCGACACTCTGCGGTCTGTTGGCATTCAGAAGGACTTGGCATTACCGACTATTGCAGTGATCGGAGATCAGAGTTCTGGGAAAAGCTCGGTGTTGGAAGCGCTGTCTGGAGTTGCATTACCAAGAGGAAGCGGTGAGAACTGGTTTACTCCCCTTTGGTATTGGAAATTCATATAAACACAATGACCATTTTAGGTAGCCTACACCTCTCCAGTTTTGCTCTATTGCACTTCCAGCCTGAAAGGTAGGATGGATCCATGAATTCAAATTGTTTATGCCAAAGTCTGACCCTACCATCTGCATATCACAGCAGAAAGTTGGTCTGGCAGCAACAAACAACTTTCATTAGATTGGCTAATCAGATATTTGCATCAACAAGCAGGTGTAAAGGTAAAGTGTGTTTTATTGTCAACAAATTGATCAGAAGCTGATTAGCATAACTAGTATTCTTACTACATGGAATTTTAAAGGATTTTATTCATTTTTAAAGCTATGTTTAATGAAAATGCATACCATCTTTGCAACTTTTTAGTTAAACATGTTGATATTTGTACTCCAAAACAAAAAGTCTCTATCTTATTAGGCTTAAAGTTGAATTAATGGAAGAAGAGATAAAAGTTATCTTAGGGAAGACATGGTTTTTAATTGTGTTACATATGTTAACTGTATATGTTTGACCCAATTTGTCTATAACAGAATTGACAGCTTTTTCTGTTAGTACATTGATTTTCAGAATTAATATTTTAAATCTTACAAGTTTAAGATCAGCAAATATCGAAAATATTAAATTTAAAGTGTGTTCCATGAAAATAAAAAAGTTTAAAAGAATAATTATTCCTATTTTTGTTTTCTTTCTCTACTTGAAATGTACCCGCAATTCTGGAACGGGTCGTATGTTCAAGTTGAATTCTGAAGGCCTGTTCACACCAAGAACCATAACTTTAATGATAGCTATAACGATAATTATATTAACGTCCATAATAATGTTCTGTTTATTATAAGCGCACACTTCAGTTTTGTAGTCTGCCACTTTAAATGCTTGAGCTCTTAACTCTTGTGCATCAATTAAAAAAAGTTACACATATGTCCTATAGTGGACACAAATGTCTGTGTCAAAAAACTGTCTTACAAATTTTAAGCTTGGGAACACAGACTTAAGTTTGGTCTCATTTTTGCTGAAGTTAAAAAAGTGGAAAAAAGTGGAAAAAAAAAAAAAAGTTATGAAGTTTAAGTTTATGAAAATGATTTATGAACATTATGAACATTATTTTATATAAAATATATATTTTATGAAACATGTTGAACTCTGATATCTAAAAAAAAGAGAGCTTTCAGTAAGATTTTGTTTGGGCGCAGTAACAGATTTTCCCCATTAAATGCCAGCAAAACTCGTTTTTCAGTTGAGTTTTTCTCTCAAATATTACAAGCACATTTGTTTTTTATTACACACATACAAACCACACTCTGACATCCATACCAACACATCCACACAATTATCGCTACATAATTGATCCAATTGGCTCTATAATATGACAAAGCAGAAAACAGGAATAAAGCGAGTATTTGCTTTATACAGTGGGGAGAACAAGTATTTGATACACTGCTGATTTTTCAGGTTTTCCCACTTACAAAGCATGTAGAAGTCTGTAATTTTTATCATAGGTACTCTTCAACTGTGAGTGACGGAATCTAAAACAAAAATCCAGACAATCACATTGTATGATTTTTAAGTAATTAATTTGCATTTTATTGCATGACATAAGTATTTGATACATCAGAGCAGAGCTTAATATTTGGTACAGAAACCTTTGATTGCAATTACAGAGATTATACCTTTCCTCTAGTTCTTGGCCAGGTTTGCACACACTGCAGGAGGGATTTTGGCCCACTCCTCCATACAGACCTTCTCCAGATCCATCAGGTTTCGGGGCTGTCGCTGGGCAATACGGACTTTCAGCTCCCTCCAAAGATTTTCTATTGGGTTCAAGTCTGGAGACTGGCTAGGCAACTCCAGGACCTTGAGATGCTTCTTACGGAGCCACTCATTAGTTGCCCTGGCTGTGTGTTTCGGGTCGTTGTCATGCTGGAAGACCCAGCCACGACCCATTTTCAGTGCTCTTACTGAGAGAAGGAGGTTGTTGGCCAAGATCTTGCGATACATGGCCCCATCCACGGTTGGGATGGTGTTCTTGGGTTTGTACTCATCCTTCTTCTTCCTCCAAACACGGCGAGTGGAGTTTAGACCAAAAAGCTCTATTTCGGTCTCATCAGACCACATAACCTTCTCCCATTCCTCCTCTGGATCATCCAGATGGTCGTTGGCAAACTTCAGACGGGCCTGGACATGCGCTGGCTTGAGCAGGGGGACATTGCGTGCGCTGCAGAATTTTAATCCATGACGGCGTAGTGTGTTACTAATGGTTTTCTTTGAGACTGTGGTCCCAGCTCTCTTCAGGTCAATGACCAGGTCCTGCCGTGTAGTTCTGGGCTGATCCCTCACCTTCCTCATGATCATTGATGCCCCACGAGGTGAGATCTTGCATGGTGCCCCAGACTGAGGGAGATTGACCATCATCTTGAACTTCTTACATTTTCTAATAATTGCACCAACAGTTGTTGCCTTCTCACTAAGCTGTTTGCCTATTGTCCTGTAGCCCATCCCAGCCTTGTGCAGGTCTACAATTTTATCCCTGATGTCCTTACACAGCTCTCTGGTCTTGGCCATTGTGGAGAGGTTGGAGTCTGTTTGATTGAGTGTGTGGACAGGTGTCTTTTATACAGGTAACGAGTTCAAACCGGTGCAGTTAATACAGGTAATGAGTGGAGAACAGGAGAGCTTCTTAAAGAAAAACTAACAGGTCTGTGAGAGCCGGAATTCTTACTGGTTGGTTGGTGATCAAATACTTATGTCATGCAATAAAATGCAAATTAATTATTTAAAAATCATATAATGTGATTTTCTGGATTTTTGTTTTAGATTCCGTCTCTCACAGCTGAAGTGTACCTATGATAACAATTGCAGACCTCTACATGCTTTGTTAGTAGGAAAACCTGCAAAATCGGCAGTGTATCAAATACTTGTTCTCCCCACTGTAGGCCAAACCTGAAAAAATGGCACCATCTGGTAAAAAATAGTAAAATGTTGAAGCCTTGCCAACAGAATGAAAGCCTCTTAATAAAGATTGCATTATTTTATAGTTAAATGGCACTGGGATTAAAAATTGCATTTTTGTCCAAAAGGCGCTGAGAGGAACTATTTTTTTAAAGGAAATGGGGGTGAAATAGTAAAAATCGAATAAAAATACACACCTGTGCCACATTTTATGCAGTTAGTATTAACAAATCAATAAAGAAAACAAAACTGAAAAAGACAAAAATTGGCTTTCAAAGTTTTTATAGTTTATCAGCTGGAATAAACACTCTGAAAGTGATTGCAACAATATATTTTCTCTGTGCCATTAATATCCATATAGTTGTGGTTTGGACTCTGCTATTCATTTACATACATAGAATTGTTTTTTAGACATCTTTATCGCTATCGTTATCGCCCATGGTGTGAATGGGCCTTAAGAATTAAATAATGATTACTTTTGTCAACACATGCACTGTTGTCACACCATTTTCCACTGTCAGTTTTCTTGGTTGCTAACTGGACTGTGTTTGTTATAGGAATTGTCACCAGATGTCCACTGGAGCTGAGGCTGAAGAAGGTTACTGGTGGAGCCAAATGGAAGGCTGTTCTATCCTACCGTAAAAAGAGGACTGAATTTGTGGATTCGTCATTTGTTGCAGGTTTATAAATTGCTTGCAGTCTCTTTTGCGTTCTTAACTTGATGTTTTTTTTTGCAACTGATCAATCTTACAACTGAATTTAAATTATGAAATTTTGCAGGTCCTATTAAAGCCGGCAAATTGGCAAATGGAAAGGTAGCACATCCATCTTATGATTTGAAGAAATTTGAATTTGGAGATCCTTCATTAGTTGAAGAACATGTTGCAGCAGGTTAGTAAATCTGCAGGAAAACTCCTTTCTTTTAAAAACTCATAATTACAACTCAGAATTTTTGGAGAGTCCGCTTTACCCCCTGACTGCTGCAGATTCATTTTGGTATTGAAAGTGTTGCCATAGAAACGCATAATTCTGAGTCCGAGTATAGCCAAAGTCCCTTTAAGGCAACTAATATCTCTTTGAATGGGAAATCTCCAAAACTGTGTGCAAAGCTTACGATTGAATTTCATATTTGAAATCACCAATGAAATTTGACAACAACTGTCTCATAAATTTTATTTCTAAACACTTGTATCATGACAAAAAAAAAAAAAAATGTTTTAAAGCTGGACCAAGCTAATATAATGCTCATGTGGATTCCTAAGCACGCGTCTCATAACACTGACTGTTTCTATAGCAATCGGATCTTCTAATGGCAGCTGCAGTGACGCAATGACTTTACCAATCGCCGATTGACTCTTTTCTTTAGAAGGTGCGACTCATTCCGCCATATTGCGTGTTACACTTTCTCCCATTCATAAGTAAAAGGAGTGAACTGTCTTTATGTATACAAAGTCTTTGGTAGAACGTATATATACAGTATACATATATGAATCATTGCACTGGAATTGATTCATATTGTCATTAGCATATTGCTAAGCTAATATTAAGAGAAATGCAGAGTATATAATTATTGGGTAAAATAGTGTTTTTAATTTTTAACATTAAAATTACATTGAACTATTTATTTTTTATTGATACTTTTGAGTACTGAATGAAATATGTTTAATTAAAATTATGATTTTAATTAAACATTTTATTCAGTACTTAAAAGTCTCAAATCATTGTCTCTAACATTTAGCCTACTGTTTCTTCAAAGGGGGGAGGGGGCATTTGTATCAATGAAAGAGCTAAAGGGAAGTTTCAGGCTCATGCTGCTTTAAAGGACATATTTTTTTATAAACACAGTTAATTTTGCAGTGTGTGTGTTGTACAGCCCAGAATGAGCTGGCAGGAAAGGGGGTAGGAATATGTGATGAGCTCATCACTTTAGAGGTCATGTCACCAGATGTGTGTGACCTCACACTGATCGATCTACCTGGAATTGCCAGAGTCCCAGTAAAAGGACAACCCCAAGATATTGGACACCAGGTGAGCAGCATAATCTGATTTTGCGCACCACATTTCAGTACCATAGACATCCAGTTTAAAACTATGTCTTCATGTCTTGCAGATCAAACTTCTGATTATGAAATATATTGAGAAGCAAGAGACTATAAACCTGGTAGTGGTTCCTTGTAACACTGACATTGCAACAACAGAAGCATTAAAAATGGCGCAAGAAGTAGATCCTGAGGGCAGAAGAACTCTCGGTAATGAAGCAGATGATCCGCACAAAACATCTAATAACATTAAACATCTTTGAGGATTTGAGGACTTCAAATCATCAAATGGATTTTTTACAAAAAACATTTTTTCATTCTCACAGCCATTTTGACCAAGCCAGATCTCATAGACAGGGGAACAGAGAAGGACATTCTGGCTATTGTCCACAACAAAGTGATTCCTCTCCGCAAAGGTTACATCATGGTGAAGTGTAGAGGACAACAGCAGATCGATGAGAACATTCCTCTGGAGGAGGCGACACAAATAGAGAGTGATTTCTTCCAAAACCATGACCATTTCAGGTTACTGTCTGAAAATAATATAATTAAACTTTTAGCATGTCATTTCTGAATTCAAATTCATTTTACGTTTTGAGGTGCATAAAGTAACAAAAAAACAACAACAACAAAAAAACATTCAGGGTGACACAACTGTCCTGATATAAGTAAAAAAAAAAATTAAGAATGAAAAATATTTTCACAAGACATGAGCTTTGCTGCTTATTAATATTCTTGGAAAAAAGTTTGTCCACAAAATCATATAGCTATATGGAAAGTACATGCAATAAAAAAAAAAAAAATGTATCACAGATAGAAGCCTTGCAGACCCTTAAGACTGTATCAAGGTCAATAAGTCTCATATGTTTTACCTTTATGTGACAAGGCAAAGTTAGTTCAGATTGGAAAATGTCATGTGGTATAACTCCCCCAAAACCTAAAAAATATATATATATATATATTTTTTTAATGTTAGATTTTTGTGATGTTCATTTTGACCATTATTATTTTTTCAAGAATACCTGTTTGCCAAGCTACAGTAGGCTATATGAGCTAAAGTAAACCCCATCTAAACTAAGTGCCTTCTCTTGTTCTACTACAGAGACCTATTAAATGAGGATAAAGCGACTATTAAATGTCTTGCTGTCAAGCTGACTCAGAATCTTGTTGATCATATCAAAGTAAGTTTGTAAATGTCTCAAACTAAAAGTCCTAAATTTGGTGAACTGCATTTGTGGTTTGTGAGAAACTATAACCAAATTGTTTCTTACCTATCTTTGTCAGAAATCACTGCCACAGCTCAATCAGCAGATTAAAAAACAGTTGTGGGATGTGAAGAATGAGCTTAAGGAGTACGAGACTGGACCGCCAGAAGATCTTAAGGGAGCCAAACAGTTCCTCACTGAAGTAGGACCTCCAGTCATCACATCTTCTTGATTAGGATAATTATGATTAGGGGTTCAAGATGCTGGAACCCTATAAGATGGAATGTAAACATTTCTTAATATGCATTTTGTAAAACAGACAGACCCTTTCATCCATACAATTAGCAGCCCTTTAAAACGATAAAAACACAGAATACAGGAAAAAGTCCAAATTGTGAGATAATTTTTTTTGTGTGTTTGCAAGAAAAAAAGTCAGAATAACAACCTCACAATTCTAAAAAAAAGTTTGAATTTTTTTTGTAGGAAAAAAATAAGATATTAAATCAGAATTGTGAACACTTTTTTTTGCAATTACCTTAACAGAAGTAAAATGTTAAAAGAAGTAAATGTTTGAAAAGCAAGGTTCATTCTGTTTAAATCCACTATGCTTTGTCTCATGCCTTGTGTGAACAGCCCCTGAAAATGTTCTCTGTTCAGATAATACCTCTTTTACCTCCTCAGAAGATTCACTTTTGCTGTATAATGATATTGTAAAAGGCTAATGAAATGAAAAAAAAAATTTCTTCACAGACCCTAAAAAGATTCAATGATCAAATCAACTCTTTATCATCAGGGGAACAGATGAGTGAGAAAAATTTGTTTGTCCAGCTTCGGGTTGAATTCAAGAAGTGGAATGATCATCTTAACAGCACAAAAACATCCTGTCAGTTTATTTACAACATGCAACAACTTTGAATTCACTGTTGATGTTGTTTTCTTAGAGTTCTGATAAAAATGAAAAAGTCAGTTAATTTCATAAGAAATCCATTTTGTTTCCAAACAAGTCAGCAATTCAAAAGAGTTGAGCCAGAATAACAGAGGGAGGGAACTGCTTGGATTCAGTAACTACAGAGTGTTTGAGTCGGTTCTGCAAAAACATGTGGCCAAACTTAAGAAGCCAGCCGTTGAATTACTCAATACCACCAAAGGTACCATCACAAAAGACTTTATGGTTATTGTGGAGAGCCTCCATTATAAAACCAAAAGATTAGATCACAAATTTAATGACATTAATAGTTTTAACAAACTGTGGCTGTTTGTCTTCTTGACTTGATGTATTTCTCCTGAAGACATCATCATCACACATTTGACTGACATGGTGAATCAGTGTTTCAGGAAATACTCTTTCCTTCAAAACACTGCTAAGGTAATTATTGCTTCTAATTGGTGGATCCAATTCAGTTTCCAGTTTAATCAAGTTCTCTTTCCTCTCTACTTTTTCATTTGACTTTTTCATTTTGCCCATAGGACAAAATCAACAACATTCAGTTAACCCAGCAAGAAAAGACGGAGAAGAGGATCTCAGAGCAGTTTGAAATGGAAAACAGGGTCTACACTCAAGATCCCATCTACTTGAAGGTCTTGAATGAGATTACGAATGAGAAGTTTTCAGAAGATCAGTTACCCATCTTTGACAAAAAATGCACGTACAGTAATATGCTGGAGGCGTATTATGAGGTAGAATTTCTTAGTTTTCAGAAACAAATAGCAGTGCAGTGTATGTGCATGTGGAAGTAACTTAGTATCTCTATTCTTCTTTCAGGTTGTGGTGCAACGAATGGCTGACCAACTGCCCATGATGATCTCATTTTTCATGTTGACGCAGACTGCTGAGCTCCTGTCTATTGACATGTTGAGTTTACTGGATGGGGCAAATGTGCGCGAGCTCCTGTTTGAGGACTCTGAAGTCAGCAGAAGGCGCAAAGACCTACGAGAGCGCCTGGATCGTTTGAGTGCTGCTCAGGAAGCAATTAGCACTTTTTCTACTGACTAGAGTATCTGAAAATACATATCATATATCTATGTCAATCTTATAATGTATCTGACAACTTCTAAACAAACATACATTTTCCATAAATAAACCTACAAAATTTTCTTCAGAATATTAAAATATACATACATACATTAACCCACATCTTATACTTTTTGATTGTTTCCATGTTACTCACAAAATGGGCTAAAGCAGGGCCGATACATTTTGTTTTCTAAAATAGCTAAAAGCTTCAGTGCGTTATCTACAAGTTAAGGTCTAACTTAAGATTAGGTCTAACTTGACATTTAATGATTTTTTTTGGCTCATATAAAATGTTTAAAAATATGCAAAAAAATATATTTATATTTATAATTTTTGAGGGCCAGTGAAAATGATGGCAGTGCATTCAATCACTGTAGTTCAGCGAGTATGTAAGACTGGAGTCAAGCCGTCTGGCTTAGAGAAGGTATACTCTTTGAGAAATCAAAGGACATTTCTGAAAATTAACATTTCAAATAGCAAATTGTAAAGAAATATTGCAATAGGCTCAAGGTGTGATTTGTAGTCAGATCAGCCCTAGATGTAATCCAGACACTCAGCATTATGTATTTTTCTGTATTGTTTTTTTTTTTTCTGTTTTTTTTTTCTGAGCATTTGATGTTTTGTATTGATTATCTTTGAATTGATTATGTAATTGGCATGATACATTTACCTGAAAATTAATAAATTGTAACATTTGAATTTATTCTGACTTACTCTGAAATTATTAACTCCTATAGTTAATTTAATTATTAACTAATTCCTTAACACCACAAATCTACGCTCAGGTTAGTTTAACAGGCTAAAATACAGTTTAGGTGGAACAGAAACTGAAGACTGATGTTTTAGAGCTCTGACTAACACATTGGCATTAGTCATGTATACTTAGACTGTAGAGGCTAATAATGGGTTTTCCGTTTAGAACAACTGGGTGTTAGACCAATCTAAATAGGGGTGAGCCTCAACCTCTAATTATTGTAATATTATTCTTACTAATTGTATGTGGAAAACCACGGCGTGCTTATAGAAAGTTACCATTAGAGGAAGTTAAGTTGGTCAGCTTGGCTCTATGGTAATGGTCATAACCTCTGGTTAGATATAGTCTTACCTTAATTAAGTGTGTTCAGATCTATGGGGACTAAATTATATATTCTAATGAGTAAGTAGAGTGCGGCCGTCTAGAATATTAGTCAACCGCCTCTGTCTAATGACCAAGACTGACAAGCTTGTGAGTTTGAGATCTGAAATACCCGGCCGGTACAAGAATTAAAATGTTAAAGGAATCCAAATGAACAAGTGTAATTTCAATAAGGAGTTAAATAGAATAATCAAAAGTAGATAAATTATTATATAATTGTCAATAATCAATTGGCATTCTAACCTAAATTTGAGGTCATGATAAAATGGAGTCAGCTAACAGTTTAATTGGAATTAAATTACTTTGCCACACGGAAAAGACAGAATGTGCAGAAACCTTCATCCGCTCATCGGAAACCATCGTTGGGCAGATCGGGCGGGCCCTACAAGAACAATACATAAGGTATAATAAATTTTTTATTAAACTTTTGGTAAATTTTTTTAGATAGTGAAGCTAGTCTGAAACTAGGCCTGACAAAACTAAGCCAGCTCTCTGTACACAACTCCATATGTCATTTGATAATCAACTTCCTGACAGACAGACAGGCAGCAGCTCGTGAGGCTGGGAAAATTCACTTCCAACACCTCAACAAGGATGTGTGCTCTTCCCAATGCTCTTCTCCCTCTACTTCTCTGACACCTTTGTCAAACTCCTGAACTTTGCAGACACTACAGTCATTGGCCTCATCTACACCATACAAACAAGAGGTTGAACAACAGACCTGACAGGATAATTGGTGTGCACCTGCCAAACCTATAGGACTTGTACATCTGCAGAGTGAAGAAAGGGGCATGAATCATCATCACACACCTTCTTAACAGCCTGTTTGCACTTCTGCACTCAGGCAGACATTACAGATCTCTGTGCACTAGAACATCTAGGTATAAAAACAGTTCTTTCCCTCAGGCTATCTCCTCCTTAAATAGCTAGCATACCAATTACTGCCAGTTTTTATATATGAATAATTCATTCCATGTTGTCCACCCCTTGTCCCGGCAGTCTTGGACAAGTTGCTGGTATTTGGCTTTTTTCCTCTCTGCAGCTTCCTCACAGCCCTCCTCCCACGGCACCGTCAACTCCACCAGGATGATCTTCTTTCCCTCTGGAGACCACATGATGATGTCAGGCCTTAGAGTTGTGGACAATACCGCCTCTGAGAAGTGGAGTTTCCTCCCAAGATCAACTTCCATTTCCCATCCCTAGGCTGACTGCAGGAGATTCTGCCTGGCTTGGCTGTGGACGACAGGTCTTTGGCCCTCTTTCACAAAGGCGATGGTGCTCAGCAGTGGTCTTGCTTTGGCTGGTTGTTTCTTCCTCCTTTCTTGCTCCAGGATGTCTGCGAGCACCGCCAACACCTTGCCAAGCCGCCACTTGTATCTCCCCTGTGTCAATGCGATCATACACCCTGACAGAATGTGCGCCATTGTTCCTTTCACACCACACAACCTGCACAGTGGGTGCAAATTGACTGGGGTTGGTAAGGTGTCATACACTGCTCTGAGTAGAAAGGATATACAGAAGGGCTCCAGCCACCACAGTTCACTCCATGTGATTGTTCTCTTGGGGAGGTTCCACCTCGTCCAGGCGCCTTGGGTTGTGAGCTGGATGGATTTTGCTCTTCTCCCTTCTTCTTCAAGGTTTCGGACTTCATCCTGGATCATGGTTCTCTTCTGCCTAGGGGTGGACTTTGACCACTGCTGGAAATGTGCTGTTCCTAGACCCTGTCCTCCAGTGCAAGGGTTTCCGATGATGTCTTTGGTCACGAGAGAACATTCTGCCTGGTTAATTACCGTGCTGGCGGCCCACTTACGGCCAGATCTTGTTCTGACTCCTGCTTCCCTGGTGAGTTGGTCTTGAGAGTCCCTATATGTCAGGGACAGTCATTTGGCGACTTTAAACTCCTCCACCACTGAGGACAGGGGAAGCTGTAGCTGGCCCGACCTTATGCAGAGCCCCAAGGATGTAAATCTCAGGGGTATTCCCAACCAGGTATATTACTTTTTATTGCAAATAATTTTTATATATATATTTTTTCATCTTGTTTAAATATTCTTTTTATGCTCTTGTGTTTTCTATGTATTTATGTATCTACGTACCCGGAGCTCCTGGAAACTACAACAAATCCCTTGTGTGTTTGCACACACAGGCAACAGCCTGTTTGTCTTATACGTCTGCAGTCTGATGCAACTGTTAACTGTGATTACAAGTAGAGAAATTTAAGGAGTTACATACAGGATTTTGTTAGGTCAGTGAATGTGGATGTTTCAAGCCAGAAGAGCAGATTTGTCAACACTGTGATACTGAAGTATCTAAACTCCATGAGGGGGCCATTTGGATGTCCAGAGAGAGCGAGAGCTCGGCCCTGTTGTGATTATATTCACTTCTCACAAGAACTGGCTCAATTCACTTCTTTGTTGAAGAAGAAGAGATCATTATAAATATAGCATGAATTGAAACATTTACAAAGGAGGAAGAAATACTGCTGCGGCAGCAAAAGTTTGAGAAGGCAGCTGAAAATATCTACAATTTCAGTGCAAATGAATCAACTGAATTTAACTTATATAGGTTCACAAAGAGCACAGAAGAAAACATCCAAGCTTGGCCATTTAATATATATTAAATATATATTAAAGCTTGTATTTACATGTATAAATTTATATGTTAATGCAAAGTTTAATATTAACTGTCAATTAAATTAATTCTGAAGACATGAGTTACGAGCTGAGATTATGAGCTAATTCATATGAATTAGCAGCAAAAAAACTAACAATTTTGTCTCTAAATTCTTTCACTAGAAACTGTTTTTATTTTGGAGCGGGAGAAACAGGGGGAGGGTCTTTACTGCATCAGATATGTCACTTTGCTCACAGCTGATTGGTCCAGTTTTGGTTTGCGATCTCTAACCCAGAATAAAATCTGCTCTGGTGCAGGGGCCTGATGTATAAACGTTGCATATGCACAAAATGGGCATAGAAATGTGTGTATGCAATTTTCTACAGGGATTTATAAAGAAAAATTAACTAGGCATAAATATTTGCGGACTCTCTAGACAGTACACACACTTTTTTATTGATGGAGCGAAGAAAGAAAGAATAATTTTAAACTCAGTTTTCCATTTGAACCTTTCCATTTCCACATTTATACCACTCTTATTAAAGGAGTTAAGCACTGAAATGTTATGAAATAATTATCCAGAAGTAAAACATTTTTAAATGAACTTCAATGGAAGTATTTGTAGTGAATGCTTTTGAACACATTTCCTGTGGCATGCTGTGATTTAATGTTGTAACTACAGCGAGGACTGCTTGGTGCAATTCATTTTCAACAAGTTTTTGTTTATTGTGAGCTCATCATTGTATTACGAAAAGAAAAAGATTCACAATAGTGTGCCTTAGGATAAAAAAAGTTTCAGAGCAACTAAACTATATTAAAGCAGATGATGAGGTGCAGCCACGGGAGTTCATATATACATGACAAAAAAAGTCTCAAGGCAAAGTTATAAAGAGGTGAAGAATGCAAATGGTCATGAATGTACACTATTATATCTGTCCCTCATTCAGCTGTTACGTGAACGTAGCCTTAGTTTCACACAGACACGTGTTTTCTGGTGCCATTTTAAATGACCAAGCCATTTAAATCTCTTTCCACACAAGGAACAAAAATAACGTCTGACATCTGCATGACTTTTATGTATCTGTAAGTGTTATGGCAAAATAATTTTTTTATTACACTTAACACATTCAAATTGTCTTTCTTCAGAGTGAATGTGCAGGTGATTTTTGAAATTGCTCCTTTTTGTAGACTTCAGACTTTTGTAGACTTTTGTAGATCATGTGCCTCGTGAGGCTATCTTTATTGCAGAAACTCTTTTCACACTGATTATATGTAAAACGGTTGTCCCCTGAGTGAATCCTCATGTGATTTTCAAGGCTTACTTTAATTTTGAAACTCTTTCCACACTGGTCACATGCGAAAGGCTTCTCTCTAGTGTGGGTTCTCATGTGGGAATTAAGGCCTCCTTTGTAAGTAAAACTTTTTTCACACTGTTCACATTTGTAAGGCTTCTTTCCATTGTGAATTCTCATGTACATGAAAGGACATAAACTGAATAAGATAATAAAGTGCAGTCAGTGAGGTTTTTTTTAAACAAACGTACATTTTTGTCTTTATAGTGAGCAAATGAGGGGAGCAGTTCACAGTAATTTAGAGGAGAGCATTCGTCCATTCATTGATCTGATCGACACTCTGCGGTCAATTGGCTTTCACAAGGACTTGGCATTACCGACTATTGCAGTGATCGGAGATCAGAGTTCTGGGAAAAGCTCGGTGTTGGAAGCGCTGTCTGGCGTTGCACTACCAAGAGGAAGCGGTGAGCAGTGTTGGGAAAGCTATTCAAAAAATGTTACTAGCTAAGAGTACTTTACACTATAGAAAGGTTAGCTAAGTTGAAAGCTGCCTTTCAGAGAAAACTAGCTGGTTACATTACAAGCTTGGAAAAACGAGGAAAAACTATGGGTGAATTCAAGTTGATTGGGACACTTTTTTCCAGTCATCTCAATGTAATATAGTTTAAATTGTAGCTAAGTTTTAATTTGTTCACATGCATATGTATTTAAGCACACTTCAAGGGGTATAAAAATAGTTGGATTTTTTAAGGAGATAAAGTGACCTCAGAGAGATGGATAGACACGGTGAAGTGTGAGGGTGCGGATTCAACAAAACAGACCATAATTTGTTCTGATTCTAAACAGGAGACAGACAATACTACTGTAAACATCTTGCTAAAAGGTGTTAAAATGTAACATTTTAGCGTTTCATAGTCACCCTTCAACTTAATCAATAAAATAGCTTCTACTGAAAAGAAATTTAGAAAATAGCAACACTATCGAGAAATTTAAATGACATTTATGCCCATAACTTGCAGTGAAGACTGTTTACATTCAAATTGTTTATAGGCCTATTGTTCTTGTAATATTATCAGTGTTCTAAAAAAATTTTACTGAACTGTGTTTGCTATAGGAATTGTCACCAGATGTCCACTGGAGCTGAGGCTGAAGAAGGTGACAGGTGGAGTCAGCTGGAAGGCTGTTCTATCTTAACGTGATAAGAAAAACGAATTTGTGCATTCTTCATTGGCTGAAAGACATGTTGAAACAGGTTCACGAGTTCACCCTTACATCAATTAAACAGAGTAAAGATTATGCGTATTTGGCGTGCTGTCCGGGGGACGGCACCGAGCTCGGAAATTTTGCCCGAACCCAGAGTACTCCCCCATTGTTGTAAGAGTATTTAGGACTAGAAGTGAGGAGATAGGGTGGTGGAGGGATGCTGCTAAACTGTCAACGAACAGAGGTAAGTTTGCAGTATATATATACACCTCTTACCTCGTTGATTGGGTTGATTAACAGAGTGTGGTCCACTCGTGTCTAATTAGGTTTGATTGTCTGAATGTGCTCCACGTGTTTAATTTGGTTTAATTATCTGAACGTGCTCCTCCCGAACTTTGTTAATAAAACATAATTTAGTACAATTTCTAGTAATCTGTTTTGGCTTTCTTTAAAAAGTGCTAGGAATAAAGTGTTCAAAGCTTGTAAAAACACTGTTGCCTAACATGCATTAACAGAGCCAAAGTGGTTGAGACTGAGGGAACATTTACACTCTGTGTGTAAAGTGTAATATAGATAGACTAAGCTACTACCAAATAAAGTCTATATTTAATGTAACATTAACACAAAGTTAGGCCTAAAATAGATACAGTCACACTTTTACAGGGTTAAATCCAAATCGATATTAATGTATTAAGGCACATTCACACCAGGACGATAACGAGGCCCTAATGATTGTTTTAAAAATGTTATACATATAAAAGAATAGCACACCATGACCAAAACCATGACCATTTCAGGTTACAGTCTGTTTTTCTAATTGAACTTTGTGTTCCCAAAAATTATTCTGAAAGACTTGATTCACACTGTTTAGGTCAGATTTTGTTTTCAATTTCAACCAGTTTTCTACACTCACACAGTGGGGTTCCTGATGCCACAGAAGAAAAGTTTTTGGTTCTCCAAAGAACCTTTCAGTGAACAGTTCTTAAAGGGGTGGTTGAGTGTGATTTCACTTTTCTAACTTTAGTTAGTGTGTAATGTTGCTGTTTGAGCATAAACAACATCTGCAAAGTTACAACGCTCAAAGTTCAAAGCAAAGGAAGATATTTGCTTTTAAAGAAAAGGACTACAACAAACGGCTGGTTGGGACTACACGACATTCTTCTCGGGTTAGTGACATCACTAACCCTTGAATTTACATAAACCCCGCCCCCGGGAACACGCAGTCCATGTTGAGAAGAGGAAAAGTTGTTGTATAAGAGTAAATTTGTGAGTCAGCTCAAACTTTAGCATCCATCTTTTCACATGCAATAGAAAGTCACTCTGTGTGCATCTCACAACAGTTCCTATACGAGCGATTTATAGATTACCATGACAGAATATCCTAATTGAAGATAGTTAACTCCACATCAGCAACATAAATTCATCAACTAACCATTCAGAGACGTCCTGTTGCATTCTACATGTTGTCACTTCTTCTTGAGTCTCTCCATCCTTATCTGACTCCGTTTAACATTAAAGGCAGAACAGTTTCTGTCATTTTAGTGTGTCTGCGTGAGGTAATAGCTGCTGCTAACAGACACAAGCTCTTGAAACCCCGCCCTCTGCAGCAGCTCATTTGCATTTAAAGGGCCAGGCACAAAACGGTGCATTTTTGCAAACCCTCAAAAAGTGACAACTTTAACTTGCTATATAAAAATATCTGTGGGGTATTTTGCGCTAAAACTTCACACACACACACTCTGGGGACATCATAGATATATTTTACATCTTGTGAAAAGGGCATTATACCACCCCTTTAAAAAAATTGTTTTAGTGTGAAGAACATTTTATACACTAGCATCCTTTTCCATAAAGAACCTTCTTTTTTGGATTAAAAATGTTCCATGGACGTTACTATTCTTAATAGCTGGTTATCAAGATATTTGGAATAAACTAAACCACCTTACAAAAAGTGCTTTGTCATTTTCAACAGATGCCTCTTGAATGAGGATAAAGCAACTATTAAATGTCTTGCTGTCAAACTGACACAAAATCTTGTTGATCATATCAAAGTAAGTTTTTAAATGTCTCACTCTAAAGGCCTGTTTACACTTAACATGAATTTACAGATAGATTGCGAGACTATAATAAATCATGTTTTTTTTTTTTTTATCCATCTTTGCCAGAAATCACTGCCACAGCTCACTGAGCAGATAAAAACACAGTTGTGGGAAGTGAAGAATGAGCTCAAGGAGTGTGAGGCTGGACCGCCACTGGACACTAAGGGAGCCAAACAGTTCCTCATTAAAGTAGGATCTCAAGTCATCACATCTTCTTGCTTCTGAGAATTATCATTTGGAGTTCAAGCTGCTAGAACCATATTGTGTTTGTTGTGATTTTCTCCTTCTTCCTTATGTAACGGCTCTAAAAATATCTTGGCGTCAGAGATAGTCCCAAATCTCATCACTGTTCAGGCACACGTACACCCCTCTGTCTGACACTAGGTGGTGCTATGGTTATGGTAGAGTTCATATTCTAAATTATTTTCACACCCAAATGTCTTTTTCAACCTCCTCAGCCAGAGACAACACTTTTGCCGTAAAATGATAATATACAATAACATGTTTATGTAACAAATATTTTCTCTTTATCACAGATCCTAACAAAATTCAATGGTCAAATCTACTCCTTATCATCAGGGGAGCTGATTAATGCAGAAAATTTGTTTGTCCAACTTCGGGCTGAATTCAAGAAGTGGAATGATCATCTTAACAGCACAAAAACATCCTGTGAGTATATTTTCAATATTAAACATTAAACCTTGAATTCACTGTTGTTGGGATTTTACAAGAAAGTTAAAGTTAATTTAATGAGAAATCCATCTTGTTCCTAAACAAGTTTGCAGTTTGAAAGAGTTTAGCCAGACTTATAGAGGGAGGGAACTGCTCGGCTTCAGTAACTACAGAGGGTTTGAGTTGGTTCTGCAGGAGCATGTGGCCAAACTTAAGAAGCCAGCCATTGAATTGCTCATTGCAATCAAAGGTACCATCACACGTCTGATCTCCAATATAAAACCAAAAGATTAGATCACAATTGAATTAATGTTTAATAGCACATCTATATTGTGAAAATTGTCTTCTGATGTATGTATTTCTCCTGAAGCCATCATCCTCAAGCAATTCAAAGATGTGTCCTATAGATGTTTTCAGAACTACCATGCACTTCAAAACATCACTGTGGTAAATATTGCTACAATAATTTTTTTTTTCTCTTTTTTTCCCCCCCAGTTATTTATTTGGGGATAAAATCCATTTTATTGGCCTAATGTCATTGTTTTATTGTTTGTTTTTGCAACAAAAAATAGAAAAGAAAAAAACTAAGAAAGAAAATGACAGAACAATGTTGGCTTTCTGACAAACAGTTAAACAGTTCAGGTTTTTCAGTGGCGAGTGCTTTTTATTATTCAACAAAAAATGTTAAAACCATATTATTTTAATTATTATTGAGTTTTTCACAGCAGTTTAAAAATTCAAATTGCCTCACTTGCCGTGCGCTCTTGTGTTTTTAACCAAATTCTTTGAAAAAGAAGAGGAAGCAAGAGTCAGAATTAAAGGGTTAGTTCACTCAAAAATGAAAATTCTGTCATCATTACTCACCCACATGTCGTTGCACACACTTAAGACTTTTGTTCATCTAAGGAACACAAAATGAAGATATTTTAAATTATATCTGAGAGCTTTCTGTCTCTCCATAGACAGCTGTGCAACTACCACTACCACAATTTCATAAAGAGATTAAAATCTCTCCGTATGAATTGAGCAGTTTAGTCTAAATTTTCTGAAGAGACACGATCGTTTTATATGATGAACAGATTTAATTTATTTTATTCACAATTCATCAACTCACACATTGGTTATGGTAAACGGAAGCTCAAGCATGATTGCTTGATGTGTAAGAACCAATGAGGTTCATTCTTGTGTGTTACGCAGCACGTTTGAGCTTCATCAAGAACGTTGAGCTTCTGTTTATGTTCTCTGATCAATGTTTATATGCAAAGCATATCTGTCTGTTCATCATTTAAAGCGATCGTGTCTCTTCAGAAATAAACCGCTCTTTTCATATGGATTATTTTTACGATCTCTTTCTGAACTTTTTGAAGTGTCAAAGTGGTAGTGGTAGGTTTTTAATAACATGAGGGCATGATGACAAATGAAATGATGACTAAATTTAATTTTTTTTAATGAAAATATCCATCTTTGTAATGATAATCAACATTATGCCACAAATGCTTTTAATTTAACTGAATTTGTACTGATCCCGAAATATTCCTTTAATCAGGTACTCTTTCCTCTGTACTTCTTTATTTGAAACCATAGAACAAAATCTACAATATTCAGTCAAGTCAGGAAGACAAAACGGAGCAGAGGATCTTAGAGCAGTTTGAAATGGAAAACATGGTCTACACTCAAGATCCCATCTACTTGAAGTTCTTGAGTGAGATTAGCGAAGACACATTTTCAGAAGATCAGTTACCTGTCTTTGACATAAAGAGCAAGTACAGTGAAATGCTCCAGGCGTATTATGAGGTAGATATTCTTTCAGTAACAAATATAATTGTTTTGCTCCAAGACTGAATGGACTGCAGTACTTGTGTGTGGATGTTACTCTTTGATTTTCTTTCAGATTGTGGTGCAGCGAATGGCTGACCAACTGCCCATGATGATCCAATTTTTCATGTTGAAGCAGACTGCTCAGCTCCTGTCTACTGACATGTTGAGTTTACTGGATGGGGCAAATGTGAGTGAGCTCCTGTTTGAGGACTCTGAAGTTGGTACAAGACGCAGATTCCTACAGGCTCGCTTGGACCGTTTAACTGCTACTCAGGAAGCACTTAGTGATTTTAATTGAGGGACCTACTGACTTGTCATGTCTGTTTTTGGTTGGAACATGTCATGTGATTTCTTGATCTCCTCATGTGTACTGGATGAAGTGTGAGGTGTTGATATCAAGGGTAAATGTAAAACCTATATTTCATTATATAACTGTAATTATCAGAATATTTATAAGAGTTTTGTGACCTTTATAAGAACTGTTTAGCACATTCTGTAATCTCAGAGAATTAATGC
The DNA here is from genome assembly GCF_963993115.1 of Abramis brama. NCBI lineage: Eukaryota > Metazoa > Chordata > Actinopteri > Cypriniformes > Leuciscidae > Abramis > Abramis brama. The sequence continues at coordinate 21,314,850 of NC_139982.1, read as the reverse complement.
CAGCAGATTTTAACTCCTCTTAACTGGAGTCTTTCACAATCAAATGCCCTATTTTTAATCAATTCAATTCAATTCAAATTTATTTGTATAGCGCTTTTCACAATACATATTGTTTCAAAGCAGCTTTACAGAAAGTGCATTTCAGAAATGTACATAGAAAAATACAGCAAAATCAATGATCAATAATCAATCAAAATACAGAAAAATAATCAACACATGCTCTACTGTTTCTGGAAGTCCACAATGATTACACTGGCTGGATTCATGGTTTTGATTGATTTATTAAGATATACCATCCCTTCTATAACCATAATCAGCTCTTACATGACCAACTTTTTTTAATGTGTATTATACAAATATTGTCCTTTGTTTTCTTTATGCATCTCCCTTGCCACATCTTTCTGAAACCCACTTTAATTAAATCTTTAATTTACTCTTCTTTCAAGATGAAAAAATGTACTTGCATGGTGTCAAAACACTCTTTCTCCAGTATCTTCATGAAATCTTACCAAAACTTCCCACAAATCAGCGGGAGACCGTCATCTGGCAGCGAGAGAAAATAAGCGGAAACACAACCTGCTTTACCCTGACTAACTATGTAAAAGGTCCGTGTTACATATAACCCTACGTTAGGTTGTTCCCCGCGCTCCCCTACAATGGTCTCATCCCCACAGAAGTAAACCAAAGGCTAATAAAGGTTTTAGGAGTTTAGAGATATTTTGCTTACAGAGAAGGGTGTTTCATGCAAATGTCATATTGTCCTTAAAAAGGTGTAAACCCTGGAGTTCGTGATTAATGTAAATTCCATTGTTATAGCATTTAGGAGCCTTATCTAACCTTAACCTTGTCTGGTGGGGCATACTACAGTGTCAATAAAGTTCTTAAATCTTAAAAGTGTAATAAAAGTGTGTCTGCTTGATTGTTTAATTGATGCAGGGGAAGGTCAAAGCACACCTCCTTAGTTATATTTTGACAAATGTACTGAGCCCTGTATTGAGCCTGCACAACATTCTCCGACAAAGGGTCAAATTTTCATGATGTTACAAAGTCCTAGCCTGCGTATAACTACTGGTCTTCAATCAATACCTCCTGTGTTATTGCTGTCCTGGTTGGAGTTATTGTTGTAGAACCCAAATGAATAATTTACAGGGAGCGATAGCTTTTTATTTAAAAATATTTTCATTAGCTATCTGAGGATTTTGAGAATTTATATTCTAAAGAACCTTTTGTGCAAAGAATGTTCCATGGAGGTTTAAGGTGTTTTACGGTACCATTCAACTTATAAAAAACCTGTATTTATCTCTTGTTTGCGTGTCGGTCAAAAATGACAGATTTGTTTTTTTCTCAATGAAATCATTGTACTATATTTCAGTTCAATAATGTTTTTTAATTAATATTTTGTATTTTCTAGGGGATTTTATGAAAGACTTTTTACTGTAAAACTGTGAGAAAATCAAAGCCATAAATCTAAACAAGCTGTGTTCCAAATTTGAGGCTGATATCCACTAGAAGAAATTCATCTCCCATTCATTTCCAATACGATCATTTTTGATCGTGAACAAAGTGTGACTATTTTTTTCAGGACCATTTAACCTTTTTGAATCATGTCCATGTTTTTTTTTTGTGTGTTCACACAGCAAGTGCCAAAACCTTTACCAAGTTTCGTACCATTCCGAACCAAATTTTTTCAGTCAAAAATGACTGAACAGCACCAGAGGGTTAAAAGTGTGCAATAGGACTCACTCACCTGTCTGTCACATGTTCTACCTCTGTCTGCTTGCATTTGTATTGTGAACATGGGTGTGTTTCACTATAAATTCAGTCTGAAATATAGATTTAAACTTATTTTGATTTCTCTTCAGCATCACCTCAAATGCTCTTTGGCTGAAACCTAAATTATACAATTTACAAGAGGCATCTAAAACTAAGAACATTATCTTTACTCAGAACTGACTTTTTTTCCCCTTGTTTATCCAGAAAATGTCTACTTTAGGCTTACCTTATTCTCATCTCCACGTCGAAGATATGCTTATGATGATGATGAAGATAGTGACAGTTCTCAAAATGAAGGGTTAGTATATTTTATTTGCTTATTATTGAACTAATGCTGAATTTAGTAAATAGTATTGTTTTATTTTTATGTAGAAATATTTGTACATGCTTTTATTGGCCTTGTTAATTTCTTGTTATCTAGATGTAAAAAAGAAAAGAAAAAGAAATGTACATTTATTTTATATACAAGGCAATGTGAGTTTATTAGGGCAGGTCACTTGAGTGTACTATAGACCTTTTTCAGAGCAGCGCCATGACAAGTATTAAAAGCGAGGCTGTGAGGAATAGACTTTCCATCTTTTCAGTGCATCCGCTGTAAAAAGCTGCATAAAGCTCCTAGATCACTTATAATTTTACATATTATTTTACATAGAGTTTTTTTGTCGACTGAAAATTCTCTGAAATATATTTTTGCAGTGTTTCAAAACAATTCAGAACAATCCAAAAACACATTAAATAACACAACCTTCTGAAGGAATGAATGTCTATCCCTCACAGCATCACAATCATTCCTGTTAAAAATCAAAGATGGCGCTGTTATGAATATGTTCTGGACCTGACTAAATACTCACACTTGCGGTCTTTGCACTTGACCACTTGTCTACTTACATTATGTATTTCCTGTATTTGTAAGTGTTTGGACTGCAAGAGTGTGTAGAACTTTTGATTACCCGATGGGACACAGACACACTTATAGTGTTGCAAAAATGCAAGTGTTTACAGAGCTTTTTCATTTTTATTTTTCATTTGAAATTGTAGCGCTTCTAATTAAGTGATAAAGAGCAGTTGCAAATGTTGCACAAAATAAACATAGACTGTTTAAAAAATCTATAGAATCTACTCAATAAAAGTGAGGTTAAAATTTGAGTAAGGAGAACCTGAATTTAACAGCTATGATATAATAAATTAAATTAGGTAAGGTCTACCTAATATTTCTCAATACATTACACATTACTTATACAAATTGAGTAATAATAACTATTATTAGCAGAAAACAGTTATTTAATAATAATTAATAAAAATAAGTCAATAGAAATAATTCAACATTACTTATTCAGAGATGGTTAAATTAAAAATGTTTAATTTAAAAATGGCCAGACACAGGACTCTGGAACTAATAGGGGATTCATTTTAGTGACAAATAGAGGCCCTTCGAGCTCAGTGTGCTGCAATTTAAGAAAACATGCAAATAGACTAAGACAAGCTGCCTTCTGCTTTGTGCATACATAAAAAGCAAGTGCTGTACACAACTCACAGGACCTTGCGGAGCCAAAAGAGAATAAAGAAATGAGAATTTAAATGTCGTTTTGATGATTTTGAAAGACATTTGACATACCATACATGTATCTTGCTTAATAATAATAATAATAATAATAATAATACAGACAAGATATATCCCAGGGTATAGGCTAAAGTAATGTTGCGTCCCCAACCCTCTTAGGATTTAACTCGCCTAAAGTCCTGTTAGGATGCAGCACCGGATTCAGATAATGTCTCTCAACTGAAATATTATAGATATTATTTCCATCTAGTATTTATATTAAATTGAGTAATAATACTCAAAGATGGCGGGCGAGTTGCGTCATGAGACATACCATACATGTAGCGTAGACCTCCTTGATGATTGATGTAGCGTCCGCAGTGCTTTCCGTACAGACCAGTACGTGCTTGCCTAATTGAAGCGGCCCAGCGCAAGCCATACTGCTAACTGTTAGTATTACATTGTCCCATTAGAACAAACACTATTAGTATGCACTGTCAGCTCTCATGGTTAACGGTGGAGAAAGGCTGGTTTTTAATGTAACTTTCTAAAAAAGTTTAGAAACATTGTCTATTCTTCTCAACCAGTTTTTTTATATAACCAAATTGTTAGGTGTGATCAGGTACATTGTCATGTGACTCTGCGGATGATGGCCTGATGATGTTACCACGCCCAAAATCAAATGGTTTAAAGAAAACTGTTATTTATCGTGCCATCAATCATTGGAATAATTGCCCATTGAATATAGCCTACGTAAAATGAATGGCAAAGACTCTTTTAGGTACCATCTGAGAATGCACTATTTAAATTTGTGAGTAAGGAAAGGACATTTATTTTATGAATGTAATACTGTAATCATTTATTCAGACTTATTGGTATTGATGTATATAATGTTATAGTGCTATACTGTTTTTATATTGTTACGAACCCTTTTGTTAAAAGTGGCTACGTAAGGGTTTCACAACAAAGAAAGACACGTGAAACACAAGTGCGCTGCGTTGACTTTTATTATACTCACAAACATGTAAAAACTCACGGAACACGTATCACAAATAAAACACAATGAACTTCAAAATAATATGAAGGTAACAAATATTAATAAGACGAACAGCAAAGTAATTCAACTAAATAAAAAGAAAAAGGAAAGCTTGTTTGTTGGTTCTCCTCTCTCCTGCCATGCTCCGCTTCAGCGTCCTTATTATAGTGAATCAAAAACGACTCCAACGAGACGCAGGTGTATAATGATACACAGGTGCGGACCTAATAACAAACTCAAACACAGAAAAAAACACAGAGTCATGACATCATCACAAGGAGAGGAAAACACGAGACACAAACCGTAACACTCCCCCACTTAAAGAAAGAACCAGTCTTCTTTTTTAGCAGGTTCTGGATGAAGCGAACAGTAAAAGCAACCAAGAACATAGTTACAATAATACAACTTACACACCTACATTTAAATTATACATTTACCTAGCCCCGAGAAAGGGCATCTGCCACGATGTTGTCAGTTCCCTTCTTGTGGTGGATCTCAAGATTATAACATTGAGCCATTAGCGCCCAGCGCATCAAACGTTGGTTATGATCGTACATTTTATTTAAAAAAACCTACGGATTATGGTCCGTGTAGACGATGACGGGAGTAGAGCTGTATCCAACGTACACATCGAAGTGCTGCACAGCAAGCAACATAGCTAGAGTCTCTTTTTCGATAGTAGAATAATTCAACTGGTGACGGTTGAATTTAGTTGAGAAATAAGATACTGGATGGGATATTCCATCAGCACCACTCTGAAGTAGGACAGCTCCAACTCCGGTCGCGCTGGCGTCTACCTCAAGCTTGAACGGACGAGCCAGGTCAGGAGCAGACAACACCGGAGCACTGCAAAGGAGAGACTTTGCACACAGAAAGGCACTTTGACATTCATCAGTCCAATTAAAAACAACTTTAGAGCTGCACATCTTCGTTAAGGGAGCGACCACAGTCGAGAAATTTTTACAAAAACACCTGTAATAGCCAGCCATGCCTAAAAATCGTCGCAACTCTCTCCTCGTAGTGGGCACAGGGTATGCAAGAATAGCGGTCACTTTTGCGTCGACCGGACGTACTTGACCGTTTCCGACCTGTTTCCCCAAGTATATAACGGAGGCTTTCGCAAAATCGCATTTAGTCAAATTTAAAGTTAAAGAGGCGGCTGTTAATCGGCTAAAAACATCGTGCAAAGTAGAGATGTGCTCAGTCCACGTAGAAGAATAAATAACATCATCAAGATAAATATTACAGTTTGGAATGTCACTCAACACTGTAGACATTAACCTTTGAAAGGTAGCAGGCGCGTTCCGAAGACCGAACGCCATACGCGTATATTGAAAGAAAGAATCGGGAGTCACAAATGCGGAGATCTCAGAAGCACGTTCAGTCAATGGCACCTGCCAATAGCCTTTTAAAAGATCTAATTTCGTAATGTACCGAGCAGTACCAAGGTTGTCAATACAATCCTCGATTCGGTTTACTGGTTTACCTACCCGGAGATCGCCCAGCACCACTAACCTTTATCTGCTCATTAAACAAAATTAAAGTAATCCAATATCTCGACGAGCCCCCAATTTATGTTACGAACCCTTTTGTTAAAAGTGGCTACGTAAGGGTTCTCTTACGAGAGTTCTCTCGTACTGCGTTTTATCAAAACGCTACGGGAAAGGTCTCTTTTTACGAAACACTGAAGCAAAAATTATCCTTTAATTTTTCATATATGTAAAACGCGTTGCGGCAGCAGCAGACAGCTGAAGCAAGACGGCTTGTCTGCTCATTGGCTGCTCTGCGGCAACTGCATAAGCCTATCGAGCGCAGGCTGATGCAACATCAGACCAATGAGGGCGCTTCGCGCCCTCCTTGCCACTTCCCGCCGAGACGGGCGTGGCTTACCTCTATAAAAGGAGCTCGAGAAGGCTGATTCACTTTTTTAATCTCTTCAGCGAAGCGCACGCATCGCTGGATCACGGAAGCAGCGTCGTTCGAAGCAAGCACTTCAGCGGGACGAGCCCTCGAAGCCGCTGGCCTACGCCGCCTTCTACAGCCGTACCTGCTGCGCTTTCCGACGCCCATATCGTTTATTGTGCTCTGTTTTGTGTGTGTGTGTGAGTGTTCTCGTAGCACTCACCCCCTAAAAGAGCGGCGTCTTTCTAAAGATGCCTAAATCCTGCGGCTCGTGCAGAGCCCCACTCGCCGGGGGAGACGACCACGTCATCTGTGTTTCCTGCCTCGGTGAGGACCATGCAGCGCTCGCGCTCGCTGACGGCGGCTGCCCTCACTGCGAGCTTTTGCCTATGGTGGCTCTGAGGACCCGCCTGGCATCCTTCTCGAAGCCTGCATTCTCCGCCGCGATGCCGCGCCGTAAGAAGCGCCGCTCGCAGCGGGTCCCGGAACCCTCTCCACCCCGACCAAGCTCGCCGGTTCGCCCGCCAGCTTCACCGACCTCCCCCGAATCACTTCCTGATGCTCATCGCCCGCAGCCTGCCGCCGCTTCATCAGAGGAAGTTGTTTCGGAGGCCGCGTCGGGGGAAAAGGATTCCTGTTCTCTCCTCGCTTCAGGCAGCGAGGATTGGGCGAGCTCTGAGGACCTCGCGCCTCCTGCCCGAAAGCCCTCAGTGAGAGCCAGCATTGAGACGGAGCTCATGCGAGTACTCGCGTTGGCCGCGGCGAGCCTCGAGTGGTCTGCACCGGAGCCCCCCTCTCGCACCCGGCTCGATGGTAGCTTCCTCCCAGGTGAGCGCAATTCTCCGGAATCTAAGCCCGCTCCTTTTCTTCCTGAGTTACATGAAGAACTTGCGAAGGCCTGGAACGCGCCCTACTCTGCGCGTACGCGCTCATCTGTGTCGCCTGCATTCTCCTCACTGGACAAGGCGAATGAACGAGGCTACCTCTCTCTGCCGCCGGTGGAACAGGCTATAGCGACCCATCTGTGCCCGCCCTCTGCTGGACGGCGGACTAAACCGGTGTTGCCTTCAAAAGCCTGCCGCATGACGTCGACGCTGCTCGCGCGAATATTCTCCGCCGCTGGGCAAGCCGTGTCAGCGCTACACACCATGGCTACATTACAGATCTTCCAGGGTGATCTCCTCCGTAAATGGGACGAGGTTGGACCTGATGCTGTCTGTATTGCGGATTTGAGGAGTGCTTCGGACCTCACGCTCCGAGCCACCAAAGCTGCCGCACAAGCCATGGGACGCTGTATGGCTTCCGCCACTGTCGCTGAGAGGCACTTATGGCTGACGCTCACGGAGATGGCCGATTCCGAGCGCATCGCGTTTCTCGACGCCCCGCTGTCTTCCGCTGGCCTCTTTGGTTCTTCTCTCTCCGAGTTCGTGGAGAGATTTACCGAAGCCCAGAAAGCGTCTCAAGCCTTCAAGCACTTCCTACCGAAGCGCTCTGGTTCCGCGGCGGGTCGAGACAAACGGACCCCGCGAACCTCACAGCCTCAGCCCCCGCCTTCGGCCTCCTCTTCGCAGCAGCCTCAACAGCGCAGCTCGAGACCCCGCTCTCGATCGAGCGCCCGGCGCCCGCGCCGCGACCGAGGATTGTGGTGAAACCAGAGGCCCCGAAGAAGTCCTAGCCCGCCTAGGAAAGCGCAGGTGTGTGAGTCCCGTTGCGGCCGGCCTCCCACCCAAGCGCCTCGCTGTCTCAGCCCCAAGCTTCGCGGCTGTCCCAGCGTTTTCTGCAAAGCGCAAGCCTGCACAAGTGCCCGCTTGCCTGCACTCAAAGGCCGTTTTTACGGCTACCCAGATATGTCTCGAAAAGAGTGTGATTTCTGGTGTCCCGGCCACGGCCGATGGTGCTATAAATGTAGTGTCAATGCCCACTCCTCTGTGCCCATCCCTACACATAAGCACAGCCCTGCACTCAGGGCTCGCGCAAATAAAATCGACTCAGGTCGATTGCGCCCCCCACATAGTAAAAGTGCCCACTACTCAGTGCCCACGAACACTATGTCTATCAGATCACAGGCTCTCTGTAAAAACGAGACCTGTGAGCACGCGCGCTGCTTACACAAGCAGCGCGCCCCAAGCAGTAGATGTGCCCGCTCCCAGCCCACATCTACTCACACACATGAGTCCCACGGGGCTCGCGTAGCCCTCCCTCACTCAGTCAAACACTGTTGTAAGGTCGAGGGCGAGCGCTCCGCCCGCTGTATTAAGCGCGCCCCCCGCCTCAAATGCCGCAGGCATAACGCCTATGTTTGTGAGCCCCGTAGCACCTCTGTCGCACGGCGAACAGAGCGCGCTCTGTATCCGGCCCTTAGCCAACCATGCAGATGCATGGGCAGCGCTTCCAGGGGATTCGGACTGGGTCTTAGGCATTATAAAGAGAGGCTTCTCGCTACAGTTTTATCGACGCCCTCCGCGCTTCACAGCGCGCGTCGAAACTTCGGTACCGCTGAATGTAGCACACCTACTTCGTGCCGAAATATCAAAACTGATAAGCAAAGGGGCGATAGAGCTTGTTCCCCGAGTTCAAAGCGAACAGGGGATATACAGCAGATACTTTCTAGTCCCCAAAAAGGACGGCGGTATCAGACCCATTCTGGATCTAAGACGACTGAACAGAGTATTAGTGAAACGCCGTTTCAAAATGCTCACAACCAGCAAAATTCTCGCGCATGTTCGCCGAGAAGACTGGTTCATGTCGATAGATCTGAAGGACGCGTATTTTCAAATACAGATAGCGTCACATCACAGGCGATTCTTGAGATTCGCCTTCGAGGGTCAGACATACCAGTATACAGTCCTGCCTTTCGGCTTGTCCCTGGCACCTCGTACTTTTACGAAATGCATGGACGCAGCGCTCGCTCCTCTCAGACTCAGAGGCATGCGAGTGCTGAACTATTTGGACGACTGGTTGATCCTAGCCCAATCACGATCTCAGCTCATAGAGCACAGAGCCATTTTACTCGATCACCTCGAGAATCTTGGTATCACGGTCAATTGGGCGAAGAGTTCACTGAACCCCAGCCAAACGATTCCGTTTCTGGGTATAGTTCTGGACTCACAGTCTATGACAGCGCGGCTGTCGCCACACCCTTTCGCTTTCACCCCGCTCAGAAAATTTCAAAGGATGCTGGGTCTCATGGCCTCAGCATCGTCAGTTCTCCGGCTGGGCTTGCTCCGCATGCGCCCGCTACAGTTCTGGTTGAAAGCGCGGGTTCCGCGCAGAGCGTGGGTATCCGGTCATTTACGCCTCAAGGTCGATCAGGACTGTGTCACAGCCCTGGTGCCTTGGATGGCGAACGACTGGTACCAATCAGGTGTAAGCCTGGGGACTTCCTCGAGGGTGAGGATGGTGTCTACGGACGCATCCACCTCAGGATGGGGAGCGCTGCTCGAGGGCAGACCGTCCTTCGGCCTATGGTCGGAACGGGAAAAGCTCCAACACATAAACTGCCTAGAAATGCTGGCAGTGCACAACGCGCTGACGCGTTTTTGTCCCCACATCAAGGACCAACACGTCATAGTCCGTTCGGACAACATGGCAGTGGTGTCCTACATAAATCGCCAGGGCGGTCTGAATTCCAAACCCCTGTACAGGCTGGCGAAACGCCTCCTGCTATGGGCTCAGCACAACCTACGCTCGCTGAGAGCAGTACATGTGCCCGGGCTGCTGAATGTGGGCCCGGACAGACTGTCCAGGAACAACGTTCCTACGGGCGAATGGTCTCTACACCCACAAACAGTCCGGCTGTTGTGGGAGAGATTCGGCAAAGCGGAGGTGGACCTATTCGCGTCCCGCGAAAACGCTCACTGCCCCGCATTCTTTTCAAAGACCGACAGCGCGCTGTCCCAAAGGTGGCCGCGCTGCCCGCTATACGCTTTTCCCCCCGTCTCCCTCCTGCCTCAGGTGTTGGAACGGGTCAGGAAAACGAAATGCCCAGTGCTGCTTGTAGCACCGTTCTGGAAGAACCAGGCATGGTTCCCAGTTCTGATGCAGTTAGCAGACATCGCTCCATGGCCAGTGCCGTTGAGGAGAGATCTCCTTTCGCAGGCCAGGGGCTCGATCTGGCACCCACACCCGGAACTATGGTCCCTTCATGTGTGGGCGCTCAACGGATACCCGTTGGTCTCGCAGAGGGAGTCATGAATACCATCACGGAGGCTAGAGCGCCGTCTACCAGGCGACTCTACGCTTCAAAGTGGTCGGTTTTCTCCGGCTGGTGTACAGCTCGGAGCCTTTCACCCCTCGAATGTGAGGTAACGGAGGTTCTCTCCTTCCTACAAGAGCTGTTGGATAAGGGCAGATCCCCTTCCACGCTCAAAGTGTATGTGGCGGCTATTTCAGCGTTCTCCGGTTCAACGCTGGGTCAGTCACTAGGAAGGAATGATTTAGTCATCCGCTTCCTCAGGGGAGCTAGGAGACTGAATCCACCCAGACCTCCGTCAGTCCCTATGTGGGACCTTTCTACGGTCCTGGCGGCCATGAAAGGTGCCCCTTTCGAGCCTATCCAGTCAATCAGCCTCAAACATTTGTCTTTCAAAACAGTGTTTTTGATGGCTCTCGCTTCAGTGAAGCGCATAGGCGATCTGCACGCGCTCTCCGTGAGCCCGACGTGCTTGGAGTTTGGTCCTAATGACTCTAAAGTCATACTCAAACCTAAGCACGGCTATGTGCCGAAATCCCTCAACACGCCTTTTCGGGCTCAGGTCATTTCCCTGGCTGCCCTGCCGGCGTCGAGTGAGGAAGGGGACTCGAGTTTTCTTTGCCCTGTTAGGGCTTTAAGAACTTATATGTCCCGCTCTGCTGCCTTTAGACAGACAGAGCAGCTCTTTGTCTCGTTCAGCGGACGTTCCAAAGGAACGGCTGTTTCGAAACAAAGTCTATCCAGATGGATAGTTGACGCCATAGCGCTGGCTTATACTGCCAAGGGCATTCAATGCCCGTTGGGAGTCAGAGCGCACTCTACGAGAGGCGTTGCCTCCTCGTGGGCTTGGTCCAGCGGGATTTCCTTACAGGATATATGTACGGCGGCAGGCTGGGCCTCTCCGTCTACATTTATCAGGTTTTATAACCTAGAGGTTCCCGCCTTACAGGCTAAGCTTTTGTCGGTGTAATCTAATTACAGGCGCAATGCGCTACCGACTATACTGGGCAGAACTGTGTAAGACCCACGTTTTCCCACATTAGTGCAGGCTCCCTACCCTGGCTATGTGATGTCATATTCGCGTCTGTGGACATGTCTATATAAGGACGGAGGAAACCCCTCCTGTCTTTAGACTCTCCCTGTGAGGTCATGTTAAGCCTGCGGACGCTACAGTATAGGGAATTAAGGCTTCCCCCCCCTTATTCCCTGACTCTGTGTGAGTCTATCTGGTGATTATGCACTGTATGCCTGAAATAGCTTCCGGTGATCAGTGTTTTTATCCCAGCACGCACGGCGTTTTGCAAGGGGTTCCCGTAGCGTTTTGATAGCGTTCCCTTGCCGTGCGTTTGGTTCACTCTGGTTCGCTTCGGCGATCAAAATCAAGTGAATCAGCCTTCTCGAGCTCCTTTTATAGAGGTAAGCCACGCCCGTCTCGGCGGGAAGTGGCGAGGAGGGCGCAAAGTCTGATGTTGCATCAGCCTGCGCTCGATAGGCTTATGCAGTTGCCGCAGAGCAGCCAATGAGCAGACAAGCCGTCTTGCTTCAGCTGTCTGCTGCTGCCGCAACGCGTTTTACATATATGAAAAATTAAAGGATAATTTTTGCTTCAGTGTTTCGTGAAAAGAGACCTTTCCCGTAGCGTTTTGATAAAACGCAGTACTCGTTCCCTCTTCTAGAGAGAACCGAGGTTACGTTAGTAACCGAGTACGTTTCACAACATAAAGAAGGACACGTGAAACACGAGTGCGCTGCGTTGACATTTATTATAGGCCTACTCACAAACATGTAAAAACTCACGGAACACGTATCACAAATAAAGAAACACAATGAACTTCAAAATAATATGAAGGTAACAAATATTAATAAGACGAACAGCAAAGTAATTCAACTAAATAAAAAGAAAAAGAAAAGCTTGTTTGCTGGTTCTCCTCTCTCCTGCCATGCTCCGCTTCAGCGTCCTTATTATAGTGAATCAAAAACGACTCCAACGAGACGCAGGTGTATAATGATACACAGGTGCGGACCTAATAAACTCAAACACAGAAAGAAAAACACGGAGTCATGACGTCATCACCAGGAGAGGAAAACACGAGACACAAACCGTAACAGTGAGAGTGTGAGAGAGAGAGAGAGTGTGTGTGTGTGAGAGAGAGAGAGGGTGTGTGTGAGTGAGTGAGTGAGAGAGAGAGAGAGAGTGTGTGTGTGTGTGTGTGTGTGTGTGTGTGTGTGTGTGAGTGAGTGAGTGAGTGAGTGAGAGAGAGAGCGAGAGAGAGAGAGAGAGTGTGTGAGTGAGAATTTTTACTCTTAAATAAAGATACTGTACTTCACTACTGTCCACCGCTGGTCTCATGTCACTTCTGTGCGCACACATGCTTCTTTCAAGTCATTTCCATTGTCAGTTTGAAACACTCTATAACGTTTCCCCAGACTTGTTTGTAGTTCTTTCTTCATGTAAGTGCAGATAGTCTAGGCAGAAATACATATTATGTTCCTTATTGTTTTCTGTAAACAACATTGAAGGGATTATTTTCCTCATTTAGATTATATATATTAGCCTATATAGACCCTAATACAATATTACTCAACTTAAAAGTTAACTAATATTAGCAGCTTTTAATAAAAAAAAAAAAAAAACGTCTTTGACAATACTACTGACCTCAGACCAAAACACGGTAAGTTAAGTCTAATACCATACAGCAATGAATCACAAAGGGGAGTATGGAGGAAACTGATCATGTATGTTCAATATGTAACAACTCACAACTCCTTTTATTACTTTCAGGGCTTAAAGTGAAAAAAAAAAAATCCTGAGCCTGAACTTTTTTGTGGCTCAACCAGAGGGTTGTTCCATAAAACAAGATTAGAATACAAGCCAGGCTTATTTTGGTTAGTCAGACTTATTGTTGGTGATTTCTGTTTCATAAAGCAAACTTAAAATAGTTCAAACTCAGTTACCCTGGCAACTTATGCTGGGCAACTAGCCTGGTCCAGGGCAGGCTAACTGTCAGGCTAAGCCTCAGCTGTTACACAGATCCTCTAACACTGACCGACAAGAACACAATGATATTACCACTGACACTCTCTCGTACCATTATTGGACTTTATTAACCACTACTAGTCCAAAAATAAATACACAGTATACAGAAAATAAACTTAAATAAGGCTACAATGATAAATTAGACAATATAGATAGATAGATAGATAGATAGATAGATAGATAGATAGATAGATAGATAGATAGATAGATAGATAGATATACTACAGGTTTTCTTTTTTTACTGGCTGAATGTTTTGTGCCCAAGATTTAATTAGACTGTTTTAAAGATTTATGAATACATTTCTCTCTGGTTTTGTTTGGCAGCTGTAGTGCATGTTTATGATTATTAGAAGAACATTAGAACACAATCTAAAAAAAGTTAAAATTAAAAAATGAATAATTACAAAACCACAGTATACATTTTAACTGGTAAGATGAATCTGAGCTTAGTAATTGACAGTATATTAGCCTATATTTGATTTACCCCATTACAATAGTCCCTTTACAGTTATTGCTACAGTTATTACAGTTAATGTCCAAATAACAAATATTTTAGCATATATATATATATATATATATTATGTACTTTATTGTGGCTTTCAATTCAAACACATTTAACACAATTATACAAATGGACAGTTCCTTTAAAGACATCATATTTTCCCCCAATAAATATTCATTTATTTTTCCTTCTACTTTTTTTTCTTTTGTGATAATACCCACCAACACATAGCCTAAAAAACACATGATTAGAACAATAACCAAAAAGTACATATAGACACTTTTACATATGATTTAAGGGGGAAAAGTAATAAATAAACAATAAATAAATATTAATAAAAATGTAACATTCACATTTTTATATCAAACTCTTATAATGACACATAATTCCTAATAGTTATTCAAGTAATATTATTTGAATATCAAATATTCAATATTAAATAAGTCAATAAATAAAATAACAAATAACTAGAAATAAAAGGGAGGGAGGGTTATATAAAAATGTAGTTAATGTAGGCTAATATATATTCCTTTATTTTATGGAATATTTTTTGATTTTAGAGTTGCACATATCTTTTCAAAATGTATACATTTGCTCTTAATTTCATGTTATCCTCTCCATAGTGTACTTTAGAAATTACATCTACTCATTTAAAACTGGGGATTCTTGCTTTCTCCAAAACATTATTGCATTAAAAGCTGTAATTCTCAGCATTCTAAATAAGTATACATCATCTTTATTAAGTAGCATAGGTCATATACCCAAAACTATATTTTGTATCTTTAAATATTTAGTTTCTTAAAAAAATCTTCCCTGAATTAGGCTACTTCTGTTCACTGAAGTACTTCTGTTCGCTAGAAGTTCACTGCAACTTATCCAACATCCTAAAGATAAATTATTATAATTAGAAGATATTTCTAGTGTTATAAAATATCGCGTATTAATTTTCCAAGCAAAATATATATTTCAGTCAGAATTATTGCGCTCATCTTTGGCGCGCATGCGCGCAGCAGCGCTCGTTCAATATGAAGATTAGCAGCAAAATGGATACATTTGCATGACTTTCTAACATTTACAGATGGAGAATATATACGGTGGCCGAGAGAGCTCAACGCGCTGCAACTGAATTCAACACATGCAAATAGAAAAAACACCCCCAAATTAAGTAAACATCTTCATCAGTTTCACAACACATGTGTGCTCCAAATACTCACAACACAACCAAATACAGAAACGCGCTGCAAAAGTTCACAACACAACCAAATACAGAAACGCGCTGCAAAAGTTCACAACACAAATACAGAAACGCGCTGCAAATAGGACAGAACACAACGGAAATGTTTCCGGGGAACCCAATAAGTGACGGACCCGGCTGGGACGTGCTTACAGCCATAGATATCATATCTATGCTTACAGCTGTTTACTTTTTTTTTTTTTTTTTTTTTTTGCAAAACATACAGAGAGATGACACGTTTATGACATAGAACTTTGTATACAATATACAAAATGTATTTACAATATGTTCAATGTCATAAGAATACTAAAAAGAACAATGAGCTGAAGACTAAAATAAATAAATAAATAAAGATAGAGAAAAAGAACATGAGGGAAAGACATTAATCTATACATCAGTTACATTGTACACATTTTGTCATGTTATGTTAAAATAAGTTTCATAAGAAATGTTAGAATGCAGCTAGGGTCCAAATATGAGACGGCAAGTTTTAAGGTTGAGACACTCACACACAGATATAACGCATATTTTAAAAACTTTGTTGTATAAAATGTATATTTATTTGCAACAGTTATGTTAACAGCAATAATACTATATTTATGGTAAGAACAGCTATTCAGCTGATGGACACGCGCTGCGTTGTCATGGGAACATCCCAGGTGAAAATAATGAGGAAATTACGTTGTCTTTCGTTGCTTAGACATTCTCTGGTTGACATTCTCCCTTCATCAACATGGCACACAAGTGTCCCGCTCCCTCCAAAGTGCCCAATTCAAGGGCTCTGCCGTCTGCCCTTTTAAGAGAGTAGGGCATAGGTAAAGCTCACGAGCAATAAGCACGTCCCAATCGTCCGTCCGTCACTTATTGGGTTCCCCGGAAACATTTCCGTTGTGTTCTGTCCTATTTGCAGCGCGTTTCTGTATTTGTTTGTGTTGTGAACTTTTGCAGCGCGTTTCTGTATTTGGTTGTGTTGTGAGTATTTGGAGCACACATGTGTTGTGAAACTGATGAAGATGTTTTCTTAATTTGCAGGTGTTTTTCTATTTGCATGTGTTTTCTTCAGTTGCAGCGCAAATGTAAGTTTTGCACTGAGGGGGAAAAAAACAGCATAAAATATACGCTGTTTGATGGTGGATCGATTTGATCCACGATCGACCTCTAGGGATGCTTCGAAAACGCGTGCACAAAAAAAATATTATTATATAATTATTATTGCATCACAATAAGTGTATTGTGATTGTCGAAACATTTTAGTAACTAAACTGAATTTTATTAGGCTTAGTGACAACAGGTTACAATGTTTAGCCTAGGCTACATGGTACAATTTCTGGTTTTCAATTCAATTCAATTATTGTGATTTTATTTAATATTGACTCATTTAAATAAATATTAGGTAGGCTACACAAGATAGGCATTAATTTTTCTTAAGAAAAAAACAACTCACCTAATGCTGTAAACATGCAGAGAGATATATAATGCGTTTTTTATTATAATAACAACTTTATTTAATGATATAAGTAAAAATATAATATGTAGTAGTAGAAGAAGAACGCCGTAATCTCAGTTCTCGCGCATGCGTCCTGGCGCTCCTGTGAACTCTCGTCAGAGGCCCACATTGAAGAACACTAATAGCTGGATAAAGTCGTTATTTTTGTTGTTTTTCCGCACAAAAAGTATTGTTGTCGCATGAAAACTTAATGTAGAGCCACTGTAGTCACTTGGACTATTTTAACGATGTTTTTAATAACTATTCTGGGCCGGCGAGTTTCGGTCCCTCTGAAAGCATGGAGGAGTGAGAAAGCTGTCAGATTTCATCAAAAATATCATAATTTGTGATCCGAAGATGAACGAAAGACTTACATGGTTGGAACAACATGAGGGTGAGTAATTACTGACAGAATTTTCATTTTTGGGTGAACTAACCCTTTAATAGTGTTCCCCGGACATTTATCGACCATGTCCATAAAAGAGGGCTTTTATAAAATTGCCGGTAATATATATTGATAGGGTGACATCACATAAACACATTTAAAAAAAAAAAAAAAAAAAAAGCAAATTTCACAAATGTACTATACAATATAATACATGTTAAGAATTATTTTAAGTCTTTATTATTATTCTGTTAATCTTATGATAGGATTCCCTAGAGTCATTGCAACATGTATGCAGTCGCTCCAATCTCCACTGCTCTAGGGGAACATGAGGCAGATTATGTTAATAGGAAGTCCTATCACAGCCTTAATGTTCAGGTAGAGATGATGTGAATATGTGAGATGATTATTTTCTGTGAGATGAATCTTTAAATTAATAGTAACATTAACAGATATAACAATGATCTACTAAACATTTCATCTGCAGACGACTTGTGGTCATGAACTTATGATCACAAGTTTGGATGCCAAATGGCCTAGCTCCAGTGCTTGTCTCACAAATTTTCCGTGAGTCTGTGCTGAGACTGCGAGGTATATGGTCAAAATCCTAAATCTTACTGTGTGACATGGATAGGCTATACTCTTTATTCCGGACATGGCCGTAGAACATCGTTTGGTCTGGATTTGGCACAAAACACTGTTAATTTAAACTGAGATAGAAAAACCTACACAATAACCCCTATCATGACCCTCAGACAGGGCCACAGTACCGCATCAATGTGGCCCTCAGTAAAACCAGAGTGAAGATAGAGATGACCTTTGGCCTCCTAAAGGCACATTTCAGCTGTGTTCGGCCCGTAAGAGTAACCAGAGCAGGCATCACAGATAGTGGCTGCATGTGCCATTCTGCACAATATAGCCACCAGTAGAAAGGAGCGAGAAACACCACAAAACCAGCTTCTCCCCGATGAAACTGACCCGATCACACTTGACCACCCAGCTGGTTGCAGATGTAGATGCAATCACCATACAATATTACACTTAATAAAAGCACATTGAAACTGCAGATAGGTCTCAAACTGTTTTATTGGTTTTGTGGGATGGGAGGGAGAAAGAGAGCAAGAGAAAATTGCATTAATAAATATTCATACTAAAGTGTTGCTTGGTTAAATAAGTTCACATACTGAGATCAGTGTTATCCAGCTGGTTGATCTCCAATATATATATATTTTTTTTTTGGAGCCTCCTCAGTTCACAGTCCAGCTCCTTTAGTGAACAGTCTTGTTCAAGTCTCCTTGAGTGTGCAGTCTAGTTCCACAAAAAGTTCATTGAATTCCTACAAACACAGGACTGATTGTAATTTATGTCGAGGGTTTTAAATCCTTACCTTGTTCACATTTCTTCTAAAGCCCATTGAGGTAGAGGCCTCAGTTTCTGGGGCAGGTTGTGAAAAATCACACATTCAAATGTTTGCCATAATAAAAAGCCCAGTGCATTCACATCAGCAACTGTCTCAGAACACACAGACAGAGTGTCTTCATCATTTCCTCCACCCTAAATAAAAATAGGCCAATGTAAAGCATAACTGTTGTAAAGCAGGTTATGTTTGGTGTTCTGTCTGCTGCATACGGACCTCTGTCTGGGAGACTGTTTGTATGTGAGCTGGCTTCAACAGGGACACTGTATTTCCCTCTACTGCAGAACATACAGTCATCCATATTTAAAACTTAAAAAAAAGTAGTAATGTAATGCACACGTACCCAGTGTTACTTGCTTAGAGGAGCCAGCACCAGGGTCAGATTGTACAGCACCTGTAATCCCATCCATAATCGTCCGTCCCTTATTGCCTACTCAGAGCCAACTCCTCCGCCAGTGTAATCTGGTTTTCTGAATTTAACTCTTTATTTCTGTTTGCTGCAAACAAGTGTTTGTGATAAAATGTTCACAAAAGTAATAAAAGGTTGTGGTAAATACTCACCACTTTGAATTATATTTTTATATTTTGTCTTTATCTGCTGCCAAGAACATTTGGATTTGGGGTTGCATCTAAAAATCTAAAAATCAATGAATATTAATCTTTCTTAGTACACACATGCAAATTTTTTATATATTATAAAAATAGGCTATAGACTATATTACACATATAGGCTACACATACATATATACATACATAATTTTACATAAATATAGAACGTATTTGTTTAACTTACACATTAACAATCAGCAATCTTTCTCCAACAGTCTTCTCTTGCTTTGGCAGCAGAGACCGTATTGTTTCGAGCTTGAAATACATATTTAAATTCATCGTAATTCTGAATGATTATCTCTTGCTCCTCCGCGGAAAGATATATCGCTCTCGCTCCACCCGCGATTGGTTGTTCAGTGTCGACGTCACTCTTTTATGTGCATGCGCGCGTGGAGTAATCATATGGAATTCCAAAGCTGCCAATATTAAAAATAAATAAATACATAAATAAAAATACAAATAAATGTAAAAAAAATAAAATAAAAAAATAAATATATAAATAAATATACATAGAAAAGCAAAAAAAATTATATATATTTCCTTATGTATATATTTTTTTCCCACATTTATTTATTTATTCTTTTATTTATTTATACATTTATTTATTTTTACATTTATTTATTTCATTTATTTCTTCCTACATTTCTTCCTGCATTGGGTAATGAGGAGGGCGTGGTTTACCTCAGACATAACAATCGAGCTCAGAGTAAGCAAAGGCGAAGGGTTGAGGCCACAGTGACACCCTGTGGCGAAATACAATAAGTATAGCTCACTGATGTTGATACGGTCTGTGACTGCGAGGTATATGGTCAAAATCCTAAATCTTACTGTGTGACATGGATAGGCTCTTTATTCCGGACATGGCCGTAGAACATCGTTTGGTCTGGATTTGTAAAATGTCCTGGGCTAACAAACATGAAACAGGGACTCTGAAACAGAAACGCTTGATATTTTCCATTTAAGCTGCATAGGTGCACAGAACAATCCTTCCTAAAACGCATTAAACTTTCATTTACAAAGACGTGAAACTCACCGAGTGGTCAGGGGTGTTCAGTGATATGCTCACACAAAAATCGCTGCAAAAGATGCTTTCCAACAGGTGTTTTACCGTTCGTTGTAAAACTGTGGACCTATTTTTCCAAACGCCTCATACCCGTACATTCTTCTGTTGAGAGCTTGAATAATAGACACTCCAGCCCAGTGGAGTAATACCGTACCTCGCAGCACATCCAAAACAAGTCAATGGAGTTGGACAAAAACTACGATAAAACCTGTTGGAAAGCATCTTTTGCAGCGGTTTTTGTGTGAGCATATCAGTGAACACCCCTGACCACTCGGTGAGTTTCACGTCTTTGTAAACGAAGGTTTCATGCATTTTAGGAAGGATTGTTCCAGTGCACCTATGCAGCCATTGTGGAGGTGGGGGTGTGCTACCACAGAAACCTAAAATTCTCGGGCCAGCAGCATGTGTCCAAATTTCAATCCTAACCCTTCTATTTCATCAGAAACGATCTGAAAACAGGGCTTTAAGTGTAAAATACCGAACTTGTCCTTTAACTGGGCACTCAAGTAAGTTTGTGTGCACTAGGAATCATCAAATAAAGACATGGTGACACTCATTTTACATTTAGCACACAGTGTAAATGACATGAATATGACAGAGGGCAACTGAATATAGCCCCAGCATAGTTTGAAATCAAGGGTTTAAAGTTTGTCGATCATGTGTCCCCAATGAAGCTGAATTAATTCACACGGACTGACCGTCTATGCACACTTCAGAATATCTGACAGCTGGATTCGACTAAGTCTGCAAGGATTGTGAAATTAAATGTTTTTTAAATATTCAAAGATTTGTTTAAATTATATAAATGCGTATATTTGCTGAATGCTCATGGTAAATGAGAAAGTATTAATAGTGTTAGCCTTTCTGTTACAAATAATATAAAAGCAAACACTATAATACTTTTTCGTATACAGTTTACTTTTTGTTCTATCCAACAACAGGTTCTATCCAGTAACGTATTAGACAAAACTGTTAAACAGAGACCATAAACTAATGAAGACGAAGAATAGGAGCGCTGTGTGCTCAGGGTTGCCCGTAAAAATAAAAGTCAGCTTCACTGGGGACACATTATCATCAAAATAAAAGTCCAGCTGTTATGAGGACAAGTTTGCGATCTCTAAGACTCGCTTGAAAAGTCGAACGTGGACGACTTCAAGATCGATCACGATATAAAATTGTCAGATTGCCCACCCCTACGTTAGAGTTCTGAAAAATTAAACATATCAAACGGAAAGGTACTATGAGGTTACTGTTTTGTTTTTTTTACCTGTGACAACATTGTAAAGATGGAGCTTGGTGAAGGCAAGCTTCCCCTTCCCACACTTCATATTGAAACTGCCCATTACCTCATTTGTCATCAACCTGTGGATACAAAAGAAAGAGGATTTAAATGTCCAAATAATTAATTATATACAACACATTATGAAGCGGTTGTTATAGTTTAGTAGGTTTGTCATATCTTGATGTCACACTGGTTTTATAACATGTTAAAATTGACACTTTCGGGGGTGAGCAAAAACACAACGTTTTAGTGTGGGTCCTAAAAGGTTGAAAAAGTTAGAGAACAGACGCTACACTTAAAACCTGAAATTGTCTGCTCAATGCAGCGTTAGTGAGGAGCTGACTGACGAGATGATGGCGGAAGATTTCGATTTGAAAACGAAATGTAAAAGTGCCTATTTAAGCAAGTTTGTCATTGTACTGTATTGTTTTGTTTTACATTAAGATCAATAATGAACCCACCATTCAAGCAATTGCTGCCAATTTGAAAGCAAAAGTAAAATGCACAAATCATTTTTTTCCCCTTATTTTATAACTGAGGATGACATGGGCCCTTAAGTGGGTCTAAGTTTTTAACACTAACCCATTTAAATGATTTGACATTTCTACACACACACACACAACTACTATATACTTACTTGCTTCTGGGATTGGGTATGGGGAATGTTTCCCATGTGTTGGTTGACTTTGCGTAGATTGCTGATCAACAGGTGAACCTGGGGTCCGTTCTTCGTACGTCGCTAACTCACTTAGCTGGAATTGATTGTTGGCGATTTGGCATGATCTTGGATTGTTTGGTTCTTCAACGCTCATCCTGGACTTGCTGTCATAGCAACAGGTGCGCAATCTTAAACCTGCTCGGGAGCAGGCTTATTTCATGTTAACAGGATTAGATCCCGGCTTCATAAGTGGAGCAGATACGGGAAGTCCAGCGCAGCGCGATAGTGCACTTTCTGAGAGATATTTTTTCTCGTGACTCGTGAGATTGTCGTTTTTTGTCGCTTTTAGGTTTAAAAAACAGTTTTAGTTTTTTTTTGTGGCATTTCCAAGCCACGTAAGACCCAATGTTGTAAAGCAGTTTTTTTTTTTAGGCTATCATAATTTTTTATGAAGATCATACAATCATGATCATGCCGATTACAGATATGTCACTCAGGCTTCACTAACGTGATTGGTACCATAGACTGCCATCAAGGCCTCAATGAAGGGGATTATGTGAACAGAAAGGGGGTTCACAATGTAAATGTGCAGCCCAGTTACTATTGTGATTCTTAATATTCCAGATTAGTAATATAATCAAATAAAAAAAAAGGCAGATGACTAAAATCTTCCATATCACAAATGTGAAAGCAAAATGGCCAGGATCTGTGCATGACTTAAGAATGTTCAGAGATTCACATTTATGCACATTATTTTAAAGTGGTAAGGAAAGTTCCACAATTAAATATCAAGCTCACTGTATTGCATACACTTATGCTGATCCTAACAGAACTGCATTTTTTCATAGGTGATTATGACATGTTCCTGCCTGCAGACAGGTGTTTTATGACCCCATTCCCTGACCCAAACCAGTTACAATGCAGCTCTAGCAGGACAAGGGCACACAATGAAATGAACTTTGGCTAAAGGGAAGATTTCAGTGTCTGAAAAGTCTGAGGGTTGCACACCTGACAGGGCCTGTGACATTGTTGCATGTGCCATATTACACAACATTGCAAAAAAAAAAAAAACACTTTTCATTAAATGTTTAATAAAAGACAAATATGCTTAGTTCCTTGAGTTTTATTTCAATTGTTCTTTGTAAAGAAAAGCCAGTGGTCAAGTGCCTGCAACAAGAGATATTAGACACATGCCTCATGCAACAAATAAAAAGGAAAAGTTGTCTATACACTGCCCACCTGTAGGCCTATGTCTCCTCTGTCTGTGCAGACTCTTCTGTAGACCTTTCTGTAGATGTGGAATCCTGCAACTTATATTGCAGCCATAAAGCATACAAGTATAAATTAAGTAAAGTTATTTATGCACTTGCAGGTAGGCTAGTTCCTCCATATGACAGTTATCTGAGAGGGTTTATTCACTGTCCAGTGCAATGGAAACAAATGGACATTACAAAGTCGCATAGCCTACTTTCTTTCCTTTGGAAAGTTAGAAAATGTCCACTTACTGCACATATTTCAGCCACCACTTTCTTGGGAACAGATACAAGTGTTGGTGTATTATGTAAAAGTGCACAAAAGAGGAAAACACAATGGCCCTCATTTATCAAAAGTGCGTACACCAAATTTCCAGCGTACACCTGGCGTACACCCAAAACCACGTTGACTTTGAGATTTATCAATATGGACGTTGGCGTACGGCACGCTCAAATCCTACGCCAGCTCAGGAGGTGGTGTACGCACGTTTTGAGTGCGGGAATGCGCAAAAAAAACAATTCCTAACACCACAAAACGCACTGACAAACTAAAAGATATAATATAATATGACCCACTGTAAAAAACAACAACATAGTAATTATAAACTTCAGTTTATTTTTGTGCAACATGGACTTCAATGTTTAATTTGTGTGACTTTACCAAAGCATTTGAATTGTAGGCATGTATTCCTTAAGTTGCGAGCCTGTGCGCTTTAGCCTACCTGACGTTTCAAGCCTTGTTTATACTTTCGCCTGGCTCCGCAGCGCGAGTCTCCGCAGACTGCGCGCGCACCTCCCCAAACGGACGAGGCGTTTATACTCGACGCGCTCGCCGTTGTACTATTCTTTGAAACGATGGTTAGGCCAGGGTTAGGCCCGGCAGGTATGCACGGACTGGGTTTAGTAATGAAAGGCTTTCAATGACCAAAAAAATAATTCAGACTGACAAAATAATAAAAATGCCATTCTTCTTCTTTAAATAATAATAATAATAATAATAATAATACAAATAATAATAACGACATTCTTCTTCTAAATAACAATAAGCGTCATTAATAATAAAAATCTAGAAATCAATTTTGTTTCTTTCCACTTCCCTGGTTTCGCTTTCTCTTTCTCAAAGAAGTTTCTCTTTAATTTGCCGTCTTCCGTGTGTACATGGCGTAAAATGAGGGCGTGGGGGGAGCGGAGACTTGAATATATAGGGGCGTGTTATTCTAATGACGATCGATTTCAGCCGCGGCATTTATCAAGGGCAGGTATTGCGTACACCAGAATTTCAAAGGTACGCACAGCTTCATAAATCAGGCGATGAGAGAAGTGTAAGCATAATCTTACGCCAATATATACGCCCGTTTCTACGCAAGATTGATAAATGAGGGCCAATGTCATTACAATGAACTACACTCTGGAAAAATGTGATCAATAACTCATGGCAACATATTTTTACATTAACATAAGTTTATCAGTTTTCACTTTCACAAGTCAAAGCAATTCATCATTACTCAAGATTTAACAGTTTAAATGACTATACGGCCTTAATTTAATGCAGCAAAAATTATTTTACAGTGTAGGCTACTATGATCTTATTCTTTTTTTTTTTTCTCAGCCTTTTTCTTGGTTGCTTTTATAAACAGACAACCATTTATTTAACAGTGCATTTTATAAAAGAGACTATAATATAACTAAAAATTACCATTATGTAGAATATTTTTGTACTTCACTTTTATTTGTTCCCATGTTCTAGTGTGGTGACTGACATTACAAAGCACAAAGTAATTATGCAATTATTAAAATACAATAATATAGTCTAATAAGTGATAAAAACATCTAACATGGCCACTTCTAATGGATTTTAATCGTCTGCTACTTTTTGCCAGCCGTCTCTCCTGGCTTTTGCAGACTTTGAGGTGTTCCCTTGCGTTTTGATTAAACATTAAAATTCCGAATAAACTTCGACTATTAGTTCTTGCTCTGCTGAGGAGAAAAACTGAGCGCGCTCTTTGCCCACGCTGAGCAGCCAATAGAGTGCCGAAGTTATGACGTCACTTTGTAGGCCAAAACGCGGAAGTGAGTTAGCATTTTAGCACTACCGGTTCCCTCGCCCTAAAGTCTATGGGTTTTTTTAATGGGTTTTTGCTAAATCGCCTGAAATAAGGTCTGTGGTTAACAAAGCCTCTAAATATTTTCACGTTTTGATCTATGACATAAAACACACCAGTTATAACCTGCTTGTGATTTTTTTAAACTTTATTGTGTCCTAAAAACGGTGGTTGCTAACAAGTTGCTAAAAGGGACTACATCCTTTGGCGGGGACTTTAGACGTCATCATGACAAACATGAAATCTCTCACTAGCGTTTCAGCTTCACGTTCAGCTTCACGTTCTTAGAAGTTTACCTTTCAGTTAAAGGGCACCTATTATGCCCCTTTTTAGAAGATGTAATATTGGTCTTGGGTGTCCCCAGAATGCATTTGTGAAGTTTCAGCACAAAATACCCCACAGTTAATTTATTATAACCATTTGAAAATGTCATTTTTGGGGCCTGTTTTAAAAAGAGCTGTTTTGTCGTGTACCACTTTAAATGTAAATGAGCTGCATAATCCCCGCCCTGCTGGACCTAGATAATGAAGAGACTCCGGTGTGGTATAGTATTCAGTCACTCTATAGTAATGGGTCCGGGCTGAGCACCCAAGCAATCCGATTGGTTCAAAGCACGTTTTATGGATAATCGCTTTAGTGCCTGGTTACAAATCATACAAAATCACTTTATTATAGAAGATGTTTGTACTACGTTATAACGAGTCATTATGTATTTAATGTATTTTAAATTATACGTTTCATATACTAGTATTTAACCGAAGCTATAGATTGTGAAATTAAACATTTCTCGTTGTTAGTGTGTTTTTTTTAGTTAGCTTAGATAGTAGCATAGCATACAGCTAACGTTATCCGGTGATCGTGCTATGAGCTTTACCTGATATTACTGCACTCATACTGCCTTACCGTATCACGAGAACAGATTTAGATCAGGCATACTACTGGCATACTAGTGATGGGCATTCCGGCTCTTTTTCGTGAGCCGGCTCGTTTGACTCGGCTCACTGAAAAGAGCCGGCTCTTTTTGACTCACAAACGGCTCTTTAAAAAATATATGTTTTAACTCGCTGAAAGTCCACCACACAACTGTGCAACGTGAATATTCACATTTTTAATTGTCCATAACAACCCAAAAACTAGCCTGCTTGCCTTGCACATCTAATTAATGGGCAAAGTTATGACTGACTATTTTTCTTACCTTCTTTTTTTACTTTTTGATGTGGATATTATTGAGCTTGTAGAAGTTTAGCTCTTGCGTTCTTCTTAACATCTTGCGCTGCAATTGCCCGATGTCATTTCTGAGTCATATCAGACCATAATCTGTCTCTCTTTTAAATGCATGTTCCACAGTAGGCTACGATTGGCTGTTTTAAAATATAATTAATATCGAAACAAAATAACAAAATAGCCCAGGCGGTCTCATCTAAGAGACATTTAGGCCTCCTCCAATAGTACTGACAGCTGGGCATAGCTTGCAGGGTTGCTTAGTGGCAAACTTTTTTCATTTGATTGGTTCAACCGCCACCCGCCCGAATTTAATTAAAATATTATTTTTCGTCACGTCATCCGCCTGATCCGCGGTTTATCCGCATCTCTAGTGTGTGTGTGTGAGTTTGCTCGGCCCTCCCTCATGCAGTTTAATTGGTTAACATCGCGTGTATGATTGACAGGAACAGAATGTGAGGCTGATCAGACAGTCGAAACAAATGTGTGTGCGCCTTTAGGCCTATATAATTATGTTTTTGTTGGTTTTTGAATTAGTCAATTATTTTAAATGCAATTAAAATCATTCATTATTTCATTATTAGCCTACACAATGATTTAATTTCTATAGGCTATATTTTTAAAAATAGAGTCGGCTCTTCAGATATGCGAGCCGGCTCCCGTCGTTCACCTACAAGAGCCGGCTCTTAGATCCGGCTCATTCGCGAACGACCCATCACTATGGCATACTAATTGGGTCCTCAGCCCGGACCCATTACTATAGAGTGACTGAATACTATAGAGTGACTGAATACTATACCACACCGGCACAGAATAAACACGAATGAGAATGGACTAAACGTCTCGGAATGTTTTTTTGATACATTTATGTACTTACAAAGTTTTAATCACGTCCCTTTTGCCATTATGGATGTGCAACACACACACACACACACACACACACACACACACACACGAACTGTGATAACGTTCGCGCAATTTTTTGAAACTACACACACACACACACACACACACACACACTACTGTGATAACGTCTGCTAAGTACAAACGATTTTTTTTATTTATTTCTTAAGGGGAGGGAGATAGACGTTTATATAGGCTACTGTCTATGGAGATAGAGCAGACCTTAATTTATTTACATTTGTAAATGCTGCAAAAAAATGCCTACGTGACATAAAACTGTCTGACGTTGTTTGTTGAGACATCCTATGACGACGACAATAAATAGCTTTAGACGCATTTGTTGTTGAACTGGCTGACATCGATTGAAATGACTATTTGCTCAAAAATAATAAAATACACTTACTACTTCTGGAGGTGACGTTGGATCGCGAACAGTAGGAAACGATCCACACTTGAGGATTAACTTTGACCCTCGTTCACTAAACAGTCAGTCAGAAATGATTCTCGTATTTAGGAAGTTTAAGTGGCGCCTTTTCTTCATAAATAAAATCCATCCGCTGCGTTTCCAGTGGCTCTGATGTCAGTGAAGACTAGAATGTCCATTCTTACAACCCAAAACAGAACACCTACACTTCTTATGAGACATTACACACCGGCTGTCGTTGAAACAATGGAGGATGCAGATCACCGAGGGCGGGGTCTATGCCAAAACCAGATGTCAATCAAACCGCGTCGGTGGGGCTTAGCTCATTTCTACGTCACAGTGAGGAAAATCTAGAACAGGGTGTTCTGAGACAGTGCTTATGATTTATTGAGATAGTAAAAAAACTACTGGGTGGATTTTTATCATTCTAGGGTGGTTTTGCTCACACACTGCCAACACACAAAATGTTCAAACACCATATAAAAGTAAATTTTGCATAATAGGTGCCCTTTAATATACATAACGTTATTTTTGTTTTGTCCTGAGATGCAACCACAAGTCATCGAATGAAAATGAAATCTCGTTTTACCGTTTTCCGTCCGATGTTACCCAGCGGAGACTCTGGGTTCGTGCCAGATGGAGTAAAAAAGGCTAGCAGTAGCAAGAATAAACGTTTTTCATAACCAAATCAACAGCTAAAATACCTTTTGTCTTTCTCTTAAAATATCTAAAAGCTTGTTTACTTTGCCACTGTTTAATAGATTAGATCCGCTGCAGTTTTATTAAAGGCTAACGTTACGTTGAGAAATGTGTTTAATTAAAATATTCAAAAATAATACCTGGTTTATTGACTTTTATTGTAACTTGTTTGGATATAATTATAGAAAGGGTGGGTCCTGCACCCTGATATTTGTGAACTTGGCTTTTACCCACTTATAATAATATGACTGTATTTGTAAACAGCATCGGTAGTTAAGGCATTAGGTAACAATGTTAATCTGTTATTTTAGTAGTAAATGTTAAACTATATTTAATGTGCTATATAAACGTGGACAATTTATAGTGGTTCTCTCCTCGATCTATGTTTTTTCTATCGTCTAAGAAAAAGGACATAAGATTGGAAATTGATACGGCCATAACGTTAGTGCTTCTGAGATGGTAAAAGCGCGTTTTTTTTCCTGGCGAATTAGCAAATGGTATGCAAACATACAATCAAACATAATGTGAAAGATCATCTTTAAAGTTTATTTGGGGCACAATGATCAGGCATAATAATCTTAATCACAAAGAAAATAATATTAAGGTTTATATAAACTAACAAAATAATAAACGAATAAATAAAACATTAACAAAAGATAAAAAAAAAAATCTCAGAGAGGCACGCATAAACAAAATTAGTTTCTAACATTTTTGGAAAAAACGAATGGGTAATATTTCTCATGAAAAAGTGGATAAGTGTTCATACCATAGACTGTAAAAAATAGGTTCATACACAGCGCAGATTATAATGAGCAAGCGTGTATTTTAAATAAAGTTTGAGGAAGCTTGATGATGACGTTGATCCGCGACCATGGTGTGCTGGTGTGCTGTAGTCCGTTTATAGCCTACCGTTAGCATTTTATATCTGACGGCTTTATTTAGGCTTCAAAATGTATAAATTTGGGATTAACTTGTAAAGATTATCTTGATAGACAAAACGTGTTAGGGTCACAACTCTTTGTTGAACACAGATCTTATTTTTTGCGATTTTCCAAAAGTCTATGGGGAAAATGCATTGCTTTTCGATCGAGGGAACCCATGCACCGCTAACTTCCGGGTTGTCCTACAAAATGACGTCATAACTTCGGCACTCTATAGCAGCGTTGCTGATCTATGTTTCTACTATCGATTCATATCCCCTTTTAAACCAGCGCATGAACACGCAATTATCTCAGATAACTCAATCCAGCGATACTAATCATATCAAGCAAGTGTGTTCGAAGAACCGAGTTAGCCAGATCATGATTCGCACGATGATATCATCTTGGATGTGTCATTTGATCTCGGATGTAATAAGCAACGTACGAAGAACGGGCCCCTGATCTTCGACTTTGTTTTGTTTGGAGAGATGGTCCTCCCTGAGAAGCTGGTCTGGTCTGCTTTTCTGAGATGGGCTCCTGAATTTGCCGGGGGGCTACAAGAATCAGAAAGTAAATTTGCAGCTTAAGACAAATGATTAACTAATTGTAATATGTCATTTTGGTTTTGACATCCACATTATGGATTTTACTATGACATATTACTTAACAATTAGTTAATGGACACATAATGATATCTTTGCAAATCATTAGCTTTGACCTGTGGTAATGAACACATTAATTGACACTATTAGTTAATAAAATATATTATTATGGAATTAATACATTATGCCAGTTTTAATTAATTACTATTATATTAATTCATCTATTAATCATTTAGACTATTAGTTGCTGATGCAGTAATAATTGTGTCATACATTAACTCATGATTATCTGTGCATTAGTTAAGAATGATTTAATGCCTATTAGTGCACCCGTATTGTAAAGTGTTACCAGAACTTGTAAAAAAATAAATTATTAAACATGTTAAGGAAATAAAATAAGATAAATCACGTTCGCACCACATGACATTTTTAAGGACCAATTCATCTATATGAATAAACACTCAGTATTTATGTGTATACAACAGTCTTAATGTTAGAACAATTGTAATAGATATTATTAATTTTTGTATTTTAAAATTGGCATGTCGAAAATCTTTTGACCCTTTAAATTGACCCACTAGTGACTAGCAGATTTCACACAATAAAGTGATCTAGAATCCATGGCAAAGGACACGTATGGCCACTATTATGCGTGTCATGTGGAGGGCTCCGTAAAATTGAATGAATGCATATATCACGTGCTAGTCACGTTTCCCCGACTCCACCAACAACAGCGGCCTAACCGGACAGGACAGCCGTCGCACGTGCAGTTCAGTCAGAAAAATGTGCGCTGAGGCGACATTCCTCACTACTTGTACTATAGTTATTATATTTAAGTCACTTTTAACTACATTATTAAAGGTACTCTGGTAGTTAAATAGTAGGCTAGGTGGAAAATCGTGCCAGTTCACAAAAATCCATTGCTGCCCCACAGAAAGAAAAAAAAAACCTAATAAACACCAATATCTATTTATATTTTCCTTACCTGTGTTCACTCATCGTCCACAGCAGGTGTGTGAGGATGTTGAAATGTGTGCACTATGCAGTGCCCAGCCCGCGCAGTACAACAGCTGGAGAGGAAACGTGAGGTTTGATGCTGTGATGGAACTGTGATTGGTTAGGAATTAATTTCAAATTGATGCCTATAACTGTGATTGGTTAGGAATTAATTTCAAATTGATGCCTAACTGTGATTGGTTAGGAATTCATTTAAAATTTCTTGGGTTACCTGCAATTTTTTTTTACACAGGTCACTAGGCTAAATTGATTTGATTATTATTGTTGTTCATATTATCATCATTATTGTATACTAATATTAATTACTGCGTTTGTCTGATAGCTGCACTGTTATGAAGCATATAAAATTCTAACATCAACGTGCTGATAAAACAGCTAAAACATTTGTCAGGTGGTTTGACGTATGCTATACAGATGTTGATTACTGTTATGCTGTCACTATCTGTATTCATTAGTCGCTGACAAACCGCTGTATTGTGACTTAGGAGATTTTGATCATTACCCAAAGGCACAACTTAAAGAGGTAGTTCACATTTCACCCACACAGTGTATTTGCTGTTCCATTATGTAGATCATCCCAATTTGACCCATAAAGTATTTTCTCTTGTGAGAACACCTTACTGGGAGTGTGCTGCTCCAAAATGAATATACACCTGGAAACAACATAATTTTGAGCAGGAACCCAGCTGATATATTTATATAAAAAAAATGCAAAACAACACAAGGTGGTTTAGGATTCATTAAATAATTGTAGAAATAAGTATAAACCATTAATAAAACCCGAATGTGTGTTGTTGTGCGCACAACAGTCTTTTAGTTGCTTGCTTGCAGTTAGTTGATTAGTTTTAGATCAGCACACTCCTGGTGAAGTCGAGCTTGTTCTTCTGACAGGGAACACACTGGGTCAACTTGATCTATTACACTTGCATGGACCAGAAAATCTATGGATTATCTGAACTATCACCTTAAATTAAATAAAGAGCCATGCTTACAGGAAGCTTGATATTTACTAGGTCACAAAGACTTCAGTCTGTATTATACATAAGTATGAGATTTATCTTACCCAACACCACAACTGAAATCATATCAAATATGTCTAATGTTGCCTGTATCCTATTTTAGATGTAGGCCTATATGTAGCCTACATTAGCATGCTGACGTTTGTGTTTTGGTTAGTAACCATGATGTGCAGTCAACAAAATAACAACATCTGATAATGGAATGTTGTTTGTCTAGATGTTAACATTGTGACATAGCTGAGTTTAGACCACCACACCTCACAACAATTTAGAAGTGAGATTGTGACCCAACAACACATTCTTTCACATTTAGTGTTTGACATCAATATGACGTTAGCTTGAGACGTTGGCACAGTGTTGTATTTTACAACACAACTTAAAACCAAGAAAATATCTAGGTGTATGTAGCAGATGTTGATGTTGGAAAGATGTTGAATATATGTTACTTTACAACACAACTTAAAACCCCCAAAAATATCAGTGTCTAATGATGTTAGAATTTCATGTTGTGTGGATGTTAACATTGTTGTTTAGGAGACGATGGGTTTAACAAAAGCATTTAACAAAACTTTATTAGCTATTTAAAACAATTCTATTACAGCGTTATTAATTTCTCTCTGAATTCGCACTTCTACATGCAATGGACTCTACGTAAGGTTGATTGAGCATTTAGACGTTGCTCCACTTTTTTGCCTACCGTTCCAACGATCATCTTAAGGTCAGGTATAAGATACAATTAAGTTATAGGATGTACTGAAGTTCCAGTGATGAATAATTGACATTTCAGCACTTCGCACGTACTTGTGCGTTCATGTCAAGTGCAATTTTGAGAAATGTGTGTAGAAAAGGAACAGATGTTTGTAACCTTGCACACAGAAATCCATTGTAACTATGAGATCCATCAGGCAAAGGCACTCGCTTCATTACACTGTGTGTTCATGTAGGGCTTCAAGTAAATATATGAATAATGGAGCAGCGGCCAAATAAGTCAGCAGGACACCGGGATTCTTCTTGACAGACTTTTGCTGTGCACACGTCAGTGCCATTTATGTTTGGTTCCAGTCAGGTTAGGAAAGAAATGCTGTCGGGTTGGGTCGGACTCGGGTCTGACTCGGTTTAAGTTTTTCTTTAAATAAAATTATTTATGCACGTCAGGTTCGGGTAAGAAGTGATTTGGGTCGGGTACAGATTTTAGGATCCAAGAAGACCTCTAAACCAAAACTCACAACTAAATTTCAGTGTTTTTTACGTCAATATGATGTTGTCTTGGAACATTGGCTTGAAGTTGAATTTTGGTTAGTAAATCCCCCAACCTAAAACCAACAAAATATCAATGTCTAATGATGTTAGAATTTGACGTTGTGCGGGCGTCAACATTATGACGTTAAGGTGACGTTGGGGTTTGGTCACCATACCTCATGACTAAATGTCAGTGTTTGACGCAAATATGACGTTGTCAGGAGACGTTGGCTTGACATAGTATTTTGGTTAGTAAATACCACAACCTAAAACCAACAAAATATCAACGTCTAATGATGTTAAAATTTGACGTTGTGTGGACATTAACATTATGATGTCAAGATGACGTTGGGGTTTGGTCACCATACCTCACGACTAAATGTCAGTGTTTGATGGAAATATGACATTGTCAGGAGACGTTGTCTTGACGTAGTATTTTGGTTAGTTAATACCACAACCTAAAACCAACAAAATATCAACGTCTAATGATGTTAAAATTTGACGTTGTGTGGACATTAACATTATGATGTCAAGATGACGTTGGGGTTTGGTCACCATACCTCACGACTTAATGTCAGTGTTTGACGGAAATATGACGTTGTCAGGAGACGTTGGCTTGACGTTGTATTTTGGTTAGTTAATACCACAACCTAAAACCAACAAAATATCAACGTCTAATGATGTTAGAATTTGATGTTGTGTGGACGTTGCCATTACGACGTTAAGATGACGTTGGGGTTTGGTCACCATACCTTATGACTAAATGTCAGTGTTTGACGCAAATATGACGTTGTCAGGAGACGTTGGCTTGACGTTGTATTTTGGTTAGTAAATACCACAACCTAAAACCAACAAAACTTCTACGTCTAATGATGTTAGAATTTGACGTTGTGTGGACGTTACCATTATGACGTCATAGAGACGTTGGATTTTGGTAACTTTACAACACAACCTAAAAACAACAAAATATCAACTTATCGGTATTGGTATTGGGACGTCAGCTTAACGTTGACATTAGACGTTGAGGTGATGTTGGATTTTAGTCATCCGACGTCGCAACCAAAATTCAACCGAATTTCAACCGAATTTCAACGTCATATGATGTGTGCCAGCTGGGGATATTTTGGTAACACGCGGAATGGGGTTTAATTAATAAGGGCATTCCTCAAGTGGAATGGATTTGACTGACGGCGCTCTGAAGAGTGAACAGACATATGCGCTGAATTAGAGATGGTAAAAGTGAGTTGGTCCAATATCATTGGTCTTAAAAAGTGGGTGGTTCTTATGGAAGCTTGTTTCCGCCACAAAATAAAAAAAAATAAAAGATAATTGCGACTTTTTATCTCACAATTGCGAGTTTACAAGATATAAAGTCAGAATTGCGTGAAATAAAGTCAGAATTCTGAGATATAAAGTCAGAATTCTGAGATATAAAGTCAGAATTGCGTGAAATAAAGTCAGAATTCTGAGATATAAAGTCAGAATTCTGAGATATAAAGTCAGAATTCTGACTTTTTTTCTCGCAATTGCGACTTTATATCACACAATTCTGACTTTATATCTCAGAATTCTGACTTTATATCACGCAATTAGGAGATATAAAGTCAGAATTGCATGATATAAAGTCGCAATTGCGTGTTATAAAGTCAGAATTGTGAGATATAGGGGAGACCAGGAATGGTTGTAACAGTTTTGACCTTTCTGTCTATATCTTGTAGTACTTTGAAGTCAGTGTGTTCAAAATGTGATCCAAACTAGTTACAAGTGTCTGCTATTAAATGACATAGCTATTATCTTTGCAACACAAACAGAAAATGCATGTGTGATGTTCCCAGGGGCTGGTGTACTTTATTTTTTTGTCCAGCAGGTGTCTCTGGGTAACACTTTTTGTGTCTCCAGGTTAATTGCTGTCACAGGTGTGGAGAATTGGTTGATTAACCATGCTGCTTTTAAGATGCTGGCTTTCTCCCCATCGGGAGAAACAATTGGGCTTGGTCTCTGCTGGTCTTGCTGCTTGGTGGACATGCTGACTTTTCACTCTCTCCAGTCCAAGGCTTGATGTCGTTGTTTTTGTGTTTGTAGATTATTTTCTTTTACTTTAAATGTAGTGTTGTCTGTTTTCTTGATTAAATATTAAATGTTTCAAATTTGATTATGTTGTATGGACTCTCCATTCATGTTACTGCTCCTTGAGCCAAGGGGTTGTAACATATGGGGGCTCGTTCGAGATTAACTAAATTGGCTAGGGTTTGGATAATTCTTTAATTAGAATTATGATTTGGACAATTCTTTAATTAGAGTTGTGATTTGGGTAATTCTTTAATTAGAATTAGAATTTGGACAATTCTTTAATTAGAGTTGTGATTTGGATGATTCTTTAATTAGAATTATGATTTGGACAATTCTTTAATTAGAGTTGTGATTTGGGTAATTCTTTTGAATTACAGTTTGGTTTATTCTTTAGGTAAAATTATTGGTTGGGTAAAGTAAGTTTTGGGGAGTGCCATATAAAAGTATTTTTGTTTTGATTAGTAGTTTTGGACTGGAGAGAGAATTGTCCAGCAGTTGCACAAAATTGTTCAGATGTTGCGGTTTAGACTGCATAAGCCAAAAATAACCCCGTGTTAGGCTGAAGAGCGTTTAACGCTTTTTGTTATTTTAGTTTGTTATTTTAGTTTGTTGTTTTTGGCGCGTCGGACGCGGGTAGACTGGTTAGCAGTTGAGCTGCATGTGGGCGTGCCGAAGACCAGGGTTGAGTATAATTAGTTGTGTATAAATTATTTAGATACGGGGTGGCTTTAACAAAATTTTCTGGCAATTGAAGTGTGACCTGTTGGCTTTGGTGAGTATTACTGTACATACTTTGTTGTTCAAACATTCTTTAAGTAACAAAGTAAAATTAAAATGGATTTGTTACAGGATTTTATTGTTGCTCCTACGATGGGAAAATTAGAACGCCTTTCAAAAGAGCAATTATTTAAAGTAGCCGAACATTTCGAGTTTGAATTGTCTTCAGCGAAAAGTACTAAAGTAAAACATCTGCGAGGGGCTGTAGAGGAGAAATTAAGAGAGATGTTGGTTTTGACTTCAGAGTCACAGTCTGATGAGGAGGTGATACCTGAAGGTACTTCCACACCTCATGCGGTGTTAGATCCTAAAAGGTTAACCTATGAGCAACAGTTAGAAATCCTTAAGATACAAAATAAAGAATGTGAATTGGACAGAGAACTTGAGTTACAGAAATTGAAAAGCCAAGAGCGAGAACAAGAACGCAAATTTGAGACTTTTAGAATGCAACAAAGAATGGAGGAGATGAAATTAGCTCAGGACGCAGAACGGTTAAATTTGATCGGACAAGGAAAGCTTTCGGGTGGTAATGGTGATTCCTTAAATGATCAGGGAATTGCAGGGGCGAGTGGAAATCGAATGACCGGTCTAGTACAGATGATTAAACTCTTACCTAAATTCAATGATCGAGATCCAGAAGTGTTTTTTTCTCTGTTCGAAAGCTTGGCTGAGGATAGAGGCTGGAGCGATGCGGAACGTACACTCTTACTACAAAGTGTTTTGGAAGGAAAAGCTCAGGAAGCCTTTATCTCCCTTTCTTCTGAAAACCGAAAGAACTATAAGGTAGTAAAAGAGGCAGTTTTTAAAGCGTATGAACTTGTCCCTGAAGCGTATCGGCGACGTTTTAGAGGTTGGAAAAAAGATGAGCGTAAAACGCACGTTGAAGTGGCGAGAGAATTGACAAGTCTCTTTAATCGTTGGCGTACATCGTTGTGTGTTAGTACTTTTGAAGAGCTTTCTAATCTAATAGTTTTAGAGCCGTTTAAAAACATTATTCCAGAGCGTGTCGCGTTGTATGTAAATGAACATAAGGTGACAACGGTTGCGGAGGCTGCCATTCTTGCAGACGAATATGTACTAATCCACAAAAACACCAGTGATTATTTTTTTTAAAAGCCAAGTACCAGCGGAAATGCAAGGAGAATGAGTCCAAACAGATCAGAGCATGTTAGGAAATTGTTTGGAAAAGGGTCATTCGAAAAAGGAGTGCCCTATATTAAGAAATAAGTATAAGTCTGTGGTTCCAAAAGCTGTTGGTCTCGTGTCTACTACTGGTTTGATTTTTAAATCAGAGTTAGGAGTAGCTAAGACTTACGGGGGAAATAAGGGTCTTTTGCAAGCAGGATACGAACCGTTTATAACTATGGGGACTGTGTCGTTGGAAGATTTTACGAGAGTGCCGGTTACGATATTACGTGATACAGGATCATCTGAATCTTTCTTATTGGATTCGAAACTACCGTTTTCTTCAAAATCAGATACGGGGAAAAGCGTTCTAATTCAAGGTATTGGATTAGACGTATTTTCGGCTCCTCTGCATCGAGTTCAGTTAGAATCTGATGTCGTGAAAGGTGAGGTGGAAATTGCATTAAGATCAGTTTTGCCTATTGAGGGGGTGGATTTGATTTTGGGAAATAATTTGGCGGGGAGTAAAATATGGGGTACGGAAGTGTTTCCTGTTGTTAAACCCACTCTGGTCTGTTTGGTCGAGTCAGACAAATGTGTGCAAGAACTGCCTGAAGTTTTCTGTTCCTGTGCCGTAACACGAGCGATGAGTAAGAACAAAGGTATGGATGAGTATGAAGACCAGGAGGGATTTCCTTATGATCTTTCTAGGAATTTGTCTTGGTTTGTTCCATCGATTTCTCTGCAAGATTTGATTGTAGAGCAAAAAAACGATGTGCAGCTGAACGCATTGTTTGAATCTGTTAAATCAGAATATGAGATGGAAAGTTTGGCTAGTGGGTATTTTACACAGAACGGATTGTTACTTCGTAAATGGACGCCGTGTTATGATAAAATTCTGGGTGACCCGGTGGTTCAGATAGTGGTACCAAAGGGATTGCGGGAGTTCATTTTAAAAACCGCTCACGGAGACATTGCTGGTCAC
Source organism: Abramis brama (assembly GCF_963993115.1). NCBI lineage: Eukaryota > Metazoa > Chordata > Actinopteri > Cypriniformes > Leuciscidae > Abramis > Abramis brama. The sequence goes on along the minus strand of NC_139982.1, from coordinate 21,276,378 downwards.
TTTGGAGTAAAGAAAACCTATCACAGTGTGATGCGTTATTTCTTTTGGCCTCGATTAAAGCGAGACGTGGCTGCTTTTATAAAAACTTGCCATGTCTGTCAATTGATCGGAAAACCGAATGAAGTGTTATCTCCTGCTCCATTGTATCCAATACCTGTGGTGAAAAATCCCTTTGAGTATTTAACGATTGATTGTGTGGGGCCATTACCTCCTTCTAAATCTGGTTCCATCTATATGTTGACCGTGATGTGCCAAACCACGCGATATCCTGCTACGTATCCGTTGCGCAATATTACTACAAGGTCTGTAGTGAAAGCTTTGACTCAATTTATTTCCATATTTGGAATTCCTCGTGTAATTCAGTCGGACAGGGGAACAAATTTTACATCACATATGTTTGCCCAAATTCTAAAACAGTTGCGAGTAGATCATCACAAAAGCAGTGCTTTTCATCCTGAGAGTCAGGGATCTCTTGAACGCTTTCATCAAACATTAAAACAGTTGTTGAGAACGTACTGTACTGAATTGATGAAAGACTGGGAGGAGGGACTTCCTTGGTTGATGCTTGCTGCTCGCGAGGTCATTCACGAAAGTTTGGGTTTCAGCCCTAATGATCTGGTATTTGGACATACGGTAAGGGGACCGCTTGCGACTTTGCGGGACGATTTATTGGAAACTGAACCACCAACGAATCTTTTGGATTATGTAAATGGATTCCGATTTAGGTTGTATTTGGCCGGTACATTAGCCCGTGAAAATCTGGGTAAGGCACAATCTAAAATGAAAACCTGGTTTGATCGTAAGGCAGAAAACAGGGAGTTCAGTTCTGGAGATCAGGTTTTGGTGATGCTTCCGAAGACTGGTTCCTCTCTTGCTGCCAGATTTTCTGGACCTTATACAGTGCTCGAAAAACTTTCAGAACAGAACTATATGATTTACACTCCAGATAGAAAGAAAAAGGCTCAGTTGTGTCATGTGAATCTATTGAAGCCTTATTTGTTTCCAAAAATGGGACCAAACGACGCTGTTGGAGGTGCTGAAATTAAATCTGTTGCGATTGCTGTAGGGGGTGAAAGTGGGGTTGAGAAGGATATTTTTGATGAATGTTTAATTCAACCTAGACTTCGAAATTCTGAGCAGTTAAGTAAATTAGAGGTTATGCTTGGGCATTTATCTCAGGACAGTTGTGAGGAATTAATACATCTAATAAAGGAGTTTCAAGTGCTTTTTTCTGATATTCCTTCGTGTACTGACATGATCCAGCATGATATTGATGTTGGTGATTCCCCACCTATTCGGCAACGATTTTATAGAGTGTCTCCCGAAAAACAAAAACTTTTAGAATCTGAGGTACAGTATCTTTTGGAGAATGGACTTGCGGAACGGTCTGGGTCCAGTTGGGCTTCTCCTTGTCTTTTAGTTGCGAAGCCTGATGGAACATTTAGGTTTTGTACCGATTATAGGAGATTGAACGCTGTTACTAGAGCTGACTCTTTTCCACTTCCAAGAATTGAAGACTGTATTGATTCTGTGGGGTCTGCCAAGTTTGTTACGAAGATTGATCTACTTCAAGGTTATTATCAGGTACCCCTGACTTCTCGTGCTCAGGAAGTCTGTGCTTTTACGACATCTTCTGGATTATATTCTTATAAGCGTATGAGTTTTGGTCTTCGGAACGCTCCAGCTACATTCCAGCGCCTGATGAATTTGGTAATCTCTGGGCTTGAAGGATGTGCAGTATATCTTGACGATGTAGTAGTGTATAGTCAAACATGGGAGGAGCATCTTTGTCAATTGCGCATTTTATTTACTCGTCTTGAGACAGCAAAGTTGACTGTAAATTTAGCGAAATGTGAATTTGCACATGCCACTGTGGTCTATTTGGGAAATGTGGTAGGACAAGGAAAAGTCTGTCCTGTCCGGGCAAAAGTCCATGCCATTGATAAGTTCCCAGTTCCTTCTACGAAGAAAGAGTTGATGAGATTTTTAGGAATGATTGGGTACTATCGGAAATTCTGTGAAAATTTCTCAACAGTGGTTGCTCCTTTAACAGATTTGTTAAAAGGCAAACGGAAATATGAATGGTCCTCAATTTGTCAACATGCTTTTGATAATGCCAAACTGTTGCTGAGTTCAGCTCCCGTATTAACAGCACCTTGTTGGGATCGTCCTTTCCATTTAAAGGTAGGGACAGGGGACTGGGTGCTGGAGCTGCATTATTGCAGAAAGATGACAACGGCATTGATCGGCCAATTAGCTTCTTTTCTAAGAAGTTTAATTTGTGCCAGAGAAATTATGCAACTATTGAAAAAGAGTTGTTGGCATTAATTTGGGCTTTACAGCATTTCGACGTGTATGTGGGGGGAGGTTCTGTATCTCTGGTAGTATTTACAGACCATAACCCTCTTACCTTCTTACAGTCCTTGAATAGTCCAAATCAACGACTTATTCATTGGGCTTTATTCTTGCAGTCTTATAGTCTCGATATTCGTCATATTAAAGGGGTGGATAATATTATGGCGGATACTTTGTCACGAGCTCCATTGAACGAGTAACCTATTACAATTTTGTTGGTTCTTGTCCTTCTTTAGTTCACCTCATTTATGTTCTCAAGGCGCCTGAGAGCATTGAGAGGTGGAGTGGATAAGGGGTAGGTGGTGAAGGAGAGATGGTGAGTAGAACCAATAATTTAGTTGAATTTTAAGTCTGGTAAAAATCTTATTCTGTGATGGATTATGTTTTTTGTATGTGATGTTTTTCTGTATTATGTTTACAGAGTACCTTTTTATAAGGGCCTCTGTCTTTGGGAGGGAGGTGTGATGTTCCCAGGGGCTGGTGTACTTTATTTTTTTGTCCAGCAGGTGTCTCTGGGTAACACTTTTTGTGTCTCCAGGTTAATTGCTGTCACAGGTGTGGAGAATTGGTTGATTAACCATGCTGCTTTTAAGATGCTGGCTTTCTCCCCATCGGGAGAAACAATTGGGCTTGGTCTCTGCTGGTCTTGCTGCTTGGTGGACATGCTGACTTTTCACTCTCTCCAGTCCAAGGCTTGATGTCGTTGTTTTTGTGTTTGTAGATTATTTTCTTTTACTTTAAATGTAGTGTTGTCTGTTTTCTTGATTAAATATTAAATGTTTCAAATTTGATTATGTTGTATGGACTCTCCATTCATGTTACTGCTCCTTGAGCCAAGGGGTTGTAACAGCATGGTTTAGTTTCAAACACGAGGAGTGAAATGTTACAATTCACCCCATAGTCTGGGTTAGTTGTAACATACCCTGGGGTGAGATGTAACATTATAATATCCACCGGGGTGATATGTAACATAATGAAATAAGTATTTTGACAAAAAAATTATTTTGAAAGGTTTTTATTCAACACTGAATTTTCAATAAAACTGATGTGTGTGTGTGTCACTCTTAGTCTCAGTGTGTTTGTCACTCTCAGTCATAGTAATTGACCATTATAAATTGAACTTGAACACAAACATTTTTTGTTTGTAAGCATGTTTGTTACTGCCAGTGTTAGTATTGGCCATAATAAAATTGAACACTTGAATATTGTGTGTGTGTGTGTGCGTGCGTGTGTGTGTGTGCGCGCGTGTGTGTGTGTGTGTGTGTGACTCTGTTGTTACTCTGTCATAGTAATTGACCATAATAAATTGAACTTGAACACTTAAACATTCTATTTGTGTAAGCACGGTTGTTACTGTCAGTCTAGTATTGACTATGTTGTTACAACTAATCCAGAGTCTTGTTGTTACAACTAACCCAGAGTCATGTAGCCATGAACTAGCTCACCTTACAGCTAACAGGCAAAACATTAGCACTAACAACTTGCATGGAAAATATCTATACAGACACACAATAAACATAATAAAAGTTTGATGAGTTTAACTACAAAGCAGAAATTCCCATAACAAAAACAAAAAAAGTAAAAAAAGTAACTTTCTTATCTCAAAATTGTTTTTTCCACTCTAACATGAGCTGTGTCTGCCACAGGGCTCTACTTTATCACATGTGATTTTTTTTTCTCCTTAGAATTGGACTTTATATCTCACAATTCTGAGAAAATATGTCAGAATTGCGAGATATAAAGTCAGAATTGCGTGATATAAAGTCAGAATTGCGTGATATAAAGTCAGAATTCTGAGATATAAAGTCAGAATTGCGTGATATAAAGTCGCAATTGCGAGAAAAAAAGTCAGAATTCTGACTTTATATCTCAGAATTCTGACTTTATATCTCAGAATCCTGGCTTTATTTCACGCAATTCTGACTTTATATTTCAGAATTCTGACTTTATATCTCAGAATTCTGACTTTATTTCACGCAATTCTGACTTTATATCTCGCAATTCTGAGAAATAAAGTCATGTAAACTCGCGAGATGTAAACTCACAATTGTGAGATAAAAAGTCGCAATTATCTTTTTTTTTTTTTTTTTTTTGTGGCGGAAACAAGCTTCCATAGGTTCTTGTCCCACCCATATACAGTACAATGGTTCCGACGCCCATGGATTAAATTACGTGACCAGATCACCAACTGCCGTGAGACTGGGTTGCTCTTCCAGTTTTTCCAGTCTTACACCACATCTGTCTGTCACGTGTTCTACCTCTGTTTGCATTTGCATTGTTAACATGGGAGTGTTTCACTATAAATTCAGTCTTAAATATAGATTTAAACTCATTTTGATTTCTCTTCAGCATCACCTCAAATGCTCTATTTGGCCGAAACCTAAATTATACAATTTACAAGAGGCATCTTAAACTAAGAACATTATCTTTTCTCAGAACTGATTTTTTTATTTTTTTTCCCTTGTTTATCCAGAAAATGTTTACTTCAGGCTTACCTACTTTCTCATCTCCAAATCGAAGAAATTTTAATGATGATGATGATGATGATGAAGATAGTGACAGTTCTCAAAATGAAAGGTTAGTATATTTTATTTGCTTATTAAATTATTGCTGAGTTATTTAGTAAATTATTTTTATTTATGTAGAAATATTTGTACATGCTTTTATTGGCCATGTTAATTTCTTGTTATCTAGATGTAAAAAAGAAAAAGAAAAGAAATGTACATTTATTTAATATACAAGGTAATGTGAGTTTATTAGGGCAGGTCACTTGAGTGTACTATAGACCTTTTTCAGAGCAGCGCCATGACAAGTATTAAAAGCGAGGCTGTGAGGAATAGACTTACCGTCTTTTCAGTACATCCGCTGTAAAAAGCTGCATAAAGCTCCTAGATCACTTATAATTTTACATAGGCCTAGCTCTTTTTTTTCTGGAGTTTTTTGTCGACTGAAATCCAAAACTGAACAATCCAAAAACATTAAATAATACAACCCTCTGAAGGGATGAATGTCTATCCCTCACAGCATCACGATAATTCCTGTTAAAAATGGCAAAAATGGCCAAGTACTAGCCAAGTATACTGATGAAGCAATCGCGTTTGGTTTTCGCTTATAACTTCATGAAGCATGCACAGATCGTAGAAAATTGCACAACATTATTTTCAGCAGACTCTCACGATTAAAACAAGTCCAGCATAATCCATCACTCAGATCTAAAGATATTCCTAATGGAGTTGTAACACACAAACCCACACAGGAGCACACAGATGGAGCACTGATGTCGCGTTTTAACTCATAACTCAATGAAGCATGCATAAATTGTGGAAAATGGCACATCATTATTTACAGCAGATTGTTAAGATTAAAAAGAGCCCAAACTCACCATAATCCATCACTCAGATCTAAAGATATCCGTCATGGACTTCTAATACATGAGTGCACAGGCGCACCAATGAAGTAGCAGTATCAGTAGCGACGTTTCAGCTCATATCCATGAAACATGCATGGATTGTGAAAAATCGAACATCTTTATTGACAGAAGATTCTCACGATTACAAAGAGCCCAACATAATCCATTGCATTGATCATGAGATCCCAGCAAACACAGAACGTTGGCACAACGTACCCAACCTTCTAACAACGTTTAATCAACATGGTCAAAAGGTTGCTATAAATACGTTGTGTGGTGAAGGTTGTTACAGCGTTGTCACAATGTTGACATTAAACCACCGTTGAGGGCCATTGCTTAAGGTTGTGCCAACGATGTCTTGACAACCACTGGACTACATATGTACTTGTCACTGCCCTGAAGTGCGAAAATCAGCCTTTTAAATTTCAACCGCCCGTTGGGCTCATTAATAGCCGCGTTTCCACTGTCGGGCCAGTGCGAGCCAGGGCTTTAAACGGGCCGTGCCAGGCTAATAGCCTCGGGCTAATAGCACCGGGCCTGCGTTTCCACTGTCGGGCCAGAAGCTCCACAGCGCTTCACTAAAACACGCCCGTAACACGCCTCTCTGGAACAACGTCACACTAACCTATCATTTCACCCACAAATGGATGTTTTATCAGAAAACGAATCAAAAATCACTGGAAACAACGTTGAAAACAAACATGATAAAAGCGGCCGTTTGCTGGCATTTTTGTTGTTTACTTGAATATTTAAAACTCAAGCATCAATGTTTTACCACAGGTTTACAATAAAATACATCGATCATAATGAATTAATTTATGTCAAAATTGCACATTAGTCACTCAGAAATAAATTACCGTTAGGTCTATTTCACAAAAGAAAGAGGACACACTTACTTCTTCAGTCATGTCTGTTTCTGTTTATCTGGTAGTTACAGGACATATTTACATCACATTTAGAAAGAATGATAATTTCTACAAATATATGCCACCAAAAATACGATCTGAGGAGCTGTAGCACTTTCTCGACTCCCATAGAGATATTTTCAGTCAGAGAAACAGGGGAAGCTCCTGAAAAAAAAAAATGCTTTATTATATCCTCCTGGGACCCAGAAAAAAAGAATTTATTTTTTTTTAATTAATTTTTTTTCCATGTCATCACACTGTTTAGAGCTGTCACGAACCACACTCGGGAAACAGGGAGATCCAATATGCAGTAAGTATTTATTAAGGGTAAATCCAAAATCAGTGGTCAAGTCCAGGCATAGGTCAAATATCAAAAGTGCAATCTAAAAAACACAAAACAAGAGCAGACAAGAACAGAACACTGAAGTGGCATGATAAATACAAGGACTCCGTGACACATACTAAAACAGACAGGGTTATATACACAGGGAAATGACAATGCTAATGGTGAATTGGCTGAGTGCAATGATTAATGACAAGGGACAGCTGAGTGCAATGATGAGACAAGGATCGTGGGGAATGTAGTTCAAAATGTGACAGACACCGTGAGGAAGGAGGACATCTAGTGGTGACGGCCATGGCACAGGAACAGACACCGGCTCAGGAACTGGAACAGACACCACCGGCTCAGGAACAGGAACAGACACCACCGGCTCAGGAACAGGAACAGACACCACCGGCTCAGGAACAGGAACAGACACCACCAGCTCAGGAACAGACACCACCGGCTCAGGAACAGACACCACCGGCTCAGGAACAGGAACAGACACCACCGGCTCAGGAACTGGAACAGACACCACCGGCTCAGGCTCAGGAACTGGAACAGACACCACCGGCTCAGGCTCAGGAACAGACACCACCGGCTCAGGCTCAGGAACAGACACCACCGGCTCAGGCTCAGGAACAGACGTGACGTTAACACTCTCGGCGGCGGCCATCTTGTCCGAAGACACAGGCTCGGCAGACGTGACGTGAACACTCTCGGCGGCGGTCATCTTGTCCGCAGACACTGGATCCGGCTCAGCGGCGGCCATCTTGTCCGAAGACACAGGCTCGGCGGCGGCCATCTTGTCCGAAGACACAGGCTCGGCAGACGTGACGTGAACAGTCCTGGGAATTTCTAGGATCTTGAATAGCGTTGAAAAATAATCCAACATACTTTCAGCCGCTATGGCAACAGCGGGCTGCTCGGGCACGGCCTCCGGGAAAACAGCGAGCTGCTCGGGTACAACCCCCGGGAAAACAGTGGGCTGTTCCAGGACGACCTCCGGGACGACAGTGGGCTGCTCGGGCACAGCCTCCGGGGTGTGGTCAGTCTCCGGATTGGCAGACGTGTGTTTCTTCCCCCTTCTCCGTCCGTGACGGCAAGATGGTGGCTCAGATCTGTCTCTCACCCGCTCAGGATCGAAGGGGGGCCAGGGTGAAGAGTGGTGTTGGACTTCCACTCGACCATCTCCTCCTCTGCGACCTCCCCGGGTCCCACGAAAAATGACCAGTCGGGTTCCCTCAAATAATTTTCTCCTCTCCTGTTCGGTAGCTGGGGAAGAGAGGTTTGAATACATACCGCTGGATCTAGATGTGACGGAGTCCTTCTGTCACAAACCACACTCGGGAAACAGGGAGATCCAATATGCAGTAAGTATTTATTAAGGGTAAATCCAAAATCAGTGGTCAAGTCCAGGCATAGGTCAAATATCAAAAGCGCAATCCAAAAAACACAAAACAAGAGCAGACAAGAACAGAACACTGAAGTGGCATGATAAATACAAGGACTCCGTGACACATAAAACAGACAGGGTTATATACACAGGGAAATGACAATGCTAATGGGGAATTGGCTGAGTGCAATGATTAATGACAAGGGACAGCTGAGTGCAATGATGAGACAAGGATTGTGGGGAATGTAGTTCAAAATGTGACAGACACCGTGAGGAAGGAGGACATCTAGTGGTGACCCAGGGAACACAAACCAGACACTGTGACAAGAGCACAATAAACAAATGGTAAAAAAAATTTTTTTGAAAAATAATATTTTATTCATACGTCATGCTATGTCCTCTGTAGTGGACGCCAGGACTTAAACAGACAAGTTGTTTAAAAAATAAAATGACATGAAATTATATGCATTGGCAAAAACAATGGGATTTTTTTTTTAATCACCAATAAATTTGGGGGTTTCAGGATTTTTTCAACCAAAATTTGTATAAAGATTATTCTCAACTATGTTATGAAAGAAATAATGGAATGAATTGATACACCATTTTACTTTATGCAATATGTGGGTAAAATGTCCATAAATTAATATTCTCATTCAATGCAATGTATCTATAAACTGTATCTAATTTGCACCCTAATGTGTTCTTGGAGCAACATTTAATGAAAAAAGAAGTGTAATAATAGGAGTAATAATTGGCAATATTTGAATAATAATATCTAATATTTCATAGGAATACTGATGTATAATTTATTTCCATATTCACTTATTGTGTCTCACAAAATGCCTGATAAACATGATTTAAGTCCTGGTGTCCTCTACAGTGGACATGTATGAAATCAATGCCCTGTTCTGTAACAGATTTTTTTTTTTTTTGAAACCCCTTAACATTTTCCTGAGATGTTGTTTTATGAAATATAATCTGAAAAGTATAGTCCAATTTAAATTATAATTACAATATATTATCATATTTCCATAAGAATGCTACATTTGATCACTAAATTAATGTCAGACATTTTTAAAGACCAAGGAGAAGTTGTTTTCATGGTGAAACCTCCAAACATTTCGTATCTCTGAAAAGTCCTGAATGTCCTCTTTACAGGACACCCAGGTTGTGTCATGTGACATGTATGATGTCAGAGAAATTCACTAAAATACAATGTCCACTACAGTGGACAAAAGTCTATTCTTGGGTCCCAGGAGGATATGATAGTCCGGTATAAAGAGATGAGACGTAGGCTACTACTACAGACAGTCAGTGGCTGTTTGCGGATTGGTTGGCAGTCCAAATGTCGGCAGATATTTTTTAACTATACTAATTAAATTAAATTACTATTTTAAATTTACAAATATTGTAAGTAAACAACAATGGTCCAAGTTTAGAAAAACATTTTTATTAAGACTTTAAAAAATAATTCTGCATCTATTTTTAGGTGTGCCAACTGCCACTGTGGGTGGCACCGGCACACCCGTGGCTATGCCTATGCCTTGAAAGTCTCAATTATATCATCTGTCACAGGCTGGCTCATGGCCTGTGGCAAAAATGAGGGGACACAAACAAGAAGTATAGGCCAATCAAAAAGGTTGTCTTTATTGTAAATCAAAACTATTAACTTTAAACAAAGAAAAAGAAGTGAGGTGTGGAAATGTCATAATGTTTGGTGTATGTAAAATGCATGGATGCATGAATCTGTGTGTGTACATGACTGAGTGAAAACTAAGTCATAACTACAAAAGAACAAACAAAACAGGATCATACCTGGAGGAGCAGAGAGAGAGAGAGGTTAGTGAAGCAGTTTAAATACCCTAAGCCCAGGTGGCTTCAATAGCCGCGTTTCCACTGTCGGGACAGGGCCGGGCCAGGGCTTTAAACGGGCCGTGCCGGGCTAATAGCCTTGGGCCAATAGCACCGGGCCTGCGTTTCCACTGTCGGGCCAGAAGCTCCACAGAGCTTCACTAAAACACGCCCGTAACACACCTCTCTGGAACGTCACACTAACCCATCATTTCACCAACAAATGGAAGTTTTATCAGAAAACTAATCAGAAATCACTGGAAACAGCGTTGAAAACAAACATGATAAAAGCGGCCGTTTGCTGGCATTTTTGTTGTTGAATATTTAAAACCCAAAAGAAAGAGGACATAGGCCTACTTTTTCAGTCGCGTCTGTTTCTTTATCTGGTAGGCTAGTTACAGGACATATTTACATCACATTTAGAAAAAATTATAATTTCTACAAATATATGCCATATATTTCAATGAGCGGGTTGTGGTCAGTGAATGTCATCCAAATACACGGCACACCCTTCCAGACCTGAGATCACCCGATTCATCAGCCTCTGGAAGGTGGCTGGAGCATTCTGCAAACCAAAAGGCATAACTGTATAAGAGAACAAACCTGATGGAGTTATAGGGGCTGTTTACACCTGTCCACTTCATGCGTTTTCTCAGATCGGATAGCTATCCGATCGTGAAAAGACCAGGTGTAAATGCCCTCCGAAACGCATTCGAGACAGATTTGAATCCGATCGCTCAAACCACTTCAGGAGGTGGTCTGGGCCGCATTCCTGACGAAACTGGACAAGTGTAAATGCATCTGGTTGTTGAAACCACATATGTAAATTGTACTCCTCCCAAAAATGCTAAAAAATAAACGTGTGAGAGCGTGTTATAGGCTATATATAATGTTATAGCCAGATATGACGACGCTACTGGAACACGCGCGTCACCGCAGATGAGAAGCTGAGCATGATTCATTAATCCAACGTGCAAACTATCGCAAATCAAAGTGAAAGTAAGTCGCAGATGCTTAACACACAATCATCATCATTAAAATATAGAAACGAAATGATCTTACCAGGGCTGTTACTGCTCTCTCTTATTGCGGTCTTTGATTTGTAAATTTTAACTGATGATCAAAAAAATGCAGCTCATATCTGTTGCTTTCGTGACGTGCACTCCATTAAATCTGCATATAGCACGGGAATTGAAGATCGGATTTAAATCCGTTTCGCAAAAACACATTTATGTGACCAGGTGTAAATGGAATCGTTTTGATAAATCAGATAGCTATCCGATCTGAGAAAACACATGAAGTGGCCAGGTGTAAATAGCCCCATAAAGGCAGCAATCTCACAAGCTCTTTTGGTAAGGGGTACTTGCCAATATCCCTTTAAAAGATCAAATTTGCTAACATACTTTGCTGACCCAACTTGATCAATACAGTCCTCCATCCTAGGAAGAGGGTAACGGTCTGCTTTAGCAACATTATTTACTTTTTATAATCAGTGCAGGGTCTGAAAGTGGAATCAGACTTTTTGACCAGAAGACAGGGTGAAGCCCAATTTGAACAACATGGCTCAGCAATACCATTGTCGGGCCAGAAGCTCCACAGAGCTTCACTAAAACACGCCCGTAACACGCCTCTCTGGAACGTCACACTAACCCATCATTTCACCAACAAATGGAAGTTTTATCAGAAAACTCCTCCTCTGTTGGTAACCACTCCTCTAGCCCGAGCTGGCCCGCTTTGGCCCAAGGTATTCGACGGGCCAGAAATCCTGGCCCTTTGGCCTCGAGTAAGCCCCGATCATGCCCCGGAAGTGACTGTGGAAACGTGACTGGCCCTGGCACGCACTAGCACGGCCCGGCCCTGGCCCGACAGTGGAAACGTGGCTAATCACTAACGACACTCCTCTGCCTGCAGGAGGAACCGCCCCTGCAAGGCAGAGGAGGGGCCGTGACACCCCCCTCCTTAAAATGAGGGTCCCACCCTCAGCCCAAAATTTGGCCCAACACATTTAAAACAATCCAAGATTCCTCAAAAAGAAAAGAGAATACCAGTCCCAGCTCCTAGCAGTCGCTCCACATACCCTGGCTGACTGTCCATCCCTCAAACTCAGGAGCCCTGGTACCTGGGGCGCAGACAACCAGCAGGGGCCAGCAGAGAGAAGATACAAACTAGGTTAAAGGAGCACGGGACAGGGCATCAGCAATGATATTATCCTTACCGCTAATGTGTCTAATATCGAGGTTGTATGGTTGCAAAAACAAAGCCCAACGCATCAGGCGCTGGTTGGGATTTTGCAGGGATTTAAGAAAAATGAGCAGGTTGTGGTCAGTGAACACAATTAAAGGGGTCAAACCGGAACCAACATAGACTTCGAAGTGCTGTAAAGCCCAAATCAGTCCTAAAGCCTCCTTTTCAATTACAGAATAGTTTTGCTGATACTTATTAAATTTCCGGGAGAAGAAACTGACTGGACACTCAACATTGTCATCATTTTCCTGGAGAAGCACAGCCCCAGCACCGATTTGACTGGCGTCTACCTGCAATTTGAAAGGTTTCCCAACATATACTGTTACCTCTGTTTCCAATTTCAGTCTCTTCTCCTCAGATACACGATAAAATCTCTGTTTGATAGGCTTAGCATCTCCGATATCTATATCATGCTTAATTAAGTGGGTTTGCGATGGAGTGTCAGAAAACAGAACAGGGTAGTTTCTAATAAGAGTTACCAATTCATCACGTTTCTCTGAATCTAAATTATTTACCAAAACCCCAAGTTTTTTCAAAGTCTGGGAGTTTTTCAGCCGACCCTGCTAAACCTCATCCGAAACCATGATTCAGTGACTGGAGCAGCAGTCAAGGCTGACCTCACTGCTGGAGTGCCTTCAACTTTGCTTAGATCACGGGAATGACAACGTCTTAACAGATTCACATGGCACAATTTAGAGGACTTCCTATGACCAGGGGTTTCAATAAGATAGTTCAAATCTGACACTTTGCGCAACACAGTAAAATGACCACAGTATTTTGCCTGAAAAGGTGAACTTACAAGAGGCAAAAGAGCGGGTACACGATCACCGGGACTATCACCGCGCAGCTCAGCCTGTCTGTCATATCTCTGTTTCATTTTCTTTTGAGAACATTCTAGTTTTTCTTTCGCCAGTTCACCAGCCCTGTACAACTTCAGCCTAAAACCATTTACATAGTCAATAAGGCTCTGAGGTGGTTCCTCAGGCAAACAACCATCCTGCAGCACTGCTAAAGGCCCACGCACTTTATGACCAAACACCAAGTCATTTGGGCTGATCCCTGTGCTTTCATGTACTGCCTCATGAGCAGCTAGTAGCAGCCAAGGTAACCCCTCCTCCCAGTCTGCAGACAGTTCTGTACAGTATGCACGAAGCAAGGATTTCAACGTTTGATGAAAACGTTTCAAAACTCCCTGGCTCTGGGCATGGAACGCAGTAGATTTATTGTGTTTAACTTTAAGCTGTTTGAGAACCTGAGCAAATAAATGTGAGGTAAAGTTAGACCCCTGATCTGACTGGATGACAATTTATTTCAATCCCAAATGTTGAAATAAATTGAGTTAATGCTTTAACTACTGATTTAGAAGTTATAGTACGCAAAGAGAAAGCTGCCGGATATCTAGTTGCTTGACACATAAGAGTTAATAAGTAGCTATGACCTGACTTGGACCGTGGTAAAGGCCCAACACAATCGACAATAAGATGCTCAAAAAGTTGCCCTATGGCTGGTATTGGATATAAAGGCGCTGGCTTTACAACCTGATTTGGCTTGCTTGTGCGCTGACACGTATGACAAGTTTTAATAAACTGAGCTACATCCCGCTTTAAATGTGGCCAGAAAAAATAACGGAGTATGCGATCATAAGTTTTACGAACACTAGGGATGTCCCGATACCACTTTTTGCAGAACGAGTCCGATACCGATACTGTAATTTTTGGTACTCGCCGATACCAATACCATAACCGATACCTGAATTTTCACTGCGTTTGTAATTTTTAAATGTAGTAGATAAACCAAAATAATATAAATCATATTAGTTGGCTTAATGTTGGCTTAATTTGTTCATCAAATATATATATTTCTTACAGTTATTTTCATGCTTAATTAAGCCTGCTAAAATGCATTGTATGAGCTTCTGTAAGCCTACTGTCACTGTTCATTCTATTGCTCTATCATATTTTATCTTTCATTTAATAGCACAACACATATTTAGAGCTGCTTCAACAGGGCTCAGTGCTGAGGATTGGGTCAGCGGTTCAGATGTTTGTTAAAACCAGTGAAATATCAATTATTTAATCCAATTTTGATACTACAACAAAAACTACCTGCCTAATTAATGTGAATTTAAAACAAGTAAGCAGTCAGTAACAAAATAAAAACAAACAATCGAATTACAAATAGGACAAATATATACAATATAGAACAAAGAAAGGCTACAAATGAAATAAACAGTTTTTTTAGAATTTTTCGGGTAGATCTAACAGGTACAGACATTTAAATAAAGTAATCAAATGTGAAAAAACATATTCATTACTGTATGAATTATATATAGATGGATATTTTTCTAAAGTTGAAAAGGGTAGCCTATTTAGTCAAGAGCAGTGAGTATTTCTTTGTCCTTTGTTTGATTAACATTAAAACACAGAAGCAGGTTTATCAAACTGCTGCCTCTTAAGACCGAACGCACGGACCGCATTTGAACATGCTACGTTCATTTGAGATATAACCGACTTTGTTTACTATAGGATACTCACCAAGACGGGCGTTATTACATAGTTGTGTGTGAATTCGTCCGTACAAGCGCAAGACGTGAAAGACAATTTAATTCAGTATTCGCGCGCTGAGACGCTGGTTTGTGGGATGCGCGCTTCGGATGTTTGCGTTCATGAAACTTCTTAACCTGCACACTTCCTGTAATAATGTAGGGAACCACTCGTTATACTTCAGTCAGGTAACAGTTCATGTTTTACTTTACTTAGGCTACATATACGATTTAGCTTTCATCCAAATAACATGTGCTGAGTGAACGATCAGCAATCAAGAGCATTCAACAGAAGTGCGCTCGCTCTCTCGCTCTCTGTCTCTCTCTCTCGTTAGTTAACGTTAATAATAAGCTAAAGCTACATGCCTCGTTTAATTTTGTTGCCATTGACATCCGACTGAACAAACTTTCCACTTATGTCTCGTCTGTTTAAACTAAGGGATGTGCTCGACCAGCTCGCGCGTCTATGCCTCAGTTCACCTCGACAAAGCACTTGTGGCGGCCAGTTTCGTTTCGCAAAATGTACGTGGTATCGGTGCGTGGTATCGGCGAATTTTTATGAGTACGAGTATATGAGGACAGTATCGGCCCGATGCCAGTATCGGTATCGGGCCATCCCTAACGAACACCCATATGACCTGCCACATCATCATGTGAAGTTTGCAACACTTTATTTCGCAAAGTAGTAGGTACAACTATTTGAAACATTGGTTCTCCTAAACCCTGACCACAGTGTGGAATCCATTTCCTGACCAACAGCCCATCAAGAAGAAAATAACACTGAGCACTATTCCTCACCACTGAATCAGGAACAACTTTATCAAACAGATCAGCCAAAGTAGTATCGGCCTTTTGCTCAGCCACCAATGAATCTCTAGAACTAGTCAACTGTTCTGTCTGTAGCTTAACTGGCAACTCAAGACTTTCTGGCTTACCATCAACTTCCTTACGAGAGATAGAGCGAGTAACAGCACAAACTGGAAACACCTCAGGAGACACACTGCTGCAATCTGGAGATTTAATTTGCCATCTGCCCACACCTTACTACCGGCCAAATCATTCCCCAAAATCATGTGGACTCCCTCTACTGGCAACTGGGGTCTAACCCCAAAAACTACATCACCCTCTACCAGACCACATTTTAGGGTAACTTCATGTAAGGGAGAAGAGAATGGAACTAAACCCATACCACGTACTATTACACAACTGCCAGTATCAGACCCCTTAGAGAACGGCAAAACAGATTCCAGAATAAAAGAATCTAAAGCTCCAGTGTCTCTTAAGATTTTAACTGGAACATTTTGGTTGCCATCTACCAGGGAAACTATACCATCTGAAATAAAGGCTGAAAAATCACAATGGGAAGAATGAGAACCAAACTCAACTAGTGGCTGAAAAGACTCAACCTGGTGGTCAGAGGCTGTAACAGGAGCTACCATCATAGCAGGTTTAACTTGACCTGACTTTTTTGATTTAAGTAGAGGACAATCTTTCTTCCAATGTCCTTCAACTAAACAGTAGTGACAGGTATTAACATTAACTGGTGCTTTAGGTCCTCCAAACTTCTGCTGAGGCCTTTGGAAAAAAACTCCAGAAAGAGGTGACCTACTATTCCTAGGAGTAAAGTTATTTGCATGGTGCATGTCACTGTTTGCCTCAAAATGACTTTTATGAGTTAGCCTGTACACATCTGCAAGGACTGCTGCATCACTTGGAGATTTAACCTTACAGTACGTTCATTAATGTATGTAGCAACCTGGTCAGATACAGAATTTTTGAACTGTTCTAACACAATCAAGTTAGACAGACCCTCAAAAGTGCTTACCTCAGATGCTGTACACCAACGATTACGGTAAATGCAGAAGTCAAATCACGAACAAACTCAGAATAGGTTTGTGAATCTAGCTTTTTCCTGTAACGAAAGCGTTGATGATATGCTTCCGGCACAAGCTCGTAGACCTTCAGAACTGCTGATTTAACGTTAGCATACACTTTACTGTCAGCTACACTAAGTGCTGAAAAAGCCTTACGTGCTTTACCTGTAAGTACACATTGCAACAACATAGTCCTGTCCACATCTGACCAAGCTCTGGCTCCTGCAATACGCTCAAATAAAGTATAAATCTGGATCTGACTCATCAAATTCAGGCAACAAATGAAGATTTTGTGAAAAATCAAACTTCTGGTCTATTTGCATTTCTCAATCGTGCTATCTCTAACTGCATTTGCAAAAGCTCCCTCTGCTGATCAAAAGTTAATGAAGGGCTAGACTGAAAACTTGCACCCTCACTACTAGCAGACTGACCCCAAAAAACACCCACTTCCCTAAGACCCTGCTTTAATCCAGCTTTAACAGTCTCTTTAGTTTTTTTATCAATAATCTCAATCTGATAATGTTCAGCTATTTCAATTAACTGCTCCTTAGTACACAAATCTAGGGCTAACTCTGAAGGAGCCTGAACAAAACTACTCAGAAAGGAAGACATTTTCCTCAACCAATACAACTATTACAAATGCCCCAAAAAGTGTTTATACAACTCACCTGCTGCCAGTCTGGGTTATAAGGACAGGAGCCACACCCCACTATCCTCCAAAAACTACTAACTAACTGGCCCCTGGTCTTCGTGCAGTCACATGTGGTGGGGTTTTATGCACACAAAACCAGTGGAGTGGAAAAGACAACCAGAAACTGGTGCTAACCAATTTTAGCTACAAAGATAACTAAACAAAGGAACATATGGCTCTTAACGCTCTCTCATTATCTCTCAATAATATTGGCCCAACCAAAGCATCCCTTCAAAAACAATTTGGCAATCTAAACTAAACTGACAAAATGAACCCAAGTTAACTACAAAACAATAATCAAATAAGCCAAACTGCAAATAAACAAATGTATCAATGATTAAACAAAACAAAAAAAAGTAACCAACTTTGACAAAAATGTTAAAGTCAACTAAAGTATTATTAACTTTAACTTAAGGACGAGCCCCCATTTGTCACAGGCTGGCTCATGGCCTGTGGCAAAAATGAGGGGACACAAATAAGAAGTATAGGCCAATCAAAAAGGTTGTCTTTATTGTAAATCAAAACAATTAACTTTAAACAAAGACAAAGAAGTGAGGTGTGGAAATGTCATAATGTTTGGTGTATGTAAAATGCATGGATGCATGAATTTGTGTGTGTACATGACGGAGTGAAAACTAAGTCATAACTACAAAGGAACAAACAAAACAGGATCATACCTGGAGGAGCAGAGAGAGAGAGGTTAGTGAAGCAGTTTAAATACCCTGAGCCCAGGTGGCTTCAATCACTAACGACACTCCTCTGCCTGCAGGAGGAACCGCCCCTGCAAGGCAGAGGAGGGGCCGATGTCTCTGCGGGTTCTCGTTCAAATGTCAGCAGCGAGAGGCTATTTAGTCTTTTTGTGAGCATGGTTGCTCTGTTGCTGGATTTGATTTGGTTCACTGCTGAAAACAAGCGCTCCACAGAACAGCTTGTAACAGGCAATGTGATCAAAACACGCAGTAAACGGTTCATGTTGGGGAAAACGTCCTTCTCACACGAGTCTAAGACTTCAATTAAGGATGGGTACAGGTGACCCCCATCCACCTTTCGTTTGAGCAGTTGCACTAATACTGTAAATTCAGGACTCCAAGTCCTTAGTGCTTGCTCGGTACCTGTAATATTTCCATCTGGCCAAACGCGTCAGATCCGGGCAGCAAGGAGCCTTCATTATTCTGTAGGAGTCACTCTGAAAACGGTTGTTAAGTTCCATTAGCTGTCTGTCAAGAATGGAAATCCACAAGGATTGCAAATCTAAGTCACTCCTAATGGGCGCACACCTGCCCACTGTAGAGGTCACATGAGTCGGAAAGCCTGGCAGGTATTTTTTTGTAACGTGCACCCACTATGTCCCAGTTGTGCACATCGTTCTTCTTCATGACGTCATCAGTAAGCCCAATGATTCTCTAAAATTCCCCATCTGAGTTATTCCTAAATGTAGTAAAAGTTTCTTTTAAACCCTCAATCATGTGGACAGTCAGTAACAGAAACAGATAGGGACTATAGGCCTTTTGTCGCAAATTCACTTGCACTAAACAGCTTAGAATATGCAACAAGGAGAAAGATGAACCTCTTGGTCTGTATTTGTTGCAAAAAAGACTCTGCATCTATTTTGGTCTGGCCTGAGCCTTCTGCAAACTCACTCAGTGTTTCCAATATGACATTGTACAACTTCAAGGCTCGACTCACAGACTCAAGATTTTGAACTCCATCTAATATCCGTGGAGCACACAAGCTCCAGACAGGTTTTGTCGGGGTGTAGCTGTTTTTGGATCTGTAGAGACCGTTTGTTGTTGCGTGTCTGTTGGCTACGGTCATGAAATGGTGCAGTGAATTTATAACATCAAAAAAAGTGACCATAGTAGGAGACACTTTTGAGGCTGTTGAAAGAACAAGATTCAGACGGTGTGAGTGGCAGTGTACATACTGTACACTGCCTGGGGAAACGTTTTTTTGAGGAGCACCTGCACCCCAGCTCTCCCACCTGACATGACTGCCGCTCCGTCAAAACTGAAACCCACACACAATTCAGGATCCAAATGCAGTGGTTCCAGTACTTCCAAAATTTTGCCAGCGATGCCAGAGGATGTCATACCATCTGTTGCCACAAATCCGACAGCTCTCTCTCTTAGATTGCCATTAATTATATACCTCACACAGACAGCAATTAGTTCCTTCTTCAAGAGGTCCTTGTACTCATCAGCTAAAATGGCATAATAGGTATCAGCCTGTGCATGCAATTCTGCTCTGATTTTTCATCTGAGAGAAGTGATGCTGCAGTTTCAAGGAGGTCATTTTGAATATCTGGGCTCATCATTTTTGCATTAGCTGGAAGCTCATCAAGGCGTCGTTTCATCCCGGGGTCATATTTACAAAGCACTTTAAACAACTCCAAAAAGTTTCCTTTGTTAAGACTTTCTGTCTTCCTTGTGACCACTCAGTGCAGTCCCTTGTTTCGCACAGAAAAGCAAAATGTCAAATAACTTTGACATGTGCCCGTTTTCTTTCAATCAGGTCAGTAAAATGCCCCTGTGTGTCTTTTGTTACCTGATGCATGATGCCACCTTTTCCAGCCCTTTTTATATCCATGAAACCTTTGTGTCGGGCCACAGCAGCAGCAGCAGCATGGGCTTTACTGGCTTTATGTTTTATACAAAACTGACCAAGATGCCCCCAGTCTCTCAGTCCTGCTTTGCTGAATCTGTCCTCCTTGGCATCAGTGTTAAAGTGGCAACATGAATGGCAAAAAAACAGCATCCATTGTGATACTGTACTATAACCAAGTGTGCCGGTCATACCACTTAGCGGAAAAATTCCTCCTCTTTCCACTGACTGTTTGCGTGACTGGAAAAGCACACGGTTTTGGCTGACATGCAGGCTCATCTGCTGCGGAAAGGTTTGTAGGCTTAAGCTCTGAGATGGAGGCCATTTCGGTGTCTTCTGATTCAACAGTTTTTTCCGTAGCCAGGAGTGCAGGAGGAGTCACATCTGTTGACGTTGGGCCTGGGGAGAGAGAAACATCCTCATCAGGTGGCCTTGTGTCCGGCTGTCCATCAAGCCAAGTTTTTTTGCTAAAAAAAATAAGCAGGGAGCTCTGCGACATATTGCTAGCTAGCAATGCGATTGTGTAATCAAAAATTCTCTGTTTATATGCGCGGCAAACATCTCTGACAGGACTCCGGCTGACAGGACTCTCTAAACTGCAGCGCTAATCTCATTATAGATCAAGATAATATATAAAAGTTTTTAAACGAAGAATCGGAATATCAGATAGTTGGTAAGCAAGTTTGTGAATATTTTTAATAAAAAAGGAAAAACTAAATAAAACGAATAGCGATACATCTGTTCGACTGTCGGTAAATCCAAGATGGCCGCATGTGTTTGTCTCTATTCATTTGTCTAAGTTTGCCATAGTCGTTATTGGTGTGTTTATGCCATCTCTTTTATACTTTTATATTTTTGGCTTTTACTTAATTAACCCTAGACCATCCCATGCTGTAAAAATGTGGGTATATATGCCGCTATGCCTACTTTGTTCCGTGGTATGGAAGTTGCCTATGGTTGGTGTGAGCGACGTATCGTCTGCTGTCGAGCAGGAGGGACGTTCATCTGCGCCGTATCTGTGGGCTACGTGTGCTGATGCCGCTGTCGGGCGGATTGGGGAGCCGTTTGCGGTTGGTGTGGATGTCGTGTCGTTTGTTGGCGGTTGGGAAAGACACACACCTGGATTATGTCTGTGGGCTTCGTGTGCTGAGACGGCTGTGGAACAGACCGGAGTTTGGGTTGTGTCATCACTGAGGGGTCTTGACATTTCCTCTTGGTGGTCTGTTTGGTTACGAGATTCACCACAGAGGTTGTATTGCCTACTGGTAAGAGGAAATGGAAAACTGACTCATCATGCTACATCTATTTGCGACGACAGCAATCCGAGTCACGGTGTGGCGAGGAGAAAGTGGTTCGTGCTTCTGCTGTTGCTTTCAGGTATTCACCCCAACCCAGGCCCAGAGTTGGCCCAGCTTCAAACACCAGAGGAACTTAATGGCGCGTTTCCACCGAGCGGTACGGTACGGTACGGTACGGGTCGGTACCCTTTTATTTGCGTTTCCACTGCCAAAAGTTGAGAATGGTACCAAAAAGCCGAACCGTACCGTACCACTTTTTGGGTACCCTTCCGTTGGGGTACCTAGCACAGTGGTACGGTACTAAAAGGTGGAGCTAGACTCACTGCAGGACGTTGATTGGTTGACAGAGAATCGTCACTTGCGCGTGCTACGAGGGGAATGACAACATAAGAAGCGCCATTTTTTTATATACAGTTTAATATAATATACTGTTACTGTGTCACGAAATGTAATTTTAAGAGTTTTTCAGGCGAGAATGTAGTTGTTTAAAGCTCTAATCTGTGGTTTATTTATAAAGATGATTTGTTTTTCCCCGGTTGTGAGATCCATGCGATCAGCGGGCGCTCGGCGCTCATGTTTCCCGGCTGGATGAGCCTTTCCTCGGCTAAGTTAGTTCTTCTGACGTTCGCCGATGACTCCGACGGTAGTGGTTAAACATGAGATATAATTCGTCTTGTGCAGACCTAACGGGCGATCTTTGGTCTCGTGAATATATAATTCGTTCCCTGTCAATCGTTTTGACTGAGGGCTAAGTTTAGTTTCATATTATAGGCTATTTGTATTTAACTTTACTGTTGTAATGTTAGACTAGCGCAGCATTTGGACATTTGACTGAATTGTTTGCTTTATTTCTTATTGTATAGCTTCTTGTACCTTTTACTTAAACTTTTATATAGGCTATTATTGATAAAACTGAAATTTTACAAAAAGAAATATGGTTTCTTGTCATTTTTTTATTACAAGATTATCACTGATGTTTATTGCAACATTTGTACAAACGCATATATTGCCTGGAATATGTTTTTTTTTTTTTTATTTAAACGAAAAGAGGTAACGTTAGGGTTGTGTTTTAAATTTCGTTTTGTTATAAATAGAATAACGTATAACGTGCAGTGAATAATGAATATGCGTTGCGCATGAACCACATTTGTGTCCCTATAATGTTTAATTTATTTAAATGAAAACGAAAAGAGGCAGAGTGGTGTTTTATAACATATTTCGTTTTATTGTTTCTTAAAATGTACATACAGAGCAAGTTAACAGAGATAACCGGAGTAGCAGAGCGAGCTGAGTGACGCTTTTAAAAACGCGCTGTACCATTTGCATGTAGGAGTCGCACATGGCAAGTACAAACTTTGCGTACTTGATATTGAGAAAAGCCTAATGTCGGCGCTTGTCTTCTTGTGACAAACATGTCGAGGAGCAAGAACAAGATCTGCTGCATGTCATCCATTGTAGCTCTATGTTCTTCTTCGCGCGAAAATGACGTTGATCGAAACACCACGCCTATCAAGTAAGGGTACTGTTGGCAGTGGAAACGCTAGCCAGATCATGGTTAACAGACCCGAACCGTACCGTACTGTCCCGTACCGTACCGTACTGCTCAGTGGAAACGAGGCATAAATCAAGTAATGGCATACGATTATTTCATCTTAATGTGAGAAGTTTGGTAAATAAGATGGATACAGTGCGAATCTGGGTAGATTCGACTGATGCTGACATCATAATTCTCACGGAGACTTGGCTGAAAAAATCAATCACAGATGATATGATACACATTAATGGATATAATGTTTTTAGAGCTGATCGTAGTAAAAAAGGAGGAGGGGTTGCAGTTTACACTAAAGTAAATATGAATTGTGTTTGTAGTCAGTCAGTTAGTTTCTTAAAGTGTTTTGAACTGTTAGCTATTAAAGTATCTTTACCTAATGGGTCTGATATGATGGTGGTCGGTTGTTACCGCCCACCTTCAGCTTCAAGTGAGGCAACTTTATTGCTTACGGATATGCTTCACAATTGGACTAACTGTGATTTAGTCATAATGGGGGACTTAAACTGGGACTGGTTGTCTCCGTCATCAGATTATTTTAAGGATGTTTGTAATTCTTTGTGTTTAGAGCAATTGATAAATTCACCAACTCGCCTAAATGGAAAGGATATGAGTAAATCATCATTGATTGATGTTATTTTAACTAATATACCCCATGTTTTCTCTGCAATAGGAATTTTTTGTAATGATGTTAGTGATCATTGTGCAATATCTTGTGTGAGAAATT
The DNA here is from genome assembly GCF_963993115.1 of Abramis brama. Taxonomy (NCBI): domain Eukaryota; kingdom Metazoa; phylum Chordata; class Actinopteri; order Cypriniformes; family Leuciscidae; genus Abramis; species Abramis brama. Next base: position 21,252,614 of record NC_139982.1, on the reverse strand, counting down.
TTAAGATGCCTAAGAGTTCACCCAGATTTATATTTAAACGTCAATTTAAAAATTTTAATGTACAAGCTTTTTTGCATGATGTATATAATAGCGATTTACAATTAGTTTCAATTATACCTGATGTGGTTGATGCTTGGGATTATTTCAAATCTATCTTTCTAGAAATTTGTGATAAACATGCTCCGTTACGTAGATTTCGGGTGAGAGGAAGAAATAATCCTTGGTTTAATGAATCCGTCTCTAATCTTATTAAGCAAAGAAATATGGCTTGGTCTAAAGCAAAGAAAACAAATGGTGAGGAGGATTGGTCTCAATATAGATTATTACGAAATAAGTGTACAAAATTGATAAAAAGTGCGAAGAGTCAGTATTATTTAAATTTGATTAATGATAATGTGAATGATCCTTCTAAATTTTGGAAATTAACGAAATCTCTTATTGGATTAAAAACATCTACTAATTTTCCAAAAGCTTTAAAACTGAACCAAAGATTAATTACAGATAAGGTTGATATTGTTAATATGTTTAATAGTCATTTTATTTCAGCTAGCTCGATAACAGACAACTCACTGGTCATTGATGAACAGGGAACTGATGAGTTGACTAATAGTGAATCAGATCTGTTTTCCTTTGCCCCTGTATTGCCGCCCCAAGTTCATAAACTACTTTTAAATTTAGACTAAGAAATCAGGCGGGTCAGATAAAATTGAACCAATTTTTTTAAAAGTCGCTGCAGATATTATTGCTGAGCCTATTGCATCTATTTTTAATTTAAGTCTATCGACTAATGTAATTCCGCCAACTTGGAAATCGGCTATGGTTATGCCATTACTAAAAGGAGGCGATCCTTCCGATTTGAATAATTATCGTCCTATTTCTAAATTACCGGTTGTAGCAAAAGTTTTTGAATCGATTATAAATGATCAAATGAAAGAGTATCTTCTTAGTCATAATATTCTAAACGCATTTCAGTCAGGATTTAGAGCGGGCCATAGTACGATAACAGCTACTACTTTAGTTACTAATGATTTAATCACTGCTCTCGATAAGAGACAGCACTGTGCGGCCTTATTTGTTGATTTGACAAAAGCGTTTGACTTGGTAGATCATGCCCTGTTGTTGCAGAGGCTTAGAAGTATAGGTTTCGGTAATTCAGCTGTGAGTTGGTTTAAAAACTATTTATCAAATAGAACACAATGTGTTGCTGTAGAAAATTACACCTCAGCCTTGGTAATAGTTAAGAAGGGTGTCCCGCAAGGTTCTTTACTGGCACCACTTCTTTTTTCTATTTTTATTAATGAATTGGGGCAGGGAATACAATCGGCAAAGCTACATTTTTATGCTGACGATACAATTATTTATTCCACTGCATCCTCTGTGTCTCAGGCTATTGAAATTCTTAAGGATTCTTTTTATACTTTTCAGCTTGCTTTGCTAAAATTGAAATTAGTCTTAAATGTAAATAAAACAAAGTATATTATTTTTACACGCAGCCGTTCTATGTCCACTGTCCCGCCTATTCTGACTATTGAAGACTTACATATAGAAAGAGTACCAACTTATAAATATTTAGGAATATGGCTTGATGAGAAGTTAGCCTTTGATGTTCATATTAATTACTTGGTGAAAAGGCTTAAACCAAGATTGGGTTTTCTTTTTCGGGAAAAAAAATGTTTTTCCTTTACAGCTAGAAAGAGAATTATACAGAGTACTTTGTTACCTATTTTAGATTATGGTGATATTGTTTATATGCACGCTTCTACATATTTATTGAAAAGACTGGATGGTGTTTATCATGCTGCATTGCGTTTTATAACCAATTCTTGTTCACGTACTCATCATTGTTTGTTGTACAACTATTTGGGTTGGTCCTCTTTATTTCAAAGGAGGAAATCACATATGTTAGTATTTATTGTAAAGACATTGATGGGTATGCTTCCAAATTACATCACTAGTCTTCTATGTTTATGTAGAAAGAACTATAGCACCAGATCATCTAATGGGATTAAATTAGTAGTACCTAGGGTACATTCAGAGCATGGAAAATCATCTTTCGCTTACTATGCCCCATGGCTGTGGAATGAATTTCAAGCTACTGTTCCACTAGAAACAATTCCTCCTTTGAATATATTTAAAAATTCACTGCAGTCCAAAATGAATGAATCATGTTGCTGTTTTACTTAATTTATTGATTTATGATGAATGTTGTACTTTGACTGTCTAGAATGTTTTATATGTGTCATATGTTTGTAAATGTGTGACTTGTAGTATGGCCATCTTGGCCAGGACTCCCTGGAGGAAGAGATTTCTTTAATCTCAATGGGACCTTCCTGGAAAAATAAAGGATAATAAAATAAATAAAAATAAAATCTGTTCGACTTCATGCAGCTCTGTGCAGACCGATCGGCGGCTGACTTGAAGCAGTGCATGCCGGTTAGAAATTTTGTCCGACTTGATACAGCGCTGACGCCACGTGACTGACGTATGCCATCAAAGTACCGCGAGAGCGATTCGAGAGTAGCCGGAGAACTCAGCCAGCGCAGCTTCTCAAGGGCGGCTGCACTCATAGATATCATATAATAAAGGCTAGATGTCTTGTGCGCGCAGCTGGCCAATGGAGGCCGACGTCCGCACCTGGCGGCCTATCTTGTCAGCTCGCTCACTCGTAACATTGTGTTTTAATGGTGCATGTACTTTTTAAATAACCATAACTTGCTCAATTTTCTACCGATTTTCAAACGGATTGGTTTGTTATAAACGTCAGAGATGTAGTTATGATACTGCATACTTATTGTTGGATTACATATTTTATTAAATATTTAATTTAGTTTCCAATATAGACTGAGAAAGTTTAGCAGCGGTTATGATGAGTATATCAAGAGATTCTGGCCAGTCCTGTTGCTCTAAATGAGTCAATTCCTGAGACTTGTCCTTATGCATTTCCTGACCAGTAAGCTCAATGTACAGCTGTGCTTTTGTCTCTGTTATCATGTGAAGGTATGGGTGATACAGTCAGGCTGATTGGATTAGCACACGAATGATTCACTGAGAATCTCACCTTTTGTTCTGCAAATGGCTTTCGGACCCAAATGGCTCTTGGAGCCTTATGCTGATTAAATTAGGATTGGCCAGACCCTCACAGTCTAGGGTGTTACCTTTACCTGTATACTCATTTACATGCTTTGTTTGAATTTGTCTCCACCTTCAAAAGTCCCTCCTCCTAAAATGCCTATAAGACACCATGTAAATTTATATACTTTAGATTATGTTGGACGAATCCGCAGCCGCGCTCAATAAAGAATAACTTCTGTTGAACGCGATCCCAACTGTCTCACTGGTCTCTGCTTTGAAGAAAGAAAACTTTACAACATTATGAATAATTATAATATTATATATTTCAACATGTTCAAGCATCCAGAATTATAGCCACGTTAATAACGTTTGTAAGAAACCAAACCGTTTGTAAATCCGTCAAGATTTCAGCGAGATAAGAGTAGCCTATTTGTGTTCGTGCTGATCACTCACCTTACAGCAGGTACCACAGAACCCGCCAGAAAGCCTGCCTGTGACAAGAAGGCCGCCGGTAATGCCGTTCGAGGCTCAGCTGTAGACATCTAGCCTTATATTGATATCTAAGGCTGCACTTGGCTGCACAATGACTCAGCTGTTCCACGATTGGCCGGATTCACCGCATGACAAAGATGACGTGTGTTTCATGTTTATTCCAAGCGTGCTGCACAAGCCCTGAAAAGTGAAGCCAAAACGTCTCGATCGCCCCCCGGTGGCTGGTCCTAGTATAGGTTTGTAAGCCCTGCCTCCCCGTGTTATTCAACGGGACTTGAGACCAACTAAACAATTTAATTACACTTCAAATATCTTTTTTCCGAAGGTAGTTTCTGTCATTTACTGTAGTTTTTATCACGCTGATGTAAATTCAAGTGTTTGTTTTTAAAATAAGTTTGTTTTTAGTTAGTTATTTGATGCTATAAAAACAGTGGTGTGACGTCATGATTGACAGCTGTGATTGACAGGTTCTCTGAGCAAAGTAGTCACTGAAGCACCAACAGACTTTTTTTCGGGATCTTCTGAGGACTGAGGAGATTGGAGTTTTAAATTTAATATCTAAATTTCTATAATTAATTATGGCCTTGATTTCGCGGCTTTACTTCCTGCTCACTACTGCGCAGGTCTGGTCCCGAAATCGCTACTGCGCAGACTCAAACCCCAAGATGTCAGTGCCATATCGGGATACTGGCAGCTTCAGTTCTCACCAATGGAAGAGAGCGAAGGAGCGTCGTCCATATTTTTTTTTACAGTCTATGGTTTATTCGAACACCTTTAGTTCCTCTAAAGCTCACAAATCAGTTTTTTATAACAGTAAACACTCTTTTCATGTTGTTGCGATGTTATATTGTGTCATGTTTATCAAATTAAAACTGATTAAAAAAACGTAGACTCCACTTCATTGATAGAAGCTTATGTTGAACTTTATTCTTGTTCAAACAGACGCTGTATGAAGCAGTACATAAAGTATTGAATGAAAATGTCTCTGAAACATCTGTGTATTATTTGTCAAATATTGCATTTATTTCACTTCAGCTGTGGTAAAGAATGCGAACACCACGTGAGCGGTAACTACTATGGGAACCAGAAAGTGTCCGACTTCACGTCTCCGTTTGCAGCTACTCTCAGCGATCGGTTACATCCAGCCGCAGCCGATGTCGAACCAGGGGGGCAGTGTTTCGGAAAACATTGAAGCTTCCCCGGGTGCCGCCATTAATTAGCAGACCATCACCTGCTGTTAGCATTCCATTGACTCCCATTCATTTTGGTGTCACTTTGACAGCGAATTACTTCACATCTGAGGCGTTTAAAGACTCCATTTGTCCATTATTTATTTCTAAAGAAACACGAAAATGTATAAAAGGCTCCATTACCTTGTATCTTGCGTTATGGCCCAGTAGAAACAGCTTTTGTAAAAATAGGCTAACGATCGAATCATAACCACGCGACTCTCTGTCACACAGTAGAGAAATTACCGTATGGACAGGAGGAAAAGCTTGCGCGCAATTGGGGGGACGTGGAGGCAAAATGACAAAGTAATTAATCAGAATACTTAGCAAAAGTTGCTCCTATCTCATGGACACCTCCTACTCACACTCTCCATCTCTGCAAGTTTCGGAAGGGAATGATTCAGATTTCTCTTGGCACAGCTACTAAAAGACAGACAGGTTGCTCACGTCACATCTATGTCGTCAAGCTCAGTTTGAGTCTGCGCAGTACGCTCGGCCATCAGGAAGTGAGTGCTTCTAATTGACTTCCCTTTTCTCTGTTGAATCCATAGACAGTAAAAGAAATGGACACAGCGACCCCATTAGATTCAACAGAGAAAAGTGAAGTCAATTAGAAGCACTCACTTCAAAGGTAATGGAGCCTTGTTTCATACATTTTCGTTTTTGTTTAGAAATAAATAATGGACAAATGGAGTCTTTAAACGCCTCAGATGTAAAGTTATTCACTGTCAAAGTGATGCCAAAATGAATGGGAGTCAATGGGATGCTAACAGCAGGTGGGGGTCCGCTGATCAATGGCGGCGCCCGGGGAAGCTTCAATGTTTTATGAAACACTGCCCCCCTGGTTGAATCCAATGGGGTCACTGTGTCCATTTCTTATACTGTCTATGTGTTGAACACACCTATTGTGGCTGCGGTGTGTCACGTGACAATCATGACGCGTCGCCATTGAAACAAGGGGTCAGTTAAAATATTTTTAACTTACGCGTGAAAGGGCTGATTTAAAAAAATATAGATTTAAGTAAACAACAATAGCCCAAGTTTAGAATTTTTTTTAATTGAGACTATAAAAAATAAGTCTGCATCCATTTTTAGGTGTGCCAGCTGCCACTGTGGGTGGCACCGGCACAACACCCGTGGCTACGCCTGGACTGATTCCGTTTACCGAACTTTATCGTCCGGCTTTCGACTACTGTCTGCCATGTACAGAACCGGTTTTGTTCATTAAATGTTCTGATCTTTGCTTTTTTATGTTTTATTTATTATACTGAAAAAAAAATTTGTATATTCATTTATTTAGTTTTTTTTCTTTTTTTTCACAAATGTATGACTTTTGGAAGTGCAATTTGATTACCATATATGCAGTTAGTTTTTTAAAGTTGAATTAACGTAACCTTCTGTAATTTTTACTCTTCAAAGTGTACACTTGCAGGTGTTGATTATAATTAGGCTTATTTACTGATAGCCCCAATAAATAATAATAAGGATAAACAATACTTAAAAAAACGATATAATTATCTAACATCTGACTAATTAAAAATTAACCTCAAAACATAAAATGCTAAATGGGGGGATATGTATAGGCCTATCTAGCATAAAAACCAAAAATTGTCAGAACGTCATCTCTCAGTTGCTGAATGTTGCGCAACAACGTTGCTACATTGTTACAATGTTGCGAGCACACAGACGCCACAAAAGAAATACAATGTGCCCCAGACGTTGCCACAACGTAAATGTGTTTGCTCACGCATATTCCTCACGAAATGATGCATAGGCCTACTTAGCTAAAAAACAAGTCTTTCTTTCTTTCTTTGGTTATGGTGGATTGCAACCAGCTTAAAGGTGCATACCGCCACCTACTGTACAGGAGTGTGTAACATCATGTCTCTGTACCTTAAATTCTACTTATTAATCCGGTATTTTTAAGAAATGTAAATAATGCCTCTCTAGTGTTCCTTATCCCTTCTCTCTCACCTTCTGTTCCCAGTATCCCCATCAAATTCCACTCTCTTCCTGCCTCCTGAACCCTACCCTGAAGTACCCGCCTTTCTAATTTGTGCAATGCACAGTGCAAAATAACATGTTCTGTGTTTTCTGTAACCCCACATTTTTCACAATTATTATTATGCCTTTTCCCCATTAAAAACAAGGTGCTATTCAGTCCTGTGTGATCCACTCTTAATCTTGTTATTAAAATTTCTTCCCTCCTGTTCTTTTCTTTATAATTTTTAATACTGACAGACTTTTGTACTTTATAGTATCCTCTTCCCTTCTTGTTTTCATCCCACCATTTCTGCCATAATTCAATACCTTTCTTCTTGATTATTGCTTTTCCCTCACCTTTTCCCAATGATATAAAAAACAAGTCTATCATCTTTCCAGACTAAATAGTGAAGCAAACAAAAGAGGGTAATGAGAAAAGCAGGTGGGGCAAATTAATCAATAATCAGGTAACAAGATGGGAGGGGCTAGACAATTGACTGGAGAGCACATGGCACAAGGAAATACATGACAAGCCATGTGCTCACAACAAACCAGACTATACTCAAACACATGACAAACCGGGAATGTCAGAGCTCTGTCACCAACCCAAGATGTAACCCAAACAGAAGTGACAGAACTCTGATTATATCTCACAATTTTGAGAAAAGATGTCAGAAATGCAAGATATAAACTCGCAATTATGTGTTATAAAGTCAGAATTGTGTGATATAAAGTCACAATTGCAAGAAAAAAAGTCAGAATTCTGACTTTATAAGACGCAGTTGCGACTTTATTTCACGCAATTCTGACTTTATATCTCACAATTGTGAGAAATAAAGTCATAATTGTGAGATGTAAACTCGCAATTGTGAGATAAAGTCGCAATTATCTTTTAAAATGTTTTATTCTGTGGTGGAAACAAGCTCCCATAGTTTTGTGTATGTCACTCAAAAAACAATTTTTTTTTATTGCCTTCCAAATGTGTGAGGACTAAACAAAAAGGCTATCTTTGTTCCAAATGCTGTAACTTTTGAGTACTTTATGCGAACACCACAAAATTTGATCCAGATGCAGCTCACATTTAGGGGAACTTCCCTAATTTTTCCTCTACCGTATTTCATTCCCGAGTTATTGCTTGTCAAACAAGAAAGATATGCAAAATCATAATAAAAATTATAAAAAAAATTGTCATTTATCAGAAGTTTCTCGGCAGGAGAATGTCCAAATGTAATGTAATTTATATTTTCAAAAAATCTGAAAAGTGTTCTATCAAACGATACCTACCTTTTGACTCCTTTTTATAGTTTTGGAGTTATGAGTCTTTACTTTTTTGTGTCACTCAGACAAAACAACTCTAAAAATGCCTTCAGGGCTTAAGGGGTTAAATTAAAAATGTTTAATTTAAAAATGGCCAGACACGGGACTCTGGAACTAATAGGAGATTCATTTTAGTGACAAACACAGTGGCCCTTCGAGCTCAGTGTGCTGCAATTTAAGAAAACATGCAAATAGACTAAGACGAGCTAATTAAGAAAAAAATCAATCTGACAACACATGCACATGTTCAGAAAAAGCAAACAAAAATGTTTTCAGTGGACATTAGTGCTAAACATGGCTTAGAAACTAGAGAGAATAAAGAAATGATAATTTAAATGTCGTTTTAATGATTTTGAAAGACATTTGACATACCATACATGTATCCTGCTTAATAATAATAATAATAATAATAGTAATAATAATACAGACAAAATATATCCCAGGGTATAGGCTAAAGTAGTGTTGCGTCCCCAACCCTCTAGGATTTAACTCGCCTAAAGGATGCAGCACCGGATTCAGATAATGTCTCTCAACTGAAATATTATAGATATTATTCCCATCTAGTATTTATATTACTTCTGAGTCAAGATATTGTTTACCTTTGTTTTAGAGGATAGGAACAGGGGTGTATTCAAGAAAGCAAGATAGCTGTGAACACGGAGCGGAGAGCACAGCGCACTCACACAGTGTGTGGGAGAAATTTGGAGTTATCTCAGATGAAGAAAACAATATTGTGAAAGGCTTTGCTGCATCCAAAACCTGCCTTAAAGTTTTTGTGTTGGATAGCAGCAAATTGGAATGTGGAATTTTGTGGAAGTTTGCTGAAGGAGATAAAATCTGAGTTCCTTGGCGGGGAATGAGCTATTTTTATAGCCTTTGGCCACGCCCATTCTGGCAGGCTCTGACATGCTAGGGCGCGAAGTGCCCTGATTGGTTTCGCGCGTCTGAGCCGCATCGCCATAGGTTAGTGCAGTTGCTGCAGCACAGCCAATGACCGTATTCGCCATTCGTCTGTGTATGCTGTGCAGCTGCACTGAGTTTTAAAACTACACTGTGTAGGATTTTCTCCCATCTAGCAGTGAAATTGTTTATGACTACCAACTGAATATTACTTTCTAGCCCACCCATTCCGAGGGCGTTTTAACACCTATGGTGGCTGTATTATTTCAAATTTGCCGGCAATTGAGAGTAATCTACCCCTCGCATTTGTCACGGTGCCACTGAGTGTAAAAACGCAAAAGGCAAAGTTTGAATTTCCAGGTATGTCCCTCTTTGGCTAATGTATTTTCAAAATGGAGGCGCAACATGGCTGCCGCCATTCGAGCGACTCGCTCGTATGTATTCTAAATGGCAGATACTACGCTTACGAGAATACTTGATTAGTTGGTAGAAGTAATTACACATTAATGAGCACATATCATTTTGAAAGAAAGTGTTTTTTTGCTAAGAATCAACTCAAAAAATGACACAGTGTAGCTTTAAAGATTTGGCTTCAATATTCTCAAGAAAAGGAGTTTTCCCGTAGCGTAAGCTAACCTTACGCAATAGAAGAGACCTCTCGAAAGGAAACGGGTGGTGTTCTAATAAGGTGATGCATTCTAAAATAACTGTTGCCTTAAACACACGCTGGGGGCTCAGCTAGAATATTTTAAACTGAAAGGATTATTTATGCCAATTATGATAACTTTATATTGTAATTATACATACATCCATGCAGCTTTGTGGCTCAATTTATGGTATAATAATACAATAAATGATTGTGGCAAGCAGGGTAAAGCCCAGGGCTGTGAGAGAACGGCACAAGGCCGGTGGAGTGACTGAGGTGTCGCTCATCATCAATCACATCCCCGCCTCGCGCCGTTCTCTCACGGCCCCAGGCCTCGTCCTGCTTGCCACAATGTTAATACGGTTTTTCATGCTTATGTTCATAATCATTCGAATATGAATTTAAAAACCTCCAAACAATAATTAACAGATCTCAACAAGTGTACAATAATGTATGCATTTATTATTTTTTAGTATTGAAATTCTCGTCCAAGCAGCATTTTGCACTCAGATAATATAAAAGGCATAGTGCCCTCAGACGACCACAATAATAAGATTATTTCCAATATATTAGAAATAATGTTACCATGTGATTTTTGAAGAAAGAAAACCTGTACCATTAAGCTGAAATTAATGCCTAAAAACTGAATTAATACAGTACAATAATGAGATTTGTTTATATACGTCTACAAATGTATGTTTTATCTTTACAGTCAGCAAATGAAGGGAGCAGTTCACAGTCATTTCGAGAAGAGCATTCGTCCATTCATTGATCTGATCGACACTCTGCGGTCAGTTGGCATTCAGAAGGACTTGGCATTACCTACTATTGCAGTGATCGGAGACCAGAGTTCTGGGAAAAGCTCTGTGTTGGAAGCGCTGTCTGGAGTTGCATTACCAAGAGGAAGCGGTGAGGACTGGTTTACTCCCCTTTGGTATTGGAAATTCATATAAACACAATGACCATTTTAGGTAGCCTACACCTCTCCAATTTTGCTCTATTGCACTTCCAGCCTGAAAGGTAGGATGGATCCATGAAATCAAATTGTTTATGCCAAAGTCTGACCCTACCATCTGCATTTCACAACAGAAAGTTGGTCTGGCAGCAACAAACCACTTTAATCAGATTTCATTCGATTGGTTAATCAGATATTTAAATCAACAAGCAGGTGTAAAGGTAAAGTGGTTACCAGATCAGTAATGCATGAGACACATGCAGTTCATTTTCAAGTTTATGAAAGATTTGTAATTCAGAAGTATTTGTTAGGATTAAATAGTTTTTTCTACATTTAAAATGGTTTCTGGAGTCTGGCAGAAGATGCTGTTTTTGGTCTTTTAACTACGAGTAGTCAACTCTGTTACTGATATCAATTCTGTTACAATCAATGTCAACTCTGTTTGTTTTAAGGTTTTGCTTTAAAAATGATCATTATGTGTGTTTTATTGTCAACAAATTGATCAGAAGCTGATAAGCATAAGTAGTATTCTTACATGGAATTTTAAAGGATTTTATTCATTTTTAAAGCTATGTTTAATGATAATGCATACCATCTTTGCAACTTTTTAGTTGAACATGTTGATTTTTTTTACTCCAAAACAATAAGTCTCTATCTTATTAGGCTTAAAGTTGAATTAATGGAAGAAGAGACTAAAGTTATCTTAGGGAAGACATGGTTCTGTTTATTATAAGCTTATACACTTCAGTTTTGTAGTCTGCCACTTTAAATGCTTGAGCTCTTAACTCTTGTGCAACAATTAAAAAAAGTTACACATAAGTCCATAGTGTCAAAAAACTGTCATACAAATTTTAAGCTTGGGAACACAGACTTAAGTTTGGTCTAATTTTTGCTGAAGTTAAAAAAGTGGAAAAAAGTGAAACCAAAAAAAAGTCATAGAAGTTTAAGTTTATGAAAATGATTTAGGAACATTATGAACATTTTTTTATATAAAATGTATATTTTATGAAACATGTTGAACTCTAAAACATATAAATTCAAAGCCATAAATCTAAACAAGTTGTGTTCCAAATTTGATGATGATATCTCAAAAAATGAGCTTTCAGTAAGATTTTGTTTGGGCGTAGTAACAGATTTTCCCCATTAGATGCCAGCAAAACTCGTTTTGCAGTTGAGTTTTTCTCTCAAATATTACAAGCACATTTGTTTTTTATTAATTACACACATACAAACCACGCTCTGACATCCACACCAACACACCCACACAATTATCGCTGCATAATTGATCCAATTGGCTCTATAATATGACGAAGCAGAAAACAGGAATAAAGCGAGTATTTGCTTCATAGGCCAAACCTGAAAAAATGGCACCATCTGGTAAAAAATAGTAAAAAATTAAACTTTGAAGCCTTGCCAACAGAATGAAAGCTTCTTAATAAAGATTGCATTATTTTATAGTTAAATGGCACTGGGATTAAAAATGGAATTTTTGTCCTAAAGGTGCTAAGAGGAACTATATTTTGAAGGAAATGGGGGTTAAATAGTAAAATTTCAATAAAAATGCACACCTGTGCCACATTTTATGCAGTTAGTATTAACACAGGCAAAGTGATAAAAAAAAAAAAAAACTGAAAAAGACAAAAATTGGCTTTCAAAGTTTTTATAGTTTATCAGCTGGAAAAAAACACTCAAGTGTTTGCCACAATATATTTTCTCTATTCCATTAATATCCATATAGTTGTGGTTGGTTTGGACTCTGCTATTCATTTACATGCATAGAATTGTTTTTTAGACATCTTTATCGCTATCGTTATCGTCCATGGTGTGAATGGGACGATAGGAATTAAAGATTTAGAGGCTTTAATTCCTTAAGAATTAAAGAATGATTACTTTTGTCAGCACATGCACATTTCTAACTGGACTGTGTTTGTTATAGGAATTGTCACCAGATGTCCACTAGAGCTGAGGCTGAAGAAGGTTACTGGTGGAGCCAAATGGAAGGCTGTTCTATCCTACGGTAAAAAGAGGACTGAATTTGTGGATCCGTCATTTGTTGCAGGTTTATAAACTGCTTGCAGTCTCTTTTGCGTTCTTAACTTGATGGTTTTTTGCAACTGACTCGAAATGATCAATCTTACAACTGAATTTAAATTCTGAAATTTTGCAGGTCCTATTAAAGCCGGCAAATTGGCAATTGGAAAGGTAGCATATCCATCTTATGATTTGAAGAAATTTGAATTTGGAGATCCTTCATTAGTTGAAAAACATGTTGCAGCAGGTTAGTAAATCTGCAGGAAAACTCCTTTCTTTTCAGAGTTACTAGAACATAATATAGAGATCAAAATCTCAAGCTGCAGTCACAATCAGTAAATACATATAAAAATGTGTTTTGTCTTATAAAATTGATGGCTGTTGTCTTGGATGCTGATTCAGTCAATTAAATGTATTATTCCAGTTCATCATATCACTGCACACAACTCAAATTGCATAGCAACATATTATATGAAGGGCTATAGGTGCATGCACGCCATGTCATAATTATGAGATTCCGAATTGTAAAAAACACCCATGTCCTCGTAGAAATTCGTAATTAGAAGCAGAGAGGCCGCTTTACCCCCTGACTGCTGTAATTCATTTTGGTATTGAAAGTGTTGCCATAGAAACACATAATTCTGAGTCTGAATATAACCAAAGTCACTTTAAGGCAACTCATTTCTCTTTGAATGGGAAAATATGTATCAATGAAAGAGGTAAAGGGAAGCTTCAGGCTCATGCTGCTTTAAAGGACATATTTTTTCTTATAAACACAGTTAATTTTGCAGTGTGTGTGTTGTGCAGCCCAGAATGAGCTGGCAGGAAAGGGGGTAGGAATATGTGATGAGCTCATCACTTTAGAGGTCATGTCACCAGATGTGTGTGACCTCACACTGATCGATCTACCTGGAATTGCCAGAGTCCCAGTAAAAGGACAACCAGAGGATATTGGACACCAGGTGAGCAGCATAATCTGATTTTGCGCACCACATTTCAGTACCATAGACATCCAGTTTTAAAACTATGTCTTCATGTCTTGCAGATCAAACATCTGATTATGAAATATATTGAGAAGCAAGAGACTATAAACCTGGTAGTGGTTCCTTGTAACACTGACATTGCAACAACAGAAGCATTAAAAATGGCACAAGAAGTAGATCCTGAGGGCAGAAGAACTCTCGGTAACGAAATAGATGATCTGCACAAAACATAACATTAAATATCTTTGAGGATTTAAGGGACTTCAAATCATCAAATGGACTTTTGACAAAAAACATTTTTTCATTCTCACAGCCATTTTGACCAAGCCAGATCTCATAGACAAGGGAACAGAGAAGGACATTCTGGCTATTGTCCACAACAAAGTGATTCCTCTCCGCAAAGGTTACACCATGGTGAAGTGTAGAGGACAACAGCAGATCGATGAGAACATTCCTCTGGAGGAGGCGACACAAATAGAGAGAGATTTCTTCCAAAACCATGACCATTTCAGGTTACAGTCTGAAAATAATATAATTAAACTTTTAGCATGTCATTTCTAAATTCAAATTCATTTTATGTTTTGAGGTGTATAAAGTAAGTAACAAAGAAGTAACAAAAACAACAACAACAACAAAAAAAAACATTCAGGGTGACAACTGTCCTGATATAAGTAAGAAAGAAAACACACTTAAGAATGAAATTAATGAAAAGAAAACCTTAAATAGTTTGGCATAATCTTTTAGTAAAACTTCTTTGGCTTCTTTTAGTAAAACTTAAAGCTTCACTGCTTATTAATATTCTTGGAAAAAAGTTTATCCACAAAATCATATGGCCATATGGCATGAAAAAAAAAAAATATCACAGAAAGAAGCCTTGCAGACCCTTAAGACTGTATCAAGGTTACTAAGTCTCATATATTTCACCTTTATGTGACAAGGCAAAGTTAGTTCAGATTGGAAAATGTCATGTGGTATAACTCCCCCAAAACCAATAAAAACCCTAACCCTAACTTTTATTAATGTTAGATTTTTGTGATGTTCACTTTGTCCATTATTATTTTTTCAAGAATACCTGTTTGCCAAGGTACAGTAGGCAAAATGAGCTAAAGTAAATCCCATCTAAACTAAGTGCCTTCTCTTGTTCTACTACAGAGACCTCTTACCGCCTCCAAAAAAATTGAGTGAGGGTAAAGCGACTATTGAATGTCTTGCTGTCAAGCTGACTCAGAATCTTGTTGATCATATCAAAGTAAGTTTTTAAATGTCTCAAACTAAAAGTCCTAAATTTGGTGAACTGCATTTGTGGTTTGTGAGAAACTATAACCAAATTGTTTCTTACCTATCTTTGTCAGAAATGGCTGCCACTGCTCAATAAGCGGATTAAGACAAAGTTGTGGGATGTGAAGAAAGAGCTTAAGGAGTACGAGACTGGACCACCAGAAGATCTTGAGGGAGCCAAACGGTTCCTCGCTGAAGTAGGACCTCAAGTCATTACATCTTCTTGCTTAGGATAATTATGATTAGGGGTTCAAGATGCTGGAACCCTATGAAATGGAATGTAAACATTTATTAATATACATATTGTGAAACAGACAGATCTTTTCATCCATAAAATTAGCAGCCCTTTAAAAAGATAAAAACACAGAATACAGAAAAAAGTCAAAATTGCGAGATACATTTTTGTGTGTGTTTCTTAGGAAAAAAAGAATAAGAAAATATTAAATCAGAATTGTGAATAATATTTTTTGCAATTACATTAACATCAAGCTAAAAGAAGTAAATGTTTATAAAGCAAGGTTCATTCTGTTTAAATCCACTATGCTTTGTCTCATGCCTTGTGTGAACAGCCCCTGAAAATGTTCTCTGTTCAGATAATACCTCTTTTACCTCCTCAGAAGATTCACTTTTGCTGTATAATGATATTGTAAAAGGCTAATGAAACATTTTTTTTTTCTTCACAGACCCTAAAAAGATTCAATGATCAAATCAACTCTTTATCATCAGGGGAACAGATGAGTGAGGAAAATTTGTTTGTCCAGCTTCGGGCTGAATTCAAGAAGTGGAATGATCATCTTAACAGCACAAAAACATCCTGTCAGTTTATTTACAACATGCAACAACTTTGAATTCACTGTTGTTGTTGTTTTATTAGAGTTCTGATAAAAATGAAAAAGTCAGTTAATTTCATAAGAAACCCATTTTGTTTCCAAACAAGTCAGCAATTCAAAAGAGTTGAGCCAGAAAAACAGAGGGAGGGAACTGCTCGGATTCAGTAACTACAGAGTGTTCGAGTCGGTTCTGCAAAAACATGTGGCCAAACTTAAGAAGCCAGCTGTTGAATTACTCAATATCACCAAAGGTACCATCACAAAAGACTTTATGGTTATTGTGGAGAGCCTCCATTATAAAACCAAAAGATTAGATCACAAATTTAATGACATTAATAGTTTTAACAAATGTGGCTGTTTGTCTTCTTGACTTGATGTATTTCTCCTGAAGACATCATCATCACACATTTGACTGACGTGGTGAATCAGTGTTTCAGAAACTTCTCTGTCCTTCAAAACACTGCTAAGGTAATTATTGCTTCTAATTGGTGGATCCAATTCAGTTTCCAGTTTAATCAAGTTCTCTTTCCTCTCTACTTTTTCATTTGACTTTTTCATTTTGCCCATAGGACAAAATCAACAACATTCAGTTAACCCAGCAGGAAAAGACGGAGCAGAGGATCTCAGAGCAGTTTGAAATGGAAAACAGGGTCTACGCTCAAGATCCCATCTACATTAAGTACTTGAATGAGATTACGAATGAGATGTTTTCAGAAGATCAGTTACCCTTCTTTGACAAAAAGTGCAAGTACAGTAATATGCTGGAGGCGTATTATGAGGTAGATATTCTTAGTTATCAGAAACAAATAGCAGTGCAGTGTATGTGCATGTGAAAGTAACTTAGTATCTATATTCTTCTTTCAGGTTGTGGTGCAACGAATGGCTGACCAACTGCCCATGATGATCCAATTTTTCATGTTGACGCAGACTGCTGAGCTCCTGTCTACTGACATGTTGATTTTACTGGATGGGGCAAATGTGCGCGAGCTCCTGTTTGAGGACTCTGAAGTCAGCAGAAGGCGCAAAGACCTACGAGAGCGCCGGGATCGTTTGAGTGCTGCTCAGAAAGCACTTAGCACTTTTTCTACTGACTAGAGGGTATCTGAAAATACATATAATGTATCTATGTCAATCTTATAATGTATCTGACAACTTCTAAACAAACATCCATTTTCCATAAATAAACCTATAAAATTTTCTAAAGAATATTAAAATATACATTAACCCACATCTTATACTTTTTGATTGTTTCCATGTTACTCACAAAATGGGCTAAAGCAGGGCCGATACATAAAAGCTTCAGGCGTTATCTACAAGTTAAGGTCTAAGTTAAGATTAGGTCTAACTTGACATGTATAATTTTTTGGCTTATATAAAATGTTTAAAAATATGCACACACACACACACACAAAAATATATATATTTTTTGTGTGTGTGTGTGTGTGTGTGTGTGTGTGCGTGTGTGTGTGTGTGCATATTTTTAAATGTTTTATATGAGCCAAAAAATTATACATGTCAAGTTAGACCTAATCTTAAGTTTAGGTCTATATATATATATATAATTTTTGAGGGACAGTGAAAAATGGTGGCGGTGCATTCAATCACTGTAGTTCAGCGAGTATGTAAGACTGGAGTCAAGCCGTCTGGCTTAGAGAAGGTATACTCTTTGAGAAATCAAAGGACATTTCTGAAAATTAACATTTGAAATTGCAAATTGTAAAGAAATATTGCAAGAGGCTCAAGGCGTGATTTGTAGTCAGATCGGCCCCAGACGTAATCCAGACACTCAGCATTATGTATTTTTATGTATTATGTTTTTTTCTGTATTTCTGAGCATTTGATGTTTTGTATTGATTATTTTTAAATTTGATTATGTATTGGCATAATACATTTACCTGAATATTAATAAATTGTAACATTTGAATTTATTCTTACTTACTCTGAAATTATTAACTCTAGTAGATTACTTGAATTCCTTAACACCACAAATCTACGCTCAGGTTAGTTAACAGGCTAAAATACAGCTTAGGTGGAACAGAGACTGAAGACTGATGTTTTAGAGCTCTGACTAACACATTGGCATTAGTCATGTATAGTTAAATAGAATAATAAAAAGTAGATAAATTATTATATAATTGTCAATAATCAATTGGCATTCTAACCTAAATTTGAGTTGTGATAAAATGGAGTCAGCTAACAGTTTAATTGGAATTAAATTACTTTGCCGCACTAAAAAAGACAGAATGTGCAGAAACCTTCATCCGCTCATCGGAAACCATCGTTGGGCAGATCGGACGGGCCCTACAAGAACAATACATAACGTATAATACATTTTTATTAAACTTTTGGTAAACTTTTTTAGATAGTGAAGCTAGTCTGAAACTAGGCCTGACAAAAATAAGCCAGCTCTCTGTACACAACTCCATATGTCATTTGATAATCAACTTCCTGACAGACAGACAGACAGACAGACAGGCAGCAGCTCGTGAGGCTGGGAAAACTTCCAACATCTAGCACTGGTGCTCAACTAGGATGTGTGCTCTTCCCAATGCTCTTCTCCCTCTACTGCTTTGACACCTTTGTCAAACACCCTTGCCAAACCTATAGGACTTGTACATCTGCAGAGTGAAGAAATGGGCATGAATCATCATCACACACCTTCTCAACAGCCTGTTTGCACTTCTGCACTCAGACATTACAGATCTCTGTGCACTAGAACATCTAGGTATAAAAACAGTTATTTCCCTCAGGCTATCTCCTCCTTAAATAGTTAGCATACCAATAACTGCCAGTTTTTATATATGAATAATTCAATACTCTTATTACATTTTTGCCGTCTGAGTTAGGCAATATAGATACTATGTAAATGCATATTTTTATTTATACAGTTGTACAGGACATAATGCACACACCTGTAAAGTGATATAAAACCTGATATAAACCTGACATAGTTCAGTTGTATAATACATCTGCGATGCTAACATACACCCATTTCTAATGGATGAAAACTTGGCCTGGAAGAGAGGTCATCAGGTGGTCCCCAACCTTCACTGGGTGTTTTGACCCTTAACCACAACACCCTCCAGTTGGCGGGTCAGCAGTGACTGGCCAGGTCACTGCCCCTCTCCTCCAGGCTTCCAGCTTGTGTCCTCTCTCTTGTGCCAGAGCCAACAGGAGGCTCTCTCTGACGCTTCTCCCAGCTTACGAACGGCTGCTTTCCTCAAGTGGCCTCTCAATCCAACCTTTGTCAATAGATTCCACACAGATTGAGCTGGGAATCCTCAACACCCGACTTCCACCGTAATCAGCCATGTTGGTTCAGCCTCTTCATCCTCTCTGCATGTATTTTCCTTCAGCTTCCACATACTGAGTTTGAGAAATGGCTTTTCCCTTTCTACATGCACGGGCTATGTGTCCAATTTTGGAGCAGGTATGACACTTTTCATTTTTAAATCTGCAGTCACGTGCTAAGTGTTTTCCCCCACATCGGTAGCATGTCTGTTGTTGTGTCCCAAAGTAATTTTTTACTCCTTTTTTGCCTTTGCTTTGTGCTTTATTATCATTTTGTCGTCTAAACTGTCCTTCTCAGAAAAGCTTGCACTTGACAGGGCATTTACCTGATGAGGCTCGCTGTGTCCAGAAAATTCCATTAATTTCTTTGACGCCAGTTCCATTGCTACTGCAATCTCACAAGCCTTTGGGAAGGTCAGATCCTTTTCAGACAGCAACCTGCGCTGCACGGCATCCGAGCGTAATCCACATACAAAACGATCTCTCAGCGCATCATCCAGGTATTGTCCAAAAACACAGGTAGCTGATAGCTGCCTCAAAGCCACCACATAATCAGAGACAGTTTCACTCTCTTTCTGGTTACGCTTCTGGAACCGAAACCGTTCCGCGATTACAATCGGTGCCGGCTTGTAATGTGTGCTCAGTGCTCTCACCAGATCAGCGTACTCATAGCACTCGGTACTGTTGGCGACACCAGATTCTTCAGCAGCTTATAAGCATCAGCCCCAATCACCGAGAGAAACACACACACCTTCTTTTCATCCTTGATTTCATTTGCCAACATCCACTGTTCCAGACGTTCCAGATATGACTCAAAATCCTCCTTTGCGTCATTGTATTCATCCACACGACCGATTGGCACAGCCATGGCTGATTTTTTCCGATGCTAACTACTAATCCAACACGTGCCTGGTTCCTCCGGATTTTTTTTTTTTTTTTTACTACGACCAGTGTACGTGACTCTTACAGTCCATTTATGCCGTGGTATTCATTTAATATCCTCGTCGCCATTTGTGGTGTATCGTGTGGAAGACAATAAACAGACTGAGCAGAACTACCGTAACACGTCTTTTTTTCTTTTTTTTTTTTGCGTTCACATGCCTTTATTTTATTTTTATTTTTTTCCATTTTTTTTTTCGTAACACGTCTTTACTCTGTTGTTTTAGTGAACAGACTCACAACTACGGATTCCGCATTGGCTCAAATATTGTTTGCCAAACAATACTTAAAGGAGAAGTTCACTTTTAAAATGAAAATTCTGTCATCATATACTCACCCTCATGTTGTTTCAAACCTGTATGAATTTCTTTCTTCTGCTGAACAGAAAGGAAGATATTTTGAAGAATATCAGTAACCAGGCAGTTTTTGGGTCCCATTGACTTCCATAGTAGGAAAAAAATATACTATGGAAGTCAATGGGACCCAAAAACTGTCTGGTTACTGATATTCTTCAAAATATCTTCCTTTCTGTTCAGCAGAAGAAAGAAATTCATACAGGTTTGAAACAACATGAGGGTGATTATATGATGACAGAATTTTAATTTTAAAAGTGAACTTCTCCTTTAACACAACCACTGCCATTTCAATAATGACCCCAAGGTGGCAGCCTTAACCTGTCAATACACAAGTCTATTACAGTTCTTAAACATTTTTTTTAATGTGAAGAACATTTTATACACTAGCATCCTTTTCCATAAAGAACCTTCTTTTTTGGATAAAAAATGTTCCATGGACGTTACTATTCTTAATAGCTGGTTAGCAAGATATTTGGAATAAACTAAACCACCTTACAAAAAGTGCTTTGTCATTTTCAACAGATGAATCTTGAATGAGGATAAACTAATTGATAAAGAGTTTTTTTTATCCAAAAACTGTTCTTCTGTGGCATCACTGTGAACCCCACTGTGTGAGTGTAGAAAACTGGTTGAAATTGAAAACAAAATCTGACCAATAAACAGTGAATCAAGTCTTTCAGAATAATTTTTGGGAACACAAAGTTCAATTAGAAAAACAGACAGTAACCTGAAATGGTCATGGTTTTGGAAGAAATCTCTCTCTATTTGTGTCGCCTCCTCCAGAGGAATTTTCTCATCGATCTGCTGTTGTCCTCTACACTTCACCATGATGTAACCTTTGTGGAGAGGAATCACTTTGTTGTGGACAATAGCAAGAATGTCCTTCTCTGTTCCCTTGTCTATGAGATTTGGCTTGGTCAAAATAGCTGTAAAATGAGAATGAAAAATTGATAAGATAAAACTTTATTAATCCCTCATTTGCCACCACTGCACATGACAAACAACACAAATAGACAATTGAACATTAAAAAGAACAACAATCAATACATGCAAAAAATTACACAACTTAATTAAAAACCTAACTATTAAACTATTAAATGTCTTGCTGTCAAACTGACACAAAATCTTGTTGATCATATCAAAGTAAGTTTTTAAATGTCTCACTCTAAAGGCCTGTTTACACTTAACATCAATTTACTGTAGATGTTTTGCAAAAATTCAGATAGATTGTGAGACTATAATAAATCATGTTTTTTTCATCCATCTTTGCCAGAAATCACTGCCACAGCTCACTGAGCAGATAAAAACTCAGTTGTGGGAAGTGAAGAAGGAGCTCAGTGAGTGTGAGGCTGGACCGCCACTGGACACGCCGGTTTCACACTGCATGCATTAGCAGAGCGTAAGCAGCGCAGTAGCAGTGCATATGGTGAGCAGGAGCAGGACACGCGCGTTTTGCTTTCACACTGGCAGCGTTTGTCACGCGTGCCTAAACTGCGGGTTTTGTACAGACAGAGTAGGCTACTCTATAATGGATAAGTTGGCATTGCTTTA
This sequence comes from Abramis brama, assembly GCF_963993115.1. Lineage (NCBI taxonomy): Eukaryota > Metazoa > Chordata > Actinopteri > Cypriniformes > Leuciscidae > Abramis > Abramis brama. Next base: position 21,230,761 of record NC_139982.1, on the reverse strand, counting down.
TTTCGTTTTCAAATACATTTAAGAGAAAATACTTGTCAAGAAGCTTATTTTATTAATAATTTCATTTATATAACTTTTGGTTCATCTATGTTTTTATTGTTCGGGCAACAAGTTTGTTTTTGGACATTTGTTTTCTTTTTAAACTGCTGTTGGTCATTTGATTGACTGTTTAAAACACAATAGATATATTCAATGCGCTTTTTGGGTAAAACTGCGGTGTATTTTGGCCATGATCAATGCATTGTCACTTTAATTCAGCGTAAGCGGCGCAGCAAAAATAGACCAGGCGCCGAAACTATCGCGGCACTGCTGCTCCTGCTCTGCTCCTGCTACGCGCTGCAGCGCCGCCTCTGCGTGCGGTGTGAATGCTCTAATCTGTTAACATGGGCGCCGGAAAAAATACGCTTACGCTCTGCTAATGCGTGCAGTGTGAAACCGGCATTATAATTCTGCGTCATTGTCCGCGTTGACGCGCATGCAGTGGGAGCGTGTGAAACCCGAGGGAGCAGTCCTAGCAGACCAATCACAGCGCTTCTGTCCGTGTAGAGTTGACGCATTGTTACATTTTTGGAGAGGTGCATGTCAGGGTACGCCGAAGGGTACGCGCACTACACACAGCCTACACTACAGGCCTCATTCTTCAGCGTCGGAGCCTATACGCCGTAGGCAACGTGTTGGTTTTAATTTATACTTCTGCGTCGTTGTCCGCGTTGACGCGCACCTAGGGAGCATGTGAAACCCCGAGGGAGGGGTTCTGGCAGACCAATCACAGCGCTTGCGTCCATGTAGAATTGACACTTTGTTACATTTTTGGAGAGGTGCACGTCAGGGTACGCCGTAGGGTACGCGCGCTACACACAGCCTACGACGTAGCTACGGCGGCAGTTCGACGCAGAAGTATAAATAGGCATGCAAAATAGACATATCTCAAATAACGTCAGATTGATTTTAGATTTATTAGACTACTCTGAGCTAGTTCATGAAGACAGTTTTATTCTTTTCTTAGACTTTTATAAAGCCTTCGATTCCTTAGAGCACGATTTTATAATGGAAACCCTAAAAAAGTTCGGTTTTGGTCAGTTCTTTTGCAGATCGGTCCAAACTTTGTACACTAATGGAAACGGTTCTATTAAATTAGGCAATGGTACATCCCCAAGATTTGACTTAAAGCGTGGAGTACGGCAAGGGTGTCCTCTTTCTGCTTACCTGTTCCTTCTCGCTGCCCAACTTCTTAATTTACACATTAAAAACAGTCCTATTAAAGGCATTAGTGTTGCAAATAATCATATTTTAATCAGTCAGTTGGCGGATGATACAGCCCTGTTTCTGGCAGATGCTTCACAGGTTTCAGTTGCGATTAACCTTATTCGCTCTTTTTCCAAAGCTTCCGGTCTCACCCTCAATCTTAGCAAATGTGAACTGTTACCAGTGAATAACTGCTCTGCTTCCGTAGTGTGTAATATCCCTGTAAGAGATTCAGTCACATATCTTGGTGTTCATATCACTAAAGATAGAGAAGCCAGAGGTAAGTTAAACTTTTTTCCCCTCATTGAAAAAACTCAAAAAGTTTTCAACCGATGGTTACAAAGAGATCTTTCTTTGAAAGGCAGAGTTCTAATCACCAAGGCGGAAGGTATTTCTCGTTTAACCTATGCTGCTCAGTCACTACATGTAGATAACTCCTTTTGTATATCTGTCGATAAGATGCTATTTAATTTTCTATGGAAAAATAAAACTCACTATATTCGTAAGTCCGTAGTTCTGAATTCTTACAACAAAGGGGGCTTAAATTTCATAGACTTTAGCTCTCTCAACAACACATTCAAAATAAATTGGATCAAGCAATATCTCAAACACCCTACATCCATCTGGAATTTTATTTCTCATCATGTCTTTTCACAGTTAGGTGGCCTAAAATTTATTCTGCTCTGTAACTATAAAATACAAAAAATCCCAGTTAAACTCTCCAATTTCCATCAACAGGCTCTTCTAGCATGGGCTTTGCTTTACAAGCACAACTTTTCTCCACAGAGGTGTTATATATGGAACAACTTTAATATTGTTTATAAGAACAAGTCGCTTTTTTACGATAATTGGTTCAACAACGGTATTTTATTAGTCAGTCAGCTCTTTAATAAGAATGGACTACTATACAGTTATTCAGAATTTCTTGCCAAATATAAGATTCCAGTAAGCCCAAAAGAATTTTCTATAGTTTTTGATGCTGTGCCCTCAGGTCTTCGTATGTTGTTCAGGTCAATTGATATCTCTCCGCCATTATCAATGTCACCTCCAGATCCAACTCTACTTCCGTTAGGTAAAGTCTGTTTCTCTTCCTATAAAGCATCGAATTCCAAAATTAGATCCTGGTTTCAAGCGGACCTAGTCTCTATTTCTCCTGCATCCTTCTATTGGAATAAGTTTGACCTTAATATAGACTGGAAAAAAGTCTGGTCCCTACCCCAGAAGTTCCTTTTAACTAACAAAATTAAAGAAGTCTCGTTCAAGCTACACAGGTTTTACCCCACAAATGTATGCCTAATTAAGTATAAGAGTGACATTGATGTGAAATGCTCATTTTGTGGCTTACATCCTGAAACTATTTCACATTTATTTTGGTCTTGTGAATTCACATATAAGCTTTGGAAAGACATTAATTCTTTTTTAGTTGACAATATTCTTTCTGAGTTATCCCTGTACTACAAAAATGTAATTTTTGGTTGTTTTAGTGACTGTGGAAAGGACAATGATGCGCTCTTTCTAGTAAACCTAATTTTATTTGTTGCCAAATTTCATATCCATAAATGCAAATTTAGTAATAAAAAACCACTTTTTTCGGTGCTAAAAACTGAAATGGAACAATATATTTCTACCGTCTCTTCCATACAAAACAAAAAAGCTGTTAAAACTGTGACCATTTGTACTATGTTTAATGTGTTTATTTGATTAGTAATCTTGTGTTTTGCTCATTATCTGTGTAGTTTATTTATTTTTTTATTTTTTTATTTTTTTTATTTTTGTGTATGTTGTTTTTTTTTCTCTTTCTTTTTTATGTATTTCTTTAACTTTTGCTTCTCTGGTTGTATTGTTGATTATCTTCAATAAAGTTTGTCAAAAAAAAAAAAAAAAAAAAAAGTATAAATAGGCCTTACGACGTAGCTACGGCACGTTCGACGCAGAAGTATAAAACAGGCTAAAACAGGCTTCAGGGAGCCAAACAGTTCCTCATTAAAGTAGGATCTCAAGTCATATCATCTTCTTGCTTCTGAGAATTATCATTTGGAGTTCAAGCTGCTAGAACCATATTGTGTTTGTTGTGATTTTCTCCTTCTTCCTTATGTAACGGCTCTAAAAATAACTTGGCGTCAGAGATAGTCCCAAATCTCATCACTGTTCAGGCACATGTACACCCACTGTCTGACACTAGGTGGTGCTATGGTTATGGTAGAGTTCGTATTCTAAATTATTTTCTCACCCAAATGTCTTTTTCTACCTCCCCAGAGACAACACTTTTGCCGTAAAATGATAATGTGTAATAACATTAATATTAATATAATAATAATATGAATATTTAATAATGTTCATGTAACAAATATTTTCTCTTTATCACAGATCCTAACAAGATTCAATGATCAAATCTACTCCTTATCATCAGGGGAGCTGATTAATGCAGAAAATTTATTTTATTCACAATTCATCAACTCACACATTGGTTATAGTAAATAAGCTCAAGCATGATTGCTTGATGTGCAAGAACCAATGAGGTTATTGTGTGTTACGCAGCACGTTTGAGCTTCCTCAAGAAGGTTGAGCTTCTGTTGATGTTCTCTGATCAATGTTTAAATGTGAAAAAAGCCTAAATTCAGTGTCTGTTCATCATTTAAAGTGATCTTGTCTCTTCAGAAATTTTTTACTAAACCGCTCTATTCATATGGATTATTTTTATGATCTCTTTCTGAACTTTTTGAAGTGTCAAAGTGGTAGTGGTAGGTTTTTAATAACATGAGGGTGAGTAAATGATGACAAAATTTATTTTTTTTTGATGAAAATATCTATCTTTGCAATGATAATCAACATTATGCCACTAATGCTTTTAATTGAACTGAATTTGTACTGATCCCTTTAATACTCTTTCCTCTGTACTTCTTTATTTGAAACCACAAAATCTACAATATTCAGTCAAGTCAGGAAGACAAAACGGAGCAGAGGATCTTAAAGCAGTTTGAAATGGAAAACATGGTCTACACTCAAGATCCCATCTACTTGAAGTTCTTGAGTGAGATTAGCGAAGACACATTTTCAGAAGATCAGTTACCTGTCTTTGACATAAAGAGCAAGTACAGTGAAATGCTCCAGGCATATTATGAGGTAGATATTCTTTCAGTAACAAATATAATTGTTTTTCTCCAAGACTGAATGGACTGCAGTACTCTTTGTTTGTCTTTCAGATTGTGGTGCAGTGAATGGCTGACCAACTGCCCATGATGATCTCATTTTTCATGTTGAAGCAGACTGCTCAGCTCCTGTCTACTGACATATTGAGTTTACTGGATGGGGCAAATGTGAGTGAGCTCCTGTTTGAGGACACAGAAGTTGGTACAAGTTCTAACAGTGATCTAGATTCCTACAGGCTCGCTTGGACCGTTTAACTGCTACTCAGGAAGTACTTAGTGATTTTAATTGAGGGACCTACTGACTTGTCATGTCTGTTTTTGGCTGGAACATGCATACCTTGTTATTTCTCCCGTGAAACTCCCGTTATTTGTATGGCCCAAACGTCGTTATATGAATAATCACATCAATATATTATTCCAAGGTTGTCCAGTTGCCAGATCTTGTATGAAACCCGTCCTACTCGCGCAATCAACACATCATACAAATTTCAACCCATTTGTGAGCTCAACCTGGCAACCTAGGCCTACAACCCAGTTGTGCCGTCGATATCTGCGCAGGTAGTAGACGCGGGAAGTTGAATAAGCATTACTGGTAGAAATGGGAAAAGACTCAGTGGTAAGTAAATATTTAATGCAATTAACGCAACATCCATTTTTTTCTGTCATCCTTTGGCTGCATGCCATTATATGATGCACTTTTATTCTTGCTAATGCTTTTAAACCATTCAAGCCATATCTTAGGCTACTTATTTTATAAAACTTTAAAAGTGGAAAGCGCATCACTCATTCCTGTGAATACATTTGACATCGCAGTCTGACCTTAACGGAAATAAATATCCTACGCCAAAAATACTAGAGAAAAAGTGCTCAGATTTGTAAACCGCACAGTTGCTTTGGTTTTTCAATCCGTACCCGTTTCGCCCCTTAGCTCAAAAGGGACTCAACAAAAATAGGGACACACGAGAAAGCCAAAATAGAATGCAAAATTTATTAACAAAATAGAACTATACAGAAAAAAAAAAACTACGTACAAAGGTAACAGTGAGCAAATTCATAATCCGTGCACGCTTTCGGAATCGTTGTTTTGTAAATCGTTCTTTCGCAATAGTTGTTTGTAATATTCAGTTCCTGTGAAAAATTGTGAAATACTGTTCCAGTAGGTGAAGTTACACAACAATAGCTGATTGATTACATAACAATATTTGGATGTAATATTCAGTTTCAGTGAAAATCTGTTCCAGTTAATGGGAGTATACACAGGTGATGTGTAATTTTCAGTACCAGTAAACTCCACCCGCTGGAATAGTTTCTTACAGTAACTGAATATTACACAACATCACCTGTTCAGTTTTGAAAACTGTAGCCTACTCACAGATTTGTGGCCTATACCTTATTTTAGAAATCTGTTTTTCTGTATATTGATTTGTTGTGTATTGTTAAGATGGATACAACTGTCTTAACTGAATTTTTCTATGATTTGGCAATGGGGTGTGTAAAGATGACATGAAACCGCATGTGGTTGAACTGAAACCCCCCCAGGCCTCCCGTATTTTGGTACCCAAATTTTGTATGAACATGTCATGTGATTTCTTGATCTCCTCATGCGTTCGTCTTCTTTTAATGTCTTATGGCGGTTGTCAAACCAGTTTATGGTACATATTCCATCACCTACTGGGATGGAGTGTGAGGTGTTGATATCAAGAATAAATGTAAAACCTATATTTCATTATATAACTGTGATTTTCAGAATATTTATAAGAGTTTTATGACCTTTATAAGAACTGTTTAGCACATTCTGTAATTAATGAGAATTAATGCCAGCAGATTTTAACTCCTCTTAACTGGAGTCTTTCACAATCAAATGCCCTACTTTTAATCAACACATGATATGAAGCTCTAGCATAAGTTCTGCCGGGAAGACTCAATTGTTACGTCACTTATTACCTTCTCATCTATCCAATCATATTCCTATACTTGTGGTATAAAAGATGGGTACTTACACATGTCTGAGTTCGCAGATGCTGACGCTTCAATTCACCTCCATCCTCCCCACTACCACCAAGATGGGTCCAACTTTGTGAAAGTATATTATACTAATATCTTGGTTTTTTTATGCATCTCTCTTGCCACGTCTTTCTGAAACCTACTTTAAATCTTTAATTTACTCTTCTTTCAAGGGTATGTGCACTGTATGCTTAAGAGCCTTTTTGATCCACCTCCTCATTTCCCTCCACTCCAACATGAGCCGGCACCCATAAAAAAACTGCTATAATTCTCAGTTGGCATATTCTGTACAAACTTTGTAGTTATTCTATTTTTATAATCATTGATTATTCTACCATAATCAATTGATGATGTAATCAATACACAGTATACCCTTTTTAGAGAATGCCTTGTGGTTGTCACACACCAATCCACTCCTGCCACTCCTGCCTCTAAATGCTTTTGTCGTGTGATCAATACAGCCAGACGTTACACACTCCCAGATACCTATAGTGATACTTGCTCTAATGTTTGTTTATATAACTTTAATTTAACTTTAGGAGTTTTTTGTTTTTGGAAAAACATATTACCTTTGTTTTTCCCTTTTTTTCTTTTCCATTGAGCATTGTCATCCCTGTATAGTGTTTTTTTCTATTCCTGATTCAATTTCCCCAAAAATATCATAATATTAAAAAAAGATGGGGCTACAAACACTACTTTGAGGGGTTCCATGGTCTATTTGATAAATAACAGAGAAGTCAGAACCTACTGTACTCTCACTTGTATTGTTCGTTCTTGCAGGAAATCCATAACTAGGTTTGGGTGTTGTTTGGGATTTTTACTAGCCTGGTAATACCAAACTCTGCTCGTAGACAGAGTCTGGCATGGCACAATTGAAAAGCGGGGGGCGCTTGTCTGAAGTTTAAAATCATTGGTTACCCGTAAGCCAATCACATAACGTTTGGTTATGGCGTGTGTTATGCGCATGCTCAGCCGCATCTAACTTCCACTGTAAACACATGTATGATGCGAAAACAAAACCATCGAGCGAAATACCGGAGTAAACATGGCTGTGAATGACTTTTGCAGATTATGTGAAGTAAATCTACGCATCCACGGTACAATCAGCATCTACGTCACGGCTCTCAGCCCGGGGAACATTTTGGGGAACAACCTCCTTCCCTCAGTTAGAGCATTGAAGATGGGTCGAGGCTGGGTCTTCCAACATGACAATGACCCGAAGCACACAGCCAGGATAACCAAGGAGTGGCTCTGTAAGAAGCATATCAAGGTTCTGGCGTGGCCTAGCCAGTCTCCAGACCTAAACCCAATAGAGAATCTTTGGAGGGAGCTCAAACTCTGTGTTTCTCAGCGACAGCCCAGAAACCTGACTGATCTAGAGAAGATCTGTGTGGAGGAGTGGGCCAAAATCCCTCCTGCAGTGTGTGCAAACCTGGTAAAAAACTACAGGAAACGTTTGACCTCTGTAATTGCAAACAAAGGCTACTGTACCAAATATTAACATTGATTTTCTCAGGTGTTCAAATACTTATTTGCAGCTGTATCATACAAATAAATAGTTAAAAAAATCATATATTGTGATTTCTGGATTTTTTTTTTAGATTATGTCTCTCACAGTGGACATGCACCTACGATGACAATTTCAGACCCCTCCATGATTTCTAAGTGGGAGAACTTGCAAAATAGCAGGGTGTTAAAATACTTATTTTCCTCACTGTAGTTGTAAAAAGTTTATCTGATACTTGTGTGCAACGCGGAACTATGGAGCGTCGACCAAAACCCAGGAAAGATGAGCATAAAGTCGCCGAAACTACTGAGAGAATGTCTCCGCAAATGGCTGCTGAGGGGATCGTCTCTGAGGGGGAAAGTTCAGCGGGGGTTCTCGCAGAAACACGCAGAAAGAGTTTTGGGAGATCATTGGGAGTGTTAAGCAAGAGCTGATCTCTCAAATGTCGGAACTTCGCAACTCCATTCAGGGATTAATTGATACCCTGACCATGTCTGTCTCATCTATGCAAGGCCGGATCACTACGGCCGAGCAAAGAATCAGTGATGTGGAAGATGCAGTTTCGGGAAATGAGCGGTCACTCAATCTCATCAAAAAAGAAAACGAGGTTCTCAGAAATAAGCTGGAATATATAGAGAACTACAACAGACGAAATAACATTCGCTTAAATGGACTGAGTGAAGGAGTTGAAGGTCGGGATACGGTTGAATTCTTTAAGACATGACTGCCAAGCGTGTTGGGAGAAGAGAACTTCGGCGCTCCAATTGTCATCGAGCGACGAGCGTGCACACCGCGTTCCAGCAGTGCGAGTCCCGGGAAAGGCTCCGCGGCCCATCCTGATTCGACTTCTGCGATTCCAGGACCGTGAAAGTATCCTTCGTATCGCCCGAGATAAAGCACCAATTTCTGTTGATGGAAAGAGAGTCAGCTTTTTCCCGGATTTCTCATCAGATGTGATGAACCGCAGAAGAGGGATGATTCCAGCGCTTAAGGCATTAAAGGAGAAGAATGTCAACTGTCATCTTGTATATCCCGCTCGTATTCGCATTCTTACGGAGGATGGTGGAACACGGTTCTGTCACACCTCGGATGAAGCCCTCAAGTTTCTGTCGGAGCGTGACTGAGTTGTAGTTGATGTGGCGGAGTCTACGACGTTTTGGGATGGATAACGTTACAGTTACAGTCTACTTGTCCCAGATCGATTTGACTCAGCGATTAGTTGTTAGATCTGGACGGGTGAGTGATTATGTTAAACTGATATCTTGGGAACTTAATATTCTTTGGTCGCCTGCGATTTATTTATTTTTTATTTTTTGAATGGGTTTAGGCCTATTTTGGTTTATTTTCTCCAAGTATTGAGTTAGGCCTACTGTATTTCGTTTTTCTCTTTCTCTTGTATCAATATCAGTGAGGGGCTTCATCTGATAATGGACTGAAAAAAACAGACTTGGACAGTTTTTCTCTGACGGGCGGCTGCACTTGATTTGTAATAGAGTTCAATATGTTTGGGGCATTATTATAAATGACTGTTGTTGCTTATATCAATGTGTTTTATATATAAAAGGGAGCTTGGGAGTAGCTCTTCATTTTTGCTTGGGAAGGAAGTGCGAGCTATTCGTTTCTCAACGTTTTTTTCCCACTCAGCTGCTGATAGTTCTGGTTCAGCAGCTTTAGCAGGGTTTCTGCGTTTATATGTGTTGTTCTTTTATTATTATTATCATTTTTATGTTATTTATTTCCTTTTCGGAGAGATAGGCTACATGTCAACATTTAAAATACAGGGTGACAGTGGATCAATCAGGATAATGTTTATTTTTTTATGAGGGTGTTTTATATGGCGATTTTGATACCATAGATTATATATGACAACAAAGCCTTTGAAATTTGTGACTTTTAATTCACACCTGCCTTGTTTGGTTCGATTGAATCGAACTCAAGTTCGTTTCCCCCCTTGGTGCGGATCTTTTGGGCAGGTGTGAATACAGCAATCGCACTCGGGTGCGGACCAAACAACCGAACTGAGACCCAGCTGAAGAGGTGGTCTCGGTACGGTTCAAAACGAACTCTGGTACGGTTCGTTTACGATGTGAACATGAACCGACCCAATTGCAGAAAACTGCGTCTTTTTATTTGACTGCTCTTATGAGGATACTCAACAAAACGGACATTTTGGCATAATGGTGTCTGGAAGTTCCGGGAGTCTCCCGCATGTCGATAGAAGCGCATGAATGCCCGCAAATCATTTAAAATCTAGAGCGAGCGAGCAAGAGCGCGCGCACGGCAGAGAGAGGGAGCGAGAGACCTTGCGTGTGTGTGCCAGCCCAGCTAGTGTGCCTCACGAAGCGCATGTAGGCTAAGGACCCAAGCAATCAATTGTCAGTGCGGGCGGGCTTTTATCTATACTACCATAGTTTCTTCATATTGCGTTTGTAAAGAATAACACCAAATCAGTAAAATAACAAATATTACATTACGAAATATCTCCATGCTGAGCCTGTTTTTGCACTTCCTGCTTTTCCCTGCTTGAGAATTCCTGTCCAATGAATGGATGACCTTAGCACACGTGTGGTTTTGTTTACACATATTGGTTCACTTGTAAAAAGAGCAGTGTGAAAGCGAACCGTAGGCTACCAAACAAAAAAAAATCAACATTCTATTTGGTCCGGACCAAAGCAAGTGAACTATCGGACTTTCCTGGTGTGAATACACCCTAAGGGTCTACATAGTCCAGTTAAAAGAAAAAGAGTATATATGTAGCCTACCTTAAGAAGTTGGGGGCAGAAATAGTTTTTCTGCAGGAAACCCATTTAATGGACTCCGAGCATAAAAAATTAAAAAGGGAATGGGTAGGTCAAGTTTTTGCATCCTCGTTTAATTCTAAGTCAAGGGGAACGGCTATACTGATAAATAAAAATATTCCTTTTACAGTTACAAAATCGGTTTTGACCCTTCAGGAAGATATGTAATGATACAAGGACATATGTATTCTAAACAGTGGACAATGTTAAATATATACGCGCCTAATATTGATGATCACTTGTTTATGCAAAATGTTTTCCTTCAAATCGCTCAATCATCAGGCTCACTTTTGGTTGGTGGGGACTTTAACTTTTGTCTTGACAATGTACTTGATAGACCATTGCCTCTTTCTAAAGCAGCTCAATCAACCACTGCTTTTATGAAAGATTTAAATCTAACTGATGTTTGGAGGCATGAACATCCACAAGATAGAGATTACTCTTTTTATTCACATCCTCATGATTCACACACCTGTATAGATTATTTTTTGTTATCCACCCAACTTTTATATTGTGTGATGGATGTTGAATATCTTCCTCGTTTATTGAGTGACCACTCTCCCCTTGTAATGTCATTGTCCATCCCAGAAAAAATAGGACGAACTTATAGGTGGAGGCTAAATCCAATTCTTCTTAGACAATTGGAATTCCAAAAATTTATTAGAGAACAAATCGATATTTTTACGTCTACAAATAAACATTCTTGTTCTAATAGCTTCATATTATGGGACACGTTAAAGGCTTATCTTAGGGGCCATTGTATTGCATATACTAAGGGGTTAATAAAATAAAAAAAATCCAAATTGAATGAGCTAGAATCCGAAATCTTAGCACTTGAAAAAATATACCATAAGGATCAGAATAAGGATGTTTATAGGGAATTACTTAATAAAAAAATGGAGTATAATAAAATGAACACCTACCAGGCAGAGAGGGCTATTATTAGTTCTAATCAACGTTATTATGAGCTTGGCGAGAAAGCACATAAAGTTTTGGCCTGGCAATTAAAACGGGATGAACAGAAACAAACGATAAATGCTATAAATACAGGCAACGCGGAAACATATATTCTTGTAGAGATTAATGATGCATTTAAGCAATATTACACAGAGTTATATACTTCTCAAGCAAGTACAGATAGTACACAAATGGATTCTTTCTTATCCTCAATCCACTTACCATGTCTTTCAGAGGAGGACAGGCTTGATTTGGATCAACCTTTTTCTGCCTCTGAGCTGACTGAAGCCATTCTTATAATGCCTAATAATAAATCTCCGGGTGAAGATGGCTTCCCATCCGAATTTTATAAAGTTTTTAAAGATTTACTTGTGCCATACTTGATGGAAGTACTTGCAGTCTAGGACGGACAAGTGTTTTCCAGACTCTTTTTCCAATGCAATAATTTCGGTAATATACAAAAAAGATAAAGATCCGCTGAAATGTGCGTCCTATAGGCCAATTTCTCTCCTTAATGTGGATTATAAATTAGTTACTAAAATGATAGCCAAGAGGTTAGAAACTCGTCTTCCTCTGCTGATTAACCCAGACCAAACTGGTTTTGTAATGGAGAGGCTTTCAGCAAACAACTTGAGGAGACTATTCAATGTCATTCATACTGCTATAGAAAAATGTATACCGGGAGTAGCTGTTTCTCTTGATGCCGAAAAGGCTTTTGATCGCGTCGAGTGGCCATATCTTTTTGAAGTGCTGAAAAAATTTGGATTTGGAGCTGCATATATTGACCTAATTTATTCACTTTATAAATCTCCTAAAGCAAAAATAGTTACTAATGGAATTACTTCTGCTACATTTTCCTTGTATAGGATGTAGGCAAGGATGCTCCCTATGCCCAGCTCTCTTTGCACTAGCTATCGAACCTCTAGCCGAGGCTATTAGATGCAACTCTGATATAAAGGGCTTTGGAATCGGCCCTGAAATGCATAAAATATCATTATTTGCAGATGATATTCTTTTATTTCTTACTGACCCCATAGACTCTTTGTCAAATCTACAGAATGTGTTACAATTATATAGCACTTTCTCTGGATACAAAGTGAATATTGACAAGAGTGTAATTTTGCCATTATCAGGGTTCGACTCTACTGCACTGGACGGCTTTTCCTTTTAAGTGCTTAGTGCTCTCCTACTGGAATTAAATATTTGGGTATTCAGGTAGATGGTGACTTAAAGAATCTCTATAAACTCAATTTGGCTAGTCTTTTAGAGAAGGTGGGTAGATATTTAACGAATTGGATGGATCTACCACTCACATTACTTGGTAGAATAAATGCTGTTAAAATGAATATTTTGCCCAAATTCTTATATATGTTTCAAATTTCTCTTAATAAGTTAATAAGATCCTTTATTTGGCATCGTAAAACTCCTAGGGTCAGCCTTGATAAACTGGTTTTGGATTATAAGCAAGGAGGACTGAGACTTCCCAATTTTAAGATGTATTATTGGGCAGCCCAATCCAGGTACTTAGCTCAGATGTTTGCTTATACCCCCTTTCCCTCTTGGCTGAATATGGAGAAATCTGAGATAAAAGAAGAATGTCCTGCCAATATTTTATATACATGGGATGACAGACTGATTAAAACAAGAACTAATAATCCCATGATTAGACATTCAGTTCAGACTTGGATTAAACTGCGGTCTCTGCTGGGACAGGATAATTTTCTTTCCCCAAAAACACCTTTATGGGGGAACAGATTGCTACCAATGTGTCATCAAAACAAAAATGTTAAGATATGGGCAGATAAAGGAATTACACTGTTAGAGCATTGTTTTGACGGTGATGTCTTAATGTCGTTTGAACAGTTAAAGAATCGATATAATTTGAGCAATAAAGATTTTTTTAGTTATCTACAATTACGAGATTGTTTAAAAGTCAAAGCAAAAACTTATCTTAAACTACCGGATTTGACATTTATTGAGCAACTCTGTTACTCCGATAAACCACTATATAAAACTATCTCTAGAATATATGAAGCTCTTATCTCAAATCAGCCTTTAGATGACCCAGATAAATCCAGAAGGAGATGGGAGCAGGATTTGGGGGTAAGGATAGATGCAGACCTGTGGGGTCAATTATGTAAAGATGGGGTCACATCAACCTTGAATTCTAGGTATAGATTAATTCAGTTTAATTTTTTACACCAGCTTTACTACACTCCAGCTAGATTACATACATTTAATAACAGTATTTCACCCCTCTGCTTCAGATGTGGTACAGAGGAAGGGACATTTTTGCATTCCACCTGGTTGTGTCCTAAAGTTAAGGTGTTCTGGGTACAAGTATGTGATAGTATATCACAGATTCATGGAATTGACTTTCCAATGGATCCAGACGTATGTTTATTAGGCAATTTTAACAACTCTAACCTCCGAAACAGACAGGCTATTAAGCTTACTGAAATGTTATTAATAATAGCTAAAAAATGTATTGCTTTGAAATGGAAAGCAGACACTGATGTGCCTATTGGAATGTGGTTGTCGGAGATTTGCAGCTGTGTACCCTTAGAGAAGATCACATATTCAATGAGAAACAAGGGTGAATTATTTTATAAAATCTGGAAACCCTTTTTGAATTATATAAATATAGTACCACATGTCTTGATTTCATAGTTAATTGTAGTTAACTAGTTAACATAGTTACACTGTCTTACATTGTATCTCCATTTGTATTATTATTATTTATTTTTTCTCTTTGTTGTGGTTTTTGTTGTTACTGTTGCTTCATTTGTGTTTTGTCTGATGTTTGTTATTGTATTTGAAAAAAGTTTTAAAAAAAATTCAAAAAAAAAAAAAATAAATGTAGTGATTCTTTTGAAGAAATGTAGCGATTCATTTTGAGAAATGTAATGATTCTTTTCGAGATTGTAATTATACATTTGTTACAGTGTAATTATACATTTATCATACGTTTGTTACAGTGTAATAACAATAAATGTTGCTATTCTTTTTGCGAAATGTAGTGATTCATTTGAAGAAATGTAGCAATTCTTTTTTAATAAATGTAGCAGTTCTCTTTGAGCAAGCACATCCTGCAAACACATCCTGCATCAGCGGACAGCTGCTGCCCCCACCAAGAAGTCGCTGGCTGCAGCACCTCCGTCTGCTCGTCACCGAGGGCGTCCCCCTGTGGCCGCCCTCTCCCACACAGCAGCCTCCATCTAAGCAGCGTCGAGGAGCTGGTCACGGGCAGGGTGCCCAGCCCGTCCAGGCCCTCGCCAAGCAAGGCGGCAAGCACAAGAGGCCCTGAGAAGGGTGGAGAATCTTTTGTTTCGTTATGTTTTTGTTATGCCCAAATTCTCAATAATTCTCAATAAAAGAGTAGTTTCTTATATCTCTGGGACTCAAGAGCGTATGGAGCGGGCATCAGCCAGCTGTGGTCCCTTTGTTCCCACTTGCATGGTCTCTGCGAGCCTAGCTCGTGCTGCCCAGTCCATCTCGCTGGCTCATTCGGACCACCAGGCTCGGCAATGCGATTCAGTTTACCCCCAAGTTAAACAAGCATTCAGTTCACTTTAGCGAAAGCTGTCAATGCCCATATCTTGCGAACGGAGATAGCAGCCCTATACTGGCAGATAAAAAGAAAAGCATCTGATCATAGAGATGTGGATGTTTGCACAAGCTCTAAAGTCATGTCATGTTTATTTATATATCACTATACAATACATAGCTTAAAGTCAGCTTTACTATATTAAACATGAAAAACAATGTCAGTGTCGTTTCAAGTAAATCAAGTAAAACTTAATTTTCTACTATATTGTCACTGCCAATGTGCATGCACTACCCTTAGCATAGTGGCGTGGGTATATCATTCCCCAAAGTGTCATTCGATGCAGTGCGAGTTCCCTTTCGAAAGGAAACGTCTCAGGTTACGACTGTAACCTCTGTTCCCTGAGAACAGGGATCGAGACACTACGTCTTTTCGCCATGCCTCGTGACCTGCCTACCAAACAAGTCCCTTCAGACAAAAAGGTGAGTATCATGTTTGCAAGGCGCCCTTATATACTTCCAGTTTGCACGTTAATATAATTGCCGTCATTTGATAGTGATTTCAGACACCTGTCACGCCTGAGGCGTTCCCCAAAGCGTCATTTGACACAGTGCGAGTTCCTTTTCGAAAGGGAATGCACATTTTGTCAACACCTGCACTAGTATTTTTACTTGTCCCCTAATTTACCACTGTTAAGTTTTGTACTCATTGTTAACTGAACTGTGTTTGCTATAGGAATTGTCACCAGATGTCCACTGGAGCTGAGGCTGAAAAAGGTAACTGGTGGAGTCAAGTGGAAGGCTGTTCTACCGTAAAAAGAGAATTGAATTTGTTGATTCATCTGTTGCAAGTTAGTAGTCTAATATTATTTGAACTGCTGCTGTTTTAGTTCTGTTATCTTAAGGGGTTTCTTGAAAGTTGCAACTGGCTCTAAATTATATATTTCACAGTCGGATTTACAGGAAACCATATAATGTTGCAGGACCTCTTAAGATTTCTGGAGGAAATAACAGGAAAACAGCAGACTGAAGTGTGAGTGATGTATAAAAATGCAGCCCGCACTAGGAAGGGTTGCCCTTTGTAGCAGAAAACTCTGAAGTCTGTATGTGAATGGCCTTCTTGCAAGAATAAAGTTCATTGCAGTCTCACCACTTAATAGATAATTTCCTCAACACTCCCTATGTGTCAGAAGTGGGATTCCGCGTGTGATTCATCTGGACCTGAGAACGTGTTGAGGCTGAACATCCTGGTTTCCAAAGAATGACTCCCTACCCTGAAGGTTTCAGGAAGGAGGGACAAATGTCTGAGGGCCCAGAGTGGTGTGAGTTTGTTGAAACCAGTTAATTTTATTTTGGTGTACCTAGACACTTGATTCTCTGTTTTTTACACCCTGTTTTTTGGAAATTAATTAAGAAAGGATCAAAAGGTGATCTAGGAGAGGGTACAGACCCCTTTTCAATTAGTAAACATTGTGATGTTTTGTTGTGGGCGGGGCTTAAGTGGAGGCAGAACAATTCCCCTGTCCGCTTCACTAACGTTAGCATGTTTTGTTTGCTTGTTTTTTAACAATGACTGAATTATTATAATTTTAAAGGGGTCATATAATGCCATTTTTGTACAAGCTAATATGATTCTTTAGGGTCTAAATTAAAAGTTTGTAATATACTTTAATTAAAAATTCTCATTAGTATTGTAAGAAAACACTAATTTTACCTGGTCAAAAACAGCTCTGTTTTCAGCACGCCGTTTCAGTGCATGTGTCTTTAAATGATAATGAGCTTTGCTCACCCCGCCTCTCTGTTCTGTGGGTACACCGTATCTAACACAATAACCACGTGTTATTCGTTATAAACGTGTGATTATGAATTATATTGAGAACGTCGTACATAGAAAACATGCCGTAATGTACCCTGAGTGTAAACCTTAGACGCCCCAGCTAGAAATTTTTTGTTCTAAAAATGTTCTAAGAACATTAGCATGTATTGTTCTATAAATGTTTTCAGCGGCTAGTTTTATTTTTGTTCCCAGAATGTTCTTTTAAAAGTTTGGAGAACATTCTTTAAAAACATTATTAAAATGTTTAGTAGTAACATTCTTTTAACATTATTCTCTAACGTTATTAGAAAGTTTTCAGCGGCTAGTTTTATTTTTGTTCTTAGAATGTTCTTTTAAAAGTTTGGAGAACATTCTTTAAAAACATTATTAAAATGTTTAGTAGTAACATTCTTTTAACATTATTCTCTAACGTTCTTAGAAAGTTTTCAGCGGCTAGTTTTATTTTTGTTCTTAGAATGTTCTTTTAAAAGTTTGGAGAACATTCTTTAAAAACATTTTTAAAATGTTTAGCGATAACATTCTTATAACATTATTCTCTAACGTTCTTAGAAAGTTTTCAGCGGGTAGTTTTATTTTTGTTCCCAGAATGTTCTTTTAAAAGTTTGGAGAACATTCTTTAAAAACATTATTAAAATGTTTAGTAGTAACATTCTTTTAACATTATTCTCTAACGTTCTTAGAACGTTTTCAGCGGGTAGTTTTATTTTTGTTCCCAGAATGTTTTTTTAACTGTTTAGAGAACATTTTTTTAAAAACATTATTAAAATGTTTAGTAATAACATTCTTATAACATTATTCTCTAACGTTCTTATAATGTTGTAAGCGGATAGTTTTATTTTTGTTCCCAGAATGTTCTTTTAAATGTTCGGATAACATTATTTAAAAACATTATTCAAATGTTTAGGTGTAACATTCTTACAACATTATTCTCTAACGTTCTTAGAAAGTTTTCAGGGGGTGTTTTTATTTTTGTTCCCAAAATGTTCTCTTAAACATAAAAAATGCTTAGCTATAACATTGTTAAAACATACAATTTTATTAATATCTAAAATAAAACAAAAATCTAACAGGATTATGAATGGCATCCACATAAATTATTAGAAGTTCTGCGTACAGTAGATGCCCAACATTACATGAAGAACTCAGTAAAGTCCAATGTGCAATCACATGTCTTGACTGCTGTTTGCTCAGAGCGCTCATCATCAGTCTTTGGTTGTCTTGGTTCTTGCAGAAAAAGAATAAAGTCATCTGCATTAATAGGTGTTCTACTGTTCTTCTCTTCTTGTTTTTCAGCTGCTATCCCAGTTAGCAGAATTGAGCTCCATTCTCTGTGTGCATGGTAGAGTTTTTCCTCATAGCCTATAAAAGAAGATCATGCAACAGTGTAAACAAAAATAATACAAATACATATTACATATTAAGATCACAAGCAATATTGACTTTGAAAACTTTCAAAATTAGCCAGCCTAATTATTAATCAGAAATTAATTAGATTAGTTTATTTAAAAGTATAAATATGATACCTTATGAGTATCTATTTTGTTTCTGTAATTTAAAACATATACTTAATCCATTATATACATGTTAATAACACAACTAGAGGCTAAATTATTTTAACAAACTACAAACTTGGCTTGAGAAGTGTTAACCTTGAACTCAGGTCACCTTGAGCACAGCTGCAGCATGTCACAGCACTGCCCACGATGCTTTTGCACTGCTCTGCTCACGAACAGCTCATTTTCATCAGTTATATTGTCTATGGATTGTTACATTTCTTACAGATTTCTGCTTGTTTTAAATCAGATACAGATAAAGTAGAACTGCATTTGAATGCATTGGCGATGGAACAATTTCTAGTGTGATTTAATCATACCTGTGTATCGTCTCTTTGCTATTAGCTAAGCTGTAAGTTTTAGTTACTTCAAAAGCAGAAAGAAATATGCTATAACTTCTGTTTCTACGCAGTTTCTTATTGAGAAATCACAGGACAGTGTTGACACTAACTTTCTGTGCTCCAGTAGGTTTCTGTGTGCGCACAATCTGCATGTTAAATGTGAGCTACTGTCTGTGCATATGAAAGCTTGTTTCCGCCATGGAATACAATTTTTAAAAAAGGTAATTGCGACTCACAATTCAAACTTTTTTTTCTCAGAAGTGCGATATATAAACTCGCAATTGGCTGTTTGAAAGTCAGAATCACAGGATAAATTAGTAAAACCTGAGAAAAAATCAATACAGCCGCTCTTCAGCAGCATTTTAGCTTCATTTGAGAAAAACTATCATCATAAAACACAGAGAGACTCAAAGGTCTACACGGCAATCCGTCAAAGAAAAGTTTGGTTTAACCTTTGAAGAAAGTTTTGCTTAAATCATTACATTTTAAATAATTGGTTATAGCAATTTAATTAAACCATTAAAATGGAATCAAGAAAACAAAACAAAAAAAAACTTTTGGGAGATGCGAGAGCGAAGTAGTCCAGTGATAATTAACAGGCAGCCATGGTTAATGCAATTTGCAAAGACCCGCCCCCTTTAGTTACTGTTGCTATGTCCAACAAGCCATGGCGCTCTCACGCCACACATCATGTTGTCACGCAATGAAAAATACATTGCGGATCAAAGAAAAAACGTTGAAACGTCTAAACGCCGAGACAAGACAGAGCAGGTTACTTTTGATATGAAACAAAGTCTCAACGTTTAACTTGTGTAATTTCTGTAGAAAAAAAATAATTTTTGTAAAATAGAAATGTAAAAAATAAATACCTGTCAATCAAACTCCCTCGAAGGGTGAATTCTGAGGGGAGTAAAAAAGACAGCTCACAATTCTGATATTTTCTTGCAATTGTGTGTTCCTGCCTCACAATTCTGAGAGAAAAACAAACAAAAAAAAACGGTAATTTTACTGATGGAAACAGACAGTAAAAAAGTGGACTTCAAAGATTTCTTATTCTGTAGCTCCCTGTGGGATTTTTTTGACAAGTCCATAAAAATGCATCCATCCATGATAAAAGTACTCCACACGGCTCTGGCAGGTTAATAAAGGCGAAAGGTGAAGCGAAGTGATGCGTTCGTGTAAGAAACATATCCATATTTTAGGGCTGGGAATCGATTAAAAAAAAGTAACTGATTATTTACACAATTTGCTGTAATTAAATGCAATTAATTGCATTTCCCCCAAGCTTGTAATCATCAATATTTAAACTTAGAATAACCTAATTAAACAACACAGGAAAAAAGGAACAGAAAATAGCCCTGTATTAAAATAATATTAAACATCAATATATCAATATATTATTATTTTTCAATAATCAATCAACATAATCAATTTAACAATTTATTATTATATATTTTTTTTTTACTAATTATCAAAATAAAACATAGTCCTACAAAGCTATTATTACAAGAGCATGTGATCAGAGCAGGTAATTTTACCATTGTTGCCAGCATGACTATACCAGCTCACTAGGGCTATTTCACAGAAGTCTACTACTGAGAAAATTCACGTTATTTGACTTTGCTTTCCAGTGCATGATTGGAGCGTTTGGGCCGTTAACGACAGAGCAGAACACGCAGCGCAAACACGGAGCAGAACATTGAGCAAAGAGCTCAATGTTTGCTCAATGTTGTGTGTGTGTGTCAGTGCACCGACACACACACACGGAATGGAGAGCGCGGCGCGGAAAAGACCCGCTCATGAAAGCTGCGTGAGAATAAAACCTGATCGCCGAACACGGAGGGGCGGGACGGCATATTTTGCAGCCTTTTCCGCAACAGGAAGTCATTAAAACGAGGCAAAAAAAGTGCTGCGTTAATTGCGTTATTTTTTTTTAACTCGTTATGCATCTCAAATTAATCGCAAAGATTAACGTGTTAATTCCCCCAGCCCTACCATATTTATAACTTTATCGACTTAAATAACTAGCTTCCAGCAGACAGCCATATGCAAGTCAAATTACGCCCAAAGAGTTATAGAGTCAACGCATCGATACGCATACGCGCCTGCAAGGCTACGCATCGCTACACTTCGGCCGCCATTATGCATCTATGCGTAGCAAAATGTGTCGTCCCAGTTTTTGATACGCGACGCACCATTGTATGCAATACTATGCGTTGTTGGTGGGGGCAAAACTGCAAGTTGCTTGCGTCCGACGTGTAGACTATAAAAGCCTCTTGTCGATGTATGACGTAGGAGTAGCATAAGCTTTGACGGCTCTCGCGGTTCAAACAAACAGGGCTAGGTAATAAATTCAAGCTCCTCCCACATTTCTCTTTATATAATTCTCTTTAATGATAATTTTTCTAAAAATCTCTGTGGAAAGAAAGTCAGATATAAATCTGGGACAGATATAAATCAGGCACGAGGGAGAAAAAAAGAGATCATTTTTATTTTGGAGTGCATTGTGCCTTTAAAATTGACTACGGTTTTATAAAATGCAGTGGATACTTACTAGTGATGGACTTG
Organism: Abramis brama; assembly: GCF_963993115.1. Classification (NCBI taxonomy): domain Eukaryota; kingdom Metazoa; phylum Chordata; class Actinopteri; order Cypriniformes; family Leuciscidae; genus Abramis; species Abramis brama. The sequence goes on along the minus strand of NC_139982.1, from coordinate 21,209,256 downwards.
TTTCTCTGTTGGTGCCTGTTCTGCTCCATGAACATTGTTCCAATGCTTGATCTTAAGAAAATTGAAAAAGTGTGTTAATGTGTGTTAACAGACTATTGATCTGGGTGACATAGGACCATTTTTTATGTTTTCCTTAAGTGTTAGGCTATATAAATCTGGAGAACCCTTACTAACATTAACCATGGTTTTGCTACACTAACTAAATGGTAATAAATTATTGTAATCAATCCACCATAAAAACATTGTTTCTACACTTTACTATAATAAAAACCATGGTTAATTTAGCAAAGGACCCTGGGAACATGTCCTAAAAAGAACAGCTCATCCAAAAAATAGAGTTCTCTCGTTATTTACCGGTACTCCATGTTGTTCCAAAACTGTATGAATTTATTTTGTATAACCTTAATTAAGATATCTTGAGAAATGACTTCACTGTTTTGTTTTTTTCCATAAAATGGGTTCCAATGTTGTTTTATTCCCAACATTCTTGTGTTTCACAGAAGTAAGTCATACAGGTTTGAAAATAATTTCATTTTGAAAGGACATTTATGTTTGGGTCAGCTAGGCCCGTAAACTCATATCAAGAAGACAGGTAAAATATTGTCTGGAGGGTTTGGACCAGTGTGCCTTTGAGCAGAGTTTACATGTTCTGCCTCTATTTCACGTGTATTTTACTATGACAATACTCACCGCAAGATCGTGTGGCTGGATAATATTTATTCCCAAAATTCCTAGATAATGGGAAACACACACATACAGCAATATTATTAGCTATTTGTATTTACTTACTAAAAGAGACATTTGCAAAAGCTTGCAAAATTTTACTCACCAGCTCAAAAACATATTATGATGATGACTCATCATTTTGACGGTAGGCCGATATCCCGCGATCAACAATATTCAAAAGCCTAGTTTTCATAGTGTGGTTCGAGTTCCTCTCTGTATAAAGACACAATGTTCTCAGTTCACTCATTGTAAAGCTCCTTTTTTTATTTTTTTTTATCAAAAACTAAGTTAGCTGACAATATTTACACATGCTTAGCCTGAAACATTGACATAATGTCGATATTGCTCTAATCGCATTTAAAATTGGCTTCTCAATTTAACACACTATATTTTGATGTAGCAGAATGTATTTTTATATAAAATAAAGTTATTTACCTTCCGCAGATTGCAATATGTCCGTTACACGTACGTTGTTAAAATTCGTTGTCCATTTACATCCCGCAACTCGCTCAAAATAAAAATGTAACAGTACGATGCAAAATAATCCATGTTTTAAACAATGTAAAAGCCACAGAACCGAAGGAGGCTAGTACTGAAGATCCCGAGCAGCAGCAGCGCGCACACACACACACACGCACACACACACACACACACTCTAACAGACGAATATTCAAACTTGACCAGTAAAAGGCGCGCATAGCTGCCATTGGCCAGATTCCTGGATGACAGTCTGAATAACCAATCATGCTCAAAACAACTCGAAGAGACAGCCAATAATGTGGTAACATTGCAATTACAGGAAAAGATGACATGTTTTAAAAGAAAGAATATGAAAAAAATGTGCACGTGCTATTTATTTAGTTGTATTTGTAAGCTGGCTGTTATATTTAATCAATTGGTTAAATGGTGTCTTCATTGCAGTGCATGATAAAAAAAAAAAAACTTACAATAACATATAAATAATAATAATAAATAACATAAATAATATATACCATATATAACAAAATTATATTTACCACTGCTCTGCCAACAGCAGTTTAAAAGAGCAAACATATTATATATTAAACAGAGCAAACATTGCATATGTAGGCTATTCATATACAATTCTGTATACCTTACCTACATGAAAAAATAATGGATTGGTGTCATGGTGACATTAGAGTTACATTCATGTGACCCATAATGATCCTTTTGCACTTTAACAAAATATTGACCTTTCCTTTAGAAACACTCTTATGCCTAATAATGTCAACTTGCTTTTCACCCTGTGTGGCACTGTTACACAACCTGTTGGTTTAGGGTTAATCCTCTGTCCAACACAACACTTTGCTAACATTGGCATAATTCTATACAAGTTGCAACATATACCCCGGGTTTCACAGGCAAGGTTTAAGCCTGTAGTCCCAGACTAAAATGCACGTTTGAGCTGTTTTACCTGAAAGCAACTTGCACTGACAAATCTTAAAATATGTCAGTGCCATTGTTTTGTCTCAAGATGCACACCAGTAATGTTTCTTTTTTCTTTTTTCTAAGGCACATTTTTAAAAGCTAATTAAATGCACTAAGGCCTAATCCTGGCTTAATCTAAACTCTGTGAAACCGGGTCTGGGTTAGAAATTAAGGGTTAAGGTTAACCATAACCATAACTCTAACCCTAACCCTTGTCTACAGACTTTTATTTAACAGCATGGATAGACTCCAAGGTGTTGACTGCAGTGGTTAGGCCTTTAGCGTTGATACAGGATGAATAACTTCTCACTGTGACAGTCTGTAATGTATTTTAGCAAAGAGTGTTTGTATGGATTGTCCCTAATTAAGCTAGAGCTATTGGTGCATTCAAGTCATGTCATAAAGATCGTATTTACAAGTTGAACGCCAACACAATGATGAGAATATGAGTAGGAAGCTCAGGATTTTCTTTAACCCCGATCTTGAAGAGTTAGGGGCGTGTCAGTGGGAAACATTGTGGGATACCACTATACTTAGGTATTCAGCAGTGACAATGAAATAAGCTAATGCCTGCACAAAATATGATAGCATTAATATATAACAGTATAATATGTGATGATAAAGTTTACAGTGGCTTCATTAATTTAAAACGTTAAAAAAATTGTAAAACCTCATGAATACAAACTTCCCAGGAGGACTTAAACGCACCATATGTTCCATCGTGAACCCTGTTGGCCTGCTGTCAGACCAGCAAGCTCAATTTAACAATAATTGTGTAGTTTGATTGCTAAATGTTACATTTAAAATGTTCTAGTTTTGTTAACATGTCACATTACAAGAACGTTTTTTAAAAAACACTCATCATCTCAGGTCTCAGTGATATCCTCAAAACATTTTACGAACATTGTTTTGATAATGTTCCTCCTGTTATTATGGAACATTGTGCCAATGTTTTACTGAGAACATTATATAATCTGTTATCTCAACAACATCCTCAAAACATCCTCAAAATGTTGCAAGTAAAATGTTCTAATTGTGTTAACACATAACATTACAAGAACGTTTTATAAAGAACATTCAACATCTCATCTCTCAATGATATCCTCAAAACATTTTCCTAATGTGACAGAGAGAATGTTCTTCTTTTGTTATCATGAAACATTGGGACAATGTTATATTGAGATCATTGTACAACTTTAACTTTAGCAACATTCCCAAAATATGCTCAAAATGTTGCAAGAAGAATGTTCTTCTTTTGTTATCATGAAACATTGGGACAATGTTATATTGAGATCATTGTACAAACTTTAACTTTAGCAACATTCCCAAAATATGCTCAAAATGTTGCAAGTAGAATGTTCTTCTTTTGTTTTCACGAAACATTGGGACAATGTTATATTGAGATCATTGTACAAACTTTAACTTTAGCAACATTCCCAAAATATGCTCAAAATGTTGCAAGAAGAATGTTCTTCTTTTGTTATCATGAAACATTGGGACAATGTTATATTGAGATCATTGTACAAACTTTAACTTTAGCAACATTCCCAAAATATGCTCAAAATGTTGCAAGAAGAATGTTCTTCTTTTGTTTTTATGAAACATTGGGACAATGTTATATTGAGATCATTGTACAAACTTTAACTTTAGCAACATTCCCAAAATATGCTCAAAATGTTGCAAGAAGAATGTTCTTCTTTTGTTATCATGAAACATTGGGACAATGTTATATTGAGATCATTGTACAAACTTTAACTTTAGCAACATTCCCAAAATATGCTCAAAATGTTGCAAGAAGAATGTTCTTCTTTTGTTATCATGAAACATTGGGACAATGTTATATTGAGATCATTGTACAAACTTTAACTTTAGCAACATTCCCAAAATATGCTCAAAATGTTGCAAGTAGAATGTTCTTCTTTTGTTTTTATGAAACATTGGGACAATGTTATATTGAGATCATTGTACAAACTTTAACTTTAGCAACATTCCCAAAATATGCTCAAAATGTTGCAAGAAGAATGTTCTTCTTTTGTTATCATGAAACATTGGGACAATGTTATATTGAGATCATTGTACAACTTTAACTTTAGCAACATTCCCAAAATATGCTCAAAATGTTGCAAGTAGAATGTTCTTCTTTTGTTTTCACGAAACATTGGGACAATGTTATTTTGAGATCATTGTACAAACTTTAACTTTAGCAACATTCCCAAAATATGCTCAAAATGTTGCAAGAAGAATGTTCTTCTTTTGTTTTTATGAAACATTGGGACAATGTTATATTGAGATCATTGTACAAACTTTAACTTTAGCAACATTCCCAAAATATGCTCAAAATGTTGCAAGAAGAATGTTCTTCTTTTGTTATCATGAAACATTGGGACAATGTTATATTGAGATCATTGTACAACTTTAACTTTAGCAACATTCCCAAAATATGCTCAAAATGTTGCAAGTAGAATGTTCTTCTTTTGTTTTCACGAAACATTGGGACAATGTTATTTTGAGATCATTGTACAAACTTTAACTTTAGCAACATTCCCAAAATATGCTCAAAATGTTGCAAGAAGAATGTTCTTCTTTTGTTTTTATGAAACATTGGGACAATGTTATATTGAGATCATTGTACAAACTTTAACTTTAGCAACATTCCCAAAATATGCTCAAAATGTTGCAAGAAGAATGTTCTTCTTTTGTTATCATGAAACATTGGGACAATGTTATATTGAGATCATTGTACAACTTTAACTTTAGCAACATTCCCAAAATATGCTCAAAATGTTGCAAGTAGAATGTTCTTCTTTTGTTTTCACGAAACATTGGGACAATGTTATTTTGAGATCATTGTACAAACTTTAACTTTAGCAACATTCCCAAAATATGCTCAAAATGTTGCAAGTAGAATGTTCTTCTTTTGTTTTTATGAAACATTGGGACAATGTTATATTGAGATCATTGTACAAACTTTAACTTTAGCAACATTCCCAAAATATGCTCAAAATGTTGCAAGAAGAATGTTCTTCTTTTGTTATCATGAAACATTGGGACAATGTTATATTGAGATCATTGTACAAACTTTAACTTTAACAACATTCCCAAAATATGCTCAAAATGTTGCAAGTAGAATGTTCTTCTTTTGTTATCATGAAACATTGGGACAATGTTATTTTGAGATCATTGTACAAACATTAACTTTAACAACATTCCCAAAATATTCTCAAAATGTTGCAAATAAAAAGTTATAATTTTGTTAACTCGTCACATTAAAAGAACGTTTTATAAAGAACAATAAACATCTCATCTCTCAATGATATCCTCAAAACATTTTCCTAACGTGACAGAGAGAACATTCTTCATTTGTTATAATGAAACATTGGGACAATGTTATTTTGAGATCATTGTATAAACTTTAACTTTAACAACATTCCCAAAATATGCTCAAAATGTTGCAAGTAAAATGTTTTAATTTAGTTAACTTGTCACATTAAAAGAACGTTTTATAAAGAACAATAAACATCTCATTTCTCAATGATATCCTCAAAACATTTTCCTAATGTGACAGAAAGAACGTTCTTCTTTTGTTATGATGAAACATTAAGACAACGTTATTTTGAGATCATTGTACAAACTTTAACTTTAACAACATTCCCAAAATATTCTCAAAATGTTGCAAATAAAATGTTATAATTTTGTTAACTCGTAACATTAGAAGAACGTTTTATAAAGAACATTAAACATCTCATCTCTCAATGATATCCTCAAAACATTTTCCTAACGTGACAGAGAGAACGTTTTTCTTTTGTTATAATGAAACATAGGGACAATGATATTTTGAGATCATAGTACAACTTGTTACTTCAGAAACATTCCCAAAACATCTTTTGAATGTTGCAGTTAAAATGTTATATCTTAGTTTTCATATAACGTTATAGGAACATTTTTTAAAATGAGAAAACATCCTTAAAATGTTCGGTAAACATTACATTCAAATGTTTTCTTTAGAACATTAACCAAACTTGTAGGGAATGTTAGCGAAAGTTCTGAGAACGTTCCCTGCTAGCTGGGGCATTCATTGTGAAGCCTGCAGCAAGGTTTGCAAATTTCGCAAAGATTAATATAAATACTAATATAAAGGTTAATAAAACATTACACTCACATCTTCTGGAGGTTCAGCAGTAACACGTTGGTACCGATCCGTTTTTTCTCGTTTGTAAAGCTGTCTGGTGTGAAATGATTCGCGTAAACATGAAAGCATGGACGATCGTGGGGAATCCCCGTGAGGGAATCCCCGCGTCAATCCTTTGGGCATATCGCTTCAAAAACAAAACTCAGCCACTGCATCTATAACGGCTCAGATTTAGGAACATCCAAATGACTGCTGTGTTCCTTATTACATCTAAGAACAGAACACCACAATCGCGTAGACGCCATTCTCCTCCAGCATATCAACAATCCCTGCTGAAAAATCCAGCTAAAACCAGCCTAAGCTGGTCAGGCTGGTTTTGGCTGGTCTCCCAGCCTGGTCATAGCTGGTTTATCAGGCTGGTTTTAGAGGGGTTTTGAACACTTTTTTAGCTGGTCAGGCTGGTCTAAGCTGGTCAGCCTGGCTGGTCTTAGCTGGTCAGGCTGGTCTTAGCTGGTCAGGCTGGTCTTAGCTGGTCAGGCTGGTCTTAGCTGGTTTTAGCTGGTCAGCCTGGCTGGTCTTAGCTGGTCATTGTTGGGCTTAGCTGGTTTTAGCTGGTCAGGTTGGTCATTGTTGGGCTTAGCTGGTTTTAGCTGGTCATTGTTGGGCTTAGCTGGTTTTAGCTGGTCATTGTTGGGCTTAGCTGGTTTTAGCTGGCCAGGCTGGTCATTTTTGGGCTTAGCTGGTTTTAGCTGGTCTTAGCTGGTCAGGCTGGTCTTAGCTGGTTTTAGCTGGTCAGGCTGGTCTTAGCTGGTCAGGCTGGTCTTAGCTGGTCTTAGCTGGTCAGGCTGGTCTTAGCTGGTCAGGCTGGTCTTAGCTGGTCTTAGCTGGTCAGGCTGGTCTTAGCTGGTCAGGCTGGTCTTAGCTGGTTTTAGCTGGTCAGGCTGGTCTTAGCTGGTCATTGTTGGGCTTAGCTGGTCAGGCTGTTTTTAGCTGGTCAGACTGGCTGACTCTATGTCTTCTCTATTTGTCACCTGAACCTGAGAGTGCGGTTTTTCATCTTTACTTTTGATAAACGTTTTTTATTACTCGCACCCATAAACTATTTTGCGAGTTGAGCGCGCCTGCTCTTAATACTATTTGAAGACTTTTCGTCGTTTGACGCTGCTCCTCCATAGTTAATCAGCATGTCCTATGAAGATATAGACAAACTTACAGACACAAGAGCTTCCACTCTGGCCTTCTCCGAATTAGATTCCGAAAGGATTCTATTTCCACCGGATTCGACACTTTCTACTGACTTCCTTGGGTCTTTATCCCAGCGTTTGGAATTTCTGAAGAAGAAGGAAATCCGCAATTCGCTTCATGGCTCAACCCTTTCGCAATATTGGAGGAATAAACGTATTCCAAGGGGACTTAGAATCAACAAGGAACCTACTATAGGACGACTCAATGAGAGATTTTGTAAAAAGTGGTGTGATATCTTGAACAAATGCTCACTGGACCTTATGCTTTTGGTCATTGAACACGCGAATGAAGAAATCTCAAAGGTGCGGGTGGAAATTACCGGCGTCCAAAATGAAATGAAAAGTAAGTTTGACACTCAGCAACTAAAAGATATTGATGATCGTTGCACCGCTCTTTTGGATAGCTACAGAAAGGAAATATCTGATGTGGAAATACCGCCGAGACACCTTGGATTATAAAAATGATCGGGTCTACCAGTGGCTGTCTAACCCTGTTCATGTGCGGAAAATGCGTTCTTCACGCCAAATGACTGACTCCCTTTCCAGTGGTCTTTCTACCGATGAATCTGGAAGCGACAATGCATTAACAGGTACTGCATATCGTTTTTTATCTCAAGGGGGGAGACAGGGATTTCGGTCGCAAAACAGAAGAGGAGACCTACACGGAGGGGCGGTAAGAAACACAGAGCCTGCAGCACGAAGGGGGCGGACACAGAGGTATCCAATGTAGTAAATTTGTCTAAAAGACCACTTAGTGTCGAAGAGACCGACGTTCTGTCAAAGGGTCTTTCCTTTGTTCCCTCGAAATATACTGATCCCTTTTTGACAAAAATTGAACTTTTCAAATTTTTCAGGTTAATAAAATTGAAGTCCTTTTTTTCCTGTGGAACTAGTCCTTTGCTTTCAGTTCAGCCTATAGTTAGAACTCATCCTAAGGTACATTTGGAGAAGAGCCGTTTCCGGCCTAAAAGTACATTTATGCCCCCTGTATCAAACCCTTCTGTCCAGACTTTTTGCCGGCTGGTTGATCAGGATGTTTTTCACCTATTCACAAGAGATCGACATTTCTTCCCGACCCTTTCGATCAGAGAACGTGAAGCTTTGGGGGCTCTTAGTGAAGACGTTTCAATTGTGATCAAGCCTGCCGACAAAGGTGGTGCTGTTGTAATACAAGACAAAGATTCATATCGTAATGAAATTTTTAATCAACTTGGAGACCAGGAATTCTACTCCTCCCTGAGTTGCGATCCCACGAGTCGCTTCTTTAATATGATAAAAAAAACTTTGATTGGTGGCGAATCAGACAATTACATCACTAAGGAGGAATCTGACTTTTTATTACAAACTCATCCAGTACGACCGGTTTTTTACACCTTGCCGAAAATCCACAAAAAATGCGAGGGAACTATTCCAGGCCGTCCAATCGTGGCCGGTTGCCAGTCCTTAACTGAGCCTATCTCTCAGTATGTAGACTGGCACATTAAGCCAATTGTCTGGACATTACCCTCATATTTAAGGGACACTACTGATTTTTTGAGTAAACTGATGAATGTCAATGTATCAGATGATGATTTGTTATGCACTATGGATGTAACTAGCCTATATACTAATATTCCACATGATTTAGGTTTATGTGCTTTAGAACATTATTTAAAATCTAGAGATGTTGACAAGCCTCCAACAAAGTTCTTATGGGATCTGGCACATACGGTGCTGACCATGAACTATTTCAAATTTGAAAACGGTTTTTATCATCAAGTGAAAGGTACGGCTATGGGTTCTCCATTTGCCCCTAATTATGCAAACTTGTTCATGGGCAAATTTGAAGCAGACTTTGTGTATTCTTCAAGTAACATTTTTCATCACTGTTTGAAGTGTTGGTTTCGATATATTGACGATGTGTTTTTCGTTTTTAGTGGAACAGTTGAAGAACTTAATCAATTTCACGAATTCTTAAATTCCAGACTTGACTCCATACGATTTTCATTGGAATACAGTATGTCTTCTATATCGTTTCTTGATGTTAAGGTTTTTAGATCTACTGGACAGACTCTTCAGACGACAGTATATCGTAAATCCACAGATAAGAATAATTTTTTACATTCTAAAAGTTATCACCCTCCATCTATGAAAAAAAGCCTCCCGTATAGTCAGTTTTTGCGTATAAGAAGGATTTGTAGTACTGATGAAGAATTTGAAAACCAGGTGAAAGTAGTATATAACCGGTTCCTTTCAAAAGGTTACGATAATATGAATCTCGACTCGAGTTTGGACAGGGTACGTGGTATTGAACGTGAATCACTTTTTAAGAAAAAAACAGTCATTTCAGATAATCGAGTTGTCTTATCTACGACATTTTCTCCCCTTTCGGGCAAAATCAAATCAATAGTGAATAAACATTGGCATATTTTATCGAGTGACACACAGATCGGCCAGACTTTTCAAAACCCTCCGCTTTTTGCTTATAAGAGATCACGTAATTTGAGAGATATGCTGGTTAGAGCTGATTCTTACACTTCGCCTACCAATTGGCTTACAGCCCTAGATCCGGGCAATTTCCCTTGTAGGAGTTGCATTAATTGTAATGCGATGATTATGGGTAATTCCTTTTCACATCCACGGACCGGCAAGACATATTCTGTGAGAGGGAGAATTTCTTGCCGTACGTCCTTTGTTGTTTACTTGCTTAAATGCCCATGTGGGCTTTGTTATGTTGGTAAAACAAAAAGAGAGTTAAGAACAAGATTACACGAACACAAAAGTAACATACGCAATCACGATATTAAGTCACCCGTGGCGAGACATTTTAATGAGTTTGGACATGATATCTGTACTTTGAAATTTCAAGGCATTGAGTTAGTTAAACCTTTTCAACGGGGTGGAGATAGGGAGCGTTACCTTCTTCAGCGAGAGGCATTTTGGATTTTTACACTTCAAACAGTATACCCTAATGGTTTAAATGAAGAATTGCCTTTGAATTGTTTTTTATGAAATCATGTAATTTGTCATTGAGATCATGTAAAAATGTATTTACCATGTATTTTGAAATTAATTTGTTTATACAGTTCAAATAGTATACCCTAATGGTCTAAATGAAGAATTGCCTTTGAATTGTTTATGAAATCATGTAATTTGAAATTATTTTTTATATATAATTTTTTTTTTTTTTTTTTTTCTTGTATAACTTGTTCATAAGGGTCACATGGACATTACATATGGTATGTTGTGTTATTCCTGGTGTTTCCATAATGTTGGTAACTTGATGCACCTGAAGGTGCTGATGATTTGCGGAATGAGGTTCACCTGCGATGTGTTTCTTTTAAAAAACTATTTTTTCGGTGTTTCATAGTACACACTGATGATGGCTTAGGCCGAAACGCGTTTGTGAGGACATAGTAATAATAAATGTATGAAAATAGAACCTGAGAGTGCGGTTTTTCATCTTTACTTTCTCTATTTGTCACAACACACAGTGGCAGGAAAAATAATGTAAACAATTCCAAGTATACTTAAAATAATCTTCAGGAGCACAGGAAACAATTCAAACAAATTCCTTTTATTTGATATTGCAGCCCCTTAAAACAGCCCATTGATATGCTAACAGTAATGTACAAAATTATTAATTGAAATGATTAAAATGCTAAAAACTATAATAGTAACTAAAGGAGAACAATAACAGAATTATAGAGATACATTTTACATTACATTTTTCTTTTCTTTTTTTATGACATCTTGTATTTTTTGGGATATGTAATACCCCACTTGCTTCTCCCGCTTCTCTTTCTCCTTTTTCGGGTTCTTTTTGTTTGAGCCAGTCACTGAAGCAGACTTGAAAGATAAATAATTTAGATTATTAATTTGTCACTTTTCAACTAGTAAAACTTAGAAAGGTAATCAACTAATGTAAAACCGTTTTACTAAATTGGCTACGGCTACATAAAGTATATGAATGAATGAATGAATGAATGAATGAATGAATAAATTAAATAACAGATTACCTCTCAAAACTTGCAGCTTGGATGGTGTCAGGGGAGGCTTTGCAGAGTGTTTATTCGTGGGACACTCCTTTCCTGACACACTTCTGCTCTTTAAAGTGTTTGTATGTGGATCTTCAAGACAAAACATAAATGAGCTTCAATTGTATGAAAAAAAACACTTCAAAATATCTTCTTTTATGTTCTACAGAAAAAATAAACTTATACAGAATATATTCCAGTTGGTAGCTATAAATGTTGTGACGTTACTCCTACTTTGGCTACCACATCAGAGCTGCATTTTTTTTAAAGATCTCAATATTACAAATAAGAAGCTGTATTTTTTTTCCTACAAAGATATCTAGTCATTTCAGTGAGATCTTAACAATTTGTGTGGAACCTTTCAGCACGTGTCAAGCAACTTTAGTCTGGGTAGATGCCATATTTAATTCCAAGTGAATCAAAAATGAGGCTGTGTGGGATATGCATACAGTCAGTTCAAAAGTTTGTACCATCTAAATGTGCTGGATCTTTTTACTTCATCACCACCCATGTTTTCTAAAGTTGATTTTTTTCAATATTTCAGCAACATAACAGTACATTTAACCGATTGTAAGTCTGTCTTTTACAGACAGTGTTAGCTGTAGCTTTGATTTCGAATTAAAAGTCTCAATATGTGATGATCATTAGCTTCAATGCAGAACATTAATAACTATGATTGGGACTGCCATATATACATACTTTATAATGAGCAAAATATTGCATTAAAAACGTTGTAAATTCTTTGGGATTAGTTGCTGTGTTTCAGCCATAGACTGTAAAAAAAGATGGACGATGCCCCTTCGCTCTCTTCCATTGATGAGAACTGAAGCCCGATATGGCGCTGACATCTTGGGGCTTGAGTTTGCGCAGTAGCGATCTCGGGACCAGACCCGCGCAGTAGCGATCTCGGGACCAGACCTGCGCAGTAGTGAGCAGGAAGTAATCAACGCTCCGCCCTCACTCTCGCCGAATGCACTGAGGGAGAGTGGATTCTGCACACTTTTTAAAAATTGATTGCAGTACGACAAGAGGCTTGTTAAAATAAAGTATACAATCTCCTCAGTCCCCCGAAGATCCAGACAAAATGTCCGTTGGTGCTTCGGTGACTACTTCACTCAGAGAACCTGTCAATCACAGCTGTCAATCATGACGTTACACCACCACATCACGTAACTAACTAAAAACCAACTTATTTTTGAAACAGACACTTGATCTTACACCAGCGTGATAAAAACAACAGCAAATGAAAGAAACCACCTTTGGAAAAAAGATATTTGAAGTGTATTTAATTGTTTAGTTGGTCTCACGTCCCGTTGAATAACACGGGGAGGCGGGGCTTATGACCAGTGTTGGGAACGTTACTTTAAAAAAGTAATTAGTTATAGTTACTCACTACTTGTTCCAAAAAGTAACTGAGTTAGTAACTGAATTACTATAAAATAAAAGTAACTCGTTACCAGGGAAAGTAACTATTTGCGTTACTGTTAAAAAAAAAAGTTGCTATATGTCAAAGAATTTGGATTTTTTTTTTTAGCAGTTTTCACAAGTCAGTTGAAATGAGTAGAACAGACAGGTGTTTGTACATAACTTTCGATATTTATTGCATGTCGACAGACAGCAAGAGGTTTATCCTGCACTTCAAGCATTATCTTTGTAAGAAAAGTAAACAGTTACAATATAAAGTGCATTTAACTCTAGCAAATTAAATCAACCGCTCTCAACTTTTTATTAAAAGTTTTATTAATAAAGTAAAGGCATAGAACCAGTTTATTTGTAGTGCACTGACAATAGTTTTATATTTAGTTCATTAATTAAATTAATAAAAAGACAAAAAGACCTTGAGATATGTTTGGTAATTGTACCTGAATGAATTGAAAATTAATTTGCTACATTTCAGATTAATAACGTTGTATTTGTTTTCCTTAACATTTTAATTAGCAGTAACTTAAACACTTTGCAGTTTGAATATCCATAAACAAAATTACGGAGTATGTTTTTATGTTTCCACTGTTCGAACCATAGGGTTCGATTGCGTCCGCACCTCACACACGAACGCACGCACGCACACACACACACAAATGTAAACACTTTGCGCCTTTTCGATCGCGCCCGCGCCTCTCTCTCTCTCTCTCTCTCTCTCTCTCTCTCTGTGGCGCGTGTGCTGGCATGTGTGTAAAAACACTGGCTCTGATTGGCTACCATGAAACACATGACTCTGCCTTAGCCAATCATAATCGCTTAACTCGTTATTAACCCACCTCCTCACTATCTGTGCGAGCCAGGGGTGCGTTCGGATTACACAGTTTATTCAATCAATGCATAGTAACGCAACGAATTTAAAGACCAGTATGGTTAACGGCGTTGTAACGACGGGAAAAGTAATTAGTTAGATTACCCCGTTACTGAAAAAATAACGTCGTTACCTAACGCCGTTCTTTTAAACGGCGTTATTCCAAACACTGCTTATGACCTACACTAGGACCAGTCACCGGGGGGCGATCGAGACGTTTTGGCTTCACTTTTCAGGGCTTGTGCGGCACGCTTGGTTTCAGCGTGTTGTCCTGGGAGGAGCGCATCCACAACAGGAGTTTCACTATGTAATAGTTGATTAGTATTCAAGCCACTAGATATCAACTAAAGTGGATTTTCAGAGGGAAACAAATAAATTAAATTGACTTTAGAATTCACAAAATGACAGTTAATTGCATTAACATGCAATGTAATACCTATGAAAAAAAAAAAACATGTCAATGTGTTACATTAACAATGCATCTCTATTTAGTTTTTCACCGATGTCTAGGGGCTGTTTACACCAGGGCACTTCATGCGTTTTCTCAGATCGGATTGCTGTCTGATTTATCAAAACGATTCCATTTACACCTGGTTACATCAATGTGTGTGTGTTTTTTTTTTTTTTCGGATATAAATCCGATCTTAAATTCCTGCTATTTGCAGATTTAATGGAGTGCACGTCACCGAAAGCAACAGATATGAGATACATTATTTTATTGATCATCAGCTAAAATTTCTGAATCAAAGCCCGCAATAAGAGAAAGCAGAAACAGCCCTGGTAAGATCATTTAGTTTCTTTACATTTAATGAAGATGATTGTGTGTTAAGCGTCAGCGACTTTCACTTTGATTTGCGATAGTTTGCACGTTGGTTTGATGAATAGATGCTCATCTGCGGCGATGCGTGTTGCAGTAGCGTCATCATATCTGACTATAACATGACATATAGCCTATAACACGCTCTCACATGTTTATTTTTTAATAAACCATATTCAACAACATATAAAAATGAAATAATCTTTAGAGTAAAGCCGCAGCATCATTACCAAGCGCGAACCATTGACAGTGAATGAAACGAAGCGAACTTAGCCTGCAGGCTGTAGTGTGACATGCGTAAACCAATGATGTAAACATAATCATAGAGATGACGTGCCACAGGTTTTTAATTTAAAAAACGTAGCTTGTGTTTGTATGTAGGTCTAGGCAATTTATATTCACAATACTTAATAACTAATGTTATTTTATTGCAATTGTATTAAATGTTTGAAGAGGTAAAAAAAAAATATCGGTCGGTCTTAACTAGTGTTGGCCGATATGCTCCATTTTCATATCGTCCTATCGTCAGCCTGTAAGATCGGTGGTACGCGATATTATCGTGAGGGGGCGGGGCTTACTTATTTGATCATTAACTTGCTTATTTACTCGTTTATTAGTTTGTTTTATATATGAGAATTGTTTTCTATTTTGCTAGCAAAGTAAAAAAAAGATCCTTATCATTCTTGTATCTGACTCAGAGTATTTCAACATGTCAGCGGGAAATTTACGGACACAGAAGAAGAAGAATATTACTTGTTAAACAAATGTTTGAAGTAGGGGTGACCCCGAATAGTCGAAGATTCGATTGGAGGAGCCTGATTCGACTACCGATCTCACGGTCGAATCTTCGCAGAGGTGTTATGAAACGAGGATCATGCCACTTTGGCTATATGAGGGCGCTCAATGTCTGATTTCACATAGAACTACCGGTTTTCTGTCAATACATTAATATTCAGCCTATTATGATAATGCTGTATATAAAAATGTGCAAAGAAATAAGCTTTTAATAAATATTTTTAATGTGCGTGAATAAATTTAAACACCCCGTGACAGATTTAAGTTTCACTTTCAATCCGTGACCGACAGAGGAGCGTCTTGGCGGCAAGGATTTACATTTTTAACAATGTCTGGGATAAGAAACTTTAAAGTGTGGATGTACACCATCAGAAAGGATATTCTCCAAGGCTGGATTTAGCATCAGGAAAACCATGATCGCACTTCTGCCGGCCAACGAACATGTTTCACGTCAGAATGTATTTTATCCGCGTGCACAATTTGAAAAGACTCCAGCGGACACAGACAGAGTGAAAGATTGGATTTGTTCTCTCGATCAGGTAGGGTACAAGTGATTTCAAAACTTTTCAGCCGGTTCTAATTTGATTTTTGAATGCTGTGAGTGTGAACATTTTTAGCTAAAAAGACTGCCACTCCAGTTTAGCATTTATTGTTGTTTCTGCAGTTAAAAAGACAAAGTTGAAAATTCTGGCTACTATCGTTATTTTAAAAGTTTCTTTATTTTAATTTTATTTATTGATCTGTCAGGGTTATCTAATCTTTATTTGTGGCTTGTGTTTTGAATATATGTTCCCCTGCACTTTAGGCATTTTGCACACATTTGCTCCTCATCTTGTGACTTGATTCTGATTTATTTCGTTTTGTATTTTTATTTATTAGAAAGGTATATTCTGTTCTAATTTAATTTCTTCTATATCTTTGTGTGATTTTCTCTACATGGTGGCTTTGAAATGTTAAATCCCCGCCCCCGCCCCCAGCCCCACCCCCACACACATGATTCGACTATAGGCAAGACATGACGATTCTGATTCGACTATGAAAATCCATAGTCGGGCACACCCCTAGTTTGAAGTTGCTTTTGATTTCACAGACGGCAGAGTTGTGCTGCGTTCTTGAACTAAAGACTTTTATTAGGCCTATATAATTTTAGTGATATTATTATCATTAATATTTTGTAATTGTATTGTTTTTAGTGTTATTAGTGTCATTCAATGTTTTGTTAATGTGCTATGGAAACAAAATACTGACGAACAACGATGCCGTCTTCATCTTGGCTCTAAATGATGCGTCTGTTAAAGCAAGCACTCTTGACAATTTGTGAATGGATCTCATATGCACGTCGGTGATGTCGCAAGTGTGGTTATGTGGTGATGTCGTTATGAATTTAGGCAAGGCAAATTAATTGTAGTTCATAATTAATGTACCCATTAATGTTCATGTTTCAGTACCCATGCCTACATATAGGTGTGTTCATATGGATGAAAGCCTGTTGTGTTCAGTCTCTTGATTTGTGATAGTGGCAGCTATTGTGAAACTCACCTTGTCAAGGTGACCGCATCAAGATCTTGTCCTGAAGAATCACAGGGCCAAACGCTAGGGATTATTTCATCTGATAACAAGAGCATAGCCATAAGTTTAAGAACTCTAATGATATCTTTAGCCCCTGATATTGCATTGGGGATATCAATTCAAACATTTTAAAGGCTAAGAGTATGAGCCATGAGTAAGCTGGCCAGATATCTGTGAAAAATAACTTGCGTGCCTGAACCATATTTAGCATTTAAAAGTAAAAAGAATTTCAGTATTTATCAGTAAAAAATACATACAAATAAATAAATACCCCTGAGTATGGTGTCTGTCTCACTGGCCAACATAACTCAAAACAGACCTAGAGAAATAAAATAAAATAAAATATACCAATGACCATGATATCCTGTTATCATAATAGTTAAATAAATAATTGTTACTACGACCATTATACCATTATATTTGTCGCCTATTATTTAGCCTACAGGCTTCTCAAGGACAATCACACTGAAAAATCCTGGGGTTAATGATTTTAAAATGTGAGACTTCTTTCAAAAGCATAAATCTTACAGACCCCAAACTTTTGGACAGTAAGTGCATTGTATGTTTGAGGTGGTTTTGCTTACTAATCATATGGTTCATAGCCATGGAGATTTTCTTGGACGGGGATGCAGCAGGCCTTCAGCATGATGATCTACAGTAGGAACATAACATGCAATTTCACAGAGCCAACACTGTTACATAGGATTTACAATAGGGTTTATTACAAGAAACCAAGCCAGAGCAGAGGTGAACTGCAGAAAAGAGAAAAAATTATATATTTAGATAATATATTAAGATAATAATTAATTATATATTAATATAAATTGATGCATATGAAATGAATAATTCACCCTTTGTTGTAGAGGTTTTTTTCCTGTTGCTCCTGAAATCACTTTTTTTAAATCACTATTTGTAAGTGACGTCACTGATTAACAGTGCAGTGCATTCTTTTAGGTTAAATAAATTAGCTTACTTCCAATCACCCATTGACAAATTACCAGCAAAACAAAACTATCAAAAACTGTTATCTACACAAAGATGTGGTTAAACCACCAAACTTTTATAAACAAGAGCTCCAGTCAGACTATAGTTAGCCTTAACGTAAGTTAGGCCTAACTTACCTCTTCTGAAACTGGTTGAGATGCTAACGGACTTTTTCGAAGACACAAAACCATTTCTATAAAGTAAATATTCAACAGGAGCGTGTCAATTACACGTAATAAAGGTGTCAGGGACGTTTGTATGTATTATTTGTGTGAATTTGTTGACTAAACTCACCTGAAAGCAGTGAAAACAACAGCGAGAGACAAGAGTTTTGCTGTGTGTCAGTTGATGACGTTTCCGTTTCCATCTGCTCTCGCGCGCACAGCGCGCTCGCTCCAGTGTTTGAATGCGAATGTTCGAATGTTCACGCGCACGCACATTAAAACACTTCAAAGTCACGCAGCATTTAAATAAACATCTAGAATTAAAAAATCATTAATATTAAATCATGAATTTAAAACTCATTGTGTAGTTATATGACCCATTCATGTGCAATATGCCAGGTTTATGGCAGGCGAGTAAAAAAAATTGTGACAGTGACAGAAGTATTAAAAGTTTTTTATTTTATTTTTGAAAAATTCAATTTACATTTATATAATGATAAGTTGCGTTAGAATACTAATAATTGCGTTATATTACTAAATGGCAAGCAAACAAACAAACAAAAAATCTGGGTTCCAGACGGTTCCAATAATTAACTAGTGTATATTATAATCAACTTCGTCTATATTAACTTATTGTGTGTGTGTGTGTGTGTGTGTGTGTGAATTATTATTATTATTATTATACATAATTATATATATATATATATATATATATATATATATATATATATATATATAATATTGTGAGATGTTCATCAGCTTGGCTAGGCTGGGAGACCAGCTAAAACCAGCTGACCACCAAATTGTCCAGGCTGGGAAACCAGCTTGACCAGCTAGGAAAGGCTGGGAGACCAGCTAAAATAAGCTATAAGCCAGGCTGGGAGACCAGCTTGACCAGCTAAGCCAGGCTGGGAGACCAGCTAAAATCAGCAAAGCCAGGCTGGGAGACCAGCTTGACCAGCTAGGCCAGGCTGGGAGACCAGCTAAAACCAGCTAAGCCAGGCTGGGAGACCAGCTTGACCAGCTAGGCCAGGCTGGGAGACCAGCTAAAACCAGCTAAGCCAGGCTGGGAGACCAGCTTGACCAGCTAGGCCAGGCTGGGAGACCAGCTTAAACCAGCTAAGCCAGGCTGGGAGACCAGCTTGACCAGCTAGGCCAGGCTGGGAGACCAGCTAAAACCAGCTAAGCCAGGCTGGGAGACCAGCTAAAACCAGCTACTTCCAGCTTAAACCAGCTAAAACCAGCCAACCAGCTTAGGCTGGTTTTAGCTGGATTTTTCAGCAGGGATGGCGGACTACTATGACGACGGCTGTCACAGCTTGCTCAGGGCGGGTCTTGTGTTGAAACACGGCTGTCAATCACAATCGCAGGAGGGGCGTACGATCTTATGACGTCACAATATCGAACGGCTTGATTTCATAGATGGTCAAACATATAAGGAGATTAAAACAAAACCACTGGATGGATTTTAATCATGATAGGATGGTTGTGTACAGGCACTGCCAACAGACATTTCAGTGCAATCAACTTGTAAAAGTGCATGTACCATTATATGACCCCTTTAACGTACGGAATCAGATTAGCTAGCCAGTACACGTTTACTCAATGGATGGACGATCTGACAGGATTAACGTTAACACAACCTCCGGTTGAGTGGCCTGACATCATCTACACTTACCTGATAGAGAAACCGAGATTAAAGAGAAACTAAGGGAATATAATTATTTAGATGCTTATAATGTGCTGAATGGTCATGTATAAAACTTGTGTAGTACGATCCGAAGTCCTGCAGCCAGCGCAAAGGCCAGAAGACGACCATGTAAAGAGTGACATTTACAGTGCAATTTTAAAGATGTGAATATTTTCTAGAAATACATTTTTTTTTTATCTATTTGATTATTTATTCTTACCAGGTTCTTCAAAAAGTCTAGTCGCAATCAATCACAACAATGTATATACAATCACAGATGATTCACAATTAATTACAATAGTTTAGAAAACATTATGCAATAAAATATCAAATTGTGTCAAAATTTTTAATTATAAGCTCCTTATTTAGCTGAATCTGTGCTGGTTTGTAGGAAAGAAGGGGGGAAACAGGGACGTCCCAAGGATAAGTGACACAGAGAGACATGGGGTCTGGAGAAATTTTGTCCTGACAATTGGAACAGTCCCATTTATAGGGAAATATGGCTGACAAACTGAGTAAATGGATCAGTCCTGATACAAACAATGAGACAGAAGAGAGCAAACGCTGTAAGCAGCTCTGAAAACTGTTAACAATCAATATCCTGATATTTATGAAATAAATAAATAATTTCTGAAATTGTTAAAATTATATGGGTTTTTGATTCATGTATTGGCTTAGATGGGTTACATTAAATCAAGAAATGGGCACTCTAAAAGTGATGAATAAATAGTATGATTTTAACTGCACATGCTTAAATATTATACTCTGTATCTGAAGACGTCTAGAATTTGTACCCCTTTATTCCTGGGAGACAGTGTGAAAAGGTTGATCCATTGCAGAGATTCTAAGATTATGAACTTGACTTTTGATAACTTTTGTGCATTGTGTTGAATAAGAAATTTTGATTTGAACAGGCACATAACAGACATCTCACAGTAATTTTAGTTTCTAGTTTCTAAGACAATAGACAAGGAATTACCATTTTATTATACATAATCTATATTAATTTGATTATTTTATTGCTTTTTCCTGCATTTCCAAGGAAGAATCTGCTTGCTTTTTTCTGAAAAAAAAAAACATTGGCTTATTAATTGAATGGAGAACTGCTGTGTTTAACCAGAATTTGATTTTTGCGGTTCTCTGAGTCTTCAATAAGACGACTACTGAAAGAAAAAGAGGAAGTGGCTGATGGGCGTTCAGCTCCTGAAATAGGAAGTTGACACTTCTTAGAGGGGTCAGCATGGATAGACACTGATTCACTGCAGGAAAAGGTGAAAAATTCACTTGAGACTTTTCAAGTATAACTTTGCCATGCATTATGCAATTTTGTATCAGGATGGATCAAAAGCCAGACTGAGGAGAGAAGCAACAGAGCCCATACACCACAACACCAGGCCTTCGAGTGCCATCACAGGCTGATGATCTAATGCATCAGCCCAACAAGTTCAACTGAATGACAATCCGCACAAAAAGACTTCCATCCCCTCCCTTACAGCATTTTTAATGATCACTAGAGACCACTTCAAAATGTGTTCATTGTTATATAAACGTGGTTACTTTGATTATTCACTTGTCTCACAGCAGTTTTTTGTATTCTCTGTTAAACTAACATTCTGAATCTGCTTTCAATAGGTACCAGTCCAGCCTTACTTTGCATCTTATTGAAGGAAAAGAAAGTTTATTAACAGAAGTGGCATCTTGACTCACCAATCAGTTAAAACTAGGGATGGATTTGGCATAGTTAGGGTTATTACATCAACCAACAAGTGGTAAAGAAATAAATAGTTTATTGACTATGCAGAGTTCTCTGAAAAAGAAAAGGGAAATAGGGCACAAGGTGTCCAAAGAGAAAATTATGGTTAGAAAAACAACAATATTGATCACTCTATTTCATTTAAAGGTCATTTTCTAGATTCAATAGAAAGAAACAAATAATAATCTAAAATAATCTAAATTTGAAATCACAAATGCTGTCATTACCAGGGGTATGAGATAGAAATTTTTTTTTGGCCATGGATCCATTTTTCAAACATTCAATTTACTTGATTTTTGGAAGGTTTACGTTCGCAGTGTTAAACCCAAACTCATGGTGACTGACATCGGAATATTGATATCCTAATGTTTAGACACTGTCGCAAGGGGAATGCGTATTGCATTCAGTAGCTTCTGTTGTCTGCAAAGTTTTGTTACCCTTTCAGACTTGGTGGTATTCCACTGCTAATATATACATTCGTTCCCCATTCAATTCACAAGCTGCTGAGGCAGACAAAAAAAAGTGTGATGCACTGGCCAGAGGCGGGTGTGAAAGTGTGTGTGAGAGACTGAGATATGGTGTTTGGTGAGACACCAAAAACAAATTAATCATTCCAATATAAAAACAGCTGTATCTAAATTTATTAAGTGGGCCCACTGGGCAAAATATGCCCAATAAAGTAGTGGCCATGGATGAATTTGGCTACCTATCCTGGCCTGGGTTACTGTTGTGGCAGAAAGAAACGGTGCCACACCTGTGCAGCGCATAAGGTGGGAAGGCAGAGAGCAAGCAAGCAAGTAAAACCATATCACTGTAAACCTATCAAAATATGGTTAGGAAAATGGAGATAATATACACTGTATGGAGCTGGGCATGGATTACTGGGTTAAATAAAAAGGCTGCATATATGGGAGATAAGATTGTATGTGTTATTCTGATAATTTTAATATTCATGTGTGTTAGCCTTGAATTTGGAAAATAATCAAAATGACAGTGTCCAACTTAGTTGGTGATAAAATGATCAGACTGAATAACGACAGTAATTTTCCTGACATATATCCAAGACAACCATGGGTGCCAGGAGGGCCCCATGAAAGAAAGTTTGGTAGTGACAGCTATTGTTCTGCGGATGATGACATGTAAACAGGGTTAAAAACAGCAGTCATCCATTTTACATGAATGTTTTGAAATAATTTCGTGTTAACATGTCTAATGAATAAGAAAGAATGTTAAATACTTTTAGGTTGATTAATAATAATCAAAAGAAAGGAGTGTTATAGCAATTAATTTTACTTCATGTAATGTATGTTGCATGACAACAGACAATAGTTTAGTGGAAAATTACTGTTTACTGTGTCCAAATGTGAGCTGAAGATGTCTATCTTGGGTCTAGAGAATGAGAGATGTTTTTCTCTCTTTGTTTTGTATAGATCTTCTTTCTCAATTAACATAACAGGAAAACAGCAGACTGAAGTGTGAGTGATGTATAAAAATGCAGTAGGCGGGCGTTGGCGGGGTTGCCCTTTGCAGCAGAAAACTCTGAAGTCTGTATGTGAATGTCCTTCTCATTGCAGTCTCACCACTAAATAGATAATTTTCTCAACACTCCCTATTTATTCTCCTTGTGTTTGCAGTCCTGTGCCAGATCATCGTCATATGTACACCATTGAACATATGCCCTCTGTGCCCTCTGTGTGTTTGCCAGTCAGATATGGTCAAGTTTTGCTGCTAGTCTTATGTTCCCCCCTCAGGGTAGTTTTTGTTTGTTTTTGTTTTATTTCACGAGTTCACATGTTAATGAAATCTGATGTAATATTATAATGCGTATTTGGCTTGCTGTCCGGGGGGAGGGCTCCGAGCTCGGAATTCGGCCCGACCCCAGAGTACTCCCCCCTATGAATGTATAGATCATAGGTATCTATGAGCAGGCCCATCTGAATGTGAGGTGATGGGGTGGTGGGGGGATGCTGAGAAATTTCTCATGAGACAGGAGGTAAGGGAAGGTGTAGCATTCCAGCCGGAATTTATTCAGACGATGCACTCAATGATCATAACTGATGGGCTATGGTGGGGTATTCCAACCCATTTATTCACAGTGTAACCATAGACACACCGTAAGAGCTGAAATCATGACATAAAACATAAAATCATTCACTTAATATTAACATGTTTCACTTTTAACTTGCTGGTACATAGGATGAGCATAGCACGCGCTAGCGCTAGCATGCTAGCTAACTCTGGAACTTGATAACATTCAGGAAATACATTTACAAATTATCTGAAAATTAAACAACACAAACTCCACAAAATACCTGTTCGCCTTCCAGCTAGATGCTGAATTAAAGGATGGAAAACGATTCCTTTTTGATCAGTAACTTTCTTCCAGTAAACAAACAGTAGCGTTTCACTTTCCTTCTCATTTCTTCATTGAATAGACGCATGCGCAAATTGCGCATGAAAAGGAAACCACATCACTGTCTTCACAATAAAAGCCATGTGAACATTATAAAGTAAAATTCGCTTAGGGATATTAAATTCTGAGCAATATCATTTAAAACATTTACACTCCCACCAAATTATTGGTGTCTCAAATATCACAGCTTAATGATCGTGGGAAGAGTGAACACCAATGATTTGCAAACACAAAATGACCAATATCCAGAAAAATGGTATGCAAGGAGTGTCAGAAATTTCAAAAATAAAATTAAAACATTTCTCAAGGGGGCAAGGTATGCACACAAATAACTAATTAGTCACTATCTAGTAACAACACCAGTTTCTGTACTGGACGTTCAAGCACTGACTGCTTGGTGAGACGTTCACCATTTTTGCTGAGTTTTCTGTCACCGAGACATATCTTTACTCTCCTAACCAGTCCATCTCGGTCCATTGTCGTTTCTACGACTCTGCCCAACCTCCACTCATTTCTCGGCAAGTCTTCATCTTTCATCATGACTATATCTCCCATCTGTAGGTTTCTCTTTGGGGTGTGCCAGCATTGTCTGAGGGCAATGTTGGACAAATACTCTTTTCGCCAACGGCTCCAGAACTGCTCGGCCAAGTATTGAACGTGGCGCCATCTCTTTTTCGCATACATGTCCTCTCTGATGAACTTGCCAGGGGGGGGAAGGGCCAAGGTAGACTTCATGGTAAGTAGGTGGTTAGGGGTAAGTGGCTCAAGACTGTTGGGATCGTTGAGGTTTTCAACAGTGAGTGGACGGCTGTTAACTATCGTCATTGCTTCATAGAAGAATGCTCGGAGGGAAGCATCTGGGAGGCCTCCAGGAGAGAGCGCGAGGGTCGAGTTGAGGACACTCCTGACCGTTCTAATTTGACGCTCCCACACTCCACCAGCGTGGCTTGAACCGGGAGCATTCATGATGAAGTCACACTGATTCTCTGAGAGATAGTTTGCCAGTTTGTCACCATCTACTTCCTTGAGAGCTTTCCTCAGTTCATTTTTGGCTCCTAGGAAATTGGTGCCTTGATCAGATTTAATCTGCCGCACAGCCCCACGTAAAGCAATGAAACAGCGAAGTCCATTTATGAAGGAGTCGGTTGACAGGTCCTCCAGCATTTCAATATGAATTGCTCTAGATGAGAAGCAGGTAAAGAGAAGGCCATATCTCTTGCGCTCACTGCGTCCTTGCTTGCTGAAAAAGGGTCCGAAGCAGTCCATTCCACAGTATGTAAAGGGTGGAGATGGGTCCACACGCTCTCGAGGGAGATCGGCCATTTTTTGCTCTTCTGTATGTCTCCGGAGCTTTCGACAAATGACACATTGGCGAAGATGAGATGCCACCGCCCGACCGATCCCTGATATCCAGTAACCCTTTGTCCTGATCGTGTTGATGGTCATTCCCTTGCCCTGATGTTTAGCATTGTCATGACAGTGTGCAATGATCATCTTTGTGATGTGATGTTCCTTCGGAATGATCGAAGGGTGTTTGACTGCATAAGGGAGATTTGCATCACAGAGTCGTCCTCCCACCTTGATTACACCATCCTTGTCCAGGAAGATGTTAAAGCGATGTAGCTTATTGTGTAGTGGTAGCCGACCGCCTTTCTTCAGCAGCTTCAGTTCCTCTGAATAAGTTTGTTTCTGTAGGTCTTTGATGATGAGGCACTCTGCGTCCTCTCTTTCTTTTACTGTTGAAAGACCATTTGATTTATCCTTGTTGATCCATCGAAGGATGCGCGCCACTGCACGGACAGCCCGAGACCAGGATGAGAATCCTGACAGCCGATCCGTCAGAGAGTTTTGCTCTCTAGTTTCAGTGCTTAGGGTCTGGGCTCCCTTCACTTCCGGATCTCCCACTGGCAGTTCTGAGATTACTTCTTCCGAGAGGCCGATTTCCTTTTCCCATAAAAATGCTGGGCCAGTAAACCAATCTGATGATATCAGCTCATTGATGGAGAGGCCTCTAGAAGCATGATCCGCCGGATTTTGGTCAGTAGGGACGTATCTCCATTGCCTTTGAGTTGTGTTGAGGTGTATTTTCTGGATACGGTTGGCCACGAACGTGTGGAAACGCCGAGCCTCGTTGTTAATGTATCCTAAAACAACCTTGGAATCGGTCCAGAAATACTCCTCCATGTCAGTGTATCCAAGCTCCTCCTTCAGAACATTGCTGGTTTTCACTGAGATGACTGCAGCTGTTAACTCTAATCTTGGGATTGTGATGATCTTCGTTGGAGCAACCCGAGATTTTGCCATGACTAGGGCACAGTGGATGCTTCCTTCATTGTTTCTAAGTCTTAGATATGAACACTGTCCATATCCAGTCATGCTGGCATCAGAGAAGTGATGTAACTCCCGTTTAGTAACCTTTCCGAAGTCTGCGGGTGCATAACTCCGAGGTATGTTTATCCTCTCAAGGTTGGCAAGGTCATTTTTCCATCTCTCCCACCGTGGACGAAGTTCATTAGCCAGAGGGTCATCCCAGCCCGCTCCACGTCGGCACATTTCCTGCAGCACTCCCTTTCCGATGAGCAAGAATGGGGCTACAAACCCTAAGGGGTCATACAAGGAAGCAACCATGGACAGAATACCTCGACGCGTCGCAGGCTGGTCCTTGAGATTGACACTGAACTTCAGGCAGTCTGATTCGACGTTCCATTGGATACCCAATGTTCTTTCTGAAGGTAGGTCATCAAAGGTAAGGTTGAGGTCTTTCATGTCTGATGCACGTTCGGAGGGTGGTATGCTTTCCAAGACAGCTCGGTTGTTGGACACAAACTTGTGGAGCCTAAGACCACCTAGGGCACAAAGTTTTCTGGCTTCTTCGGCCAGCTGAATGGCCTTCTCTGTACTGTCTGTACTTGCGACCCCATCGTCAACGTAAAAATCTGTCATAATGAACTGGGAACCTAGCGGATAGAGGTCTCTGTTCTCTGTGGCCAGGTGTTTCAAGCCATAGTTCGCGCAACCAGGTGATGAGGCCGCGCCAAAGATATGCACCTTCATCCGGTATTCTCTGGGCTGTGCACTGAGATCTCCTTTCTTCCACCAAAGGAAACGCAGGTAGTCCTGATCCAACTCTCTTACTTGGAATTGGTGAAACATTTTTTCTATGTCGCACATCAGTGCAGTGGAGTGCAGCCTGAAGCGAAGGAGGACACCGTTGAGATTGTTCATCAAGTCAGGTCCAGTAAGCAGATGATCATTCAGACTGGTTCCCTTGTACTTGGCAGAGCAGTCAAATACCACACGTAGTTTGTCTGGCTTCTTGGTGTGGTATACGCCGTGATGAGGTATGTACCATTTTTCTCCCTCCTTCCCTTCATCACAAACCTCCACTGCCTCACCCTTTTCTATGACTTCCTCCATGAACCTGATGTACTGTTCTTTGTACCTTTCGTCCCTTAACAACTTCCTCTTGAGATGGCTCAGACGCATGACGGCGAGCTGTTTGTTGTCGGGTAAGGTGGGTCTCTCCTTAAAAGGTAGCGGCATCTCATAATGACCTTGGCTGTTTTTCTTGATGCCGTTCTTGAGTTTGTCCAAAAACAGGATGTCTTCCTGAGACACTGGTTTGCCATCTTCTTTGTCATCCTTAAAGTCAGACTCCAGAATGCGAATGGCATCTGCAGGGGTGACTGGTGGGAGCTCCTTGACAACAACCCTGAAACAGTGTCCCGCTATACTTGGAGTGTCAAGGGGTGGTGAAGAGCACCCCACTATACTCCATCCTAAGTCGGTTCGAACTGCATAAGGCTCTTCATTTCCTCCTGATATTACGTCTCTTGGTGCCATTGCCTGTGCACAGTTATATCCTATTAACAGACCAACCTCACAATCCTGTAGTGGTGGAATTTCATCTATGACTTTGGAGAGATGATTCCATTTTCTGGCTGTC
The DNA here is from genome assembly GCF_963993115.1 of Abramis brama. NCBI lineage: Eukaryota > Metazoa > Chordata > Actinopteri > Cypriniformes > Leuciscidae > Abramis > Abramis brama. Next base: position 21,181,271 of record NC_139982.1, on the reverse strand, counting down.
TCGCATGTTGGAATATGGGCGCGGTTTACCGGGATACAATCCTTGGTGTAAATGGGAGGAAGGTCGATGAGGAGGGAGGAGCGATAACCTCGCACACGAAGCCCTGAGACCCTTTGGCTTTTCACCATCACGTTGCGTCCAATCATGGTCGTTAACTTGAGCTTAACTGGACAGGACTCCACCTTTAGAGCATTGCTCACTTCCTGGTCGATAAATGTTGTGTCACTTTGGGAGTCCAGCAGGGCGTAGACCAGTTTTTCCGTTCCTGCATCATTTTTTGACAACCATACAGGCACAATCATTGATGTGTTGGTAGACTGCTCAGTATTCACTGACATTGAAGTCGCAGCAGCTTCTATTGGGCCAGTGTTTTCCTGAGGTGGGGCCCTTTCCCTCTTTACATAGTTGTTGTCGTGCAAACAAGTGGGATGTTTGCCCTTACAAGTGTTGCATGAATGTCGATGTCGGCAGTCCTTTGCACTATGGCCAGGTTTGGTACAGCCATAGCAGAGCTTATGTTGTCTGACAAATTCTCGTCGCTCCTCCAGGGTTTTAGCGATGAACTTGGGGCATCCATGTAGCCTGTGCTGATTGTTTTGACAGAAGGCGCAAGTCAGCCTTTCCTTACCGTTCACTGGCTGAAACTTGTCACCGTCTGCCTCAGTCTGAGTACTCAGAACGCTTGCCTTGTTCCTTTTAGGATCCCTGTTGCTTTGCTTTGTAGTGCTCGACTCGGAGTTGCGGAGGGCATAAGCTGAGGTGATCGGATTGCAAGCAATCTCTGCCTCCATCGCCATAAACGTGGCAAAGTCTTGGAAGCTGGGGAATTCTTTGTTCTTTCTTAAGGCTTCCGTAGCCTTCCTGTTCCAGTGAGACGCGGTCCACTCCGGTAGTTTGCGGACTAGCTTCTTATTCTCTTCACAGTCGTTCAGTATTTTGAGGCTCTTTACATGTTTCATTGCATCTTGACAGGCGTTTAAGAAGTCTGAAAAGTCTCTTAATCCTTCTGAATCCCTTGGTTGGATTTTTGGCCAATCAGCAAGCTTGTCTCTGAAGGCTCTCTGTATAATAAAGGCTTGGCCATATCTGTCATCCAGTTTGTTCCATGCATCCTTATAAGCCTCGCTGTCGTTTCTATAGAAAGTTCCTTCCAGTGTCTTACGAGCAGGGCCGCCAACATACTTCCTTAAATAATAAAGTTTGTCAGCTGGGGAGATGGCCTTTGTGTCAATGAGTGACATGAAAGAGGTTTTCCACTCAATATACTGGATGGGGTCACCGTTGAAAACCGATGGCTCTGGCACTGGAAGTCTATTTAAAGCCATACTATCTTGCAAGGCTCGGGCAAGGGATGACATGTTTACATCAGGTGATGATGCTGTGACGTTGGGAGTTTGATGGCTGATAGTAGGGAGGCCAGGTGGATTTTCTACTGAACTATTAGAAGAATGGACACTGCCTTCCTGTGATGCTCCCTGGCTGTAGACTAGCAGTCTGGCCCGAGCAGCCTTTAAATCCTTTTCTGCCTGAAGGCGTTCTAGTCTGCGCTTTTCTACTTCCATTTTCCTTTGTCCTTCCTCTATTTGCCTTTGTTGATCCTCTATTTTCTCCCTTTGTTTCTCTACTTCCAGCAAGCCTTCAAACTCAACTTCTTTAGCCGCTAGCTCTGCCGCAGCATCCATCCGTTTGAGTGTTAAGGTGGTGCTTTCATGACTGCGGACTGATTTGGACACTCGAGAAGCAGTGGATCCATAGATGGAGCGTGCATAGCTGCTCTTCAATAGCTCTTTGAGGCGTCGTTGTACTTGGTCTGCATCATAATCTCCATCGATGCCTGACATTCTCTCATAGCTAACTCTCATAATTTCTGCTGTAACTGCCTCACAACTATCAACATGGCGTCTTAATTCTGGTGTAGGTGTGTTGTGGTTTCGTATTTCAAGGTAAGTGTTTAACACAGCCTCTTTCTCCTTCTCTAAAGTGTCCATCAAAGACGCCAGCTCACCTTTACTGATATCCGACTTGAGCTGCTCTCTTGACTCTCGGGCTCGAATCTTCCATCTTTCGTATGTTGAGATGAATTTTCTTTCCTTTTTCCTTGTCTCTTCTTGTTGCATTTCGAGCATTTTTGGAGTTGGGATCTTTGCTCGGGTTGAGCGTCGGAGGCCTTCTCTAAGTTCCCTTTGTAAACTACTCAGTGTTTCTTCTTTGTTTTGAATTTCCTTCTTTAAATGGTCTATCTCGGTAGTCTCTAGTGTATTCTCAAGAGAAGCTTTAAGCTTTCTGATTTTCTTCTGCAGGCTGTCTATTTGATTCTCTAGATCTGTTTGTGAAGATGAATTTTCCATTTCCTTCATATTTAGTTCTTCCATAATAGACCTTAGTTAATGAACTGTTTGTTTTTACTTTAACTTGTAGACTACATAAGCGAAGGAAAAGAGAGTTTTTGCCCTTTTTTTTTTTTTTTTCTTTATACCAAACTGACATAAGAGCAGATAACACAGAGCTCGGAAGAAAATAACTTAATAAACGTAAGCTGCCATCTGTTACTGACGGACATTGTAATATCAACCTCTTTTTCTAGATAAGAAATGAATTTACCATTAAGATTGTACCATTACACATTAAACCCTTTTTTGTATGGTGAATAGAAAGGATAGTTGGGAACTGAACAGTAGTGATGGTAGATGCAAATAAACAGTCACTTCACTTATTTTACTTTATGTCCGTAGTGTCTTAAATCAGTAAATGTCCTCAGTAATTGACATCCTTTTCTTCTTTAACCGCTACCGATGAGAGTCAATGTTCTTGTTGAAGATGAATTGTTCCTTATTGATTAAATGAAATGTTCCATACCTTGTCTGACCGTCACATCAAACCATTAAGCCAGCTGCACAATGATCATAAAGTCCCTTTGTCTACAAGACCCGTAGAATGGTGCCGAGTTGCTCCATGAAATGTCCGTTGTCATCAACACCAGACGAATAGCAACACAGCCCCGTGACTTGTCCTTGTGGTTCCGTGGTGCAGAGTGGCAGCAGGATGATGCAGGGGGGATAAGCTCTTACTGTAGCATTCCAGCCGGAATTTATTCAGACGATGCACTCAATGATCATAACTGATGGGCTATGGTGGGGTATTCCAACCCATTTATTCACAGTGTAACCATAGACACACCGTAAGAGCTGAAATCATGACATAAAACATAAAATCATTCACTTAATATTAACATGTTTCACTTTTAACTTGCTGGTACATAGGATGAGCATAGCACGCGCTAGCGCTAGCATGCTAGCTAACTCTGGAACTTGATAACATTCAGGAAATACATTTACAAATTATCTGAAAATTAAACAACACAAACTCCACAAAATACCTGTTCGCCTTCCAGCTAGATGCTGAATTAAAGGATGGAAAACGATTCCTTTTTGATCAGTAACTTTCTTCCAGTAAACAAACAGTAGCGTTTCACTTTCCTTCTCATTTCTTCATTGAATAGACGCATGCGCAAATTGCGCATGAAAAGGAAACCACATCACTGTCTTCACAATAAAAGCCATGTGAACATTATAAAGTAAAATTCGCTTAGGGATATTAAATTCTGAGCAATATCATTTAAAACATTTACAGAAGGCTTTATTTATACTGGCTTCTTCTTGTGCTGATTGGATGATTACCTGAACATGCTCCTCCCGAACTTTGTTACATAAAACTTCATTTTGTGAATGTGAGCACATTTACTTCTGCACATTGAGTCCTCACCATGAAAGTTTTGTCAACTTGTGACAGGGTTGAGTTATTCACTTCATTTATGAATCATTTTAATTAAAATTTAATCTACAATTTTTTTTAAATTAAAATTATCATGGTATCAGTAAATATATACTTACCAAAATCATGATAACTCATAGCTTTGTAATAAATATAATATTTGATGTGTCCACTTAAACATTGACAAGCATCCTATGTCAGAAATGGCAGTCACATCAGCAGCAGAAAGTGTTGTGCATGAAGATGTTGACCAGAAAGAAGGGCACAATATGAGATAAATTTAAAAAAATATATAATTGAAGCCAATGTCTCCCTTCAGACCTGTTCAACCTTCAACCCAGTCACACTATTCTCAACCTTTGTGTTCGCATCAGGGCAGACTGAAATCCCATGGACGACCTCTGTGGTCATATCAGAGCAGACAGGAAGTTTGCGGGCTGGAATCATCACAGGACTGAGCTCTGAGGCTGAAGTGGGCTCTGGAGCGGACTCATGGGCTGGAGAGCAGTGTGCGGCCCAAGCACACAAAATAGCCATTGTCGTAACAGGGAGTGCAACAGTGGGACCACTGACAAACCTACCAACTGCTCGCACCGACTTCAGCAGTGCTGATGTCCATGATGTGGACGTCCATGATCACTGAAACCTCTGGCGTGGCGTACCATGGTGGCTGAAGACTCTGGTTTGGCGTCCATGGCGGCTGAAGACTCTGGTGTGGCGGCCATGTTGTGAACAGGCTGTGGTGTGGGAACAACCGGCCTGGAAGGTAGTGATAGTACAGGACTAACGATCATCATAATTGGACATGCTTGTGATCGTAGTGGGTTAAGCTCCGTGGACACCGGAGCTTGGCATGTACTGCCCCCTCCCCAAATTTTTCTTTAGAGGAAACGTCCTCCTCAACCTTCCCAACAGTGAAGGAGGACCCAGTCAACTGAAGGGCAGACTCTAGGAATTCGATCAGTAATCCTTGAGGACTATCACAAATGAATGTGGATTGTAACTGATTTTTGAGTCCATAACAAAAGAAGTCAATGAGAGCATTGTCTTGGAATTTAGAGAAATTAGCAGTACCTAGGAAGTCCTGAATGGGGTCTTCGAGTGAGCGAGTTCCCTGAAGAAGGTGGATGTGACGTACTGCAGGATCAATGGCATGGCTGCTCTGGGACACTGTCAAGTTTTCCAGAATTTTGTTTCAGCTCTGCCCAAACTTGAGATGGATTATGAAGGACGCAAGAGGACAACTTATTGAGCGTTAGGGACTGTTCGTTATTTATTTAAGGGGCCACCAGAGGAGTTTTGAGATCTGTTGTCAAAAAAGACATGACCCTCCCTTCGCCAGCAATAATTTTTTCTATGACCCTCCAAAATAATTGTGAAAAAAGGCATGACCCTCCCCGATAATTTATTGATTAGCCTAATTCTGTACTAGCTTGCGCTTGGCAAAGATGTTCAGATAGCCATTGTTTGTTTGTTTTTTAAACCATAAACTCTTGCTTTCTCATCTTACTAGGGCTGTAACGATAGACCAAACCTATGATTCGGTTCGTATCACGATTTTTGATTTTAGATTTGAAAAAAATCATGTTTTCGGTGCTGATGCGGTGTGACTCGTTCAACATGTGGGTGGCGCTGCCAACAAAGCATCTAAAAGCTGTCACAAAGAACCGGCAAAAGTAATGATTATTAATATGTCAAATATAGCAAGGAGACATTTTAATTGTTTATTAATAAACAAGTGTTTTCTGTGTCTACTGCAAAGATGAAGTTGACGATGTGTCGCGATCTTCTCAGAACGCGCCAGAGAGAAATGCACATTTCATAAGGAGAAAGCAGTCTGTTTTCTTTCGTTATGAATTGTTCTGTTTAAAAGTAGACATTTCAAGCTTTCTATATATTTCTCCGGTCTGTGAGGCAAGTAGCATAGCCTATCTTACGCTGAGTTTCGGTTCATTTATGAGACAAGATCCAGTTCACTCGCCCGCGCCTCCGTGTCATGATTATCTATTTTCTACTATATTTAGACTACTTCTTATTTATTAAATCCAGATGAAAGATTGATTAAAATTAAGATAAAATTAATAAAAAAACGAAATTCACTTTAAAGAAAGGCTTTGTGCTTTCTGTTTGAGGTTTCTGTGAAATTTTTAAAGTTGCTTCAGAGGAGTCATGTCCGTAATGGAGAACTGTCACGTCCGTAACATTTTATTTTTTTTCACGTAAATGCGAACACGGAAAAAAAAAATATATATATATAATATTTTATGTTCTGTGGAGGCCGATCTTTATTTATCCGGTGGGTATATATCTTTTGGTTTGCACAGTGTAATTTATAGAATTACTAAAAAATATTTTGCCACCTAAAAGTTAAAGATTTTTTGTGTCACGTCACATGTGTATTTCCCTCATATTAAATATAAAACTCATGTGTAGACTGATATTTGTCTAATGTCTTGACTCCTTTCAGACGTTTCAAAATATTGGTATTAAATGCATTTTCTGAGAATTTTTATTTTAAGTTTTGACTGCAAATGTCACGACCATAACACTGGAATCGCCCAATTTTAACGAATTTATCCTCAACTAGTTTTTGTGGTGTAGGTCTATGTATTTTATGTTAACTTAAATAATACTAATAGTAATTTAAAGATGTGGTAGCCCTACATCTTACACATCGTGGAAACAAAATAAGAATGGAAACTAAAATATGCAGTATCGCCCTACAGCGCACATTCTATCTGCAGATCTGGCGCCTCAGTCCCAACTGTAAAACTCGACGTACATTCACATCACATAGCCTAATGCAGCGGTAGAGTTACACTCACAGGACACTGTGCACTTAACAAAAGTTCATTATTTGCTCGTGCTTTAAAGCTCTGCCGGGTAAACATTTCTTTGGCATTCTGTTCTAACATGATGCACTTTTTCTAAGCGCGAACTGAAGTGCGCGCGCACTGTCAAACAGCGCCAAACTGGATTTTTGTTGGGTCAGACCCATCTGATATCGAAGGGGGGCTGATAACGCGAGATCAACATGGAGCTAAATGGAAAAAAATAGCACCAAACAAGCCACTTTGAAATGTTGCTGTTTTCATGAATATAAAAGTTGGGTGACCCTCCCCCTAGACTAAAAAAAGTTGGATGACCCTCCCCTCAAAAAAGAATAAAAAGACATGACCCTCCCCTATTTTCCTCCGGTGGCCCCTTCCATAAATACCGAACGGTCCCTTACTGTTTTTTATTTACTTCTGTTTGCAGAGGTATTGGCAGAAGCAATAGTAGAAGCAGTAGTTGCAGTAGGTTGATAATCTTTAAAAGATAGATTGAAACAAAACAAATATACATTATTATAAATAAAGATATTATTTAAACTAACATTTAAAGGGGGGGGTGAAATGCTATTTCATGCATACTGAGTTTTTTCAGCTGTTAAAGAGTTGGATTCCCATGCTAAACATGGACAACGTTTCAAAAATTAAATTTGTTTGAAGGAGTATTTCTGTGGCAAAAATTGTCCTTCCGGTTTGTCACAAGTTTTGGAAAGTTTTTTTCGAGTATGGGCCTGTGTGACGTCAGCTGGGGCGTAAGTTCCTTATATGGGTCCTAAGGGCACCTACTTCCGGATTAGCGCGGGCGCGCGCGCACTCGTAGACCAGAGAGAGAAGAGAGCGAAAGCAGTACCTCATCTAAGCGCTGTGCTCGGCTTTAGGGAAGTCAATGTCACCAAAGTGAAAACTGCTTCAAATGTCTCTGTGTGTCGTTAGCTCGGCGCGTAGCACAGCTTTAGCTTTAGAAGACTCGGTACAGCCTATCTTTCTTTTATAAATATAATAAAACTAAATACTTTTTGGAGATATGAAGGATGCAATACTACTCTATAGGTACTTAAGATTAACAGGAGATTTAGTGAAAATGAGCATTTCACCCCCCCCCCCCTTTAACATCTCATTCACATCACCATATTAACAACAGTATAATCAACTAAATCAAATGCCTTGACAAATTATAAATGATAAATGTTAACAAACTTAGAACACACCTTTCAACACAAATCATACAAAGCTTATGATCAGTACTGTAATCAGTACTGTAATCAGTACTGTAGCAAATTCCATCAAATATAAGCGGAAACACAATACTGACATTTTACAACTTCAAAGTTTATATTTTACATCAACATAATTTAAAGCTGAAGTCGGCAATATTTTTTGATCATATTCACTGAAACCAACACTATACTCCGACAGAACAACATAAATCAGCCAGTTTTAGAAAAAACCTGTGCTTCTACCTCCACCTGGAGCCTGTTATTTTTTTTGCAAAAATCCACCGCTCCCGGTTCTTCTGGTCCAATCAGCGCAGGGCTGTGTGAGATCTGACTGTCAATCACAGTTCGTGCAAGCCACAGATCCTCCCCCGCACACGTTACAATATCACATGCACACGCCTGAAGTTCGCAGGTGTGTTGGTGTTGTATGAAGCGTGATGGCGGAGAGAAAATCTACTAATAAGCTTCCAATTCCTCAGTAAACAAACAGAGCTAGGAGGTCCAAAACAAGCAAGGAAAATAAAATTATGCTTTGATGCTGAAGAGATGGGCGCGTTCACAGAAAATCTGGTGAACACGCATTGACGAGCATGAACTTGATGGGAGGGTGTCCTCCTAGGTTATGCAAGGCCTGTTTCACAATGCGAACAGCTGCTTCTGCAGGTCCGTTCCTGTGGGGCGAGTCTGCTGGATGGAATTTCCAACAAGCAAAGTTCCTTCAGGGCAGGTCTGGCTCCCACAAAGTTTTTTCCAGGGTCAGACCACAGCTTTCTTGGATGCCCTCTCAATGCAGTGAATCTTTGGTAGGCCAGGAAGAAACTTTCAGTTGACTGGTCACTCACAACATCTGTGTGCATAGCTCTGGATGCCATTCAACAGAAGACAATCCCCCATACCTTCAGCCTTACTTTCTTCTTTACCTCATCCTTCACTTCATAAGGTCCAAATAAGTCTGTTGTGTATTCATATGGTCTTGCTGGTGTCGTTCACTCTGGTGAAAGGTCACCCATGATCTGCTGACACTTTCTTGTTCTTGCTTTTCTACATGCTACACAGTTGTCAACAACTCTTTTTGCTAATTTTCAGCCTTTTATCACCCAAGCCTTCTTTCTCATCCGTAGGAGAGTACCTGCTATTTCTTCATGGTTCACACTGTGGGCTTCTCGAACTAAAAGAGTGGATATCCATGCTTCATATGGTAGAATGGGTACTGCCGTTTCTTCCTTATCAAAGATTTGGAACCTTCCTCCACAAACAAAGAGTCCTATATCTTCATCTCTGAACACAGCAAGTCTGTTGAGAGTGGTGTCTTGGAAAGTTATGCCCCCCTGAGTCACAAGTAAGAGATCTCTCAATGCATCTTCTCACTCTCCAACAGTAAGTACAGCATGTTTGACTCCAGACCTCACATCCTCTGTTCAAGGAAATTCATCCCAGTTTGGCTTACCTGAGGTTAAATTCTTTTTCAATACCATCTTCCATTTCATTGCAGCTCTCCATATCCAGGCAATGACTCTGACCTGCTTCGTCAGGCTACTGAACTTTGTGGTTTCAATGAGCTCTGTTACTGCAGAGCAAGCTGGTGCTCTCAGAACTCCAGACTCTGGTTCTTTTTTATCTGGGTTATTTTGCAGATTCTGCAAAAAAACTGTCTTTTCCCTCCTCACCTTTTACTGGAGATTGTAGCATTTGGCACTGTTTTGATTTCTTTTAGTCTGTGCTCTGGTCAGTGCTGCAGAAAAGGACTTTCTTTGGAGCTTGTCTATGCTTTCTTTAGTACATGCAGCAACTTATTTGGCTGATTTTTTCGGCCATTCTTCTATAGGTTGCCTCAAAAACTCTGGTCCGTTCTGCCACACAGAATCTTCCTTGAGGTCGTCTGGGGTCGCTACCCTTGATATGATGTCAGCCACGTTCAGATCTCCCGGGATCCACCAGTCTTCAGCAGACCTGACTTTCTGAATATCTCCAACTCTGTTTGCAAAAAAGGTCTGGTAACCATAACTGTCTCTTTGGATTGCTCCTAACACAGTTTGGCTGTCCAGTAGATGGAACCATCGATCGATCTCTAGTTGACTGTGCCTTTCAATGTATCTTCTGAGTCTTGCTGCGAAGACTGCACCACATATTGCAGCTTTTACTTTTTTTGTTAATTGTGACAGCTTTGCTTTGGACTCAACCAATCGAATTTGGACACCTTTTTCTGTCTCCCACCTGAAGGACACCACAGCTCCAGCTCTTGTCACTTCCATCAGAAAATGTTACTCCACAAGGTTTCCCAATCCAGTTGGCTGGTGTGAGGCTTCTATGGAAAGTGACTTGACTGAGGCAGACATATTCCATGTGTATTGGCAGTAGCAAATTCCTGTACCTGCTCTGCAGCAGCAATAATCTACAACAACAGCAATAATCAGCGTAGCAGATCTATTCCACCAAGACCATATACATTAACATTGTCATAACCCTTACCATGCTAAAAATATCCAGAGAGTTGTCATGATAGAAATTAAATTTATTGCATCAGAAAACCTGTTTCCTACTATATATTGGTTATGTGACGAAAATGTATTAGCTTACGTCATGCACTATTTTAATTGTTTTGAGGTCATAAGATATTGTTCGAGGAACAGGATCAAAAATATTTATACATTTTATTTAATCAATCTGCCCTTGAAATCATAATTTAAAAAAGGGGTCTCCTAGTCACAGGGGGACACAGGGGCCCTCACACTATATTCCAATTCATAGCCAGGGCAAAGTAGCCTAGAAATCTAGACGAACCCTAGCGGCAGCAAAATTTATTGTGACCAGTGTGGTCTAGCAACTCTCCGTTGACTTTTGAGCTGGAAAAACCAAAGTCAGGCCAATCACATCGTGTATAGAGTAGGCGCGGCGGGCTTAACATAATGACGACAGAGTTGCGACGGTTCCCTGCTACTTGAAAACAAAGAATGGATGCTGCTGCTGGCAAACAGCGGTCTTTCGAATCGGCTTTAGCTGCGACTCTGGAGGACTTGGAGTTAAGCTTTTCTTTGAGAAAAGAGCACAGAATGGCATTTAAGTCAATTTTAAAAAAGGAAGATGTGTTCGGAGTTTTGCCGACTGGATACGGCAAAAGTTTAATATACCAACTAGCCTTCTTTGTTGCTCTGATTGGTTGAAGTGCTATCCTATTGCGTGCAGAGGGATTTTGAGAGACAACCGTTTATCCCGCCCCTCGGATTGAGCCGTGCCAATGGTGAGTTGCCTTGATGTAGGCCTGGCTTGCCAGGCTAAGGGCAAAGTGCACAAATAGGTAAAATAGGGCTTGGCATCAGTGCTTTTGAGGCACAGCATAGGCAGATTTAATGTGACTTAAAATGTAATTATTGTTGAAAAAGGACTGCTATTTTCGGACGTTGTGAGGTTTAGGTTCAAAATGCACTTATGTCTCAAATTATATTAAAATAATTACACCTAAAACAGTTACAATCGTGAATTGTATGCCTTATAGCTGCACGATTCTGAATAAACTGAGAATCAAGTTTTTCTAATCTTCTAATAAAGATCACATGTTTATTTCAGTGATTTACAAAATCTGAACATTAGTCTACTAAACAAAAACAATATGACATTAGGTATAAATAGAGCTTTAAATAGAGGCAGTCACAAAATACCCTAGGAGGAGTATTTGAAATTCCACAGCATGCCATTAAAAAAAAAAAATAAATGGTAGATTTCCTGTTGGGCGGAGCTAATGTCTGTGGTGTGAAAGTTGTCCGGCTTGATGAGATTTATATTCACGAGTTCACATGTTAATGAAATCTGATATAAAATTATAATGCGTATTTGGCTTGCTGTCCGGGGGGAGGGCTCCGAGCTCGGAATTCGGCCGAATTCGGAACCCAGCCGAATGTGAGGTGATGGGGTGGTGGCGGGATGCTGAGAAAATTGTCATGAGACAGGAGGTAAGGGAAGGCTTTATTTATACTGGTTTCTTCTTGTGCTGATTGGATGATTACCTGAACATGCTCCTCCCGAACTTTGTTACATAAAACTTCATTATGTGCAAAGATTGGTGACCGTAGATGAAATAAATGAGATATTGTTAGATCTAAACAACCTGTGTTCCAAATTTGAAGTTGATATCCACTAGATGAAATACATCTCCCATTCAATTCCAATAGTCATTGTTGACCTCGAACAAATACAAGTGTGAATATTGTTTTCAGGACCATTTAATCTTTTCGAATCATGTCATGATTTGTTCACTCAGCAATTGTCAAAACCTTTATCAAGTTTCGTACCATTCTGATGAAGTGAAAATTCTAAAGAGACAAAATGTAAAACCTTTCGGTCAAAAATGACTGAACAGCACCAGAGGGTTCAAAGTGTGCAATATAACTCAACTATCTGTCACGTGTTCTACCTGTGTCTGCTTGCATTTGCATTCTTAACATGGGTGTGTTTCACTATAAATTCAGTCTGAAATATAGATTTCAACTCTTTTTGGTTTCTCTTCAGCATCACCACAAATGCTCTGTTTGGCTGAAACCTAAATTATACAATTTATAAGAGGCATCTAAAACTAGAACATCTAGCATCTAGAACATTATCTTTTCTTAGAACTGACTTTTACATTTTTTCCTTGTTTATCCAGAAAATGTCCAATTCAGACTTACTTACTTTATTCTCTTCTCCAGTTCGAAGAAATACTTATGATGAAGAAGATAGTGATAGTTCTCAAAATGAAAGGTTAGTATATTTTATTTGCTTATTATTAAACTAAAACTGATTTTTTATTTTTTTTATTCTTCTTATATTTGTACAAGCTGTTATGTCTTGTTATTTTCTTGTTATCTAGATGTAAAAAAAAAAAAAAGAAAAAAAAATTGTAAGTTTATTAGGGCAGGTCACTTGAGTGTACTATAGACCTTATTCAGAGAAGCGCCATGACACACTGTAAAAAAAAAATAAAATACATCCCCAAGTCAAAAATTTCTAGTGACTGATAACATCTACATTTTTCAATTAGTCTGACGTATTATTTCTCATTGAGCCAATGTTAACAGACTATTGCAACAAGAATTGCACTTGGGCCAATTTAAAAATTTAGATGTGACCAGTCACTAGAAATTTTTGACTTGGAGAGGTTAGAAATTTTTTATAGTGCAGGTATAAAAACGAGGCTGTGAGGAATAGACTTACCGTTTTTTTTCAGTGGCATCTGCTGTAGATCACTTATAATTTTCCGCAGCTTATTTTTTCTGGAGTTTTTGACTACTTAAATTTTGTCTACTTAACACTAGAACTGCCATGTCGGTCATTTTGACCGTTTTGAATTTTATATCTGCAATAACTTTGTTGAAAAAAAAAAAATCCTGCTGGTACCTGACTTTTCCTAAAAGTGTCTGTATTTTCATTTAAAATGTTTTTCATATAAATTACACATAAGGCAAAAAAAAAATGAACATATTTACCTATTTCGGCCATAGACGGTCAGATTGACCACACTGAATTTTGCGGTATTATTACACATATACCAATATACACAACAATAAAATGTGGTACAAAATACACAAAACATATTCCACAACAAATCATTCAAATGTAATGATATTCAGAACAGAACAAGAATGAAGAAATAACTATAAACAAGCCAAAATGAAATAGGCTACTTTCAAGCGAAAGTGAAAGTAAGCAGCATTGGGCTCACTTAACTCTCTAATTAGAATCAAAATGTTTCAACATTTGCGATGTATTTGGATGGTAAACTATTCTTTATTATAGGCTTTGTACTTCACTCACGTTCCAATATCGACAAAAAAAATCATCCTCTTCACATGCGCAAAATGGTAGGCTACGAATTGTAGTACTGACTATATAAACAGAGCAGTGGAATTTTTATATGTTAGATTGACTATTTTATTATTCTATTTTATTATGGCTATAATGAACAGGCTGCGATGTCAAGATTGCAATGTTGGAATATGGTGTGTGTAAGGCGCTGGCGTGATCGAACAGTGTAAACATGAAAACATAGGCTGCTCCGTCATTTTGTTCAGGACATCTACGGATATTATTTATAGATGTATAATTAAACTTGTTTAAATGTACAGTTTGGTGTTGTTTTGTTTTTAAAAGACATCCTAATACAATAAATGCATTAATCTCTCAATTGGGTATTTATCATTAAAAATATAGAGTTTGGAATCTAGCGGTCAAAATGACCGCTGTGGCAGTTCTAGTAGTTATGGAATTCTGGCACTTCTATTGTTAAATATATTTTTGCAGTGTTTTAAAACAATTTAGAACTATCCAAAAACACATTAAATAACACAACCCTCTGAAGGGATGAATGTCTATCCCTCACAGCCTTGCATTCATTCCTGTTAAAAATCATAGATGGCCCAGTTGTAAATATGATCTATGAGCCTGTCCAAATACTCACACTTGACCACCTGTCTACTTACAGTATGCATTTCCTGTATTTAGCCCAAGTGTTCATGTAGGCGTAAAGACTGCAAGTGTATAACTTTTTATTACCTGTTGGGACACAGACACACTTATTGTAACGTTTTATAGTCCACTGAGGCAAGCTTGTTGAGAACCCAAGTCCAGTTTATTAACAATATCAAAACAATTGGGATCTCGCCTGAGAGCCCAATCAACTTCAAACGTAACTAAATGAGCCAATGCACATTGCCGTACAAGATTTGCATTGCAAACTCTGCCCCACAAAGTGGGTAAAGTATATAAGACCACAAGTGTGGGTATTTGGACAGGCCCTGTACTGTATCTGGAGCGTACGATCACACTGGTGTGATTGAAACTTTCAGTGCATCACATGATCAACTGCTAAATTCAAATGTGTTTTCGCACGTTGGCGCTATTTTCACATTTCCGGGTTTCGCAAAAACGGAAAGTTAAACTTTTATAGTGTTGAATGAGAGACCATTAAGTTTATTTAACTATGTTCCCATTTGCTCAAATAGCAAAAGAAAAACTCCACAATAGTGTTTTCCAAACTCTCAAAAAAAGGAAAAAATAGAGAGAGATTGATAACGCCAGTCAGAAGAGAGAAAGACGTAAATTTGACCATCCCTCCCATAGCCGCTCTGTTAAAAACACCCTCACAGCACCTTTAACTAGTTTCTTGTAGTGTTATAAAAGTAGGCTACATGATAAAAAAAATAATATTAATAATTTAAAAAAAACTTTTCAGGATTTACAATTTAGTAGATGTCCATTAAACCGCGTCATCACAGTCTGTGAAAAGGGTGCTGTGTTATGTGACAAGCATGACGCGTCGCCATGGAAATAATAAGGTGATACGTTCTAAAATATCAGTCAGCTTAAAAAACACACATGCTGGGGGCTCAGCTAAAATATTTTAAACTGAAAGGATTACTTATGCCAATTATGATAACTTTATATTTGAATTATACATACGTCCATGCCAGCTTTGTGGCTTAATTGATGGTATAATAATACAATAAATGTTGATTTGGTTTTTAATGCTTATGTTCATAATCATTTAAATATTAATTTTAAAAACTCCAAACAATAATATATCTTAACAAGTGTACAATAATGTTTACATTTATTATTTTAAGTATTGAAATGATCTTGTCCAAGCTGCATTTTGCTCCCAGATAAGATATTACAAAGGGCATAGTGCCCTCAGATGACCACTAGTAGTGGTTAAGGAGAGATCCCCTGACTGGATTGTAAAGCGCTTTGGGTGTACAGTAGTACATATGAAAGCGCTCTATAAATGCCTCATTCATTCACTAATAAGATTATTTCCAATATATTAGAAACAAAATATTTTTGAAGAAAGAAAACATGTAGCATTAAGCTGAATTAATGCCTAAAAACTGAATTAATACTGTGCAATAATGAGATTTGTTTACATACAAATGTACGTTTTTGTCTTTACAGTCAGCAAATGAAGGGAGCAGTTCACAGTTATTTAGAGGAGAGCATTCGTCCATACATTGATCTAATCGACACTCTGCGGTCATTTGGCATTCAGAAGGACTTGGCATTACCGACTATTGCAGTGATCGGAGACCAGAGTTCTGGGAAAAGCTCTGTGTTGGAAGCGCTGTCTGGAGTTGCATTACCAAGAGGAACCGGTGAGGACTGGTTTACTCCCCTTTGAAATGGGAAATTCATATAAACACAATGAACATTTTAGGTAGCCTACAACTCTCCAATTTTGCTCTATTGCACTTCCAGCAAGGTATGATGGATCCATGAGTTCAAATTGTTTATGCCAAAGTCTGACCCTACCATCTGCATGTCACTGCAGAAAGTTGGTCTGGCAGCAACAAACCACTTATTCAGATATTTGCATCAACAAGCAGGTGTAAAGGTAAAGTGGTTACTAGATCAGTATAATGCATGAGAAACATGCAGTTTATATTCAAGTTCATGGAAAATTTGCAATTCATAAGTATTTGTTAGGATTAAATAGTTGTTTCTACATTTAAAATGGTTTCTGGAGTCTGGCAGAAGATGCTGTTTTTGGTCTTTTAACTACAGGTGGTCAACTCTGTTATTGATATCAACTCTGTTACCATCAATGTCAACTCTGTTTTAAGGTTTTGCTTTAAAATTATCATTATGTGTGTTTTATTGTCAACAAATTGACAAAATTCTAGCTGCAAAAACCTAAATTGGGTCAGGCCAATCACGTCGTGTATAGAGTAGGCGGGGCGGGCTTAACATATGACGACAGAGTTGCAACGGTTACCTGCCACTTGAAAACAAAGAATGGCGGCTGCTGGCGAACATCTTTCGAATCGGCTTTTTCCACGACTCTGGAGGACTTGGAGTTAAGTTTTTCTTTGAGAAAAGAGCATAGAACAGCACTTAAGTCATTCTTAAAAAAAAGAAGATGTGTTCGTACTTTTGCTGGCCAGATATGGCAAAAGTTGAATCTATCAACAAGCTCTGCTGTTGGGAAAACGCTCTGGTTGGTTGAAGCGTTGTCCTATTGCGTGCAGAGGGAATTTGAAAGACAGCCGTTTATCCCGCCCCTCGGATTGAGCGTGTCTATGGTGAGTTGTCAGACCCAACATCTTGATGTAGGTCTGGCTTGCCAGGCTAGTTAAATGGCACTGTGATTAAAAATTGCAATTTTGTCCAAAAGGCGCTGAGAGGATTGTGTACCTAGATGGGGGCAATCATTGATTAGCAGACCATCACCTGCTGTTAGCATTCCATTGACTCCCATTCATTTTGGCGTCACTTTGACAGTGAATAACTTCACATCTGAGACTCCATTTTAAAGACTCCATTTGTCCATTATTTATTTCTAAAGAAACACGAAAATGTATAAAAGGCTCCATTACCTTGTATCTTACGTTATGGCCCCGTAGAAGCAGTTTTTGTAAAAATAGGCTAACAATTGCATCATAACCACGTGCCTCTCTGTCGCACAGTAGAGAAATTACTGTATAGACAGGAGGAGAAGCTCGCGGGCAATCAGGGGACGTGGAGGCAAAATGACAAAATAATTAATCAGAATACTTAGCAAAAGTTGCTCCTGCTCCTAGCTCATGGACACCTCCTACTCACGATCTCCATCTCTGCAAGTTTCAGAAGGTAATGATTCAAATTTCTCGTGGCACAGCTACTAGAAGACAGACAGGTTGCTCACTTCACATCTACTGTATGTTTTCAAGCTCAGTTTGAGTCTGCGCAGTACGCTCAGTCATCAGGAAGTGAGTGCTTCTAATTTACTTCACTTTTCTCTGTTGAATCCAATGGGGTCGCTGTGTCCATTTCTTTTACTGTCTATGGGTCCTACCAGACTCTTGTACAAGAGAGTCTGGCCACTCTCCATTGAGAAGCGTTAACTTCCTTGAAGGCGGGTACTCTGTTTTAGTTTAAATCTATTGGATCTGCCCAGGGCCCGGTTCCCCAAAACGTTCTTATCGCTAAGTAGTTCTTAACCTATTCCTTAACCTCTCTCTTAACATTATGGCACGGTTCCAGAAACGTTCGTACGCTAAGTATATCTTTTGTAAGTCACACTTTCGTAAGGTTGGTCTGGACCACTCTTAGCTTTACCTTATCACTTTTGCAGGTCTATACGAATATAATTCTGAAGTTTTAATACACCCAGACAGTGTTCAATTAGGCTAATTAAAGTGTTTTCATACAAAGAATAAAATTGTCATTACACTGATTGTTGTTAGATTTTTAATTATATTATTAATTTAATTAAAAAGCGCTTTTAAAGGCCAGTGAAAGCATAGGCTACTGTCAGTTAAGTCCTGTTCGGACGCTAATATTGTTTCTCATGGGCTTGTATGGTATTTTAAACATTTATAGGGGTGAGTCAGTGATTTTAGTGCCGTCCGAATCCATAATATCAGTGTTTTTTCTCACCCAACCCACGTAAAAATCCCTGGCCAAATTAGTACCTTCTGTTTTTTGACAAACAGGTCGTGTGGTAATTTAATTGCCGTCTAAATCCACATCTCTGAGTTTACAAGAAGAGATTAAAAATCCACTGTTTAAACCCTTTTTGATCACTGCCGAGCACCGAGATGTAGGCCTACACTTTTATTACTGAAATGCTGGAAAGTATTTCCAAGAACAATATTTCATCGCAGCTCCACCTCAGCGAACAAAAATGGGAAAGAGAAGAAAGCACGTACAAATTTGAAATGGTTATTATGGCAGCAGTATATGATAGGCTAGGCTATTATAGGCTATTATAGTTTGGATTATTTTTTATAATATCCCATGAGTCCTAATAAATGCAATTTCAACTATTTCTGAAGTGCTTCTTTTATAAAGATCACCGCTTTCTCACATAAACAGCCCCTGCACGAGAGAATAATTGATTCTCGAGCCATCGATATCAACCAATTCAGCACCATCGCCACGGACAGCGCCGGGTAACGTCGCACGTAAGAAGGTATATCTTAAGCAGCTTCCTAAGGTATGGTTCGGGGAACACACTTAGGAACATAAACAACTTTGCTAAGATATATCTTTCGAGTCTTCTTAGCGCGCTAAGAGTGAGCGTTATCGGGGAACCGGGCCCAGAGCCACTCTGGATCTGCCATAACCAATTGGGCCGTAGAAAACCTGCAAATATACCACATACCACACAACGTACTGAAGGAAAATGAAAATTGAGTGGAAGTACGTAGGAGGGCTGAGCCAGGCTAGTGAAATAGTAAAAATCCAATAAAAATACACACCTGTGCCACATTTTATGCAGTTAGTATTACAGGCAAAGTGATCAAAAAAGCAAAACTGAAAAAGACAAAAATGTCCATAATGGATTCTGATTGGCTTTCAAAGTTTTTATAGTTTATCAGCTGAAAAAAAAAAAACATTCTGAAAGTGATTCCAATGATATATTTTCTCTGTGCTGTTAATATCCATATAGTTGTGGTTTGGACTCTGCTATTCATTAACATACATACATATATTTTTAGACATCTTTATCACTATCGTTATCGAATTAAAGAATGATTACTTTTGTCATCACATGCACTGTTGTCACACCATTTTCCGCTGTCAGTTTTCTTGGTTGCTAACTGGACTATGTTTGTTATAGGAATTGTCACCAGATGTCCACTAGAGCTGAGGCTGAAGAAGGTAACTGGTGGAGCCAAATGGAAGGCTGTTCTATCCTACCGTAAAAAGAGGACTGAATTTGTGGATCCGTCATTTGTTGCAGGTTTATAAACTGCTTGCAGTCTCTTTTGCGTTCTTAACTTGATGCTTTTTTTTTTGCAACTGATTCGAAATTATCAATCTTACAACTGAATTTAAATTATGAAATTTTGCAGGTCCTATTAAAGCCGGCAAATTGGCAAATGGAAAGGTAGCATATCCATCTTATGATTTGAAGAAATTTGAATTTGGAGATCCTTCATTAGTTGAAGAACATGTTGCAGCAGGTTAGTAAATCTGCAGGAAAACTCCTTTTTTTTCAGAGTTATTAGAACATAATATAGAGATCAAATTCTCAAGCTGCAGTCACAATCAGTAAATAAATATAAAAATTTGTTTTGTCTTATAAAATTGATGGCTGTTGTCTTGGATGCTGATTCATGTCATTTAAATGTATTATTCCAGTTCATCATATAACTGCACAGAACTTATATTACATACAGTAGCAATATCCTGTTATATGAAGGGCTATAGGTGCATGTACGCCATATCATAATTACGAGATTCCGACTTGTAAAAGGCACCTGTCCTCGTAGAAACTCGTAGAACTTCGACTTCGACCAAATTACTGCTTTACCCCCTGACTGCTGTAATTCATTTTGGCATTGAAAGTGTTGCCATAGAAACACATAATTATGAGTCTGAGGACATGTCCCTTAAATGCAAATCATATCTCTTTAAATGGGAAAATCTCCAAAACTTTTTGCAAAGCTTACGATTCTGGACCAAGCTAATGCGCATGTGGATTCCTAAGCACGCGTCTCATAACACTGACCGTTTCTATAGCAATTGGATCTTCTAATGGCAGCTGCAGTGACGCAATGACTTTACCAATCGCCGATTGACTCTTTTCCTTAAAAGGCGGGACTCATTCCGCCATATTGCGTGTTGCACTTTCTCCCATTCATAAGTAATAGGAGTGAACGTCTCGGTTATGTATGTAACCCTCATTCCCTGAGAAGGGAACGGAGACGTTACGTCGTGACAACAAATGGGGTTTCGCCTAGAAAGCCTCTCCTCTTCGAGAATTAAAACGAGCCATAGCAAAGAAATGCCATGGGTCTGCGGAATTTGCATAGCCCTGGAATATTTCAACCCCAGGGTTGACAAGGTGGCTTGCCGAGGGAAAGACATATGCTCAGAGAGGCTTTACAGTGGAAATACACAACGTAGGGGTCGCCCTGAGGGGGAACCATGCACATGGAGGCACCTGGTCAACACGAAAGCTGCCGTTGGCATAACTCTGGCGTTGACGTCAACAGCGCTGGAGGAAACTCAGGGCTTATTAGGCTCACCTGAGGAGAATATCGCACGGATCCCGTTCGTGGAGATGAATGGCGAGCAAGCGAAGGGCACATATCCAGACCGGGGTCTCAGGATCACATGAGAGTAGGCCAGCCCGAATTCCAGACACGCTTCGTCAACGGAAAATGCCTGCAGGTCCCCTACCCTCTTGATTGAGGCAAATGCAACCAGGAGCGCTGTCTTCATTGACTGGAACTTAAGCTCCACTTAAGCTCCACTGATTGCAGAGGCTCAAAGGGAGCACTCTGCAGGGCAGTTAGAACCACTGAGAGGTCCCAAGAGGGTACGAGAGGAGGGCGAGGAGGATTCAGTCTCCACGCTCCTCTCAGGAACCTGATGAACAGGTCATGCTTTCCCACGGACTTACCTTCAACTGCGTCGTGATGTGCGGCAATGTACACTTTCAGGGTGGAGGGAGACAGCCTTCGCTCCAACCCCTCTTGCAGGAAAGAAAGCACGACACTGATCTGGCATTTCCTGGGGTCTTCTTGGCGAGAGGACCACCAGGTGACGAAGAGGTTCCACTTCAACGCTTAGGCATGTCTCATAGACGATGCTCTAGCGGAAGTGATGGTAGCCACCACTGCTGGTGGTAGGGTACTCAAACCTGCCTTGTCCCATCCAGGAGCCACACGTGGAGGTTCCAAAGATCAGGACAAGGGTTCCATAGGGTGCCCTGTCACTCAGAAAGGAGGTCCTTCCTCAGAGGGATTGGCCAGAGAGGTGCTGTTGCGAGGAGTACTAGTTCGGGGAACCAGGGCCGGTTGTGCCAGTGAGGGGCAACCAAAATGACCTGTTCCTTGTCCTCCCTGATCTTGCACAGGGTCTGTGCAAGAAGGCTCACTGGGGGAAACGCATACTTGCGGAGGCCCCGCAGCCAGCTGTGAGCCAGTGCGTCCGTGCCAAGCGTACACTCGGTCAGGGAGTAAAACAGGTCGCAATGGGACAAGTCGTGTGAGGAAAACAGGTCTACCTGTGCATCCCCGAACTGATCCCAAATCAGCTGGACCGTCCGGAGATGGAGTCTTCATTCTCCAGGGAGAGGCTGAAGCCGTGAGAGCTCGTCAGCTGCACAGTTCAGGTCTCACAGGATAAAAATGGCTCGAAACGACCTCAGATGCTTCTGACTCCATAGGAGGAGGTGGAGGGCGAGTTGTGACATACGGCAGGAGCGCAGACCACCTTGTCGGTTGATGTACGCTACTGTTGCGGTATTCCCTGTTCAGACTAGTACATGCTGACCCTTGAGCAGCGCATGGAAGTGGTGCAGGTCGAGACGTACTGCCAGCAATTCGAGGCAATTAACATGCAACAGGTGCTGGGGTCCTATCCAGAAGCCCGCGGCAGCATGCACATTGCACATGGCACCCCAGCCTGTTTTGGAGGCATCTGTTCTGTTGAGACAACAACATGCCTGGAAACTCATTCTAAGGGCACTCCGGCCCATAGAAAACTGAGGTTCGTCTACGGGGTGAAGGTCTGATGGCAGGTCAGAGTCACTGGTACTCAGAGCGTGCCGTGTTGCCATGCCCACTTCGGGACTCGATCGCAAAGCCAGAGCTGAAGCGGCCTCATATGAAGCAATCCGAGCGGCGTTGCTGTGGCTGCCATATGCCCCAGGAGCCTCTGAAATAGTTTCAGTGGGACCGCACTCTTGCCCTCAAACTGTCTCAGGCAAGTCAGCAGTGACTGTGTGTACGCAGACGCCAACGAGTCGATTTCCATACCGAGAAAGAGATTACGGATTAAAGTTTGCTCTTTTCCCAGTTGACCCGAAGGCCCAGATGGGCTAAGTGCCGGAGCACTAGGTCCCTGTGAGCTAGAATCAGCCTGTCATGGAGATAGTTCAGGATGCGAACCTCATTTCGGCTGGAGGGACAGTTTAGATCGCACCCTTCGCCAGTAGGGTGGCAATCTCCGCTCTCATGACAGGGGCATTGCCACCTACCATAGTGAAGTGGACTCCCCTGAAGCGGGGAGGAGACCATGTGAACTGAATCGCATAGCCGAGCCTGATAGTTCTCGCAAGCCAGCGACACTGCTTGGGAAGCTCTAGCCAGGCTCCCAAGAACTGTACCAGCGGCGTCATGCGAACCACAGACGTGCCCTTGGGGGTGCAGCAAGGCAGAATGACCGGCCCAGACGTGGGTGGCATAGCGGTCCGGTGTGGGGGCACGGTCATTAGCCGCATTTTGCCAGAGGAGGCCAGGGAAGGACCAGCCCCCACAGGCCTTGCTCTGACAGGGGTCTAGAGACAGAGGGGGGCTGGAGTGGTGAGGCTCATGAGCGGCGCACACTGTTATCCGAGAACTCTGTGACAGAGGGGGACGAGAGTGGGGAGACATGTGGGCGGCACGCACTGTCGTCCGAGAACTCTGTGACAGAGGGGGGCGAGAGTGGCGAGGCCCGTGGGCGGCCGGCACTGTCGTCCGAGAACTCTGTGTGCTCAGAGATGGGTATGTCAGTTCTTTATTTAACCACTTTAGGGTGCTGCTCATTGTGGGACGAGCAGCGGTGGTGGGAAAACCAAGCCCTCCACCGGGGGAAGGAGTAGGCTGAGAATTCTGTGCCGACGGCCCGCTGCTGCCTCCACCCAGCCGTTTTTGGGCAGAATATGTTTGATAGCCTCAGTCTGCTTCTGGGCGGTTGAGAAGTTTTGGGCAAAGTCCTCGACCTCGAGGCCAGCCTGGGATATGGGAGTGTCAAGGAACTGGGTACGCTCGGCCTCTCTCATATCGGCCAGGTTGAGCCACATGTGTCAGGACGCCGACGGGGATTGGCGGCCGCACCCAAAAAACAATCGTCCAGCCACGAACGCACTGGGCAGGACAGAGGGCTCCACTCTAACCCAATGGCTGTGGCTGCCCGGGAAAGCATGGCAGTCAACTCAGGATCCGACTTGGGCAGTGCTGGCATACCCGAAGGTGGCAGCACAGCCAAATCGTCATCTCCCGAGGACTCCTGCACACCTTGTGATGCTGCAACAGACAGAATCGTCCATTGAAATCTGCGGGGCATCCAAAGACGAAGCCACAAAATCAAATGGACTGCTCGCGGGTTGCAACGCTGGAGAGGGGGGTGTGGGCCGAGAAGGAATTGTCAACGCTATGTTCCACACCGTCACCCTCAGGTCACCCTGGCCACATGTCTTTAAAAAGACATGCCACGCGCAAGCTCTTTTGTGAGAGGAAATGTCTACCACAGAGTGTTGAAACGACCAGGGAGATGAACACACAAACACTGGCAGATCACTGCACAGATCAGTAGGGAATGTGCACTCGCTGGCACTCGCCGTCACACCAACACCTTAGAGAGAGATGATCGATGATCTCAGGATGGCTTGTGGAGCGAAGTGAAACACTTGGCTCCGAAGCGAAAACATATCTGCATGTCGCCAGCGTACTTAATATCCACAAGGTGAGGCATAGTTATGCTATGCAAATTCCGCAGACCCATGGCATTTCTTTGTCAATGGCTCGTTTTAATTCTCGAAGAGGTGAGGCTTTTTAGGTGAAACCCCATTTGTCGTCACAACGTAACTCGTAGTGACCACGAAAGGGAACCTCCTTTATGTATATAAAGTCTTTGGTAGAACGTATATATACAGTATACAGTATATGAATCATTGCAGAGGAATTGATTCACATTTCCATTAGCATATTGCCAAGCTAATATTAAGAGAAATGCAGAGTATATAATTATTGGGTAAAATAGTGTTTTTAATTTTTAACATTAAAATTACATTGAACTATTTATTTTTTATTGATACTTTTGATTATGATTTTATTTAAACATTTTATTCAGTACTCAGGCTCATGCAGCTCTAAAGGACATATTTTTTATAAACACAGTTAATTTTGCAGTGTGTGTGTTGTACAGCCCAGAATGAGCTGGCAGGAAAGGGGGTAGGAATATGTGATGAGCTCATCACTTTAGAGGTCATGTCACCAGATGTGTGTGACCTCACACTGATCGATCTACCTGGAATTGCCAGAGTCCCAGTAAAAGGACAACCCCAAGATATTGGAAACCAGGTGAGCAGCATAATCTGATTTTGCACACCACATTTCAGTGCCATAGACATCCAGTTTTAAAACTATATGTCTTCATGTCTTGCAGATCAAACATCTGATTATGAAATATATTGAGAAGCAAGAGACTATAAACCTGGTAGTGGTTCCTTGTAACACTGACATTGCAACAACAGAAGCATTAAAAATGGCACAAGAAGTAGATCCTGAGGGCAGAAGAACTCTCGGTAACGAAGCGGATGATCCGCACAAAACATAACATTAAATATCTTTGAGGATTTGAGGACTTCAAATCATCAAATGGACTTTTGACAAAAAACATTTTTTCATTCTTACAGCCATTTTGACCAAGCCAGATCTCATAGACAAGGGAACAGAGAAGGACATTCTGGCTATTGTCCACAACAAAGTGATTCCTCTCCGCAAAGGTTACATCATGGTGAAGTGTAGAGGACAACAGCAGATCAATGAGAAAATTCCCCTGGAAGAGGCGACACAAATAGAGAGTGATTTCTTCCAAAACCATGACTGTTTCAGGTTACAGTCTAAAAAATATATAATTAAACTTTTAGCATGTCATTTCTGAATTCAAATTTATTTGATGTTTTGAGGTGCATAAAGTAAGTAACAAAGAAGTAACAAAAACAACAACAACAAAAAAAAACATTCAGGGTGACAACTGTCCTATAATAAGTAAGAAAGAAAACACACTTAAGAATGAAATTGCTGAAAAGAAAACCTTAAATAGTTTGGCATAATCTTTTAGTAAAACTTCTTTGGCTTCTTCCCGTCCTTCGGATGAGACGTAAAACCGAGGTCCTGACTCTCTGTGGTCATTAAAAATCCCATGGCATTTCTCGCAAAGAGTAGGGGTGTAACCCCGGTGTCCTGGCCACATTCCACCATTGGCCCTTACCAATCATGGCCTCCTAATAATCCCCTTAATATTGAATTGGCTCTATCACTCTCTCTCCTCTCTCCACCTATATCTGGTGTGTGGTGAGCGCTCTGGCGCCGTTGTACTGTGGCTGCCGTCGCATCATCCAAGTGGATGCTGCACACTGGTGGTGGTTGAGGAGAGATCCCTTGATATGATTGTAAAAGCGCTTTAGGTCTACAGTAGTACACATGAAAGCGCTATATAAATGTCTCATTCATTCATTCATTCAATCATTCTTTTAGTAAAACTTAAAGCTTCACTGCTTATTAATATTCTTGGAAAAAAGTTTATACACAAAATCATATGGCCATATGGCATGAAAAAAAAGTATCACAGAAAGAAGCCTTGCAGACCCTTCAGACTGTATCAAGGTTACTAAGTCTCATATATTTCACCTTTATGTGACAAGGCAAAGTTAGTTCAGATTGGAAAATGTCATGTGGTATAACTCCCCCAAAACCAAAAAAAACCCCTAACCCTAACTTTTTGTCACGATCCACACACCAAGGAAAGGGAGAGAAACAGGTGGATCCAAATACAACAATTTTATTTGTAGGGCAATCCAATTCGTCATCATCCATGCAGGGGTCAAAATCCATGTTAGCAGTCCAATAACAAAATAAACAAACAAGGAACAAAACAAACTCAAACCAGGAAACAGACTTTAAGAAGTGTAAGAGACATACAACAATGACTCCGTGACAAGGACTAAAACAGACAGGGTATTTATAGACAGGTACAAACAATGTGACGAGAAACAGCTGTATGCAATGATGAGTGATAAGGGACAGCTGAGTGCAATGAAAAGACAAGAATCATGGGGAATGTAGTACGAGAGTGTGCTGGACACCGTGAGGAAGGAGGACATCTAGTGGTGACCCAATGAACATAAACCAGACACTGTGACACTTTTATTAATGTTAGATTTTTGTGATGTTCACTTTGTCCATTATTATTTTTTCAAGAATACCTGTTTGCCAAGGTACAGTAGGCTAAATGAGCTAAAGTAAACCCCATCTAAACTAAGTGCTTTCTCTTGTTCTACTACAGAGACCTCTTACCGCCTCCAAAAAAATTGAGTGAGGGTAAAGCGACTATTGAATGTCTTGCTGTCAAGCTGACTCAGAATCTTGTTGATCATATCAAAGTAAGTTTTTAAATGTCTCAAACTAAAAGTCCTAAATTTGGTGAACTGCATTTGTGGTTTGTGAGAAACTATAACCAAATTGTTTCTTTCCTATCTTTGTCAGAAATGGCTGCCACAGCTCAATCAGCAGATTAAAAAACAGTTGTGGGATGTGAAGAATGAGCTTAAGGAGTACGAGACTGGACCACCAGAAGATCTTAAGGGAGCCAAACAGTTCCTCACTGAAGTAGGACCTCCAGTCATTACATCTTCTTGCTTAGGATAATTATGATTAGGGGTTCAAGATGCTGGAACCCTATGAAATGGAATGCAAACATTTATTAATATGCATATTGTGAAACAGACAGATCTTTTCATCCATAAAATTAGCAGCCCTTTAAAAAGATAAAAACACAGAATACAGAAAAAAGTCAAAATTGCGAGATACATTTTTGTGTGTTTCTTAGAAAAAAAAGAATAAGAAAATATTAAATCAGAATTGTGAATAATATTTTTTGCAATTACATTAACATCAAGCTAAAAGAAGTAAATGTTTATAAAGCAAGGTTCATTCTGTTTAAATCCACTATGCTTTGTCTCGTGCCTTGTGTGAACAGCCCCTGAAAATGTTCTCTGTTCAGATAATACCTCTTTTACCTCCTCAGAAGATTCACTTTTGCTGTATAATGATATTGTAAAAGGCTAATGAAACATTTTTTTTTTCTTCACAGACCCTAAAAAGATTCATTGATCAAATCAACTCTTTATCATCAGGGGAACAGATGAGTGAGGAAAATTTGTTTGTCCAGCTTCGGGCTGAATTCAAGAAGTGGAATGATCATCTTAACAGCACAAAAACATCCTGTCAGTTTATTTACAACATGCAACAACTTTGAATTCACTGTTGTTGTTGTTTTATTAGAGTTCTGATAAAAATGAAAAAGTCAGTTAATTTCATAAGAAACCCATTTTGTTTCCAAACAAGTCAGCAATTCAAAAGAGTTGAGCCAGAAAAACAGAGGGAGGGAACTGCTCGGATTCAGTAACTACAGAGTGTTTGAGTCGGTTCTGCAAAAACATGTGGCCAAACTTAAGAAGCCAGCCGTTGAATTACTCAATACCATCAAAGGTACCATCACAAAATACTTTATGGTTATTGTGGAGAGCCTCCATTTTAAAACCAAAAGATTAGATCACCAATTTAATGACATTAATAGTTTTAACAAATGTGGCTGTTTGTCTTCTTGACTTGATGTATTTCTCCTGAAGACATCATCATCACACATTTGACTGACGTGGTGAATCAGTGTTTCAGAAACTTCTCTGTCCTTCAAAACACTGCTAAGGTAATTATTGCTTCTAATTGGTGGATCCAATTCAGTTTCCAGTTTAATCAAGTTCTCTTTCCTCTCTACTTTTTCATTTGATTTTTTCATTTTGCCCATAGGACAAAATCAACAACATTCAGTTAACCCAGCAAGAAAAGATGGAGCAGAGGATCTCAGAGCAGTTTGAAATGGAAAACAGGGTCTACACTCAAGATCCCATCTACTTGAAGGTCTTGAATGAGATTACGAATGAGAAGTTTTCAGAAGATCAGTTACCCTTCTTTGACAAAAAATGCAAGTACAGTAATATGCTGGAGGCGTATTATGAGGTAGATATTCTTAGTTATCAGAAACAAATAGCAGTGCAGTGTATGTGTATGTGGAAGTAACTTAGTATCTCTATTCTTCTTTCAGATTGTGGTGCAGCGAATGGCTGACCAACTGCCTATGATGATCTCATTTTTCATGTTGACGCAGACTGCTGAGCTCTTGTCTATTGACATGTTGTGTTTACTGGATGGGGCAAATGTGCATGAGCTCCTGTTTGAGGACTCTGAAGTCAGCAGAAGGCGCAAAGACCTACGAGAGCGCCGGGATCGTTTGAGTGCTGCTCAGGAAGCACTTAGCACTTTTTCTACTGACTAGAGGGTATCTGAAAATACATATAATGTATCTTTGTCAATCTTATAATGTATCCGACAACTTCTAAACAAACATCCATTTTGCATAAATAAACCTATAAAATTTTCTAAAGAATATTAAAATATACATTAACCCACATCTTATACTTTTTGATTGTTTCCATGTTACTCACAAAATGGGCTAAAGCAGGGCCGATACATAAAAGCTTCAGGCGTTATCTACAAGTTAAGGTCTAACTTAAGATTAGGTCTAACTTGACATGTATAATTTTTTGGCTCATATAAAATGTTTAAAAATATGCACACACACAAATATATGGGGACAGTGAAAAATGGTGGCAGTGCATTCAATCACTGTAGTTCAGCGAGTATGTAAGACTGGAGTCAAGCCTTCTGGCTTAGAGAAGGTATACTCTTTGAGAAATCAAAGGACATTTCTGAAAATTAGCTATTAGCTAAATATTGCAGGAGGCTCAAGGCGTGATTTGTAGTCAGATCAGCCCTAGATGTAATCCAGACACTCAGCATTATGTATTTTTATGTATTATGTTGTTTTTTTCTGTATTTCTGAGCATTTGATGTTTTGTATTGATTATCTTTGAATTGATTATGTAATTGGCATGATACATTTACCTGAATATTAATAAATTGTAACATTTGAATTTATTCTTACTTTGAAATAATTAACTCTAGTAGATTGCTTGAATTCCTTAACACCACAAATCTACGCTCAGGTTAGTTAACAGGCTAAAATACAGCTTAGGTGGAGAAGAGACTGAAGACTGATGTTTTAGAGCTCTGACTAACACATTGGCATTAGTCATGTATACTTAGACTGTAGAGGCTAATAATGGGTTTTCCATTTAGAACAACTGGGTGTTAGACCAATCTAAATAGGGGTGAGCCTCAACCTCTAATTATTGTAATATTATTCTTACTAAGTTTATGTGGAAAACCACGATATGCTTAATATAAAGTTACCATTAGAGGAAGTTAAGTTGGTCAGCTTGGCTCTATGGTAATGGTCATGACCTCTGGTTAGATATAGTCTTATCTAAATTAAGTGTGTTCAGATCTATGGGGACTAAATTATATATTCTAATGAGTAAGTAGAGTGCGGCTGTCTAGAATATTAGTCAACCGGCTCTGTCTAATGACCGAAACTGACAAGCTTAAAGTGTTAAAGGAATCCAAATGAACAAGTGTAATTTCAATAAGGAGGTAAATAAAATAATCAAAACTAGATAAATTGTTAGATTATTGTCAATAATCAATTGGCATTCTAACCTAAATTTGAGTTATGATAAAATGGAGTCAGCTAACAGTTTAATTGGAATTAAATTACTTTGCCGCACTAAAAAGAATGTGCAGAAACCTTCATCCGCTCATCCGCACCATCGTTGGGCAGATCGGGCGGGCCCTACAAGAACAATACATAAAGTATAATACATTTTTTATTACAGTTTTTTCGATTGCTAAATGACAGTGGGCACAACTGGAGTCACATGTGCAAAACTCTAACTACAGTCTGCACAGCAGCAGTTCATGTGGACCAAACTCTAGTTCGTTTTTCATTGCTTGAACACAGTTTTCAAAACTCTTCACACTTATCCCATGACTTTAAAGGGATAGTTCACCCAAAAATGAAAATTCTGTCATCGTTTACTTACCCTCAAGTTGTTCCAAACCTGTATGAGTTTCTTCGTTCTGCTGAACACAAAGGAAGATATTTGGAAGAATGTTTGTAATCAAACAGATCTCGGCCCCCATTGACTTCCATAGTAGGAAAAAAATATACTATGGTAGTCAATGGGGACCGAGATCTGTTTGGTTACAAACATTCTTCCAAATATCTTCCTTTGTGTTCAGCAGAACAAAGAAACTCATACAGGTTTGGAACAACTTGAGAGTGAGTAAACGATGATAGAATTTTCATTTTTGGGTGAATTATCCCTTTAACCACAACCTGCACAACCTGTTCAAATGCTAACACACTGCTGTCAAAACTGTGAACTACACATTCAAAACAGAATAGATTTCAGCCTTGTGCCTTTCAAACACTGCTGATTGCAATTTCAGCTGAAAGGCTAAGCAGGTGTCTTGTTTTAGACTTGTTAGTGAACACACACACACACACACACACACACACACACACACACACACATATATATATATATATATATATATATATATATATATATATATATATATATATATAGGTAGAGCTCAGAAAGCCAGGGATGGATAAGGCACTCCAGAAGGTTCTTCCCCAGGTGCATGGCAAGAGAGAACATTAGATGTGATGTTGATGAAAACCTGTGGCCTGATGCTAGAGAGAGGCAGGATTAGCCCCTCAATTATTTGTTCAAATTACAGTATATACTTTAAGTTCTACCAGAAAGACTCGGGAGATAAAGTGATGTAACAAAGCATATATTTATTGAAAGCCCGGCAAGCATTGTAAAGTTCTTTAGCGTAGGCCCCGTCCATAGCTCGTAATCCGAGGGTAGCGGATCTGCATCTCCTGCCTGAAGACGAAGGCAGGGGCGCAGCCGACCCCCTTAGAAGGTATGGACAGGACCATCCTGGTGGTGGTGGGGAGGGTGGAGGTTGTTGTCGCGTTGGCATCTGCGAACTCAAACATGTGTAAGTACCTATCTTTTATACAGAAAGTATAAAGACGTGATTGGATAGAGGTGAAGGTAATAAGGTAATAAGTGACGTAGTGATTGAGTCTTCCTGGCAGAACTTAGCTAAAGCTTCCATTTTCTACCTTTTTTTCTCATTACTGTAATTCTGTAAATTACTACAGACTATTGAAGCAAACTGCTAATTTTCATTTACTTTAAAGAATTATGTTCTTAAAATTTAAATAAATCATGTGAAAGAATGTCACTCTTTTCTTTGAAGAAAATATTACTTTGTATGAAGTCACTGAAATTGTTCAAACTGTAAAGATGAAAAGTTTGTATTTTCTGTACTGGTGTTTGATGCTAGTGTTTTTACTCTCAGTGTGTTCTGAGTGACGGTGTGTGTTATCTCAGTGAGGGTTGTGCATAGTGTTTGGCTGCACTGAGCCTGTTTTGAGCCATGTGTTAAGAGTTGTGTTGCTTGGAATGAGTTTTGCAGGTGATGTGAACTGTTTAGCTCAGGTGACTGTTGGTAGTGCAGACTGTAGTTTTGTAGTTTTGCACATGTCGCTCCAGTTGTGCTCACTGTCATTTAGCAATCGAAAACACTGTAAACTTTTGGTAAACTTTTTTAGATAGTGAAGCTAGTCTGAAACTGGGCCTGACAAAAATAAGCCAGCTCTCTGTACACAACTCCATATGTCATTTGATAATCAGCTTCCTGACAGACAGACAGACAGACAGGCAGCAGCTCGTGAGGCTGGGAAAATTCACTTCCAACACCTACAGAACTGGTGCTCAACAAGGATGTGTGCTCTTCCCAATGCTCTTCTCCCTCTACTGCTCTGACACCTTTGTCAAACTCTTGAAGTTTGCAGACACTACAGTCATTGGCCTCATCCACACCATACAAACAAGAGGTTGAACAACAGACATGACAGGATAATTGGTGTGTGCACCTGCCAAACCTATAGGACTTGTACATCTGCAGAGTGAAGAAACGGGCATGAATCATCATCACACACCTTCTTAACAGCCTGTTTGCACTTCTGCACTCAGACATTACAGATCTCTGTGCACTAGAACATTTAAGTATAAAAACAGTTCTTTCCCTCAGGCTATCTCCTCCTTAAATAGCTAGCATACCAATTACTGTTTTTATATATGTATAATTCAGTACTCTTATTACATTTTTGCCATCTGAGTATATGTAAATGCATATTTTGGGGCCAAGCCCTGAAAGGGCGTAGCCCCTATTGTATCCGTTAGTTTTCTTATTATTATTATTATTATTAGGGGCCAAGCCCCGAAGGGGATAGCCCCTATTGTATCCGTTAGTTTTCTTATTAGGGGCCAAGCCCTGAAAGGCCATCAAGCCAATCAAAAAAGATTAAATTTGGTACACGTCTAGTGATGGTAATGAATAATAATTGGACCAATTTTTTAGTCTCTAGGACCAACTCTATAGCGCCACCACCAGTTAAAAAAATTCAACATTGAAATGGTTATAACTTTTGAACCCTTTGATCTATAAAAATGAAACTTAGTACACCTGATTCCTCTCATCATGGTGATCACAATCAATAGCTTACATTAAGACTCTGCCCATTACAGTAGTGGCCATTTTGAAAAGTACAGTATGCAGTTTTTTCGCTACTCCACCTTTACATTTTTTTCAATTTTGTCCAAAATTTGCTCAAATGATCTTTGGACTGAGCCGCACAGAAATGACTGAACAGATTTTTTTTTAATTCATCTTTGTTCAAAAGTTGTAAACTTAATGAGGTCCACCCAAAATTGGTTAAAAGGCTGTATCTCGGCCAAAGTTTGATCAATCGAAACGAAAATTGGTAGGTGATAGGTTCCATGCCAAAGTTGGGAACAGCATAACCTACGGGTCATGAGATATGAAAAATGGCTATTTTGGCCAATAACTTTTGAACAGTTTGTCAGAATCATAAATGTGGTATCTATGGATTCCTTGCGTCATGCCGAATCCGTGGATACCGATTTTGTCAGGATGGGATGTACCACGTGTCCACCATTTTGAATTCTGTATAACTTTTAAACTATTTGACATTATCTTCACAAAATTTTGTATGGATCATCGACACAATGTCCTGAACGTACATGAGAAATTTGAACAGAGCGCCACCTAGTGTTCCAGAGATATACTTTTTTTGCAAAAATGATTTCTTTATGTCATTATATTCCTTGGCTTATACCGATTCCAACGATATCTCACTTTTCCACAAGATTCACTTCTCACAAGAACTGGCTCAATTCACTTCTTTGTTGAAGAAGAAGAGATCATAATAAATGTAGCAACTGAATTTAACTTATATAGGTTCACAAAAAGCACAGAAGAAAACATCCAAGCTTGGACATTTAATATATATTAAATATATATTAAAGCTTGTATTTACATGTATAAATTTATATTAATGTTAATGCAAAGTTTAATATTAACTGTCAATTAAATTAATTCTGAAGACATTATGAGTTACGAGCTGAGATTATGAGCTAGTTCATATGAATTAGCAGCAAAAACGAACAATTCTGTCTCTAAATTCTTTCACTAGAAACTGTTTTTATTTTGGAGCAGAAGAAACAGGGGGAGGGTCTTTACTGCATCAGATTTGTCACTTTGCTCACAGCTGATTGGTCCAGTTTTGGTTTGCGATCTTTAACCCAGAATAAAATCTGCTCTGGTGCAGGGGCCTGATGTATAAATCATATAAATGTTATGCACAAAACGGGCATAGAAATGTGTGTATGCAATTTTCTACACACAGGGATTTATAAAGAAAAATTAACTAGGCATAAATATTTGCGGACTCTCTAGACAGTACACACACTCTTTTATTGATGGAGCGAAGAAAGAAAGAATAATTTTAAACTCAGTTTTCCATTTGAACCTTTCCATTTCCACATTTAGATGAAATATATCACTATTATTAAAGGAGTTAAGCACTGAAATTATATGAAATCATTATCCAGAAGTAAACAATTTTTTTTAATGAACTTTAATTTTAGTATTTGTAGTGGATGCTTTTGAACACATTTCCCGTGGCATGCTGTGATTTAATGTTGTAACTACAGCGAGGACTGTGGTTCATTTTCTGAATTCATTTTCAACAAGTTTTTCTTCATCATGAGCTCATCATTGTATTATGAAAATAAAAAGATTCACAATTGTGTGCCTTAGCACAAAAAAGTTTCAGAGCAACTAAACTATATTAAAGATGTTGAGGTGCAGCCACGGGAGTTCATATATACAAGACCAAAAAAAAGTCTCAAGGCAAAGTTATAAAGAGGTGAAGAATGCAAATGGTCATGAATGTACACTATTATATCTGTCCCTCATTCAGCTGTTACGTGAACGTAGCCTTAGTTTCACACAGATACGTGTTTTCTGATGCCATTTTAAATGACCAAGCCATTTAAATCTCTTTCCACACAAAGAACAAAAATAACGTCTGACATCTGCATGACTTTTCAGATGTATCTGTAAGTGTGATGGCAAAATAAAAATTTTATTACACTTATCACATTCAAATAGTCTTTCTTCAGAGTGAATGTGCAGGTGATTTTTGAAATTGCTCCTTTTTGTAGACTTCAGACTTTTGTAGACTTTTGTAGACTTTTTGTCACATTTAGAGCCTTTCAATTTCTTTCTAGAATGAGTTTGCAAATGACGCTTCAGGTATACTTGATATGTGAAACTCTTCTTGCACTGAACACATCTATAAGGTTTCTCTCCAGTGTGACGTCTCATGTGAACCTGAAGGCTTGTGTTCCAATTGAAACTCTTTCCACAGTGAGAGCATGTGAAAGGCTTCTCTCCAGTGTGAATTCTCATGTGAACCTTAAGGTATCCTTTAAATCTGAAAGTCTTTCCACACTGCTGGCACTTCTCACCAGTGTGAATTATTATGTGCTTGTCAAGGCGTTTCTTGTCTGGGAATCTTCTTTCACAATGAGGACATTGCTCTCCTGAGTGAATCTTCATGTGTAAATTAAGACCACGGTAATAAATAAAACGTTTTCCACACTCAACACATATGAATGGCTTCTCTCCTGTGTGAATTGTCATGTGATTCTTAAGATTTTCTTTTCGTCTGAAGCTCTTCCCACACAGTTCGCAGGTGTAAGGCTTCTCTCGAGTGTGAACTGTAATGTGTGCATTAAGGGTTGATTTATAATTAAAACCCTTTCCACACTGTTCACATGTGAATGGTGCTTCGCCAGTGTGAACTCTCATGTGTGTAAGAAAGGTTGATTTATGATTGAAACTCTTCCCACACTGATCACATGTGAATGGTGTTTCTCCAGTGTGAATTCTCATGTGAATCTGAAGAGTTCCTTTTTGTGCAAAGCTCTTCCCACACTGTTCGCAGGTGAACGGGCTTTCTCCAGTGTGTCTTCTCATGTGCGAAACGAGGGATGATTTATGTGTGAAATATTGGCCGCACTCTTCGCATTTGTAAGGCTTCTCTCCAGTGTGAAGTATCATGTGTCTCGTAAGGCTATTTTTATTGCAGAAACTCTTTTCACACTGATTACATGTAAAACGGTTGTCCCCTGAGTGAATCCTCATGTGGTTTTTAAGGCTTGCTTTAATTTTGAAACTCTTTCCACACTGTTCACATTTGTAAGGCTTCTCTCCATTGTGAATTCTCATGTGGAGTCCAAGGTCATGTTTTTGATTGTAACTCTTTCCACACTGTTGGCAGGTGAAAAGCTTCTCTCCACTGTGAATTCTCATGTGGAGTAGAAGGTTATATTTTTGTTTGTAACTCTTTTCACACTGTTGGCATTTGTAAGGCTTCTCTCCATTGTGTATTCCCATGTGGGCTCGAAGGCTGTCATGTTGTTTGAAACTCTTTCCACACTGAAAGCAGGAGAAAAAGCTTCCAGTTCCTGTCTTCGGAGCTCTTTCTTGTGAGAAACTCATTTTAGTCTCTATGGATTTTTCTCTATTTTTGACATCATGCTGCTGATATTGATATTTCTCTTCGATTTCATTCAGTTCTTGACTCTCCTCTTTCAGTGTCATCAGGTCTAAAGCAAAAAAAAGACAAGTTAACCCCAGTTTACCATCAAAATCAACAACATGCTATTGGATCTTTCGACAACATAGGCATTTGTCGACAAACATTAGCATGGTTGAGGTCTCATTTCTCTGATCTTAACCACCTTGCTTGTGTAAACAATAAGACATCTCATAAAACAAAAGTATGATTATTATATGAACATTATCATTAAATTTCACACTATGCTAATGACATTCGGTTTTACATTTCCTCACAACAGGACCAAACTGCACAACATAGCAAACTAGTTCAACATAGGTCAAACTGGTTTGTAATAAGAGAGATTTCATGTCTTTCCAGTTGCTTTCATCTAAGGCTGTATCTGGAAGTCAGTTGTAGTTCTTTTGTTTCTCTTTCCTTCAGTGATTCTGCTTGTTATCATCAGGTGTCTTCAATAATCAAACAATCATCACTCAATTAATCACTTAATTATCTAATTAACTCTAATAAATTCTTCATTCGTCACATACCTGCTACTCGCACTAGTGTAAAATGGTGGAGGGAGGCGAAACAAAAAAGAGAGTAATTTAGCCACTATTTTAACATTTACAGTGTGTGAGCTTGAGTGTGTCTTGCGCATATTAGTGACATGAGAAACAAGAGGAGATTTGTCAGAATAAAAAGTATTCATTTGATTTGAAAATGTAGTGAAGTAAAAGCTCCAAAACTAAAATACTCAAAGTAAAAATAAGTTAGAAAAAAAAGCTACTTAGTAATTATATATTCGTACTTTGTTACTCTACACCACTGGTTCAGAGAAAATGCTTAATGTGCAATTTAGCTCACTGTGTTCATATTCTGGGCTTCTGCTTGTCTGTACAAAGTATGCTTTATTAATAAGGTGTGTATTTTCATTGGAACTGGTTGTTGTTTTAGAACATTAAGCCACGTTAAGCTTTTTTCACATTAAAATTCATAGAATGTCTTAGAAAAGCATCAGATACATAATGTTTTCACTCATTAATACAAGCAGAATTGATTTTTTGATAACACTGTTCCATAAGAAAAAAGAACAATAAAAATTCTACATTTAATGTCTAGCATCGTCTCAGCTTCACAATCCATCTTAATGCCCAGGTATTCATCATTTACTGCGTTCCTCTTCGTCTCGCACACAGTTGTATCCGCACAGCTTTCAAAAGAAAACTGTTTGAATGAGCAAGGATGCGCAGTACAACTGTTTTTTTCAACATTCACCTTGTGCATACGCTGTTGTACATGCACCGTTGTGGAACATGGACAGTTGAAATATAAATAGGGCCTTATTTCGCAACACAGAAATAAGCTATTTTCTGTGAAAATGAGTGAACTTTTAATTCATTAGCCAAATAGGTAAACAACTGGAAGAATAACTGAATGCAGTAAATGGTAAAATAATTTGCACTACAAACCAGTGTGTTTATGAAAACAAATAACAGTTTGTAATATCAATCAGCACAACGGCGGGTTTTTGTACAGCTACAATATTCGGAAGTGGATGAGACCAGAAGCCTTGACACATTTAAGTTACAAATGGCAGTATCTGCTCTTACGTTAAAAATAAGGTAAATACAGACACGAGAAAAGCCCTCTAGCGTCTATTTGCCAACATTGTTTGTAACCCACTGCTTTGAGAATGAAACCAACCTGATTGTTCCTCAGTACCTTCATGTTTCACTCTGAATATTTCTTCAATCTTTATATCTTCACTCTCCTCTTTAATGAACGCCATCGTTATAATAGTGTGTCACATGGATCTCAGTCGCTTCAACAGGAGTTTTTCTGTGTGTTTGGACAATCTGTCATGTTAAAGATGAAAATAATTAACAGCAAGAAAAATAAATCCAAACTAAACCTCTGGGTGCGTCTCAATCAGGTCCCTAGTTCAATAGTCAGCGCACTGGTAAGGGAGTCAGTCAGGGTGAAAGATAATGGCCTGAAAACTAGCATTAACAATTAATAAAGACAAACTGTACAGACACTTAACTTTGTTCCTTATGATTTTCATTTGGTATTTAATGATTAGTGGATCACATTTAATAGATAATTATTGAGTGAATCATTTTAAGGGCTGCCAAGGACTCATAAGAGACAATTGTGGTTCTTTATTGTAAAATAAAGGACACTTACAATATCTGTACTGTACCACACAGTGTCATTTCAGTGTCTGCAGTTAAGTATGTTTAAATGGTGAAAACAAGTCATTCCACTAACTTGGAGTTTCAAAAGCTCTGTTGCTCCATCACTACTTGCCAGTGTCTTGATTCACGTTCACGATAAACTGATTCAGAATATAGAGAGCAAATTGAGACGCACCTTTTCTCTTATTGTGCCTATGCGCTTTACTAATAAAAATAAGCTCAATAATGTTCAATATTTATTCACTCATTTGTAAAGGAATTGATTCATTCCTCACAGTTATTGTAAAAACATACTATATTGTCTGAGGGGGTTACATTTATTTTAAAACGTTTTAAAACCATAAAAGCCACAGACCTTTCTTTTAGGCAACTCGCTTTAGATGCAGGAGCGTGGCACCGCCTTATGACGTCATATTGCCAATCCAAAAGCGACGCGAGCGACGCGAGTCATCGCTGCGGGGCGTGGTTTGCGCTTAACTGGTTTGGAAAATCAGGCAATCCAAAAACACATACGGCTGCATAGACCGTGCATAGACATACACATAATACAATAAAATAAAACATGTTAGATGATTTCAGAGTTGAATTCTTTGTGAGTGGGATTCTGTCTAATGGGTGCAGAAACTACATCAGCAGTCAGAATTTTTTTATTTTATTTTTAATTAAAGATCCATAGCAAATGTTTCTCTGTGCCCTTAAACTCTTAAATATCTGAATTCAAGGGGGTAAACATGAAACGTGCAACCTTATAGTTTGGTATTAAAGCCGCAAATATCTTTTACTCTTTAGATCATTATTATGATATGAAAATATGAGTTTTTGACTTGGACTTGACTCGCAAGGCGAGTTTATTTGTATAGCACATTTCAACAACAAGGCAATTCAAAGTGCTTTACATAAAACATAAAAGCAACATAGGGCAATATAAAAAGACTATACTGTATAAGAAGACATTTAAAAACACTTTAAAAGAGTTAAATAGAAAATAAACAGGAGAGTAAATGTGCAGTGTAAGAAATTAATCATTATTCCAATTAACGAAAGGTTGCAGCAAATAGTACTTTCTTTTAATGTGACATCAGGCTATATTGATATACTGATAAAAACATGTCAATGACCCGTGGATGAACAGTGTTGGGGAAGCAAGTCTGAAACTGATATCCTGACAAAAAATAAGCCAGCTCTCTGTACACAACTCCATATCATTTGATAATCAACTTCCTGACAGACAGGCAGCAGCTCGTGATGCTGGGAAAATTCACTTCCAACACCTACATCACTGGCGCTCAACAAGGATGTGTGCTCCTGGTATGGTTTATCAAAAAACACTTTGATTCTGAAAAGAGATGTTGAAGTAGATCAAAAATGAAGGAGTTGGATGTTTCAAGCCAGAAGTGGCAGATTTGTCAACACTGTGAAACTGAAATATCTAATCTCCATGAGGGTGCCATTTGGATGTCGGAGAGAGGGAGAGCTCGGCCCTGTTGGGCTCCAACCAAGATTCAATTCTCACAAAAACTGGCTCAATTGAAGAAGAGGAGATCATTTTAAAGTGTAGCATGAACTTTTTACAAACATTTACAGTACAAATGAGGGAGAAATACTGCTACGGCAGCAAAAGTTTGAGAAGGCAACTGAAAATATCTACAATTTCAGTGCAAATGAATCAACTGAATTTAACATATAGGTTCACAAAGAGCTCAGAAGAAAACATGCAAGCTTGGTCAATTAATATATATATATAATATTATGTATTAAAGCTTGTATTTACATGTATACATTTATATAAATTTTAATGCAAAGTTTAATATTAACTGACAATTAAATTAATTCTAAAGACATTATGATATTACAATTCATATAAATCAGCAGCAAAAACTAACAATTTTGTCTCTAAATTCTTTCACTAGAAACTGTTTTTAATTTGGAGCGGGAGAAACAGGGGTAGGGTCTTTACTGCATCAGATTTGTCACTTTGCTCACAGCTGATTGGTCCAGTTTTGGTTTGCGATCTTTAACCCAGAATAAAATCTGCTCTGGTGCAGGGGCCTGATGTATAAACATTACATATGCACAAAACGGGCATAGAAATGTGTGTATGCAATTTTCTACACACAGGGATTTATAAAGAAAAATTAACTAGGCATAAATATTTGCGGACTCTCTAGACAGTCAAAAGATTCACAATTGTGTGCCTTAGGATAAAAAAAGTTTCAGAGCAACTAAACTATATTAAAGTAGATGATGAGGTGCAGCCACAGGAGTTCATATATACAAGACCAAAAAAAAGTCTCAAGGCAAAGTTATAAAGAGGTGAAGAATGCAAATGGTCATGAATGTACACTATTATATCTGTCCCTCATTCAGCTGTTACGTGAACGTAGCCTTAGTTTCACACAGATACGTGTTTTCTGGTGCCATTTTAAATGACCAAGCCATTTAAATCTCTTTCCACACAAAGAACAAAAATAACGTCTGACATCTGCATGACTTTTCAGATGTATCTGTAAGTGTGATGGCAAAAAATTTTTATTACACTTATCACATTCAAATAGTCTTTCTTCAGAGTGAATGTGCAGGTGATTTTTGAAATTGCTCCTTTTTGTAGACTTCAGACTTTTGTAGACTTTTGTAGACTTTTTGTCACATTTAGAGCCTTGCGATTTCTTTCTAGAATGAGTTTGCAAATGGCGCTTCAGGTATACTTGATATGTGAAACTCTTCTTGCACTGAACACATCTATAAGGTTTCTCTCCAGTGTGACGTCTCATGTGAACCTGAAGGCTTGTGTTCTGATTGAAACTCTTTCCACAGTGAGAGCATGTGAAAGGCTTCTCTCCAGTGTGAATTCTCATGTGAACCTTAAGGTATCCTTTAAATCTGAAAGTCTTTCCACACTGCTGGCACTTCTCACCAGTGTGAATTATTATGTGCTTGTCAAGGCGTTTCTTGTCTGGGAATCTTCTTTCACAATGAGAACATTGCTCTCCTGAGTGAATCTCCATATGTAAATTAAGGCCACGGTAATACATAAAACGTTTTCCACACTCAACACATATGAATGGCTTCTCTCCTGTGTGAATTGTCATGTGATTCTTAAGATTTTGTTTTCGTCTGAAGCTCTTCCCACACAGTTCGCAGGTGTAAGGCTTCTCTCGAGTGTGAACTGTAATGTGTGCATTAAGGGTTGATTTATAATTAAAACCCTTTCCACACTGATCACATGTGAATGGTGCTTCGCCAGTGTGAACTCTCATGTGTGTAAGAAAGGATGATTTATTATTGAAACTCTTCCCACACTGATCACATGTGAACGGTGTTTCTCCAGTGTGAATTCTCATGTGAATCTGAAGAGTTCCTTTTTGTGCAAAGCTCTTCCCACACTGTTCGCAGGTGAACGGGCTTTCTCCAGTGTGTCTTCTCATGTGAAAAACAAGGGATGATTTATGTGTGAAACTTTTGCCGCACTCTTTGCATTCGTAAGGCTTCTCTCCAGTGTGAAGCATCATGTGCCCCGTTAGGCTATTTTTATTGCAGAAACTCTTTTCACACTGTTTACATGTAAAACGGTTGTCCCCTGAGTGAATCCTCATGTGGTTTTCCAGGCTTACTTTAATTTTGAAACTCTTTCCACACTGGTCACATGCGAAAGGCTTCTCTCTAGTGTGAGTTCTCATGTGGGAATTAAGGCGTCCTTTGTAAGTAAAACTTTTTTCACACTGTTCACATTTGTAAGGCTTCTCTCCATTGTGAATTATCATGTGGAGTCCAAGGTCTTGTTTTTGATTGTAACTCTTTCCACACTGTTGGCAGGTGAAAAGCTTCTCTCCATTGTGAATTCTCATGTGGAGTACAAGGTTATTTTTTTGTTTGTAACTTTTTTCACACTGTTCACATTTGTAAGGCTTCTCTGCATTGTGAATTCTCATGTGGAGTCCAAGGTCATGTTCTTGATTGAAACTCTTTCCACACTTTTGGCAGGTGAAAAGCTTCTCTCCATTGTGAATTCTCA
Organism: Abramis brama; assembly: GCF_963993115.1. Taxonomy (NCBI): domain Eukaryota; kingdom Metazoa; phylum Chordata; class Actinopteri; order Cypriniformes; family Leuciscidae; genus Abramis; species Abramis brama. The sequence goes on along the minus strand of NC_139982.1, from coordinate 21,138,535 downwards.
TGTGGAGTAGAAGGTTATATTTTTGATTGTAACTCTTTCCACACTGTTGGCAGGTGAAAAGCTTCTCTCCACTGTGAATTCTCATGTGGAGTAGAAGGTTATATTTTTGTTTGTAACTCTTTTCACACTGTTGGCATTTGTAAGGCTTCTCTCCATTGTGAATTCCCATGTGGGCTCGAAGGCTGTCATGTTGTTTGAAACTCTTTCCACACTGAAAGCAGGTGAAAAAGCTTCCAGTTCCTGTCTTCGGAGCTCTTTCTTGTGAGAAACTCATTTTAGTCTGTATGGATTTTTCTCTATTTTTGACATCATTCTTCTCATATTGATATTTCTCTTCGATTTCATTCAGTTCTTGACTCTCCTCTTTCAGTGTCATCAGGTCTAAAGCAAAAAAAAAAGACAAGTTAACCCCTGTTTACCATCAAACATGCAATCAACAACATGCTATTGGATCTTTCGACAACATAGGCATTTGTCGACAAACATTTGCATGGTTTAGGTCTCATTTCTCTGATCTTAACCACCTTGCTTGTGTAAACGATGAGACATCTCATCAAACAAAAGTATGATTATTATATGAACATTATCATTCAATTTCACACTATGCTAATGACATTCGGTTTTACATTTCCTCACAACAGGACCAAACTGCACAACATAGCAGTTTGCAGCGATTATTATTGATATTAGTGCTACATACATGGAAAAATAATAATACTGCAATAATACAGACCAAAATATACAGTTGAGATCCTAAGATTACATACACCTGCCTATTTTAACAATAGACATTTTAATAGACAATGCATGCTGGGAGCCACCATATTATAAACTAATTGTCCCAGCATGCATTGCAGCATGAAGCATGTCACCATTGTTGAGATTCATAAGCTGATTCTTGATGTTAGTGTGTGTGTCTCTACATTTTCTTTTTTCGCAATGTATTTAGCAATTAAAATTCAGAATCTTTGGCAAAAAAAACTATAAGTGGTAAAAATCTATTAATAACAAGTGATCTCTTTTGGTCAGTGATGGCATTTGTCAAACGTTTTTCTTTATGATGATGATATATATATATCACCTGATAATCTTTGTTTATGGCTTCCTTTGCAACAAATAAAGTGTTTTGGTAAACACTGTTACAAAGACAATGACTAACATAAATAAATATAAAAGAGTCAAACTGCCCAACTAAAGGAACACTGATCACCATAATGATGACCAAACATTTTCAATAAAACATCGACATCTAAAACTGTTAATTCTCAAAAACATCTTCTGTAGATGAATGGCAGAAATAAGGTCAAACTGGTTTGTAATAAGAGAGATTTCATGTCTTCAGTTGCTTTCATCTAAAGGCTGTGTCTGTAAGTCAGTTGTAGTTCTTTTGTTTCTCTTTCCTTCAGTGATTCTGCTTGTTAGTGTGGGGGGAAAAAATCGATTCTTAGATGCATCGCGATGCAGGCGTGGACGATTCTGAATCGATTCACAAATGTCAAAAATCTATTTTCAGTTTTTTTCTCTAATAACTTAATATTGACAGAACGCAAAAGGCGTAACTCTAAAGCGGACGTGCAGTGCGCGGACAGTCTGTGGCGTGCACATAACAGAGACGCGCACATAACAGAGATGCATGATGTCTGAGCGCCAAATTCGAACGGCACCCTCTTCGTTAAAAGCTAACGTATGAAAAATTGCCAATTTCATTGTGACCTATTTAGTATTTTTTGTATGAGAGCTGCTTTCTGTATTGTTTAGTTTTCACATCAATATGCTGTAAACTGATCTGTTATACGTACGTTATACTGCCCTACAGTCACAGTGTGTATCAGTGCAATGCCAGTCACAAAAAGTTACATTTTGACTGTGCTCTCTGCAGATGTTCATTCACTTTTTTGTATAAGCTGTTTTTGATTGTTGTATACAGCAAACATTTCAAGTCATAACTCTTTATTATTTAGTTGTGTATAAAAGTGGATTTGTATGTTACTAATTATTCAGAATATGCGCAAGTCCACAAGCATTATGTTTGTATGAGAGCTGCTGGTACATACTTCTATATTTTTTAACGAAAACTGTTTATGAGTTTGCTACAAGTATGCTGCTAGTACAGGCACACATTTATTTTCCTGTTGGTTCTTTGCAATGTTGAGACATATGCTGGCAAATGTAACCTTTACAGTTGACTTGCCAAATCCTTTCTATTTATTTTATTAATAAAATGAATATAGGAAGTATTGGAAGTAAATTCTTTATGGGTCATCATAAATACTTTGCTTTAAAAGTACCAAGTAGTCACAACAACAAAAAATGCATCGATAATCGTTACCCTCTGAATCGTAATCGAATCGAATCGTGAGTTACTAGAGATTCCCACCCCTACTTGTTATCATCAGTTGCCTTCAATAATCGAACAATCATCACTCAATTAATCACTTAATTATCTAATTAACTCTAACACTGCTTCAGTGTTACTTTTAACACCCTGCTGGTGGTTCCCATATGAACACCGAGCGGTTTTAATTTAACACCGGGAAATTTACTGTGAAGGGTGTTGAAACTAATCGTTGCATCATTGCATCACGATGAGGACGTGGACGATTCAACATCTATGCAGTAATAGACCATAATTGTAACAGCCTACTGACGTTTCTCTGATGTCATTCGTCACATACCTGCTACTCGCACTAGTGTAAAATGGCGGAGGGAGGCGAAACACAAAAGAGAGTAATTTAGCCACTATTTTAACATTTACAGTGTGTGAGCTTGAGTGTGTGTGCAGTGTTGCGCATGTTAGTGACATGAGAAACAATAGGAGATTTGTCAGAATAAAAAGTATTCATTTGATTTGAAAATGTAGTGAAGTAAAAGCTCCAAAATTAAAATACTCAAAGTAAAAATAAGTTAGAAAAAAAAGAAAAATACGAAAACTTATTCGTACTTTGTTACTCTACACCACTGGTTCAGAGAAAATGCTTAATGTGCAATTTAGCTCACTGTGTTCATATTCTGGGCTTCTGCTTGTCTGTACAAAGTATGCTTTATTAATAAGGTGTGTATTTTCATTGGAACTGGTTGTTGTTTTAGAACATTAAGCCACGTTAAGCTTTTTTCTCAAACACTGTTCCATAAGAAAAAAGAACAATAAAAATTCTACATTTAATGTCTAGCATCGTCTCAGCTTCACAATCCATCTTAATGCCCAGGTATTCTTCATTTACTGCGTTCCTCTTCGTCTCGCACACAGTCGTAACCGCACAGCTTTCAAAAGAAAACTGTTTGAATGAGCATGGATGCGCAGTACAACTGTTTTTTTCAACATTCACCTTGTGCATACGCTGTTGTACACGCACCGTTGTGGAACATGGGCAGCTGAAGTATAATTAGGGCCTTATTTCGCAACACAGAAATAAGCTATTTTCTGTGAAAATGCGTGAACTTGATTCATTAGCCAAATAGGTAAACAACTGGAAGAATAACCAAATGCACTACAAACCAGTGCGTTTATGATTATGATAATAATTTAAATATGAAAACAAATAACAATTATCAATCAGCATAACGGTGGGTTTTTGTACAGCTACAATATTCGGAAGTGGATGAGGCCAGAAGCCTTGACACATTTAAGTTACAAATGGCTGTATCTGCTCTTACATTAAATTAAATTAAGGTAAACACAGACACGAGAAAAGCCCTCTAGCTATTTGCCAACATTGTTTGTAACCCACTGCTTTGAGAATGAAACCAACCTGATTGTTCCTCAGTATCTTCATGTTTCACTCTGAATATTTCTTCAATCTTTATATCTTCACTCTCCTCTTTAATGAACGCCATCGTTATAATAGTGTGTCACATGGATCTCAGTCGCTTCAACAGGAGTTTTTCTGTGTGTTTGGACAATCTGTCATGTTAAAGATAAAAATAATTAACAGCAAGAAAAATAAATCCAGACTAAACCTCTGGGTGCGTCTCAATCAGGTCCCTAGTTCAATAGTCAGCGCACTGGTAAGGGAGTCAGTAAGGGTGATAGATAATGGCCTGAAAACTTTTTTGAACATTAACAATTAATAAAGACAAACTGTACAGAAACTTAACTTTGTTCCTTATGATTTTCATTTGGTGTTTAATGATTAGTGGATCACATTTAGTAGACAATTAGTGGGTGAATCATTTTAAGGGTTGCCAACAAGGACTCATAAGAGACAATTGTGGTTCTTTACTGTAAAATAAAGGACACTTACAATATTTGTACTGTACCACACAGTGTGTCATTTCAGTGTCTGCAGTTAAGTATGTATAAAAGGTGAAAACAAGTCATTCCACTAACTTGGAGTTTCAAAAGCTCTGTTGCTCCATCACTTCTTGCCAGTGACAGCTGATTCAGGATATAGAGAGCAAATTGAGACGCACCTTTTCTCTTGTTGTGCCTATGGGCTTTACTAATAAAAATAACGCTCAATAATATGCATTCACTCATTTGTAAAGGAATTTATTCATTTCTCACAGTTATTGGAAAAAAATACTAAGTTGTCTAAGGGGGTTACATTTATTTTAAAACGTTTTAAAACCATAAAAGCCACATACCTTTCTTTTAGGCGACTCGCATCAGATACAGGAGCGTGGCGCCGCCTTATGACGTCATATTGCCAATCCAAAAGCGACGCGAGTCCACGCTGCAGGGCGTGGTTTGCGCTTAACTGGTTTGGAAAAATCACGCACGGCTGTATGGAAGTTTTTTCCTAACATAATTAAAATTACAATTAAAATGCTTAAAAAGATCAAATAATAAATCAAAGTCTCAAAACAACTGTTCAAATGATAAATTAAATAGTCAAAATATTAAATAATAAATCAAACTCTCAAAATGGCTGCACAAATGATAATTCAAATGCTCAAATGCAATTTCATGACCGTCCACATGTGCAAAACGAATTTTGAAGCCTGTGAACTAAAAAACGAAAAATCAAGCCGAAATCTCGTTTTTTCGTTTTTTGGAAAAAACGGAAAAACGAATAAAGGCGCCGCTTCTCGTTTCTGCTTATTTCATTTCAAATAGTAAATTAAATGGACGGAAGATACCCTGATTTCAAATGCACATCGGGTCCGTGTACTTTTTCGTTCATTCATTATTCTATTTCGGAATGAAAGATGAAATAAATAAAAAAGGGTGCAGGTCTGTGTACTTTTTGTTCATTTCATTTCCTGTTTGGAATGGAATAACGAGAAATGAAAACCAGCTCGTTTATTCGTTTTTTAGTTTAGTTTCAAAAACGAAAAATTAGATTTTGGCTCGATTTTTCATTTTTCGTTTGTGGTTTACAAATCGGTTTATGGGTTCAATATTTCATTTGCACATGTGGGCGGTGCTGAAACGCCCCTTTCATCTGATTGGTCAAAACGCTCCGCTTTCAGTAGGCTACGAGCTTTTCTTTCTGTCAGGCAGAATAAGAGTCAGTATGAGTGCGGCACTGACAAATGCACTTTAATAAAACAATGTCTGAAACCACCACTCACTGTTAACTACGCACAATATTTGAAGCAGAAATATGTTGCTGGTCACGTAATTCGTGCTGCTGCAAGCAACCCCAATAATGTGAGCCACGGTATAGCCTATGACAGATTATTTTAGCATGATGTATTTCCCATTGATAAATACAGTGCAAATAGTTCAGATATCTCTTTGGATAAAAAGGAAGTGGAAATAAAAATCAGTAATAGGCTGAACTGTACCATGATAATATGTCCATAATATTAGATGTCCGTAGATGACATACCCATAACTGTTACATTAGAGTTAGGGGATAACACAGTTTGTACAGTATAGAAATCATTATGTCTAAAGTTCCCATTAAACATGAAAACCCAACAACCCAATCCTTATTGTGTAAAACATCCAGAGGTGGACAGTAACAAAGTACATTTACTTGAGTACTGTACTTAAGTACACTTTCTGAGTATCTGTACTTTACTTCACTGAGTATCTGATTTTACTGTACTTGAAACTGATTTTCATTTTCAACGTTGGGTTTGGTCTTCTAAATGTGAATTTTGCCCTTGTTTTGGTGCACACTACAGTAGCTTATGGATAACAGTAAGGCAAACATATTCATACTAAAAGCCAAAAAACATTAAATCCCTCTGGAACTGTGTTCTAGAAATAAATTTGATATTGATATGAGGGTAGAAAGGCAGGCATAGATTCAGAGGCATAAGGTAGCCTACTGTAAGTATTACACACAACAATGCAACAATAATAAAAAAATGTTTTTATTTTTATTTTTTAGTAGGCTACATCTTAAAATATAGAGCTCATGGCAAATAAAAGTTCCAGATGGACAAACATTAAATGCAAAAACCAGTGTGAATAACAATATCTTAAAATAAACTAGAGAGCGGATACACAGATATGGCCTATTTATGAATGAAATTCATGCATTTATTTGTCATTTAAACTGATGCAAACAGGGAGAGAGTAGAAAACACTTATTATCCTGTCGCCCCCTCTAGTGGACAGCATTAAGTATTACGGCCTTCACTGCTCAGATAACGCAAGTCAAGGGATTTTTTGGGAAAGTAAGTCTGACCAGTTAGAAAAGATATAAGCGAGTCAGACCAGTCTGAAGGTCTGAGCTGAATTTGGTGAAGCATTAAAGTTCTAGGTGGAGTCAATTTCTCATAATAATAATAAATAATAATAATAATGTTCAAATATGCTGGCTTTCTTAAGCCAACATAATAAAGAAAACTCAGTATGTAATAAAATTGTATTAGTTTTATAATAAAACTAATAACATTTTAAAGGTAGCCTATGCCGTGCTCTTCAATTTACATGATTTTAATTAATCCCAAACCTGGTAATTTTTGTCAGTATTAATGTAGGCCTACGTTCACTGATTCTAGCTTCTCTATTTTCTGTCTCTTTCTTTTCATGTGAACTGAGTAGGCTACACATGCTTACATTCATAAATATAAATTTTATTTCTATTCAATTTTCAAAATTATTTATAGCCTAGGCTATATAAAAGACGAGAGTGGTAGGCTACATGTTACGGACATAGGCTATTATCATGGTACAGTTCAGCCTATTATTGATTTTTATTTCCACTTCCCTTTTATCCAAAAAGACGGATCTATTTGCGCTGTATTTATCAATGGGAAATACATTATGCTAAAATAATCTGTCATAGGCTATACCGTGGCTCACATTATTGGGGTTGCTTGCAGCAGCACGAATTACGTGACCAGCAACATATTTCTGCTTCAAATATTGTGCGTAGTTAACAGTGAGTGGTGGTTTCAGACATTATTTTATTAAAGTGCATTTGTCAGTGCCGCACTCGTACTGACTCTTATTCTGCCTGACAGAAAAAAAAGCTGGTAGCTTACTGAAGGCGGAGCGTTTTGACCAATCAGATGAAAGGGCCGTTTAAGCACCGCCCACATGTGCAAATGAAATATTGAACCCATAAACCGATTTGTAAACCACAAACGAAAAATGAAAAATCGAGCCAAAATCTAATTTTTCGTTTTTTAAACTAAACTAAAAAACGAATAAACAAGCTGGTTTTCATTTCTCATTATTCCATTCCAAACAGGAAATGAAATGAACAAAAAGTACACGGACCGGTGCAGCTTGGTTTTTTGTTTAAAAGAAAAAAAGCAGAAATGGCTGTATTTTGTTTTCCAAATGTTGTTGTCATCAAATAATAGTAGCCTAGCCTATTAGAAAAATGGACGACATTTCCGATCGTTTTTTAATTTGTAATATTTATTTGTACGTTTATTGTATTTCATTTGACTGATCCTATCTTTACCCGGAAGTAAATTACACCGTCGTGCGAAGTCTTAACGTGTAATTAAACGTTGCATTCATATTCTGTGCTCATCTGATTTTTTGTACATAGCATAGCCTACTTTGTTATGATTTTAGTATCATAATGATTAATAAATGCATGCACAATTATCCGTGAACTTGATTTGAACAAATGCCTTTCAACTTGTGTGTGCAAAATTCAGAATTAAATGAATGTGCAGCAATTTGTACAAATAGAGTCTGTAGGCCTACTATACTGTTGTAGCCATTAAATAGGTAAGCGCATTTAGTTTCATATTTGTTTAAATATTAATGTTATTTTTTTTCCATTTATGTTGATTTATGAAAAGTGAACAGCACGAGTAAGATAGGATGCGCAATATATATCGAGAGACATGGAGCGAGTCAGACATGATTTTGACCACTTCATTACGTTTTGTTTTGTAGAAAGCCTTTCTTTAAAGTGAATTTCGTTTTGTATAAATTGTATCTTAATTTTAATACATTTTTCATCAACCAATTAAGTTAAATAAATAAGAAGCAAATATAACAGACAATAATAATCATGGAGGCGCCCGCGCGGTCAATTGCATTGCAAGTGAACCGGAGCGCATCTCATCATACATCCTGAGCGAAAGGGATGCAGCAGAGACCCTGGAGCAGAGCTCATTATTGACAAAGCAACTTAGGGCAATATAAAAAGACTATATAAGAATACATTTAAAAACACTTTAAAAGAGTTAAATAGAAAATAAACAGGAGAGTAAAAGTGCAGTGTGAGAAATTAATCATTATTCCAATTAATAAAAGGTTGCAGCAAATAGTCTTTACTTCCTTTTAATGTGACATCAGGCTATATTGATATAACTGATATAGTAAGAACATGTCAATGACCCGTGGATGAACAGTGTTGGGGAAGCAAGTCTGAAACTGATATCCTGACAAAAAATAAGCCAGCTCTCTGTACACAACTCCATATCATTTGATAATCAACTTCCTGACAGACAGGCAGCAGCTCGTGATGCTGGGAAAATTCACTTCCAACACCTACAGCACTGATGCTCAACAAGGATGTGTGCTCCTGGTATTGTTTATCAAAAAGCACTTTGATTCTGAAAAGAGATGTTGAGGTAGATCAAAAATGAAGGAGTTGGATGTTTCAAGCCAGAAGTGGCAGATTTGTCAACACTGTGAAACTGAAATATCTAATCTCCATGAGGGTGCCATTTGGATGTCGGAGAGAGGGAGAGCTCGGCCCTGTTGGGCTCCAACCCAAATTAAATGTGGCACTTTTCCACAAGATTCACTTCTCACAAGAACTGGCTCAATTGAAGAAGAGGAGATCATTTTAAAGTGTAGCATGAACTTTTTACAAACATTTACAAAGGAGGAAGAAATACTGCTGCGGCAGCAAAAGTTTGAGAAGGCAGCTGAAAATATCTACAATTTCAGTGCAAATGAATCAACTGAATTTAACTTATATAGGTTCACAAAGAGCTCAGAAGAAAACATGCAAGCTTGGTCAATTAATATATATAAAATATTATGTATTAAAGCTTGTATTTACATGTATACATTTATATAAATTTTAATGCAAAGTTTAATATTAACTGACAATTAAATTTAAGACATTATGATATTATAATTCATATAAATTAGCAGCAAAAAAAGTCTTGGTTACTAAACGTAACCTCGGTTCCCTGAGAGAAGAGAACGAGTATTGCGTAAGGCTAGCTTGCGCTATGGGAAAACTCCTTTTCTCGAGAATACTGAAGCCAAAATTATCGTAAATTTATATATGTAAACTCTAAGAGCCCTGACTGGACAGAGTAGATTCTCGTCTCCTTCATCCTCAGACAAAGGAAGAGCAGATAGCGAAATGACCTGTGCTCTGAACGGAGTGGAGAGCAATTTAGGTACATACCCATGCCTTGGTTTAAGGACGACTCTGGAGTCGTTAGGCCCAAACTCAAGGCAGGAAGTGCTCACTGAGAGCGTGTGCAGATCTCCAACTCGCTTGACTGAAGCCAGTGCAAGGAGGAGAGCAGTCTTAAGCGAGATGTGTTTCAGGCTCGCGGACTGCAACGGCTCAAACGGAGTACCTTTCATGGCCTCTAAGACTGTGGAAAGGTCCCATATAGGAACTGACGGGGTTCGAGGAGGGTTCAGCCTCCTGGGACCTCTGAGGAAGCGCACGACTAGGTCGGTTCTCCCCAGTGACTGTCCAGCCACATGAGCGTGGAACACTGCTATGGCCACCACATAAACCTTGAGCGTGGACGAGGAGCGACCCGCGTCCAAAAGCTCTTGAAAAAAATATAGCACTACTGCCACTTCACATGAATATGGGTCCCAGCTCCGTGCTGTGGACCAGCTGGAGAACACCGCCCATTTCTGGGCATAAAGTTTGAAGGCGCTCTTGCCTCAGAAACGGTGTTCAGCACCTCTTCAGAGAGGTTCCCGGGTAACCATTGATGGGCCACACATGAAGGGCCCACAGGTCTGGACGGGGATGCCAGATCGTCCCCTTCGCATGTGTGAGGAGGTCTCTCCTCAGCGGTATCGGCCATAGGGCTATATCCAGCAGCTGAATTAAGTCAGGGAACCATAATTGGTTCCTCCAAAGAGGGGCTATTAAAAGCACTGTGCACCTGCTTTCCCTGATCCGTTTGATGACCTGAGGTAACATCGTGACCAGTGGGAAGGCATATAGCGGGCGACTGGGCCAGTCGTGGGCCAGTCGTGGGCCAGCGCGTCCCTGCTCTTGGAGAAAAATATTGGGCAATGAGCATTGTCTTCTGTGGCGAAGAGGTCGACCTCTGCCTTGCCAAAGATGCTCCATAGCGACTGAACCGATTGTGGGTGAAGAGACCAGTCCCCTGGGGAAACTTTGTCTCTGGATAGCATATCCGGGCCCTGATTCAGAATGCCTGGCACATGCGCTGCCCTTAGCGAGCGCAAATTGTGCTGAGTCCACAGGAGAAGGCGTTCGGCCATGGTGTGCAGGTTGCGTGACCTGAGCCCAACCTGGCGAAAAAATTATGTAGGACACCACCGACATGTTGTCCATTCGGACCAGGACGTGTTGGTCCTTTATGTATGGGAGGGAAGCCTTTAGCGACAGTTCAACCACTTTCATCTCTAGACAGTTTATGTGCAGCCGTTTCTCTGGGCCTGTCCAGAGGCCATAGGTGGGTCTGCCATCATGCAGGGCGCCCCAACCTAGGTTGGAATGCATCTGTCGAGATCACTTTCCATTTTGAGACTGAGCCCATACTCACGCCTGACTGAAACCCAAGGGCGTAGATTAGGTTTGAACATTGGGGGGGGTTGAAGTTTGGGTATGCCTCCTGATATTGTGATCATGGTATAAATATTGGGGGGGTTTGAAATGCATAGATTTAAAAATTGGGGGGGTTATCTCCCCCCATCCCCCCCACAAACTACGCCCCTGCTGAAACCAGTCGGCTATTCTGATGCAGCCATGTTTCACTTTGATGCACAACCGGCCCGATCGCCATGCGTGCGGCGGGACCTGGTTGTTCAACCAGCGCTGAAGGGGACGCATGTTCAGCAGGCCTAGTTTGAGAACTGCTGATGCCGAGGCCATCAGACCTGACATTCTAGATGGCTGAGGAGCCAGGACTTGTGATATTAACTGCGCCTCTGACTGGGCTATAACTAGCCAGTCGTCGAGGTAGTTCAGAATTCACACACTGTGAAGTCTCAGGGGAGCGAGAGCGGCATCCATGCACCTCGTAAATGTTCGAGGTGCCAGGTATAGACTGAATGGTAGGACTTTGTAATGATAAGCCTACCCCTCGAAGGCGAATCTCAAGAATGGCCTGTGGCGAGGTGCTATGTGGATGTGAAAAACTAATCCCCTGGGCGAATTTGCACGAGGATTTGTTTTGTTGTCAGCATCCTGAACGAGCGTGTCATAAGTGCTTTGTTCAGATGCCTGAGATCTAGAATGGGTCTGAGACCACCATCCTTTTTGGGAACGAGCAAGTAGCGGCTGTAAAAGCCTGATTCGCTTATTGTCAAGGGAACAGCTTCTATAGCATCCTTCATTAACAGTTTCGAAACTTCGGCGCGAAGCACGTGACTCACGCTGCTTTTCACCGATGTCTCGACCACGGCTTGAAAGCGAGGGGGTCTGCGGGCAAACTGTAGCAAGTAACCTCGTTCTATTATGTTCAACACCCAATCTGAAATTCCAGGGATGGCCTGCCAGGCCTCAGCCCGCATAACGAGGGGTTGAATTACATCTGGGGTCGGGTCGCTTTGTGGTAGGGACCTGGTTGCCCAGTTGTTTTGTGCTTGTGATACTGTAGGGACAGCGCTTGTGTAGTGGCGCGCAATGAATAGTGGGCGCGCGCTTTACATTCAGAGTGCGCTCGGCGTGAGCCGGGGAGCAGGCTAAGAGGGGAAAATCTGAATGATTTTGTGACGCTGTGTGAACAATGCTTATGTGCAGGTGTGCAAACTGTGTAGTGGGCACACTGCCTACATTGGGAATAGAAAAAATGCTCTTTTTGTGTTTTATTATGGTCGCCGTTAAATCGGCGTTTGTGTGCAGCGTGCATGTTTTATGACAGGCTCGTTTGCTGCAGTGTTGAAATCCACAGCCGCCTGAATAGAGGGGACTGGGAGAAGTGCAGGGAGAGTTTGTGGTGTTAATCCGGCCGCGGCGGGATTTAACCACGGTCTCTTTCTTCCTGTGGCTAGGAAGGTTTTAGAGGCTCGGAGATTGACGCAGCTTTGGGTCGAGGTCCCCTTCGGTCTGGCGGCCCGCGGCTCGTGGAACGAGAGCTGTAGCGCGACTTTGTCACAGGACGCAGCTGAAAAGGCGGAAGTGCTGTTTTAGAAGGCTGAGGAGGCGGCGGTCCAATGCAGAACTGGAACGCTTGGGGAGGAAATGGCGTTGTGATGCCTTCTGTGCTTCGGTGTAGCGCTCAGCAAACCCTTTCACTGCTGGGCCGAAGAGGCCGGTGGTGGAAATGGGAGAGTCCAGGAAGGCAGCTTTGTCAGCGTCCTTCATCTCCGTGAGGGTTAGCCAGAGGTGGCTATCTAGCACAATCAAATTCGCCATGTTCCTGCCACTCGCCTGGGCGGTAACCTTCGTAGCACGTAGCGATAAGTCAGTGGCGCTACGCAGGTCCTTAAAAGTCTCAGGATCAGGGCCGGACTCATCCATGTAGCAGAGAAGTTTCGCCTGAAGCACCTGGAGGACGGCCATCGTGTGAAGCGCCGACGCAGCCTGCCCGGCGGAGGCGTATTCTCGACCGGCAAAAGCTGACGTGGTACCGCAGGGCTTCAATGGGTGTGTCGCCTTTGACTGCCATCCTCTAGCGGAGAGTGGGCAAAGGTGCGCGGCGACAGCTTCTTCCAGAGGCGGAATGCTGTCATAACCCTTCTCCTTCACGCCGTCGAATGTCCAGAGCGTCGAAGAAGCCGAGGATTTAAGACGAGCTAAAAAAAGGAGCCTTCCATGACTTTGTCAGCTCGTCATGAACTTCAGGGAAGAAGGGGGCGGGTCTTTGCGGAGGAGCTTGACAGCGACCGAGGATTTGAGACGAGCTGAAAAAGGAGCCTTCCATGACTTTGTCAGCTCGTCATGAACTTCAGGGAAGAAGGGGGCGGGTCTTTGTGGAGGAGCTTGACAGCGACCTTGCAGGAACCACTCATCCAGCCTGCTTTGCGAGGGTTCTGCGGGCTGAGACCAGTCCAGCCTGAGGTCCTCCACGGCCTTCGTCATGAGTCTCATAAGCTCAGTGTCAAGGGAAGCCCTGACGCCACTGGAGCAGTCCTGAGTCGAAGACATGACAGCTACTCTGTGGCGGAGCAATAGAGAAGCTGTCGTCTTCGTCACCCTCCTCTTCCGGTCCGCCAAAGGAAAAGCTGATTGGTCTAGTTTTGGTTTGCGATCTCTAACCCAGAATAAAATCTGCTCTGGAGCAGGGGCATAGATGGGCATAGAAATGTGTGTATGTAATTTTCTACACACAGGGATTTATAAAGAAAAATTAACTAGGCATAAATATTTGCGGACTCTCTACAGTACACACACTCTTTTATTGATGGATTGAAGTAATATCGAAGAATAATTTTAAACTCAGTTTTCCATTTGAACCTTTCCATTTCCACATTTAGATGAAATATACCACTCTTATTAAAGGGGTTAAGCACTGAATTTTATGAAATAATTATCCAGAAGTTAAAAAAAATTTAAATGAACTTTAATGGAAGTATTTGTAGTGGATGCTTTTGAACACATTTCCTGTGGCATGCTGTGATTTAATGTTGTAACTACAGCGAGGACTGCTTGGTGCAATTCATTTCAAATGAGTTTTTGTTCATCGTGAGCTCATCACTGTATTATGAAAAGAAAAAGATTCACAATAGTGTGCCTTAGGACAAAAAAAGTTTCAGAGCCACTAACTGTATTAAAGGTGCAATGTGTGATATTTCTGAGGATCTATTGACAGAAATGCAATATAAGATCCATAACTATGTTTTCAGTGGTGTATAAAGGCCTTACTTAATGAACCGTTATGTTTGTATTACCTTAGAATGAGTCATTTATATCTACATAACCGCGGCCACCCCCTTCTATGAAGGTCGACATATCGTGACGTCATGTTTCTACCGTAGCCGACAGCGAACAAACAGCGCGTTTCGTCACTAACTTGAATGAGAAGCAGCAGAAAAAGACGCAGCAGAATACTCAGGTTGTCCCTTACTCTGCAAACGTGGAGAAAAACATGCTGTCTGAATGACACCTCGGACATCGTAACATTAGCTATTTCCCCTTACCTAGCTGCTTTGATGCTCTTATCTAACTAGCATGGAAACAGGCTATGGTAAAGTCAGTGAATAAAAGACTAACACAATGATGAACAAGTAAAAATAATCGCAATAACATGTGGTTTTACTGAATAATTAAGTAAATATAATTTCATATAAAATATAATATACAGAAACCTCATTGCTTGACTTGCTACTCTCTGCTGACTCAGACGACGACATCTTCCGATCCTACGTCGGCCACCGTAGCTTCTCATTCGAGTTTGCAATTTGAAGGATTGGCCTTGAGTGACTGACTGTTTGCAATTCGCAAATCTCACCACTAGATGCCGCTAAAAATCACACACTGCACCTTTAAAGCAGATGATGAGGTGCAGCCACGAGAGTTCATATATACATGACAAAAAAAGTCTCAAGGCAAAGTTATAAAGAGGTGAAGAATGCAAATGGTCATGAATGTACACTATTATATCTGTCCCTCATTCAGCTGTTACGTGAACGTAGCCTTAGTTTCACACAGATACGCGTTTTCTGGTGCCATTTTAAATGACCAAGCCATTTAAATCTCTTTCCACACAAAGAACAAAAATAACGTCTGACATCTGCATGACTTTTCAGATGTATCTGTAAGTGTGATGGCAAAATAATTTTTTTATTACACTTATCACATTCAAATGGTCTTTCTTCAGAGTGAATGTGCAGGTGATTTTTGAAATTGCTCCTTTTTGTAGACTTCAGACTTTTGTAGACTTTTGTAGACTTTTTGTCACATTTAGAGCCCTGTGATTTCTTTCTAGAATGAGTTTGCAAATGACGCTTCAGGTCTCTTCGATATGTGAAACTCTTCTTGCACTGAACACATGTAAAAGGTTTCTCTCCAGTGTGACGTCTCATGTGAACCTGAAGGCTTGTGTTCTGATTGAAACTCTTTCCACAGTAAGAGCATGTGAAAGGCTTCTCTCCAGTGTGAATTCTCATGTGAACCTTAAGGTATCCTTTAAATCTGAAAGTCTTTCCACACTGCTGGCACTTCTCACCAGTGTGAATTATTATGTGCTTGTCAAGGCGTTTCTTGTCTGGGAATCTCCTTCCACAATGAGAACATTGCTCTCCTGAGTGAATCTTCATATGTAAATTAAGGCCACAGTGACGTCTAAAACATTTTCCACACTCAACACACACGAATGGCTTCTCTCCTGTGTGAGTTGTCATGTGATTCTTAAGATTTCCTTTTTGTGTGAAGCTCTTCCCACACAGTTCGCAGGTGTAAGGCTTCTCTCCAGTGTGAACTCTCATGTGTGCATTAAGGGTTGATTTATTATTGAAACTCTTTCCACACTGATCACATGTGAATGGTGTTTCACCAGTGTGAACTATCATGTGTGAATGAAGAGATGATTTATGATTGAAACTCTTCCCACACTGATCACATGTGAATGGTGTTTCTCCAGTGTGAATTCTCATGTGAATCTGAAGAGTTCCTTTTCGTGCAAAGCTCTTCCCACACTGTTCGCAGGTGAACGGGCTTTCTCCAGTGTGTCTTCTCATGTGCGAAACAAGGAGTGCTTTATGTGTGAAACTTTTGCCACACTCTTTGCATTTGTAAGGCTTCTCTCCAGTGTGAAGTGTCATGTGTCTCGTGAGGCTATCTTTATTGCAGAAACTCTTTTCACACTGATTACATGTAAAACGGTTGTCCCCTGAGTGAATCCTCATGTGGTTTTTAAGGCTTACTTTAAGTTTGAAACTCTTTCCACACTGGTCACATGCGAAAGGCTTTTCTCCAGTGTGAATGTTTATGTGGGAATTAAGGACGTGCTTCTGTGAAAAACTCTTTCCACACTGGTCACATGCGAAAGGCTTCTCTCTAGTGTGGGTTCTCATGTGGGAATTAAGGCTTCCTTTGTGAATAAAACTTTTTTCACACTGTTCGCATTTGTAAGGCTTCTCTCCATTGTGAATTCTCATGTGGAGTCCAAGGTCATGTTTTTGATTGAAACTCTTTCCACACTGTTGGCAGGTGAAAAGCTTCTCTCCATTGTGAATTCCCATGTGGGCTCGAAGGCTGTCATGTTGTTTGAAACTCTTTCCACACTGAAAGCAGGTGAAAAAGCTTCCAGTTCCTGTCTTCGGAGCTCTTTTTCGTGAGAAACTTGTTTTAGTCTGTATGGATTTTTCTCTATTTCTGACATCATGCTTCTCATATCGTTCTTTCTCTTCGATTTCATTCAGTTCTTGACTCTCCTCTTTCAGTGTCATCAGGTCTAAAGCAAAAAAAGACAAGTTAACCCCAGTTTACCATCAAAACCAACAACATGCTGTTAGATCTTTTGAAAACAGACCACAACATTCTTTTGAATGAGAATTATGCTGGCATTTGTCGACAAACGTTAGCATGGTTTAGGTCTCATCTATCTGATCTTTACCAGCTTGCTTGTGTAAGCGGAGAGACATCTCATCGAACAAAAGTATGATTATTATATGAACATTATTAAATTTCATGCTATGCTTATGACACTCAGTTTTACAATTCCTCACAACATGACCAAACTGCACAACTTAGCAGTTTGCAGCGATTATTATTGATATTAGTGCTACATCAAGTAACTGTTAAAGCTACACTGTGTAGGATTTTCTCCCATCTAGCGGTGAAATTGTATATGACTACCAACTGAATATTACATTCTAGCCCCTCCCATTCCGAGGGCGTTTTAACTCCTACG
Source organism: Abramis brama (assembly GCF_963993115.1). NCBI lineage: Eukaryota > Metazoa > Chordata > Actinopteri > Cypriniformes > Leuciscidae > Abramis > Abramis brama. The sequence goes on along the minus strand of NC_139982.1, from coordinate 21,121,189 downwards.
GTGGCCGTATTATTTCAAATCTGCCGGCAGTCATGAGTAATCTCCCCCTCGCATTCGTCACGGTGCCACTGAGTGTAAAAACGCGAAATGCGAAGCTTGAATTTCCAGGTATGTCCCTCTTTGTCTAATGTATTTTCAAGATGGATGCGCAACATGGCTGCCGCCATTCGAGTGACTCGCTCGTATGTATTCTAAATTGCAGATTATACACTTACGAGAATACTTAATTAGTTGGTTGAAGTGATTACACATTAATGAGAATGTATAATTTATAATTATAAAATATGTTTTTTGCTAAAAATCAACTTAAAATATTACACAGTGTAGCTTTAATAGTTACTTGATAACTACAAATTTATTTTTAAAAAAATTTGATAATGAAAATAATCGCCAATACATTTTATTGTTGATTAATCATGTCTGCATGCAGTGCATGGGAAAATAATAATACTGCAATAATACAGACCAAAATAGACAGTTGAGATCCTAAGTTTACATACACCTGCCTATTTTAACAATAGACATCATAAATTTTTTTTTTAAAATTAGTCCTGCCCTGAATAAGATACTTCACATTACAGACAAAATAGTTAGTGAATTTACATAAATTACCCAGTTCAAAAGTTTAAATATGTTTGATTCTTAAAATTGTATGTTGTTAAATGGATGATCCATGACTGTTTGTATTTTTGTGATAGCTATTCTGGAGTCCCTTGTTTGTCCAGTGTAGTTAAACTGCCCACTGTTTTTTCAAAAAGTTTCTTAATATATGCTAAGGACTACTGTGGTTCATATTTTTACTTGCCCTGCCCAAATTTTCACTGGCCCCACCAGTGCTACCCAAAACAAGGTGATAAATAACTAAAACAAAACAGACATAGTTATTGTTTTAATTGTTTTTGATCAAGTAACCTTAATAAATAAGATTATGACACCAAAAACTACTAACCTAACTCATACATTTTACATTTTGTTAAAAGACGGTCAGTAATTAAATACAATAAATAATCAAATAACAAGCAATAACACAAATAAATAAAAACAAACATATAATTTAAATAAACAGTGCTTTTCAGATTAAACTAGATTTTCATTCACAGAAAATGGAAATGAAATGTAAAATGTTTATTTCTTGTTTACGTTCACCTAAAGGGATAGTTCACCCAAAAATGAAAATTAGCCCATTATTTACTCACCCTAAAGTCATCCTAGGTGTTATGACATTATTCTTTCAGACGAATACAATCGGAGTTATATTAAAAAATGTATTATACTAAATATAATATATTAAAAACGAAACACAAAAGAGAGTAATAAAAAATGACCCACTATTTTAACATTTACAGCGTGTGAGCTTGAGAGTGTGCGTAGTGTGCATGAGTGCAAGGCTGCATGCTTGTGAGTGCGTGCACGAGTCGAATGTGAGTGTGTGTGAACGTTATTGTAACTTAAGTACACTTGACAGTTTCAATGTCATTCTGAGTTACTAGTGTTTGTTCCATCTTAATGGTCCTGTCATCTGCGGTGTTCATACTTAAGTTTTGTTTGATGTTTGCTACATTCAGGAAGTGTACTTACTATATGTGAAATGCTTTTATCTTGTACAAAATGTTTTTTCTGCTTGTCTGTACATAGTATGCTTTATTAATGAGGTGTGTAATGTCATTGGAACTGGTTTTGTCTGGTTGTGTTAGAACATTAAGCCACGTTAAGCTTTTTTTTTTCATGTTAAGCATTTTAGAATTTAGAATTTATAATGACTTGAGAAAGCTTAAGATGCCCAAACGTTTTGATTTTTTGATAACAACATTGCTTCCATAGGAAAAACAAACTTTTTTTAAAAAAACATAAAAATGACATGTAATGTCTAGCATTTTTTCAGTTTCACAATCCATCTTAATGCCCAGGTATTCTTCATTTACTGCGTTCCTCTTCGTCTCACACACAGTTGTATCCACACAGCTTTCAAAAGAAAACTGTTTGAATGAGCATGGATGGACGAGTTCAACACATGCGCAGTACAACTGCTTTTTCAACATTCACCTTGTGCATACGCTGTTGTACACGCACCGTTGAACACGGACAGCCAAAGTATAATTTGGGCCTTATTTCGCAGAAATATACAGAATAGAAGCTATTTTCTGTGAAAGTGCATTAACTTCTGATTCATTAGAAAAATAGCCTAGGTAAACAACTGGAAGAATAACCAAATGCAGTAAATGGTAAAATAATTTGCACTACAAACCAGTGTGTTTATGATTACGATAATAATTTAAATATGAAAACAGTTTGTAATATCAATCAGCACAACGGACGGTTTTTGTACAGCTGTGGTTGAGACCAGAAGGCTTGACACATTTAAGTTACAAATGGCTGTATCTGCTCTTACGCTAAAAATCAGGGGGGTAATCGAGCTCTCGAATAGCGTACCACCCCCGGGGGCCCCCATTGGCTAACAAGCCATCACCTGCTGTTAGCATTCCATTGACTCCCATTCATTTTGCCGTCACTTTGACAGCGAATAACTTCACATCTGAGGCGTTTAAAGACTCCATTTGTCCATTGTTTATTTCTAAAGAAACACGACAATGCATAAAAGGCTCCATTACCTTGTATCTTACGTTATGGCCCCGTAGAAGCAGTTTTTGTAAAAGTAGGCTAACGATTGCATCATAACTACGCGACTCTCAGGAAATTACCGTATAGACAGGAAGAGAAGCTCGCAGTCAATCGGGGGGACGTGGAGCCATAAAGTCCGATAAAGTCAAGGGAGAAGCCCATAGAGAGTCATAAAGTTGCTCTTGCTCCTAGCTCATGTCTCTGCAAGATTCGGAAGGGAATGATTCAGATATCGCTTGGCACAGCTACTAGAAGACTTACAACTGTCAGACAGGTTGCTCACGTCACATCCACGTCGTCAAGCTCAGTTTGAGTCTGCGCAGTACGCTCAGCCATCAGGAAGTGAGTGCTTCTAATTTGCTTCACTTTTCTCCGCTGAATCCTATGGGGTCGCTGTGTCCACTTTATATACTGTCTATGCTAAAAATAAGGTAAATACAGACACGAGAAAAGCCCTCTAGCGTCTATTTGCCAACATTGCTTGTAACTCACTGCTTTCGATTAGAAACCTTTGTCATCAAAAGACATCTAAAGTGTTTTTCTCAAATTATCTTGATAATTTTGCACACCTAAGATGTATTGATATGATGTACTGATTTATGCATTTAATTATTTGTTATATATACGTTCCTGAATGTGAATTTTGTTAGCTTCCATGTGCATCACACAAAAAGGTGAAAAACATAAAAACAGCAGTCGCTGCATTTCCACATTTCATTTTATAGATGTCTCACCCACAATCACACTAATGCTTTTCAATCTTATTTCCTTCCAGGTGCGCGGGTGTTTTCAATCAGTCCGTCTGAAAACAAAGTTGAGTTTACAAGTCTGAGTTCTGTTTTTTCAGCTTTGAGAATGAAACCAACCTGTTTGTTCCTCAGTATCTTCTTGTTTCACTCTGAACGTTTCTTCAATCTTTATATCTTCACTCTCCTCTTTAATGAACGCCATGAACTTGAACTTCAACAGGAGTTTTTCTGTGTGTTTGGACAATCTGTCATGTTAAAGATGCGAATAATTAACAGCAAGAAAAATAAATCCAAACTAAACCTCTGGGTGCGTCTCAATCAGGTCCCTAGTTCAATATAGTCAGCGCACTGGTAAGGGAGTCAGTCAGAGTGAAACTAGCATTAACAATTAATAAAGACAAACTGTACAGACACTTAACTTTGTTCCTTATGATTTTCATTTGGTATTTAATGATTAGTGGATCACGTTTAATAGCTCGAATCATTTTTATTTTAGTTCTTTATTGGAAAATAAAATGGTATGTATTGCGACCAGCCATTATTCAAATGGTAATCAATCAGCCAAAAAAAAACACCAAAAAAAAAACAACAACAACTAAAAAAAATATATTTACAACACTTTTACTGTAATAAACCCATAGTTAATTTTAGTAAGGGTATGGCGTTCACACGGAACGCTTCTTTAATGCCATTAACACGGGACGATCCCGTGAAGGGTTGGCAACACTAGGAAAACAATTCATTCAACTAACTTGGAGTTTCAGAAGCTCTGTTGCTCCATCACTACTTGCCAGTGACTTGATTCACGTTCACGATAAGCTGATTCGGGATATAGAGAGCAAAATGAGACGCACCTTTTCTCTTATTGTGCCTATGCGCTTTACTAATAAAAAATAACGCTCAATAATGTTAAATATTTATTAATTCATTTAACAGTTATAGTAAAAACTACTAAATTGTCTGAGGGGGTTACACTGATTTAAAAACGTTTTAAAACCATAAAAGCCACAAACCTTTCTTCAGTTCGACTCACATCAGATGCAGAAACGTGGCGCATCCTTATGACGTCATATAGCCAATGCAAACACATACGGCTGCATAGACCGTGCATAGACATACAAATAATAATAAAAAAGAAATAAAAATAAAAACATGTGAGATGATTTCAGAGTTCAATACTTTGTGAGTGGAATTCGGTCTAAATGGCAAAATTAATGGGAGCGGAAACCACATCAGCAGTCAGGATCCTTTTCTTTCTTTTTTTAGTTTGATGCCGTTTTTATGAAAGATCCTTAGCAAAAAATATATATTTAGGCTACTTATGTAAAAAAAAAAAAAAAAAAGGGTTTGTCAAACTTAACTTTTATTAGGGCAAGTACTAGGTAATTCCTACCTTGGTCGTGCAAGTATCTGTGTTTTCTAAGTATCTGGGGGATATAGAAATAAAACCAACAATTAATAATTTCTTTAAAGTTCACTGTTGGTAGTTTGTAAGTTGAAATAAGTAAACCAACAAAGGGGTTAACACTTTTATTTTACTTTGTCATTTATCCATAATGGTTTAATGTTAAGTGTGATAACATAGCCTACTTATATTAGATTTATTATTTTTAAATATTTAAAATATTTTATTTTGTCATTTATATTTTTATTATCTTAAGTTGTTACAATTTTCCATTTTTATCATAATCTTTATATTTAATTGTACTGTATTTATAATATTTTATTTTGTCATTAATTCTTTTATATATGTTTTTGTTTTACCATTTTGTCTTATCTTAAGTTGTTAAAAATATATATATTTCTTAATAAAAGCTTTATATAAAAAAAATTCACAGCATTGTTAATGATATGCTAAAGCCCGCCCGAACGTTGACGTGACTGGTTACAAGGTAGTCTGTGACATAAGGAACACCGGAGGAGAGCCAAGATGGCGGTCGAGTAAGTTTGTTATTGCTGAGCTCCCGCACAAAAGTTCTAATTTGGTGGCATTTCAAGAAAAACTGCATTCCTATTATATCGGTCTATTTCTTATCACTTTGAGAACAACCTAATGTCACCGCCTGAAAGGAAAAGAATGCACAAGAACAAGAAGAAGCTCATCCCTGATGCGCAGCCAAATAACGCTCTGATAGCCTCGTGCCACGATTATGCTAGCTCTATGTCGACAGTAGGGGTCTCCATGTCGGAGGGAAACTTTTGCCCGCTACCTGTGACTCCTTGTGATTCCCCAGCGGCAAAAAAGGCTCTCTATAAAACAAAACACGAGCCCACATCTCAAGACAACATCGTCATTACTACCCTTTCCCAGCTTATTAAGGAGCAGGCTGACTCCATAAAAATTCTGGTGAGTGAAAACTCCAAGAAAATTGATGGAAACGCGTTGAAAATTGAAGGGCTAAAGAAAACTGTGGACTTTGTGTGCAGTGAAGTAAAAGAAGCACAACTGAGAGTCAAGAATGTTGATGGCCGTCTTAAAGAGGAAGAAAAAAAGTGGCGGCGCTCCTAACTCGTGTATGTGAACTTGAGACTTACTCAAGAAGGTGGAACTTGAAGGTCTATGGAGTAGCCGAAAACTCTGCAGAAAATGTGAAGGAAAAGGTTACAAAGCTTTGCCGGAGTATTCTGCCAGATGACAAACTGACACCAGCGATCGACGTCGCCCATTGCATTGGGAAACTAACACCAGCCAGCTCTCGGCCGAGAGCCATCATCATCAGATTCTTCCAGAGATCCTACAGAGATGCTCTATGGAAAGCGGCAAAAAATCACCCCGTCATGTGCGATAACAAGCTCCGCTTCGTTGAAGACCTCCCTCAACCTGTCAAGGAGGCCAGGCTGAAGATGTGGCCTTTGGTGAGTAAGGCACGTAGTAAATCTGCTTACTTCATTGGAGCACAGGCTTTTGTCGATGGGAAGGAAATCACGTGAAGAACTGAACTGACAATGGTCCGTAATCTCCAGAATAATGTACGAGACGACCTTCTAGATTCCCATATTTTTGGGTAAAATGTTCTTTTATTTTTTGACAAATAACCCAAGTGTTTTTCCAGGCTCTTGGCTTTTTTTACTATCTTGTTCTGAAGCCTGATCCTTAGTTTTGATTATTGAAGATCGTTTATGTGGGATGTAGCTTATTCCCTGAAAGACCAAATTACTGACCAGCAATTTAAAAGACTGTTATTCTTTTTTGATAAATACGTTGGTGGTCTTTATTTTTTCTGGGACACAATAAATATGGTCTTAAGTTTCCACCATATAACACTTTTTTTATTTTAAGGTGCAATTGGTGCTCAGTATAACATTGTTTGTTGATTGTTCCGTTGTTCTTAAGCCGTAGTAACATAAGCCTTTTCTATTCTAGAAAATAGTCTTTGTCTATATAGCTTCTTTAAACGCCATGGGGCTAAGAGATATAACTAAACGTAAAGCTTTATTTTTATTTGTTAAACAGCTGAACACAGATTTTTCGTTTTGTCAGGAATTTCACTCAAACTCAAATGACGAGAATTTTTGGAGATCTCAGTGTGGGAACGATTTATGGTTTTCTCACTGTTCAGAAAGATCAGCTGGAGTCTGTCACGGTTCATTTATCCGTGTGTTTGTTTTGTGTTTCTGTTGGTTGTTATGGGTGTGGGATCTGGGTGTGTGTTGCTTGTTTGTTGCTTAGAAACCAGCTGATCACTTAATCAGCCCGCAGCTGCAGCTAGTTAATTTTGTTTGTTAGCTGCCTATATCTAGCGGGAGTGATTATTACATGGTGTCGGTTCGTCACTTTTGTCACTCTTGTTTATGCTCTCTTACACAGTACTGGTGCCTGAGTTCCTGACGGAGTTTTCCTCGATCTCATCTGTATTCCCAGACTTCTGGAGATCGTTTGGAGTTTTCTTCAGTCTGGTTTCCGTTTGGCATCCGAACAGGATTATTCATATCACTCATCATCTCCGGTGTATTGTATCCTGGTCACCCGCCTGCTATATGTGGTGTTTTGAGTATTCATCTGTTCAACCTGCCTTTAATAAACTGTTTGCTTGCATTTGGATCTACGACTCTCATTGTGACAGAACGAACCGACCATCATTGGATCCAGCAAGCACAGTGGAATTTGCAGAACGAAGGACTCCATCACAATGATCAGATCCAGCAGTACTGGGTTTCGTATCCTTCCCCCTAACACGGAGAAGGAGAGGAGGGGACAGCTCCAAAAATTGATGGTCCTACGCCAGCAGGGCCAGACAGTTGGTTGTCTGGCTCAGACTTTTTGGACTCTCTCTAGTCTAGAGGTATGGACTACAATGATGCAGCATTGAAAGATTTTTTTTAATGTCTGCCTGGATGACCCATTGCCTAGGTGGGAAATGAAGGGGCTGGAGATCCTGGACTTTTGGGGGTTCATCAGATACCTTCATCATCGGAGCCAGTGGAATACACCAGTCACGCCAACCATCAAGCCAGCCACCGGATCGATCTATCGTCGTCCAGGACTGGTTTCCAGCATGGCCGATCCCCTGCTGATGTCGGTACGTGTTGCCAAGAGGGCCATCGTGCCTAAGTCTCGTCCCACTGAGACTGTTCTGCCTGAGTCTCATTCCGTCGAGACAGTCCTGCCTGAGCCTCGTTCTGCCGAGACCGTCCTGCCTGAGTATCTTCCAGCCGAGCCTGCACTTCATGTCATGTCCGACGAGCCAGGGTCTTGTGACAAGATGGCCGCCATGCCCTTGCCGGAGATTAAAGCGCCTCCAGAGGCGGTGGACTCGATGCCACCATCTTGCCATCGTAGGCGGAGGAGGAGGAGGAAGCAGGCGTCCACCGTCCCTCAAGACATGGAGGTGGTCACGTCTGCCGATCCAGAGACTGTTCTCGTCACGTCTGCCGATCCAGAGACTGTTCTCGTCACGTCTGCCGATCCAGAGACTGTTCTCGTCACGTCTGCAGATCCAGAGACTGTTCACGTCACGTCTGCCGATCCAGAGACTGTTCACGTCAGTGTCTCCGGACAAGATGGCTGCCGCCGAGCCGGTGTCTGTTCCTGCTCCTGAGCCGGTGTCTGTTCCTGTGCCATGGCCGCCCAAATGGTCGTCTCCACCATGGCCGCCCAAATGGATTCTATTATTGATGTAACACAATCAGGTTTTATGTCAAAGAGGCATATCTCCAACAACATTAGATTAGTCTTAGATTTAATTGACTATTCATATTTAATTTCAGATGACAGCTTCATATTTTTCTTAGACTTTTTCAAAGCTTTTGATACTGTCGAACATAATTTTCTTTATCATTCACTCAAGAAGTTTGGCTTTGGTGATTTCTTTTGTGATGCAATCAAAACCTTGTATAGTAATGCAAATGGCTCAGTTAAGCTTAAAAATGGGTCCTCACCCAGATTTGAAATCAGACGTGGAATTCGACAGGGATGCCCTATTTCTCCCTATCTTTTTTTACTTGCAGCCCAACTTTTATGTGAACATATTAAAAGTAGTAATTTGCAGGGCATTTCCATTGCTGGGAGGACAGTTATTATTAGTCAGTTGGCAGATGACACAACACTGTTTTTAAAAGACAGTTCTCAGGTTCCTATTGCTACTGACATAATAGAAGTCTTCAGTAAAGCCTCTGGTCTCCGTTTAAACCTTAAAAAATGTGAATTACTGGCTCTAAAAGATTGTGATGTTGAGTTAATTGCTAATATTCCTGTGAAAAGCTCTATTAATTATTTAGGTATTGTGATTGATAAAAATGAACCCCAAAGAAGAAAGAATAACCTCACTCCTATTGTTGAAAAAATTAAGAAGAAATTTAACCTGATGTGGCTATTATGTGATTTATCTTTGAAAGGCAGGATTTTACTCTCGAAGGCAGAAGGAATATCAAGGGTAACGTACGCTGCTCTATCTTTATATATAGATCAACAAATGTGTAAAACTATAGATAAAATCCTTTATGATTTTGTATGAAAAAATCGTAATCATTATCTGAAAAAGTCTTAAATTAAAAAAAGTTTTAATGAATGAGTACAGTAAAGGTGGCCTTCGTTTTCTCGACTTTATCACTTTAAATTACACTTTCCAGATTAATTGGATTAAGCGATACTTAAAGTACCCAACCAATCTATGGAATTTTATTACTCATTTTGTCTTCTCTTCAATTGGTGGGCTCCAGTTCTTGTTGGGCTCCAGTTCTTGTTGGTATGCTCCTATAATATTGAAAAAATTCCTCTTAAACTCTCTTCGTTTCATAAACAAATGCTACTGGCTTGGTCCCTAATTTACAAGCACAACTTCACTCCTCATAGGTTTTATATTTGGAACAACAGATATATTTTGTACAAAAACAAATCCATTTTCTTTCAACAGTGGTATGACAATAATATTTTGCTTGTAAATCAATTGTTTAACCAACGTGGTCAACTTTATAACTATTCTGAATTTATTCATCACTTTGGTATCCCTATTTCAACAAAGGACTTCTCTATCGTCTTTGATGCGATACCTTCAGCTGTCATCTCACTTTTTAAAGGTGTTAATGGACTCCCCCTGCACTGGTGGATGTGAAGGAAACAGCTGTTGGAAATATCTGTTTTACGCTGCAAACTAATAATAAGAATAAGTCAGTTCGTCAACTTTTTCAACAGGATATAAGGAGTACACCCGCTGCTGTATCTTATTGGTCCTCATATGTTGGAGAGATTTGTTGGGAAAAAGTTTGGCTTTTGCCACACAAGTTTTTTTTCTCAAGAGAGATCTCATTCAAAATACTTCACAGGTTTTACCCCACTAACTATTACCTGAAAAAAATGAAAAAAGACTTGGATATCAGCTGTACTTTTTGTGAAGAGCTAAGCGAAACTCTGGTGCATTTATTTTGGTCTTGTCCACATACCAAGAAACTTTGGAGTAAAGTGTTTCAATTTATTGTTGTCCATATTTACCCCCAATTTGCTTTGTGGTGGGAAAATGTATTGTTTGGTTTCACTCAACATGATAAAAATTTAGGGTCAGAGTATTATGTGGTAAATTTGATTATTATTTTAACCAAATTGTATTTGCACAAGTCAAAATTCTTACAAAAGAAACCAAGCTTTCTGGAGCTTGCTGCTAACATTAAGCACTATGTTCTCTCAATATCTGAGTGTACAAACAAAAAAGCTGTTAAATCATATGACCTCTGTAAGCTTTACAAGATATTTATTTATTTTTTTGTCTTTGTTTACGTTATAGGCTACTTTGTTTTTGATAACCCCTTGACCTCCCTGGCTTATTTGTGACTTGTCTATAGACTTTTGATGTACAGAAGATGTTGTTTTCCTGCTGTATGTCCTATCTTTGAATAAAAGTTATATAAATAAAAAATAAAAAATAAGGAACACCGGAAATTTCAAACCACGTTTTTGTCTTTTTTTGATTGCAGTTTTAAGGAGAAAATACTCGGCAATGGTGCTGACATGAATTTGCGCGTGGTTTGTCTTAAAGCACATTAAAAATAACACAAAGACATAAACAACACTAACCCTTTCACGCATAGTGGTCACTACAGTGGACAGCTATTAAAAAAGCATTTTCTTGAATTTGCATGGGTTTTTATGGCAAAGTTGCACATCAGCCTCTTCATTGGACCCTGGTGCATCATCCTATAAATTGCAACCAAGTGGCAAGCCTTTGTGTTTCGATTTTTTCCCCCTCCAAACCAAGATGGCCAGACAGACATGCCAAGTTGCTCCGGAATATCCACCCATTCCTTCTATCCTAGGAGACTCTTGTAGGTAAAAAAAATATTGCAGCATCAAGCAATATCTAATGAGTCATATCACAGTAAAATTTTCCAAGTTTTGATTTTAGATTGAGAGAAAACTCTGATTAATCACATGTCCACTGTAGTGGACGTCATGCATCAATTGCTATATTTCAGCTACAATTCATAATTATAATGTGAATATTGTTTTTGAAATTTAAAACTTAAAAACTTAATCTGCAGTGACTTTTTTTACTGTAAATAAATGTACTTGTATCATTAGAATGTAATTTTCATTGACATCGAAAAAAGTCATGTGATTACATAATGTATGACACTTGTAATGCATTACTTTACTTGTTAGATCAAAAAGTAATCTGAGTTCGTAATGCACATTATTGTAATGCGTTTTTTTACTCATAACATCAAAAAGTAATCTGATAATGTAATGCATGTTACTTGTAATGCTTTCTTTACTCATAACATCAAAAAGTAATCTGATTACGTAATGCATGTTACTTGTAATGTGTTTCTTTACTCATAACATCAAAAAGTAATCTGATTACGTAATGCATGTTACTTGTAATGTGTTTCTTTACTCATATCAAAAAGTAATCTGATAATGTAATGCATGTTACTTGTAATGCTTTCTTTACTCATAACATCAAAAAGTAATCTGATTACGTAATGCATGTTACTTGTAATGTGTTTCTTTACTCATAACATCAAAAAGTAATCTGATAATGTAATGCATGTTACTTGTAATGTGTTTCTTTACTCATAACATCAAAAAGTAATCTGATTACGTAATGCATGTTACTTGTAATGCGTTTCCTTACTCATAACATCAACAAGTAATCTGATTATGTAATGTGCATTATTGTAATGCGTTTCTTTACTCATAACATCAAAAAGTAATCTGATTACGTAATGCATGTTACTTGTAATGCGTTTTTTTACTCGTTACATCAAAAAGTAATCTGATTAGGTAATGCACATTACTTGTAGTTAATTACTTGTTAGATCAAAAAGTAATCTGATTAAGTAATGCATGTTACTTGTAACACATTACTTTACTTGTAACATCAAAAAAGTAATCTTAACCCTCTGAGGTCTGAGCTGTTTTCTGGGCCCTGGAGGTGTTCTGACATGCTCTGACATTTCTGGTTATTTCTGTTACTTGTGACATTTTCATGGCTAAAGTCTAATTACACTGTATTCAGCACAAACTCTGCTACAATAATATATCAGCAGCATGTATGTAAAAGTTTGTAGTTTTGAGATAATGACATTTATGCGTGGTTTTTGAAAATACAAAAAAAAATTCTCACTGAAATAAGGCCATGAAACCCATACTGATTATTTCTTCACAAGACTTTTGAAAATTGTATGACGTAGCCTAGAATATTTGCTGCAAAACTATGTGAAAATCACCCTGACTGCTCATTCAGATAAGACAATATATTGATTTAAAAATTTTACGACGTGTTTTGTGTGAAAAAGCCTTATGCGAGAGCTCATTAATATGTAAGCTTTTCTCACCTGAGAAAGACAAAGAACCTCCCCTAACGGCCCTATTAGGAGCTATCAGGCCCCTATCATTCTGAGCAACCTTGCACAATACTGTAAATGAGGAGATTTAAAAAATAATGGCTTTTAAATTGTTTGGATTTATTTACAACACAACATAATCCAAAGATACACAACAAATGCCAAAAAAGCACTTCAAAGACAGAGACCTTTGTGCCATTCCTAAAAACATTGTACATACCTTTCATTTCCAAGATTTTCACTTTACCATGTTCACGTACTGAGACTCATGTGAATGTTGAAGTCCTCAGTGGCATCTGGGACCTGAAAAAAAAAAAAGTGAACATACTGATATCAAGAGAAAGGCCTGCATGATTTTGGAAATAAATATTAGATTTTTCTGGTTAAAATTGCTTTTTAAAATTCCTTTTTAAAATTCACAGAATACACACACACACACACGTTTCCAACGATATATAATATAATGAACACCAGGTTTGTTGTGCCTTGTAGGCATAAGGTATATGCGCAGTGCGGATAAAATAATAATAACAATAAATAACCTATAGCAGCCTATAAATCTTCCAAAAGAAGCTAGAGAAAAATATATTGATTATCATGTTACTTCAAATGTTTCCATCCGTTATGATGATATGAAATGAGATAATAATAAAAACATGAAGCCGTTTGGTGCGTTTTGCTTTCATCCAAAATATGATACATTCAAACGCGATCGCTTGCAAAATATGATGCATTCAAACGCGATCGCTTGCAAAATATGATACATTCAAACGCGATCACTCTCAAATATAAAACATTATGGTTACCATAAACATATCTATGTTTGAGCAGATATCCACAAACACAGTAAACACATATGATACATTCAAACGCGATCGCTTGCAAAATATGATACATTCAAACGCGATCGCTTGCAAAATATGATACATTCAAACGCGATCACTCTCAAATATAAAACATTATGGTTACCATAAACATATCTATGTTTGAGCAGATATCCACAAACACAGTAAACACGGGTCTAAATATTATAATATTCCCCATATATCTAGCAACAGTTCAGCTGCAACGTGACATTTATGCAACAATAACAAACTAGGCTATGTAAGAATTTCTTACCTTATCTTTCTTGTCTTCAAATCGCGTTCTTCTTCTTCTGAGGTAGCCTAAATCCAATGTAAGCTCAGGCACGTCTTTCAAACTCGACGAAAAGTGAAGTGAAGTGTTTTGTTGTTGAGGTAACGAGCGCGTTCGCGTTCCATGTGGAGATTTGCATGTGAATATCTTTTGCGCGAGTAGGCGTGGCCAAATTAACTGTAATGAGCAAGCGTTTGAGAAGCTGGACATCTTGTTGGTTTTATACAAATTACTTAAACAGAGAATATTTGTTTTCGTTTTGAATCCGATCATTTAAAAGTACACACTTAAATGTTTATAAAGGTATATGGCTCATAAATGTGTGACAAGTATTCGCTGAGTTTTGTTTCAGTTTATAGACGTGCTCAAGAAAAAAAAGTTCACCGCGACAGAGAGGCAGAACGCACACCCTGTTTATTTTCTTTATTTTACAAAAGCACAATGTTTTGATTTGATTGTAAGTGGACACATACAAAAGGAGAAATATCACAGATTCTTTTTTTATATTTCTTTTTTCTGTATGACCATAAATGATGGAGTAATTTAAGTTTATAGTGCTACAATGTGGAGAAAATCCGGCAAAACGCGTCGGCGCGTTTGTCGACCTCAGAGGGTTAATGTGTTATGCATGTTATTTGTAGTGCGTTACTCCCAACACTGATCATTTCAGATGAGATTGAAAAAAACGTATCGCTAGGTTTTCTCAGAGGAGGGCTATGATAGAAATGTGCATGTCCATCTTGAACATAATCAGAATTATCAGCTAATAAGGGTAAATCTCCATACTCTGGTGCACTGGAGGGAGCATCTGAGTGGTTTCCACAGTTGTACCTTGACAGACTGTAGAAAATTCTGATGGAATCACATCCTCATGTTCTGATATCAAAGATACGCAAAGTGCAACTTGTATGAAGTTGTATAAAGCCTTTGCAATATTTTGCATTTATATTTTTTGTATATATTTTACAGTTTTCACATGATTTGATATAATTGTATTGATTAGTTTGTTAAATTCACATACTTTATCTGTTTGATTATTGTCTTATATTTAATACAGTATATCTTAAGTTTAAACCATAACCGCATGCTGTCCACTCAAGTGGACATCTGAAGATCTCTTTGAAAAATTTGTAAAAAAAATTAAATAAAAATCAATTCTTGTTTTTCATGCCCTAAGAGCAATAAAAACACATAGGAAAAAAATCCTGACTGAGGTTATCATAATTCATGCATGAAAGGGTTAAAAACTGGATTTTCACCACAGGGGGTCTTTAACATATTGAAGTACCGGTAGCCTTCTTCTTTGGCTAACTTCTAGAGGACAGCGCCCCCTATTGACCAGCCGCCACTGGCAAAAAGCCTGCCGCCCAATCCCAAAAGAAGTCCTCGCTGCAGCCTGTAGCACGATGACGTAGCTGGATGATCCCATACGTACTGGAGGCGCATGCGCGGTGGTGTGTTTTCGTCTGTAAAAAAAAAACTGAAATAAATTATATATAAATTATCACTTGAGTGACAACTGCGTGATCTAACTGCTGTGATCAGTTTGTATATTAAACTTAAATTAATTTTTATTTTATTTTTTTATGTATGTACATCATGGCATGTATAACAAGTTACATAAAAATCCGTCGCTATAGAAACAAAGACGCTAAAATGCAATCATGCAATGAGCTTCTCTACTACTTATTGTGAAATGTATTTCTTTATATTTGCTATTAGTATTATCCATACTGCAAAATCCTTATGTTTGTATTCAACTATGTGTGGGCCTAATGAAAAATACGGAACAAATCCCGTCCCTTATTGATTTGATACGGACGCATCATCTTACTTGTAAATATGGGACGATTCCGTATTTCAAGTGACGGGTACATGAACCTTATGTACAGATCACTGTGGAAAAATTAGTATAGCCATTAAAGAAGGAACTCTTACCAGGCAAAATATCATTAAGCACTTTTTTTTCTGACAAGATTTAGTTTCTTGATGCTATTATTATTTTTGCATTTTCCCTTGAATGTGTAGGCCTACTGATACTGGTCCATAATAATTTGACTTTTGGCTCGATTTTTTGACAGTTTTCAGTGGTTATGAGGAGCAATATATGAGAGAGAAATTTGGTAATCATTGTTTTGGTACATTAAACCACGTCATGTCATATTGTCAACATGGTGAAGCAGAATAGTGGGTCATAGTCTAATGCTTTTTGAAAACTTAAGGCTTTCTTCTTGATAAAACGAGTCGGACATCATCACATTTTTGTATACATTTTTATTTATTTACATTAGTAAGCTACAGGACATCGTCATTCAAAACCTGCGCGAAAGAGAAAAAAAAATGAATGCGTCATTGTACCCAGCGCATTTCAAACCCAAGCGGCAACCTCCCCGTCTCTCTCTTGAAACCAACACGGAAGTGAGTTAAACTGCAATTCATTAACTGGCCGCTTGGCCTGGCTGCAGAAGTGAGTCAAATCTGTATCTCCCCCATGTTAAAATTACCAACTTTACAGCAGAAAAAAACATGTTTACAGCCTGGTTCTCTCTGTGGCTTTGGTCTATACAGCTAATTTTGCCCTTCATAACAACTGTGAGGGGGGTGAATTTTTTTATAACTCATCCGTTTAGTTGATTAATATTTAAATTTAAGGGTGTGGCCACTTGAGTGACAGGTGGATTCCCGCTGATGTCAATGCTAGCCGTTTGTCTGCTGTTACTAGCCGTCACTTCACCTCAGCAAATGTTAGCTGCTGAACTTGCCTTCTCTGCAGTGTTTTTGCTTTTTTTCGGGATTATTTCATACAATTTAATACTTGGGTACAAAGCCCACGTCTTTGGATTCAGTCATTGTCGTCGAGTATCGTTTGAGAGAACAACCAGCGCTGTATTTCAGTTGTTTTCCTCTGTGAACAGGCACTAATGGATGTCTGACAATTTCGTTGCTTTTTGGGGTTTTCAAATTTAAAACGTCAATAAAGGCTCGTTCGTTCTGCTCTCACGGAACAGATGGATTATATGCTTATGTACCGTCAGATGAAATCATGCAGGCGTCGGCGCTTTCTCCGTTCATGCAATAAATGCACATCCATGAATGAGCGCGGATTTTCTAGCGCATTTAACGTTACTTGCACTTCAAAGGCAATATATCTATGGTTTAACGGTTTAACCCAAGCGTGCCGCACAAGCCCTGAAAAGTGAAGCCAAAACGTCTCGATCGCCCCCCGGTGACTGGTCCTAGTATAGGTCATAAGCCCCGCCTCCCCATGTTATTCAACGGGACGTGAGACCAACTAAACAATTAAATTACACTTCAAATATCTTTTTTCCAAAGGTGGTTTCTTTCATTTGCTGTCGTTTTTATCACGCTGATGTTAGTTCAAGTGTCTGTTTCAAAAATAAGTTGTTTTTTAGTTAGTTACGTGATGCGGTGGTGTAACGTCATGACTGACAGCTGTGATTGACAGGTTCTCTGAGCGAAGTAGTCACTGAAGCACCAACGGACATTTTTTCGGGATCTTCGGAGGACTGAGGAGATTGTATTTACTTTATTTTAACAAGCCTCTTGACGTACTGCAATCAATTTTTAAAAAAGTGTGCAGAATCCTCTCTCCCTGAGTGCATTCTGCGAGAGTGAGGGCGGAGCGTTGATTTCGCGGCTTTACTTCCTGCTCACTACTGCGCAGGTCTGGTCCCGAGATCGCTACTGCGCAGACTCAAGTTCCAATATGTCAGCGCCATATCGGGACTCTGGCGGCTTCAGTTCTCATCAATGGAAGAGAGCGAAGGGGCGTCGTCCATCTTTTTTTACAGTCTATGGTTTAACCCATTTGAGAGGCGGCCGAAATCAGAATTTAAAATGGACTGAATAAGCTCTCTACGAACTTGAGCGATGCCGCGCTGACGGACCATGAAAGAGTGACTGACATGTATGCACATAAATCACTGTCACACACAAACACTCTCGAAGTAATACACAGTCTCACTTGTAGCCATGTATTTTAACTATTATAATATTTCGAAGGGCAAAAACAGGAACTTTTAATTGGCTTTACATCAACAGCTAACTCGATCACGTCGAGCTAGGTGATTTCAGATAGCCAGGCTCATATCTATGGCCAGGCTCCTCAGCTCCACTCACGCACTGTTTGCCTATTTTCTGTTATCCGGGAGTGACGCAAGGCCAAGATGGCGACGGACGGCTCCGCCCACTTTAGGCTTCAAAAATGCTCTTCAGAAACCTACGGGTGACGTCACGGACACTACGTCCATATTTTTTTACAGTCAATAGGTGTGTTCGACATCGGCTGCGGCTGGATGCAACTGATCGGCGAGAGTAGCCGCGTGCAGGCGGGGAGGAGCTGCAAACGGAGACGTGAAGTCGGACACTTTCTGGTTCCCGTAGTGACCGCTCACGTGGTGTTTGCATACTTTACCACAGCTGAAGTGAAATAAATGCAATATTTGCCAAATAATACACAGATGTTTCAGAGACATTTTCATTATGTACTGCTTCATACAGCGTCTGTTTGAACAAGAATAAAGTTCAACATAAGCTACTATCAATTAAGTGGAGTCTACGTTTTTTAATCAGTTTTAATTTGATAAACATGACACAATATACCATCACAACTACATGAAAGAGTGTTTACTGTTATACAAAACTGATTTGTGAGCTTTAGAGGAACTAAAGGTCTTCGAATAAACACGAAACACACGTGATCGTTGTCATGCGGTGAATCCGGCCAATCGTGGAACAGCTGTGTCGTCATCAGAGCTCGTGCAGCCCAGTGCAGCTGCTCTTGAGAAGCTGCGCTGGCTGAGTTCTCCGGCTACTCTCGATTCGCTCTCGCGGTACTTTGATGGCACACGTCACAGTCACGTGGTGTCGGCGCTGTATCAAGTCGGACAAAATTTCTAACCAGCATGCACTGCTTCAAGTCAGCCGCCGATCGGTCTGCGCAGAGCTGCATGAAGTCGAACAAGCCTTATGTTTCAAACCAAACTGACGCCCATGATAAACGCATTAAATCCATCACATTTAGGTTTAAAATCATGTTATTTAAAATGCTGTAAAATTAACTATTTTGCATGTAGGTAGAGAGAAACTAGGATCACATTTATGTAAATAATTACTTATTCATCAATAATTACTTACTATTTATCAGTAGGCTACTACTACTACACAGGTTAGATCTCACTTAAGACCAGCGCATCCGAATTATGAAAGTGACAAATGAACGAAAGACTCGGAAGGTAGGCCTAAAGTAAATTATGTATGTTCCCTGTAAATTATTTTTGACTGCATTATTTATAATGATTTCTTAATTCAGAATATGATCCAGATTGCGTAGGTGGATGTGTTCGGGGAATTTGCCAGTTAAAAGTAGCCTATAACATTTAAAGCCCCTTAAATGAACGAAATGACTCGAAAAAAGATTCGTTCATTTTGAAGAACGAGATCGAACAAGAGAGTCAGCAAAATGATCCAAACTTTCCCATCCAGTACGTATTGGATCATCCAACTACGTCATCGTGCTATTAGTGATGGGAAACCGAGGCTTTCTGAAGCGTTTGAGGCTTTCATCGAATTGTGCTGAAAACGGTTTGTTTCTCGAAGCTTTTATTAGTGATGGTGAAATGAAGCTTTGTGAAGCACTGGGGCTTTCCCCCTCGACTGTATCATAAAATGGTTCATTACTCGAAGCTTTTCAACACGTTGCACACTAACAACATCTTGTACAGAAGCAATTCTTATGAATCTGCTTTGATCTACAAATGCAGCCTTATTCACAAAAACTTTAGCCTCAGTCCTAATCCTACGAGTTCATTGGCAATGTAGGCATATCATCAAAATAAAAGAAAATTGTTGTGGAATGGTGAAGTGCTTGTGAACTGGGGAGCTGACATTTTATATTGTGGGTAATTAAATAAATGAAAGTTTTTTTATAACAGGACTTGTTCAACAATGTGAGGGCTAAGTCTATTTCTTTTTTTTATTTTCTACTGCCGAAGGGCATGACACTCCAAACCTGCTCAAGGGGTTCGCGCTATTTTTGAATCTGATTCTGAATACGAAGCAGTCACGTGACCGTGTGTGGAAACGAAGCTTCGGACGTCACAGATCACGTGGTTATGGCAAAACGAATCAAGCTCCGATACTCAATGTGTGATGTTTTGTTTTTTTGATAAGAGGCTTGTTCGACTTCATGCAGTTCTGCGCAGACCGATCGGCGGCTGACTTGAAGCAGTGCATGCCGGTTAGAAATTTTGTCCGACTTGATACAGCGCCGACGCCACGTGACTGTGACGTATGCCATCAAAGTACCGCGAGAGCAATTCGAGAGTAGCCGGAGAACTCAGCCAGCGCAGCTTCTCAAGAGCGGCTGCACTGGGCTGCACGTGGGCTGATGACGACACAGCTGTTCCACGATTGGCCGGATTCACCGCATGATAACGATCACGTGTGTTTCGTGTTTATTCGAACACCTTAGTTCCTCTAAAGTTCACAAATCAGTTTTTTTTTATAACAGTAAACACTCTTTTCATGTCGTTGTCATGTTATATTGTGTCATGTTTATCAAATTAAAACTGCTTAAAAAACGTAGACTCCACTTCATTGATAGTATAGCTTATGTTGAACTTTATTCTTGTTCAAACAGACGCTGTATGAAGCAGTCTGCCTAAAGTATTGAATGAAAATGTCTCAGAAACATCTGTGTATTATTTGGCAAATATTGCATTTATTTCACTTCAGCTGTGGTAAAGTATGCAAACACCACGTGAGCGGTCACTACGGGAACCAGAAAGTGTCCGACTTCACGTCTCCGTTTGCAGCTCCTCCCCGCCTGCACGCGGCTACTCTCGCTGATCGGTTGCATCCAGCCGCAGCCGATGTCGAACACACCTACAAGCTTCAAGCCAGACTTACATCAAGATGTAATACATTTTGCTGTCGCTAGGGTGCGTCTAGATTTCTAGACGAACGTCACATCACTAGCTTTTAACACAATGCGCATTAGCGACTGCGACATCTGGTGGTCAGACATGTTTTCTCCACCATATACAAATCATCGCTGAGCAGAGGATATACAGTTTGAAAAAGCACATGACCAAACAGCTTCGGAAGTCCAGAAATACAAGAGTGGAATCAATCTGGGATCAGTACAGTTCTATCTAATCTGATCTAATCACTGTGCCAATGAGACCACAAATCATGTCATGTTTAACCTGGTCAAAGGATTCACATATTGATCAATAATCAGTTTCTGTTGGGTGTTGGTTACAGTTGACTCAAAACTTTTTTCAAGTCAAAACCAAAAGTTCAAGTCAAGGGTTTGACTTGAACTTTTGGTCCCCCCCCCCCCACCCACACACACACACACACACACACACACCCACACACCCACACACAACCAAGTCAATGTAAAGTCAAGAGTTGAGTAAGTGAGTGAGTAAGTCTGAAATACATATTTTACATATTTTAGTAGGATGTTTGAGGGATGAGTCTTGTGCAGCAGTGCAAAGGTGATTAATGGACTTTCATAATATAGCCTATGAATAATGGACTCTCTCTCTAAATACAGTCGTTTGCACGTCTTACCCTCGAAGTGACGGGATAATCATTTCCCTTTTATTCATCACACTCTAAAAAGAGATGGTATTTTGACACATGTTGTGTAGATTTTTAACACACAATGTGTGTTAAAATGTAACTCTGGATAGAATAGCACTGGTTGGAGCGCAGTTTGTGTTTATGAAAACAATTATAGGTATATTTTATATGGTATCCCATAAAATGCTCTAAAATAAATAAAACAATACATTAAAATAAATAAATAAAATCTTAATTCATAAAAACAAAACTTGCTTTTTTCACTTGTTATTAATAACCAGATTAACTTTATTTCTGTCAGACGTCTACAGAAGCTCTTATTGAGAATTAACAGGTTTTGGTGTTGACGATTCATTGAATGTTTCATTTGAAGTCACCAGAATCGTGATTAGTGTCAGCTTTATTTGGGCTCTTGACCCTTGACTCTTCAACATTAGAATCTCTGATTGCTGTATCTGTGTATTTATTTTGCACATTTAAAACAGCAGAAATAAGTGTGAGAGAAACATGACCAGATGATAATATTATCATAATGTAGTTTTGTTAAGCTCAGCAAGCATTTAATATCTGAAAGATGACTTGTAAAAGGTTTAGCAAGATCAGCATATCACAATTAGCTTAAAATTTGTTTTTAAATGCACTGTGCGTATGGGATGTAACAGTCTGCGTTATCAAACAGACACCAAGAATCAGCACATTAATCTCAACAATGGTGACAAACGAAAAGCTTCATGCCGCAGTGCATGCTGGGTGTCACCATAGTATAAAACTCATCCATGACTCCCAGCATGCATTGCGACATGAAGCTTTTTGCTTGTCACCATTGTTGAGATTCATGTGCTGATTCTTGAAGTCTGTGTTTGACTCATTTCTGCTGCAGCTCAAAACTTTCTGAAAACGTTTTTTTTTTTAAGAAACCATTCTGCACTGTTGGATAACATTATGTAGTTTTACAAGACCGTTATAACTAACAGCACATAAATAAAATAAATGCACACCATCCATATACTCAAAAACTTGATCAGATCAGTACTTGCTGATTATGACATCATCAACATCTGATCATATTTTTCTCTGCTGTAACTGTATTTATTAAAATACAGTTACAGCAGCCAGAGAAAAACTAAAAGAAGAGCAAAGGGTCAAGAGCTCAAATAAAGGAGCCATTAATCACGATTCTGGTGACTTCAAATAAAATATTCAATGAAACATCAAACCTCTGTTAATTCTCAATAAAAGCTTGTCTGTAGATTCATGATGTCTAAAACATCCAAATGTTCAAACAAACTCTTTATTAAACATCACTGGACTACATAAAACAAGTTAACCATACGTTTCAGTGTTCATCCAAACACTCAGTTGTAAAACCACAGGAAGTAACTGGCAAAAACACACCGACTACAGTCACATGTAACACATCTCTGACACAGGTTGTGTTATACATGTAAAAGGTTTCAACACACTTCTGTGTAAGTGGAATAACACATTAGTTGTGTTAAAGTAACACAAAATGTGTAGTCCTTATATAAACACAGAGATGTGTTAAGAAATGACATAGGTTGTGTGTTAAATTTGACACATGTGCTGTCCCTGAGCACACACACTACATGTGTTAAAATCTACACAACATGATCCACATTGATGGTGAGTGTCAGCGCGCTCTTATGAAATTATGTGTTGAAACCAAGACAACCTGTTAAAAATGACACATGTTGTGTAGATTTTAACACATGTAGTGTGTGTGCTCAGGGACAACACATGTTGTGTAGATTTTAACACATACAGTGTGTGTGCTCAGGGACAACACATGTTGTGTAGATTTTAACACATGTAGTGTGTGTGCTCAGGGACAACACATGTTGTGTAGATTTTAACACATGTAGTGTGTGTGCTCAGGGCCAACACATGTTGTGTAGATTTTAACACATACAGTGTGTGTGCTCAGGGACAACACATGTTGTGTAGATTTTAACACATGTAGTGTGTGTGCTCAGGGACAACACATGTTGTGTAGATTTTAACACATACAGTGTGTGTGCTCAGGGACAACACATGTTGTGTAGATTTTAACACATGTAGTGTGTGTGCTCAGGGACAACACATGTTGTGTAGATTTTAACACACGTAGTGTGTGTGCTCAGGGACAACACATGTGTAGATTTTAACAGGTTGTGTAGATTTTAACACATGTTGTGTAGATTTTAATACATGTAGTGAGTGTGCTCAGGGACAACACATGTTGTGTAGATTTTAACACAGGTTGTGTAGATTTTAACACATGTTGTGTAGATTTTAATACATGTAGTGTGTGTGCTCAGGGACAACACATGTTGTGTAGATTTTAACACAGGTTGTGTAGATTTTAACACATGTTGTGTAGATTTTAATACATGTAGTGAGTGTGCTCAGGGACAACACATATGCAGTGTTAATGTTCTCAAACAAACAGGCCAGTGTAAATAAAAGTTATTTATATACAATATTTTGTCAGTTGCTACATTTTAATTTAATTCAAAGTGCAAACTTGGTTGACTGTTACCTCTTCATGAACTTAGTAGTTTTCATTGCTTTACCCCGGTCTTAAAGTAAAAAGATGACTGTGAAAAAAACCCAAAAAACCTCTAAGTCTAACCTGTTAACATGGGTACGGAAAAAAATACACACATGGTGTGAAACGGGCGTTATTCATGCGCAATTGAGCACCCACATCAAAGAGCAGGGCCTCGCACCCCTCCTGCGATGGCACTGTGGTAAAAACCCCTTGTTACTTTCATTCTGATTATCAGGCAGGCATGTGATACAAATCCAGTCTGAAATCTTTTTAGTTTTCAGAAACACTGTGTTTAAGTGAAATGTTCTATTTATAACAGACACCCAAAAACACAATCTGTTATAACTTTGCTTTCATTTTCCCTTTTTGTTCTCTCCCGTTCCAAAATGTCCAGTTCAAGTCAAGGCTTGTTGTTACTGATAAGAATGTAAATGTGTACCTTGAAATGCAGTGTAAGTCGCTTTGGATAAAAGCGTCTGCCAAATGCATTAATGTAAATGTTATAAAGTGCTGCAGAAACTATGCAGTTATTTTGGCCAACCCAGAAGTTAGTATTATCCTGGTTACCTCGATGAAAAGCCAATCATATTTTTTCATTGGCTTTTGGAAATAAACTCTGTGACCAACAAATTTCTGAAACTTACAGGTTTTATTTATCAAGATATTCTCCACAAAAGATCACAACTTTTATAAATTCTGAAGCATAAATACAAAAAGCAGATGTAAAAAGCTAACGTTAGGCTATATAAACAACCTGCACGGTCGCGCTACA
This sequence comes from Abramis brama, assembly GCF_963993115.1. NCBI lineage: Eukaryota > Metazoa > Chordata > Actinopteri > Cypriniformes > Leuciscidae > Abramis > Abramis brama. The sequence continues at coordinate 21,096,468 of NC_139982.1, read as the reverse complement.
TCATCATCACCACCACTAAAGCTTTCAATATCTAAAATCTAATATTTAAAATCTAAGTTGGAAGAAAGTTTTGTTTAGTTTGGAAGATCATGAACACAACTAAACGAGCTTGGCATGATGATGTTTAATTTCCCCAACAGTTTCTGTTTTCCGTGCAGCCATTTGTTAGCTTTTTCAAAATATGTAACAAAGTTATGTGGTAGAGCTGCATTAACACTGTGGACTTAATTCCCAGTGTTTTTTTCCGTTGCCCAATTCCGGTCTTTTTCCTTTTCTTTTTTTGACGACCAGCTTACATCTTCTTTTAACCCTTTGATGCGCAAGCTATGGAAACCCCTTCTAATGCACAACATGGGTCTAAAAAGACCTGTATTCATTTCCTATGTTATTTCATGCATGGCTGGACTTTTTTTTTTTTTTTTTTTTTGAGATCAGTTTATTTAAGCATTTAATATTCCATGATCTATAAATTCCATGATTTATAAATATGAAAAATTTCTTGTTTTCAATTACCAAAAATTATTTTAATTTTTTCTAGGTTTTGTGTTACTATTATAAAATTTACTTATCAAGCATGATAAAACAAAAGAATAAAGACAACATTTTGTCAAATTAATCATTTTAGCAGTCATTTAGACAACACATTAACACTTGAAATGTTTATTTGCCACTTTGTCTCACATAGCATTCACATATCACAGATAACTGATAACACTGAAATTTAACTGTGTAACTGTATTGAATTGTGGTGAATGTGATCAAATAAAAGAAAATACAACAAACAAAATAAAATCACACTGGTACAGCGGCATCTCAAATTGCCATCTTAGTGCTTACATAGGTTTCGCTCAGACAGCTAAGATATATATTAATATTAGTTTCTTCACAGTTTCAGTGTGTCTCTTCTATTTGTGTATGTAAAAAGAAATTACGCTTTTGAAGGCCAAAATTAGCATAAATGGACAGTATGTGAGCCCTTTACAATGTTAAAAGAAAAAAGGGATATAAAGTCATGGGAATTTATTTATTTATTTTTTTTTTTTGTGACATACATTATATTTATCTGTTAGCCTACTTAGTGGAGTAGAGAAAAGTGTCCTTAACTGAAGAGAGCTGCTCACACTTGTAACTTGCTGCTCACACTTGTCACACAATGTAAACTAAAAAAAAGGTAATGACTAGCAGGAAACCACTAACAACTTGAAAGTTTAAAAAAGATTTACAAAGATTAAAAAGATATTAAGAAATAAATAATTTACCTGTTGAGGGTGTCTTGACAATCTGTGTAATTGGATGACAGTTACAGTTCGAAAATCAAAAAGGCGGATAAAAAAAACCCTAAACTCTTAAAACATTGAATCATTTCAGCATATGAAGGATTATGAACTGTTAGGCCTTCTACATGTAAATAAGCTTTAAAATACAATCGTTTTTTTAGTGTAACTAACATTAGCTAGCTAGAATATGTCACCAGCTAGCTAGCTAATAGTATTGGACATGTTTCTCCTTCTCACAAGTAATTTCTCACTAGGATTACAAGGTCAAGGTAACCATAGCCTAATATTCAAATATTATGTCCATCTTTTACAAAATATAAAATATTTTCTGTGGTTAAAATAAAATAAGACTTGCAGCAAATATACAAAAGCAGTCATGTTGAGTTGTGAAATGTGTGGCAGGTGAATAGTATTCTGCAGTAAATGTTCCTATTTGCAAAAATGTGCAAATATCAAAGGTTTCTATATGGGTCATTTTTGACCCATGTATGTAAAGTAGATGTAGAAATAAAAAAAACTGAGTTTGTTTATAAAGTAAGAAAGGAAACATTAACATAATGATTTGTGGAAATCAAAAACAAAATATTTAATGAATACCTGGAATAAGAAAACAACAACAACAACAACAACAAAAAACATATCTTTTAAAGATTCAGCAAAGAAACACTCAGCCATCACTGAAATAACATAGGAAGTGAATACGGGTCTTTTTAGACCCATGTATATAAAAAAATTTAGAAATACAAAAACTGTGTTTGTTTATAAATTAAGAAAGGAAACATAAACATAATGATTTGTGGAAATCAAAAACAAGATATTTAATGAATACCTGGAATAACAAATAATAAAATACATATATTTTAAAGATTCAGCAAAGAAACACTCAGCCATCACTGAAATAGGAAATGAATACGGGTCTTTTTAGACCCATGTTGCGCATTAGAAGGGTTGCGATACAAAAACGATTTTTATTCGAAAAAGTAAGAAATGGAAAAATTCAATTAGGTTTTTTAATTATATAAAACAAGTTAATTGAGGAATACCTGGAATACTGAATCAAGTATCAAGTATCAAGTATATTTGTATAGCGCTTTTCACAATACAGATTGTATCAAAGCAGCTTCACAGTATTAAATTAAAATAAAATAATACAACAAGGTTTGTTTCTAGTGGAATTTATTGATTGATAAAATAAAATTAAATATCCCCAATGAATGATGAAATCATTTTCTTGCAAAGATATAGGGGAGCGCGGGGCACAACCTAACGCGGGGCTAGTTGTAACACGCTTGTTTTAAATACTTCCGCACATATGCTAGGATGACGAAACTTTGTGTATTAACTAGTTGCCATATCAACACTATATAGAAAAAAAAATTCCGCCAAAATTATTATTTTTTTGGAAGATATCCATAGACATTTATTAAACCATAGCTAAAGTAAATTTCTAACTTAAGTTAATTTTTCATCTCTATTTTTTGTGTTTATTTAAAATAAGACAAATCTGATATTATTTTAATCTCCAAGATGTTATTTAACAGTTGAGTTAAATCGATCAATCAATCAATCAATCAATCAATCAATCAATCAATCCTTTATTTATAGAGCACATTTAAGACACAACCGAGGTTGACCAAAGTGCTTTACAAAGAATAAAAGACACACGTTTAAGCATGCATTTATAAATACAAACAAAAATAAATAATCAATAAAAATAAAAAGCGGAAGGTAGCTATATAGTGTTAAAAGCCAAAGAGAAAAAATAAGTCTTAAGCTGAGTTTTAAAAGTGCAGATAGATGGGGCATGCCTGATAGACAGGGGAAGGCTGTTCAATGTGCCCTATTAGAAATATGTTATTATATTCTATACTTTTATTAATTTTATTGAGAAAACGTGAGAAAAAGGTGAATAAAGACTGAGAGTCAATGTTCAGAAATGACTAATTATTTATTTGTTTTGAACTATGTTGTATAGCTGTGTTTTCATGTGTTCGTAGTCAAAACTCAAAAATGAGTTTATATTTAATTATTAAAAATTGCCATTATTTTATATGAAAAAGTTTTTTAATTGTATTTTATTTAGAAAATATTTGTTTTTGTATATATTTTTTATTAGATCAGATAACATTTTAAGCTGCCATATGTTGTGTTACAATGTGCCCCACACATGTTACAATGTTCCCCACCTATGGGGCATGTTGTCACATTTCACTTCCATTCTTTCGGGGTATGTCAAGAAAAAAGTATATACTGTATTAATAAAAAAATAAAAATAAAAAAATAATTGTACTAGACATGTGGGAAATTAATGTGGGAAAAAATAAATACTCTGAACCATAAGAAGATTTACACAAACTGAGAAAGTCAAAAAGCGTTACTTTGTGCCCCGCTCTCCCCTAGAAAATGAAAACTAATGGTGAAACCCAAGGTATAGGGATGTCCATTTCGTTGTTTCCGCCCATTAACAGATCATTAAAACTAGGTGCGCGCGGCAAAAATTATGTCATTGGGGTGTGGGCGGTCGTGCGCGTTGGGTGCAAGACCCCATTTCGCTTGGCCGTGTGCGCGGCTTTTTTTGTAACAGCGCGCGCGGCTCCGCATCCAAAGATGAAGACTTCGAGCCGAATCTGGCCGAGCTCGAACTTTTCACCACACCGGCACCCAGTTTGCACGTCTAAATTAGTTGCTTACATTTAAAAAATGAGCATACAATAGCATAAAAAGTATTTTTAATGAACATAAAGGTCCATGTTTAAAGGCACACTGTGGAGAAATTGTGTTTTTGTCAAACAGCGACCCCTAGAGTCGCTGTGGAATACTTGCACTGTCGTAAATACCCCTCGACCCCCCCACCTCCCACCCTGTACACCGGTACCTGCGTCGGGCATGGAACAGGCACAGATAGACACCGAAGACATGATTATTGCAATTTATCATAATAGTTTGAAAATTGTGCTCGTTTACACTATTTACAACCTCTACATTAGGCTTATTTATGTCCTGATAATTATATGAGATATTGAAAACTGTTCTCATGATAATCGCAAAAATCAACGTCAACAGCGTCGTCTGATATCCATCAGGACTACGTGATAAATACACCTCACAACACCTGAGTTCAGCTGGCAAACTAGTTCGTGAGGCAAGGCAAGCTATAAAACATAACGCAAAAAACACGTAAGAGAAACGAGTGTTTGTAAGCAAGTCTGTTAACAGCTTTGATTATCGAAAGCTAGCTAGACATATGTGGAAATGATTGGACTGGTCTGATTATCAGCAATGGATGAATGGACAGCATGTAAAAAAAATGACATAGCCTACTACAAGCAAGCGCAACAACATACAACATAGAATGCAAACAAGTTTACAAATACGACATTTATTTACTGGCCACTTCATGCGTTTTCTCAGATCGGATAGCTGTCTGATTTATCAAAAAGATTCCATTTACACCTGATCACATAAATGTGTTTTTGCGAAACGGATTTAAATCCGATCTTCAATTCCCACACTATATGCAGATTTAATGGAGTGCACATCACCGAAAGCAACAGATATGAGCTGCATTATTGATCATCAGCTAAAATTTCAAAATCAAAGACCGCAATAAGAGAAAGCAGTAACAGCCCTGGTAAGATCATTTCGTTTCTTTACTTTTAATGATGATGATTTTGTGTTAAGCGTCTGCGACCTACTTTCACTTTGATTTGCGATAGTTTGCACGTTCTCTTGATGAATATGCAGTTGCTCATCTGCGGTGATGCGTGTTCCAGTAGCGTCGTCATATCTGGACATAACATATAGCCTATAACACGCTCTCACTCGTCACTTTTGGCATTTTTGGGAGGAGTACAACTTACATATGTGGTTTCAACAACCAGATGCATTTACACTTGTCCAGTTTCGTCTGGAATGCGGCACAGACCTCCTCCTGAAGTGGTTTGAGCATCCGTCTCGAATGCGTTTCGGAGGGCATTTACACCTGGTCTTTTCACGATCGGATAGCTATCCGATCTGAGAAACCGCATGAAGTGGCCAGGTGTAAACAGCCCCCATGAGGGCACGAAAGCCGAAAACAAACGCTGGTTGGCTTCTCACGTCCAAATTTGAGGAAGTGGTGGGGGAAGTGACGTATGCTGTAAAGCAGTCGAATTTTGTAGTTCTTTTTGTGCTCGGGTTACTACCCGAACTCCGAAGTTACGTAGTGCCAGTAAAAGCGATACAGACCCCGTCAGGCTATGGCAGACGTGTCATTCAACCTATTGTAAGTCGATGTACCATCACAAGGGTCTTGGAAATATATTATGAAGGTTGAAAAGATACATAGTGTTCCTTTAATAAAAATGTTCACGAAACTTAATAAAATGTTTAGTGAAATTAGAAAATATGTAAGAGATCGTTAATTTAGTTATGTTGTAGCCTATACACATTCTCATATCCATATATTTTGTTTTATTGTCATGAGTAATAATCTCAGGGTTTACTGGGTTTTACACAATTCTTTTTGTAGTGTGGTATTGGTGGTGGTGTACTAAAATAAACATTGTCACGTGTATATAGATTTCTTCTTCTCACCGCTGATTCCTGATGGTTTAGACTAGAGGACAATTACTCGAGTCGCCCCCTGTCGTTTCAAAGAACAGTACAACGGCGAGCGCGTCAAGTATGAACGCCTCGTCCGTTTGGGGAGGTGCGCGCGCAGTCTTCGGAGACTCGCGCTGCGGAGCCAGGCGAAAGTATAAACAAGGCTTAACAGATAGGCTAACCAACAGAATCTGTCTGGATCTTTGACCCCTTAAAAATAACAAAATTAGTTGTCCTGGGGTTTTTTTCCCAGAAAGCAGGTTGTGACATAGCCTATGTTTTGACATAGCCTATGATTGAAAAATTATTGCTCAAACACCAAATAGGTGGCGATATGCAATTATGTAAATCAGCATTTAACAAAAGAAGAAGAAAGAAGTAGTATCTCTGGTAGTATGGCGCACTTTTTCTTAGCGCCCTTTTCCATTGTGACTCGTCGATTCGTCGCTCTGAGAATGTCTTGTGTGTTAACCACAGTCTATGGTGTTAAGTATGAACTATGAACGTACTCCAAGTTTGACTTACTCACAGACGCGTTTTGGAACCAGAGTAGGCTACCTCGATTAAGCAAAGGTTTGGTTTAATCAACCGAGAGTTCAGGGTATGTGTTACCATTACAGTTTCCATTATGTCTCACTCTTATCTGCTTGACCATGTGCTTTTTTCACTGTCTTATAAAAATACAAGGCAGCCGCCCATCCCCACAACACCCCCTGGTATTTTTCCAGAAACTCTCAAAACTCCTCGTGTTTGATGTAGGCTACTTTTATTTTCGTTCTTGTCAAGGGGGTGTGATGCCCTAGCCTATAAATTGCATGGTTTCTATTTACCATCGCCACAAACACTTTGGATTAAAACTAACATATTTGAGAGGCATTAAAATCTTTTTTGTTTCAAGACAAGGTAACGTTATGTATATTTTTTCAAACGGAAGTGCTCATTACGATAATGACAGGTTAGTATATAATGTACGTTTATCTCGTCAATAACCTTTGAGATACATATTTTAAATGCTTTTATATGCCTAGTTTATTTTTAGTAGGCTATGTGCGCTGTAGTAAAATAACAAATGATTATTTATACACATACCCGTAAAACTTCAAATAAAGACGCCTGTCTCTTTTACACGCCTGGTGTGGCTACAGGTTTGGATAAATAAAGGCCGGTCTCAAATAGAGGCCCGGTCGGTTTTGTAGTTTCGAGTTTTATTTAATCTTCTAAAACCGTTAGATCGTCTGTTTAAGCCAGTTCTATGAGTTCAAGAGAGCCATGCGCATCTGGGCGGGAGCTGTTAGCGCAAGCAAGGCAGGCAGAGTTGCGGGTGCTGTACCGAAATCTGACTCCCCAGTTTTGTTTTGATAGCTGGTAGCTTTATTCCTCACCCGTCGAAGTTTATAGTTTGAATCGATCTGCCATGTTTTTTGTTTTTGTTTGTTTGTTTGTGTTTGTTTTTTGCATCTTTTATCCACACTAGTTCACTTTCTGTTAATTTATTTAAGTGTAGACAAAGATTCCATGCAGGATCTGGGTGCTTGATGTGTGAAAAATCGATCGATAAACGGATATAAGGAAGTGCATTTAAACTCGCTTTTGCGTGCACGCGAAGGGGAGTGCGATTTGTCCGGGGAGTCGGTACAACACCGGAGAGGGAGAAGTGAAGAAGGAGAGCGACGAGGAGGAGGAATTCGCCAATGAACTTGTAGTTGAGGATCGCGGTGGTGGTGGTGATGATGATGATAGTGATGAATAGGGTCCTTTTGTATCACATTGCAGTTGTTTTACAGGGTATAGCCTTCATTCTTTCTTGTTGATGTGTTTCTGGCAAGTAAGTTAGTTTATAGGCTCGATGGATATTACCGGTAACTTGTATTGTTCAGCCCATGGCTGACACATCGTTTCGTTTTTTTATGCTGCCAATAATAAAGGGACTTCTTCAGCACACCGGACGAGAAGCGCAGCGCCGCGTCTATGACAACCCTGCTGAAAAAAACAATAGAAACCATTACAGAATTGCTAATGGTTTCCACTACAAAACCATTACAAACCATCAGCCGTTAACCATTACAAAGTGGAGTCCATTACGTAGTGTGTTTTGGGCCATATTCCATTAGGATTTATTGGTTTTAAGGGTTTCCATTACAAATTTGTATTGGTCTGAATTTTAATGGTTTCCATTACAGTTTTGTATTGGTTCTGATGGTTTCATTACAAATTTGTATTGGTCTTGAATTGCACATATTTAATGGTTTCCATTACAGTTTTGTATTGGTTCTGATGGTTTCATTACAAATTTGTATTGGTCTTGAATTGCACATATTTAATGGTTTCCATTACAGTTTTGTATTGGTTCTGATGGTTTCATTACAAATTTGTATTGGTCTTGATGTGCACATTTAATGGTTTCCATTACAGTTTTGTATTGGTTAAGATTTGTAGGTTTAATGCTTTTAGCTGTTAATAATTAGGACATTAATTATGTTTTTAATAAATTAATTTGAATGATAACTACTATTATTATACACAATTGATATAAACTTCACACCAACTTTTCAATAGCTTACAGCTCAGGTTTTGTTTAGCAAAGAATGAAGAACTTGCACCTGAAATAAAAATTATAGTATTAAGACCTGCTTTTTTACTCAACCCAGCTGGAAATAAACATCTGACACAAAACATTAATATTACATTTTTATTATTTGATTCAGTTATTATTTTACATTGTGTGGCTTCACTGGGGCTGACTGATTAGACCTGCAAAAAGAAGGAGAATTCATTAGGACAATGTACCTCTTAAACCACATTACCAGTACATAAGATTATCCATACATTATATATTTAAATGTATTCATCCAACATCTTTGGGCATACTTTGATACCCATTTTTCTGTGGGTATCATGACTCCATGTCCTAGATCCTTAAAAAAAAAAAAAAAACATTAATATGCAGAATAAGACCATTTTAGCTAATTTAAAAGTAGAGGTCGACCATTATATTGGTTTTACTGATTACTTGGCACCAACAGGTAGCAGGCAGGCTCGGCAGAGTTACTTTAAAAATGTATTCCGTTAGTTACAAATTACTTTTAAAAAAAGTATTCAGTAACATAATCCAACTACCACAATATGAAAGTAATGTAATCTGGTTAATTTTGGATTACTTTAAGGTCACATATATAAATGAAGTCAAGCAAGAAGAAATATTATATAAAAAAAAATGCTTTTATTTATTAAGAATTTGGTCCAGTGTACAATATTTGCAAAATATAAACTATTTAAGAAAATGTCATATAGCTAACTATGTTGTAGCTAAATGCTGAGTTAATATGAAACCATAATTTACACAGAAAACAGAAATGTTTCTTCAGCAGGAACTGAACTGCACTGACTCGCTGCACATAAAATTATTGCAGCCTTTGCTAAATCGCGTGTTGTTTCATTTTGATTAATCGTGCAGCCCTAGTTTTTCCTCTTTGTCGCCATCTCTGTTCGAAATCTGCAATTGCAGTTATTCGCGGAATTATCAACTGTATTATCAGTGTGTTGTGTTAGTTTGACAGAATCCTGGTCTATGAGGACACCGTTTTACTGGGACACTGGTAACTGGATACATTTGGATGGCACCCTGAGTTCAAGTGTGTGTATGTATGAGAGTGATACGAGACATTGCGCCTGTGCTAGATGTACAGTAGGTGATTGTGACTTACTGATTTACACACACAATCCTAATTCAGTGACTGATAACTGTGGCAAATAATCTGTTTCTGAGGAACACTGAAATCTGTTCTATTCTTTAAGGAATAACTCAATTATTACATTAACTTCTTAGATACCTTTAGAGTTGCTGTATCTTGTTCAGGTTTCATCTGATTATTTTCAGTTATCATCTGTAAAAAAAGAAAGAAGAGCAAATAAAAAATATATAAAAAAGACAAATAAATACTAATTTTAGTATACTTATTGAAAACCAATTTCAACAGAGGTTACTAATTTTTACCAACTTCTTCAATGATTATATTTAATCTAACAAGCACAAATAGTTTTCGATATTGGTATTAGCAACAATGAGCTGTGAATTATGGGTTATCAGGATCGATCCTCCTAATATTCCATATGTGTGTCCCCGTAAAACGGTGTCCTCATAGACCAGGATTCTGTCAAACTAACACAACACACTGAGATTCTCTAGTCAAGTTAAACATCAGGAACATGTTCTTATGATGTCCCCAAAATGTGTCCTCATAAAACAGATGTTAGACACACACAACCTGACATAATAAACACGCATATTATGTGATGCATTAAAGGCCTGAAAACATATTGTTTTATCATTCATACCCTGTGGTAGTGACATTGCAGTATAGGCCTCTGTGAAGCCAGGCTATGTAAAGACTATGCCGTGTTATTTTACAGTTGTTTACTCAATTTCTGTACCTAAATTAGACTTACCTGGAATATATGAGGCAAAGTTTATTTCACATCTTTGTTACATTTTTTTACCTATGCTTGCAATTTATTATTTTCTATGCAGATGCAAACCCCTACAAAATCACACCAATCATTCTAGAATGATTAATTATTTCCAAATAGAGCTATTTAAGTCATTTGATGAAATAGTTTTTATTGAAATATTGCATTATATATTGCAGAAAAATGAAATATTGCAATATCGTGCAGGTCTATTACCGTGGGTCATTTTTAACCTTTAATATTACCTTATAATAATAAAACAAGTAAAATCATCACTGTAAATAACACATAATGTACCTCCTTTATTAAACAGTGTCACTGAAGCATGGAAACACTGAACTCACCTTTATAATGATTGCTGAATCTGCCCTGGAGATCTTTGGGGCAGAAAGATCTGCCATCTTTGTCTTTCTCCCGAAGTCGAAACTGTATGTCCTCCTCCAGATCTTGATCTTCTCCTTCACTGACTCACTTCAGGCATTATCTCATGTGTCTGCTGTCATAGAAAAAGGCTCTAAATAATCCAGACCATTGCATTTCTTTTGACATATTATTCAACAAGCTTAAACTTAAGACATAAACTGTGTTTAAGTGAATACTCTCCAAGCTCCGAGGAATATATCGTAAATGAAATTCGGGAGAACAGACCACAAATGTGCAGCATATGTTGTCCTTTTTCATACTCTTACAGCGGATTGCAAAGGAAAAAAAAAGAAAATGATCACGAGGAAAAGAAAGCAGCGACTGAAAAGAGCTCTTGCCATAGATATTCTTGTTATAACATGTCAGGTTAAAATACCAAGTATAACGTTATTCTCATGATGTCTGAAAATAAATCATGAAGGAAAATTGACAGCTCATCCAGTCAAACTGACGGATCAGCTTTATCTGTAGGGCTACCTCATGATTTGAAGTGATTCGTTTCAGCCTTTTTGAATGAAAGTTCCCCAAACAAAATAAAATAAAATGAATATTATAATGTTTTTTTGTTGGGTCAGACAATGATCATTGTGTCCATAGTTGATGTTTCTAAGAGTGACACAAGGTACACATCTTGCTTTTGGAAACATTGGACCCGAAGCCTGTATATGTTTTAATGATGCCTCATCTGCATCATTCTTAAATGTCTTGTATTGTTTTGTACTTATGTATATATCTGTACTGTGTTGTCTCTATGGACCTCTGTGTCTTGAATAAAAGTTGATGATGATTACCAAATTTCTCTCTCATATTGCTCCTCATAACCACTGAAAACGGTCAAAAAAATCGAACCAAAAGTCAAATTAATATGGGTTAATTTGTGTTTCATACCATGTAAAGGGAAACATGACAATATAAAAAATTACTGTACAGTAATGCAGAAAAACGCATTACAACCATGTTAAAGCTATTAAAAACGTTCAGATGCAAAAAGGAACTAAATGTAAAATTAGATAAACTAGTTAATGATATTGCGCAAATGCTCGGTCTCTTCAAAGGTCTTCGCGAATTATTGTGTTATAAGACTCAGTTATCAGAGCAGAAATGAATGAGAAACACGTCAAATGTGTAAGTAAGGGTCTTTCCTTGCTATTAATTTTTTGGAATGACTTATCGTGAGAGGAAAAAATGACGCTGTAGTCGCATAACATCGGTTAATGGAAACACCGTCATTTCGCAATAGTTTTTTATCGATATTTTAAAAAAATCACAAAAGTTTTGCGCAAATCTGTAATGGAAACGCGCCTAGTATGGCCTACATGAAACACGACTGCCATCTACAGGTTTTAGTTATTCCTGCGTCCAACACCTAATCCACCCTTCTGCAGGATCCCGCAGAATTTCGGAAGTGCTCCAGCATTCTTCTCTCTGAGACGCGATTTTTTAAAGGCCACATCTGTATGGGTGTGTTCATATGGATGAAAGCCTGTTGTGTTTGGTCTCTTGATTTGTGATAGTGGCAGCTATTGTGAAACTCACCTTCTTCATCTACTGAGTGTAGATGGCATCAAGGTCTTGTCCTGAAGAATCACAGGGCCAAACGCTAGGGATTATGTCTCATCTGATAACAAGAGCATAGCCATAAGTTTAAGAACTCTAATGGTATCTTTACCCCCTGATATTGCATTGGGGATATAAATTCAAACATTTTTGATGGCTAAGGCTAAGAGTATGAGTCACAGCTGGCCAGATATCTGTGAAAAATAACTTGCGTGCCTGAACCACATTTAGCATTTAAAAGTAAAAAGAATTTCAGTATTTATCAGTAAAAAATACATACAAAATAAATACCCCTGAGTTGGACAGTATGGTGTCAGTCTCATTAGCCAACATAATTCAAAACAGACCTAGAGAAATAAAATAAAATATACCAATGACCATGATATCCTGTTATCATAATAGTTAAATTAATTATTATAACTACGACCATTATAACATTATATTTGTCGCCTATTATTTAGCTGATTATTTAGCCTACAGGCTTCTCAAGGACAATCTGACATGGGGTTAATGATTTTAAAATGTGAGACTTCTTTCAAAAGCATAAATCTTACAGATCCCAGACTTTTGAACAGTAGTTCATTTGAGTTGTTTGAGGTGGTTTTGCTTACTAGTCATATGGTTCATAGCTGTGGAGATTTTCTTGGACGGAGGTGCAGCAGGCCTTCAGCATGATGATCTAGATAGAACATAACATGCAATTTGTCACAGAGCCAACAATGTTACATAGGATTTACAATAGAACATTTACAAGCTAGAGCAGAGGTGAAATGCAGAAAAGAGAAAGAATTGTATATATAATTCTTAATGTATTGTGAAATAAATGCATATGAAATTAGTATCATGATTAATCAATAATTCACCCTTTGTTGTAGAGGTTTTTTTTTCTGATGCTCCTGAAATCACATTTTTTATCACTATTTGTAAGTGACGTCACTGATTAACAGTACAGTACATTCTTTCAGGTTAAATAAATTAGCTTACTTCCAATCACCCATTGACAAATTACCAGCAAAACAAAACTATCAAAAATTGTTATCTACACAAAGATGAGGTTAAAACCCCAAATTTTCATAAACAAGAGCTCCAGTCTATAGTTAGCCTTAACATAAATTAGGCCTTTAACTTACCTCTTCTGAAAACGGTTGAGATGCTAACGGACTTTTTTGAAGACACAAAACCATTTCTATAAAGTAAATATTCAACAGAAGCGTGTCAATTACACGTAATAAAGGTGTCAGGGACGTTTGTATGTATTATTTGTGTGAATTTGTTGACTAAACTCACCTGAAAGCAGTGGAAACAACAGCGAGAGACGCGAGTTTTGCTGTTTGTCAGTTGATGACGTTTCCCCGTTTCCATCTGCTCTCGCGCAGCGCGCTCGCCTCGCTCCAGTGTTTGAACTATGGTTTGAATGCGACATGCGACTCGAATGTTCACGCGCACGCGCATTAAAACACTTAAAAGTCACGCAGCACTTAAATAAACATCTAGAATTAAAACATATAACATCATTTAAAATACTATTAATATTAAATCATGAATTTTAAACTCATTGTATATATATATATATATATATATATATATATATATATATATATATGTATATATGTGTATATATATATATATATATATATATATATATATATATATATATATATATGTGTATATATGTGTATATATATGTATATATATATACACATATATACACATATATACACATATATATATATATATATATATATATATATATGTATATATGTGTATATATATATATATATATATATATATATATATATATATATACTGTATATATACTGTATATATACTGTATACCGGTGTAAGATGTTCATCAGCTTGGCCAGGCTGGGAGACCAGCTAAAACCAGCTGACCACCAAATTGTCCTGGTTGATCATATGTGCCAGGCTGGGAGACCAACTAAAGCCAGTTACTTCCATCTTAAACCAGCTTAGACCAGCCAAACAGCTTAGGCTGGTTTTAGCTGGATTTTTCAGCAGGGAGGCCAGGTGTTGATGTTGACAAGGAAGAGAGCCAAACAGCCAATGTAACGGGTAACGTTAGGCTATCGAGCTTATTATACAGTAGGATTGTCTCGATTATTTGAATAAATTTGATTATTAAAAAAGAAAAAGAAAAACTTTAGTAGCCTACATACGGCAGAGGTGATCCAGCAAAGTCTGACATATTTATTGAAGAATAAAGTTAGAGAAATAAATAAAAACCCAGAGAAAATGAGACGAATTCTCATTGGATATCAATATAAAAGTCTTCACACAACATATACCTGTTAAATAAAAGTATTACAGTGAAACAGATGAGACAGTGGTCATAAGTTTCATATTTCTTTGTCATTTTATTTTTTGTAGAGCCTATTTTTAAAAGGTTATTTAAAACCTTTAAGAAAAGCATTTTGAATAGCTTGTAGCAGTGTGCTACATATACTGTTGTTAAACTGCCTAGTGTTCAAAGATACATTTCAATATTATAAAATACATTATTTGTGATATATATACCTATGTGAATATGTGTATGAGCAGACACACAACCATACCTTAAACAGAGATGTTGCTTTTTTAAAGACATGCATGCAGTGGAACAGAGTCAGAGTCTGAGATAGACCATAGGACAGGCAGCATGAAGCAGAACACTCCTGATCCACTGTCAGTGATTGACCTACAGCCTGACATGGACACTGCTTTGACTGCCACAGGAACTACCACAAAAGCTGAGGCAATGCGCATGATTATGAGCCATGCAGCAAAGCATAAAATAACTGGCTGCCAGTTACATGATTTACTGCAGTTGATAAATAAATTGTTTGGGCAAGAGGTTGTACCTCGATCCAAGTATCTTTTTAACAGAGTGTTTAAAAACAGTTGTGAGAAAGTAGAATTTCAGTTCTACTGTGAAAGTTTTCACTTAAACATGAACAGTCCAGGAAATCAGTGACAAACAAAGTAAATATTAATATCATCCAACCAAAGAAAACACTAAATTTGTTGGAGACTTAATGGTTCATATTGGTGTCCAGTAGATACCAACATGTAACCTATAAGTTGCCAAAGGTGTTCTATTGGTCCTTAATGGTATCCAATAGAAAAAACATGCCACCAATAGAAAAAAGCAAATTACCAATAGAGACATACTAGGACCATTACAGTTTCCATTAAAACCAATACAGACAGATAGACAAAACATGCCACCAATAGAAGAAAACAAATTACCAATAGAGACCCACTAGAACCATTACGGTTTCCATCAAACCCAATACAGTTTCCAATACAACCATTAAAACCATTAGCAATTCTGTAATGGTTTCTATTGTTTTTTTCAGCAGGGAACTCGAGGTATCGCACACCGGACGCGCACTTTGTCAGTTTATGGCCAGCAATATAGTTCAGGATATTATGGAATTAAGATAATGTCTGTACTATGTTATGGTTGTACTGTACAATTAAATACAATCGTTGCGTAGTCTGCAGTCTGAATTCACTTTACCTCAGAGCGTCCGTTAACTGAATGCAGGGCCGTTTCTAGCCTTTTTGGTACCCTATAGGCGAGATTCCTATTGAGATCCCCCCCCCCCCCGGTTGTAATTTGGCATTAACAGTTTTACTCACTTAAAAAGGACTTTGTAGCACTATGCTGGAGTAAAGTTAATAAATGATCGTTCTCTCCCATATGATTTTGTGAAACTATGTTGGGTGGACCTAGGGGGTTTCGGGGGCATGCTCCCCGCAAGAAAATTGTTTACATTTTAAGGTTAAATTAATGCATCAATCTGGTGCACTTTGAGAGCTCAAAATGAAGAGCTTCAACCTATGAACTGTGCACATTGAACAAAGAAAAACCATTGACTTGTACCTGGACACTAAAGAGGGCTCAAACATCTTATTAGTTATGATATAGAGTCTCAGGCTACATTACATTATCACTGGTGTTTATGATTTATATAAGTATTCATGACGTAAAATCCATATAGCCAATAATATGTAATGTATAAATTAAAATGAATATTTCAAAAGTATATTTTACATTACACTATAGTATAGGAACATTACAATACTTTTGTCCTAATTTCTTCACTTGCAAGAAATAAACCCTTGAGTTTTTATTTTGGAGAAAAACACCAGATCACATGAGCAAAGTGCGCACTTTTCTTTAAATCACGCAGCACAAACAGAATGCCTATATAGGCTACTTAATTAAAGTCTTGTGCTGTTTTATAAAGGCACAAAGCCATATCACGATTTCGATTTTAGTTCGTTGACAAAATATAACGCTAGAGACCTTTATGTTAGATTATAAATTTTACATCAGGGAGAAGAGCGAGTTCGGCAAAAGGCGGATTCGAACTCGGGTCAAACGCATCAAAAGCTACTTTCAAGCACCTCACGCCTTACGACCTATGCCACTGTAGATATTTAGTGGTGAGCGTCTTTTTGCTAAAAAGACAGGCACTTAGTGCAAATATACGCTCCATTATCGGAAATGTAAAAAAAAGAAGGATTTTTCTTCCACTCGCTTGGGCGAGAAAAAAATCTCTTGGTGTGGTGCGGGTTCTCACTGGCGCCTCCCAGCTGTTTGCGCCCTAGGCGACCGCCTTGCCTATGCCTAGAAACGGCCCTGACTGAATGAATTGAGAATATCACCTGAAAATCCGATAACATCAGCAATTTTCATTCAAGCAGCTGATTTCTGTTAATGAATGTAAAACTGAATGTATATTGCAGCACAGGGTGAAGTATAGGCTAAATAGCCTACATTAACGACGATTTGAGACAATATGTAGCCTACACTAATGTGTTCGAATTTTAAAGACGTGGTTTCAACTAAGTAGTTTCGCCCGGACTGTTTGACTACGTGTTTTCGACTGATCATCTAAGATACCACATGTTTTCAAATGATAATCTAAGACAGGATAAGTCTGTTATACATGCTAAAATAACGGAGAAAAGCAAATCATGTTCATTATTATCTCAAATAAATTTAAAGAGTTTTACATATTCCATCAAGATGTTGAAGATCGACCTATTTTCAACGTTGAAAAGTCGTAATTAGACATTAAAGATTTACGTCTATTCAACATCTAATAGGTGACTTTTTGCTAGCTGGGCTGTCTCATATAGACGCCTGTCTCAAATACAAGCCAGTGCAGTTCGGCGATTTGGGAAAATAAAAGCCCGGGCTATTATTTGAAGTTTTACGGTAGTTTAATTAGGCTATAGCAAATCAAAGTAAAAATACTAGGCTAAATACATTTAAAAAAAAATATAAAAAAAATACAGTGCAATCAGTGGGATTTTAGAAATAAAATGTACATTTTTATATTTACAGCCAAAAAATGAAGGGAGCAGTTCACAATCTTTTAGAAGAGAAAATTCGTCCATACATTGATCTGATCGACACTCTGCGGTCAGTTGGCATTCACAAGGACTTGGCATTACCGACTATTGCAGTGATTGGAGATCAGAGTTCTGGGAAAAGCTCTGTGTTGGAAGCAATTTCTGGGATTGAATTACCAAGAGGAAGTGGTGAGAGCTGGTTTTACTCTCCTTTTCTTATATCAATATTCATATATATTCAAAATTGAATACAAATAATAAGAGTGATATCTTTTGTCAGTACCAGTTTTGGTATTAATTAACTGTAATTGCTAACTGTTTGCTATAGGAATTGTCACCAGATGTCCAGTAGAGCACTGAGGCTGAAGAAGGTGACAGGTGGAGTCAGCTGGAAGGCTGTTCTATCTTACCGTGATAAGAAAACCGAATTTGTGGATTCATCATTAGTTGGAAAGTACATTGAAGCAGGTTAGGAAAAATGCCTGGAATCTGTTTTGTTTAAAGCATGTAAAAAATACTATAATATACCTATTAATGTATCTATTTTTATGCTAGTGTTATGCTTTTATGCTTTATGTTATTTTTAGACAGTATTTTCCATTAGCTACTTATTCATTAGCTACTAGTGCTTATTCTTTAGGTACTAGTACCTTTTTAAAGATACTACATATTAATTAGATAGGCTACTAGTTCTTATTTATTAACAGTACTATTTCTAGTATAACTAGTACTTATTCCAATAGTGTCTAGAATTTAATTATACTTAAGAAAAATTAGAATTAGTACTTATTTTTTAGTTACTAGTAACTTTTTAGACCAAAGATCTTAATAGGTACTAGTACTTTTTAAATGTGCATTTCTGCTTAGTATGCTATAATACATTGAATATCAATGAACCAACAACATAGAAGAGAGAGATTAGACAGGAAACTGAAATAAGGAGATGGCCCCAGAGGTGATATGAAATATTGATCTTTTTTAAATTCATATACAGTAAAATCAGGGGTGCACATAAGTTTATCCGTCTGGTTCTCACAAGAGCACCTAGAGATTCGGGTTGGTGCTCACATTGCACATAGTGTGACCCATTAAATAAAACTATAAAAATAATTATTAAAAGTAAAATAATTAATAATACAAATAATTAATAATAGTATTACTGCATTTTATTTAGTGTTTTTGTTATAAAATAGACAAAATAATAAATTAAGTGTGATAATACTATTTTTTATTTTTATTATTCAATAAAAATACACTTATTTTATAATACACTTAAAAAATACAATGCGAATATTTACATTTTGATTTTTTTGATTTTTACTTTTATATATTAGAATTCCCACAATTTTCAGACCTTATATCAGCAAGCTTTTATTTTGGCAGGAAATACGTACTTCAGTTCCAGTTTTATCCATGGATTTAGCACTGATAAATGAAGCGAGTCAGTGAATGTCACAGTTTCGCATTTTTCTCTGAAATCTGCAGATTTATGTATTCAGTTCAAATGGATATCTTATACAGTATTACAGTGTCGATCTAAAACGGTGTTTGTTTATTAACAGCTGTCAACCATGTCTGTGCGCAAATGAGCGGTCTGAACTGATTTACCCAGCACATTTTTTATTTTCGCCGCGCACCTGCGCACCACTTTTGTGCACCCCTGTATATAATCCTTTAGGACTGTCAAAATTGAACACATGCAATAAATTTTTTCAGTTTAACGGGTTAAAATATTTAACGCAATTAACGTAGCATCAGGTGTTTTTTGTCATCCTTTGGCTGCTCTACAGTTTGAATGCATTGATTTGCATTGTTGAATGAATTGATTTAATTATGCGGTATGTCTGTTCTACAGCCCAGGATGAGCTGGCAGGAAAAGGGGTAGGAATATGTGATGACCTCATCACTTTAGAGGTCATGTCACCAGATGTGTGTGACCTCACACTGATTGATCTACCTGGAATTGCCCGAGTCCCAGTAAAAGGACAACCAGATGATATTGACGACCAGGTGGAAAGTATAATCTGATTTATTATTGTCTTGCGTGCCACATGCAGAACCTTAGTTCAGTTCAGTTTTTAAACTATTTCTTCATGTCTTGTAGATCAAACGTCTGATAATGAAATTTATTGGGAAGCAAGAGACTATAAACATGGTGGTGGTCCCTTGTAACATTGACATTGCAACAACAGAAGCATTACAAATGGCACAAAAAGTAGATCCTGAAGGCAAAAGAACTGTTGGTAAGATGATCCACACATCATCTATCAACAAATAGTTTAAAGCACTTCTGTAAGCAAATGTGCATCTTTTTTTTTTTTTCACAGCCATTTTGACCAAGCCAGATCTCATAGACAGGGGAACAGAGAAGGACATTCTGGCCATTGTCCACAACAAAGTGATTCCTCTCCGCAAAGGTTACATCATTGTGAAGTGTAGAGGACAACAGCAGATCAATGAGAAAATTCCTCTGGAGCAGGCAACACAAATAGAGAGAGATTTCTTCCAAAAGCATGACTGTTTCAGGTTAGAATTTGAAAAGAATATTTCACCTTTTAACCAGTATTTAACATTTTGTTCTCTAAAATGTATGTCAATGGGACTTGATTTGAACTGTTTAGATAAGGCCATGGTTCGAATTACGTGGGAGCCAATGGGAGCTGAGCTCCCATAGAGAGAGGATGAGCTCCCATGAAAGCAGTAAAATCATACACCTGTGGGGGTCTCTAAAAATCATCAGCACCATTATTTTAAATTACAAATAAAGCACTTTTTCCTTCAGACTACTGTAGCATGACTTAAAAGATAGGACAAGATGCCAAACACATGGATCTCGCGGGATCTCGGATCGTCATCACACTACGGTACATCCTTATGCTTAAATCAAGTGATAAAAGTGCCGCTGCGATCATTGGCGTGGATACTGTGTTTGTGGCTCGAGCACAGTCTTCACTCGGGCGCGCTTCAATCCGTTGTGGAGACTCTCTATTCGTTCCAGTAAAATTACAAAACAAAATGCACACAAACGTGTCTCTGCCTGATATAGAACCACTTATAAACATAATCGGATTTGATGGAAAAAAAAAACTTATAGGAGTGCGGATTCGAACCTATAACCTCTGACGCGTTTGACAAATGTTCTACTACTGAACCCTTAAAACGACAAACCAAATGTACTATTTAAATTGAATTGTGTTACCAACGCTTTTTTATTAAATTTGTATTATATTTACAAATTTTTATATTTTTATATTACATTATTAAGCTACCGCGCCTGCTCATAGGCTACTTTTTTCTTCTTTTTTTAAAGAGACCCCCACAAAGATGAAATCATAATTCGAACCCTGGATAAGGCTACTTTTTTCCCTATTCCAACCAGTTTTCTAGCATAGTATTTCTGAACTGAAGTTAGCACATTCAGCAAATGGTATCCTATACTTTTAATAATTTTAGTTTGTTAGCTAATGTTAGTAATGTTCACCTTGGCCAAAGCAGTTATGAGTTTTTGAAATACCAGGTTATCAAGCTATATAGCATACCAACTTTTCAAAAAGTGTCTTTTATTTTTCTACAGAGACCTCTTGAAAGAAGATAAAGCGACTATTAAATGTCTTGCCGCCAAACTGACTCAGCATCTCGTTGATCACATCAAAGTAAGTTACTAATGGTCAGGGATACAAACTTCATTTTGAAATAGGAATTCACTGCTTTAAAAGGAGGTAATGGCATTCTCAACAATATTTTTATTTATTTATTTTTGTTTTGTTGCGGCAAACACATTTGACAGTGTTCATTCGACTACAATGGCTGCTAATTGTGTGGCTGACTCCAGCAGCATCCAGGGTAAACCCTGCATAAACCATGTCTATATCAATAGGAATCCACAGAATCAAGAATTTCATTTGAAAGTGAAAGATTTTCTCATGTAAATATCGGAATCGGTTCAAATTGGATACATGATTCGCCGCGTTGACCAATAGAAAGCTGCATGTTTTGAAAGTTACTTCTGTGAGCTGTGCTTTAGGCCTACATTACAATATTGACAATGGACCTTTTTCTCCACAATTTAGCCAAAACTGCGCTAATGTGCAGGGACGGACTGACAATCTGTGCGTTCTGGAAAAGTCCAGAACGGCTGTCCAACCGAGGGCCGTCGGCACTAAAAAAAGTCTAATAAAGCAATATGAACAGCCAACAGCATGCAGGGGCACTAATACAATCACTTATATGCTACGTGTAAAAAAAACAACTGAGGAAGAAGAGTCGGCCTACTAGCCACTGACATAATAGTTTTATAAGGCTTACCTAGATAATGTACTTTTAAATTTGCTTACATTATATTTGAATAGTTATAAGTTATAGTAGGCTATATAGCAGTGGTCTCCAACCACATGCAAACGTAAAAATATATGCATATTTTTAGGAACACAAAATAATTTAAAATCCACATCAGTTTATTTGTGCCCACGCGCCACGCCCTCCCAGGATCTATAACGTTACCTAGGTTACTTTCACTTTTAAAAATTCCTCATTTAAAAAAATAGGTACGACTCGACTCGCTTTAGCTCGGTTGCTTTTCCACTGCAGTTAGTACCGCTTCAAAGTGGAAAAGCAACCGAGCTAAAGCGAGTCGAGTCGTACCTATTTTTTTACAGTCTATGGTCGTACCACGCAGTGGAAAAGCGAAGCGAGTCAAACCGTACCGAGCCGTACCATGCAGTGGAAAAGCGCCATAATATCTCTGTTGTTTAAGTTAATCAAAGAACAAAGGGAACAGAGAAAAACACTCACTGCTCTTGACTAAAGAACTTTTGTAACTTTAATAAGGATTAGTCTATATATAATTTATAATTAATGCAGCACAGACTGTTTGATAACTTTATTCAATTTCTGCATATGTCCTACCTGTTAGAAAGGAAGGGCACGGGTAAATAATTATGATTCTGTTTTAATGTACCCAAGTGTACCTAAAATAAAAAGAGTTTAATATACAGGTTTGTAGCTCTTAATTTCTTTTTATTAATTAACCACTTGTAAACTTATGTTCACTTTTCTTTTTTTCTTTTTTTTTTATAAAGGATTTGTATTAAATATATATTCATTGAGTCGAATTGAAATTGAATTTAGAATCAAAATCGAAAATCGAATTGAGAATCAAAATAGAATCGAATTGAGAGCTTGCAAATCAAAATCAAATCGAATTGTAACATCTGAATCGATACCCAGCCCTACTAAATATACAACCAAGAAGAAAAATAGTAAATAACTAAATTATCATAGTGTAGGGCAGGGTTCCTCAAATGCAGCCCTGGAGGGCCACTGCCCTGCAAAGTTTAGCACCAGCTCTAATCGAAGACACCTGAACAAGCTAATAAAGGTCTTCAGAGTTACAGGTAGGTGAGTTTGATGAGGGTTTGAGCTAAACTCTGTATGGTAGATTTTAGGAACCCTTGTGTAGGGTTGTAGCAGGGATACAAACTCATGATAGATGAATAAGGCAAGCAATTACAGATCTGATATTTTTGTGAAAGAATACACTTCAAGTTCACTTTTCAATCTGTTTTATATGATTCAATGAGTTATATGTGCCCACAGTAAGTTTCACTGGCTCTTATTCTTTTTCACACTAGAAAGAAAAAAACAAACAAACAAATAAATTATTTACAAATATCAACTCTTTTCCTGCCATTGAGGAATTTTTCGACACCCCATGTTTTCACTGTTATACAGTAGGGAGTAGTGATGTATGTCTCGAGACCACTTTTACGTGGTCTCGGTCTTGTCACGGCCTTGACGGTCTTTGGTCTTGGTCTTGTCTAGGTCTCGGACCTCTCGGTCTTGTCTAGGTCTCGCTGTCTCAGACCAACATAGTGGTCGGGGGATTTAGCAATACAATACTACAATATCCACGACGACACAACGTTCGATAATGCAACATTATTATCCGCAACGGAACGGATTGAAGCGCGCGTCCGAGTGCTGACAGTGCGGCGTGTGCTCGAGCCACACGAGAAAACACTGTATGCGGCCACTGATCGCAGCGGCAATGAGCACTTTGATCACTTGGTTTAAAAAACACATATCAGTAACATAATGGGTTTTAACTTCATTCAGGAGTCATTCATTTTGGGTAACTGCACAACTACACAACTGACAGATGACTTTGAGCGCACCGCCAACGGTGTGTGTGTGTGTGTAACTATAGCGACAAAACGACCAACTTTCGGATCCCGCACTTAAGCCTATAATTTCGTTTTTAAAAATGTAATTAAGTATTTAAAAGTTGCAGAATGGGTTCATTTGGAGTCTAAGACTCCGAAATCGGCAGAGATAGGCAGGCATTTGCTTAGATGAATTTGTGTCTTTGATATCTGTGTGTGTGTGTATGTTGTGTTGTTGGTGTTAGACTAAATAAATGGTCTTTTAAATATCATCTGCATATCTCCGTTGTGTTGACTAAACATTAGGCCTAATCTAAGTTTATGATTGTGTATCTTTAATTTGATGTTATACGTTTTCATCTACACATTAATTATAATTTCAGTTGGTTACATATTTCTCATTCTTTAGACAGTTGTTGGAGGAGCAAGATGGTGTTGGAGGTGTTTGATGTTTTGTCAGATGAACCAGTCAGTACCAGTCATGTCAGTCCTCAACAGTAGGCCTACACAAAAGTTAAGGGAGTCTCAATCCTCTAATAGTGCAGTAACAGCCGTCATGCAATTGCTACACATAGTTGATCTCATCCAATCTGCAAAAACATTTACAGTGAGCTCACAGTCACACACATGACATGGTCTGTCTCTGTATTGTTCTGCCTGTGTAGTTGAAGTAATACCATCTAATATGCATTGAATGTAAACTGCGGCTGAACCCTATGCTGCTGTTCTTGAATTCATACAAGTTATTGCTTAGCTTCAACACTAGTCTGTTTTTTTCCCCTCCGGTCTCGACTTGGTCTCGGTCTTGGTCTCGACTTGGTCTTGGTCTTGACTTGGTCTGTCTTGGTCTTGGTCTTGGTCTTGTCTTGGTCTCGATACCCTCTGGTCTTGGTAGTGTCTTGGTCTCGGTTTAGGCGGTCTTGACTACAAGTCTAGTAGGGAGTGCTATTACACATATTCTGAAAGAGTAGGCTACACAGAATCAGATCAAAACACAAGCGAAGAAGAAACAAGCGATAAAAGCATTGCTTATCCAAGTTGTAGGTTTTGATAAAACCGTAATTTCTTTTCTTTCTTTTTTTTTACTTACCTGTTAATAATCTTGTATTGCGCAAAAGTATTAATATGAAAGGCTCCAATTTAGAGCGGCAAAGTACTTATGCGCATTCCACGTGCAGAATGATGCGCTTTAAGCGACATGGAGTCACAGCGCGCAGCTCTCTGCATTGAAAAGTACAAAGCAAAAAGGAAAGAGGAAAAAAGGAAAGCCTTTTCTTTTAACAGTTACATTTCTGTTACTGTGAAGTTAAAAAAGTTAACCGTGAAGAACCATTATTAGTGCTCTCTACTCCAGCGTTGTGATCTAACAGACACCCGGTACGGTAGAAAGATTACATGACTAAGAAACAGCAACAATCTCCAGCAAGATAAAGTAAATTTATGCAAAACCATAGACCTTTATCTACAAATTAAAGTATAATAATGGAAACATTGATCTTGGAGTGATTCACCGTAACTGAACGTGATGCGCTGTTTGAATGCTGAATGGAGAATGACTGAGGAGAGATGAGTTTCCTAACTTAAAGACTTAAATATTAATTTACCTCACATTTTGCCCGTCACTGAAAATGTTCCAGAAACACATGATTTTATTTTGTTTTGGCAAGTATTTCATTATTTTACCCAAAGAAAAACGTTGAATTACAGATATTAGCCTATACAGCTCAGTGCCTTCACGCAGTTAATTAATAAACCGGTTTGTTAAATCGGCATTTTTCATGCTATAGCCGATATGCCGATGGCTGTGAATTGATAAAAAAATCCTACATTGGTGCATCTCTAGTAGAATTTTTATAATATCTAAAAAAAGAACGAACCTCTGCTTAAAAAAAAATTCTACTAGAGATGCACCAATGTATGATTTTTGCATGTATAATTAGTCCAGTCATTTTATGAAAAAAGGTTGAACAAACTGCAACAGAATCAAACTCAACTGATTTTGTATCCTCAATATGTCCTGAGTAAGGGGGAAAAAAGCCCCGAAGAATCCCCTTAGGGGAAAGTTTCAAAAAAGACCCAAATATAGCCTATTCATACGCCTATTCATTCTTTTTCTCACATGAATAGGGTAAAAAATTTAACCTTTAGTTCCCTTTCAAGGCGGTAACTCAACATTACGTCAGCTATGACGTATATGGGAACTCCTCCCTTCTCCACTTTCGCTGAAATCTTATGGGCTAACGCGGGCAGTATAAATTGCATGGGCGCAAAAATTACCCCAGAATCTCTTTCTTCACCTAGAAGTCTTATCTAAGTCATCGTGGAAGTTGCAATAGAGGACTACTCACCCCTGTTTTTCCTCTCCGTATCTGATGGCTGCTACATGCCAGATTTGTGTGGGTCCCATTGACCCGCCCGACCTTCACCAGTTCTGTGTCACCTGCTTGGGCCTCGCCCATGCCGAGGCGGCACTCACGGACGACACGTGCGCCCACTGCGCCAAGCTGCCAGTGCTCGCCCTCAGAGCCAGAAGAGAAGTGGCTCGGGCAACAGCGGGGATGAGGCCCAATGCCGCCAGCGAGCCGCTGGTGGGCCCTCCCCTGCCCGAAGACGAGTTCGACGCTGTCAACTTCGCGGACGATAGCTTCCACCGAAGACGATAGCTTCTTTCCAGACGTGAACGAGCACGTGGTGAAGTCGTGGGCTGCACCCCAATCGGTGCGCACCCACTCTGCCACTCAGGGTTCACGGCCCACCAGGCAGACAAAGCCTATGCTTCTGCAGGGGAGGCAGCTTCTGCTCTTCACGCCATGGCAATACTCCAGGTGTTCCAGGGAAAACTGCTTCAATCCCTCGACGGCGGTGCAGCTGACGCTGACGTCATCAGGGATCTGCGCGCGGCAACTGATCTCGCACTGATGGCTACTAAGCGCTCTGCTTAAGCCATCGGCCGTTCCAGTGGAGTTCATGGTCGTCCTTAACAGGCACCTATGGCTTACCCTAGCTGACCTGAAGGACGCGGACCGCAAGACGCTCTTAAATGTTCCAGTCACTCCCTCCGGCCTCTTTGGTGACGCTGTGGAGTCGGTCACGGAGCGTTTCTCCGAGACGCAGAATCGCACCAAGGCGATGAGCCACGTGATGCCTCGTCGCTCACTCCAGGCATCATCTGCGAGGTCCCGCTCTTCTTCTGCTTCTCGCCAGGCTCAAGGACCGGCTAGACAGCCCGCCGTGGCGCCCCGCCCTGAACCGGACACTCGTTCCGACCGAAACAAGCAGTGGTCAGGGCCTGGAAGGAAACGTCAGGGTCAGAAGAGGAGCCCGCGCCACGAGAGAGCCATCCTCGGCTACCAAGCCGCCTTCCCGACGGACCGATAAAGAGGAAGAGAGAGCTCGCTGGAGGCCCCGCCCCCAAGCGTCATGTTCAAATGCATCATGTCCCCCATGTTCCTATGGGCGACGATTGCTATGTGTGTTTAAATGCTGTTTGTGTGAGTTCCATTCACAAAAAGAGCTTTTTCTTCCTCTTGCACCCAACACTGTGTCACTCGCCCTTTCTCAGAGCAGCGCAGAGCCACAACCCATGATTATAATGGCCTCTCGAGGGCGCCAGAGTGCCAACACCACACAATGCCCACCACGAGCCGCCCTCCCGCCAGTGCTTCTAGCCTTGCGTGGACGGTCAAAACACGCCATTAGTGCTTACGGTGGCCGTAGAGCTAACGCGTCCGCTGTGTCACTTCCTGGACACGTGGAGGGCTATCCCGGGCGTTTCACCGTGGATACTGGGAATAATTCAGCACGGATATTCTCTCCAGTTCAAACGCAGACCTCCCCGCTTCAATGGCATGGTCCCGTCACTGGCTTTGCCCCAAAACCTTCCCGTTCTGAGACAGGAAGTTCTCAGTCTGCTCGAGAAAGGAGCGCTAGAGCGTGTCCCTCCGAGCGAGCAGGAAAGCGGGTTTTACAGCCGCTACTTCGTGGTGCCAAAGAAGGATGGAGGACTCCGTCCTATTCTGGACCTGAGACCCATCAACTGAGCACTTCACAAGCGCGCGTTCAGAATGACAACACTGAAACAGATCTTGACACAGATACGTCCCGGGGACTGGTTCGCCTCAGTGGATCTAAAAGACGCGTACTTTCACATTCAAATAGCGACGTGCCACAGGCGCTTCCTGAGATTTGCTTTCGAAGGCATGGCTTATCAGTATTCAGTGCTTCCATTCGGCCTGGCCCTGGCCACCCGCACCTTTTCAAAGAGTGTGGACGCAGCACTTTCTCCCCTCAGATCGAGCGGAATGCGCATCTTGAATTATCTGGACAATTGGCTGATTTTAGCCCAGTCAAAAGATGTGCTAATCAGTCACGGGGAAACACTGCTTCGCCATTTGGATACGCTGGGACTGTGTGTGAATATGCAGAAGAGCGTGTTTTTACAGAGTCAGACTATAACATATCTGGGAGTATGTTTGGACTCGATGGCGATGCGAGCCCATCTCTCTCAAGAGCGCATAGAGGCAATTTCATCGACTCTGCGCCGTTTCAGACCGGGCAGGTCTGTTTCACTGAGGGAATTTCAGAGGCTTCTGGGACTGATGGCGGCGGCTTCTTCAGTGTGCCATCTGGGTCTGCTGCATATGCGGCCGCTGCAGTTTTGGCTGAAAACTCGAGTTCCGCCGAGGGCGTGGTCTTCAGGCCACAAGCGCATTACGGTCACTCACAGTTGCGTCAGCACTCTGAGACCGTAGACAGGTTCAGCCCAGGAGTTCCTTTGGGTATAGTGACGCAGCGCTAGTCTCGACGGACGCGTCAACTTCAGGCTGGGGAGCAGTGTGCCTGGGTGTACCTGCCTCAGGCCTGTGGTCAGAGTCACAGTCTCAGAGAAGGTGGCACATAAACCGTTTGAATAATGGAGTGGTGTCCTTAGCCCTACAAGCCTTTCGGTCGAAACTGGAGCGGCAACATGTACTGATTCGAACCGACAACACGTCTGTGGTCTCAGGCAGCGAGTTTGAAAATGTCTTGTTGAATGTTGTTGACATATAACAGTAAAATACTTAATGTTAATGGCCTTAACATTAAGTACTTTACTATTATATGTCAACAAGATTCAACAAGACATTTTCACCTGGCTTTACCCAATGTTTAGATCTGTTGTGGTATTTATGCAAATTAGCACATACGTAATTAGACTATGCACCGTTTGACCATGTTAACAAACAATTTAAAAAAACTTGTAATACATTTTTTGTTTGTCTTGATGTAAGTAATCAACTCAGTAATTTTCATGGTGATATCTAAAGGTAAAATGTGTTACCCTATTCACGTAAGAAAAAGAATGAATAGGTGTATGAATAGGCTATATTTGGGTCTTTTTCGAAACTTTCCCCTAAGGGGATTCTTCTGGGCTTTTTTTCCCCTTACTCAGGACATATTGAGGATACAAAATCAGTTGAGTTTGCTTCTGTTGCAATTTGTTCAAGGTTGACCCCCACTTTGGCTTAAAATGACTGGATTGCTTTTTCAGATAGTCATACAACAAAATATTCTGGGGGCCATGAAAGTTTTGTGAAAATGATCTAAAATGCTGGCGGTGGCTGGCAAATAAAAAAAACGCTGGTGGGGAAAGAGTTAACTATAAGTAGACTAGCTACTATATTGTAATGTATAGGCCTAAAGCACAGCTCACAGAAGTAACTTTCAAAACATGCAGCTTTCTATTGGTCAACGCGGCGAATCATGTATCCAATTTGAACCGATTCCGATATTTACATGAGAAAATCTTTCACTTTCACATGAAATTCTTGATTCTGTGGATTCCTATTGATATAGACATGGTTTATGCAGGTTTTACCCTGGATGCTGCTGGAGTCAGCCACATAATTAGCAGCCATTGTAGTCGAATGAACACTGTCAAATGTGTTTGCCGCAACAAAACAAAAATAAATAAATAAAAATATTGTTGAGATTGCTAAAGGATGACAAAAATTAACAGATGCTGCATTAATTGCGTTAACAGCCCAAATTTGATTTAAAAATCAAATAGTATTTCATACACCTCATTAGCAGCATGAACAAGGCCCAAATGGTAAAAATGGAAATTAGGCAGCTCATTGGTGTTGAGACTAATGCTCTGTTCATATTTTTCTATTACTATATCTATTGAACATAGTGTGTTCCAAATGCATTGTGTGATTTTTTTTTTTTACTCATTTTTGTCAGAAAACTCTGCCACACCTCAATGAGCAGATAAAAAAGCAGATGTGGGACCTGAGGAATGAGCTCAAAGAGTGTGAGGCTGGACCACCACAGGATCCTAAGGGGGCCAAACTATTCCTCACTGAAGTAACAATTTAATCTTAATTTCATTTCCTTGCTTCTTAAAATTATTATTTGGGGTCCAAGCAACTGATGTGTACCAAATTTTGTGAGACACAGCCATTTAATGCTAAATTACATTTCTCCCAATAATTGTGTAACCGTAATGGCTATAATAAATTATTAAAATACTGACTATACTAAATCCTCTAGTGTTGCCAAAAGAAACAATTTATGTCAGTTTATATTGTATTTCTCTTTGATTAATGTTATTATGTGATGTAACATTTTAGGTAACAAATGTTATTTTTGTTCTCACAGACTTTAACAAGATTCAATAATCAAATCAAGTCCTTATCATCAGGAGAGCTGATCATTGAGGGCAATTTGTTTGTCCAACTTCGGGCTGAATATAAGAAGTGGAATGATCATCTTAACGACACAAAGAAAACTTGTTAGTATTTTTTTTTTTATTTAAGAAATATAAATACGTATGCTTTAATTGACTAATTGGCTTTAATTGATGTTTGTGCTCTTCAAATGAAAAAGTCAAATAATTTCAAAACAAATCTGCCTTGTTCCCAAACAAGTTAAAAATTCGACAAAAGAGATGATATCAACTATCCAGAATTACAGAGGGAGGGAACTGCTTGGCTTCTGCAACTACAACATGTTTGAGGTGGTTCTGCAAAAGAATGTGGCCACACTTAAAGAACCTGCCATGGACTTACTCAACACCGTCAAAGGTACCATCACTCCATGCTAAAGGTCTTTCTGCAAACTGGGGACATTTTTCATTATAAAACCAAAAGATGAGATTACAACTGAATAACACCCGGGAATGTTTTTGTAGTTTTAGCACATCTGAATTGTGAGACATTGTGGCTATTAGTCATCTTGATTTTTGTATTTTTCTTGAAGACATCATCATCGAGCAGTTTACTAAAGTAGTAAATCAATGTTTCCAGAAATACCCTGTTCTTCTGGATATCACTACGGTAAATATTGCTCCTTATTAGTGGTAAACAAAACTAAGCAATCATCCATTTTTAATCAAGCTTCCTCTGTACATCACTTGATTCTACAGGACAAAATTCACAACATTCAGTCAAACCAGCAAGAGAAGGCAGAGCAGAGGATCTTAGAGCAGTTTGAAATGGAAAACATGGTCTACACTCAAGATCCCATCCACTTTAAGGCCTTAAAAGAGATTCCTGAAGAGAATCCTGAAGAGATGTTTTCAGATACCAAAGTGACGTTTTCAGAAGAGCAGTTACCTATCTTTCACCAAAAAAGCAAGTACAGTGACATACTACAGGGATATTATGAGGTAAATCTTCATAGTTTTCAGTTACAAATATGAAGCTTTGTTCAGAGACTGAATGGACTGCAGTGCTTAGTACCTGATTTTCTTTCAGATTGTGGTGCAGCGAATGGCTGACCAACTGCCCTTGATGATCTCCCTTTTCATGCGGAAGCAGACTGCTGAGCTCCTGTCTATTGACATGTTGAGTTTACTGGATGAGGCAAATGTGAGCGAGCTCCTGTTTGAGGACTCTGAAGTTGGTAGAAAGCGCAAAGACCTACAGGCCCGACTGGATCGTTTGAGTATCGGTCAGGAAAAAATTAGCAATGTTATCTGAACAATCTACTGACTAAATCAGGGGGTCATCTTATATTTGGAACAACACAATATATATATATAAGCTTGCGCTCAATCGGCCCAAAGCCGGGATCCGACCAGCGCGGAAGGTCTTAACATGTTACTGTCTTTTCTCGAGGCAAAGTATTTTTTGATTAAATGCAATACATTTTAATATTAATTCTCTCGTTATTTCATTTGACTTCATAAATGAAAAGGTTTTAATGATATCTGTAGATCATTAATTATGAGCGAATGTTTGACTATTCCTTTTTACTCTTTAATGAAAGTAATGTCAAAGATAATCGATACAAAACATCAAATACTCTGGAATAAAGAGAAGAGATGCAACCCAACATTAAGAAATACATGAGGCTGAGAGGTCTCACTCTCAGCCTCACGGGCTAATCTGAGATACAGAAAAGGCCCTGAACCCTTTGCTACATTCCATTATATAGACAGACCTCTTTCACATGGAAACATGTACTAACAAAAGAAATTTGCATTCAGAGGTTACACCTTTTGGGGGGGTGAGACCATTTGCCAGGAGACCACCTTCCTTTGTGTGCCAGTTATTTCTAAACTCTTAAAAACCTTATTACCTTTTGTTTTACTTATTTGGAAATGAGACATTTGTACCAGTCGCAATGAGACATTTCAAATGATACTAAATATGTACAATACTTGATGTCAATCATTCACATCAAACTGTACATTTTCTTGGGTGAATTCAGATGATCTGACCATGAGAGAGAGGGGGTGAGAGAAGGGGGAAAGAGATGTAGATTAGGATGACTCGGAGGTGAGACTTTTCTTCTCGATAGTGCACGAGGGCTAGTTCAAATGTTAATTTCCAGAGAGGTCCTTTTGTCCTCTCAGGGTCTATATATATATATATATATATATATATATATATATATATATATATTGTGTTGTTCCAAATATAAGGGAGATCACATAGCACCGAAAAGACAGCTGTTTCTCCCTTACGTCGGAGGGCAAGCACGGGGCGCTGATTCATTACACTGCATCAAAGCGGCCGTTTCTGACACAAAGTCTTGATTTTGTTTTTGGGGTGTACTAGAATATTTTTTCAACTTTTCATGCTTGATTGTTAAAAAAAACCCGCAATGAAGCCCCTCCTTCTGAGATAAGTAATGTGCTGTGATTGTTTAGCTGACCAAGTCAGGGGTGGATTAAAGGGTTAGTTCACCCAAAAATGAAAATTCTGTCAGTAATCACTCACCCTCATGTTGTTCCAACCCCCGTAAGACTGTGTTCATCTTCGGAACACAAATTAAGAAATGTTTGATGAAATCTGAGAGCGTAGTGTAACAGCGCAGCACTTCTGAGCCTACGTTCTGGCGTACAACCCAGAAGCGCTGCGCTGTTACACTATACGCTCTCAGATTTCATCAAAAATATCTTAATTTGTGTTCCAAAGATGAACGAATGTCTTACGGGGTTGGAAGGAACAACATGAGGGTGAGTGATTACTGACAGAATTTTCATTTTTGGGTGAACTAACCCTTTAAGTTATTTTGGGAAGACTTAAAACAAGCGTTTGAGATTATCCCCATCTTCTTCTTCATTGCGACGAGCCGTGACACAATTTCTAGATAAAAGCTGAATTTTTTTTCTGAATTTTGATTTCATCTGGAGAAAGAAATATTTACATTTGGAAAAAATGATATAATAAAAGAATACGAGGAAGGTGGACTAAAGGAAATAGATTTTGATATCATGAATGGGGTTCTTAAACTTAAATGGCTGCAATCTTTTATCAAGAATGAACATTCATTTTGGTTTGCAATTCCATCAAGTCTTTTAAAAAAATGTGCAGGTATAAAACATTTTTTTACAATGTGACTTACAGATTTCTAAAGGTCCATTGAAACTATCAGTTTTTCATAAACAAGTCCTCTTTTACTGAAAGATGTTGTTCAAAGTCAAACACAATTTCAGTCCACATAATATTTAATAACTGTTGTTACTGTTGTACCCCAGTTATTGGTTATCTCCCTTGGTAGTTTTGGTTTGAACTTTGGGTGTTTGAAGTGTGAACTGTTTAACAGCATCCCGGGCATTTCATTTGTTGGTTTGTTTTTTGCAAAATGGTCCAAACATGCAAATTGGTTGATAACATAACTGCAATAAAGTATCCTATACTTAACAATCACTTGTTTACAAAGTGCAATGGGTAGTCAAATTATCTTTACTTCAAATTTTCTGTCATCTCTTGGAATATCTGAAAGCAGGTTTTTCCTAATATCCGTCATAATTAGCAGAACACATTTTACATTTAAGGGGAAAGTCAATTGTTTAGTCGATAATTCAAGAATGTCAGAATTTTAAAGTTTTTCCTAACTTGTGCTCAAAGTAACATCTTATAATTGTTTAACTATAGCATTTGTTAAAATAAGGATTTAATTGATGACTCCTCATTAGCTTATATGCTTAGGCCAATGTTCACTTTTTTCTTTCTTTTTTTATCTATAGCATTTATTATGAAAAATAGCAAGCTGCATTTAGAAACTAGCCTAGCTACAACATGCCACAGTTGTAACATAAATCTTTAGTGGAAAATCTGTTGCCCCAAAAGAGATGATCTATTATAAATTCTACAACTAGTCAAATGTTTCCACAATACAATAGAAAAAGCTAATGTATGTTGGAGCAGGATGATGTTTTCCCTTTTTTCATCAGTCTTTTTAGTGGCTGTTTTAGATCATGTTTGACTTTCTCTGAATCGTTTTACTACATTCTCTATATTTCAAAAAGGATTGCACATTTTATCATTAGCGTCGCATAGAAACGGCTCGTGCAAATTTTAATCACACTTTTTTGGAGCGCGCTGGTGAACGCGCCTGCGATGATTCGCGCGCCCAGGGCCGGCGCTCCGCACACGCACATCACGCACTGCGCGTAGGGCACCAAGTGCTTGGGGGGGCACCAAAAAATCTGGGTCGTGAAAAATCTTCACAATAGGCTACTAGTATAAATAACAAATAAAATATGTCTAAAGCATGTTAATATACAAAAGCAATACAAAACTAATATAGGCCTAGACCAAATTAGTCGAGAAAAAGGTGAATCTCCTGTGCCAGTCTCCCTCTGGTGCCCCCCCTCCCCACCTCCCAGTGGTCTGTTCGATTATGCGATTATGGGATGGGGGAGGGTGGGCGGGGACGGACGCAATGCTTAATCATAAAACAGATATAACACTACCATCGATTTAAATAGTACATTGATTGGGTTTAAGTGGTCGTTCAATGAGGCCTATTATATGTTGATCCGACGAAAATTAAGCGTGTATTTAAGTGGTCCAGGGGTAGAATTTTTGCCAAGCGTATCAGAGGTTCTGAGTTCTAATCCGCACTCATAGTTTTTTTTTCTTTTTTTTTCTTCAAAACCGATTATGTTTTTCAGTGGTTGTATATCAGGCAGGGACACTTTTTTGTGCTTTTTGTTTTCTAATTGCACCGGAACGAATAGAGAGTCTCCACAACGGATTGAAACGCGCGTCTGAGTGAAGGCTGTGCGCGAGCCAGAAACAAACATATAGTATCCGCGCCACTGATCGCAGCGGCAACGAGCACTTTGATCAGTTGATTTAAAAAAACAACACATTTCAGCGTTAGATCGCCTCTTATTTAAAAAAAGAATGAAATGAATGCTCTGCTGGTTAACTGGAGATGTTTTGTTTGTTTGTATTGGTACATTCGTGCCGCGAGATGTTTCAAAAGTGGTGGGGACAATATCGACCTTAGAAAATAGTGGTGGGGACATGATCCTACCCGCAAATTACGCCTATGCGTGTATGCCTGTCCAGGGGCGTCGCTAGTAGTGCAAAAGATCCGGGGCTTTAGCCCTGCATGTTGATTCTTTTTAAAAAAAAAAAAACTTTGAAACTGCAATTAGAAGAACCCCCCCCCCCCCCCCCCCCCCCCCACAATCTCAGTGTTTGTATATTTTCATATTCACAGAGTTGTCAAATTATGTACAGAATTATTATATTGTGCCTCATCAGACCTTTGCACTTTTAACTTTCTGTGTTTACATTGTTCAGTTCCAAATCTGTGTTTTTAGTAATTGTGGTGGTATTTGGTATTTATAATTTTAACCTTTATATTATTTATTTCTTTTCATGTTTGGTGCCATTGTTAATGTAAAATTATTTCTTTGCAGCAGTTATTTTGGAAGTAAAGAGAACCTAACTAAGAAAATCGGAATGGTTGTTATTCCTTTGGTGTTTGTTGGTTGGGGGAGCGGGGGCATCGCCAAGCATTTGTGCTTAGGGCACCCAAATGGCTAGCGCCGGCCCTGCGCGCGCCACTCATGCTAAATCAATATTAGGCTTCATTCACAGTCACAGTCATGCTCATACAGCTTACAAAAGCTCCCTAATAGCCTGATGTAGGCCTACGTTTCGGTGTGTGCGCTCAGAGTAGCGGCAACATGTGAGAAGTGCCGATTCTCAAGAAAAAGTGAGGGTACGGTTTATATACAAAAAGTACTTTAATTTAGTATCATTTGGAAATTGGAATATATTTTTATGCAATTTGGGATATTTTTTAATATATGTCAGACAGTTTATGTTTACTCTTTGTACAATATGAGAAAAATGCAACAAAAAAATTAGAGCATGTAATTTCAGTTTAGTAATTATGCATTTATTAGTAGTGTATTTATTATTGCCTATTTATTTATTTATTTATTTATTTATTTATTTATTTATTTATTTATTTATTTATTTATAACTATTTTAATCTATTTTACCAGATGCCACTGCCAAGCGAAAAAATTCTGACCCTGCAGCAAGAGCGGAGTACCTTGATAGGAGAAGAGTGAAATATTATTACAGTTTAAAAAAAAACTGTTTTCTATGTGAATATATAGTAAACTGTAATCCTGTGATCAAAGCTGAATTTTCAGCATCATTAATCCAGTCTTCAGTGTCACATGATCCTTCAGAAATCATTCTAATATGTAGGCTAACCCTGGACCACAAAACCAGTCACATGGGTCAGTTTTTTGAAATTGAGATTTATACGAAAGCTGAATAAATAAGCTTTCCATTGATGTATGATTTGTTAAGATAGAACAATATTTGGCCGATACAACATCGAAACATTGAGAAAATCACCTTTAAAGTTGTCCATTTATGTTTGCGATATTTCTATATTCACTCACAAAAATAAATGTTTTATATATTTACGGTAGGACATTTACAAAATATGAAACATGATCTTTATTTAATATCCTAATGATTTTTGGAATAAAAGAAAAATCAATAATTTTGATCCATAAAATGTATTGTTGGCTATTGCCACAAATACCCTGTCCAAGTCGTGACTGGTTTTATGATCCAGGGTCACTAATGATTTGCTGCTCAATAAACATTCCTGATTATTATCAATGTTCATATTTTTGTGGAAACTGTGATACATTTTATATGTCAGGATTATTTGATGAAGTTCAAAAGAACAGCATTTATTTGAAATATAATCTTTCGTAACATTATAGCCTAAATATCTTTACTGTCACTTTTTATCAACTGAATGTGTCCTTGATTAATAAAAGTATTAATTACTTTAAAAAAAACTATTGACCCCAAAAGTTACCTGTATACAATACTATTATGAAATAATTTATATCTATAACATTATTATTAGTAGTTAGAAAGAAATTCTAAGTCAAGTTAAATGAAATGGTGCACTTGTGTTTGTGATGTGATTTTTATAAAAAAAATAAAAATAAAAAAAAAGTTTATAAAATGCTTATGTTCAGGAAAATTCTGTGAAATTTATATAAAATATGGTTTAAATCAATTTTTTATGTATAAAATGTATTGTTCATTGATCTCTTTAAATAGATTTTTAACTGGTCTTCGTGTCATTTGGAGCGAAGACTCATCTTGTGGTGCGACCAATAAAAGCAATCACTGTATTAAATTTAAAATAAAATATCTTATTTCTGTGGCTGAAATATGAATCACTGATACAGTATGCTTTAGTAAATGATATTTTTAAAACATTTGTATCAGTTTTATGTGATCTACAGGAAAAATAATTCTGTTAACTAGATATAAGAAGGCAACTCAGAAATTATATAACTATAACAAAAAATGCAAAATACAAAAACTCAAAAGAAATGCAAATACTTGGTTTCTAAACACTTT
Organism: Abramis brama; assembly: GCF_963993115.1. Lineage (NCBI taxonomy): Eukaryota > Metazoa > Chordata > Actinopteri > Cypriniformes > Leuciscidae > Abramis > Abramis brama. The sequence goes on along the minus strand of NC_139982.1, from coordinate 21,058,488 downwards.
AATTACTAAGAACTTGAACTTGTAAAAAATTGTTAAGCATGTTAAGGAAATTAAGGTCGCACCACATGACATTTTTTAAGGCTACGGACAATTCATCTATAGATGAAGAAACATTAAAATCACTTAAATGTTTTTAATGAATTTAGGTGTTTTTTTTTTGTTTGTTTTTTTTGTTGTTTTTTTTAAAATTGGCCTGTCGAAAATCCTTATTGACCCAAAAGCAACAACAAGGTATTTTCAACAGACCAAATAACTCCAAAAGCGTTAGTTAATTCCACAGCAATAACGGACGGGTTAAATATCACTGTAGTAATATGTATTATTTATGTTGCCTTAATCAAAAATGTTCATTAACTTCAGCATTACGTGATACTACACTGTAAAAAATTTCTAACCCTCCCAAATCAAAAATTTCAAGTGACCGATAACATCTAAATTTTTCAATTGGCCCAAGTGAAATTCTTGTTGCAATAGTCTGTTAACATTGGCTCAATGAGAAATAATACGTCAGACTAATTGAAAAATTTAGATGTTATCGGTCACTTGAAATTTTTGACTTGGGGATGTAATTTTTTTTTTACAGTGTATTTCAAAGTGATTTCCGTCATTTTGACAGATTATAAATTGAATTTAGGCTACCTGTGAAAACAAACCTGGAAAGAGACGTGAGGAGAATAACGAGAGATTCTTCGTGCATTCCAGTGAATTATTAATGGAATATATAGTAAATTAAATTCGGGAGAACAGACCACAAATGTGCACTATATGTTGTCCTTTTTCATACTTTAACTGCGGACTGCAAAGGGAAAAAAGAAAATAATCACGAGGAAAAGAAAGCAGCGATTGAAAAGAGCTCGCCATAGATAATATTGTTATAACATGTCACGTTAAAATAGGCTACTAAGTGTTACGTTATGTTATTCTTAAATAAAACATGAAAGACAACTGATAGCTCATTGAGTCAAACTGACGGATAAGCTTTATTTGTATGGCAACCTTATGATTTGAAATGATTCGTTTCAGCCTTTTTGAATGGAAGTTCCCCAACCCATAATTCAAAACGCAGTATATGGTCGTCAGGAATAAGGTGGATATGTTTTTGTTTGACCATTTTGTCTTATCTTAAGTTGTTAAAAAAAATTGTTTCAAGATGTAAACACACTTATTTAAAAAAATAAAAAAGATGTTAAATTGTTATTTTCTTTGAATTTGTTTATACTACATTGCATTTTTTTTATAAGGTGCTGTTTTTGTTTTATATGCTGCTAAGAAGACAAGACACCCGAAGGTGGGTCAAGTAGCTCCATCATGTTCAAAGTAAAAAAGATCATACTTTCTGATGTTAGTTTTAATAAATAAAAATAAAATAAAATAAAAAATCAAGGAAATTTCTCTGGCATTTCTTTCTTTCTGCTGTATCGAAAATGTCCCTTATGAAAAAAACCTGCATGTTCATATACTGTACAGCAACCATATATCTTCCTTACTTTAATCGGCCAGAATTACCTTCTGTGTTTCATGTAAGGCCAATACATGTCCTATACAAAATCAGACCGATTATGGCCCCTTTCATACTAAATAGCACACATACAACTTGTAGGGGATTTTTGCGTTATATATGGATACTGTAAAAAGTCTTATATGAGTTTTAGATGACAAAAGTATGCAAATGTGTATGGAAATAGTAGAAAATATCTGATATTCATAAGTTTTTATATTGAATCATATCCTAGTCAAATTAAAGTCATATAGAATTTATACACATTTTGTGTCATTTGTTTATGTGTTTCATACAGATTTCATGTTTTGATGACCAACATCTGATTCACTTATATGCAGTTGGCAAATTTTGAAATTGTATACAGTGCAGAAGCCGGTTCGAGGATTACTGTCAGAATATCACTGACCTTTATGAGGACTGTTCATTTTCCTACAGGATTTGAAAGAGCAGTTGAAAAGCAATGACATTGTAAGACTGTGTATTTACATTTATTGTGAACTGTCTGGGCCTGTTGTTTGTGAGCAAATCATAACATATTATTGCAAATGAACAAAGTTGAGTCAAATATGTTTCTAGAACAGTGATTAAAATGTTGAAAATTGGCTGGGATATGTTTTTGTATATGTGATGAACTCTGGTGGTTTTTTTCGTGAAACATTTTTACACTTAGAATATTGATTAAATTTTTAAGCAGTGAAATCAATTACATACACTGTATTAACTGAGTAAATGTAAGTAAAACAAATTAAATAGATCTGAGTAACTGCATTTGGTACATTAACAAATACAATTGAGTAGAAATAATTGGGGGGGGGAAACATTTAAAAACAAATATTTATGATTAATATTAACTGTGTTTATATGCGAGTAATATTAACTTTTTTATTTCCTCTAAACCTTTGTAAAAATATTCCATACAACCACCCGTATAACTACATGACATTGGCCTTTATTGTCGATGAGATTAAACAGCAATGCAGCATATTTTATACTATTTTTAACACGTACAGTATACAATATTGCCTACATTTAAACTCATGTAACAAACATTTTCGAAGTAAAAATTAAACATTTAGGCCTAAACATTCAAGTAATTCAAGTGTAATCAACCGGTCTGTTATCCAATATCCACCGGATCAGCGCTGGTTCCCGTGCCAAAGATGGACTCGCCTCTGCGGGGGAACCTCTAACTTTACACCGCCGTCCTACATCACTCACAGCCGAAATAGAGACTAGGCTTTCAGAAAAAATAAAATAAATAAATAAATGAAAAACTTATTAAACATAAAATTAAATAAATCATGTTATTGCATGGGTTTACCACTAGATGCCTGTATAGCTCTAAATGGAGATGCTTGTGAATTCTAGTTGTTTTTGGACCAAATTACTTACTTTTAAGATGTGGATTGAATGTATTTTTTTTAGAAATTCTCAAATAATACATTTTGCCAAGGTTTATAACATTTTATTAATTATTATTTTAATAATTTTAATAATTATTATATTAATTATATATATATATAAATTATAATGATTAATTATGTTATGTTTTTCACTCTTGATGTTTTAGTGTTTCACCCCTTCATTGCTGAGCACTTTTTTTCTGCATCGTGGCCGATTTGTAGCGAATTTTTGTGTTTTTGTCAATTTCCCATTCATTTCCTATGGGGGTCATTTTTGACCGAAGACCAAAATCTTGACTAATTTTTTTACGACCACTTAGCATGCTCGGATCATGAACTCAATTTTTTTGTGTGTTCACATACCTATATAATTTCGTAACCTTCCGATGAAGCTGTGATTTTTAAAAATTCAAAACAGATTTGTAATCTGAATTTATTGGTGTGTATGTGTATAAAAGTGTGTTTGTATGTGTGTGTGTGTCGGTGGGTGTGTGAATTTTTTGCACTCTTGATGTTGTGTCACCCCTTTACTGCAGTGTACTTTTTTTTAGAATCGTGGCCGATTTGTAGATTGTACAGACAAAAATTCAGAGAAAAATTCAGAGAATTTTTGTGTTTTTGTAAATTTCCCATTCATTTCCTATGGGTCGGTCATTTTTGACCGAAGACCACGAGTGTGACTTTTTTTTACGACCACTTAGCATGCTCGGATCATGACCTCAATTTTTTTTGGTATTCACATACCTAATGCCATAAAAGTCACCAAGTATCATAACCTTCCGATGAAGCTGTGATTTTTTAAAATTCAAAACAGAAACTTATTCGGTCAGAAGTGACCGAGGACCATCAGAGGGTTAATTATCCATTCTCAAATAGTGTGATGGAAATTTCACAAGTATATTAGCTAAGTGTATTTTAAATTTAAACATAAAAAATATAACAAACTTAAATATAACTAAATTTCAGACAAAATTAACTGTTGGAGTTTTAGTCAATTATTTCGGTATGTTCAACTCAAACTATCAAGTAAATGATATTCAGAGATTTTATTAAGTTAATAAAGTTAATGTGATATAATATATAAGATTCTTATGCTTATATAAGCATAAGAATCACTTCGACATTTAGGAAAGTTTTATGTTTGTAACTGGTTAAGAATAGAACTGTTGTATACCATAGTAGTATGTGATAAAGTTTAGAGAAATTGTCACAAATGAAAATTAAATCTGGTGATGCAGGATTTAAAATGAAAACTAGTGATATGTGAAATATGCAACTGTATCTTGTAGAATACACTCTAATAAATAATTTTGTAATTAAAATGTGTGCTTGTGTGTGTAGTTTAAATGTTGTGTCCCTTACAATATTCTGTTGGAACATATAAGAATCACAGGTGTTTTTAGCAAACCTTTTCCATATGGGGTACCAAACCGTGACATCACTGTGTCGTATCAAACCAAAACATATATATATATATATATATATATATATATATGTCACAGTTGTGTTGTTTAGTTTGTTTTCATTGGACTTGTCTGCCTGTCTTCATGTCACGTGTCATCTTCATTATCAGTGTTCATCTGTGTTAGTATTTAAGTTCCTTCAGTTCAGTCAGTCTTTGTCCGTTCTCCATTGTATTTTGGTGTGTGTGAACCTTCTGCTCGTCTGTACCTATTTGAATTATAAGTAAAAGTTTGTATTGGAACTTCTGACTCATCTTCTTCTGCCTGCACCGCACCCTGACTATATATTATATATATATATATATATATATATATATATATATATATATATATATATATATATATTTTTTTTTTTATAAACAAAGACGTGCACACACAATCGCGAAAGACTGAACAGCACACATCATATATTTATATATATATATATATATATATATAGATAGATAGATAGATAGATAGATAGATAGATAGATAGATAGATAGATAGATAGTATATAGGCTACTGTTTTATGCAAAGACTGAAATTTTAAGGGTTTTCTGTGTGTTTAAAATTGTCTCTTCAAATATTTATGAATCTAGAACTTTTCCAGGTACTTCTCCATGCAGATAAATGAATAATAAAACCCTTTGTGTTTAATCTACTTTCATTCTGATTATCTGGCAGGTGTGTGATACAAATCCAGTCTGAAATTTTATCTTTTTGATTTCTCAGAAACACTGTGTTTAAGTGAAATGTTATAACAGACACCCCAAAACACAATCTGTTATAACTTGCGTTATATTATGCTTTCATTTTCCCTTTTTGTTCTCTCCCATTCCAAAATGTCCAGTTCAAGTCAAGGCTTGTTGTTACTGAATGTAAATGTGTACCTTGAAATGCAATGTAAGTCGCTTTGGATAAAAGCATCTGCCAAATGCATAAATGTAAATGTAGGCCTAAATGTTATAAAGTGCTGCAAAAACTATGCAATTTTGTAGGCCAACCCAGAAGCATTATCCTGGTTACCTCTATGAAAAGCCAATACGATTTTATCATTGGCTTTTGGAAATAAACTCTGTGACCAACCAGTTTCTGAAACTTACAGGTTTTTATTCAGCAAGATATTCTTCACAAAAGATCTATGGAAGTAAAATAATGTCAAATGTTTTTGGCATTTAAAAAAAAAATTGCCATTATGCTTGCATTTTTAATGCATTGTATTTTTAGGGCTTGCATTTTTATGGGCTGAAATTCAACATGGTTGAATATTTAAGCTGTGAATATTTCAAATAAAAACATTTCAAACACATTTTCATTATTAAAAATTCAATAATCCATATTCACCTTTCATATTTCACTTCCAAAATATTCAAACTGTTTAAAAATACAACCTGTAATATTCAACAGGCAATTTTCGGTCCATTTTATTTCGCTTTGCAAATTCACTTCCACAAATTCAGTGGTTCAAATTCGACATTAAATTCAACATTGACATCCAGGAACTGCAGGAAAAGCAGTAGATTGCCGAGCATACTCTCCATCTGCTGTTTGTCAACCTCACCAGCAGGTGGTGCAAAAGCGCATGTTGTTGAGTTAGAACAAGTAATTCATTCATAAAATGAAAATGATTATCTGTGTCAATATATGCGGAAAAGATGATAAACACACAAAAGCTGTGTTTATGTTTCATTCAATAACTTCATTGTTACTTTCCCTGTGTAGCCTACATGTTATCAGCTTTCTCTATGAACGGGATTATAACCAGTTTCTCTCAATACCTCATACTCAAGGATTCCCCTTCCGCTGGGACAAAACGCTTAATGTATCTTAATGGACTAATACAGTGATATAAAAGACCAAACTCACACCTTATTGGGGATGTAGGCTGTAGGGTACTATATAGGCTACAGGCAAGCAGATGGACATAAAACCAACACTTGATCAATTAATACTAACACTTTCTCTTCTATTCTATTCTCTCTCTCTCTCTCTCTCTCTCTCTCTCTCTATATATATATATATATATATATAGTATGCCTACGTGTATTGCATTAGCTTAAACTGGGAAGAGTCATAGCACTTGCATATCGTTGTCCTCCTATTGTTAGTTTAACTGTAAATCGCTTTGGATAAAAGCGTCTGCTAAATTACTAAATGTAAAATTGGCTTGACATTGGACATTCGCACATTTAGGGACCGTCTTTAAAGTTGCATAAAACATTGGCATACACGTTTCTAACTTCAATAGCAAACTTAAATGTATTTGAATAAATATCAAAAATCCAAAGGGTGCGCATTATGCCTGACACTACATGAACACTTTACAGTTGGTTTTATGACTGTAAGCCGTTCTATTCAAATGCTATTGAAGTTAGAAACGTGTATACCAAAGTCGTATTTTAGAGACGGTCCCTAAATGTGCGAATGTCCAACGTCAAGCCAACTTTATGACAGTCTATCACTGGGAAACGCTCAGCATTAAGCTTTGCGCTCATGCTAAAATTTGCGCGTTATTCTGAGTCCATCTGCTTGCCTGCGAGTTTGGTCTTTTATATCACTGTAATTAGTACATTAAGCTACGTTAAGCGTTTTATATGTCCAGCAGGGGAATCCTGAAGTATTTAGGGAAACCCTAATAGCCTGCATGCAGCACATCGCCACATAAAGTTAAGGCAACTAAACAACCAAGAGAAATATATGTAAACTTCAAAAATGTAACATTGGATCTGTACATCCGAATAACAAATCTTGTTCACGGTAGAGAAAGATGCATGTAGGCTACACAGGAAAAGTAACCGTGAAGACATACTTAACATAAAACAGCCATCATGATAATCACAAATACACTTACATTGCTGTAAATTTTTTTTGAAATTCTGAATTTGTGGAAGCGAATTTGCAAAGTGAAATAAAATGGACCGAAAATTGCCTGTTGAATATTATAGGTTGTATTTTTAAACAGTTTGAATATTTTGGAAGTGAAAGGTCTCCCCTTAATATAGAGTCAATCTTTCTCAACTGGTGGGTTGCAAGAACGTTTTGAGTAAGTCAAATAGTGTGCAGTCAACAACAAACGTAGTTCTCTTTTTTTCTGATGCTACTTTTATTTTAGAAGATGTGTGTGAAAGCTTGTAACACTTCTGTCAGATGCCGAGAAAAGGGCGTTGTCCTTATTCAGTTGGCTATCTTCGGTAAGATGAGATGTTGTCAGGCCAAATGTCAGTAAAACTAACTACTTTTCTGTCATACGGCTGACAGCCGTTGTACTGTGCTTGCGGTACGCACATCACGCGCAAATGCGGCGTGCTGTAGCCGTAGTTGTCGTCAATTAACTCATGTAAGAATCAAAAAGGCGATTAAAGCTGTCAAAACTGCATGCATGTATTTGTTATATATGCGTCACATGTGTCTGGATTAAAATATTCTGCTATGTGAGAACACAATATAAGGCACAAACTGATATGTAATGTTTTAATGTCCAAATAAATGTGAGCACTGTGCATTTGTACTAGAAGATATGCATTCATTTTGCGTTAATTTGTAAAGGACAAACAAAAATGGATAATTTTTAAATCCATAAAATAACTAATTTTACATTCTGGCAACATTAAATTATGAAAAACATAACATTTTACATTATGTGCTGTTGACTTTCGCAACTTTCTTGTTCACATTCTTGCACATGGGGATTCAAAAGAGAACTATTGTTTTCCTTTTTAATTGAGGTATGATAGAACTGTTGCAATTATTTATTTTGACAACTAATATAGAAAGCTAAACTTTTTTTGACAAACTCGGAATTGGGTTGAAGAGTTCATTGATTATAAAAAACGCATTGAAGGTTGAATAATCTTTGGACTACAGTATGTATCTGCATGTTTGGCTTGCGCCTGGCGCTGAGGTGAAGTTGGAGTGTGCGTCTGAAAAGTCTCACGTTTTTTGTGGTCTTAAAGAGACGGTTCAGCGTTTTAAAAAACACCATTTTTGTCAATAAAAAAAGAGACAGAAACAGCAGTTTTGAGAGGGGTGGCCAAAGGGGTGGCCAAGCTTAGACCAAGGGTGGCCACGGCCACTCCTGGCCACACCCCTAGCTCCGCCAGTGCCGGTTAAACATGTCATTCGCTGCTGATGCGCTGTTCAAACATGCGCTTTACTGAGCGCGTACACTCGACGCGCACATGCACTAAAAGCCTGTTACTGGACTAAGTTATCTTTTGAGTCTTATATTGCGCTAATACTGTCAAATACAGACAATGTTTACATAAACAAAGTTGGTTATGTCTAAAGTGAAAGCAAACAGAGAAAATTAATTAATATTAGACGCGTCGCGTGCAGTTCTTAAAGAGACAGTAGCCCTAATAATAAACATGCTGCCGCTTGTCCTTAAAGAGATAGTTCACCCAAAACCAAACAGTTGCTGGTCCCCATTGACTTCCATACATAGTAGGAAAAAAATATACTATGGAAGTCACAGGGGTACATCAACTGTTTGGTTACTCACATTCTTTCAAATAACGTTTATTTTCAACAGAAGAAAGACACTTATTCGGGTTTAAAACAACTAAAGAGAGTAAATTATGACTTTTTGGGGGGAGAACTATCCCTTTAATGTTAATAAAACAACAAAACACACAGAGGAAATCATTCACTGCTCTTGACTGAGAACTTTAAGTCTGTTGTGTTTTATTTTCATATTTGTTTATTTAATTACTTTCTTCAATTCTACTGTTGAATACACCTATAGCTGAAAAAATAAAGCACTGTTTATTTCATTTGTATATTAAGTTGTGTATGTGTAATGTGTATCTCTGTTCATAATTTTTAATAACAAAGAAAATAATGACAAAGATTTTTTATCTTCGCCACTTTGGCCTAAATGGCTTTAAAATAGGGACATTAGTTTGGCTGTAATGCTCAGTCACTTGCAAAATAGTAAAACCAACATGAAAAAAGAATCGTGATAAAATCGTGATTTTCCTGAAAAAAAATCGTGATATGATATTATTGCTATTTCGCCCACCCCAGGTGTAAAAAAGTGCCTAGATGTGCTTAGATGTTAAAAATGTGTTATTATTGATCATTATATCACACTACAATTAAACATAATGAAACATTAATTTGAATTGAAATTGTTTTATTAGCTTAGCTAATATAATTTATTAGCTTTTTCTAGAGATTGCAGTCATGCATGACATGGTGAAAAATGATTTGAAATAATACTGAAAATAGGTTAAGATGAATGTTAAAGGTGTGCCCCCTAAAAACACAAGTGGTCCCTGCCTGGCCCCCCCAGTTACTGTGGTCTAGAACCGCCACTGCGTGGTTGAACAATACTTTTGCGATACATGCGGTTTCGGGAAACAGTCGTGACTAGCTAGTTGATTTCATAGATATCATATATAAACACGTTTATATATGATATCTATGGTTGATTTCTCCAACGATGCATCGTACTATGGTAGTTAAGCAGCGAGCTATATAGTTGTACGGGAAACGCACCCCTGCACGGTTGCGTGCAAGCGTGCCGCACAAGCCCTGAAAAGTGAAGCCAAAACGTCTCGATCGCCCCCCGGTGACTGGTCCTAGTATAGGTCATAAGCCCCGCCTCCCCATATTATTCAACGGGACGCGAGACCAACTAAACAATTAAATTACACTTCAAATATCTTTTTTCCAAAGGTGGTTTCTTTCATTTGCTGTCGTTTTTATCACGCTGATGTAAGTTCAAGTGTCTGTTTCAAAAATAAGTTGGTTTTTAGTTAGTTACGTGATGCGGTGGTGTAACGTCATGATTGACAGCTGTGATTGACAGGTTCTCGAGCGAAGTAGTCACTGAAGCACCAACGGACATTTTTTTCGGGATCTTCGGAAGACTGAGGAGATTGTATTTACTTTATTTTAACAAGCCTCTTGTCGTATTGCAATCAATTTTTAAAAAAGTGTGCAGAATCCACTCTCCCTGAGTGCATTCTGCGAGAGTGAGGGCGGAGCATTGATTTTACTTCCTGCTTACTACTGCGCAGGTCTGGTCCCGAGATCGCTACTGCGCAGACTCAAGTTCCAATATGTCAGCGGCATATCGGGACTCTGGCGGCTTCAGTTCTCATCAATGGAAGAGAGCGAAGGGGCGTCGTCATAGACTGTAAAAAATATGGAGAAAGCATCTGTGACGTCACCCATAGACTTTCTGAAGAACGGCTTTGAAGCCGTTTATGGGGGGTATGGGCGGCGCCATCTTGGAAAATCTTGGGAAATCCTAACCCCGCCCACCTTCTGACGCAGCGCGCGTCACTCAGCTCGCTCTGCTACTCCGGTTATCTCTGTGTATATTTTAGGCAACGAAATATGTTATAAATCACCATACTAACTCTTTTCGTTTTCATTTAAAGAAATCTTAAACATTATAGCCACACAAATGTGGTTCAGGCAACGCGTATTGATTATATTCACTGCACATAACGTTTGCCTATTTATAAAAAACAAAATATAAAACACAAACCTGCCTCTTTTCGTTTTAAATATAATATAAAAATATTAAACATTTTAATATGGTCCAGGCAATATGTGCATTTGTACTAAACAACAGATGTTGCAGTAAACAACATTACAGATCATATTCGTTGTATTAAAATTTAAAATGACAAAACTCAACCCAGTCTCTTTTTGTTAAATTTCAGTTTTATCAATATTAGCTATTATAAAAGTATAAGTAAAAGGTAAAGTTACAAGAAGCTATACAAATAAAGCAAACAATTCAGTCAAACATACAAAGTCAGCGCTCGATCTAGTCTAACCATACAACGGTAAAGTTAAATAGCTTATAAAGTTATGAAACTTCCCCTCAGCCAAAACGATTGGCCAGGGAACAAATTATAGATTTACGAGACCAAAAATCGCCCATTAGATATACACAAGACGAATTATATCTCATGTTTAACCACTACAGAGACGCCAGAGTCAGCGGCAAACCTCAGAACGACTAGCCGAGGAAAGGCTGTTCCAGGCGGGGTACATGAGCGCCGGGTCATCGCTGGATCTCACAACTGGATACAATTTTCATAAATCTTTATAAATAAACCACAGATTTGAGCTTTAAACAACTACATTCTCGCCTGAAAAACTCTTAAAACTACATTTCATGATACAGAAACAGTAGTATTATATGTCAACTGTATTAAAAAATGGCGCTTCTTATGTTGTCATTCTCCTTGGCGCTGCCTTATCAGCTGTCAATCAAGCTGTCAATCAAAGTTTACCACGCCCTTATTGTCATACATTTTATATCTAAATACGATCTAAACTAACGAGTTAGAAAAAAATTCACAGCCCTCATGGTTGTCAGGCACTCGGAACCTATCGAAAAATACAATAAAAGTCCATGGGACCAACCTGTAAAAACATGAATTTATGCTGTGAAAACAGACATTTTAACATGGGGGCTATGGACATTTGCTCCCTTTTGGGACCTCGCCCTAGCGGATTTTCGATGTATTGCAGTTTTTCGCACTTCCGGGTAGGCTTCATTTTTCAGATCAGAATGTTGCCGCTTGGGCGTCGTCCATCTTTTTTTACAGTCTATGGTCGCGCGACATCACCACCAGCTTTCAACAATTTTCAATTCTTTATTTAAAATCTAAGATGGAAGAAAGTTTTTGTTCAGTTTGGAAGATCATGATGAACACAACTAAATTTGCTTGGCATGATGATGTTTAATTTCCCCAACTTAGCCTATCTTAAAAAAAAATCTTAATAAAAGCATACAATTTTTTTGTGAACAAAAATGTTGCCATTTATGAGAACCTATTATATTTAAGTTAAAACTATCCTTTAGCTACTTATTTACTTTTTGTTTGTTTGTTGTTTTTGTTTATTAGATGTATAAAGTAATAGCTGTCTGTTGGATGACTATTCTTGGGCTATGGTTAGATGTCACATGGTTAGAATATAAAATTTTCACTGAGCCCAAATTCAGACTTGTTTTAGCTCGCAGCGGTCATGGACGTCTCCAGATAAATGAATAATAAAACCCCTTGTGTTTAATCTACTTTCATTTAGATTGTTATCAGGAGTGTGTTATACAAATCAAGTCTGAAACATGTGATATCGACTCCTTTTGATTTCTCGGAAGGGTGAAACATTCCATTTATTCCACTTTGCTTTCATTTTCCTTTTTGTTTTCCCATAAAATGTCCAGTTCAAGTCAAAGCTTGCTAAAGTGCTGCCTGGCACTATGCCATTTTGTAGGCCAACCCAGAAGTTTTTAAAGCATATAGCCTGGTTACAGCTATTAAAAGCCAATGACATTTTTTAATTGGCTTTTGGATTATTGCAGAAAATAAACTCTGTGACCAACAAAAGTTTATGAACCTTACAGGTTTTATTCATCAAGATAGTCTTCACAAAAGATCACAACTTTTATAAATTCTGAAGCATAAATACAAAAAGCAGATGTAAAAAGCTAACGTTAACGACCTGCACGGTCGCGCAACATCATCATCATCATCATCATCACCACCACTAAGCTTTCAATAACTTTTAATTCTTTATTTAAAATCTAACTCTGTTAGATTATTAACTCTGTGGACTTATTCAGTGTTTTTTCCATTGCCCTATTCCCCACAACACACCCCTGGTATTTTTCCAGAAGCTCTCAACAACCTCGTGTTTACTTTTATTTTCATTCTTATCAGGGGGTGTATTACTCTATAAATTCAGTCAGACACACAGGATTTGGTTTCTATTTAGCATCGCCACAAACACTGTGTTTGTATAAAAACTAACATATTGGAATTTTGAGGCATTAAAAACTTTTTTGTTTTTTTGTTTCAAGACATGTTTTCTTCTTTATTTTCAGACAGAAGTGCTCATTACGATAATGACAACGTTCAGCGTTCTAATGAAAGGTTAGTAGGCTATATAATGTGCAATGTGTATCTCGTTAATTGAGATACATATTTTAAATGCTTTTATAGGCCTAGTTTATTTTTTAGTAGGCTATGTGCGCTGGAGTAAAAAAAAGAAATGATCATTTATACACATAATTTAGTTATAGCAAATCAAAAAAGTAAAAAGACAAGACTAAATAAATAAGAAAATAATACAGTGCAATCAGTGGGATTTTAGAAATAAAATGTACATTTTTATATTTACAGTCAGGAAATGAAAGGAGCAGTTCACAGTCTTTTGGAAGAGAAAATTCGTCCATACATTGATCTGATCGACACTCTGCGGTCAGTTGGCATTCACAAGGACTTGGCATTACCGACTATTGCAGTGATCGGAGATCAGAGTTCTGGGAAAAGCTCTGTGTTGGAAGCGATTTCTGGAGTTGCACTACCAAGAGGAAGCGGTGAGGACTGGTTTTACTCTCCTTTTCCTATATCTATATTCATATATATTCAAAATTGAATATAAATAATAAGAGTGATATCTTTTGTCAGTACCAGTTTTTGTTATTAATTAACTGTAATTGTTAACTGAACTGTGTTTGCTATAGGAATTGTCACCAGATGTCCACTAGAGCTGAGGCTGAAGAAGGTAACTGGTGGAGCCAAATGGAAGGCTGTTCTATCTTACCGTGAGAAGAAAACTGAATTTGTTGATTCATCATTAGTTGGAAACTACATTGAAGGAGGTTAGAAAAAAATGCCTGCAATCTGTTTTGTTTTCCAGTCAGAAGCGTTTAAAGCATGTCAAAAAAATTATATACCTATTAATGTATGTGGCTTAGAAAGCTGTTTTAAGATGTAATACTTAAAATGTATTAGTATCTATTTTCATGCTACTAGTAGGCCTACTTATTTTTTAGACACTACTAGGTACTTATTCATTAGCTTCTAGTGCTTATTCTTTAAGCGCAAGTGCCTATTCTTTAGAGACTAGTGCTTATTCGTACTAGTACCTTTTAAAATATACTACATATTCATTAGATAGGCTACTAGTTCTTATTTATTAGAACTAGTACTTATTCCAATAGTGTCTAGCATTTAATTCTACTTAACTTAAGAAAGATTAGAACTAGTACTTATTTTTTAACTTTTGAGACCAAAGATCTTAATAGGTAGGCTACTAGTACTTTTTAAATTTGCATTTCTGTTTAGTATGCTATAATATCAATGAACCAACAACATATGTGACCCTGGATGACAAAACCAGTAAATGGTAAACCTCTGAAATTGAGATTTATACATCATATGAAAGCTGAATAAATAAGCTTGTTATGATAGGACAATATTTGGCCGAGATACAACAATTTGAAAATCTGGAATCTGAGGGTGCAAAAAAAAAACTAAACATTGAGAAAATCACCTTTAAAGTTGTCCATTTATGTTCTCGATTGTGCTGCATTCACTCACAAAAATAAATGTTTTATATATTTACAGTAGGAAATTTACAAAATATCTTCATGGAACATGATCTTTACTTAATATCCTAATGATTTTTGGCATAAAAGAAAAATCGATAATTTTCACCCATACAATGTATTGTTGGCTATTGCCACAAATATACCCGTGCTACTTGTGACTCGTTTTGTGATCCAGGGTCACATATAAGAGAGAAATTAGACAGGAAACTGAAATAAGGAGATGGCACCAGAGGTGATATGAATTCATTGATTTTTTTAATTCATATACAGTATAATAAGGGGTGCACATTTTTGTTTTTCCGTCTGGTTCTCATGAGAGCACCTGGAGATTTGGGTTGGTGCTCACATTGCACATATTGTGACTCATTAAATATAACTATAAAAATAATTATTAATAGTAAAATAATTAATAATACAAATAATTAATAATAGTATAACTGCATTTTATTTAGTATTTTTTTATAAAATAGACAAAATAATAAAGTGTGATAATACTATTTATTAATTAGTATTAAATACAAATACACTTATTTTATAATACACTTAAAAAATACAATGAGAATATTTACATTAGATTTTTTCTCTTTTTTACTTTTTTATTAGAATTCCCACAATTTTCAAACCTAAAATCAGCAAGCTTTTATTTTGGCGGGAAATAAGTACTTAAGTGCCGGTTTTACCCACGGATTTAGCACTGCTAAGTAAAGCGAGTCAGTGAATGTCACAGTTTCGCATTTTTCTCTGAAATCGGCAGATTTGTGTATTCAGTTCAAATGGATATCTTATACAGTGTTATAGTGTCGATCTAAAATGGTGTTTGTTTATTAACAACTGTATGTCTGTACACAAATGAGCAGTCTGAATTTACCCAGCGCATTTTTTATTTTCGCCGAGCACCTGCGCACCACTTATGTGCACCCTGTATATAATCCATTAGGACTGTCAAAATTAGGACCGGCATGTTAACACATGCAATATTTTTTTTCAGTTTTAACGAGTTAAAATATTTAACACAATTAACATAGCATCAGCTTTTTTGTCATCCTTTGGCTGCTCTACAGTTTGAATGCATTGATTTGCATTGTTGAATGCATTGATTTAATTATGCGGTATGTGTGTTGTACAGCCCAGAATGAGCTGGCAGGAAAAGGGCCAGGAATATGTGATGAGCTCATCACTTTAGAGGTCATGTCACCAGATGTGTGTGACCTCACACTGATCGATCTACCTGGAATTGCCCGAGTCCCAGTAAAAGGACAACCAGATGATATTGACAACCAGGTGGAAAGTATAATCTGATTTATTATTGTCTTGCGTGCCACATGCAGAACCTTAGTTCAGTTCAGTTTTTAAACTATTTCTTCATGTCTTGTAGATCAAACGTCTGATAATGAAATTTATTGAGAAGCAAGAGACTATAAACATGGTGGTGGTCCCTTGTAACATTGACATTGCAACAACAGAAGCATTAAAAATGGCACAAAACGTAGATCCTGAAGGCAAAAGAACTGTTGGTAATTAAGCAGATGATCCACACATCATCTATATAGCTTAAAGCACTTCTGCACTTCTAATTTACCTTTTTTTCACAGCCATTTTGACCAAGCCAGATCTCATAGACAAGGGAACAGAGAAGAACATTCTGGACATTGTCCACAACAAAGTGATTCCTCTCCGCAAAGGTTACATCATGGTGAAGTGTAGAGGACAACAGCAGATCGATAAGAAAATTCCTCTGGAGGAGGCGACAGAAAAAGAGAGAGATTTCTTCCAAAATCATTACTTTTTCAGGTTACAATGTGAAAAGAATATTTCACCTTTTAACCAGTATTTAACATTTTGTTCTCTAAAATTTATGTCAATGGGACTTGATTTGCACTGTTTAGATAAGGCTTCTAGCCATTCCAACCAGTTTTCTAGCATAGTATTTCTGAACTGAAGTTAGCACATTCAGCAAATGGTATCCTCTACTTTTAATAATTTTAGTTTGTTAGCTAATGTTAGTAATGTTCACATTGACCAAAGCAGTTATGAGTTTTTAAAATACCAGGTTATCAAGCTATATAGTATACCACCTTTCAAAAAGTGTCTTTTATTTTTCTACAGAGACCTCTTGAAAGAAGATAAAGCAACTGTTAAATGTCTTGCCATCAAACTGACTCAGCATCTCGTTGATCACATCAAAGTAAGTTACTAATGGTCAGGGATGCAAACTTCATTTTGAAAACACATTTGACTGTGTTCGTTCCGACTAAAAAGGCTGCTGTGGCTGACTCCAGCAGCAGCCGGGTTAAAACCTGTCTATATCAATAGGAATCCACAGAATCTGGAATTTCGTGTGAAAGTGAAAAGATTTTCTCATGTAAATATTGGAATCGGTTCAAATTGGATACATGGATACATGGATTCACCACGTTGACCAATAGAAAGCTGCATGTTTTGAAAGTTACTTCTGTGTGAGCTGTGCTTTAGGCCTATACATTACAATATTGACAATGGACCTTTTTCTCCACAATTTAGCCAAAACTGCACTAATGTGTCCGCACTTTGAAGGATATGGAAATTTATGTTGTGAAGAGGTTTAATAAAAATAGTATTTTTAATGTATATTTTGAAAAAATTAAATATAAAAAATATGTATTAAGACATAAAAGTATAAAGGTGCAATATTATAGTAGCTAGTCTACTTCTTATAGTTAACTCTTTCCCCACCAGCTTTTTTTTTTTAGGTTGCCAGCCACCGCCAGCATTTTAGATCATTTTCACAAAACTTTCATGGCCCCCAGAATATTTTGTTGTATGAATATATGAAAAAGCGATCATACATGCAAAAATCATACATTTGGTGCATCTCAAGTAGAATTTAGTTGTTTTTTTTAAAGCATATTTAAAAAATATATATATTAGAGATGCACCAATGTAGGTTTTTTTTTTTATTCACAACCATCGGCATATCGGCTATAGCATGAAAAATGCAGATTTAACAAACCGGTTTTAATTAACTGCGTGAAGGCACTGAGCTGTATAGGCTAATATCTGTAATTCAACGTTTTTCTGTGGGTAAAATAATGAAATACTTGCCAAAACAAAATTAAATCATGTGTTTCCGGAACATTCATTTTGCCGTGGCAGGCAAAATGGGAGGTAAATGAATATTTAAAGGGATACTCCACCGTTTTTTCATATTAAACTATGTTATTCCCTTAACTAAGACGAGTTGATACATACCTCTCTCATCTCAGTGCGTGCACTTAATCGCTCTAGCGGTGACACCTTGAAAGCACTTATCTTACCCCAGTATATTCAATGGTATCTAACAGCAATTAATTTAAAAGTGACCAAACACATCAACGTCTTCGACTGGCGCAGTAAAAAGTCACGCCTGATCCTCTTCCTCTCACTTCTGTCAATAGTGGAAAGAGGATCAGGCGTGACTTTTTACTGCGCCGAGTCGAAGTACTTCCAAAAGTGCTATTACGCCATACATTATAGTTATCCTTTTTAACCCGCTTAGAAAAGCGCCACGTTTTATTTTGTGTCACCATACTTGGTCGTATAACTACTTGTGTAACTGTTTTTAAATAGGGAAAACGTTGATGTGTTTGGTCACTTCTAAATTCATTGCTGTTAGATACCATTGAATATACTGGGGTAAGTGCTTTCAAATGTGTCACCACGCACTAGAGCGATTAAGTGCACGCACTGAGATGAGAGAGGTATGTATCAACTCGTCTTAGTTAAAGAAAAAACATAGTTTAATATGAAAAAACGGTGGAGTATCCCTTTAAGTCTTTAAGTTAGGAAACTCATCTCTCCTCAGTCATTCTCCATTCAAACAGAGCACAACGCTGGAGAGAGCACTAATAATTGTTCTTCAAGGTTAACTTTTTAACTTCACAGTAACAGAAATGTAACTGTTAAAAGAAAAGGCTGATGCATAGATTATAATACACTAAGCATCAATATCTCTTTCCTTTTTGCTTTGAACTTTTCAATGCAGAGAGCTGTGCGCTGTGACTCCATGTTACTTAAAGCGCATCATTTGTGTAATTAAGTACTTATATTGGAGCCTTTCATATTATAATACTTTTGCGCAATACAAGATAATTAACAGGTAAGTAAAAAAAAAAAAAGAAAAAAAAAGAAAAAGGAAATTACTTTATTTGTTTGTTTGTTTTTTCTAGTGTGAAAAAGAATAAGCCAGTGAAACTTACTGTGGGCACATATAGGCTAACTCATTGAATCATAAAACAGATTGAAAAGTGAACTTGAAGTGTATTCTTTCACCAAAATCTCAGATCTGTAATTGCTTGCCTTATTCATCTATCATGAGTTTGTATCCCTGCTACATATGTAACCCTGCTGGTTGTATATTTACTATGTTGTTTAATACACCTCATTAGCAGTATGAGCAAGGCCCAAATGGTAAAAATGGAAATTAGGCAGCTCAATGGTTGAGCCTAATTCTCTGTTCATATTTGTCTATTACTATATCTATTGAACATAGTGTGTTCCAAATGCATTGTGTGATTTTTTTTTTTACTCATTTTTGTCAGAAATCTCTGCCACACCTCAATGAGCAGATAAAAAAGCAGATGTGGGACCTGAGGAATGAGCTCAAAGAGTGTGAGGCTGGACCACCACAGGATCCTAAGGGGGCCAAACTATTCCTCACTGAAGTAACAATTTAATCTTAATTTAATTTCCTTGCTTCTCAAAATTATTATTTGGGGTCCCAGCAACTGATGTGTACCAAATTTTGTGAGACACAGCCATTTAATGCTAAATTACATTTCTCCCAATAATTGTGTAACCGTAATGGCTATAATAAATTATTAGGGGCCAAGCACCGAAGGTGCGGAGGCACCTATTGTATCTGTTCCCGTTCTTCTTATTATTATTCTTCCGACTGGGAGTCTATGGCAGCCCATTGAACCGATTGCGGGAAAGTTGTTTTGGCTTGACATTCTGATAGAGGACAGTCCCAACATTAAATACACCAATTTTGATGTTTTTAAGTCATTCCCTCTAGCGCCACCACCTGTCCAAAGTTTCACTCATATTTTGCTAATAACTTTTGAACCGTAAGGCCAATCAACAAAATTCCCTTTTCCTCTGATTCCTGAGCTCGTGCCGATTCGATTGCACCCTATGACGTCATTTTCCGTCATAAAAACATGGCCGCCATTTTGAATTTTCCAAAAAAGCAACTTTTTCGAACTCGTCCTAGACGGTTTGTCCGATTTGCACGAAAATTTAACCAGATCATCTTCAGGCAGTGGTGACAAAATGTTATTAAATTCTAGTTGATTCGTCAAACCGTTTTCGATAAACGCTTGAACAAATTTTACGTAGCGCTTGCAAAAACAGTCGTAAGGCTGTATCTCCGCAACGCTTTATCATATTCAGACCAAACTTTGTACATGTCTTCACAAGCATGACCTGAGGCAACATACTGCGTTTCGGCACAGTGCCACCTATTGGTTCGGAGATATGGGAAAAAAAATCATAAAATTGGTCTTGTTAGATTCAGGGAAACATGCCGAGTCGACTGATATCCAATTTTGCCATATCGGCCATTTTGACTGTCGGCCATTTTGAATTTTGTGCTAAAATGCTGTATTTTAAAAACGCATGAACGGATTGTTACGAAACTTGGTATGGGTCATCAGCACAATGTCCTGAATGAGCGTGAGAAGTTTCGAAACAGCGCCACCTAGTGGTGATTTTTTTTTAAAATGCTTATAACTTTGGGTGTGGTCGACTTATTTTCACGAGACTCATCTCTTTAGACTCCTGAATCCTTGCCGAGTCCAACAATACCAAACATGCTAGGTTTTGCCTTACAGTTTGTGTAGCGTTGTGATTTAGCGCCTAAAAAACATTTGGCTATATCTTCGAAACCGCTAGTCCGATCGAGACGAAACCACCATCAGAAGTTTGGAAACATAGGTCGATAGTAAAATGCTAATGCCCAAATGCGAAAATATTGATAGTAAGGGGTAGTAAAATCCAATCAAAGTCATGTGTCAGTCATTTTTTACGTGTTTTTTCATATAAATGTCTATAATTGAGAATTGAGATATTTTCACCAAAATTGACACACATATGTATGGGCTCACTCTGAGGACACATAAAAAAAATGGTGGGACTGAGCCTCTTGGACATAAAACATAAAATGCTATACTAAACAAATGCATTGGTGTAATATTACGAAACTCAGAATGTGCCTTCAGCACCATCCCCTGAAAGTACCCAACATATTTCGAGACAGCGCCATCTTTTGGTCAAAAATTATAACAAAATTTCTAAAAATGCTAATAACTTTTGAATAAATCAACGTATTGAAATGCCACTGCTATTAATAGATTCCTTGGGTCAAGCCGAGAACATGGATACCAAGTTTACCTTATTTGGCCTATCTTCCTGTCCACCATCTTGATTTTCATTCAAAACCTACTTTTTCTAACTCCTCCTACACCGTTTGTCCGATTTTCACCAAAATCAAATCGTATCATCTCCAGACCGTGCCGTGCCGTGGATTTCGTGTTGATTGAAGAAACCATTTTCGTATAGCGCAGCAGCAAAGTTGAGGCATGATGCTAAAAGCACTATTCAGGCTTTATCTCTGCAATGCCTTGACATATTGACACCAAACTTTATATGTGTCATTGTCACTTCACTCTGACCACATCACATCAGTTTTGTAACTGTGCCACCTATTGGTCGAAAATGATAATAGATTAAATCATATTTTTATTTACTGTTTCTATGATTTTTCAGGCATTTTGCCTAAAATCCTCTTTAATATCTTTAATTGCTCATTGTTGCAGTTGGTCTGACACTTTCAGCAATGTTGGCATGTCTTGTCATCTGATTGTGCTTGGCCCCGATAATGGCTGCTTGCAGCTATATTTAAAATACTGACTATACTAAATCCTCTAGTGTTGCCAAAAGAAATAATTTATGTCAGTTTTGTCACATGCCTGTCCTGTCTTGTGCTGCACATGGGTGTTTTGTTATTTTGGGCCATGTGCTCCTGTCTATTGTCTAGCCCCTCCCATCTTGTTATCTGATTATTGGTTTATTTGTCCCACCTGTCTGTCTCGTTACCCTCCTTGTTTGTTCCCCTATTTAGCCTCCATGTGTTTGTAGTCCTGTGCTGGTTCGTTTGTCCAAGTTACCTGTTCCTGGTGTTTCCTTCCCGCTTGTTTTTGAGTTTTGTACCTTGTCTGCAAGTTACTAATAAATTTCCTCTGCATTTGAATCCTCGTCTCACGTTCAACTATTCCGTGACAAGTTTATATTGTATTTCTCTTTGATTATTGTTATTATGGAATGTAACATTTTAGGTAACAAATGTTATTTTTGTTCTCACAGACTTTAACAAGATTTAATGATCAAATCAAGTCCTTATCATCAGGAGAGCTGATCATTGAGAACAATTTGTTTTTCCAACTTCGGGCTGAATATAAGAAGTGGAATGATGATCTTAACGACACAAAGACAACTTGTTAGTATTTTTCTTTATTTAAGAAATATAAGTATGTTTTAATTGACTCTGATTGTTGTGCTCTTCAGATGAAAAAGTCAAATCATTTCAAAATAAATCTGCCTTGTTCCCAAACAAGTTAACAAATCGACTAAAGAGATGATATCAACTATCCAGAATTACAGAGGGAGGGAAATGGTCGGCTTCTGCAACTACAACATGTTTGAGGTGGTTCTGCAAAAGCATGTGGTCACACTTAAAGAACCAGCCATCGACTTACTCAACACTGTCAAAGGTACCATCACTCATCTCCATGCTAAAGATCTTTCTGCACACTGGGGACATTTTTCATTATAAAACCAAAAGATGAAATTACAACTGAATAACACCGGGGAATGTTTTTGTAGTTTTATCTGAATTGTGAGACATTGTGGCTATTAGTCATTTTGATTTTTGTATTTTTCTTGAAGACATCATCATCAAGCAGTTTACTAAAGTAGTAAATCAATGTTTCCAGAAATACCCTGTTCTTCTAGATATCACTACGGTAAATATTGCTCCTTATGGTAAACAAAACTAAACAATCATTCATTTTTAATCAAGCTTCCTCTGTACTTCACTTGATTCTATAGGACAAAATTCACAACATTCAGTCAATCCAGCAAGAGAAGGCAGAGCAGAGGATCTCAGAGCAGCTTGAAATGGAAAATATGGTCTACACTCAAGATTCCATCCACTTTAAGGCCTTAAAAGAGATTCCTGAAGAGAATCCTGAAGAGATGTTTTCAGATACCAAAGTGACGTTTTCAGAAGAGCAGTTACCTATCTTTCACCAAAAAAGCAAGTACAGTGAAATACTGCAGGGATATTATGAGGTAAATCTTCTTAGTTTTCAGTTACAAATATGAAGCTTTGTTCAGAGACTGAATGGACTGCAGTGCTTAGTACCTGATTTTCTTTCAGATTGTGGTGCAGCGAATGGCTGACCAACTGCCCATGATGATCTCCCTTTTCATGCGGAAGCAGACTGCTGAGCTCCTGTGTATTGACATGTTGAGTTTACTGGATGAGGCAAATGTGAGCGAGCTCCTGTTTGAGGACTCTGAAGTTGGTAGAAAGCGCAAAGACCTACAGGCCCGACTGGATCGTTTGAGTATCGGTCAGGAAAAAATTAGCAATTTTATCTGAACAATCTACTGACTAGAGGAAATTATCTGAAAGGGCATCTTATGTACCTTATGATAATCTTAGGCTATCTGACAACTCGCATAACTTTCTTCAGCATATTAAAACATTTTGATGTATATTTTATGTAAATTTTTTGTGTTGTTCCAAATATAAGACGCCCCCCTGATTATAAGACAGCCCCCCCTTTTAAATGTACCTTTTGGTAAAAGGCTTTTTGAAGACCAAATACTGCTTTTGTGTGAAAATAATTTTCATATTTTAATTTTTGTATTGAAACTATGGTAAATACCGGTAAAATGTACATTGTACACATGAACATCACATTTAAAAATAAACACTTTAGTTTAATAAACACCTGTAGTTCTCATTTGATGACTGATTTCTCACCTTTTTCATGTACAATCAGTGACCGATGTTGGCTTGTCAAAACAACTAAAAACACATCCGCATTACCCATCTGATCCAGAGGATAAGAATGTTTTTTCCTTAGGGCGATCACATAGCACTGAAAAGACAGCAGTTTCTCCCTTACGTCGGAGTGCAATGCGGGACGCTCACTCAAAAAAAAAAAAGCTGTTGAACGAACTTAATTAAATTAAGGAAAGCTTTTCCACAAAAATGAATTACATTTTTCCAACAAAATCTAATTTGTTTGAAATGATTTGTTGTAATCTTGTTGTGTGAACTTAAATTCATTTAGTCATTCCTGCTAGAAAAGTTTTGTCAGGTTGACTACATTTAATTTTTGCCCTGCCTAAAATCGCCAACATTATAATTTTATTTAATTTGACTCATTTCCAGTGATATAGGAGCTACTAGTGTTCAATTTAATTAAAATTTTACAGAGTAATATTGAATATTACTTATACAGGTCTACGAAAGAGGTTTAATGCATGTATAGCATGAGTGCCCACAGCCCTAAACTAAACACAGTCGCCACTCTTCTGCATAATGGTAACCACAAAATTCAAAAACATTACAGAAAGTCCTCTAAGTTTCTAACATAACTGAATATTAAACACTAACATTAACTAACAACATCTTTCCATTTACAGAAAAACACATAAAATAATACTGTAAATCCCTAAATTTACCCTCCTAATGCAGTCCCTTGCAAAGCATGCTGGGAACTACAGATCCACTGCCCAGTTAGTTGTCAACAAAAATGATTCATGTAGTTTTCACACAAATTAATTAAGTTAACTTCAGTTTTAAATATATTAGGTTGATTGAACACAATTAAATTAAGTTGTGACAAAATATTAAACAATTGTGTTACTTTTGCTTATTTTAATGAATTAAATTTAACAAGAGGCAAAAATTCATTTTTTGAGTGCTGATTCATTACACTGCATCAAAGCGGCCGTTTCTGACACAAAGTCTTGATTTTGTTTTTGGGGTGTACTAGAATATGTTTTCAACTTTTCATGCTTGATTGTTCATTCACGCAATGAAGCCCCTCCTTCTGAGATAAGAAATGTGCTGTGATGTGCTGTCAGGGGTGGATTAAAGGGTTAGTTCACCCAAAAATGAAAATTCTGTCAGTAATCACTCACCCTCATGTTGTTCCAACCCCCGTAAGACTGTGTTCATCTTCGGAACACAAATTAAGAAATGTCTGATGAAATCTGAGAGCGTAGTGTAACAGCGCAGCACTTCTGAGCCTACGTTCTGGCGTACAACCCAGAAGCACTGCGCTGTTACACTATACGCTCTCAGATTTCATCAAACATTTCTTAATTTGTGTTCCGAAGATTAACGAATGTCTTACGGGGGTTGGAACAACATGAGGGTGAGTGATTACTGACAGAATTTTCATTTTTGGGTGAACTAACCCTTTAAGTTATTTTGGGAAGACTTAAAACAAGCGTTTGAGATTATCCCCATCTTCTTCTTCATTGCGACGAGCCGTGACACAATTTCTAGATAAAAGCTGAATTTTTTTTCTGAATTTTGATTTCATCTGGAGAAAGAAATATTTACATTTGGAAAAAATGATATAATAAAAGAATACGAGGAAGGTGGACTAAAGGAAATAGATTTTGATATCATGAATGGGGTTCTTAAACTTAAATGGCTGCAATCTTTTATCAAGAATGAACATTCATTTTGGTTTGCAATTCCATCAAGTCTTTTAAAAAAATGTGCAGGTATAAAACATTTTTTTACAATGTGACTTACAGATTTCTAAAGGTCCATTGAAACTATCAGTTTTTCATAAACAAGTCCTCTTTTACTGAAAGATGTTGTTCAAAGTCAAACACAATTTCAGTCCACATAATATTTAATAACTGTTGTTACTGTTGTACCCCAGTTATTGGTTATCTCCCTTGGTAGTTTTGGTTTGAACTTTGGGTGTTTGAAGTGTGAACTGTTTAACAGCATCCCGGGCATTTCATTTGTTGGTTTGTTTTTTGCAAAATGGTCCAAACATGCAAATTGGTTGATAACATAACTGCAATAAAGTATCCTATACTTAACAATCACTTGTTTACAAAGTGCAATGGGTAGTCAAATTATCTTTACTTCAAATTTTCTGTCATCTCTTGGAATATCTGAAAGCAGGTTTTTCCTAATATCCGTCATAATTAGCAGAACACATTTTACACAAGGGGAAAGTCAATTGTTTAGTCGATAATTCAAGAATGTCAGAATTTTAAAGTTTTTCCTAACTTGTGCTCAAAGTAACATCTTATAATTGTTTAACTATAACATTTGTTAAAATAAGGATTTAATTGATGGCTCCTCATTAGCTTATATGCTTAGGCCAATGTTCACTTTTTTCTTTCTTTTTTTATCTATAGCATTTATTATGAAAAATAGCAAGCTGCATTTAGAAACTAGCCTAGCTACAACATGCCACAGTTGTAACATAAATCTTTAGTGGAAAATCTGTTGCCCCAAAAGAGATGATCTATTATAAATTCTACAACTAGTCAAATGTTTCCACAATACAATAGAAAAAGCTAATGTATGTTGGAGCAGGATGATGTTTTCCCTTTTTTCATCAGTCTTTTTAGTGGCTGTTTTAGATCATGTTTGACTTTCTCTGAATCGTTTTACTACATTCTCTATATTTCAAAAAGGATTGCACATTTTATCATTAGCGTCGCATAGAAACGGCTCGTGCAAATTTTAATCACACTTTTTTGGAGCGCGCTGGTGAATGCGCCTGCGATGATTCGCGCGCCACTCATGCTAAATCAATATTAGGCTTCATTCACAGTCACAGTCATGCTCATACAGCTTACAAAAGCTCCCTAATAGCCTGATGTAGGCCTACGTTTCGGTGTGTGCGCTCAGAGTAGCGGCAACATGTGAGAAGTGCCGATTCTCAAGAAAAAGTGAGGGTACGGTTTATATACAAAAAGTACTTTAATTTAGTATCATTTGGAAATTGGAATATATTTTTATGCAATTTGGGATATTTTTTAATATATGTCAGACAGTTTATGTTTACTCTTTGTACAATATGAGAAAAATGCAACAAAAAAATTAGAGCATGTAATTTCAGTTTAGTAATTATGCATTTATTAGTAGTGTATTTATTATTGCCTATTTATTTATTTATTTATTTATTTATTTAAAACTATTTTAATCTATTTTACCAGATGCCACTGCCAAGCGAAAAAATTCTGACCCTGCAGCAAGAGCGGAGTACCTTGATAGGAGAAGAGTGAAATATTATTACAGTTTAAAAAAAAACTGTTTTCTATGTGAATATATAGTAAACTGTAATCCTGTGATCAAAGCTGAATTTTCAGCATCATTAATCCAGTCTTCAGTGTCACATGATCCTTCAGAAATCATTCTAATATGTAGGCTAACCCTGGACCACAAAACCAGTCACATGGGTCAGTTTTTTGAAATTGAGATTTATACGAAAGCTGAATAAATAAGCTTTCCATTGATGTATGATTTGTTAAGATAGAACAATATTTGGCCGATACAACATCGAAACATTGAGAAAATCACCTTTAAAGTTGTCCATTTATGTTTGCGATATTTCTATATTCACTCACAAAAATAAATGTTTTATATATTTACGGTAGGACATTTACAAAATATGAAACATGATCTTTATTTAATATCCTAATGATTTTTGGAATAAAAGAAAAATCAATAATTTTGATCCATAAAATGTATTGTTGGCTATTGCCACAAATACCCTGTCCAAGTCGTGACTGGTTTTATGATCCAGGGTCACTAATGATTTGCTGCTCAATAAACATTCCTGATTATTATCAATGTTCATATTTTTGTGGAAACTGTGATACATTTTATATGTCAGGATTATTTGATGAAGTTCAAAAGAACAGCATTTATTTGAAATATAATCTTTCGTAACATTATAGCCTAAATATCTTTACTGTCACTTTTTATCAACTGAATGTGTCCTTGATTAATAAAAGTATTAATTACTTTTAAAAAAACTATTGACCCCAAAAGTTACCTGTATACAATACTATTATGAAATAATGTATATCTATAACATTATTATTAGTAGTTAGAAAGAAATTCTAAGTCAAGTTAAATGAAATGGTGCACTTGTGTTTGTGATGTGATTTTTATAAAAAAAAAAAATTAAAAAAAAAAAATTATAAAATGCTTATGTTCAGGAAAATTCTGTGAAATTTATATAAAATATGGTTTAAATCAATTTTTTATGTATAAAATGTATTGTTCATTGATCTCTTTAAATAGATTTTTAACTGGTCTTCGTGTCATTTGGAGCGAAGACTCATCTTGTGGTGCGACCAATAAAAGCAATCACTGTATTAAATTTAAAATAAAATATCTTATTTCTGTGGCTGAAATATGAATCACTGATACAGTATGCTTTAGTAAATTATATTTTTAAAACATTTGTATCAGTTTTATGTGATCTACAGGAAAAATAATTCTGTTAACTAGATATAAGAAGGCAACTCAGAAATTATATAACTATAACAAAAAATGCAAAATACAAAAACTCAAAAGAAATGCAAATACTTGGTTTCTAAACACTTTAATTACTAAGAACTTGAACTTGTAAAAAATTGTTAAGCATGTTAAGGAAATTAAGGTCGCACCACATGACATTTTTTAAGGCTACGGACAATTCATCTATAGATGAAGAAACATTAAAATCACTTAAATGTTTTTAATGAATTTAGGTGTTTTTTTTTGTTTGTTTGTTTTTTTTTTTTTTTAAATTGGCCTGTCGAAAATCCTTATACGTCATTGACCCAAAAGCAACAACAAGGTATTTTCAACAGACCAAATAACTCCAAAAGCGTTAGTTAATTCCACAGCAATAACGGACGGGTTAAATATCACTGTAGTAATATGTATTATTTATGTTGCCTTAATCAAAAATGTTCATTAACTTCAGCATTACGTGATACTATTTCAAAGTGATTTCCGTCATTTTGACAGATTATAAATTGAATTTAGGCTACCTGTGAAAACAAACCTGAAAGAGACGTGAGGAGAATAACGAGAGATTCTTCGTGCATTCCAGTGAATTATTAATGGAATATATAGTAAATTAAATTCGGGAGAACAGACCACAAATGTGCACTATATGTTGTCCTTTTTCATACTTTAACTGCGGACTGCAAAGGGAAAAAAGAAAATAATCACGAGGAAAAGAAAGCAGCGATTGAAAAGAGCTCGCCATAGATAATATTGTTATAACATGTCACGTTAAAATAGGCTACTAAGTGTTACGTTATGTTATTCTTAAATAAAACATGAAAGACAACTGATAGCTCATTGAGTCAAACTGACGGATAAGCTTTATTTGTATGGCAACCTTATGATTTGAAATGATTCGTTTCAGCCTTTTTGAATGGAAGTTCCCCAACCCATAATTCAAAACGCAGTATATGGTCGTCAGGAATAAGGTGGATATGTTTTTGTTTGACCATTTTGTCTTATCTTAAGTTGTTAAAAAAAATTGTTTCAAGATGTAAACACACTTATTTAAAAAAACACACTTATTTTTAAGACGTTAAATTGTTATTTTCTTTGAATTTGTTTATACTACATTGCATTTTTTTTATAAGGTGCTGTTTTTGTTTTATATGCTGCTAAGAAGACAAGACACCCCAGAAGGTGGGTCAAGTATAGCTCCATCATTGTTCAAAGTAAAAAAGATCATACTTTCTGATGTTAGTTTTAATAAATAAAAATAAAATAAAAAAAATCAAGGAAATTTCTCTGGCATTTCTTTCTTTCTGCTGTATCGAAAATGTCCCTTATGAAAAAAACCTGCATGGTTCATATACTGTACAGCAACCATATATCTTCCTTACTTTAATCGGCCAGAATTACCTTCTGTGTTTCATGTAAGGCCAATACATGTCCTATACAAAATCAGACCGATTATGGCCCCTTTCATACTAAATAGCACACATACAACTTGTAGGGGATTTTTGCGTTATATGGATACTGTAAAAAGTCTTATATGAGTTTTACATGACAAAAGTATGCAAATGTGTATGGAAATAGTAGAAAATATCTGATATTCATATATAAATAATTTAAAGTTTTTATATTGAATCATATCCTAGTCAAATTAAAGTCATATAGAATTTATACACATTTTGTGTCATTTGTTTATGTGTTTCATACAGATTTCATGTTTTGATGACCAACATCTGATTCACTTATATGCAGTTGGCAAATTTTGAAATTGTATACAGTGCAGAAGCCGGTTCGAGGATTACTGTCAGAATATCACTGACCTTTATGAGGACTGTTCATTTTCCTACAGGATTTGAAAGAGCAGTTGAAAAGCAATGACATTGTAAGACTGTGTATTTACATTAATTGTGAACTGTCTGGGCCTGTTGTTTGTGAACAAATCATAACATATTATTGCAAATGAACAAAGTTGAGTCAAATATGTTTCTAGAACAGTGATTCAAATGTTGAAAATTGGCTGGGATATGTTTTTGTATATGTGATGAACTCTGGTGGTGATGCACTCTAAAAACTTTTAATATGATTTACTCAATTTTTTTGGTGAAACATTTTTACACTTAGAATATTGATTACATTTTTAAGCAGTGAAATCAATTACATACACTGTATTAACTGAGTAAATGTAAGTAAAACAAATGAAATAGATCTGAGTAACTGCATTTGGTACATTAACAAATACAATTGAGTAGAAATAATTGGGGGGGAAAACATTTAAAAACAAATATTTATGAGTAATATTAACTGTGTTTATATGCAAGTAATATTAACTTTTTTATTTCCTCTAAACCTTTGTAAAAATATTCCATACAACCACCCGTATAACTACATGACATTGGCCTTTATTGTCGATGAGATTAAACAGCAATGCAGCATATTTTATACTATTTTTAACACGTACAGTATACAATATTGCCTACATTTAAACTCATGTAACAAACATTTTCGAAGTAAAAATTAAACATTTAGGCCTAAACATTCAAGTAATTCAAGTGTAATCAACCGGTCTGTTATCCAATATCCACCGGATCAGCGCTGGTTCCCGTGCCGGAGATGGACTCGCCTCTGCGGGGGAACCTCTAACTTTACACCGCCGTCCTGCGTCACTCACAGCCGAAATAGAGACTAGGCTTTCAGAAAAAATAAAATAAATAAATAAATGAAAACATTTATTAAACATAAAATTAAATAAATCATGTTATTGCATGGGTTTACCACTAGATGCCTGTATAGCTCTAAATGGAGATGCTTGTGAATTCTAGTTGTTTTTGGACCAAATTACTTACTTTTAAGATGTGGATCGAATGTATTTTTTTAGAAATTCTCAAATAATACTTTTTGCCAAGGTTTATAACATTTTATTAATTATTATTTTAATAATTGTAATAATTATTATATTAATTATATATATATATATATATATATATATATATATATATATATATATATATATATATATATATATATATATATATATAAATTATAATGATTAATTATGTTATGTTTTTCACTCTTGATGTTTTAGTGTTTCACCCCTTCATTGCTGAGCACTTTTTTTCTGCATCGTGGCCGATTTGTAGCGAATTTTTGTGTTTTTGTCAATTTCCCATTCATTTCCTATGGGGGTCATTTTTGACCGAAGACCAAAATCTTGACTAATTTTTTTACGACCACTTAGCATGCTCGGATCATGAACTCAATTTTTTTGTGTGTTCACATACCTATATAATTTCGTAACCTTCCGATGAAGCTGTGATTTTTAAAAATTCAAAACAGATTTGTAATCTGAATTTATTGGTGTGTATGTGTATAAAAGTGTGTTTGTATGTGTGTGTGTGTGGGTGGGTGGGTGTGTGTGAATTTTTTGCACTCTTGATGTTGTAGAGCAGGGATAGGCAACTCCGGTCCTGGAGGGCCACTGTCCTGCAGAGTTTAGCTTCAACCCTAATTAAACACACCTGAACAAGGCAATCAGTGTTTTCAGGATTACTAGATAGATACAGACAGGTGAGTGTTTATCAGGGCTGAAGCTAAACTCTGCAGGACAGTGGTCCTCCAGGACTGGAGTTGCCTATCCCTGTTGTAGATGGTCACCCCTTTACTGCAGTGTACTTTTTTTTAGAATCGTGGCCGATTTGTAGATTGTACAGACAAAAATTCAGAGAATTTTTGTGTTTTTGTAAATTTCCCATTCATTTCCTATGGGTCAGTCATTTTTGACCGAAGACCACGAGTGTGACTTTTTTTTTTACGACCACTTAGCATGCTCGGATCATGACCTCAATTTTCTTTTGTATTCACATACCTAATGCTATAAAAGTCACCAAGTATCATAACCTTCCGATGAAGCTGTGATCTTTAAAAATTCAAAACAGAAAATTATTCGGTCAGAAGTGACCGAGGACCATCAGAGGGTTAATTATCCATTCTCAAATAGTGTGATGGAAATTTCACAAGTATATTAGCTAAGTGTATTTTAAATTTAAATATAAAAAATATAACAAACTTAAATATAACTAAATTTCAGACAAAATTAATTGTTGGAGTTTTAGTCAATTATTTCGGTATGTTCAACTCAAACTATCAAGTAAATGATATTCAGAGATTTTATTAAGTTAATAAAGTTAATGTGATATAATATATAAGATTCTTATGCTTATATAAGCATAAGAATCACTTCGACATTTAGGAAAGTTTTATGTTTGTAACTGGTTAAGAATAGAACTGTTGTATACCATAGTAGTATGTGATAAAGTTTAGAGAAATTGTCACAAATGAAAATTAAATCTGGTGATGCAGGATTTAAAATGAAAACTAGTGATATGTGAAATATGCAACTGTATCTTGTAGAATACACTCTAATAAATAATTTTGTAATTAAAATGTGTGCTTGTGTGTGTAGTTAAAATGTTGTGTTTCATCTAAGGCTGATTATACAGTATATAACCATGATTGACAGGCATAGGACTTAACTTAGGACAAGATAAGAACAAGCATGAGTGAAGTACAGCCTTATACTGATTGGTAAACTGCACTGTGTTTTATACACGTCCATGCTGGACATTCATATTAAATTAGCATTATTTTCCTATGTTTTTACATCATGAAAATATATATGGCTTTAGTTATATGTAGGACATATATGACATAATATGATTAAAACACATTAATATTATGTAATTTATATATGTGGGTTTTTTTGCAGCATATATGTCCTCACTCTCCCAGTTTAAAACTAGATTAAAGACGCATCTTTTCAGCCAGGCATTCATATAATATTGTTAATCTCACAGTTTCAAACTACAATCCGGCCTCTAGTTCATAAATGCCAGAGGAGAACTGGCCCCCGACTGAGCCTGGGTTCTCCCAAGGTTTTTTTTTTTTTTCTCCATTAGGTCACCTGATGGAGTTTTAGGACACCATTAGGCCGCTTGATGGAGTTTTTTCGGTTCCTTGCCACTGTTGCCTTTGGCTTGCTCAGTTGGGGATATTTTGGGGATATTTAATTTTATTCTATCAATCAATAAATTCCACTAGAAACAAACTTTGTTGTATTATTTTATTTTAATACTGTGAAGCTGCTTTGATACAATCTGTATTGTGAAAAGCGCTATACAAATATACTTGATTTGATTTGATTTGATTTGATGTCCCTTACAATATTCTGTTGGAACATATAAGAATCACAGGTGTTTTTAGCAAACCTTTTCCATATGGGGTACCAAACCGTGACATCACTGTGTCGTATCAAACCAAAACATATAAATATATATAAATATATAAATATATATAACTATATATATACATATATATATATATATATATATATATATATATATAAATATATAAATATATATAAATATATAAATATATATATATATATATATATATATATATATATATATATATATATATATATATATAAATATGTCACAGTTGTGTTGTTTAGTTTGTTTTCATTGGACTTGTCTGCCTGTCTTCATGTCACGTGTCATCTTCATTATCAGTGTTCATCTGTGTTAGTATTTAAGTTCCTTCAGTTCAATCAGTCTTTGTCCGTTCTCCGTTGTATTTTGGTGTGTGTGAACCTTCTGCCCGTCTGTACCTATTTGAATTATAAGTAAAAGTTTGTATTGGAACTTCTGACTCATCTTCTTCTGCCTGCACCGCACCCTGACTATATATATATATATATATATATATATATATATATATACACACATATACATATATTTTTTTTATAAACAAAGACGTGCACACACAATCGCGAAAGACTGAACAGCATATATATATATATATATATATATATATATATATATATATATAGATAGATAGTATATAGGCTACTGTTTTATGCAAAGACTGAAATTTTAAGGGTTTTCTGTGTGTTTAAAATTGTCTCTTCAAATATTTATGAATCTAGAACTTTTCCAGGTACTTCTCCATGCAGATAAATGAATAATAAAACCCTTTGTGTTTAATCTACTTTCATTCTGATTATCTGGCAGGTGTGTGATACAAATCCAGTCTGAAATTTTATCTTTTTGATTTCTCAGAAACACTGTGTTTAAGTGAAATGTTATAACAGACACCCCAAAACACAATCTGTTATAACTTGCGTTATATTATGCTTTCATTTTCCCTTTTTGTTCTCTCCCATTCCAAAATGTCCAGTTCAAGTCAAGGCTTGTTGTTACTGAATGTAAATGTGTACCTTGAAATGCAATGTAAGTCGCTTTGGATAAAAGCATCTGCCAAATGCATAAATGTAAATGTAGGCCTAAATGTTATAAAGTGCTGCAAAAACTATGCAATTTTGTAGGCCAACCCAGAAGCATTATCCTGGTTACCTCTATGAAAAGCCAATAAGATTTTATCATTGGCTTTTGGAAATAAACTCTGTGACCAACAAGTTTCTGAAACTTACAGGTTTTATTCATCAAGATATTCTTCACAAAAGATCTATGGAAGTAAAATAATGTCAAATGTTTTTGGCATTTAAAAAAAAAATTGGCATTATGCTTGCATTTTTAATGCATTGTATTTTTAGGGCTTGCATTTTTATGGGCTGAAATTCAACATGGTTGAATATTTAAGCTGTGAATATTTCAAATAAAAACATTTCAAACACATTTTCATTATTAAAAATTCAATAATCCATATTCACCTTTCATATTTCACTCCCAAAATATTCAAACTGTTTAAAAATACAACCTGTAATATTCAACAGGCAATTTTCGGTCCATTTTATTTCGCTTTGCAAATTCACTTCCACAAATTCAGTGGTTCAAATTCGACATTAAAT
This sequence comes from Abramis brama, assembly GCF_963993115.1. Taxonomy (NCBI): domain Eukaryota; kingdom Metazoa; phylum Chordata; class Actinopteri; order Cypriniformes; family Leuciscidae; genus Abramis; species Abramis brama. The sequence continues at coordinate 21,023,322 of NC_139982.1, read as the reverse complement.
TCAACATTGACATCCAGGAACTGCAGGAAAAGCAGTAGATTGCCGAGCATACTCTCCATCTGCTGTTTGTCAACCTCACCAGCAGGTGGTGCAAAAGCGCATGTTGTTGAGTTAGAACAAGTAATTCATTCATAAAATGAAAATGATTATCTATGTCAATATATGCGGAAAAGATGATAAACACACAAAAGCTGTGTTTATGTTTCATTCAATAACTTCATTGTTACTTTCCCTGTGTAGCTTACATGTTATCAGCTTTCTCTATGAACAGGATTATAATCGGTTTCTCTCAATACCTCATACTCAAGGATTCCCCTTCCGTTGGGACAAAACGCTTAATGTAGCTTAATGGACTAATACAGTGATATAAAAGACCAAACTCACACCTTATTGGGGATGTAGGCTGTAGGCTACTATATAGGCTACACTTGATCAATTAATACTAACACTTTCTCTTCTATTCTATTTCTCTCTCTCTCTCTCTCTCTCTCCAATATAAAGTTAAGGCAACTAAACAACCAAGAGAAATATATGTAAACTTCAAAAATGTAACATTGGATCTGTACATCCGAATAACAAATCTCATTCACGGTAGAGAAAGATGCATGTAGGCTACACAGGAAAAGTAACCGTGAAGACATATTTAACATAAAACAGCCATCATGATAATCACAAATACACTTACATTGCTGTAAATGAGTTTTATGAATGAATGGCTTGTTTTAACTGTTGCTGGTCTTCATCAACAACACGCGCTTTTGCACCACCTGCTAATGAGGTCGACTAACAGCAGATGGAGAGTATGCTCGGCAATCTACTGCTTTTCCTGCAGTTTCTGGATGTCAATGTTGAATTTACTGTCGAATTTGAACCACTGAATTTGTGGAAGCGAATTTGCAAAGTGAAATAAAATGGACCGAAAATTGGCTGTTGAATATTATAGGTTGTATTTTTAAACAGTTTGAATATTTTGGAAGTGAAATATAAAAGGTGAATATGGATTATTGAATTTTTAATAATGAAAATGTATTTGAAATGTTTTTAATTGAAATATTCACAGCTTAAATATTCAACCATGTTGAATTTCAGCCCATAAAAATGCAAGCTCTAAAAATACAATGCATTAAAATGCAAGCGTGGTTAATGCAATGCCTATTTTTTTCAAGTAGTGCAATTCAACAGGCCTTTTTATTTCAAAAACATTTGACGTTATTTTACTTCCATAAAGATCACAACTTTTATAAATTCTGAATACAAAAAGCAGATGTAAAAAGCTAACGTTAGGCTATAAACGTCCTGGGGTGCGTTTCCCCAAAGCATCGTTAGCCAACTATGGTTGCAAGTTCCGTCGTTATCAGCATAGTTCAACGATTTGGTGTTGAACCGAAACCATCGTTCCAACGAACGTTCGCAAACAGCATCGCAAACTTGTGTGGTTGGAAGTGGAACGAAGCATACATGAGATGTAGACTGAATAAAATCCTTATCTTTAGCAAAATAAGCAAGCTGACATTCAGTACAACCCGTGTTATTTATTTAGAATACATACAAATGTAATTTACGTCTTTTAGTTTGTCAAGAGATTTAAAGCACCGTTTTTGAAGACTGCGCATGTGCGAACGTGCTCGACTATGTAAGAACGAGCCAAATATTGAGTCTGGCAATAATGCAAAATCTAGCATTAATTCGATCTCAAAAAGATTAATTAAAATAAGTTATTAGTCCACCACGTGCGAGACATCATAAACCAACGTGGTTGAACAATACTTTTGCGATACATGCGGTTTCGGGAAACAGTCGTGACTAGCTAGTTGATTTCATAGATATCATATATAAACACGTTTATATATGATATCTATGGTTGATTTCTCCAACGATGCATCGTACTATGGTAGTTAAGCAGCGAGCTATATAGTTGTACGGGAAACGCACCCCTGCACGGTCGCGCGCAAGCGTGCCGCACAAGCCCTGAAAAGTGAAGCCAAAACGTCTCGATCGCCCCCCGGTGACTGGTCCTAGTATAGGTCATAAGCCCCGCCTCCCCATATTATTCAACGGGACGCGAGACCAACTAAACAATTAAATTACACTTCAAATATCTTTTTTCCAAAGGTGGTTTCTTTCATTTGCTGTCGTTTTTATCACGCTGATGTAAGTTCAAGTGTCTGTTTCAAAAATAAGTTGGTTTTTAGTTAGTTACGTGATGCGGTGTTGTAACGTCATGATTGACAGCTGTGATTGACAGGTTCTCGAGCGAAGTAGTCACTGAAGCACCAACGGACATTTTTTTCGGGATCTTCGGAAGACTGAGGAGATTGTATTTACTTTATTTTAACAAGCCTCTTGTCGTATTGCAATCAATTTTTTAAAAAAGTGTGCAGAATCCACTCTCCCTGAGTGCATTCTGCAAGAGTGAGGGCGGAGCGTTGATTTCGCGGCTTTACTTCCTGCTCACTACTGCGCAGGTCTGGTCCCGAGATCGCTACTGCGCAGACTCAAGTTCCAATATGTCAGCGCCATATCGGGACTCTGGCGGCTTCAGTTCTCATCAGTGGAAGAGAGCGAAGGGGCGTCGTCATAGACTGTAAAAAATATGGACAAAGCGTCTGTGACGTCACCCATAGACTTTCTGAAGAACGGGTTTGAAGCTGTTTATGGGGGGTATGGGCGGCGCCATCTTGGAAAATCTTGGGAAATCCTAACTCCGCCCACCTTCTGACACAGCGTGCGTCACTCAGCTCGCTCTGCTACTCCGGTTATCTCTGTGTATATTTTAGGCAACGAAATATGTTATAAAACACCATACTAACTCTTTTCGTTTTCATTTAAAGAAATCTTAAACATTATAGCCACACAAATGTGGTTCAGGCAACGCGTATTGATTATATTCACTGTACATAACGTTTGCCTATTTATAAAAAACAAAATATAAAACACAAACCTGCCTCTTTTCGTTTTAAATATAATATAAAAATATTAAACATTTTAATATGGTCCAGGCAATATGTGCATTTGTACTAAACAACAGATGTTGCAGTAAACAACATTACAGATCATATTCGTTGTATTAACATTTAAAATGACAAAACTCAACCCAGTCTCTTTTTGTTAAATTTCAGTTTTATCAATATTAGCTATTATAAAAGTATAAGTAAAAGGTAAAGTTACAAGAAACTATACAAATAAAGCAAACAATTCAGTCAAACATACAAAGTCAGCGCTCGATCTAGTCTAACCATACAACGGTAAAGTTAAATAGCTTATAAAGTTATGAAACTTCCCCTCAGCCAAAACGATTGGCCAGGGAACAAATTATAGATTTACGAGACCAAAAATCGCCCGTTAGATATACACAAGACGAATTATATCTCATGTTTAACCACTACAGAGACGCCAGAGTCAGCGGCAAACCTCAGAACAACTAGCGGAGGAAAGGCTGTTCCAGGCGGGGTACATGAGCGCCGAGCGCCCGGTCATCGCTGGATCTCACAACTGGATACAATTTTCATAAATCTTTATAAATAAACCACAGATCTGAGCTTTAAACAACTACATTCTCGCCTGAAAAACTCTTAAAACTACATTTCATGATGTAATCAAAACGTCATGATTTTTGACGTTTTCGGAACCTATCGAAAAATACAATAAAAGTCCATGGGACCAACCTGTAAAAACATGAATTTATGCTGTGAAAACGGACATTAACATGGGGCTATGGACATTTGCTCCCTTTTGGGACCTCACCCTAGCGGATTTTCGATGTATTGCAGTTTTTCGCACTTCCGGGTAGGCTTCATTTTTCAGATCAGAATGTTGCCGCTTGGGCGTCGTCCATCTTTTTTTACAGTCTATGGTCGCGCGACATCACCACCAGCTTTCAACAATTTTCAATTCTTTATTTAAAATCTAAGATGGAAGAAAGTTTTTGTTCAGTTTGGAAGATCATGATGAACACAACTAAATTTGTTTGGCATGATGATGTTTAATTTCCCCAACTTAGCCTATCTTAAAAAAAAAATCTTAATAAAAGCATACAATTTTTTTGTGAACAAAAATGTTGCCATTTATGAGAACCTATTATATTTAAGTTAAAACTATCCTTTAGCTACTTATTTACTTTTTGTTTGTTTGTTGTTTTTGTTTATTAGATGTATAAAGTAATAGCTGTCTGTTGGATGACTATTCTTGGGCTATGGTTAGATGTCACATGGTTAGAATATAAAATTTTCACTGAGCCCAAATTCAGACTTGTTTTAGCTCGCAGCAGTCATGGACGTCTCCAGATAAATGAATAATAAAACCCCTTGTGTTTAATCTACTTTCATTTAGATTGTTATCAGGAGTGTGTTATACAAATCAAGTCTGAAACATGTGATATCGACTCCTTTTGATTTCTCGGAAGGGTGAAACATTCCATTTATTCCACTTTGCTTTCATTTTCCTTTTTGTTTTCCCATAAAATGTCCAGTTCAAGTCAAAGCTTGCTAAAGTGCTGCCTGGCACTATGCCATTTTGTAGGCCAACCCAGAAGTTTTTAAAGCATATACCCAGCTAACAATTTTAGGTTATAAGAACGTTTCCGTAACATTCCCATTAAGTTATAAAAACGTTATTTCTGAATGTTCTAGAAACGTTCAAAGCGTCCAGTTTTTTAGACGTTGTATTAACGTTATTTCTTAGTTATAAGAACGTTATTCAAAACGTTATTAGAACGTTCAATTCTCCTGTTATATAAACGTCGTATTAACGTTCTTGCTTGGTTATAAGAACGTTATTTAAACGTTATTAGAACGTTCAATTCTTAGGTTATAAGAATGTTTCCATAATGTTCCCATTAAGTTATAAAAACGTTATTTCTGAATGTTCTAGGAACGTTCAAAACGTCCAGTTTTTTAGACGTTGTATTAATGTTATTTATTAGTTATAAGAACGTTATTAAAAACGTTATTAGAACGTTTAATTATCTTGTTATAAAACGTTGTATTAATGTTATTACTTGGTTATGAGAACGTTATTCAAAACCTTATTAGAACGTTCAATTATCTTGTTACATAAACGTTGTATTAACGTTTTTCCTTGGTTATAAGAACGTTATTCAAACGTTATTAGAACGTTCAATTCTCCCGTTATATAAACGTTCTCTTAATGTTTTTCTAAGATTATAAAAACGTTCTTAAAACATTTCATTCACTTGTTTAAACATTTAAACATTCTCAGTGTTTTTGCATATAATGTATATATGACAATCATTTTATGAAAGCACCTTATTAAGAACTTTCAGATTTTAAAATTAAGACAAAAGATCTAGAAAGATAATTAAAATCAAAAAGACCCATGAATCATGTCTATGTGTAATGTATTCCACTGAAGGCGAGCTGAAGTGAACCAAAGTGTAGTTTATTTCAATATACAGATACAATTGAAACCGACTTGGGTTAAATTGAAATATGAAATTAACATGAAAATAAACCTGGACTAAAACATAGAACAAACTGATTAAACTTCAAAATAATTAAACATGAAACAAAACTAAAACTGCCTCTTTACCTAACCCTAACATATCAGCAAGCTAAAAAAAAACAACACACATTTTAAATGACATTATCCACAATCACATCAGCTTCCACTTCCGGCACATCGGACTGGACTGGACTGAACCCTGAGAGGATCTCCGGAGACACTGCAAGGAGAAAATAAAACAGTGTTGTATTAAAATGTGGTGAGATTAGTATAAAAGCACTGGGATGCTGTACTTGCTCATGCAGAATATCTAATTAGATTTTCTGACAATTTACAAAAAGTTTAATCTGCTTTGGAATATTGGGAGAAAACATGAAGATACAAGACAAGCTCTCTGCTCTTGTCCCTAAGCCAGATGCTACTAAATTTATACTGCTTTTCATGCTCAAGGACTTTGTATTGTTTCTATTTTAACGCACTCTTAAAGTTTAAATTGCATTAATGAGCCGTGCCACACCCCAAAACTGCAATCTAATGATAACTTTGCTTAAATCAAAAATATTTTAAATGGTCATTAATGGATCATAATTATTGCACAAATATTATTAAGTAACAAAAAGCTTAAAATATTAAATAATTATTGAACTAAAATATAGTACATTTATTGAATTGATGAAAAGGTACACTTGTTTGGTCACATAAGTGTGTGACCCAATTATCATATAGGAAAGCACGAGGGTTAAACTCAAGAAAAACATTAATGTTGTCTCTCCATCACTCCCCAGAAATGCCCCAGTTAATGTGGTCCTCTTAGTAATCAATGCATATTATGCGTTAATATTTAGGAGAAATTGCTGCGAATATAATGAAACTGCTGTCTGGCGTAATGTTATGATTATAACTAGGGCTGTGAAACGATTAATCACGATTAATTGCATCCAAAATAAAAGTCTGTGTTTACATAATATATGTGTGTGTACTGTGTATAGTTATTTTGTATATATAAATGCACACACATGTATATATTTAAGAAAAATGTGTTATTTATATATAAAATGTTTATATTTATATAAAATATACATTACATATACATTAAGTCTATATACAGTATATACATGCAAATATTTCTTAAATACAAGTGCATGTGTGTGTATTTATATATTCAAAATTATTATACACCGTACACACACATATATTATGTATACACAAACTTTTATTTTGGATGCGATTAATCGCGATTAATTATTTCTCAGCCCTAATTATAACGTAAGACTATAGAAACAGACAGTCGTTAGCTTCAGTAAAGTTAGCTTCATTCATTGAGCGAAAAGGTATGACGTCACATGTGCGCCTTTTGGGTTTGTAGTCTTTGTAATTACGTATTTTCACAGTCTTATACCTCAACAGTTTTACATCAAACTGCGACTTTCTTGACTTTAAAATGTATCTTTTAAATTGACAAACATCATATGTGTAATTCAGGGCACGATTCAAACGAGATCAAAATATTTGTTGTCTCGCCATTGGCTACCATACAATATTTTTCCAAATTAAGGTCCCATGGTATTCCACCGAAAGGGGAGGGACTTGAGCTACATGAACCACGTGACCACGAGATCAAAGTTGTGCGCAACTCTATTTCAACGGCTCTGCATCACTGTAACGCCAGAGGCGCCGTTTACCATAGAAACACGCGCTTACAACTGTTTTCAACTAATTTTAACGCAATTTGAGCAAGAGAAGCAAACAGTGTTGTTCTCAGTGAAATATGTTATTTAACTGAGTTTGTTAAGCAGTTTTTGAGATTTCAGTATTCCCCAATTCAAATAGATAGTACTTTCCCAAAAATAGCTGCCTGGAGGAATTGAAAATATGGCCTTCCATACACTGTATATTATAAATTAGCACAATTTACGATACTGATGGTTGTTAAAACGCGTAATTACAGTCTGTGAAAAGGGTCCATTACTGTTGTCAAGTGCTCGATCCAAATATCAAATTTAAGAGGAGCCTGGGGATATCCTTCCTTTTTTAAATGTCACATAGGAGCTTGTTATAACCTGTAAAACTGCAAACACTGTGGACAACTTACACGATAAAATTACAAATAAGTTACAGATTTCAATATGACGAACTTGACACATTAAACAGATAACTGGAGGGGGAAATACCCAGACCATAGGCGCCGATACCGTGGGTGCTCCGGGGCTCGAGCACCCACGGAAAATACCGAGCACCCACGTGTGCCAGACTGCCAGTAGGCGCTCTACTCCTCTGTTTACATTCATTTAAAATTAATCATTGCAGTCGGTGATATGTGAAGCGTCTGTCACACTGTGATTGGTTATGTCGCAGTCAGTCGAGTAGTATCGCCCATAGATATCTATGGTATCGCCTGCTCCATATCCTATCCACCAATCACAGCGTTTCTCGGATGAAAAGCCTCTTTAGTGACCCTGCTCTGTACGCAGCTGCAGCGCAGTTCTTTTAATTCTGTTCCTTCTGAAGAATTAACCGCAATGGTGAGTTAACAAATCTAATTTTTACTGTGTGGACTTGTGTGACAGAGTCCTGCGCGGGTTCGGGTAGCCTACCCGCAAATTTTGCTCAAACGGGTGCGGGTCGGGTCGGGTCGGGTCGGACACGGGGGAAACACGGGTCTAAACACGGGTTTAAAACAATCATGTGCAAACGTAAAAATATATGCACATCTTTAGGAACACATCTACAAAAATATGCCCGTATTTCAAGTTAAAAAAAATAATTTAAAATCCACATCAGTTTATTTGTGCCCACGCCCTCCCAGGAGTCTCTAGTAGTCTATACCTACGTACTTTCACTTTTAAAAAGTCATCATAACCGCGCGCGCGCGATCTGCTTGCAGTCGTCGAGATGGATGCTGAGGAGTTGAAGAAAAGAATAGCTAGTGGAGATGGTAAAGTTGTCGACAAAACTGAAGAAAACAATGTTGTGAAAGGCTTTGCTGCATGCATTTTCGTGTTGGATAGCCGGATAGCCGCAAATGTGGAACTTTATCACGGAGGAAGCACGCAGATAACTGTTACTGTGGTAACAAACCAAGCAGTTCTATCGAACAGTATTTTTCAAATTTAACACTGTTAAGTGTCGGCCGCTGTCCATTTCCTAAGGTTCTGAAGTGCAAATTTTTTTTGACTATTTTTATTTTATTTTATTTTTTTTAAAGGGCGTACGCCCATGAGCACCCACGGAGGAAAACATAAATCGGCGCCTATGACCCAGACCATAGCTAAGCTAATTGAGCTAACGTTAGCCGATTAACTTTGGAATCTCAAGAACGCGTTCAAATTAAAATCAGTTTAGCTATATTGAAAAAGCGAACAAGGACACTGGAAAAGGTGAATCTAAATAAAGACATCAATGTAATTCCGCGTTTATTCTTCAGTTTTAACTACATATTTGTGTAGTGTTGTTAACTGCTCTGTGGACTGCTTGAGCAGTTTACGTTACTCAAGACAGTTCATGCAAACTGATGATCTAGTTAACTTTATTAAAACAGTAGCAACTGCTGCAAAACTAAGTTAATTAGCACTGATACAAGTATTTGATTCATACAACACGCAAAATTCAACCAACTTAACGTTACCTAAAAGCTGTCCGTGTCCGACGTCTTGTCCCGCTGACGCTGTTTAATTGACGGTCACGGTTCGTGCCGCGCTGCAAAACCACGCCCATCTTAGGTAACAGGTCGTTTGGTAATGTGGGGAATGGTCAGATAAAACTACAGTCTATGGAAATAACACATCCCCTGTTTTCTCTTTGACTGTAATTGCAAAAGTTATTAAAAACGCTAGTTGTATTTTTTTTTTTTTTTTTTTTTTTTTTTTTAGAGGTAAAACCAAATTTATAATTGACTGTAGTTTTTGAATTATTTCCTGTTGAATAAATAATTATTTTATATCTGGGATTTTTTTCTAATAATAATATTTTAATAAATATTTTAACCCAAAAAAATAATTTCAGTGCATTGTGTCACTGTATATACAAATTATGTTTCTGAAGTTGTTTTGCAGAAGATAAAAGCTGTATGACTAATTTGTAATTACTAATATTTGTTTTAATTTAGTAACGTTTTTAAAACATTCCACTAACAAGTAAGAATAACGTTTATCAATGACATGTTGGCACAACGTTACTTTGGTAACTTTGAGAGAACTTTTATCTAAGTTAATCAGCATTGTGATAAAAGTGTCTAATTCATACAACAAGCAAAATGCACTCAACTTAAATGAATACTGCTATTTTCCTGTACATAATTCTTTAATATTAGTCCAGGCAAAATAGCGTTTTACGACAGACTAATTGTAAAATAAATTTTTTCAGCTTAGATAATTTCTATGACGTGTCCAGAACAACATACTAAAAGTCCTAAGAAATCCTAGTTGAGGAAATATGTTAAATTCTCATCAATCCGAGATGTGTGCCAATAAGGCCAGGCAACAATACAGCCCAACGGGGCTATTTTTTTCCTTTACTCCTATCAAAATGAAACTTTACACAATGAATGTACCCATGAAAAGTAAAAAATGTTGTATTACAAGTTTCTTTGAAAATTAATTTGAATATGCAAATGAGCTATACACTAATCGAATATGCCCAAAATACACCCAAATAGGCTTATTTTTTTCCTTTACTCCTACCACAATAAAACTTTACATAGTAAAAGTATACATGAAAACTAACTTTTTTTGTATTACAAGTTTCTTTTGAAATTAATTTGAATATGCACATGAGCGCCACACTTATTGAATATGTCCTAATTTGCATAGGCAGAAACACCATTCATATCTATGACAAATACATCGGCCCAATCTTCATCCAATCATCCTACTGCCAATGGGTGATGGCATTGGCAATGCTGCTTTTAGACTGGCCTCTAACCTGAAAACTGCCTGGCTTGGTAGTACCTGCCAGGGGTATAACCCCCGCCGGTATAGTCTTCAGGGTCACGGAGGCACACAAGCCTCCCCACCACGACAAGGTAGCAACAACAGGGGAGGCTTTCGTTTTGGTGTTTTTTATTTTATTTTAGTTTTTTTTTGTGCTTTTCTTTAACTAACCTAGATATTGCTGTTGCTAGCTTCTCATAACACTGCAGCTACTTTACAAATGGTGGAAGTCTGATGTGTGGCCCGCCTGGTCTGAAATACTTGCTAACTACAAAAAGAGAAGCAGTTTTGGTGTCTGGCAAAATTATTGTAAAGAGCTGGAATGTCTGGAAAGTGTGTCTATCTGGTTTTTCATCTGTCTTCTGTGTGAGAGTGAATTGTTTAGTTGGTAAGAATGACTTCTGCCTGTAATCTCGTAATCTTACCAACAATACCAACCATTTGTAAATCTACCAGCCCAAAATTTAATCTCACCACGTTACTAATGATTGAGATGGCTATTCTGACTTTCTTCTGATGTTATCTGTGGGGGAATGTAATTAGGTAAGGCTTGTTCACAAAAAAACTGGAGGCAAGATTGTGCAATCAATTCTTAAAGGGATAGTTCACCCAAAAATGAAAATTCTGTCAGTAATTACTCACCCTCGTGTTGTTCCAACCCCGTAAGACTTTCGTTCATCTTCGGAACACAAATTAAGATATTTTTGATTAAATCTGAGAGCTGGCTCACTCCTCCATAGGCTTCTAAGGGGTTGAAACTTGCCGGCCCAGAATAGTTATTAAAGACATCGTTAAAATAGTCCAAGACAAAACATACGACTTTATTCCTCTATTTATTTTCTTCTCCGTGGGCCTGAGTGACTTCACGTAGTGTTTTAGCGTAGCGCTTCTGTGTTGTAAGTCACACACATCACACACATGACCAGCGTCAGCCAATAGTGAGCCTACATGGTGACGTGCAACACAGAAGCGCTGTACTAAAACGTGAATTCACTCGAGGCCCAGAGAGAAGGAAATGAATAGTGGAATAAAGATAAACATATGGATGAGCCACTGTAGTCACTTGGACTATTTTAACGTCTTTAATAACTATTCTGGGCCAGCAAGTGAGACAGCTCTCCGATTTAATCAAAAATATCTTAATTTGTGTTCTGAAGATAAACGAAAGTCTTACGGGGTTGGAACAACATGATGGTAAGTAATTACTGACAGAATTTTCATTTTTGGGTGAACTAACCCTTTAAGGTCAATATAAGTCTTTTTGTGGCAAGTGACCCAGGTAAGTGTGGCAAGTGACTTCAAATTTATCGTGTTTATGCATAGGTTAACTTACTGAATGGACATGGATGTGTTAGTTATTTGGCCCCTTTTTTTCTACTTGTGACTTTATGGTTTCTTGGCCATAAGTCAATTAGGCCTAGTGTTGAGCTTATTTGCATATTTAAAATAGATTTTTCAAAGAAACTTGTAAAACAAAAATGTTACTTTTCATGTATACTTTTACTGTGTGAGGTTTGATTGTGATAGGAGTAAAGGAAAAAATAAGTCCATTAGGTTAGCCTGGCTAACGTCAGACCTCTTCTCATTGAGACGTGGTCTGGGAACCACATGTTAATTTTCTCGTATTTGAGGCGTGGTTTACGAATGCCCAGAGCCGTTTATTGGGTGCTATGAATGTCTATCAAATGCGCCTGTACGTAGCTCATAACCAATCGTTTCAATTATACCAGATGACGTATGTAGAGCGACAGAAATTTGACGAGGAAGAAGACAAAATAAACTTGTGTTCTAAACTTCTAAACACTATCTAAGGCTGCATCGAAAGGTAACTTTGCGTCTGATGCCATGTTGAATTCCATAAATATAAACAAACTGCTTCGGTGTGTCGCATAAACGTCATCATCATCTTGCTGCTCCCTCCCCGTTCTGTGATTGGTTCCCTTTTTGAGGGGAAAATCTGCTCAATGGTTTCCAGGCTGCCTAGCAGCGTGAATAAAATCGCGCTGCGCTCAAGGCAGCATGGGGAAACCCAGGCTACCATTAGGGTGTATTTTGGGCATATTCGATTAGTATATTGCTCATTTGCATATTCAAATTCATTTCAAAAGAAACTTGTAATACAAAAAAAGTTACTTTTCATGTATACTTTTACTATGTAAAGTTTTGTTGTGGTAGGAGTAAAGGAAAAAATTAAGCCTATTTGGGTGAATTTTGGGCATGTTCGATTAGTGTATAGCTCATTTGCATATTCAAATTAATTTTCAAAGAAACTTGTAATACAAACATTTTTACTTTTCATGGGTACTTTCATTTTGTAAAGTTTCATTTTGATAGGAGTAAAGGAAAAAAATAGCCCCATTGGGGTGTATTGTTGCCTGGCCTCATTGGCACACATTCAATTCAATTCAATTCAAATTTATTTGTATAGCGCTTTTCACAATACATATTGTTTCAAAGCAGCTTTACAGAAAGTGCATTTCAGAAATGTACATAGAAAAATACAGTTAGTTAATCATACATTAATTTAGGGCATAAACATATCGCCAGCGTCGAGTCGTCTCTTCACAGGCATCGAGTCGTCTCTTCACAGGCTTCGAGTCGTCTCTGCACGGGTGTGGGGGCATCTGTAGTTTCCATGGGAGGCTGGATACAAACTGGAGCTGACAATCTGTGTTTACAACAGAAAAGCAGATGGGAAATAATTAGCGTAGCTACTGTTCATAACAATAATGCATTCAATCTGATTCAACTGTAATATAAAAGGTAAGTATTATGTGAATGCTTGGCTAAAGAAATGCGTCTTTAATCTAGTTTTAAACTGGGACAGCGAGTCTGAGCCTCGAACAATATCAGGAAGGCCATTCCACAGTTTAGGAGCTAAATGTGAAAATGCCCTCCCTCCTTTAGTGGACTTAGATATCCTAGGAATGACCAGAAGCCTCGAATTTAGTTATCTTAAAGAGCGCGATGGATTGTAGGGCGTTAGAAGTTCTGTTAAATACCCAGGAGCTAAACCATTTAGGGCTTTATAGGTCATTAGTAATACTTTGTAATTGATACGGAACTTTATAGGTAACCAATGTAGAGATGATAGAATTGGTGTTATATGGTCATATTTCCTTGACCTAGTAAGAACTCTAGCAGCTGCATTTTGTACTAACTGTAGCTTGTTTATTGAGGATGCAGGACAACCAGTTAATAAAGCATTACAGTAATCTAGTCTCGAGGTCATGAATGCATGAACTAACTTTTCTGCATCAGAAACAGATAGCATGTTGCGTAGCTTAGCAATGTTTCTAAGGTGGAAAAAGGCTGTTCTTGTAACATATGAAATATGACTTTCGAAAGACAAGTTGCGGTCTAATATAACACCCAGGTCTTTTGCTGTAGAGGATAAAGTAACAGGACATCCTTCTAAAGTAAAGTTGTATTGTAAGAGGTTTTGTGGGCAGTTTTTTTGACCAATAAGTAATACCTCCGTTTTATCTGAATTTAATAGCAGAAAATTACACGTCATCCAGTATTTTATATCTTTAACACACTCTGTCAATTTAGATAATGTATTGTTTTCATCTGGTCGTGATGAAATATATAATTGAGTGTCATCAGCATAACAGTGGAAATTAATTCCATGTTTTCTTATAATATTACCAAGTGGCAGCATATATATTGAGAATAGCAGAGGGCCTAACACAGATCCCTGCAGCACTCCATAGTTTACTGACATTATCTTCGATTTTTCCCCATTTAAACAGACAAAATGGTAGCGGTCTGATAAGTACGATCTAAACCAGCTTAATGCCTGTCCATGAACACCAGTGTAGTTTTGTAGTCGATCTAAGAGTATCGTGTGATCTATAGTATCGAACGCAGCACTAAGATCGAGTAAAACTAGTATTGAGATACAGCCTTGGTCAGAAGCTAGAAGTAAATCATTTGTAATTTTAACGAGCGCAGTTTCTGTGCTATGATGCGGCCTGAATCCAGACTGAAACTTTTCATAGATGTCATTTTCTTGCAAGAAAGAGCACAATTGAGCGGACACAACTTTTTCTAGTATTTTAGACATAAATGGTAAATTTGAAATGGGTCTGTAATTTGCTAGATTATTAAGATCTAATTGTGGTTTCTTAATAAGAGGTTTTATAACTGCCAACTTGAATATTCTTGGAACATGACCTAAAGATAAAGACGAGTTAATAATATTGAGAAGAGGCTCTTCCACTACAGGTAACACTTCTTTCAGTAGTTTAGTTGGTATTGGATCTAATAAACATGTTGTTGGTTTAGATGCAATGATAAGTTTATTTAGCTCCTCCTGTCCTATAGTTGTAAAGCGCTGTAGTTTTTCTTGAGGGGCGATAATTGAGGCTGAATCATAAGACACCATTAAAGATTGTACATTTACAATTGTGTTTCTGATTCTTTCTATTTTCTCAGTGAAGAAGTTCATGAAATCATTACTGCTAAACTGTAACGGAATATTTTGTTCGGGTGACGTCTGTTTATTTGTTAGTCTAGCCACGGTGTTAAATAAAAACCTTGGATTATTTTGGTTATTTTCTATTAGTTTGCGGAGGTGCTCAGCCCTGGCTGCTTTTAGGGCCTTTTTATAACGTGACATACTGTCTTTCCACGCGATTTTAAAGACCTCTAAATTAGTTTGTTTCCATTTACGCTCTAAATTACGAGTTTCTCTCTTGATAATATGCGTAGTATTGTTATACCATGGTGCTTTAGTTTTCTCTCTAACCTTTTTTAATCTAATTGGTGCAACAATGTTTAATGTACTAGAGAAAATGGTGCTCATAGTGCTAGTCATTTCCTCTAGTTCATCTGTTTGTTTGGGTTCACTAATCAGCTGATCAGCTGAATCAGGTAAGCTATTTGAGAATCTATCTATAGTGGTTGGAACGATTGTTCTGCCTGGTCGATAACGTGGCGCAACGTGGCAAATTTCAGCAGTACGTAGTATGCAAGTGACCATGTAATGATCAGTGACTTCATCACTTTGCAGTATAATATCTATATCGGTTGGATTGGTTCCATGTGATATAATTAAATCTAGCGTATGATTAAGACGGTGAGTGGGACCAATGACGTTTTGCTTGACCCCAAAGGAGTTTAATAATAACGCATCATTTGTGTTATCGACGTGTATGTTAAAATCTCCAACAATTAATGCTTTATCGACATTGACCAATAGATCTGAGAGAAAGTCTGCAAACTCTTTTAGGAAATCAGCGTAAGGCCCAGGCGGTCTATATACGGTAGCCAAGGCTAGAGATAATAGGGATTTCTTTCTTACATCTAAGAGAGTAACATTTAGTACAATTACTTCAAACGAATTAAACCTGCGACCTGTTTTCTGAGTAACATTAAGAATATCTCTATAGATTGTTGCAACACCGCCGCCACGACCAATCAGACGGGGCTCATGCTTATAGCAGTATCCTGGAGGAGTAGACTCATTAAGACCGAAATAATCATTAGGTTTAAGCCAGGTTTCAGTAAGGCAAAATACATCGAAACTATTATCTGTGACCATTTAATTTACAATAACCGCCTTAGGTGTGAGCGATCTAATGTTAAGAAGACCTAGCTTTATAAATTGTTTTTGTTCACTACTATTGAGATTTTCTGGTTTAATCACAATTAGATTTTTCCTGGATCCTACAGTAGATTTAATGTTTGACCTCACTAAACGAGGAATAGACACAGTTTCAATATAATGTTCTACATTGGTACTTATATCAATTAAGTTTGGACAGCAAAGAGTGTGATTTGGACTTTGACTTACTAGTCATATGGTGTGTAACGTCTTGGAGATGTTGTCTGACAGAAGAGCCGCTCCGATTCTGCTGGGGTGAAGACCATCAGCACGGAAGAGCCTAGGTCACTCCCAGAACAGATTCCAATTATTTACAAAGAGCAGTCTCTGATCATTACACCATGACATTAACCATTCATTTAGAGCAAATAATCTACTGAACCTTTCTTGTCCTAGTCGGTACGTGGGAAGCGGTCCAGACACGATGATCGTTGTTTCAGGCGATGTGCTGCGTACCGTCTCGATCAGGCTCCTGTAGTCCTTCTTCAGAACCTCAGTCTGCCGTAGCCTGATGTCGTTCGTTCCCGCGTGCAGCACGACAGCTCCGACGCGCTTGTCACTGTTCAGGATCTCGGGGACCTGCGCAGCGACAAAGAACACGAGCACCAGGAAAGCAGTGAGTGCGCACCTTACCTTTACCTGAGGAAGCGTGGACATGCCGGACAATGGAATCGCCGATGATCACAGCGTCGCGTTCCGTCTCGCGTAGAGGGGAGAAGCGGTTCCGGGTGGAGATCTCGAAGGCCGGGAGGGGCGGAGAGGTCCTATAGCTCTGGTCCTGGCTCGCGTCTTCCGCTGTGGAATCACACATCTCGGATTGATGAGAATTTAACATATTTCCTCAACTAGGATTTCTTAGGACTGTTAGTATATTGTTCTGGACACCTCATAGAAATTATATAAGCTGAAAAAAATTATTTTACAATTAGTTCTATTTTTGGCTCCAAAATGAGTTACTTTGCCTGGACTATATTCTGGGATTTTTTTTTCTGACCATAAAAAAATATTTTAATGAAATAGTTAAATAATGTCAGTGCATTGTGTCATTAGTTGTGTCACTGGATTTACAAATTATGTTTCTGAAGTTGATTTGCAGAATAAAAAGCTGTATAACTAATTTGTAATGACTAATATATATTTTTTAACATAATAAAGTTTTTAAAACGTTTATCAATGACATGTTGGCACAACGTTACTTTGGTAACTTTGAGAGAACTTTTCTCTTAATATATATTTTTTAACATAATAACGTTTTTAAAACGTTCCACTAACAACGTAAGAATAACGTTTTAATGCTAACGTTTTTAGAACGTTTATCAATGACATATAACGTTACAGCAAGAACGTTTTTGATAACTTTTAGAGAACTTTCAGAGAACGTTAGCCAATGTTCTGAGAACGTTCCCTGTTAGCTGGGTAGCCTGGTTACAGCTATTAAAAGCCAATGACATTTTTTAATTGGCTTTTGGATTATTGCAGAAAATAAACTCTGTGACCAACAAAAGTTTATGAACCTTACAGGTTTTATTCATCAAGATAGTCTTCACAAAAGATCACAACTTTTATAAATTCTGAAGCATAAATACAAAAAGCAGATGTAAAAAGCTAACGTTAACGACCTGCACGGTCGCACAACATCATCATCATCATCACCACCACTAAGCTTTCAATAACTTTTAATTCTTTATTTAAAATCTAACTCTGTTAGATTATTAACTCTGTGGACTTATTCAGTGTTTTTTCCATTGCCCTATTCCCCACAACACCCCCCTGGTATTTTTCCAGAAGCTCTCAACAACCTCGTGTTTACTTTTATTTTCATTCTTATCAGGGGGTATTACTCTATAAATTCAGTCAGACACACAGGATTTGGTTTCTATTTAGCATCGCCACAAACACTGTGTTTGGATAAAAACTAACATATTGGAATTTTGAGGCATTAAAAACTTTTTTGTTTTTTTGTTTCAAGACATGTTTTCTTCTTTATTTTCAGACAGAAGTGCTCATTACGATAATGACAACGTTCAGCGTTCTAATGAAAGGTTAGTAGGCTATATAATGTGCAATGTGTATCTCGTTAATTGAGATACATATTTTAAATGCTTTTATAGGCCTAGTTTATTTTTTAGTAGGCTATGTGCGCTGGAGTAAAAAAAAGAAATGATCATTTATACACAATTTAGTTATAGCAAATCAAAAAAGTAAAAAGACAAGACTAAATAAATAAGAAAATAATACAGTGCAATCAGTGGGATTTTAGAAATAAAATGTACATTTTTATATTTACAGTCAGGAAATGAAAGGAGCAGTTCACAGTCTTTTGGAAGAGAAAATTCGTCCATACATTGATCTGATCGACACTCTGCGGTCAGTTGGCATTGACAAGGACTTGGCATTACCGACTATTGCAGTGATCGGAGATCAGAGTTCTGGGAAAAGCTCTGTGTTGGAAGCGATTTCTGGAGTTGCACTACCAAGAGGAAGCGGTGAGGACTGGTTTTACTCTCCTTTTCCTATATTTATATTCATATATATTCAAAATTGAATATAAATAATAAGAGTGATATCTTTTGTCAGTACCAGTTTTTGTTATTAATTAACTGTAATTGTTAACTGAACTGTGTTTGCTATAGGAATTGTCACCAGATGTCCACTAGAGCTGAGGCTGAAGAAGGTAACTGGTGGAGCCAAATGGAAGGCTGTTCTATCTTACCGTGAGAAGAAAACTGAATTTGTTGATTCATCATTAGTTGGAAACTACATTGAAGGAGGTTAGAAAAAAATGCCTGCAATCTGTTTTGTTTTCCAGTCAGAAGCGTTTAAAGCATGTAAAAAAAATTATATATATAGAAACTTTATTTTTTTTCTCTTATGTCTTTCTTCTAATTGGCTTAGAAATCAGATACACTGTTGGACAATAACCAATAAATGATTTGTTAATGTACTACAAACACTTTTTTTATTCATTTTTATCAAATATAAGACAATAGTTTTTGTACTGTAATAAATGCTATGTCTTGTCAGGTAGCACTGAATTGTTCATAAACTTACCTGGTAATTTACCATAAAATGACCTGGAGATGATTGAAAAAAGTACAAATAAACCATATGGTCGCAATCGTGTGTTTAATGCCTTCATGTTTCCAAAGGTTTCTGCCTTTTATTCAGATCATACAGTGATAGCTGGATGCTTTTGTCCATATTAGGGATTTCCTGGTACTTTGTAAGTTATTACTTCAATATGAGTCTGTCTTGCACTTTCTAAGCCCTCCGGCTTCGTGTATGTGTATATGTTGTCACATTTCCCTTAAATAAACAATACACTAAAAAGGCCAAATACAACTATATTTTGTATTTTTACACTGTGTAATATTCTGTTTATCAAAACCAATAAATGTCATCAAGTTAGTGTTTTTACATATTTTTACATTTATTCCAAAATAATAACAAAAGGCAGTAACAATACAAACATTTTTTTGTCAACTGATGTTCAGCTGTTCTTTTTAACTTTACCAGCGGGTGTCGCTGTTGGACAATTACTTTATACATACTAGTGACTTTTACGCTTTTAATGTCATATTTTGTAATACTTGCATTGATTTTTTTGTAATATCGATAATTTTCTCATCCATTTTTTTTTATCTAAAGAGTCTCTGCCTCCCTTGCCTTGACTGATGGCAGGCAACGACTGATGACAGAAGCCGTACAACACACAAACATCAGAAATTCAGTATCTTAAATTACACAGCAAAAACTCCAGTGTTAAATTAACACTCCTGGGAGTGTATATGAGTCCACACTCAAGAGTGTAAAGTGTTAAAATATGAGTGTTAAATTAACACTCAAGAGTGTTAAAGTTAATGAGCTAATTAAGTGATTAATTTAGTGATGATTGATCATTATTGAAGACACCTGATGTTAACAAACAGAATCACTGAAGGAGAAAATCTCAAATTGTAAGTTACCATTATGGTGATCAGTATCTGCTTTAGTTGGGCTCTTGATCCTTATATGTTTACTATAAATTTTGCTTGTCTGCTGTTATTGATTTATAGCAGTCAGATGAACAAATAAACAATGTGATCTGATGGTGTTGGTTATGTTTTGACATAATCATGTCGTGAGCCGAAAAACAAAACTTATTGAGATAGTTTGGTTTAACTTGTTAATTACAGCAGCTCTGAGATTCTACAGCATAAGCTTTTCATATTTTTTATATAACCCAAAATATTTAATAAAATTGTTCTGATCAAAAGACTTTCAAATTAATTTATTTAGAAACACAGACATCAATAATCAGCCTGTGAATCTCAACAATGGTGACAATAATAAAGCATGTTGCAGTGGCTGCCATATAATATAATTATAATATAATATAATATAATATAAACATGATTCATGAATGAAATAAAAAATTTGTAATATAAAATATCTGGCAAATATCTGTTGGATTCCTGATAAATGATGCATAACAGTTAAATTAATTAATTCTGAAGGAACATGATTTGATTAAGATTCATTAAGGTCATAAATGACACAATAACTGATAGACAGCATTAAATTATAAGAAAAGATTTATTTCTTAAAAATGTTGTAAGAGCTACATGTTTGAAGAATTGGCATACATGAAATACTTTGAGCATATTTGTTATTTATTGCAGGATATCCTTCTGAGAGATGCCAGGTAAATGATGATGTAGATGTAATTTCACTGGAAAAGGAGGAACAAATTGCATGCCGAAGCAAATTGCAGAGCTGGATGGGTGACTATGATGAAAGTTCTCCTGCGGAATTTTTCACTTTTGTATTTTTGGAAAAAAAAGATTATGAGGTGTTCTGCACAGAAATGATTGATAAATCAAAGTACAAAATCTTCGCCAGATTTGAGGAAGAATAAGTCATCATAAGTCATAAAAAATCAATCAATGATCAATAAAAAAATCAATAAAAACTTGAGTGTCTCAATTACAATGGTCTCATGATTATTTATATATATATATATATACACTCACCTAAAGGATTATTAGGAACACCTGTTCAATTTCTCATTAATGCAATTATCTAATCAACCAATCACATGGCAGTTGCTTCAATGCATTTAGGGGTGTGGTCCTGGTCAAGACAATCTCCTGAACTCCAAACTGAATGTCAGAATGGGAAAGAAAGGTGATTTAAGCAATTTTGCAGTTCTGAAGGCAAAAGGGGGTCAAACACAGTATTAGTATGGTGTTCCTAATAATCCTTTAGGTGAGTGTATATGTATATATATAACAATATATACACACTTCCTATATATTTGTCTCCATTTCTCACTATTAACTATCTATTGACTTTTGCCTCAAACTCCTAATTAGCTTACTGTTCAGGTATAGGGTAAAATGTAGAATATGGTCACGTATAATACGGCATTAGTATGTGCTTTATGAGTACTAATAAACAGCTTATATAGTAATATGCAAGCTACTAGTTAATAACTAGTGTTACATTAAATACATAAAAAATATGTTTGTGTGTGCGAGAGCGTGTGCATATACAGTATTGGCTAGCGGCAGCTGGGCACTCCTTATCTGTGTGTATGTTCATATGTTCTTTATTAAATACTTATGCAATTTAGCTTATTGGGTTCATATTCTGATCGCATCTGCTTGCTGGTATATAATATGCATAATCAAATCTTTCATTTAAAAATAAAAGGCGACAAATGATTGTGACTCTTGGCACTAACTCTGGCAGCTGATCCATAAAAATGTATAATAATAATAATAATACAACAACTACAACAAAAAACACCACCGCACGCCACTGAGAACAGTGTAGTTCTCTTACGAGAGGTCTCTCGTACTGCGTTGAAAACGCTAGGGGGAAAACTCTTTTTCACGAAATACTGAAGCAAAAAATTATCCTTTAATTTTGAAATAATGTAAAGCGCATTGCAGCAGCACGCAGCCATGGGCGAGACGGCTCGCTCGCTCATTGGCTGCTCTGCGGCAACTGCATAAGCCTATCGAGCGAGGCCTGTGGTGACGTCAGGCCAATGAGGGCGCTTCGCACCCTCCTCGCCACTTCCCGCCGAAACAGGCGTGGCTTAGTCCTATAAAAGGAGCTTGAAAAGGCTGATTCACTGATTTTTCATCTCTTCAGCGAAGCTCACGCATCGTTGGATCACGAGAAGAAGCAACGCGTCGTCTGAGAAGCACTTCAGCGGGACGAGTCACTTACGGAAGCTGCTGCCCCACGCCGCCTTCGACTGCCGTTCCTGCTGCGCTTTCCGGCGCCCATATCCTTTTCTGTTTATTCTCTGTGTGTGTGTGTGTTCGCCCTGCGACACACACTCGTAAAAGAGCTCGCGTCTTTTTCAAGATGCCTTCTAAATGGGGCTCGTGCCGAGCCCCACTCAGCGAGGGAGACCGTCATGTCATCTGTGTCTCCTGCCTGGGTGAAGACCATGCAGCGCTCGCCCTCACTGCGAGCTTATGCCTATGGTGACTCTGAGGACTCGCCTGGCAGTATTCTCCGAGCCTGCATCTCCCGCTGTACTGCCGCGCCGTAAGAAGCGCCGCTCTCAGCGGGTCCCGGAGCCTTCTCCAGCCCGACTAAGCTCGCCGGTTCGCCCGCCTGCTTCACCGGTTTCGCCTGGATCACTTCCTGATGCTCAGCGACCGCTGTCTGCCGCCGCCTCAGCAGAGGAAGCTGATTCTAAAGCCGCGTCGGGGGATGATGACTCGTGCTCTCTGTTAGCCTCGGGCAGTGAAGACTGGGCGAGCTCTGCGGATCTCGCGCTTCCTGCCCGTACACCTAACAGAAGAGCTAACATCGAGAGGGAGCTGATGCGCGTACTCTCGCTGGCCGCGGCGAGCCTCGGCCTTGAGTGGTCCGCTCCGGAGCCCCCTTCTCGGACTCGACTGGATGGTAGCTTTCTCCCTGGTGAGCGCACTTCTCCGGAATCCAAGCCTGCCCCCTTTCTTCCTGAGCTTCATGAAGAAGTTGTGAAGGCTTGGAGCGCTCCCTTTTCAGCCCGAACACGTTCGTCTGTCTCACCAGCATTCGCTACACTAGACGATGCTAAAAACAGAGGCTACCATTCGCTTCCGCCGGTGGAACAGGCGATAGCGACCCATCTTTGCCCGCCCTCTGCTGGACGGCGGACGAAACCGGTGTTGCCATCCAAAGCCTGCCGCATGACGTCGACGCTGCTCGCGCGAATCTTTTCCGCCGCTGGGCAGGCTGCGTCTGCGCTACACACCATGGCTACACTGCAGATCTTTCAGGGAGATCTCCTCCGTCAGCTGGATGAGATGGGACCTGATGCGATCTGCCTCTCGGACTTAAGAAGCGCTTCGGATCTCTCTCTCCGCGCTACTAAGTCCGCTGCACAGGCCATGGGACGGTGTATGGCTTCCGCCACTGTAGCTGAGAGACACCTGTGGCTAACGCTCTCGGATATGGCTGAGTCTGAGCGCACCGCGTTCCTCGACGCCCCACTATCTTCTGCTGGCCTCTTCGGATCCTCTGTCAACGAGTTTGTAGAGAGATTCGCCGAGGTCCAGAAAGCGTCTCAACCCTTTAAGCACTTCCTTCCGAAGCGCTCTAGCTCTTCGGCGAGTCGTGCTAAACCGGCCCCACGGAGCTCTCAGCCACAGCCTCCCCCTCCTGCTGCTTCATCGCAACACTGACAGCAACGCAGCTCGAGGCCCCGCTCTCGCTCTGCCAACCGTCGCCCCGCTCCGCGTGGGCCGCGGCCGAGGATTGCGGTGAAACCGGAAGCCCCGAAAACATCCTAGCATGCCTAGGAAAGCGCCGGTGTGTGAGTCCCGCTGCGGCCGGACTCTCACCCAAGCGCGCCGCTGTTTCAGTTCCAGGAATTGCGACTGTCTCAGCGTCTTCTGCAACGCGCAAGCCCGTACAGTTGCCCGCTTGCCTGCACACAAAAGCCGTTTTTACGGCTACCCAGATAAATCCTGTAAAGAGTGTATTTTCTGGTATCCCGGCCACGGCCGATGGTGCAATAAATGTAGCGCTGATGCCCACTCCTTTGTGCCCATCCCTACACACAAGCACAGCCCTTCACACAGGGCGCGCGCCCATAAAATCGACTCAGGTCGATCGCGCAAACAACATAGTAAACGTGCCCACTTCCCAGTGCCCACAAACACTATGTCACACATGTCACAGGGTTTCTGTAAAAACAAAACCTGTGCGCGCTCGCTCTGCCCAGGCAGACAGCGCGTCCAAAGCAGTAAATGTGCCCGCTTCCCCGCGCCCACACTTACTCACAGACACCATGAGTCCTTCGGGACCCGCTCAGCCCTCCCTCACTCGGTTAAGCACCGTAGTCGGGTTGAGGACGAGCGGTCTGCCCGCTGTGATCAGTGCGCCCCCCCGCCTCGAATGTCGCGGGCATCCCGCCTATGTTGCAGCACACCGAAGCACCTCTGTCGCCCGACGAACAGAGCGCGCTTCGCATCCAGCCCTTAGCCATCCATGCGGACGCATGGGCAGCGCTTCCAGGGGTTTCGGAATGGGTGCTAGGCATTATAAAGGAAGGCTACTCGCTACAGTTTTATCGACGTCTTCGCCGCTTCACAGCGCGCGTCGAGACTACGGTGAATTCAGAAGTAGCACACCTACTTCGCGCCGAAATATCAAAACTGATGAGCAAAGGGGCTATAGAGCCTGTGTCTCAAGCTCAAAGCGAAGAGGGGCTGTACAGCAGATATTTTCTGGTTCCCAAGAAAGACGGGGGTTTCAGACCCATACTGGATCTAAGACAGCTGAACAAAGCATTAATGAAACGCAGTTTCAGAATGCTCACGACCAGGAAAATACTCGCGCAAATTCGCAGAGGAGACTGGTTCATGTCGATAGATCTGAAGGACGCGTATTTTCAAATACAGATAGCGTCACGTCACAGGCGATACTTGAGGTTCGCCTTCGAGGGCCAGGCATACCAGTATACAGTCCTGCCGTTCGGCTTATCCCTGGCACCTCGTACATTTACGAAGTGCATGGACGCAGCGCTCGCACCTCTCAGACTCAGAGGCATGCGAGTGCTGAACTATTTGGACGACTGGCTGATTCTAGCTCAATCGCGATCAGAGCTCGTGGAGCACAGGACCATTTTACTCGATCACCTCGAGAATCTTGGTCTCAGAGTCAACTGGACGAAGAGTTCGCTGAACCCCAGTCAAACGACTTCGTTTCTGGGCACAGTTCTGGACTCACAGTCTATGATAGCGCGGCTGTCACCACAGCGCGCGCTAGACATTCAGCGCACGGCGAAACTTTTTCGCTGCGGCGCGACCGTCACGCTCAGGAAATTTCAGAGGATGCTAGGTCTTATGGCCTCAGCATCATCAGTTCTCCAGCTGGGCTTGCTCCGCATGCGCCCTCTGCAGTTCTGGTTGAAAGAGCGGGTACCGCGCAGAGCGTGGGCATCCGGTTGGCTGCGTCTCAGGGTCAATCAGAGCTGTGTGGAAGCTCTAAAACCTTGGAAGTCGAGCGACTGGTACCAATCAGGTGTAAGCCTGGGGACTTCCTCGAGAGTGATAGTGGTGTCGACAGACGCCTCCACATCGGGATGGGGAGCGCTGCTCGAGGGCAGAGCGTTTTTCGGCCTGTGGTCAGAACGCGAAAAGCTCCAACATATCAACTGCCTGGAAATGATGGCAGTGGACAACGCGCTGACGCGTTTTCGTCCCCAAATCAAGGACCAACACGTCTTAGTCCGTTCGGACAACATGTCTGTGGTGTCCTATATAAATCGCCAGGGTGGTCTCACATCCTTAAACCTGTACAGGCTGGCGGAACGCCTCCTTTTATGGGCTCAGCGCAACTTGCGCTCGCTGAGAGCAGTGCATGTGCCAGGGATCCAGAATCTGGGTCCAGACAGACTGTCCAGGAACAACATTCCTACGAGCGAATGGTCTCTACACCCGCAAACAGTCCAGCTGTTGTGGGAGAGATTCGGCAGAGCGGAGGTGGACCTGTTCGCGTTCCACGAAAACGCTTACTGCCCCGCGTTCTTTTCCAAGAGCGAGAGCGCGCTGTCCCGAACGTGGCCGCGCTGTCCGCTCTATGCTTTTCCCCCCGTTTCCCTCCTGCCTCAGGTGTTAGAACGGATCAGGGAAACGAAATGCTCAGTGCTGCTCGTAGCGCCGCTCTGGATGAACCAGCCGTGGTTCCCAGTCCTGATGCAGCTAGCAGACACTGCCCCGTGGCCAGTGCCATTGAGGAGGGACCTCCTCTCGCAGGCCAGGGGTTCGATTTGGCATCCTCACCCGGAATTGTGGTCCCTCCACGTGTGGGCGCTCAACGGGTACCCACTGATCTCTCAGTAAGGGTGCTAAACACTATCACTCAGGCTAGAGCACCGTCAACCAGACGGCTTTACGCCTCAAAGTGGTCAGTATTCTCCAGCTGGTGCACAGCTCGGGGTCTTTCACCCCTCGATTGTGAGGTGACGGAGGTTCTCTCCTTCCTACAGGAACTGTTGGATAAGGGCAGAGCCCCTTCCACGCTCAAAGTCTATGTGGCGGCTATCACAGCGTTTTCTGAAACAACGCTTGGTCAGTCATTAGGGAGGAACGATCTAGTCATCCGCTTCCTCAGGGGAGCGAGGAGGCTGAATCCTCCCAGACCTCCTTCAGTCCCTATGTGGGACCTCTCTACAGTTTTGGAGGCCATGAAAGGTCCCCCTTTCGAGCCCATCCAAACGGCTAGCCTCAAACATCTGTCATTCAAAACAGTGTTTCTGTTGGCTCTCGCTTCAGTTAAGCGCGTAGGTGACCTGCACGCGCTCTCGGTGAGTGCAGCGTGCTTAGAGTTTGGGCCAGGTGACTCGAGAGTCATACTCAAACCTAGGCATGGTTATGTGCCAAAATCCCTCAACACACCGTTTCGGGCTCAGGTTATCTCCCTGTCTGCCCTGCCGGTGTCAGACGAGGAAGGGGACTCAAGTTTTCTCTGCCCTGTAAGGACCCTGAGAGCGTATGTGTCTCGCTCTTCTGTCTTTAGACAGACTGAGCAGCTATTTGTCTCGTTAAGTGGACGTTCCAAGGGAATGGCTGTTTCGAAACAAAGCCTGTCCAGATGGATAGTCGATGCTATAGCACTAGCTTACACTGCCAAGGGTCTTCAGTGCCCGTTGGGTGTCAGAGCGCATTCCACGAGAGGCGTTGCCTCATCGTGGGCTTGGTCTAGTGGGATTTCCTTACAAGACATATGTATGGCGGCAGGCTGGGCCTCGCCGTCTACATTTATTAGGTTTTATAACCTAGAGGTCCCCGCTCTACAGGCTAAGCTATTGTCGGTATAATCAAATCAGTGGTCTGATTAGGACTCTGAGGCTGCGAGCGCAGTGCGCTGCCGGCTATCATATGGGCAGTATTGCGTAAGACCCACATATTCCCACATTAGTTCAGGCTCCCCGCCTTGTCTATGTGATGTCATGTTACTGCGTCAGTGGACGTCACCATATAGGTGCAGAAGGGTTCCCCTCCTGTTCCAGGACTCTTTGTGAGTCCCTCTAGTGATTTATGCTTGATAAATCCTGGGTTTCCAGGTTTATGGGTGATTAATCACAGTACGCACGGCGTTTTGCACTGGTTCCCCTAGCGTTTTCAACGCAGTACGAGAGACCTCTCGTAAGAGAACGTACTCGGTTACTAACGTAACCTCGGTTCTCTCTAGAAGAGGGAACGAGTACTGCGTTTTCTGGCCGTGCGTACGGTTCACTCTGGTTTGCTTCGGCGATGAATAAAATCAGTGAATCAGCCTTTTCGAGCTCCTTTTATAGGACTAAGCCACGCCCGTTTCGGCGGGAAGTGGCGAGGAGGGCGCGAAGCGCCCTCATTGGCCTGACGTCACCACAGGCCTCGCTCGATAGGCTTATGCAGTTGCCGCAGAGCAGCCAATGAGCGAGCGAGCCGTCTCGCCCATGGCTGCGTGCTGCTGCAATGCGCTTTACATTATTTCAAAATTAAAGGATAATTTTTTGCTTCAGTATTTCGTGAAAAAGAGTTTTTCCCCTAGCGTTTTCAACGCAGTACTCGTTCCCTCTTCTAGAGAGAACCGAGGTTACGTTAGTAACCGAGTACGTTTTTACCGAGCAAACAGCAAAAACAGCGAGAAAAACCATGGCATCTGCCGGGAGAAATCTGGCAGCTGCCAGGAACGACTGGCAGCTGCCACGGCATCTGGCGATGCCACAGGAAGTGGCGCTACGACCTGCCACTGCCAGCATTTGCGCTTGCCCTCTCTCGATTCCTGGGTAGTTAAAGTGCGTGGAGCCTGCTTCTATGCGGGCTTCGTGGAAGACCGCTTCAAGGGTACAAAGGGGGCGCTGCTGAGCACACTTCAGAGCGGTATAATGCTGAATGGGACTGCTTACGGACTCGTAGACTCAGCGAGCATGCGCAATTCAAGTCCACGAGACCGAAAGTCCGCATGAAGTGCGCCATTTGGGACAGGGCCGCAGAGCTTCTATTTTTGCCGGATGCCGGAGAGCTCCGCAGCAATTCAGCACTTACCCCGGATTTCCACCAACTGCGGAACGGCTGCAGATCGGCTCCGCTGCGTGTCGGCTCCGTGCTCCGCCGTCCTTCAATACCCACTAGGTCCGGATTTGTTGCGGAATGGCTTGACTGACAGTTGAAGTTACAAGGACCCACGAGATCTCGCGAATTCACGTATGATCGCGCAATATAAGTGCTAAATTGCTGCGGAGCTCTCCGGCATCCGGCAAAAATAGAAGCTCTGCGTATCTGCTCCGGAGGGCTGCGGAACGCCGGAGTCGGAACGCAGCTGTTCCGCAGTCAGTGAAAATATACACATTGACTTTAATGGAAACCTATTGACTCCGCCGTCGTTCCGGAGCGGATTCGCAGCCGTTCCGCAGTTGGTGGAAATTGGGGGTTAGCCTACCAGTGAGCCTCAGCGTGACGTCACGCCCAATGAGGGCGCGCGCACCCTCACGCGTCACAGCCCGCCAGAATGGGAGGTGGCTTAGCGTATATAAGGAAGGCTCGGAGGCTAAATCTCTGGCTTCCGTCAACTGAAGCGACATGAGCTCGTGGCGCGAGCACGGCAGGTTACGCAATACTCGTTCCCTCTTCTAGAGAGAAATGTAAGCTTAGCGTTAAGTTCTGCCAGGAAGACTCAATCAGCGCGTCATGAATTAACTCACTTCTAACCAATCATGTGTTAACACTCTCAGTATAAAAGAATGGTTCTTACATTCGTCTGAGTTCGCAGATACTGACGGCGCCAATTACGCTCCCTTTGGGTTCGCAGAAACCGACGCCGGCGTTTGCTCTCGGCGTTTCGATTCCAACCATAACAACACAAGTCAAATATCGTTGATTAGATCTCAGCAACTTTTGCGGTGCGCGAGTGCGACACACTTGTGTGGGAAACAAGCGCGTGGCAGCTTGAAATCTCATGAGACGATTTCCTCACAGGGTTTTTTTCAAGTTCAAGTTCCACTTCAAGGTTTTACGTTGGTAGGCACTTCAGCGGCCACTGTTTACATGTCCCCATTACTAAACTTCATTCAGGTAAGTAAGTATATAACTTGATACTCTACTGTTCCCTTCATCAGCGGTAAAGTTTAAATGGCGACTGTGTGACGTGGTAGTTTTCATTTAAAAAAAAAAAAAAAACAAGCTTAAGAGCAACTTAGATATTAATCGGCTTTATATGCATATGCCATATATTACAGCTCGCGCTCCTCATCTGCTCACTCACCATCATAAGAGTGCACTCCGTCTTAAAGGAGCAGTAGCCTAGGCCTACCTATCCAACTTGTTTTACGCTTTTCTGAATTTGGTATTGCTTCGGCATTTATTGACTGGAGATGTTTTTTCAATCACTTCCCGACCGCGGGAAGATCTCGACTTATACCTAGGATGATTGCAGACTTCAACCAATCAATAGTGGGTATATTTTATGTATATCTCAGCTCATTTTCAAACATTAAACAACAGCAATTAATGCCGTTAAATTATAACTTATTTTTAACTTTTATTTAAATTAAATAAATAAATAAATAAATACATTTGAAAACGATAGCCTACATGTAAATATATGACCATATCATAAAGAAAGCTGACCCTAAAGGAAGCAAGTTGTCATTGGAAGCTATGCATTAGTAGTCATGGTTATATGTTGCAGGAGTATATAATACAAAGGAAATAAATTCCACATTTACAATGCTGATAATTCTTTAAACTGTTCCACACTTTGTATTTATATATATTTTTTTTCTTCATATCATCAAGATCTTTTAATACTTGCATTTTAAGTTCTTCAGTAACAGAAATATTGTACAATCGCTGTAACACAACTGTTCTCGGCGACTACTTTAATCCACCAATATGTGTCATCTAAATATTTACGTAATAGGTATTTGATATTAAATGTACAGTACAAAGAAGGCAGACTAAGGATGCTCAGGTCAAAGGTCACAGACTTTGCCAATGTGATTAACACAGTAGACCTAATAGTTATGCTTAAATTATATCATTCAAACCAATCACCAGAAATCACAAACCAATCACCAGAAATCACAGTCAAGAAGACTCGAGTGACATTATATTTACTCATCTGTATGATTTAAATGTTCACAGATTTTTCTATTCAAGGGACTCACTTGGTTGCCATGGCCAGCGATCTCTCGGCCGTGAATAAAACTTCACTCGTACAAAGGCAACTCGAGAGTAATGTCAGGTGTACACTGCACAGCTGAGAAATAGATTCTGTGCTCAAAAGTCAACAACAGAATATCAAGTGTGATTGAGGTTGTATCTTATCGGTATGCTGTCACCTTACTTCAGGTAAGAATTGTAATAAGATTAATAAGATTAAGATTTAGTGGTTATTAAATAAATAATATAAAAAAAAAAAAAAATAATTTTAAAATCGAGCCTGCTCAGGCTTCGTTCATTCACGCTTTACAGAAATTATCCTATAGTGGCTGCTAACATCCTTTTGGGTTCTAAGTGGTGGCAAAACTTATGTTGTAATTGCTAACAAAGATCGGTTACATCAAGGCAGATCTTCTTGTTAGACGAACATGCTATTCCTGAGATGTTTATCTGGCAATCATTAGTCTCCAATTTCATGATTAAGGTTGCGTGAGCACATTCCTGACCACTGCAATGCTATAGCAAAACCTTTCGTTTTCAGGTGGCTCTGCCTTTCAGCAACCCTTGTCCATCACCCTGTCTCCTCTAACAGTGATCATGTAAATTAGTCGCTCTGCTCAATCCAGCTAGACCATATATCACTGGAGGCGTGGCTCCCTACATCTTAAAAGCTTATATTTCTGCAGTATTTGTTTATAATGTTTCGGTTTTCTTTTCAGATTCCTTTATTTCTCATCCTGATCACGGCCGGTTGTTTCTTCCTAGTCTACAATTACGAAATCAATGTGTGGTGGGTCTCCAGTGTCCCCAGGATGTGTGTGAGGGGTTTGACTTGGAATGCTCCCAAGATATTTTCATCTACTATGCTGGAATTGTCATTTGAGTGTGAGTAAAGTGCATTGTTTTTGTCTGTCCCTTTGGATGCAGTCAGGCTGATGCTCCCTGGCCCAGGGGGTGGAGTTTCAACAGCTCGTTTTGCAGCTCCGATTACTCAGACATTTTCAAAACTTTTAGCTTCGTTCAAACCTACTCAGAGATGGAGAGACTCAGAAGCGTCAACAATTAGAAACCATTTCCGGATGGTTAGTCGATGAATTATGTAGCTTATGCGTAGTAATCTTCTAGTCATTCACTATCTCAACCTGTCTCGATATGCTATAAATCATATTCTGGGAGCTGGATTTATGTAACTTTAGGTTTGCAATGCCATTTATCCGGAAGGGATGCTGCACAGTCCCTCTCAGCGTTGCTGTAGTCCTTACAAAGCAATCTCTTTAAATTAAATCCTCCATGCTTGACTTTGTGCATTGTAACTTTGCAGTTGTTGAAATGCTTTAACAGGAACATTACAGAAAGTGGAATCCATTTAACCCCCCTTTTAATTACCTTCCATTTGAAATGGTCTTCTCTTTCTATTTCTCTTTCTCTTTCTATTTTCATATTCGATTGTAGCCATGTTTTAACAGCATTCATGGCTCATGCACCCAGGGGAATTTACTTCAGATCTAAACACTCCGATCTTGCCTTGGTCTTTCTTTTTATGATTCACGTTCTCACTTAATTCTTTACTCTTTCTTGAGCACTCCAAATGACTAAAGTTCTGGTATCACATTAACAAATTCTAAAATTAGCAATACATTTTGTCCCTTCTATCTATGAGTAAATTCCTAAAATCCTCCCTAGATTCTCAGATCACTCCCTCTATTTTCCTACCTAACGAAGCATCTCTCTCTAAAGTCTGGTTCAGGACTCATCTAGTTTCTGTCCTCAAAAGCTACAGCTGTCTCCCTTTCAGCATACCGGTCATTCCGGCAGGATTGGGGCAGCCACTACAGCAGCCAAATGCGGCATTTCTACTTCAGCTATCAAGATGCTGGGCAGATGGTTTTCCTCTGCATTCAAGTCTTATTTAAGAAATGATTCTAAAATCATTCTGGAAGCTCAGCAAGCTCTGCAGTAACGATTCAGGTAAATCCTCATGCAAATACTGGTGGTGGTGGTGTCATGTTTCAATTAATCTGCGCTGGAACTCTAGCTTGCATCACCCGATAAGCAGATAATGTGGTCTGTCTCCATGTGGTTATTGCAGCCTCGTTTCATGTGGCCTGTCTGGTCTTGTCTCTAGTCTATGTGTGGTTCATCACGGCCTTGTGGCCATTTGTGGACATGTCCTGAGTGGCTATCATAGCCGTGTTCTGTGTGGTCGATTATGGCCGTGTAGCCTATCGTGGCCTTGTCCTTATGGCCCATCGTGGTCTTGTGGTCCATCGTGGCCTTGGTTTTGTGTGGCCTAGCGGCCTTGTCTTTTGAAACTTGTCTTTTGTGTGGCATTAGCGGCTGTTGTGGCTCCTAAGCGGTCTCGTCTCTGTGGTCTCCCATGGCCGTGTGGCCTATCGTGGCCTTGTCCTGCAAGGCCCATCGAGGTCTAGTGACCTCTAGAGGTCGTGGTTTCATGTGGCTTTATGGCCGTGTTTATGTTTAGCCTGTTTATGTGTGGCCTTTAGTGGCTTTGTTGCTTATTGCGGCCTTGTCCTATGTGTGGCCATTCGTGGTCTGTGGTCCATCGCAGCCTTTGTTTTGTGTGGTCTATCATGGCCGTGTGGCCAATCGTGGCCTCGTCCTGTGTGTGGCCCATCGTGGTCTGTGGTCCTCGAGACCTTGGTTTCGTGTGGCTTAGTTGCCTTGTCTTATAAGCTTGTCTCTGTGTGGCATTAGCGGCCGTTGTGGCTCCTAAGCGGTCTCGTCTATGTGGTCTTCCATGGCCGTGTGGCCTACCGTGGCCTTGTCCTATATGTGGCTATTATGGCCTCGTGGCTCATCGAGGCCTTGGTTTTATGTGGTCCAATGGCCGTCCGGTCTATCGTGGCCTGTCTCGTTTGTGGTCTTTTGTGTCTAATGGCCATCATGGCCAGCTATATGTGGTCTATCATGGCCGTGTAGCCTGCATGGTTTGTCTGCATATGCCCATTGAGGTATGTTGGTCCATCGCGGCCTTGTTATGTGTGGTCGAGACGGCCGTGTGGTCAAGCATGACCTTGTGTTTATGTGCGGTCCATCGTGGCCTTGTGGTCAAGCATGACCTTGTGTTTATGTGCGGTCCATCGTGGCCTTGTGGTCAAGCATGACCTTGTTTATGTGCAACCCATCGTGGCCTTGTGGTCAAGCATGACCTTGTGTTTATGTGCGGTCCATCGTGGCCTTGTGGTCAAGCATGACCTTGTTTATGTGCAGTCCATCGTGGCCTTGTGGTCAAGCTTGACCTTGTGTTTATGTGGTCTATCACGACCTGGCGCCTCAATGGCTTTTATGTGCAGCCTATCAGGGTCAAGTGGTCCATCGCTGCTTCGTCTCTATGTGGTCATCACGACCTTGTACTTTATAGCTATTATGTGTGGTCTTTGGACCTTGTCTTTATGTTGTCTATCACATCATGTCTATGCACAGCAATTTTGGTATTATGGTCTATCGAGGCCTTGTCTAAGCGGTCATCATAATCAAGCAATATTATGGCTTTCATGTATGCTCTATCGTGACCTTGTCTTTATGCAGTTCATTTTTTAATATATATACAAAATAAAAATAAAAAAGTTGCTTTTTCACGTTATTCTTTTAACTTTTCTTTCTCATTCCAGGAACTGCAGGATCCACGACTGGTGGGTACTCTCACTTACAGTTCTTTGGGGGTGGGCTCCGTCCCAGCGGAGGTATTCCTCCACCTATCTTTGGGGGTGGGCTCCGTCACGGCGGAGGTATTCCTCCGTCCCGGTGGAGGTATTCCTCCACCTATCTTTGGGGGTCGGCTGCGCCCCTGCCTTCATCTTCAGGCGGGATTTGCAGATTCCGTTACCCTCGCATTGCTTGCTAAGGACGGGGCCTACGCCAAAGACTTTATGCTTGCTGAGCTATTAATAAATTTACTCTTGTTATATCTTTTTATCTCCCGAGTCTTTCTGGTAGAAATGTAAGCTTAGCGTTAAGTTCTGCCAGGAAGACTCAATCAGCGCGTCATGAATTAACTCACTTCTAACCAATCATGTGTTAACACTCTCAGTATAAAAGAATGGTTCTTACATTCGTCTGAGTTCGCAGATACTGACGGCGCCAATTACCTCCATCCTCCCCAACCACCTCCAAGATGGTCCCTTCCCTCCATCCTCCCCACCACCACCAGGATGGTCCCTTCCGTTACCTCCAGGGGGTCGGCTGCGCCCCTGCCTTCATCTTCAGGCGGGATTTGCAGATTCCGTTACCCTCGCATTGCTTGCTAAGGACGGGGCCTACGCCAAAGACTTTATGCTTGCTGAGCTATTAATAAATTTACTCTTGTTATATCTTTTTATCTCCTGAGTCTTTCTGGTAGAACCGAGGTTACGTTCAATAACCAGTAACGTTCTCTTACGAGAGGTTCTCTCGTATTGCGTAAGTAAGCTTATGCTACGGGAACTCTTTGTCCACGCTGTGCGCGCCTAGCATCCACACATAACCACCGGGGAAGCCCGGGGAGCACTGAAAGGTGGGGAAATAGGTGGCCAGCAGAGCGGGCCAACCAAGCGGCAACCTCCCCGTCTCTCTCTTGAAACCAACACGGAAGTGAGTTAAACTGCAATTCGTTGACTGGCCGCTTGAGGCTGATGTCAAAAGTGAGTCAAATCTGTATCTCCCCCATGTTAAAATGCCAAATTTTACAGTAGAAAAAAACGTGTTTACAGCCTGGTGTCTGTATGTGGCTTTGGTCTATACAGCTATTTTTGCCCTTCATGACAACTGTGAGGGGGGTGAATTTTTTTATAACTCATCCGTTTAGTTGATTAATATTTAAAGTTCTGCATAATTCGATCTCAATGTATTTTACAGTAGATTTGAAAAGCCTGCTCTCACACCCCACACCCGCTCTGACCGTCTCTACATACAACCATCAACACCCCCCTCCCTCCCCCCTACTGCTTCTCAGCCTGCACCTCAGATCAGTGAGGAGGATGTATGCAGAGTCTTCAGGAAACAGAAGATAAGGAAAGCCAAAGGCCCAGACGGTGTCTCACCAGCCTGTCTCAAAGCCTGCGCTGTCCAGCTGTCATCCATCTTCACACTGATTTTCAACAGATCACTGGAGCTGTGTGAAGTCCCCTCCTGCTTCAAACACTCCACCATCATCCCGGTACCCAAGAAACCTAAAATCTCTGGACTTAACGATTACAGACCTGTTGCTTTGACATCTGTGGTCATGAAGTCATTTGAGAGACTGGTGCTGGCCTACCTGAAGGACCTCACTGGACCCTTGCTGGACCCCCTGCAGTTTGCTTATCGAGCAAACAGGTCTGTGGATGATGCAGTCAACATGGGACTGCACTACATCCTCCAACATCTGGACAAACCAGGGACTTATGCAAGGATCCTGTTTGTGGACTTCAGCTCCGCTTTCAACACCATCGTCCCGGATACCCTCCTGAATAAACTAACCCAGCTCTCTGTGCCCTCCTCCATCTGTCAGTGGATCATCAGCTTCCTGACAGGCCGGCAGCAGCTAGTGAGGCTGGGAAAAGTCACATCTCGGACCCTTACCATCAGCACTGGTGCCCCCCAGGGGTGTGTTCTCTCCCCACTGCTCTTCTCCCTCTACACAAATGACTGTACCTCCAAAGACTCCTCCGTCAAGCTCCTGAAGTTTGCAGACGACACCACAGTCATTGGCCTCATCCAGGACGGTGACAAGTCTGCTTACAGACAAGAGGTTGAACAGCTGGCTGTCTGGTGTAGTCATAACAACCTGGAGCTGAACACGCTCAAAACTGTGGAGATGATAGTGGACTTTAGGAGAAACCCCCCTGCACTCCCCCCTCTCACCATCATGGACAGCACTGTGACAGCAGTGGAGTCATTCAGGTTCCTGGGCACTACCATCTCTCAGGACCTGAAGTGGGACAATCACATTGACTCCATTGTCAAAAAGGCCCAACAGAGGTTGTACTTCCTTCGTCAACTGAAAAAGTTCAACCTACCACAAGCGCAGATGACTCAGTTTTACTCAGCTGTTATTGAGTCGGTTCTGTGCACTTCTATAACTGTCTGGTTTGGGTCAGCCAGCAAATCAGATATAAGAAGACTACAACGGACTGTTAGGACAGCTGAAAGGATCATTGGTGTACACCTCCCCAACCTTCAGGACTTGTACAATGCCAGAGTGAAGAAACGGGCAGGGAACATCATCACAGACCCCTCCCACCCCGGCCAAAACCTGTTTGCACTTCTGCCGTCAGGCAGACGTTACAGATCTCTGCGCACTAGAACTTCTAGGCACAAAAACAGTTTTTTCCCCCATGCTATCTCCAGCTTAAACAGATAAAACAGCAATTAACACCTGCTGTATAATTCATTCAGTACTTGAGAGAGAAGCAAGAGGTTTTTTTGTTTTTTTTTGTGTAAATACATATACAAATTTTATTTATAGAGCTGTACACACAATGCACAAATCTGTACATAAGTCTTCTGTTTTTAGATGTATACTAAAACTATTATTATTGTTTATTCTATTTATTTATGTTCCCATTTAAATGCCTGTTCTAATGTCATATATGTATGTATGTACCAAGAGCTCCTGTAAAAACCACAAAAAATTCCTTGTGTGTTTGTGCACACTTGGCGAATAAAGCTCATTCTGATTCTGATTCTGATTCTGATAATTAAGGGTGTGGCCACTTGAGTGACAGGTGGGTTGTCGCTGATGTCAATGCTAGCCGCTTGTCTGTTGTTACTAGCCGTCACTTCACCTCAGCAAGTGTTAGCTGTTGAACTTGCTTTCTCTGCAGTGTTTGTGCTTTTTTTTTTCGGGATTATTTCATACAATTGAATACACCCATTAAGTAACGTTAACTTCGCCCGCGGCTTAGGATTGTTGTCGTCGAGTATCGTTCGAGAGAACAACCAGCGCTGTATTTCAGTTTTCCTCTGTGAACATGCACTAATGGATGTCTGACAATTTCGTTGCTTTTTGGAGTTTTCAGATTTAAAAACGTCAATAAAGGCTCGTTCGTTCTGCTCTCACGGAACAGATATAGATTATAATATGCTTATGTACCGTCAGATGAAATCCTGCAGGCGTCGGCGCTTTCCCCGTCCATGCTATAAATGCACATCCATGAATGAGCGTGGATTTTCTAGCGCATTTACTTGAACTTCATAGGCAATATATCTATAACCCATTTGAGAGGCGGCCAAAATCAGAATTTAAAATGGACTGAATAAGATCTCTACGAACTTGACGAGCGATGCCGCGCTGACGGACCATAAGAAAGAGTGACTGACATGTGCACATAAATCACTGTCACACACACACTCTCAGAGTAATATTAAGTTACTGCATAATACATTTTCAACTAACGTTAGCAGAATAGTACAGAATCACAATACACAGTCTCACTTTTAGCCGTGTCTTTTAAATATTATAATATAATATTTCGAAGGGCAAAAACAGGAACTTTTAATTGGCTTTACATCATCAGCTAACTCGATCACGTCCATCTGGACAGACTGTGTTTCGAGGCGGCGAGACCCTTGGTGCGTCCTCCAAATGAAACAAAAAGCTGCTCCGAGCGCCTGAAGGCGGCGGAGCGCGTGACGTAACCCCTCAAAGCCCTAACAGGGCAAAGGAGGTTACTATCAGCCTCGCTGCCAGAAGTCGGCAGGGCTGAGAGGGAAATGACCTGTGCTCTGAAAGGAGTGCCCAATACCTTGGGGACGTAACCGTGCTTCGGTCTGAGAATGACTAAGGAGTCATTGGGTCCAAACTCAAGACACGCTGAGCAGGGCCGTTTGAAGGAATTTGGGGGCCCCAAGCAAAATGGACATGGAGGCCCCCCCAAATACCCCCCCACCCCGCCGCACGCACGCACGCACGCACGCAAAGCCTACAGGAACCACAGCATAGCCATATAGTTCACCCACACTTTATATAAATAAAAAATGTTTACAGTGCAAATACTGCTGTTGCATATACTGTGCATAAAATTTGAACATTTTCAACAATTGAACATTTGCAGTAACCTTGAAGTAACTGTTCAAGATCCATTGTTAACTTATAAAAATAATGTAATATTTGCATAAACTGTCACTACTGTATATCCCGACACTAGCACATTAAGATAACCTATGAAAAAATCATGTTCCTCTGCCTCTTTCTGGTTAAATAATGTTTATAGATGGGTTACAAAGTATTCCCTTGTGAAAAATAAGTGTGCTTAATTGTATTGAAAGCGCACTTTTTGTGTGCTTAAAATAATCAAAGTATACTTTTTGAAAAGTGCACTTGCAGATAATATAATAAAATTAAAATTAAAGACCACTTAAGTGTACTTAAGGGAATACACTTTAATGACAATATTTATTAACACACTTAAGTGCACTTTTTACAAATGCACTTTGTAATAATATCTAATTAAGTTTAACTTAAAGTAAGTACACTTTCATCACAATATTTATAAACGCACTTAAGTGCATTTTTAAAAATGCACTTTGTAATAATGTCTAATTAAGCTTAACTTAAAGAAAGTACACTTTCATCACAATATTTATAAACACACTTAAGTACAATTTTTACAAATGCACTTTGTAATAATATCTAATTAAGTTTAATTTAAAGTAAGTACACTTTCATCACAATATTTCTTAACACACTTAAATACACTTTTTAAAAATGCACTTTGTAATAATGTCTAATTAAGTTTTACTTAAATAAAGTACACTTTTATCATAATATTTATAAACACAAGTGCACTTTTTACGAATGCACTTTGTAATAATATCTAATTAAGTTTAACTTAAAGTAAGTGTTACGAACTTGCTCCGAGACGAGGGTTGAGATCCAAACGCAGCTTTATTGTAAGGGGCAATCCAGAGGCGTAATGTACAGGCAAGGGTCATACACAGACAGTCAAAACAAAGAAACAAAGAAACAAACAAAACGTCTCGGTTACGTATGTAACCCTCGTTCCCTGAGTAGGGAACGGAGACGTTACGTCGGATGACGACGAATGGGGTTTCGCTTAGAAAGCCTATCATCTTCGAGTATATAAAACGAGCCAATGGCAATGAAATGCCATGGGTCTGCGGAATTTGCATAGCGTATCTCCGCCCCACGCAGGGGGTATATAAGGAAGTGCAGAGGTGGAAGTAACGAATTACAACTACTCACGTTACTGTAATTAAGTAGTTTTTTTGGGTACTTGTACTTTTTTGAGTATATTTTTTAATCTGTAATTTTACTTGTACTCAAGTACATATTAAACTAAGTAATCTACTTCGCTACTTGTAAAATCACATTTCGTTACTGAGTACAATTTGAATTGATATTCAAATCTTTGACCGGCATGTCGGTAGCCAATAAAAATATTCGATCGTAAACGGACCAATAAAACCCCTGATATTTGGACTGAATTAAAGCCGCCGCAGTCGCAGCAGGTTTTAAGTGAAGGAGGCGAGGAGCTCAGTGATTAATGGCTGGACTGAAAGTTTGGAGAAACATTGTCAAAATATCTATATTTTGATACATATCAATACTGAAAAATCTATCAATACTCATTTTGGCCTATACACCGATACGATACCAGCTGCGCGTTCTCATTCTCTCATCTCAACGACAGCGAGTTTGACACACCCGCCTCCTCTCAGCGCGGGATTGCAGGTAGGCCTATTACGCATAATTGTATTAATACCTGCAAATTGCTATGGCATATTTTAATGGCAGATGTCACGAGTGCAATATTGTAACGCGAGGGCACATTCATGTGATCGCAGAAAACTGGACGCGAGCTCTCAAATACGAATGAACTGGACTCGGATATTGCGTGTGCGCTTTGGGACTGTGTCATCATGTGCAATCGCGAATCTCTCCAAGTGGTTCTCACTGCAGACTCAAATGACGTCCAGCTCCAATCTCTCCATGCTCTTGAATTAAACGTTGTCAAAAGTTATGAAAAATCTAGTCTTTTTTGCAAATTAAATTCAGTTTGAAATCAAGCTTCCTAGTGCTGTGTGTGAGCTATTGCAACTAACATTACCCTATTGTAAAGACAAATACACTGAGTGAGTAAATATTTAAGTTAGATTATTGTAATGGTTATTGATCAATGTTTAAATATGTAAACAAAAGCCTAAATTAAAATCTCACTGTATACAGTGACGTGTCTCTTCAGAAGACTTGAATTAAACTTTTCCATTCAAATAGATTACTGTTACAATGAGTGTTGTGCTTTTTGATGCTTGAGAATAATGAATGCATTGACAAAATGGATGGACAAAAACGTAGATATTAAAATATTAAGTATGTGGTAGTTTTCCCGATGGTATTAAAAATGATAGGCTAGGCCTACTGAATACTGACATATTTCACGGTGTCATATTGAAGTTAGAAATTCCAGTATCATGACCACTAATTAATGTCCTTCGACAATAAGGTAAAAACGTGTTAAAAGTAGCCATTTTCTACATAAATCTATGATTTGGTTGAATATTTATTGGTAATACATTAACTATCGCCAACTAAAAAGTAACTAGTAACTAGTACTCTGAGTAGTTTTTGAGAAGAGTAATTTGTACTTTTACTTAAGTACTTTTTGACACCAGTACTTTTACTTGTAATTGAGTATTATTTCAGCAATGTAACGGTACTTGTACTTGAGTACAAATTTTCAGTACTCTTTCCACCTCTGAGGAAGTGCGCGAGCAACATGCAGATATGTCTTCGCTGAGGAGCCGAGACTGAACCCAGGCGTTCCAGCGGTACAGCGGAAGTGGCAGGGAGACGTAACGTCTCCGTTCCCTACTCAGGGAACGAGGGTTACATACGTAACCGAGACGTTCCCTTTCGTTGTCACTCCGAGTTACGTCGGATGATGACGAATGGGGTTCCCAGTGTAATCACGCCACCTCTCGACTGTCTTCCAGTGCCCTGCGTAAGTCTGAGCTCCCTGTCGTGAGACTGGCACGGACGAAGGACTCCTACTTAACACAGGAATACCAAGGTACACTGGGAAGCATATCTCAGTGGAAATATGCAATAATGCCCAACCGAAGGGGGGGGACTTAGAATACACATATGACCCGAAGGGCTGCATACGGAGTAACACTGGGGTGTCCAGCCGCAGGTGGAATATTTCAACCCCAGGGGTGGCAAGGTGGCTTGCCGAGGGAATGACACATGCTCAGAGAGGCTTACAGTGGAAATACACATGTGGGGGTCGCCCAGAGGGGGAACCATGCACATGGAGGCACCTAGCCAAGCGCGAAAGCTGCCAGTGGCATAACTCTGGCGTTGACGTCGTCAGTGCTGGAGGAGACTCAGGGCTTATTAGGCTCACCTGAGGAGAATATCGCACGTATCCCGTCCGTGGAGAGGAATGGCGAGCAAGCGAAGACACCTGAGCAGAATCTAGTACCGGCTAGTTGAAGCGAGTAAATGAGAAGAAACTGGCTCTACTCGGAGATTGTAGAATCTCGCGAATGTGTTAGGTGTCGCCCAGCCTGCAGCTCTGCAGATGTCTGTTAGCGAGGCGCCATGCGCTAGAGCCCAAGAGGATGCCACACTCCGAGTGGAGTGGGCCGTCACACCAAGGGGGCACGGTCGACCTTGCTGCTGGTAAGCCAAAGCAATGGCGTCCACTATCCAGTGAGACAACCTTTGCTTGGAGAGAGCCTTTCCCTTCAGCTTCCCACCATAACAGACAAAGAGCTGGTCTGAGGTCCTGAAACACTGCGTTCTGTCAACGTAAGCACGAAGGGCGCGTACTGGACAGAGGAGTGCCAAGGCTGGGTCTGCCTCCTCCAAGGGCAGCGCTTGCAGGTTCACCACCTGGTCTCGAAAGGGTGTGGTGGGAACCTTGGGCACATATCCAGGCCGGGGTCTCAGGATCACGTGAGAGTTAGCCGGTCCGAATTCCAGGCACGCTTCATCAACCGAAAATGCCTGCAGGTCCCCTACCCTCTTGATGGAGGCCAATGCAACCAGGAGCGCTGTCTTCATTGACAGGAACTTAAGCTCCACTGATTGCAGAGGCTCAAAGGGAGCACTCTGCAGGGCAGTTAAAACCACTGAGAGGTCCCAAGAGGGTACGAGGGGAGGACGAGGAGGATTCAATCTCCTGGCTCCCCTCAGGAACCTGACGATCAGGTCGTGCTTCCCTACGGACTTACCATCAACTGCGTCGTGATGTGCGGCAATGGCGGCAACATACACTTTCAGGGTGGAGGGAGACAGCCTTCGCTCCAACCCTTCTTGCAGGAAGGAAAGCACGACACTGATGGGGCATTTCGTGGGTTCAAGATTTTTAGAAGAACACCAGTTGACGAAGAGGTTCCACTTCAACGCATAGACATGTCTCGTGGACGATGCTCTAGCGGAAGTGATGGTAGCCACCACCGCTGGTGGTAGGGTACTCAAACCTACCTCGTCCCGTCCAGGAGCCACACGTGGAGGTTCCATAGATCGGGACGAGGGTGCCATAAGGTGCCCCGTCCCTGAGAAAGCAGGTCCTTCCTCAGGGGAATAGGCCAGGGAGGTGCTGTCGCGAGGAGTACTAGTTGTGCCAATACGGGGCAACCAAAATTACCTGCTCCTCGTCCTCCCTGATCTTGCGCAAGGTCTGTGGTGCAGCGAGGCGGAATGACCGGCCCAGGCGTGGGTGGCATAGCGGCCCGGTGCGGGGGCACGGTCATTAGCCGCGTCCTGCCAGAGGACGCCAGGGGAGGACCAGCGTCCCACGGGGGCGTGCTCTGGCAGGGGTCTGGCGACAGAGGGGGATGAGAGTGGCGTGGCTCGTGAGCGGGGGGAAGGAGCGGCCCTGCTACCGTCTCCTGAAAAGAACTCAGTGCCATCTCTGAGC
The DNA here is from genome assembly GCF_963993115.1 of Abramis brama. NCBI lineage: Eukaryota > Metazoa > Chordata > Actinopteri > Cypriniformes > Leuciscidae > Abramis > Abramis brama. The sequence continues at coordinate 20,979,812 of NC_139982.1, read as the reverse complement.
AGCCCGTCTCAGGAGCGCCGCTTGGCCTGGCGTTTAGCGGGGCGGGAGAGGGCTGTGGCGCCTTCCTGCGGCTTCCTCCACGACGCGACCTGGAAGCAGCGGACTGCTGGGGCCTATCGGGAGGGGCGGGAGCCGCAGGAGGGCGCCCTCGGCGGCGAGCAGGCTGAGGCACCTGTGCCGACGACTGCGCTGCCGGAGCAGCGGGCCGCCGGGGCAGGACATGTTTTAAAGCCTCAGTCTGCTTCTGGGCAGTCGAGAACTGCTGGGCAAAGTCCTCGACTGCACCGCCGAAGAGGCCAGCCTGGGATATGGGGGTGTCGAGGAACCGGGTCCGCTCGGCCTCCCGCATATCAGCCAGGTTAAGCCACAGGTGTCATTCCTGGACCACACATGTGGACATCACCTGACCCAGCGAGCGTGCGGTCACCTTCGTCGCCCGGAGAGCGAGGTCGGTGGCGGCACGCAACTCATCGAAGAGTGCTGGGTCAGTCCTCCCCTCGTGCATGTCACGTAACAACTGGGCCTGGTAGACCTGCAGTGTCGCCATGGCATGCAGTGAGGAGGCTGCCTGCCCCGCAGCTCTGTAGGCCTTCGCCACAAGGGTGGAGGAGAACCTACAGGCCTTGGAGGGGTGCTTTGGGTCGCCACGGGAAGAAGCACTCTGAGGACACAGTTGCATCGCAACAGAGCGTTCAACCTGGGGAACCCCAGTGTACCCTTTAGCAGCCCCCTGATCGAGAGGAGGAAAGGCGGAGGAGGTCGCCGAGCGATCACGGGAAGACAATGGTGCCTTCCAGGACCTCGTGACCTCCTCATGCACATCCGGGAAGAAAGGTATTGGGGTTGGGCGGCGACGAGGGTCAGCGGCCGCTCCCAAAAACCAATCATCCAGCCGCGAGCGCACTGGACCAGGTGGCGGGGACCACTCAAGGCCAATGGCCGCGGCTGCCCGGGAAAGCATGGCCGTCAGCTCGGGATCAGACTCGGGCAATGCTGGGACACCCGAGGGTGGCAGCACAGCCGAATCGTCACTTCCCAAGGACTCCTGCCCACCTTGTGATGCAGCGATCGACATACGGTCCTCCTCTGGAGCGCCAAATGAGACATGCGGCAAGTCAGAGGACTGTACCGCAGGCTCATTTGAAACACTCGCGGGTTGCACGGCGCTAGAGGACGGAGTGGAGCGTGGAATAGTCGCCGCTTTGTTCCACACCGTAACCCTCAGGTCACCCTGGCCGCCAGCCGAAGTACCAGCTCTCGTGGAGCTCGTAGATCGGGGTGCGGGTGAGGGGACTCTACCACGAAGGTCATTGAGTCTCGACCGCAACCGTGCAATGGGCATGTTCCCGCAATGGGAACATGACTCATCCACAAATGCTGCCTTAGCGTGTTCAACACCCAGACACACAAGACAGCGATTGTGCCCATCAGAGTCAGACACATACAGACCGCAACCAGAAATACACGGGCGAGGCATCTTTAAAAAGATGTGCCGCGTGCAATGCTCTTTTGTGAAAGGAGATTTCTCCACAAATGTTGAAGCGACCAGGGAGATGAACACACAAACTCTGGCAAATCACTGCACAGATAAGCAGGGAATGTGCACTCGCTGGAACTCGCTGTCACACCAACACTTGGAGAGAGGCTCGTCTCGAAGAGAATGAAAAGATGAACTCAGAATTGGCTGTGGAGTGAAGAATCAACTTGGCTCCGAAGCGAAAACATATCTGCATGTTGCTCGCGCACTTCCTTATATACCCCCTGCGTGGGGCGGAGATACGCTATGCAAATTCCGCAGACCCATGGCATTTCATTGCCATTGGCTCGTTTTATATACTCGAAGATGATAGGCTTTCTAAGCGAAACCCCATTCGTCGTCATCCGACGTAACTCGGAGTGACAACGAAAGGGAACAGGCAGGGACCAGAGGCAAGAGAGTAATCCAGGGAACGGGGCAAGAAATCCAAATAAACCAAAAGACAAGAAACCGCTCGGAATTTCAGTGTAACACTTAAACAAGACTTCGCGGTGAGTGAATGAATGAACATAGTATAAATAGACTGAGACTAACAGGATGATGAGACACAGGTGAATGCAATCAGTGAATGAGGTACAGGTGAATGTGATCAGTGATAAGTGATGATAAGTCCGGGCAGTGAGTTGTGAGTGATAATAGTCTTATGTGGAGTGCCCTCTGGTGGCTCTCAAGGGCACTCCAGCTGGTGATTGTTAAAGTAAGTACTCTTTCATCACAATATTTATAAACACACTTAAGTGCATTTTTAAAAATGCACTTTGTAATGATGTCTAATTAAGCTTAATTTAAAGAAAGTACACTTTCATCATAATTTTTATAAACACACTTAAGTGCACTTTTTACAAATGCACTTTTTAATAATGTCTAATTAAATGTTACTTAAATAAAGAACACTTACATGACAATATTTATAAACACACTTAAGTGCATGTTTTAAAAAATGCACTTTGTAATGTCTACTAAGTTTTACTTAAACATATATTTTAAATAATTATGATTTATAGTGTTTTAAATTTATTAAAGTTAAAGTTATAAGTTATTAAAGGAAATTTATTTTGATGTATTGACTAATATATAAAATAACAGTTTTAATGGAAAACATGGAAAATAATTGATTTTAATTCCAACTCAAGTGTGTTGTCCAAAATTAATTTGTTAATGTATTTTAAATGTGTTTTGTCTATAATATATACTGTGTGCATTATGCAGTTGAAATGTATTTTCCCAATACATCTGATTATACAGTATAATCCAGTACAACTTATTGTTGACATTTTTATCACCAGCCCTTGCTCTATGAACTTGTCATGAACTGCTCCGAGACACGAAGATCGATCCAAATGCAGCTTTTAATAAGGAAGGTCGTACAGGCAGGGTCAAACAGGGCAGACAGAGCAATGTAGATCAAACAGCAAAGGAAATCCAGATAACAGGCAGAATTCGGGGCAGGCAGCAATAATCAAAAATCCAAGAACACTCCAAGTCAGGCCAGGCAGATAACACTCATACAAATGAGGAAACAGTCCAAGATCAAAAACCAGATAAACAAAACACAGGATAAACGCTCAGAAATGCAGTGTGACACAAACAAGACTTCGCGGTGAGTGAATGAATGAACATGGTATAAATAGACAGACTAACAGGATGATGAGACACAGGTGAATGCAATCAGTGAATAGGTACAGGTGAATGTGATCAGTGATAAGTGATGAGTCCGGGCAGTGAGTTATGGGAAATGTAGTTTGTGAGTGATAATAGGAGAGTCTGGTGTGGAGTGCCCTCTGGTGGTTCTCAAGGGCACTCCAGCTCGTGACCGTTACAGAACTCAACTAGTGTCAGCTTTCTACATAATATTTGAAAATAAAATGTAATATATGAGAGGAGCCTAATAGTAATGTGTTGTAGCTACTTTACATCTGTGAACATAATACTTTCAGTATCATTATGTTGTTCTAAGTCAATTAAACACACATTTAATTGTATTAATTGAGAGCAAAAGTTAAACAAATGTAAACAAAATTAATTTGCATTTAAATTCAGTTAAAATACATTTAATTTTAATCACACTACACTACATTGAAAAAAAAGATTGACTTTTAGTTAGGTTAATGAATAAAGTTTTGTGAACTTACAGAGTTTAACAACACAATGAGTTAGAACAACTTCAACTTAAACAGAAAAGCTGAAATAACATTTAACCATGCATGATATACAGTGAGGAAAATAAGTATTTGAACACCCTGCTATTTTGCAAGTTCTCCCACTTAGAAATCATGGAGGGGTCTGAAATTGTCATCGTAGGTGCATGTCCACTGTGAGAGACATAATCTAAAAAAAAAAAATCCAGAAATCACAATGTATGATTTTTTAACTATTTATTTGTATGATACAGCTGCAAATAAATATTTGAACACCTGTCTATCAGCTAGAATTCTGACCCTCAAAGACCTGTTAGTCTGCCTTTAAAATGTCCACCTCCACTCCATTTATTATCCTAAATTAGATGCACCTGTTTGAGGTGAAATTGCCAAGCAGCTTGGTGAAAAAAGGTCCACTGTTGGAGCAATCATTAGAAAATGGAAGAAGCTAAACATGACTGTCAATCTCCCTCGGACTGGGGCTCCATGCAAGATCTCACCTCGTGGGGTCTCAATGATCCTAAGAAAGGTGAGAAATCAGCCCAGAACTACACGGGAGGAGCTGGTCAATGACCTGAAAAGAGCTGGGACCACCGTTTCCAAGGTTACTGTTGGTAATACACTAAGACGTCATGGTTTGAAATCATGCATGGCATGGAAGTTTCCCATGCTTAAACCAGCACATGTCAAGGCCCGTCTTAAGTTTGCCAATGACCATTTGGATGATCCAGAGGAGTCATGGGAGAAAGTCATGTGGTCAGATGAGACCAAAATAGAACTTTTTGGTCATAATTCCACTAAACGTGTTTGGAGGAAGAAGAATGATGAGTACCATCCCAAGAACACCATCCCTACTGTGAAGCATGGGGGTGGTAGCATCATGCTTTGGGGGTGTTTTTCTGCACATGGGACAGGGCGACTGCACTGTATTAAGGAGAGGATGACCGGGGCCATGTATTGCGAGATTTTGGGGAACAACCTCCTTCCCTCAGTTAGAGCATTGAAGATGGGTTGAGGCTGGGTCTTCCAACATGACAATGACCCGAAGCACACAGCCAGGATAACCAAGGAGTGGCTCTGTAAGAAGCATATCAAGGTTCTGGCGTGGCCTAGCCAGTCTCCAGACCTAAACCCAATAGAGAATCTTTGGAGGGAGCTCAAACTCTGTGTTTCTCAGCGACAGCCCAGAAACCTGACTGATCTAGAGAAGATCTGTGTGGAGGAGCGGGCCAAAATCCCTCCTGCAGTGTGTGCAAACCTGGTGAAAAACTACAGGAAACGTTTGACCTCTGTAATTGCAAACAAAGGCTACTGTACCAAATATTAACATTGATTTTCTCAGGTGTTCAAATACTTATTTGCAGCTGTATCATACAAATAAATAGTTAAAAAATCATACATTGTGATTTCTGGATTTTGTTTTTTTTAGATTATGTCTCTCACAGTGGACATGCACCTACGATGACAATTTCAGACCCCTCCATGATTTCTAAGTGGGAGAACTTGCAAAATAGCAGGGTGTTCAAATACTTATTTTCCTCACTGTATGAATATGTTGTTTAATGCGCATGCGCGAGAAATACTACGTCATTATGACGCTCTACTTCACTAGAGTTTGAAAAATGCGCTGTTGTGTTTCGCGATCCGTTTGCGATGCGTGATGATACCGAAGCTAGCCAAACAAGAGAACAAAAGGAGCACCACGTTTGGATGTTTGTTTGCAGATGAGACGTTATGCTGGAAATAATCAGTCAAGTAAGTATATCTTGATGCTTTCTTTAGTTATTTTTTTTTTTCCACCGTAACATGTCAGTTGCTGAGTGCATTTTAATTGCAGATATTATAAACTCAATAGACTCGGGAGGTGAATTAATCATGTTTTCAATAATTTATATATGATTGCATTCTAATAATGTCTTATTGTAATGTGAGGAAGGCGTGTGTGGTCGTGTTCGAGGAATTTGGTTGCTGATTTTTTTTTTAAAACTAAACCGACTTTTTAAATTATTTTAAACAAACTACTAAAAAAATGCTGAATGCTGGTCCAATATTTCAACACTCGAAGACGTTTATATACATTTAATACAAATAATCAATCTTATAACCACCATAAATATTAAATATATTACCCACCTCTAGAAAAAATGCTTGTAATGTGTTCAATTTCATTTTGTATTTAAAGAGTTGTTCAATTACTATTTGTTTTGGAATATGTAATATTTTTGTGTTTATCTGGATTTAAACATTCATTTTGCAGGATCAGTTCATATTTGTTATTGGAGATACAGTGCAAGCGGTGTGGAATCACAGACCTGTATTGATGAGGTGATGTTACAAGATTTATCATGACAGCACATCCTGATCAAGCTAAAACACTACTTTCAAGTCACTAACTATCCCTATAGCTTTTAAATGCTTTGAATCTTTTGCATGTGCAAGTAATAAATTCCCACCTGTGCATTTACACATGCCCCTATAATCATCATATATTTTATAGGTAACAAACCAAAGGAAGAAGGCCTTTGCTGTGCAGCATTGCTGTGTCAACTGTGGTAAATACAGGAACAGGAACATCCTTCATGAAGATAGCTATGTGGGGCAAGCTTAATATGTAAGAATACCTTTCTTAATTTGCATTGGTCCTGGGTTTGCATGGGTCATATATCTATATTTGTGTAATTGATAAAGTTATGCTTAATTCCCTGTAAAGTAGCAATAAAAATGTTCTCTATTTTTAATCACTTTAAGCCCAGTGTCAGTAAAGATGGCAGAGTCAGTGGAATCCTGGTGTTTGTGGGAAATAGAAGGAACCTTGCCCAGCTTTCTACTACGATGTGGCCCTGGATAAACAAATTTTCTGTTTTTGTTTTTTTCCTCAAGGCATTTTTTCTGACTTTCCTGCATCTTTGAAATGTTTCCATTCACATATACTCTGGAGAGCATCTGGGACATTGACATAAACAGCACTTTCCAACAGCTTAAAAAATTGGGTGACAAATAATTTTGGTTTTTGTGCTTTTGGAGTTCTTCAGTTTTTTTTTTTTTTTTTTAGACAAACTTAGATTCACTGTAATGCTGGAGTAAGCATTTGGTCCTGTTTAATGTTGGTGCTGGTAAAGGTTTAAAGAGATACTCCACTTTAAAATGAAAATTCTGTCATCATATACTCACCCTCATGTTGTTTCAAACCTGTATGAATTTCTTTCTTCTGCTGAACAGAAAGAAAGATATTTAGAAGAATGTCAGTAACCAGACAGATTTTGGTACCATTGACTTCCATAGTAGGAAAAAAAATCAATGGTCAATGGTACCAAAAACTGTCTGGTTACTAACATTCTTCTAAATATTTTTCTTTGTGTTCAGCAGAAGAAAGAAATTCATACAGGTTTGAAACAACATGAGGGTGAGTATATGATGACAGAATTTTCATTTTAAAGTGGAGGTTTTTATAAAGGTTTTTATGTATTTCTTTTAGAGATTATTTTGTCAGTAAATTTAGAGGGTTTTACATTTAGTTTTGTTGATTGTAACATTGCATTTAATTCACACTTAAGTGTATTGTTAACTGACATTAAAGTATATTTTAAATCACATTAATTGCATGTCATTATATTGTGTAGTGCACTTTAACTATATTTTGAAGATATTAGAAGCAATTATGAAAGTAGATATAAAGTTGTAATAAAGTACCAATTAAGTTGTTCCAAAAAATCACTCTTAATGGCAACTTATTGCATTTTATTTCAACTTAATATGTGATATATTTGAAATTAATTGCACTTAATGTGCATTCAGTGTGTCGAAAACATTGCATTTAATTCACACTTAAGTGTATTGTTAACTGACATTAAAGTATATTTTAAATCACATTAATTGCGTGTCATTACATTTTGTAGTGCACTTTAAGTATATTTTAAAAACACTAGAAGCAATTATGAAAGTATATATAAAGTTGTAATAAAGTACCAATTAAGTTGTTCCAAAAAATCACTCTTAATGGCAACTTATTACATTTTATTTCAACTTAATATATGATATATTTTAAATTAATTACACTTAATGTGCATTAAGTGCGCCGAAAAGATGGCATTTAATTCACACTTAAGTGTATATATTTAAAGTATATTATTTATGTAATAAGTACACTTTATAAAAGTACACTTAAGTGCACTTTTTTTTCACAAGGGTTTATTAAGTAAAAAGATTGATGCAAAAGTTTGCTAACAGTTAAATGATAATTAACTAAAGTTTAAATTACAATTTACCATCTATTAATGATGGTTATTATAAAGTGTTACCGAAAAGATATGTTAGCATTTCCATATTTTGATATTAGAAGGGAAGGGATGCAGCTGCTTTCACAACTACCAATGCTTAAAAATATCCCGAGCTAATGTTTGATATGCACGGAATTGTGTGGTTTTCCTAAAATAGATTATCACGGTGGAATAGTTAGTATAGCATGCTATCTATGCCACTTTCATCAAAACCTATTACAAAGCTATAGCAATGTCATGTCATTAAATACGATAAACAGTGATTCTGGAACAGATCTGCGTCTTCCTTATCCCATTAAAAAACATATTATAGTATGTAACCATATTCCGTTCGTTCGAAAAAAAAGTTGCACTAACTGTTCGTTACAAGCAGCATTTGCCGTCAGGCAGACAGCTAACATAAACATATTTTTGCTAGCCTATCTGCTGCAAAATTACACAATTTGTACAAGACAAATAGAGCTATTTTATCCAGTGTAATTTATCACTTACCACTATCTTGTTTTACTTGCATAATTCCGCTTCATGATGACTGCCGAGGAGGTTTTGTATTTTGCCGGCAGCAGAGATCACGTGGTTGGCTGGCTGCTTTCAGCGACTACTGAGGGGGGCCCCCTTGAGGGGGATCCCGATAACAGTGTCATTGCACTTTACTGCATTGACTATCAAAGGGGCGCTCACACAGTTTGTCGTTGCATTTTATTCTTAACCAGTCGTTGTCTTGGGGCCCCAGGCCAGCTCGGGGCCCCAAGCAATTGCTTGGTTTGCTTGCCTTGTTGCGACGGGCCTGACGCTGAGCTAACTGATAGCGCATGTAAGTCACCCACGCGTTTCACTGAAGCCAGAGCTATCAGAACAACGGTTTTGAACGTGAGGTATTTCAGCTCCACAGAGTTCAAAGGTTCAAAGGGATAAGCTTTTAGGGCCTCTAGTACCAAAGACAAATCCCAGATAGGGACCGAGGGGGGCCGCGGAGGATTTAACCTCCTGGCTCCTCGGAGGAAGCGGGTAATGAGTTCATTCCTTCCTAATGCGTGGCCGCGTGCCGAATCAGCGAACGCTGCAATAGCCGCAACATAGACCTTGAGTGTGGAGGGGGACCTGCCCGCGTCCAGTAGCTCCTGAAGGAAGCCCAAAACCCGCGGGACCATTTGTTAAACACAGACCATTTAGACGCGTAGAGCCGCCTCTGGACTGCGCTATCGTGTTAACGACCCCTTCTGGCAAATCAACGAGTATCCGTTGATTTCCCACGCATGCAGAGACCAGCGCTCCGGATGGGGATGCAGAATTGAACCTCGGGCTTGGGAGAGAAGGTCTCTCCTCACCGGGATTGGCCATGGGGCTGTGTCTGCCAGTCGCATCAGCTCCGGGAAGCAAGACTGATTTTCCCAGTGCGGGGCTATGAGGAGCACTGCACGGCGCATCTCCCTGATCTTCGCTATCACCTGTGGTAGCATCGAGACCGGGGGAAAAGCGTACAACGGGGCGCTGGGCCAGACTCGGGCCAGCGCGTCCTCGTTTTTCGAGAAGAACCTCTGGCACTGAGCGTTGTCGCTCGTGGCGAAGAGGTCGACTTCTGCTCTGCCAAAACGGCGCCACAGCAGCTGGACTGATTGGCGGTGTAGAACCCATTCCCCGGGGGGAACGTTGTCCCTGGACAGTCTGTCCGGGCCGTCGTTCAGGCGGCCGGGCACATGCGCGGCTCTCAGCGAGCGCAGTGAACCCTGCGCCCAGACCAGGAGGCGTTCTGCCAGAGTGCAGAGTATTCTGGACCTAATGCCGCCCTGATGGTTCACATAAGCCACCAATGACATGTTGTCCGTACGGACTAGCACGTGGTGTCCTTGCAGGTATGGGAGAAAATGTTTCAATGCATTTTCGACCGCAAGCATCTCCAGACAGTTTATGTGAAGGCTTTTCTCCTGATCTGACCAAAGGCCATAGACCGGTCTGCCCTCGTAAAGCGCCCCCAACCCAGGTTGGAGGCGTCCGTCGAGATCGCTTTTCGGTGTGAGATGACTCCCATTGTAACTCCCCGTTGGTACCACTCGGCTGCCAGCCAGGGCTGCAGGGCTGAGACACAGCCCTGAGTCACACTGACTCGCGAGCAGCCGGCATTCCACGCTCCGCGGGGCATTCTCGCTCTCAGCCAGCGCTGGAGCGGGCGCATTCGCAGTAAGCCCAGCTGCAGAACTGCTGCAGCTGAAGCCATGTGACCCAATAACCTCTGAAATGCTTTCAGGGGGAAGCACCTGCCTTTCTGAAAGGACGCGGCGAGGTGTCGAACATGGCGCGCGCGCTGTGTTGACAGTCTGGCCGTCATAGCCACCGAGTCCAGCTCTATTCCCAGGAAGGAGATTGACTGGCTGGGGATTAATGAGCTCTTGGCCCAGTTCACCGAAAGACCCAGGCTTTCCAGATGACTGAGAAGCACTAGTCTGTGGGAGATGAGTTCCTCCTCTGATTGCGCTAGAATGAGCCAATCGTCCAAATAGTTCAGAATTCGCATCCCCTGTGTTCTCAGGGGAGCGAGGGCTGAGTCTATGCACTTCGTAAACGTACGGGGTGCTAGAGACAGGCCAAACGGAAGGACGGTGTATTGATATACCTGGCCGTCGAAGGCGAATCTCAAGAATGGCCTGTGACGGGGTATAATCTGAATCTGAAAGTAAGCGTCTTTCAGATCGAGAGAAATAAACCAGTCCCTTGGGCGAATTTGCGCGAGGATTTGTCTGGTCGTGAGCATTTTGAACGGCCGTCTCATGAGAGCTTTGTTCAAATATCTCAGATCTAATATAGGTCTGAGAGCTCCGTCCTTCTTGGGAACGAGGAAATAACTGCTGTAAAAGCCTGCCTCGGTCAAGGAAGGGTGAACTCGTTCTATCGCCCCTTTGCGTAACAGTTTCGCTATCTCTGTATGCAGCAGATGGGCTGCTTCTGTATTCACTTTCGTCTCGGTCCGAGCCCGAAAGCGCGGAGGACGGCACGGCAGGCTGAAGGCGGCGAAGATTCGTCCGGCTTCCTCAGGCACTGTCCTAAGCTTGCTGGCGCTGGATTCAACGGCGGCGGCTTCTCTCAGAGTGCAGCGATGCGAAGAGCTTTACTGAAGAGATGGAAATCAGAGATTTAGCCTCCGAGCCTTCCTTATATACGCTAAGCCACCTCCCATTCTGGCGGGCTGTGACGCGTGAGGGTCACGCCGAGGTTCACTGGTAGGCTAAAGCAGTTGCCACGCAGCAACCAATGAGCGCACAAGATAGCCAGCTCTAGCTCTGCTAGCTGCTGCACTGCGTTGACAATAAATACAAAATTAAGGATAATTTTTTGGCTTCATATCTCGAGAAAAGATTACTTTACCCGTAGCGTAAGCTTACTTACGCAATACGAGAGAACCTCTCGTAAGAGAAACAAAGGGTTACAGGTTGCCTGGAACGATGTACTCCCAGTTACGAGTTGGAAAAACACGTGTTACAGGTTGCCTGGAACGCGGCATAAGACAGTGATATTAAATGACCAAACTCAGTACACATCATATTTATATACCATACTATAAAAAATCAGATGAGCCCAGAAATTGCACGCAACGCGTTTAATTACACGTTAAGCATTTTTCTCCCATAGAAAACCGATATAAGAAAACGCTTAACGTGGCTTACTGTACTAAGACAGTGATATTCAATGACCAAACTCGGTACACATCATATTTATATACCATACTATGTATAAAAAATCAGATGAGCCCAGAAATTGAATGCAACGCGTTTAATTACACGTTAAGCATTTTTCTCCCATAGAAAACCGTTATAAGAAAACGTTTAACGTGGCTTACTGTACTAAGACAGTGATATAAAATGACCAAACTCAGTACACATCATATTTATGTATAAAAAATCAGATGAGCCCAGAAATTGAACGCAACGCGTTTAATTACACATTAAGCATTTTTCTCCCATAGAAAACCATTATAAGAAAACGCTTAACGTGGCTTACTGTACTAAGACAGTGATATTAAATTACCAAATTCAGTACACATCATATTTATATACCATACTATGTATAAAAAATCAGATGAGCCCAGAAATTGAATGCAACGCGTTTAATTACACATTAAGCATTTTTCTCCCATTAAACGTTAAAAGAAAACGCTTAACGTGGCTTACTGTACTAAGACAGTGATATTAAATTACCAAACTCAGTACACAACATATTTATATACCATACTATGTATACTATGTATAAAAAATCAGATGAGCCCAGAAATTGAACGCAACGCATTTAATTACACATTAAGCATTTTCTTACCATATCCAAGAAAACGCTCAATGTGGCTGGACACCTCATTGATAAATGTGCATAAGTAACAGAGTTAAAGCAATGAGCTAAATTGCTCATTAAGCATTTTCACAAGTAATGGTAACCTAATTTTAGCCTACTATAGGCCTACTGGGTAACAAAGTTCACAAGACTTTATCAATAATGCATAAAATAGATTCAGAATTCTGCCAGGCTTCCCTTTAACCCACAGCAACAGCAACACCAATCAGACTTTGAAGCGGACTAATCAATGATTGGTCGGCTCCATAGTATGGTATATAAATATGTTGTGTACTGAGTTTGGTAATTTAATATCACTGTCTTAGTACAGTAAGCCACGTTAAGCGTTTTCTTATAATGGTTTTCTATGGGAGAAAAATGCTTAATGTGTAATTAAACGTGTTGCGTGCAATTTCTGGGCTCATCTGATTTTTTATACATAGTATGGTATATAAATATGATGTGTACTGAGTTTGGTCATTGAATATCACTGTCTTAGTACAGTAAGCCACATTAAGCGTTTTCTTATACCGGTTTTCTATGGGAGAAAAATGCTTAACGTGTAATTAAACGCGTTGCGTGCAATTTCTGGGCTCATCTGATTTTTTATACAAAGTATGGTATATAAATATGATGTGTACTGAGTTTGGTCATTTAATATCACTGTCTTAGTACAGTAAGCCACGTTAAGCGTTTTTCACGTTAAGCGTTTTAGAATGTCCCATCCTGCAGCTTATCTGGCAACCTCGAGTCAGGGGGTAGGGGGAGGGGATACACCGCTCTACAGTATTTTTAAAGTGATTGCAGTACTAGTTTTGGCCACAATCCTACATACGGTTCCTTTAATCATTCATATTTAATCAATTACCTAATCTCCTATCCTTAACCCTAAATATTCTCATTCCTTATTATTTACAAATAATTTTTCATTGCTGCTCCATCAACTCCTTCTGACAGGACGTAGTTAAATATTCCCATAGGTTAACGTTACCTCTGGCCACGTTAAAGGAGAACTCGGCAACTCTAGCGAACTCTAGTCACTTCTTTGCTGATTTTCCCTTTTGTTGTCGCATGTTTCCCCACGAGCTCCCCCTACAGCTGTGGGGCGTATATTTCACAACACGGTCGTAAAAAACTCACTTGCGGCGGCCTCCTCCCCCTCTCTACCGCTGCTCATGTGCGTTTGTTTTGATCGGAGCAAGCCAACTGTATCGTGTAAGTCTACCGAGGTGGGTAATCTGGTAATACATCATACATGCGTGTGTTTATGTCGAATTGCCGTAAAGCAATTCGTGTTTCGCGCTCGTTCTCGCTTCTCACGAGACTTCCAATTTCTATCTTGCCGGGACGGTAGTCCCCAAGTTGCAAGGTTGGTTTTCCGCCTGGGAACGCTGGGGGGAGCGGGGAAAGTCACCAATATCACCAGAACAGGTTGTTTAACCATCCAAATGATTTCTAGACAGTTTTATTAAGTTAAAAAAGTTACCAAGTTCTCCTTTAACAATGACGACGGATGAGACAATGTGAGACGAACTGATAGTCGTACGAAGTTTTCTCTGTGCTCCCAATTTAAAACATTTACGGTATTAACGTTATTTGTCAGTTTGATAAAGTTTTGGCTAACTATAAACAATCTTCTAACTACTGAAATAGCTACCGGATGTGCCGTGTAAGTTTAGCGGAAGTCGGATGACAAAATGCGGAAGCGCGAAGTATTAAAAGTGGGCGGGGCGGAATAAGGTGAATACTAATCATAAACAACAGGTGTGTTCGAAGAACCCAATTAGCCGGATCATGATTAGCACGAAGATATCATCTTGGATGTCTCATTTGATCTCGGATGTTTTAAGCAACGTACGAAGAACGGGCCCTAGGGCGATACTTCAAAATAATTGAGTGTGTACATATTATGAACAGAGACGTGGTCTGTGGTCAAGTCGTGTCTCTCCTCTTTCAAAAACTGCATCGCAAATTAATCAGCAATTGAGAAATTCAGGTTTAAATAGCTTTATCGCATGGTAAAAAAGGCTTTACATTGCCAAAGTTGAATCAGGCAGTGATTGACAGCGCTCTGGTCCAATGGCATCGGTCATTGACTGATACAGTACTTTTTGTACTGTAGGCTACAGTACAGATACTGTTCAGTACTCTAGCCCAATGATGTTTGGGGTGGCTGGGGGAAAATATGATAATCGAAGACTGTATCCGAATGTAGATAAACAAGTCATGTAATGATTGGGCTAAGTTAAATCAAGACAACACAGCTGTATAATGGTATGGGCTCTCACTGAGCTCTAAAATGCCTCTCCACCTGAAAAAAGCCAGTACTGTATTATAAATAGTATTAGTATAGTATAAAAAAAAAAAAAATTCAGACTTACCACGAGTAGGCTATCCAGTATCCTAATAGCGACGATGACTAATGATAATGATATCATTCGTCTGTACTATTCCTTCTATAAGAAATCATCTCAACAATATAGTGTAGCAGCAAATAAATACAGATATAAACTTAATATCACTAAAATGAAATAGAAAGCTGCGATTACAGACGCTCACATCCACACATAAACACACCACTGACCTCTTTACTTCCAGGTAAAGAAGCTGTCAATCAAAAACTCAGTAGCCAATGAGAACACACTGCCACTAGCCCCGCCCCCACAAGAGAAATGTGTCAGAACCATAGACTGTAAAAAAAATATCAGAACCCTATTTTTTTACAGTCTATGGTCAGAACCAAGCGGCAACATTCTAATCTGAATAATGAAGCCTACCCGGAAGTGCGAAAAACTGCAATACATCGAAAATCTGCTAGGGGCAGGTCCCAAAAGGGAGTAAATGTCCATAGACCCCCATGTTAAAATGTCCGTTTTCACAGCATAAATTCATGTTTTTACAGGTTGGTCCCATGGACTTTTATTGTATTTTTCGATAGGTTCCGAGTGCCTGACAACTGTGAGGGGGGTGATTTTTTTTTTCTAACTCGTTAGTTTAGATCGTATTTAGATATAAAATGTATGACAAATAAGGGCGTGGTTAACTTTGATTGACAGCTGATAAGGAGCATAGGCTGTGCCAAGGAGAATGACAACATAAGAAGCGCCATTTTTTTTAATATACAGTTGAAATATAATACTACTGTTTTTGTATCATGAAATGTAGTTTTAAGAGTTTTTCAGGCGAGAATGTAGTTGTTTAAAGCTCAAATCTGTGGTTTATTTATAAAGATTTATGAAAATTTTATCCAGGTTGTGAGATCCAGGCGATCACCGGGCGCTCGGTGCTCATGTACCCCGCCTGGAACAGCCTTTCCTCGGCTAGTCGTTCTGACGTTTGCCACTGACTCTGGCATCTCTGTAGTGGTTAAACATGAGATATAATTCGTCTTGTGTATCTAACAGGCGATTTTTGGTCTCGTGAATCTATAATTTGTTCCCTGGCCAATCGTTTTGGCTGAGGGCTAAGTTAAGTTTCATAACTTTTTAAGCTATTTAACTTTACCGTCGTATGGTTAGACTAGAGCGCTGACTTTGTATGTTTGACTGAATTGTTTGCTTTATTTGTATAGCTTCTTGTACCTTTTACTTATACTTTTATAATGGCTAATATTGATAAAACTGAAATTTAACAAAAAGAGACTGGGTTGAGTTTAGTCATTTTAAATTTTAATACAGCGAAGATGATCTGTAATGTTGTTTACGGCAACATCTGTTGTTTAGTACAAATGCACATATTGCCTGGACCATATTAAAATGTTTAATATTTTTATATTATATTTAAACGAAAAGAGGCAGGGTTGTGTTTTATATTTCGTTTTGTTCTAAATAGGCTAACGTTATATGCAGTGAATATAATCAATACGCGTTGCCTGAACCACATTTGTGTGGCTATAATGTTTAAGATTTCTTTAAATGAAAACGAAAAGAGGCAGTGTGGTGTTTTATAACATATTTCATTTTATTGTTGTCTAAAATATACATACAGAGATAACCTGAGTGACGCGCGCTGTTCCATTTGCAGAATAACCGGACTCGCGTCCTCGGGAGTCATTCTCCTGAGTCGGACTTGGCAATTAAGTCTGAACTTTGCGTACTTGCTATCGAGAAACGCCTAATGTCGGCGCTTGGTTTCTCGTGACAAACACACCGAGAAGCAAGAACAAGATCTGCTGTATGTCATCCATTGTTGTTTATGTTGCTTTCTTCGCGCGAAAATTACGTCGTTCCAGTCTCACACAAAGCCCGCCCTTTTACCCATATATGGATTGGCCAGAAGGTGGGCGGGGTTAGGATTTCCCAAGATTTTCCAAGATGGCGCTGCCCATACCCCCCATAAACGGCCTCAAAAACATTCTTCAGAAAGTCTATGGGTGACGTCACAGACGCTTTGTGCTATGGGAAAGCCCCTTTTCTCGAGAAGATTGAAGCCAAAATTATCCTATAATTTGTAATAATTTAAAACGCACTTGCTGCAGCAGCAGCAGACCTAAGCGAGGCGGCTTAGCGCGCTTATTGGCTGCTCTGTGGCAACTGCTGCAACCTATGGAGAGGCAGCGGTGATGTACTGACCAATGAGGGCGCTTCGCGCTCTTTGCACATCACGGCCCGCCAAAACGGGTGTGGCCGAGGCTATATAAACCGCGCCCTACCATCGGTGCTTTGTTTTCATCGACTGAAGCGATAACGTATCAGAGCACAAGCACAGCAAGGTTATGCAACACTCGTTCCCTCATCTCAGGGAACCGAGGTTACGTTAGTAACCGAGACGTTCCCTTTCGAGAGTACTCTCGTGTTGCGTAAGCCATATGGCGAATTTTCCGCGCGGAAGACGCGTTTGAGGCGATTATCGAGCTTTCGTGGCAAATGCATCACCCAATTCGCGTCATTTGCGCCGCCCGGCGCGGCTTAATCTACTCACGCAAATAATTAAATTCGCATTTGATGTGAACACGCCATTAGCTTACGCTATGGGAACCCTATGTAAAACGCAGTGCGTGCTCAAAAAACGTCCTCGGTCAGCGTCCCAGGGCAAGTGCCCGGGGCTCCTAAGACAAGTAAGCTACCGTAATGTGAATGAATGATGCTTAATACATAATAGTACAGACATGCCAGATGTAATTCGGGCAGGTTACTGTAGCAACATGGTTAAACCGATAAAAGTCTAGCCTGTAAGGCGGGGACTTCTAGGTTGTAAAACCTAATAAATGTAGATGGGGAGGCCCAGCCTGCTGCCATACAAATATCATGAAGTGAAATCCCACTGGACCAAGCCCAAGACGAGGCCATGCCTCTAGTAGAATGAGCTCTGACGCCCAGGGGGCAAGAGAGGCATTTGGACGCGTAAGCCAATGAAATAGCATCGACTATCCAACGTGAAAGGCTCTGTTTAGTGGTAGCTAAACCTTTAGTGGGGCCACCAAAGGATACAAAGAGCTGTTCTGATTGTCTGAAACCAGCAGAACGCTCCACATAAATCCTAAGAGCCCTAACGTGGCAGAGAACGTTTGTGTCCCTTTCATCGTCAGATGAAGGGAGAGCAGACAGGGAAATAACTTGCGCTCTGAAGGGAGTGGCAAGTATTTTAGGAACATAACCATGTCTCGGTTTAAGGATGACTTTGGAGTCATTAGGTCCAAATTCAAGACAGGTAGCGCTCACAGAGAGCGCGTGCAGGTCACCCACACGCTTGACTAAGGCGAGAGCCATCAGAAAAGCGGTTTTGAGTGAAAGATATTTTAGGTCTATGGTCTGCATTGGTTCGAATGGGTCACCTTTCATGGCCTCCAGGACCGTGGAAAGGTCCCAAACGGGAACCGAAGGGGGTCGGGGGGGGTTTAACCTCCTAGCTCCCTTGAGGAAACGGACGACTAGATCATTTCTGCCCAGTGACTGGCCAGACGCCGGCGTTACAAATGCTGCTATGGCTGACACATATACTTTGAGCGTGGAGGGGGCTCTACCCGCGTCCAAAAGCTCTTGGAGGAAGGAGAGCACCTCCGATACTCCACAGCATTGTGGTTGTATGTTCCTCGCTGAGCACCAGTTAGAGAACACTGACCACTTTAAAGCGGAGAGCCATTTTGTAGAGGGAGCTCTGGCCTCTGTGATAGTGTTTAAAACTCCTTCTGGGAGGTTAACGGGTACCTGTTGAGGGCCCATACATGCAAGGCCCACAGCTCGGGATGGGGATGCCAAATCTTCCTTTTGGCCTGAGAGAGGAGGTCTCTCCTCACTGGAATCAGCCACGGAGCTGTTCCTGGTAGCTGCATCTGCTCCGGGAACCACATCTGGTTCCTCCAGAGCGGGGCTACTAGGAGCATCGCACATTTGGTCTCCCTGATCCGTTTGATCACCTGTGGTAACAACGAGATCGGTGGGAATGCATAAAGCGGACGCCTGGGCCAGTCGTGGGCCAGCGCGTCGTTGTTCTTCGTAAAGTAAATTGGGCAATGAGCGTTGTCTTCTGAGGCGAAGAGGTCGACCTCTGCCCTGCCAAAGATGCTCCATAACAACTGGATCACCTTGGGGTGAAGGGACCATTCCCCTGGGGGAACGTTGCCCCTGGATAGCATGTCTGGACCCAGGTTTAGGATGCCTGGAACATGCGCCGCTCTCAGCGAACGCAGATTGTGCTGAGCCCACACAAGGAGGCGTTTGGCCCTGGTGTACAGGCTCCGAGATCTGATGCCGCCTTGGCGGTTTATGTAGGACACCACCGCCATGTTGTCCGTACAGACTAAGACATGGTGACCTCACAAGTATGGGAGAAAAACCTCCAGAGCTAACTCGACAGCTCTCATCTCTAGACAGTTTATGTGTAGGCATTTCTCCGGGCCTGACCAGGAGGGGTCGCATATGTAGCAGACCCAGCTGAAGAACTGCTGAAGCCAATGCCATGCGACCCAGGATCCTCTGCAACATTTTGAGAGGAGTGACGTCGCCAATTTTGAATGACGCTGCTTAGGCCTGTCGCGATAGTAAATAAATCAATTAATCGTACAATAAAAAAAAATGAGCTCGATAATTTTTCCGGCCGTGATAATTCCATTTGCATGCTTGTTTGTTTTCATCGTCTCTCTCTCTCTACCAAATAGACTGGATGACCACTCTCGGTTCCTTAGCGCATAGGAGGAGTGAACCTTCTTGTCACTTGCATGGTCTTTGTGTGGGGAGGCGGCGCCACGGCGCTTGTCAGTCACATGGTCTTTGTATGGGAAAGCGCCGGCGGGACTGCTTGCGGCGACTGACGGGAGAGAGAGAAGACGCTAGTTGTGAGTTGGAGGGAAAAAAAAGAAAAAGATGGAATTGGTTTCAAAGCCAAACGCGACAGCGAGCCCGATCTCATGAAAATGCGAATCTATACCACGAATGTTATTTCTCGTGCCATTTATACGCCAAAAATAGTTTTTGCGTGCATATGAAACGCACTAACAGGAAGGAGGACAGTGCAAAATGCTGTGGTATCCTGTTGAGGCTTTTTTTTATTCGTTTACATAGGTCCTAACCGGCAGTTTTGCCTGTTATGGGATGTATAACTATTTATGTCTGAGCCTAATGTTTAATATTTTTTGAAGTGCAATTTTGTTTACATCCATTTTATTTATTGTTTTTGGTATTTATTCAAGTGAATTTTTTTGTTAACAGACACTGAGAGTCCATTGCTTTTATTGTTTTTGATTGTTTTGTTCATTTTTTGTGGATATTTAAAATGTTTTTCCATTTTCAACGTTTAATATTCTTAAGAAATAAAAGATCTTTGAAAAATTTTTTTTTTATAGATCTTTGAAAAGGTGTACCTGCATTATTATGCCATTATCATTATATTAGGTGAAAATGGTCTCGAACGACAATATTATCGTTTATCGCAATAATTTCATGGACAATTTATCGTCCAGCAAAATTTGTTATCGTGACAGGCCTAACGCTGCTAGGCGTTGGATGGAGAGTGCGCGCTGTGTTGTAAGCCGCACTTTCATCGACACAGAGTCTATTTCTGTTCCCAGAAAGGAAATTCTCTGGCTGGGTGACAGCGAGCTCTTGGTCAGATTGATTTTGAGACCAAAATTCTGCAAATGACTGAGAAGCAGAACTTTGTGAGTCATCAGTTCTGTCTTTGACTGGGCTAGAATTAGCCAGTCGTCTTAATAGTTCAATATTCGCATACCCTGTCGTCTCAGGGGAGCGAGCGCCGCGTCCATGCACTTCGTGAATGTACGAGGTGCTAAAGACAGGCCAAACGTAAGGACCGTGTACTGATAAGCCCGGCCCTCGAAGGCGAATCTAAAGAATGGCCTGTGGCGGGGCGCTATTTGTATCTGAAAATACGCGTCTTTCAGGTCTACCAGTATAAACCAGTCTCCCGGGCGAATTTGGGCAAGAATTTGTCTGGTCGTCAGCATTTTGAACGAACGCCTCATAAGCACTTTGTTAAATTGTCTGAGATCTAAGATGGGTCGGAGACCGCCATCCTTCTTTGGAATGAGAAAATAGCGGCTGTAGAAACCTGACTCGCTCTGTGAGAGAGGAACGGTTTCTATCGCACCTTTTCTCAGAAGTTTTGCTATCTCGGTGCGAAGTAGGTGTGCTACTTCGTCTTTTACTGTAGTTTCGACCATGGCTCGAAAGCGCGGGGGTCTGCGAGCGAACTGCAGCGAATAGCCTTGTTTGATTATGTTTAACACCCATTCTGACATGCCCGGGATGATTTCCCATGCTTTTGCAGACAAGGCTAGGGGCAGAATGATATCTGGGCTCGGATCGCTGTGTGATAGGGATCTGGTGGCCTGATTGACTCGTGCTTGTGACACTGTACATACAGCGCTTATGTGAGAAGGCGCGTGTTGAATAACGGGCGCCTGGTTTACACATGATACACTCACTGCGAGAGCGGGGAAGTTTTTTATTAGTGGGGGCCCTAAGTGTGTGTGTGACACTGAACGGGCAGTGTTTATGAGTAGGGGTGAGCACTGAATAGTGGGCACAGTTCCTACATTTAGAACACAGCCGGCGTGAGCCGGATACAAGACAGAAATTTTTCTCTTTTTTAGATTTATTTGGGTCGCCGTAAAAACGGCGTTTGTGTGCAGGTGTGCATGTTGTGTAACAGGCTCGTGTACTGCAATATAGACATCTCCAGTCGCCTCTGGTGAGGGAACTGTGAGAAGCGTGCGCGGGTTCTTCGACGGTGGTCCGGCCTCAGCGGGACTTAACTGTCGCCGTTTGCCCCTCGTGGCTAGGAGGGTTTCGGAGGCTCAGGGTCTAGCACAATCTTGGGCCTCGGGCCCTGTGGGGGAGGCGGTCTGCTGCGGCTAGACGAGCGCGAGCGCTGGTGAGCCTCAGCGGGTGGACGGCACTGAAAAGCTGGCGGCTGAGGCGGAGGCCTTGAAGTCTGAGCAGGCGGCTGTTTCTTTGAGTGGCCTGAAGCAGAGCTCGAACGCTTAGGCAGGAAATGTCGCAAGGCCTGTGGCGCTTTCTGTGCCTCGGAGAAGCGTTCAGCAAAGCCCTTGACAGACGGGCCAAACAGACCGGATGGCGAGATGGGCGAGTCCAGAAAGGAAGCCCTGTCCGAGTCCTTCATATCTGTTAGCGTTAGCCACAGATGTCGCTCCAAAACAGTCAGGACTGCCATATTCCTACCGATAGCCTGAGCGGTGGTCTTTGTAGCTCGCAGGGCTAAGTCAGTAGCGCTTCTCGGGTCTCTGCACGCCTCTTGGTTCGGGCTAACCTCGTCCAGTGTGCGGAGAGGGTTGGCCTGAAACACTTGAAGCACCGCCATCGTGTGGAGTGCTGATGCAGCTTGACCGGCGGTGGCTTAGGCGTGACTGGTGAGGGCTGAGGTAGTCCGGCAGGCTTCAGAGGGGTGAGCGGCCTTAGACTGCCATCCGGTGGAGGGCGGGCAAAGGTGCGTGGAGACAGCCTCTTCGATGGGGGGGAAGATGCTGGTAGCCCTTTTCCTGAGCGCCGTCGACAACGGAGAGCGCTGAGGAAACAGTGGTTTTCAGCCTGGCGGAATACGGAGCCTTCCATGATTTAGTGAGTTCGTCATGGAGTTCCGGCAGGAATAGGGAGGGCCTTTGCTGAGGGGCCTGGCGACGTCCTTGCAGAAACCACTCGTCGAGCCTGTTGCGTGTTGGTCGGCGGGTGTAGACCACTTGAGGCCGAGATCCTCCACGGCCTTAGTCAACACGCGGATGAGTTCAGCATCCGTACTGGCTCTTACCCCGCTGGTACTGGCCTGGGTTGAGGGGGCTGGGTCCGGAATGGAGCCCGACCATTCCCCACTACCCGAGGCGGCGAGAGAGCAGCTGTCGTCGTCGGCCTCATCACCATCTGGTCCACTGAAAGTGATGGGAAAGGCCGTGGAAACCGCCAGGCGCTGGCCATCCATAAACAAGACCGGTGAGGGTGAATCAGTGGGCGAGGCACGCGGGGATCCAACCGGCGTGAGCTCGCGAGTCACTGAGGCTTCCGGTGCTCTCTGGGAGCCCGCAGGATCGGTAAGTCCATCACATCACACTCCGGGCAGCCGCCTTTAGAGAGCGCGATGTCGGCGTGGTCCTTTCCCAGGCAGGAGACGCAAAGGATGTGGCATTCTCCAGCCATGAGGGGGGCTCGGCACGAGCCGCAGTTGAGGCGGGGCATTTGAAACAACGCCCGCAAATTTGCTCTTTTAGGAGAAAAGCTTTAAAGGATATATGCGCGCCGGATAGCGCAGCTGAGACGGTGGCTGAAGGCGGCGTAGGAGGTATCCAAGCCGGCTTCTTCAGTCCTGCAGTGCAGTGGCTCGTCCCGCTGAAGTGCTGACAGCGCAAGGCTTCTTCCAGAGTCAGCGAAAAATCCTACGCTGAAAGGAGATGAAATGAAAGCACCGATGGTAGGGTGCGGTTTATATAGCCTCGGCCACACCCGTGCAAAGAGCGTGAAGCGCCCTCATTGGTCAGTACGTCACCGCTGCCTATCCATAGGTTGCAGCAGTTGCCGCAGAGCAGCCAATAAGCGCGCTAAGCCGCCTCGCTTAGGTCTGCTGCTGCAGCAAGTGCGTTTTAAATTATTACAAATTATAGGATAATTTTGGCTTCAATCTCGAGAAAAGGGGCTTTGCCGTAGCGTAAGCTAAGGCTTACGCAACACGAGAGTACTCTCGAAAGGGAACTCTGGAAGCGCATTTGTAAGTTCAGATCAGCGATTGAAATATGAGAAATAGTTAGCAAAACATGCAGTGTATTAAAAACGAAGTCAAAAAATTTGCCTGCGATTTATTCTTTTTCAGTTTCAAATATATTTTATTAAGTTTCAATTTATATTTTCATTAGTTTCTTGAAAAGTTATGTTCATTAGTATTGGCATAAGAATAATTCCATACCGCTACACTATAAATTCAGTCTACATGAGACACACAGGATTTGGTTTCTATTTAGCATTGCCACAAACACTGTGTTTGGATAAAAACTAACATATTTGAGAGGCATTAAAAACTTTTTTGTTTCAAGACAAGGTAACGTTATATTTATTTTCAAACAGAAGTGCTCATTTCAGCGTTCAGCGTTATCAAAATTAAAGGTTAATAATGTAACTAATGTAATAATGTAACTTACAATGTTTATCTCATCAATTACCTTTGAGATGTATATTTTAAATGCTTTTATAGGCCAGTTTATTTTTTAGTAGGCTATGTGCGCTGGAGTAAAAAAAAAAACAATTGATCATTTATACACAGTTTAATTATAGCAAATCAAAAAAGTAAAAAGGCTAAATAAATAAGAAAATAATACAGTGCAATCAGTGGGATTTTAGAAATAAAATGTACATTTTTATATTTACAGTCAGAAAATGAAAGGAGAAGTTCACAGTCTTTTAGAAGAGAGTATTCGTCCATACATTGATCTGATTGACACTCTGCGGTCTGTTGGCATTCACAAGGACTTGGCATTACCGACTATTGCAGTGATCGGAGATCAGAGTTCTGGGAAAAGCTCTGTGTTGGAAGCGCTGTCTGGAGTTGAATTACCAAGAGGAAGCGGTGAGAGCTGATATTCATATATATTCAAAATTGAATACAAATAATAAGAGTGATATCTTTTGTCAGTACCAGTTTTTGTTATTAATTAACTGTCATTGCTAACTGAACTGTGTTTGCTATAGGAATTGTCACCAGATGTCCACTAGAGCTGAGGCTAAAGAAGGTAGCATGAGTCAGCTGGAAGGCTGTTCTATCTTACCATGGTAAGAAAAACGAATTTGTGAATTCATCATTAGTTGAAAATTACATTGAAGCAGGTTAGGAAAAAATGCCTGCAATCTGTTTTGTTTTCCAGTAGGAAGCGTTTAAAAAAATCGATTCTTAGATGAATCGCGATGCGGGACGTGGACGATTCTGAATCGATTCACAAATGTCAAAAATCGATTTTCTAAAAAATAAAAATAAAAATAAAAAATCTAATAACGTAACATTGACGGAATGCAAAAGGCGGAACTCTGAAGCGGACGTGCAGTGCGCGGACAGTCTGTGGCGTGCACATAACAGAGACGCGCACATAACAGACGCATGATGGCTGAGCGCCAAATCCGAACGGCACCCTCTTCGTTAAAAGCTAACGTATGGAAATTGGAAAATTGGCAATTTCATTGTGATCTATTTAGTATTTTTTTTGTATGAGAGCTAATTTCTGTATTGTTTAGTTTTCACATCAATATGCTGTGTAAACCGATCTGTATGCAATATGTGCAATGCCACTCACAAAAAGTTACATTTTGAATGTAAGTTACTCTCTACAGATGTTCATTCACTTTCTTTGTATAAGCTGTTTTTGATTGTGGTATACAGCAAAAATTTCAAGTCATAACTCTTTATTATTTAGTTGTGTATAAGTCAAGAGCGACTTTGTATGTTACTAATTATTCAGAATATCCACAAGCATTATACGTTATGATAGCTTCTGGTACATAATTCTATATTTTTGAACGAAAACTGTTTGTTAATTTGCTACAGCAAAATGTTTTTTTTTTTTGTCTGAAGGATTATTGCTCATTGGAAATAAGAGGATGTTGGTTAGAAGTCTATTATTAAATGCTAGAGATTCAGAATATGCTGAAGTTTGTATTAATTTACTACAAGTATGCTGCTAGTACAGGCACACATTTATTTTCCTGTTGGTTCTCAGCAATGTTGGGACATATGCTGGCAAATGTAACCTTACAGTTGACTTGCCAAATCACTTCCATTTGTTTTATTAATAAAATTAATATAGGAAGTATTGGAAGTAAGTTTGTTATGGGTCATCATAAATACTTTGCTTTAAAAGTACCAAGTAGTAATTTTTTTAAATAATCGTTAATAATCGATAATCGGTACCCTCTGAATCATAATCAAATCGAATCGTGAGGTGCCTAGATATTCCCACCCCTAATTTTCAACCATTTTGTATTATGAAGAAGCACTTTATTTTTGTTCCAACTTATTTTATAGCTAGCTACTAATGAGTAGCAATTGAGAACCAGACAATGTTTTTGATAAAAGGCACTTCCCTGAGAATTGTGAAATAATAAAGTTTCACAAATAAATAAATCTTAATAAATGTGAAAAAGACACTTTAATGTCTCCGTTTGTCATTCTGTATAGCAAAGCAGATGAGAGTAGATCATGATCAGAAACCTGATTAGAAATCATTATGAATAAAATCGAATTGTTTTGAATCGAAATTTTTTTTGAATCGAAAATCGATTTTGAATCGAATTGAATCGTGAGAGGGTAAAAGATTCCCACCCCTAATAATATACCTATTAATGTATCTATTTTCATGCTACTAGTAGGCCTACTTATTTTTTAGACACTAGTATCTTCCATTAGCTACTTACTCATTAGCTACTAGTGCTTATTCTTTAGGTACTAGTACCTTTTTAAAGATACTACATATTAATTAGATAGGCTACTAGTTCTTATTTATTAGAACTAGTACTTATTCCAATAGTCTAGCATTTAATTATACTTAAGAAAAATTTGAATTAGTACTTATATTTTAGTTACTAGTAACTTTTTAGACCAAAGATATTAATAGGTACTAGTACTTTTTAAATGTGCATTTACCGGTAACCAACAGGATCTGTCTGGATCTGTGACCCCTTAAAAATAACAAAATTAGTTGTCCTGGGTTTTTTTTCCCAGAAAGCAGGTTGTGACATAGCCTACCCGTGTATGTTTAAGGGTATAAGTAAATGGATAACCTCAACTTTCGGTTCCAAAAACGGATGTAACTTTCAAGGTATGTAAGTAGCCATAGCATACCCTCTGAACATAACCTGCTTCGGAGCAGGTTCTGTTCCAGGGTTAGTTTACTTCAGATGTGTTCAGCGCATGCGTGATGTAGCCTATTGATGAGGCTCCAGTGGGCGTGACAGATTGCGCACAATATTTTATATATAGCTATATTGATATATAAAGCGCTATTAAAACAAGGTAATGTTAATTTATTTTTTTATATATAACTATATAATTCTCATCTCACACATCGTTGATCTGCATTCAGACGTTGTTGTTGTTTTTTTTGGGTTTTTTTTTTGCTACCGGACGTTTTTTATGCAATATGTATTTCTAATAAAAGACATATGATATGATATTATATGATAGCCTATATCTTACCTTTCAAACAATGTAGAAGAAAAATGACCAAAAAAAAAAAAAACTTATACAGCCAAGTTATCTTTGCTAGCACATATTGTATTTAGTTTAATCAGTATTTTCTTTTTATTATATAGACCCTTTTACAGTTGGTAAACATGGTGATGTATTTGTGTGGGCGGGGCTTAGCTGGAGGCAGAAAGATCCCTCTGGCCGCTTCACTAACGTTAGTTTGCCAGTTTTGTTAGCTTGTTTTTTAACAATGACTGGAGAAAATCCAATTTTATTTTAATGTGCAAGGTCACTCACTGTCCAGGACCGCGATTGTTATTTGCAAAAGTAAATTTTAACGGACGGAACCAGATTGGCCGACCCGTACACTCAGTTAAAGGGTTAGTTCACCCAAAAATGAAAATTCTGTCAGTAATTACTCACCCTCATGTTGTTCCAACCATGTAAGTCTTTTGTTCATCTTCGGATCACAAATTAAGATATTTTTGATGAAATCTGACAGCTGTCTCACTACTCCATAGGCTTTCAGAGGGACCGAAACTCGCCGGCCCAGAATAGTTATTAAAAACATCGTTAAAATAGTCCAAGTGACTACAGTGGCTCTACATTAAGTTTATCATGCGACGACAATACTTTTTGTGCGGAAAAACAACAAAAATAACGAATAATTCTTCAATGTGGGCCTCTGACAAGAGTTCACGGGAGCGCCAGGGCGCATGCGCGAAAACTGAGATCTTCTACTACTACTTGTTACCGTTTATATACTGTCTATGCTTGTTACTGGCTGCTCACTCCTTGGGAGTATTACCGCCATCTACTGTACAAAATGGTGTGCATTTCCGGTGGAGAGTACACTGGCGCATGTTGGCTGCCGCTTCTCTGTCCGTTTTATTTTACTTTTTTAAATGAATATTTTAACTATTTATTCGTGAATAGTATACTACACATATTAGTTGGTGTGTTTTTACACTGCTTCTAATGACACTGGAGTTCTATTGTGGAGTCTTTCAGTGCGTTCCTCTATTGTTTGATCGGGTTTAACACTGGGAACGCAGACCGTGGGAACGCAGATCCTGTCAACCGGGAACGCTGCGCGTGACTGTTGTCTGTGCTGCTATCTGCGCTGCTGTGTGACTCTGGATTCTAACGGACGGAAAAAACTCTGGATTCTACTTCAAGAAACTCAAATCGGATCTCTCTGTTTCTATCATGAGAATTTCCCTGCTATCTATCGTCATCATCATTTCGACCCTGTCTGGGCTTCGTGGAGAGCGGGTCCTTCAACATTTGGATTTCATTATGATAAGGTACTCTTTCACTGAACTTCTCTTGGTGGAACATCATTTACTTCCTGATGTCTGTGTTCAAAAGACCCTGAAATCGTTTCGACTTCTACGTCGCCCGAAATATTTGCACAGAGGGTCGCGGCAGAATGTTCACACTACTGGGACTGGGAGTGGCATTAAAGTTGTATGCGCTCGGTCGATGGACTCAGAAACAAAAAAACGTCTCCGGTTACTTTCGTAACCTCGGTTCCCTGAAAGGCAAGGAACGAGACATTACGGATGTCGTATATGGGAACTCCTCTCATCCTTCACTTCCGCTGAAATCTTATAGGCTAACGCCAGCAGAGCTGGCCAATTGACGCAAAATATGCAAATACTGAACCCCGTTGCAGTATAAAGCAAGTGCAGCGTCAATTCCATTCAGAATCGAACAAAAACGCTAAAATCAAGCGTACACGGCGGCGAGCGTAATGTCTCGTTCCTTGCCTTTCAGGGAACCGAGGTTACGAAAGTAACCGGAGACGTTCCCTATCAAGGCTACGGAACTTCGACATTACGGATGTCGTATATGGGAACTGTATAGAATCCCGCTGTGGCAGCATAACAAACCACTGACAACAGAACCCAATACCAAGACCGCCCCCCGCCCCAGTATGCAAGCGTCTGATAGGCCGAGATTGACCAATAGCGAACCTCTAACCTCTGATAGGTCCAAAGGAACCAATCACAAGCTCACAAAACACTGCCAGAATTTGCATATCCCGAGCAGTATAACCGGGGGAAGTTAGCACTGTTTTAGAGCAACAGGGCTACAACAGTAAGAGAAGGCCAACGCATTGCGGTGACTCAGTCTAAAACACACACAAATAGCACATAGAACAACTCATGAGCAAAGCGCAGAGCAGCTCTCTCAATGCTGTGTAATGCAATCAACTCACCGAAAGCACTCGAGACGCTACAGAGGGCAAATCCAACTTGTAAAACCTGGCAAACGTGTTCTGAGAAGACCAGTCAGCCGCAAGACATAAATCCTGAATAGACATACCCTTAGTCCAGGCCCACGAGGAGGCGATCGCCCTAGTCGAATGGGCCTTGACGTTAAGGGGGCATTCCTGCCCCAGGCATTCATAAGCCAAAACAATAGCGTCCACAATCCAGTGAGCAAGCCTCTGTTTAGAGACCCCCCATCCCTTATTGCGCCCACCAAAGCACACAAATAGCTGGTCCGATCGACGAAAAGCGGCCGAGCGAGAAATGTATTCCCGGAGCGCTCTGACTGGGCAAATAGCACTCTGAGCATCCGAACCCTGAGAGGTTGATGGCTCAGCGGACAGGGCAGGCAGAGAAACAATCTGCGCTCTGAACGGGGTATTGAGCGACTTAGGGACGTAACCCGGCCTCGGTCTGAGCGTCACATTACAGTTTCCCGGTCCAAAGCGAATACAATCTTCACTTACAGAGAAAGCCTGTAAATCCCCAACTGTCATCCATCCTGTACTGAAGGAAGCGTAGAATATCCGACACAGAGCAGCTCGCTGGGTCTATATCGACATCCTGACACCATTTTGAGAAAACACCCCATTTCAGAGCATACAGGCACCTAGTGGACAGGGCTTGCGCTTCCGCGATGGTATTCTAAACTCGCGAATGCAGCGCATCCAGCCTGCTCAGCGACCCTGCAGCGGCCACACATGTAAGCTCCACAGCCCGGGGCTGGGATGCCAGATCGATCCGCTCGCCTGAGACAGCAAGTCCTTCCTGAGCGGAATCTCCCATGGCTGCCCTGCCAGTAACTCTATCAAATCCGCGAACCAAGGCTGATTCGGCCAGTACGGGGCTACCAGAGTCACCGCCGCCTTCTCCTCCCTGATTTTGCACAACACCATGGGCAAAATTTTTACCGGTGGAAAGGCATAGAGACAGACTTTCGGCCATCGCGCTGTTAGCGCGTCCATCTCCCGGGGGGAACGGGACAGCGAGAAGAACATCTGACAATGCGTGTTCTCGCTTGTTGCAAAGAGGTCGACCTCCGCTCTGCCGAAACGATTCCATATCAGCTGAACCGTCCCGGGGTGAAGCCTCCATTCCCCTTGAGGAATCCCGCTCCTCGAGAGCATATCCGCCTCACGATTTAGAACACCGGGGATGTGAGCCGCTCTCACCGAGAGGAAAAACCGGTCTGCCCACAGCAGAAGGGATTCTGCCTGCTTGAATAGGGCTCTGGAATGTACACCGCCTTGACGATTTATGTACGAGACCAGGGAAGTGTTGTCGGTCCGAATCAACACATGCCGCTGCTTCAGCCGAGACCGGAAAGCTTTGAGAGCTAGAGAGACCGCTTTCAGCTCTAAGCGATTTATGTGCCACTCCATTTGCTTCTCTGACCACCGACCCAAGGCAGGCTTGCCCAAGCAGACCGCTCCCCATCCGGTGGACGAAGCGTCCGTCAGGACCTCCACGCGCCGTGCCACTAAGCCGATAGGAACACCTAGGCTGAAAAGATCCGGGTTCTTCCACGGGGCCAGGGCGCGGGCGCATCCGCGAGTGACCATAATGCGCTTGTGGCCGGAATACCACGCACTCGGGGGGCCGCGCGCTTTCAGCCAGTGCTGAAGCGGTCTCATATGCAGCAGCCCCAGATGACACACTGAAGAAGCCGCTGCCATCCGTCCCAGTAGCCTCTGAAACTCTTTCAGTGGGACGAGCCTGCCAGGTCTGAAGAGACCGAGAGAAGAACTCAGAGCCTCCGCTCGCTCGGGGGTGAGGCGCGCTCTCATTCTTACCGAATCCAAGCATACTCCCAGGAATGTGGTAGTCTGGCTCGGTGTGAGCACACTTTTCTGAACGTTCACCCTCAAACCGAGCATCTCCAAGTGTCGAAGGAGGGCTTCCACATAGCTGACCAGTGTCTCTCTCGACTGCGCAAGAACCAGCCAGTCGTCCAGATAGTTCAAGACGCGCATCCCGCTCGACCTGAGGGGTGAAAGTGCCGTGTCTACACATTTCGAAAATGTTCAGGGAGCCAGGGCTAGTCCAAACGGAAGCACCGTGTATTGGTACACCGAATTCTCGAACGCAAACCTCACGAATCTCCTGTGACGCTTTACTATCTGGATATGAAAGTAAGTGTTGTGGCAAAAATTCATTAAACAATCATCACCTGCGTAAGAGACACTCTGAAATTCAAATGATCATTAAAAAGTATTTTATTCTTGCAAGAAGGCCCAGTTGCCACACAGAAGTCACCAGTACAGTCTGTGAAACAAGTGCGACCAGGGAGGGAGGGCAGATGAGTCTTTATAATGCTTTCAAGGTCTTCTGCTTACAGGCCCTTATCTAAACAAGGAGAGGCTTCCCTGCAAACTCACAAGTTCTAAATTGGGCGGCCACTGACCCTAGGGGTCAGAGGTCCCTTTTCAATCTGCCTCCTCCTGACGTCTCACCTGTTTCCCAGTGTTTAAAAACACACACACATTAGTCATATGTTGGCAGACCAGATACAGTCCAGCAAAGAGTCATTTCAATGTCTTACTGAAAGTAAATGAAAATCAATACTGTAAATCATGGAAAATCAAAAATTCCCATAACAATTCCCCCTTTTTATCATTCATTGATAATTGATTAATCAAACACATCAAACCATAATAATACTTATACTCTTCATCTCTGATTTTCATATGACTGATCACTCTTCTTTAAACTTGTAGGAAAAGAAAGGATTAAAAATGAAATAAGCTTAGGCTGTTTTTGTAAGGATAGGCCCTTAATTTTGTAGCAAGCAAGTAAAGGTTTATATAAGGCCGGGCTAGGTGAACAAGCACTGTTATTGCACCCCCAACACTATAGATCGGACCCTCAGTCACCTCAATATAAACAAGAAATAGTGTAGGTTATATTTAGTAGGAAAACAATACATCAGTTCAACACATATCAATTCAACACCCCTTGTTGATTTCAGAAAACTATTACACAAAGAAAAGAAAAAAGTAGATAAAAAAAATCCCTCAATTCAAACCCTGTCCTTGTATGCCACCTCGTAACACGGATGGCTACTGTTTTTAACCCTCTTTACACATTATCATCGTCCTTAGAAAGAAAGAATTTAGAAAGTAAGAAAATAGGAAAATGAAAAACACCAAATTTACCACGTTACTGTAGCTTCCACTACTTCCACCATCTGCCTAATTTTGTTCATCCACGTCATTTTCGCCAATTGAACAGACATTCCAATTTTCTCGTATCCCCTCATGAATAACAAAATTATCAGAATATTCAGAAATTATCATTCTATCCAATGTGTTTGTTAAAAATTAACTCTGACTTTTCCATTACAGGCCGACTGTCTTTCTGCTTATTACCGTACTTCACATAATTGAATAGAATTTCCACTTTTCCTGAAAACATTTGCACCAATCAAATCATTAGATCTATATCAATACTAAGCACTAGTTTGATTTAATCAAATAAAATCATCAACATCATCACAAAACAAATTATTCAGCTAAACTTAAACCATTAGTTGGTCCACATCCTCCTCCAGGTGTGTTGACCATCTCGTTCGCCCCATGGACATTCCGTCTTCACCAATATGACACTTTGCGTGCCGTAGAGAGGATTTTCCCCCGCTGGCAAGGGAGGTACGTTACTAGCACGTCCTTGATCCCTCACTGCCCTCCGCGTCGGCGCATGGGGTTGCTGAGGTTGGTTGGTGTAGTCTAGGGTGAGAGGCGTGGACCCAGGTGTCACACTCTCCGATCCTTACAAGATTTTCCCTTAGATCCCGACCGCACCTCCACTCGAATGAACAATTTCCTGCCTGCTGTCACCTGTGAATGCAGACCCTAGCTATTTTGTTATTGACCGCTCGTCTAGCCGGTCGTCCCTTCTGGTGTGACCTGTGGAGTCAACAGCCTAAAACATATTGTCACCAGATAATTCTGCTCACTGAATGGCACTGAAAAAACCTGAAAGGAAAAAAAACACTCAACCCACTTTGCTCATGTTAACAAAACAATATTTATACATTTGGAACAGAATCAGTTCTGTTCGACACAATCCATCCTGACATTCTGCAAAAGGAAAGTTTTAAGTTATGTGCTGCGCAAGGTGTGGCACCTCTCTGCCACAATAATAACCCAGGCCAGGATAGCTAGCCAAGTTCATCCATAGCCATTATTTCACTGGGCACAGTCTGCCCTGTATCAAAAGTCTGCATCCTCTGTAAAGAAAAACAAACGTCGAGGTTATTGTCAGATAGTAAAGTACACATAGTTTCTTTTGTCTGCTGTGCTGCCACGGCCTTCGCTGCCGCATCTGCCCTGGCGTTCCCTGTTGAAACAGTCCTTATTAGCACACTTACAGACAGCAATTTTGTTAGGGAGAAAAATGACTTCTTACATGGCTTTTACCCAGTTAAACGCAGTGTCCTCCCAACATTTATCGTCCCACCTGTTTGATTGCATTCAGCAAATTTGAACCCCTTGGTATGGCAATTGTTACCATCCCCCTTTTGATGCATGATACAACTCGTGCATCAATTTAACATAATGGTGTTTGGGTAAACAAAGTTTTCAACACTAACCCAAACGTTGTCCTTCAGCCAAATTTCCCCCAGACATCTTTCTCTGCCTCTGAAACAAAACATTACGTAAGCCACAATCTCATCTTCTTATCTAATAATTTGAAGGGCACCGGCCCTGAGTCTCACTGCTTTTCAGGCCTGTTATTTGGTCTCTTAAGTCAGTCATCTACAAACATTTTCCAATGTCAAAGTCATCAATTGTTTCTATCAGGTCAGGTTGTGGTGTACAGACTTGGTCAGTATCAGTCAAACAGCATTCTCCTCCCTTTGTTCACAATAATCTACAGAGCTTGATGACCAAATTTCTTTCAAATTTGTCATTTGCCTTAACCCACCTGTAATGATAAAACCCAACACCACAAATAGAGCTTAATTACTAATCAACTTAAAACTTGCCCCGTGTTCTGTATGGTCTTTTCATCAGATTTTTGCTTCTTTAAAATTTGTCATTTGCCTTAACCCATCTGTAATGATAAAACTCATCCCAGAGGTCAATGACACAATATACACACTATGAATTAACACTCATAAAACACACAATCCTGTCACCATCCAACACACACACACACACACATTCCTGACTATTAACTGCTCATTTTCTCATATTCATATCTTTGATTTTAACTCTAAACATATTTGAATTTTAAATAAGATTTTAAACTTCTCATTTTCCTGTAGCTTTTATCTAATTTTACATGGTCTCTTTACCAGTTTCAAAGCACGTTTGTTCATTATTCATTTTCTCTTAGAAAAGTCAGCTGGGTTGTTTTGGTTCATTATCATTATTTTGCTTCAGCTTGCTTTAGCAGGCTGATAACAGAAAGACTGACAGAATACCATCCGTTCCTTCACTCAAGCAGTCTCTCTCACTATCATTAATAATCTTTTCAACAGCCTCCTAAGACTGTAATTTAGACAAAACATAATAATAAATTAATTACAATAACCTTTGACCATTAACCTTTATCCAGACTTTTCTTGAATCTACAAAAGCTGTCTTCTTCTTTAGCCACCAACATGTCTAATGACCTTCAGGAGTTAAAACTATCTTACAGACATATTATTTCAATATCAACTTCTATAATATTTTCCCTTGCCCATAAGGCAACCAGCATCATGTTCCTGACATAAATTAAGTTTTTTGTTACTGTCTCCACAACAAATAATGACAATCACCTCACGGTCTCAGCTGGCTCTTGAAAGCCCATTCCCATCAGCTCTTTATCTATAATCTTCATCAGGGTGTTGTCCCCTGGCATAGTTTCAAACACTTGTCATAATGAAAAACAAGCCATACAATGAATGCGGTTTTTTGCAAGTGGTATATAGAGGAACTCACATTTTTCTGGGGCAGACTGCCGTAACTCCTTACAGCTCATCTCCCCTCTCAATGTTCTGCTGATGCTGCTGGCCTCACAGTCACCGCTCAACTCTAATACCTTTCTCACATAAAAACACCTCCCTTCAGGAGATGGCCAGTGTCGGCGTGACCCCCTGCCTTAGGTTGACCTCTGGCCAGAGGTTCTTACCCGTCCTTGAGTAGCCACTTCGTGCACACTGGTAGCCGCTCTTTCCCACCACGATATCAGTTTTCCCCAACAGACTCAGTTGTTTTCTGGAGCTTAGGAAAGGCACATTCAAGAGTCACCAGAGCACTCTGGACTGCCTAATAGTGTTAACACAGGGAGACAGGTTAATAACAACAGTATTTAATCACTTAAATCTTTTAAACATCTTCAAATCAGCAAAATCGCAATACTGAGCTTACACTCAGTAAATTTAGTTATCACAACGTCCATTCAGTGTACTGTTACATCTGTAGCCGGAGCCATCAGCCCTGTTTCATGGTGGAGGCTAAAATCAGACAAAGAAGTTAATGGTCCTAAACTAGTCAAAAATGTCACTTCTATCGTTTAAGACTTCTTTAAAGTCATTCAGTTTTACTTTTAAAACATTTACAAATTTCCCTTTAAATGTATGAAATCTGAACTGCCTTGTAGCATGATTTCTTTTAACATCCATGTCTATGGTTTTCAACTAAAACAATGTGCCTTACTATATTATGACACAGGCTCAGATAACAGCTTTTAGCTGACATTGAATGAGAGAGACTCTGAGGCATTTAGGACTGGTACACTTATCTCTCATAAACTTCTAAAATCAAACTTTATCTACCATCTTTTAACTCTAGCCCAGCAGTAAGGCATCTTTGCCAGAATGTACATGTATTTTCAAATAAACATAATTTTTATATTTGTCTTTTGCCCACATCAGGGAATTTAGACATTACAAATTTCCACTCAGATCGTGTCACTGTCGCACTGGCCGCTTCAGCCACAGCACACACCAGATTCAGATAAGCAAACTGTTTCAGCCAATCACAAGCTTATCTTTTGAAAGCAAAACATCAGCTCCTAGTTTTTTCATGGTCAACACTATTCCTCCACATCCAAAACACTAACAAGCTGTTTGTTTAATCAGATGCCTTTCTACACATTTTACATTTAGCAACTGTTAATCCCGTAACACTGCTTCTGCTTATTTTATCTTAAAGTAAGAATAATAATTATTCTAGTTCTTAACGTTTCGCATTTCATCTCAATTTTAGTTGTCAGGTTCTCAATTACCATAATTTAATACCTGACTTCAGTGTTTTATCTTGGAGTTTTTTCAATCTTCTTTTAGGATTCACACTAACTTTTGAGGCTGCCCTCTCTGCTTGTGATACATTTTATGCATTTATCATTGTAAATAATCTGTGAGATTAGTCTCTCTATATCATCTAAACCCTTTTAAAGTGTTCCATTAAAAACACAATCATCCTTTTAGTTACCGGTACTTTTAAAATATTTTGCAACTCATTTGTTGGAGTCATTAATTTTACATCAACCTGTATTCATCAATTCACAACTTTCAAAGGTTCCATCTATCAACTCGCACATTCTTTTCACTTTCTTTAGCACTGCATTCATATTCTTAGTTCTTTCTCAGATGAAAACTTCAATATCGTCATCCAAACTGTTCCACTTTCAAACCCACACTAATACATGTCACTTTCACATTACCACTTTCTTTTACACCTTCTGAGTGGGCATTTACAGTTACGGGCTAAATGGCCTGCTGATCATAATCAAAACCCTCTCTGTCACCTTGCCTATAGTTTGATCATTGAGCTTGCAAAACGGCTCCAACTTACTGCACACCCTTGAAGCAGTGTGTCCCGATCAGGAATGCAAACAGAGCCACTGATAAGCAGTTCTCTGTATTCTTTTACAGTCCACCAGTGGCGGATTCAATCACAAAAGCCAAATCATAATCTTCATCATTATTATTGGCAGCACATTAATTTCCATAAGTTGCAAAGAAAATCACTCAACATATTCTAAGGGGTTTTCACTAAACATTTTCTTTCTAAACTTCACATTTCTTTGAAGTCAAAGCTTCAGAGCACAGCTGCTTACAGCGTTTACTCTCTTCTGTCTCACTGTTTGTTTCAGGACTCTTCATAAAGTATAAAATTTGTACTAAATGCCATCAATTTCATTAGCACTGGTTGGAAACAGTATTCCTCTATCAAATGGTTAGTCTGCAGATTCAACTTAATGTTATCATTATTTTCTCAGTCCCACTTATCTCTGCTGTTTCACATGATTTCTTTTTTCCCTCATTCCCACATTTACTTCACGCACACACTTTCAGGTGCCGTGGGCACAGACTTTTCACATACTTCACTCTGCTTTTCATTCACACTCATTTCTTGCTTTTCATTCAAACCAACATTCAACCGTTGCTTCACAGTTTTTTACACACATGTTTTGCACAGGCACAACTTTCCTATGTCTAACATGCCCTTTTCCTCATAGTTTTCTTCATTGCACAGTACACTGGTGTGCAATATTTGCTGTTGGATGTTCCCATAATGGCTGCCTTTTTCCTGTCACTATTGCCCGTGGATTTTAATCTTTTATTAGCGCGCACTAACTGACTGTTCACCCAAGCTCAGAAGGTTGAAAATTAATTTCCGCTTACTCTCAATGTCTTTCTCTGGATGTTACTCTGTTTCGGCCTGGAAATCTCTTTATTTCCTGCCCTTTTTAAAAACTTTGTTCCAGTGATCAATTATTTCAGCTCCTTGAATTAATTTCCTAACAACGAGTACTCGGCTTCGGTCCGGACAATATCTTGACTTTTTTGGTCTCAATTTCCGTGCCCTTCTTAAAAGCCTCCCCTTCCTCGTACCACAGCTCTAGTTTCAGTTTCCAAATACAGCCATTATGGTTCACCCATAAAAATTCAAAAATCCCCAAAAGAAAATAAATTTGCCCACTTTTGACACCAATTGTTGTGCCAAAAATTCATTAAACAATCATCACCTGCGTAAGAGACACTCTGAAATTCAAATTGTTTACTGTCTCTTACCAGAGATGCTTCTGTTGCCACCGGGTTCTTTCTGATTCCAGTGGAGTTCCTCCTGGCCCTGATAGCAGTTGGCTCTTCTCTCTCAATTCTGCGAGGTAAGACTAAAGCCTGTGCTTCAGGATGATCAGTCGTCAATCCGCTTTACTCAGGGCCAGAAGAAACTGCCATGGAGTCCCACTTCTGACACCAATTGTTGTGGCAAAAATTCATTAAACAATCATCACCTGCGTAAGAGACACTCTGAAATTCAAATGATCATTAAAAAGTATTTTATTCTTGCAAGAAGGCCCAGTTGCCACACAGAAGTCACCAGTACAGTCTGTGAAACAAGTGCGACCAGGGAGGGAGGGCAGATGAGTCTTTATAATGCTTTCAAGGTCTTCTGCTTACAGGCCCTTATCTAAACAAGGAGAGGCTTCCCTGCAAACTCACAAGTTCTAAATTGGGCGGCCACTGACCCTAGGGGTCAGAGGTCCCTTTTCAATCTGCCTCCTCCTGACGTCTCACCTGTTTCCCAGTGTTTAAAAACACACACACATTAGTCATATGTTGGCAGACCAGATACAGTCCAGCAAAGAGTCATTTCAATGTCTTACTGAAAGTAAATGAAAATCAATACTGTAAATCATGGAAAATCAAAAATTCCCATAACAGTAAGCGTCTTTCAAATCTACTGAAGCGAACCAATCCCCGGGGCGGATTTGCGCCAGGATCTGTTTCAGAGTAGTCATCCTGAAGGCGCGCTTGTGAAGCGCTCTGTTGACGGGTCTCAGATCCCGTATGGGGCGGAGACCCCCTCCCTTCTTCGGCACAACGAAGTAGCGGCTGTAGAACCCGCTCTCCCGCTCGCTCGGGGGAACCGGTTCTATCGCTTTCTTCTCGAGCAAGCTGCACACTTCCTGTCTCAGCACATGAGCGTTTTGGGGCAAAGTTAATGACTGGATTACGCTGCGGAAGCGGGGTGGTCTGCGTTTGAACTGAAGTGTGTACCCATGCCGAACTATATTTAACACCCATGGTGAAATGCCCGGAATAGCTTCCCACGCTGCCTGAAAACGACTGAGCATGGGCCGATCTAAACCTGCGGTCATAGCCGCTGCGGTCATCGCCGCTATATAAGGGCTGGGAACATTTATGTTTATTGACCGTGACTCTGCGCTGCTCGAGGGCAGGGCAGGTAACACAGTGTGTGGTGCAAGAGGGGAAAAGAGCTCTCTTTGTGAAGTGGTAGTTTGCTTTATTGAACAAGAAACAACATTTACAGTATTCACAACATAACTGCACGTGTCGCTCGCAGAACGCTGAGGGACTAAGTGCTTTAGAGCGCGCCTCTTGGGCGCGGGGCCAACCTGGCGCTCTCCTCTCCTCTTGCCCGAGCGGTCAGGACGATTGCTTGGGCCTCGCGGGGGACGCGGCGGGTTTTCTGCGCGGGCTCCTCTGAGCCGTCCTCTTGCTACCCACTCCCTGCCACTGGCCGCTTCGGCCTCTACGGCATCCGGTCCGGGGCGCTGACTGCTGTCTGGCCGCAGCCTGAGGTTGACGGCCCGAGGCGGAAGACGAGCGAGAGCGAGGCTGCGGTGGTGGCGGGGGCGCCCTCCGCGGAATAACATGGCTCATTGCCTTCGCCTTTTTCTGGGTCTCAGAGTAACGCTCGGTGACCTTCTCAACGGCGTCTCCGAACAGGCCTGCAGGGGAGATCGGCGCATTCAAGAGCGTCTTCCTGTCAGCCTCCTGCACGTCCGACAGGGTGAGCCACAGGTGTCTGTGGAGGACCACCAAGAACCCCATCGAACGGCCAATCGCCTGGGCCGAACGCTTCGTGAAATCTTATTTCACTGATCGTTCCCAATTTGTTGTCTTGGGAAACAACAAATCCGATACTGGACAAGTCCGTTCTGGCGTTCCTCAGGGATCTGTTTTGGGTCCCACATTGTTTAGTGTTTATATGCTTCCTTTGGGGCAAATAATCAGGAAATATGGTCTGGGGTATCATTTTTATGCTGATGATACTCAAATTTATATTAGCTCTAAATCTGATCCTACTGTCACCTCCAAAATTCTCTCGGAATGTGTGCAGGAAATAGAAATGTGGATGCATCATAATTTTTTTAAATTGAACTCCTCTAAGACAGAGATTTTACTCATTGGCACACCTGCGGCTACCCACAAAGGGAGACATTTTAATTTGATCATCGATGATAGTGTTTTATCTCCATCTTCTTGTGCTCGTAACCTTGGTGTGATTTTTGACGCCCACTTAACACTAGACTCTCATATTAAGAGTATTACTAAATCTGCATTCCATCATCTAAGAAATATTGCAAGAATTAGGCCCTGTCTTACTCTACCTGATGCTGAAAGGCTTATTCATGCATTTGTTACATCCAGGATTGATTATTGTAATGCACTTTTTGTTGGTTTACCTGCTAAATCTATAAAACGCCTGCAGTACTTTCAGAATTCAGCAGCATGTGTGCTTACATACACTTCACCACGTCAGCACATTACAGGTGTGCTTTATAGTTTGCATTGGCTACCTGTCCAGTCACGTATTGCTTTTAAAACTCTTACACTAACGTTCAAAGCTATGCATGAAATTGCTCCTTCTTATATCTGTGACTTAGTCAGCCTGTATGCGCCTTCTCGTTCCCTTCGGTCTATGGATTCTCTTACTCTTCAGCAGCCTCCCTGTAGATTAAAATCTATGGGGGAGAGAGCTTTCTCTGTTGCGGCACCCAGGTTATGGAATGCACTTCCTCTTACTGTAAGAGACGCTCCTACATTAGCCAGTTTCAAGAAGTTGTTAAAAACACATCTTTTTAAAATTGCTTACTTAAACTGTCATGACTAGTATTTTATTGGGTTGCACTGTAATGATTATTTTGTATTACTCTTGTACTTTGTACTTTACTTGTTTTATTGTTTGTAGCGCTTTGGGTTTCAGAAAAGCGCATTATAAATAAAATGTATTATTATTATTATTAAGATGACGTCCCGACATCATCGAGACCTAAATCACAATAAGTGTCGAATTCAATAGCTTACATACAGCGCGCGTCTTCCTCTGCTTATAAACAGACCGTTTTGCGCTTCCGGCAATGTCGGGACGTCATCTTGTACAGTAGATGCCGGTAATACTCCCAAGGAGTGAGCAGCCAGTAACAAGTAGTAGAAGAAGAACGCCGTAATCTCAGTTCTCGCGCATGCGCTCCTGTGAACTCTCGTCAGAGGCCCACATTGAAGAACACTAATAGTTGGATAAAGTCGTTATTTTTGTTGTTTTCCGCACAAAAAGTATTGTCGGCGCATGATAAACTTAATGTAGAGCCACTGTAGTCACTTGGACTGTTTTAACGATGTTTTTAATAACTATTCTGGGCCGGCGAGTTTCGGTCCCTCTGAAAGCCTATGGAGGAGTGAGACAGCTGTCAGATTTCATCAAAAATATCTTAATTTGTGATCCGAAGATGAACGAAAGACTTACATGGTTGGAACAACATGAGGGTGAGTAATTTGCTGACAGAATTTTCATTTTTGGGTGAACTAACCCTTTAATGGATGGACGATCTGACAGGATTAATGTCAACGCTACCTCCGTTTGAGAAGCCTGCTCTACACCTGCCCGATAGAGAAACTGAGCATAAAGAGAAACTGAGGGCATATACATCTTTAGATGCCTATAACTATGTGCTGAATGGCCACGTCCAAGACGTGTGGTACGATCCGCAGTTCTGCC
The DNA here is from genome assembly GCF_963993115.1 of Abramis brama. Classification (NCBI taxonomy): domain Eukaryota; kingdom Metazoa; phylum Chordata; class Actinopteri; order Cypriniformes; family Leuciscidae; genus Abramis; species Abramis brama. The sequence continues at coordinate 20,937,893 of NC_139982.1, read as the reverse complement.
TAGCCAGCGCCAAGGCCAGACAGAAGACGACAATGTAAAGAGTGACATTACGGTGCAATTGTAATTATGTGAATATTTTCTTGACATAAAAATTCCAGACACAGCATATTCATTTTTTAACTATGTATTTGATTACCCTTTCTTACCAGGTTCTTCAAAAAGTCTAGTCCCAATCAATCAAAACAACAATCGGATGATTCACAAATAATAATAATAATAATAATAATAAGTTTAATTTATATAGCTCCTTTCCCAAGCTCAAGGACGCTTCACAATGACAGTAAATTACAAGCACTTTACAAATAAACGGACAGTAAATACAATCAAATAATCACAATCATTTAGAAAACATTATGCGATAAAATGTAAAATTGGAGCCTGTACTCCGTCGATTCTAGAACCCAACAACACATCAAGATGACATTTAATAATAATAGTAATTTAAGCTCCTCCTTATTATGTAGTCGAATCTGTGCTGGTTTGTTTTGGCCGCCTCCAGTTTTCATTCCGTAACTGTGACGTCGGTGCAAAAGGGGTTATAGTTCTTGTTCACAGTGATTAAAGAAGAGTATTAAATGAAAAGATTGAAAAATTATTGCTCAAACACCAAATAGGTGGCGTGGCGATATGCACTAAGTATGTAAATAAGCATTTAACAAAAGAAGAAGAAAGAAGTATCTCTTTCTTTTACTGTCTATGATCTCTGGTAGTATGGCGCGCTTTTTCTTAGCGTCCGTTTCCATGGTGACTCATCGATTTTTCGCTCTGAGAATGTCTTGTGTGTTAACTATGAACAACGTGAACATACATCAATTAAGCAAGGTTTGGTTTAATCAACTGAGAGTTCAGGGTATGTTACCTCATTACAGTTTCCATTATGATGTCTCACTCTTATCTGCTTGACCATGTGCTTTTTTCACTGTCTTATAAAAATACAAGGCAGCCGCACATCCCCACAACACCCCCCTGGTATTTTTCCAGAAACTCTCATCACAGAACTCCTCGTGTTTGATGTACTTTTATTTTCGTTCTTATCAGGGGGTGTGATAGGCTGCCGCTACACTATAAAATCAGTCTACATGAGACACACAGGATTTGGTTTCTATTTAGCATTGCCACAAACACTGTGTTTGGATAAAAACTAACATATTTGAAAGGCATTAAAAACTTTTTTGTTTCAAGACAAGGTAACGTTATATTTATTTTCAAACAGAAGTGCTCATTACGATAATGACAACGTTCAGCGTTCTCAAAATTAAAGGTTAATAATGTAACTTACAATGTTTATCTCATCAATTACCTTTGAGATGTATATTTTAAATGCTCTTATAGGCCAGTTTATTTTTTAGTAGGCTATGTGCGCTGGAGTAAAAAAAAAAAACAATTGATCATTTATACACATAGTTAATTATAGCAAATCAAAAAAATAAAAAGACTAGGCTAAATAAATAAGAAAATAATACAGTGCAATCAGTGGGATTTTAGAAATAAAATGTACATTTTTATATTTACAGTCAGAAAATGAAGGGAGCAGTTCACAGTCTTTTAGAAGAGAGTATTCGTCCATACATTGATCTGATCGACACTCTGCGGTCAGTTGGCATTCACAAGGACTTGGCATTACCGACTATTGCAGTGATCGGAGATCAGAGTTCTGGGAAAAGCTCTGTGTTGGAAGCGCTGTCTGGAGTTGAATTACCAAGAGGAAGCGGTGAGAGCTGATATTCATATATATTCAAAATTGAATACAAATAATAAGAGTGATATCTTTTGTCAGTACCAGTTTTTGTTATTAATTAACTGTCATTGCTAACTGAACTGTGTTTGCTATAGGAATTGTCACCAGATGTCCACTAGAGCTGAGGCTGAAGAAGGTAACAGTCGGAGCCAGCTGGAAGGCTGTTCTATCCTACCATGATAAGAAAAACGAATTTGTTGATTCATCATTAGTTGGAAACTACATTAAAGCAGGTTAGGAAAAAATGCCTGCAATCTGTTTTGTTTTCCAGTAGGAAGCGTTTAAAGCATGTACAAAATACTATAATATACTAATGTATCTATTTTCATGCTACTAGTAGGCCTACTTATTTTTTAGACACTAGTATCTTCCATTAGCTACTTATTCATTAGCTACTAGTGCTTATTCTTTAGGTACTAGTACCTATTTAAAGATACTACATATTAATTAGATAGGCTTCCAGTTCTCATTTATTAGTATTTATTCCAATAGTCTAGCATTTAATTATACTTAACCTCTTAGGGCCTAGTGGCCACATACGTGGACAGCACATTTTAGCTCTTATGTCCACAATTGTGTTCACTGCTGAATAGACTCTGTGCACAAGCGTAGTAACGAACTTCCGCTGACGCCAGAAGTCGGCATATCTGTTTCCGGTCTACTTCTATAAATTCCACTAGAAACAAACCTTGTTGTATTATTTTATTTTAATTTAATACTGTGAAGCTGCTTTGATACAATCTGTATTGTGAAAAGCGCTATACAAATATACTTGAATTGATTTGATTTACTTGCGCGTCGCCCAAAATGTCTATTTCGTGCAGCGAAATTGAAGCTCAAATGGCTGTTAGCGACTTGAATCAGAGCAAAGTGGCACACAACAGTGCTCCTTATACGTACCCATGTTAACAGGTTAGAGCTTTCACACTGCACGTGGTTGCAGTCCATCGATCCGTTCCAGGTGCGGCAAGTATACAGCATACACATAGAAGTGCAGAGATCGTTTCCGCACCGAGTCTATTTCTGCTGTGCTGCAAACGCTGAATTAAAGTGACAGCGCATGTTTCGTGGTCAAAATTAACAAAGATTGACCTGAAAATGTAGTAATTTCACCATAAATGCGTTTAATTAAATAAATTGTAGTAATCTCACCATAAATGCATTTAATTCTATAGGCCTACTACTATTTTTCACAGTCATCTTTTCACTTTTAGAAGACCGGGGTAAAGTAAGGTAAACTACAATTTACTTCAACAAGGCGACATAATGAACAACACTCGTCTCATTCGTGGAGGTGGAAAAACAAGTTCTTTGTGACATGCAAGATTTATTTTATCAAAATTTAAATGGAAAAGAAAAGGCATGAGAGTCGGCTGTTTTTGTCAATTTACAGTTAAATATTTGACCACTTGCTTGAGCAACTTAATATAAGTAATGCATGGAATAATAGCCCTACGTTGTTTAAATTGTGTTTAAACGTGCGTCCATTAAAGAGTGTAGGTTATATGTGTACAAAGAGAATCGCAATGCTGAAAAAACATTTTATTAAATAAAAGTTGCAGCGTAACTTCTGGATTTTAAATAAAAATAGTAAGTGTTTGTGGTACAGCCGTGAATCAGTTATTCACTGCAAACGCATCATATGTGAAGCACTATAGCGCGTGCTGCTCCTGCACCGCGCGCACACACACACTGCACACGGAGTATGTGGGAAACGGCCGTTAGATCCACCTAACGTTACAGTTCTTAGAAACTTAGATGTGTCACGCACATTATATCTCTTTATTTCGTACAACAGCAGCACTCGTCTTATTTGTTTATAGATGCCGATGAAGACAGTCGTAAACCGGAAACTGATATGCCGACTTCTGACAATAGCGGAAGCTCGTCGCGACGCTTGTGCACATAGCTAGTTGCACGTAGCCGCCATTTTGGATTTCGGATCAGCGAGGGTATGCTAAGACACTTCCGGTTTCGCATTACGCCCGGTGCAGGGAGCCGGAGAAAGACGAAATGTATCTTTTATAGTTGTTTATAGAATCAATTATCACTTAAAATACTACTAAGATCCATATTACTATCACACGAGCCAATGGCAATTAAATGCACGGACGCATAGTCAGATTAATGAATGAAATACACGAACAGAAGATTGTATTTGACTCATGCTGCATACACATACGCAATGACAATTATGCCTAGGCCTACTGTAAATATAGAGTTACAACTACGACTAGAGTTGTTTACATAAAATGCACCGTGAACATTCACATGTTTGCCCTGTTCACGTTCGAACTTGAGTGTGTGGGCCAGTACTTCCAGTGAAAACTACGGTGATCTGACAGCGAGAGCGAGAGACGCAGCGACCGAGTTCCATTACCACAGAGATATTTTTTTCACAAGGAGTGTTTTTAGGATTCAAGAGAGGTGACTTGCCTTTCAGAGGACAGCCTCAGCACTTAATCGTTGTGTGCCGGTGTCGTGCCGAAAAGTGATGGTCCGCCGAAAATTGATTGCGCCCATCTTTACGTCTACAGCTGGATCAAACAGACATAACGTGCAAATAACCATCAGTTTACGGTGGTGTTATGGACATGTATGGGGGTACTTACACTGCCATCTGGTGGTGTCAGAAATTAAAAACACACTACGGTCAAAATTCAAAATGGCGCCGAACACAAGGGAAGATGCAAGTGGTAGCTCCATACACAAACGTCGACCAGTTAAGAAGTTCTGTTATATTTCATGGCTTATTCTGATTTAGATATTTATAAAAGCCTTGTATATTTGTCATGACATGCAAATTTGAAAAAAAAAGTGTAAAACTAGCAACTTTGTAGGTCGCTAATATGCTAGTAAAGATGCACACACATAAAATGGGAAAAAGCAAGCTCTGATGCAGCTAAAAAACTCTCACACTCACTCACACACACACACACACACTCACATAGTGCTCACATTTTTCTCTGAAATCGGCAGATTTATGTATTCAGGTCAAATGGATATCTTATACAGTATTACAGTGTCGATCTAAAACTGTGTTTGTTTATTAACAGCTGTCAACCATTTCTGTACGCAAATGAGCGGTCTGAACTGATTTACCCAGCACATTTTTTATTTTCGCCATGCACCTGCGCACCACTTATGTGCACCTCTTATGTGCACCTCTGTATATAATCCATTAGGACTGTCAAAATTGAACACATGCAATACATTTTTTCAGTTTAACGAGTTAAAATATTTAACGCAATTAACATAGCATCAGGTGTTTTTTGTCATCCTTTTGGGTGCTCTACACTTTGAATGCATTGATTTGCATTGTTGAATGCATTGATTTAATTATGCAGAATGTCTGTTCTACAGCCCAGGATGAGCTGGCAGGAAAAGGGGTAGGAATATGTGATGACCTCATCACTTTAGAGGTCATGTCACCAGATGTGTGTGACCTCACACTGATCGACCTACCCGGAATTGCCAGAGTCCCAGTCTCAGGACAACCCGATGATATTGAAAACCAGGTTGAAAGTATAATCTGATTTATTATTGTCTTGCGTGCCACATGCAGAACCTTAGTTCTGTTCAGTTTTTAAACAATTTCTTCATGTCTTGTAGATCAAACGTCTGATTATGAAATTTATTGAGACGCAAGAGACTATAAACATGGTGGTGGTCCCTTGTAACACTGACATTGCAACAACAGAAGCATTAAAAATGGCACAAGAAGTAGATCCTGAGGGCAGAAGAACTATTGGTAAGATGATCCGCACATCATCTATCAACAAATAGTTTGAAGCACTTCTGTAAGCAAATGTGCATAATTTACCTTTTTTTTAACAGCCATTTTGACCAAGCCAGATCTCATAGACATGGGAACAGAGAAGAACATTCTGGACATTGTCCACAACAAAGTGATTCCTCTCCGCAAAGGTTACATCATGGTGAAGTGTAGAGGACAACAGCAGATCGATAAGAAAATTTCTCTGGAGGAGGCGACAGAAAAAGAGAGAGATTTCTTCCAAAAGCATGACTGTTTCAGGTTAGAATGTGAAAAGAATATTTAACCTTTTAACCAGTATTTAACATTTTGTTCTCTAAAATGTATGTCAATGGGACTTGAATTGCACTGTTTAGATAAGGCTATTTTTCCCTATTCCAACCAGTTTGCTAGCATAGTATGTCTGAACTGAAGTTAGCACATTCAGCAAATGGCATCCTATACTTTTAATAATTTTAGTTTGTTGGCTAATGTTATTAATGTTTACCTTGGCCAAAGCAGTTATGAGTTTTTGAAATACCAGGAGGTTATCAAACTATATAGTATATCAACTTTTCAAAAAGTGTCTTTTATTTTTCTACAGAGACCTCTTGAAAAAAGATAAAGCGACTATTAAATGTCTTGCCGTCAAACTGACTCAGCATCTCGTTGATCACATCAAAGTAAGTTACTAATGGTCAGGGATACAAACTTCATTTTGAAATAGGAATTCACTGCTTTAAAAGGAGGTAATGGCATTCTCAGCAATATTTTTATTTATTTATTTTTGTTTTGTTGCGGCAAACACATTTGACAGTGTTCGTTCGACTACAATGGCTGCTAATTGTGTGACTGACTCCAGCTGCATCCGGGCTAAAACCTGCCTAAACCATGTCTATATCAATAGGAATCCACAGAATCAAGAATTTCATGTGAAAGTGAAAGCTTTTCTCATGTAAATATCGGAATCGGTACAAATTGGATACATGGGTCCGCCGCGTTTACCAATAGAAAGCTGCATGTTTTGAAAGTTACTTCTGTGTAAGCTGTGCTTTAGGCTATATATAGCCTATTCATACATAGCATGAATATGTATGAATAGGTACTTTAGAAACCAGCCTTTATTAATTATTGCAGAGATGGGGTTTGGGACTTGGTTTGTCGGACTGTTTCTGGGGATTCACTTTTTATTTGACCTACCTTTTGTCTTCTGCATTCTCCTTACCATTGTCTCCTGTTCGTCCCTCAGACTCGTCCCCCAGAAACAGTCCCATGGACCCAGCCCCTAACCCCATCTCTGCAATAATAATTGAAGAGTTCAGATGCAAAAACCCCTAAATGCCATCTGAAATTTTCTTATAGAATGATCATTTTTATCAAGCTTGTATATTTAAATTCAGTAATTTCACTCAAATAACAATTAATAGGTAATCTTCATTGCCATTTGAGTGAAATTATTGAATTTAAATATACGAGCTTGATAAAAATGATCATTCTAGAAGAAAATTTCAGATGGCACTTAGAGGCTTTTGCATCTGAACTCTTCAATTAATAAAGGCTGGTTTCTAAAGTACTTCTTCCTGCCTCTATGTATTAATGCTCATGGGTAGCCTAAATGGGTTCCATTCAGACCTTAACATTAAGTCTTTTACTGTTATATATCAACAAGATATTTTCACCTGGCTATACCCAAATTTGTTTAGATCTGTTGTGGTATTTATGCAAATTAGCACATACGTAATTAGACTATGCACTGTTTGTCCATGTTAACAAACAATTTCAAAAAACTTATAATACTTTTTTTGTTTGTCTTGATGTAAGTAATCAACTATTACAATTTTTAAATTGTTTACCCTATTCACGTGAGAAAAAGAATAAATAGGCGTATGAATAGGCTATATTTGGGTCTTTTTTAAAACTTTCCCCTAAGGGAATCTTAGGGGCTTTTTTTTCTTTACTCAGGACATATTGAGGATACAAAATCAGTTGAGTTTGCTTCTGTTGCAATTTGTTCAAGGTTGACCCCCATTTTGGCTTAAAATGACTGGACTAGATTGCTTTTTCAGATATTCATACAACTAAATATTCTGGGGGCCATGAAAGTTTTATAAAAATGCTGGCGGTGGCTGGCAAATAAAAAAAAACGCTGGTGGGGAAAGAGTTAACTATAAGTAGACTAGCTACTATAATATTGCACCTTTATACTTTTATGTCTTAATACATATTTTTTATATTTTCATGTCTTCAAAATAACAAAATATACATTAAATAGACTATTTTTATCAAACCTCTGCAACATAAACTTCCATATCCTTCAAAGTGCGGACACATTAGTGCAGTTTTGGCTAAATTGTGGAGAAAAAAGGTCCATTGTCAATATTGTAATGTATAGATCTAAAGCACAGCTCACACAGAAGTAACTTTCAAAACATGCAGCTTTCTATTGGTCAACGTGGTGAATCCATGTATCCAGTTGGAACCGATTCCGATATTTACATGAGAAAAGCTTTCACTTTCACATGAAATTCTTGATTCTGTGGATTCCTATTGATATAGACATGGTTTATGCAGGTTTTAGCCTGGATGCTGCTGAAGTCAGCCACACAATTAGCAGCCATTGTAGTCGAACGAACACTGTCAAATGTGTTTGCCGCAACAAAACAAAAATAAATAAATAAAAATATTGTAGAGAATGCTAAAGGATGACAAAAATTAACAGATGCTGCATTAATTGCGTTAACAGCCCAAATTTGTTTTTCATAAAAAACGCAGCATTTTGCATCATATGGTTGCAAATGAGAACCTGTTCTCAACCGATATAATTGCGTAGGCTTGACATCGCGATTGCGATATGATTAATCGTGCAGCACTAGTTGAGGTTATTTTATGATTAAGATAAAACAAACATAAAATCTCACAGCATTAATTATAAAATGGAGTTTGCAAGCCTATGAACAGTGGAGGAAAACTAATACTGGCTTTTGGGTAATAGATAAATAAATATGGAAAAATCGATTTGTGGCGTTTGAGAATCTATTTTGAATCGACCACATTTTAAAAAACGATTAATCAAAAAATTCAAAAAAAAATTGTCAAGCCCTAATATTTAGTATGTTGTTTCATACACCTAATTAGCAGTATGATCAAGGCCCAAATGGTAAAAATGGAAATTAGGCAGCTCATTGCTGTTGAGACTAATTCTCTGTTCATATTTTTCTATTACTATATATTTTGAACATAGTGTGTTCCAAATGCATTGTGTGAATTATTTTTTAAATTTTTTTTACTCATTTTTGTCAGAAATCCCTGCCACACCTCAATGAGCAGATAAAAAAGCAGATGTGGGAGCTGAGGAGTGAGCTCAAAGAGTGTGAGGCTGGACCACCACAGGATCCTAAGGGGGCCAAACTATTCCTCACTGAAGTAACAATTTAATCTTAATTTAATTTCATTGCTTCTCAAAATTATTATTTGGGGTCCAAGCAACTGATGTGTACCAAATTTTGTGAGACACAGCCATTTAATGCTAAATTACATTTCTCCTAATAATTGTGTAACCATAATGGCTATAATAAATTATTAAAATACTGACTATACTAAATCCTCTAGTGTTGCCAAAAGAAATAATTTATGCCAGTTTTTTATATTGTATTTATAAAATGATTAATGTTATTATGTAATGTAACATTTTAGGTAACAAATGTTATTTTTGTTCTCACAGACTTTAACAAGATTCAATGATCAAATCAAGTCCTTATCATCAGGAGAGCTGATCATTGAGAACAATTTGTTTGTCCAACTTCGGGCTGAATATGAGAAGTGGAATGATCATCTTAACAACACAAAGACAACTTGTTAGTATTTTTTTTTTATTTAAGAAATATAAATATATTTTAATTGACTGATGTTTGTTCTCTTCAAATGAAAAAGTCAAATCATTTCAAAATAAATCTGCCTTGTTCCCAAACAAGTTAACAAATCGACTGAAGAGATGATAGCAACTATTCAGAAATACAGAGGGAGGGAACTGCTCGGCTTCTGCAACTACAAAATGTTTGAGGTGGTTCTGCAAAAGCATGTGGCCACACTTAAAGACCCAGCCATAGACTTACTCAACACCGTCAAAGGTACCATCACTCATCTCCATGCTAAAGATCTTTCTGCACAATGGGGACATTTTTCATTATAAAACCAAAAGATGAGATTACAACTGAATAACACAGGGGAATGTTTTTGTAGTTTTATCTGAATTGTGAGACATTGTGGCTATTAGTCATTTTGATTTTTGTATTTTTCCTGAAGGCATCATCATCAAGCAGTTTACTGATGTAGTAAATCAATGTTTCCGGAAATACCCTGTTCTTCTAGATATCACTACGGTAAATATTGCTCCTTATTAGTGGTAAACAAAACTAAACAATTTTTAATCAAGCTTCCTCTGTACATCACTTGATTCTATAGGACAAAATTCACAACATTCAGTCAACCCAGCAAGAGAAGGCAGAGCAGAGGATCTTAGAGCAGTTTGAAATGGAAAACATGGTCTACACTCAAGATTCCATCCACTTGAAGGCCTTAAAAGAGATTCCTGAAGAGGCGATTTCAGATACCAAAGTGACGTTTTCAGAAGAGCAATTACCTATCTTTCACCAAAAAAGCAAGTACAGTGAAATACTGCGGGCATATTATGAGGTAAATCTTCTTAGTTTTCAGTTACAAATATGAAGCTTTGTTCAGAGACTGAATGGACTGCAGTGCTTAGTACCTGATTTTCTTTCAGATTGTGGTGCAGCGAATGGCTGACCAACTGCCCATGATGATCTCATTTTTCATGCGGAAGCAGACTGCTGAGCTCCTGTCTATTGACATGTTGAGTTTACTGGATGGGGCAAATGTGAGCGAGCTCCTGTTTGAGGACTCTGAAGTTGGTAGAAAGCGCAAAGACCTACAGGCCCGACTGGATCGTTTGAGTATTGGTCAGGAAAAAATTAGCAATTTTATCTACTGACTAGAGGAAATGATCTGAAAGGGCATCTAATGTACCTTATGATAATCTTAGGCTATTTGACAACTCATATAACTTTCTTCAGCATATTAAAACATTTTGATGTATATATATATATATAGTATTGTTCCAAATATAAGACAACCCCCCAATCTGAGAAATCTGAGAGCGTAGTGTAACAGTGCAGCACTTCTGGGTTGTACGTCTGAACGTAGGCTCACTACCAGCATCACATGCATCACACACATGAGTGTGTGAGTAATTACTGACAGAATTTTCATTTTTAGGTGAACTAACCCTTTAAGTTATTTTGGGAAGACTTAAAACATTTACTTTTTGAAGCACTACAAGATTGTATTATGAATAATGACTTATTATAACCCTGCAGGGTTTTCATTGCCAAGCAATTTGTCACCATTATGTTCAGTTCATAGACTTTCAGTTGTTTTCATTCATCACCTGTGTTTCCCTGTCTGTTTCCCGCCACCAATCTGTAACCATGGACACTGATCACCTTCCTCACAGCTGCCTGTCGTTTGTGTTCATTATCACTGTGTATTTAGTTCCAGCCTGTATTCAGTTCAGTATCCAGTATTGGTTGTCTATGTCTAACCCTATCTCCTGTTCCTGAGTATATATTATTAAAGTGTTTGAGATTATCCCCATTTTCTTCTTCTTCTTCTTCATTGTGATGAGCCATGACACAATTTCTAGATAAAAGCTATTAATAAACTGAATTTTGATTTCATCTGGCGAAAGAAATATCTACATTTGAAAAAAGATATAATAAAAGAATATGAGGAAGGTGGACTAAAGGAAATAGATTTTGATATCATGAATGGGGTTCTTAAACTTAAATGGCTGTAATCTATTATCAAGAATGAGCATTCAGTTTGGTTTGCAATTCCATCAAGTCTTTTTTTTTTTTAAATTTGCAGGTATAAAACATTTTTTTACAATGTGACTTCCAGATTTCTAAAGTTCCATTGAAACTATCTGTTTTTCATAAACAAGTCATCTTTTATTGAAAGATGTTGTTCAAAGTCAAACACAATTTCAGTCCACATAATATTTAATTACTGTTGTTACTGTTGTACCCCAGTTATTGGTTTATCACAAAGTGCAATGGAAAGTCAAATTATCTTTACTTCAAATTTTCTGTCATCTCTTGGAATATCTGAAAGCAGGTTTTTCCTAATATCCGTTATAATTAGAAGAACACATTTTACACATGGGGAAAATCAATTGTTTAGTCGATAATTCAAGAAGGTCAGAATTTTAAAGCTCTTTCTAACTTGTGCTCGGCCTTAAAAGTAACATCTTATAATTGTTTAACTATAGCATTTGTTAAAATGAGGATTTAATTACAAATAAGACTATTGATGGCTCCTCATTAGCTTAACATTACTATGCTTAGGCCAATGTTCACTTTTTTCTTTCTTTTTTTATCTATAGCATTTATTATGAAAAATAGGAAGCTGCATTTAGAAACTAGCCTAGCTACAACATGCCACAGTTGTAGCATAAATCTTTAGTGGAAAATCTGTTCCCCCAAAAGAGATGATCTATTATAAATTCTACAACTAGTCAAATGTTTCCACAATACAATAGAAAAAGCTAATGTATGTTGGAGCAGGATGATGTTTTCCCTTTTTTCATCAATCTTTTTAGTGGCTGTTTTAGATCACGTTTTACTACATTCTCTATATTTCAAAAGGATTGCACATTTTATCATTAGCGTCGCATAGAAACGGCTCGTGCAAATTTTATCACACGTTTGGAGCGCGCTGGTGAACGCGCCTGCGGTGATTCGCGCGCCACCCATGCTAAATCAATATTAGGCTTCATTCACAGTCACAGTCATGCTCGTACAGCTTACAAAAGCTCCGAACGCGCGATGTATACAATAAATTAATAGCCTGATGTACGTTTGGGTGTGTGCGCTCAGACTACCGGCAACATGTGAGAAGTACACCATGCCCTGGCTGCTGCACATATAAATACAGAAGTAAACGAACGTCTTCTGCTAGTGCTCCTGTAGTCGACTCGACACCACCATCTAGCGGTTTGGCGGCGTAGTGCGTATTCGCTGAACGACAGACACGCCAACGTGAGACTACGGTGTCCACAAACAGTCAATAATAGCCTTCTTTTTGTCATACTAATTCCCTCTCAGGTACAACAGAATTGCTGAAAAATACATGGACTCACGAGGGGAATCTTTCTTCTAAATGAGTAGGATAGATTGCTTGCTTTATACTACTTTTTTTATATATATATTTGCATAGTCTCTCTAGCCTAAATGTGTTTCTTTTAATAAGTTTCCATTGTCTATTTTAAAGGAAATAGTCGTGACGACAGCAAACATCATTATTTACACGATAGTTGACAAACTGGATTTAAAGCGTTTTAGCCAGAATTCTAAAGAACGAGTTAATCAAGTTGGACAGAGTATATGGGTTAAATACAGTAACCTTCACTACCTTTGCACTGCCATTAGTCAGCCTTACGCATAGAGTCTAAAGTCTAGAGCAACTTTATTAAATTAGATCCGCACTTCCGCAGTGGCAAAGGACAACATATATGATTTAAAAAAAAAAACATAAGTATTTTTAATTCTACTTTTTTTTTTTAAATATAGAAAGTGATCAATTGATAGATTGCTGATGTGTTGTGCTGAATAACTTTTTCTACACCTTCGCTTAAAGTGGATCTACAGCTTCTGTGAGGAGAGCCGAACATTTCAGTCATGATATACGTTAGAAGAGGTTGGTTTTGCTTCTCTTCGCTATCTTTTTCTGTCTCTCTCATGTTTCATGTTTATGTTGACATTTTTATTTCTAGTTGGTCCCCTTGTGGTACACAGGAGACAGAGAGGCAAAAGTAAGTTATGTTTTTGAAGACATGCTAGATGTCTCGTTCAGTGCAGTGTTTACTTTCCTGGTTGCATTGTCTTCTATCACAACGCAGAAGCAGTACATTTGAAAAGTGACTGTGAATGTAAATGTTTCCTTACTTTGCATAGATGCCAGACTCTAAAAGCTTTATATTCTCAAGCCTTTAAAGTTTTTTCGTGATGCCACAGCCCTTCTAGACTTTTTATAGTAGCCTAATGTTCTATGAAAACCAACAACATTTAAATTGGATTGAATTAGGCCCTTGTTCCTGTTGATAAAAACATGACTATCTGCTTTAAGTGGTCAAACAGGTTTTGGCATGATAACTGCTGTTTTGATCTCTCTCTATAAGATCTAACCAGCTTAATCAACCAATAGCATCGCAGCCCCCTAATGACCATAAATGACCAACAAGGTCCAGAAAATACGGGGGGAAAAAACAGCTACCATCAGAAAAATATCAGCACATTTTGAAACTTTTGTTCCACTTTTGAAAGGATGCTGTGCAAACATTAAATCTACTAACAAAGATGGATATTACGGTAAAATGAGAATTATATATAATCACAATTGCTTTCACAGAAAAATTGAAATTTGTTTTCATGGTGGCTGCCCTCATAATATCCATAAGCTTTGTCCTCAAGCTCCTGCAGATCAATCCTGAACTAACAGTATCAAATATAGTGGGTGAGTTACTGCTATAAGGAATATTTAATTTTTATATTTTTATATATATTTTTATATATTTACATATAGGCTAAACAATGCATGTTTTATATTTTTCTCTAACCCAGAAAGGTCAATGGGGGGAGAAGTTTTTGTCCAGTTGAAACCTGATAATCACAAAGATGATGGTAAGCAATTACCGAATAATCTGGTCTGGTACAGTGTAAAAAAATACTTTAAGGGTACATATTTACATGTCTATGTTTTATCAGGTCCTAAAAACAAATGTGGCCTACCAAAACCATGTCCTGGAAAAGATTTTGCCTTTAAGATTTACAGCGGTGCAACAAACATTGTTGGTCCACAAATATGCTTTGAGGGGAAAATGTAAATATACTTTTACTGAATGATTAAACCAACACCATAAGTGCTATTTGACAGAATTTAAACCTGTTCTGCATTTTGTTTTAGGATAATAGAGAAAGACACACGTGGTCATAATTGGCTGGGAATTAATATTGTTGTTATCAATGGTAAGTTTGTCGAGCCCTTTTAAAAAAAGCAAAAAATTAAAATGCCACCATGTTTTGTATTTAGTAATATTTTAATATTAATATTTTGAAATATTTTATCAATATGTGGCTAGAAAAAGTATGTGAACCACTTGAAATTAACTTGTTTTCTGCAGTAATTTGCCATAAAATGTGATCTGATCCTCATCTAAGTCACAACAATAGACAAACACAATGTACTTAAGCTGATAACGCACAAACAATTCTAATTTCTCATGTCTTTTTTAACAAACCCATTAAACAGTCCCAGGAAAAACGAAGTGGATCAATAGACTAATTACTTCAACGAAAGCTAATACTTTGCACACCTGGAGTTTGAAGGTGTGGTTTAGAGCTGCTTTGATTGATAAATTACATGCAAATACTTTTAAGACTGCTCTTGGTAAGAAGCATAAACTGATGTGAACCATGCCTCGCAAAAAGGAGCGTTGATCTCCGTAAGGCTGGAAAGGGATACAAAGCAATCTCAGTGTTTAGGCATCCATCAGTCAAAAGTTAGACAGTTAAGTACTGTGGCTAAGCTTCCTAGAAGTGGGCGCCCAACCAAGATGACTCCTAAGGCACAACGCAGAATCCTCAATGAGGTAAAGAAGAACCCACGAGTAAAAGCTAAAGTCTTGAAGATTGAAGTTTGCAAAAGAGCACATTGCCACTGGGAAAAAATGTATGGACTGATGAAACAAAAGTTGAATTGTTCGAGAAGAAGGGCACAGCTTACCAACACCAAAACATCATCCCAACAGTGAAGTATGGTGGAGGGAACATGATTTGGGCTTGCTTCACTGCCTCAGGGCCTGGACCTCTTGCCATCATTGAGGGGAAAATGAATACTCAAGTTTACCAAAATATCCTACAGGATATTGTCAGGGTGGCTGTCTGCCAGCTAAAGCTTGGAATTTGGGTGATGCAGCAGGACAATGACCCTATGCATCGAAGTAAATCCACCACAGACTGGCCCAGTCAGAGCCCAGACCTTAACCCCATAGAGTTGCTGTAGAATGGCCTCAAGAGAGGTGTTCACAGCAGACATCCTACAAATGTGGCTGAGCTGAAGTAGTTTTGTGAAGAGGAATGGTCAAAAATTCCTCCTGAACGTTGTGCAGGTCTAAACCAAAGTCATTGCTGCCAAAGGAGGTTTGACCAGATATTAACTCCAAGGGTTCACTTACTTTTTAATGGGTGTGTTCAACAAAAAAACAATAAATTAGATTTGTTTGTGTGTTATCAGCTTAAGCACATTGTGTTTGTGGATCAGATCACATTTTATCGCAAATTACAGCAGAAAACCAATTCATTCCAAGGGGTTCACATACATTTCTTGCCAGAGTGTAATATGTTTTCTTTCTTATTCATTAAAAATTCAGAAAAAACAGGTGAACATGTTAACACTGGCAGCTTCAATATGTGGAGTGGAAGTATGTTGTATCTTGACTTCATTACACCATGTTGTTCAGTATTTCTGCATTATAATACTTATTTCATTCTCATTCTCAGTTCACACATACGTAATAAATAAATCTTTTGCTGTTGACAGAGGTTGAGGAATTGATAGAGTTTCTGAAGTCAATCGAGGATGGTTCTCTTGTGTTAATAGCCACTTTTGATGATCCAGCCACAAAGTAAGTTTCTTTCTCCAGTTTTATCATATACTACATGCACATCTTATGATGGTGTTGTCTCATGATGTCATGATTTGTATGCTTCCTTTATTATAGACTTAATGATGAAGCAAGGGCACTTATTGCAGAGCTTGGCAGTTCATATATTTCCCAACTAAAATTCAGAGATAACTGGATCTTTGTGGGTGGGAAGAAAACCATGACCCATGTCTCTTTTGAGACGGTAACCCATTTTTAACTCACATTCACCCATTTATGTGCTTTAGTTTATGCAATGAAAAAACTAAATGTATGCCTCTCCCTTTTCTGTCTTTTTCAGCACTTGAAGAATGATAGGGAAACTAATAAGTATGAAAGCTGGCCAGAAATGGTTGAGATGGACGGTTGCATACCAAGAATAGACTAACTGTTTTTCCTGTAGCACAATTTGTTCTGCTAAAAGAACATTTGCATGTTTGTATGAGTCATTTTAAAACCAGCATCCAGAAGCTATTTACTCGTCTTCAACAATACAACATGCTGAGCCACAATGTGTTTCTGATTTTTATTTTTATTTTATGTTTCTATTACTATCTGAGACCATATACATCACTGTTTCAACTATGGTGCCATTTTTAAACAGGTTATCCTGGACTGTATAATATAATAGGCCAACAATATAATATAGTTTGATTTTAATTTAGATGTAAATATATATATATATATATACTTTTTTTGTTGGGTTTTATGGTAAAATGTATTTTTAAATGAATTGTAAATGTAATAATTATAGTTAACGTTTATATTGTGGTATTCATATGGTTTATTTATGATGTTAAAGTGTATGTTGCTGTGTTTTCTTTTGTCTGTAGCCTATATAAAACATTACTTTTGTTTTCAATTCTGAGTGGGTTTTGCTTGTAACACTACTTTTGGTGGTTGCATAATGTAAAACGCAATTTAAATCGATGTATAACAACAACAGAAACTCGACACATGACGCAAAACATCATATGCGTAAATTGTGCGCAACGTTGAACTCCAAACCACACGAAGCCACTCCCACCAGCTCATCGCAGATTCGCAGTACGAACAGCGTCAAGTCATGGACCAAAATGGTGAGCTACAAGCTAATGTAACGAAGTATTTTTCTGCAGCAGCTTTACGTTTTAAATACCCAAAATGCTCTCGAGTGAAAGGTAACCACCTGCCAGTAAAGCAGCGAACCCTGGTGCTATTTATACGTTGTTGTGTATTGGCAGTAAACGCATTAATAGATGTATTCAGCTGTTAGCCGCTGACATGACCAACTAGTGCTGCGCGCGGGTCCAGCAAGTGCCAGATTTAAATAAACGCAGGAGACATTCACATTGGACTTCCAAATATCTTTTTAAACACAGTTATACTCATTAGTTACTATGTAAAGTTGTGTATAAGCTTTATAGTAAGACCTGCCCCTACTATGGTTGTCTAGTTTATTAATACTTAGTTTCCTCTCCCCTTTTTATTGAGCACTTTTTGGATAACACGGGTCTCTATTCCTTAATTTGTCCATTTCCTCCTTTTATGAAATGTTCATTTTTAATGATAATATGGTGTGATTAATTTTAGATGTATAATGTATCAGTTTTAGTATTGTGCTTGTTAGTGTGGATTTCTTATTAAAGATGTCTTGTGTATGTTTCCTCAGATGACCTTCAAGGAACTGATGGTTCAGGATCCCTTGGAGGTCTTGATGTTCGCAGACAGATCCCAATCAAGTTACTTTCTAAACAGACGGTAAGAGGCAAGCCGCCCGCCCGACCTCAGCGTCCCACAACCAGACTGCCCTCAAAAAGTGAAGAAGGTTAGTTTCACTAAGTGGATGCAGTATCGTACAAAAGAGTGTGTTATCACCTTGTTCACACTACACATAAATCTGATGCGTTTCCAGATCTGATCTTTAGAACTGAAACGTGCAAGCAATGAAATTGTATCTGTCTGTTAAGACAGACAGCAATTTAAATATCTGGTATATTACATTGGCTGGCCAACGTATCGGTATTAGCCGAAATTGGATAGTTTGTGCATGTTAATTTATCATATATTACATTTATATTATCTTTGTTGTCTAATGCTCACTCAAAGTTAATTTTTAAAAACACCTGTAATTTAAGTATACTGTTAAATGTAATATTCAGCCAATCTCAAAACTAATATCCATTTTTCGTACTGTACATTATAATGTTGTGATGCTTAGCTTCACTTGTAGCATTTTAAATGATTTAAATGAAATTTAATTTTTTTGTGTTTTGTTTTTCATTTGTACATAATAATATAGAATTTCAATATTGTCATTTATCAGATATTAGTCATCACATGAAAATAATTATCGGCTTATCGCATCAGCCAGAATTGTAATAGCAGTACATCCCTGTTTGTGTGTTTTTTGCTTTTTGGACTATAAACAGCTTAGTGGATTTGAGTCGGATACACCAATAAATCTCAATTTTGCTCAATAATGACTTGTTTATGAATAGATTTATGTTTTTCTTTATTCATAAACTTAATTGTGATCTTCAGAGCCTTTCAGCTATAAACAAGAGGAAAGATTTGAGTGTAAATCTGGAGATGCTTATGGAAACCAGCGCAGATTCCCTCAGCCAATCTTCTGGGATTATAAGGTTACACATTTCTCATCAATTATTTTCAACAAATTAGATAATATTTTTCTAATAATAATTATGTAATAAAGGGAAGATGTCATACAATATTTTAATATTTAATAAAATATTTAATATAAGTTAGTGATCTGCTTATTTCCTCAGCTCAACTTGGTAGGAGTAAAAGATGACACTCCAGTTCATTTTTGTGACAAGTGTGGCCTGCCAATAAAGATCTATGGGCGAATGGTAAGAAATGTGTCCCTAAAACATAATTTATACTGCTGGAGATCTTGTTTGACTTTTTTTTTTTTTTTTTTTTTTCTCAGATTCCCTGTAAGCATGTTTTCTGCTATGACTGTGCATTGCACTATGAGAAGAAATGTGACAAGATGTGCCCAGGGTGAGTTTCTCCTACAACAGTTTGTTTAAGTGTTTTTTATCCTGTTCTTAGTATGTTTGAGGTTCAAGTGATGCTTTTAAAAACACAGCGTGTCTATTCCTGGTATATAAAGTCTGGATGTAGTGTTCCTCTAAATGTTGCCTATAAGGTCCAAGCAAATCAGGAAAATTTAGCATGTTCTGTTTCCTTGGTAACGTCTGTGGGCGTTAGAATAAGAGTATGTAAGCTGACTTTATGTGGTTCAGAAGCACATGCTTGTCTTAAACATCCAGTGTTGTTTTGGGAGTTATGCTATAAAGAGTATCTATTTCTATACTTAATGTGGACAGGTGTTCACTGTGACAAGGAAAATGGGAAAACCTGACTTATTCAGCAGGATTTTTTTCATTAGAGACTGAATAGTGTCATGTACATTTTAATTTATATTATAAATATATCATAAATCACAATTTGTTAAAAATATTTTTTAGTTTCCAGTGTTAAGTGTTAATT
Organism: Abramis brama; assembly: GCF_963993115.1. Classification (NCBI taxonomy): domain Eukaryota; kingdom Metazoa; phylum Chordata; class Actinopteri; order Cypriniformes; family Leuciscidae; genus Abramis; species Abramis brama. The sequence continues at coordinate 20,918,126 of NC_139982.1, read as the reverse complement.
GATCATATTGAGAGCAATTTAGTTTTGGTGCACCACTTGCGTCTTTAGGGCTGTTTAAAAGACACGTTATCAACAAAAAAATGAAAACTTTTTGTTTTGGCCGATCATTTACACGACAACGGCGTTTTGGGAGCTGAATGAGGATGGTTTTGACAATGCTGTCATCTGTGTACGTGAAAAACATGAAGGAAAAGCTTTTCCATTTTTAGTACATTGTCGTGTAAACGTACACTCAAATATTTGGCAAATTGATATAGAATTGAAATGATATGCAGTCACAGGTGTCTATATCGACTATTTTACAACAGCTTTGAATGTGGCTCATCCAGTCTACTGTTGTTTTTGGTTTACATTTTTACAAAGTGCATATATTTTTAATTCCCTGGATTATCAAAAAACAGGTGTTATAATGTAGTTATGTATATAATATAATGTAATACATTTTTAGATAAAATTTCCAGGGAAGATGTCATGATAGATTTTTACAGGCCATGATTTTAGCATTGAATTACTTTTGGTCATAATAGGATTTTAGACAATATAAGCATAAATCATTTTTTTTATGGCTTTTTTAACAAAACAAAAATCATTGAATCAGAGCATACTAAAATATTATAGTATCTCTAAACTGTGTTTTATTTGGTCTGTACTATTTGTCTGTACTAATCTTAATTGTTCACCAATCAGTAAAGCTATACATGTGCTGAACCAAAAAAATAGGCTAATAATCTGGGCAAAATTTAGTCCGGTAATCAGGCATCACTGTCTGACTAGGACCTGTATATACTGCCATTATTATAAAATCAAAAAGAAAGTAATTGTTGCTGGTCTTGCAATAATAATTATGGCAATAAATAATAAGCTTTTATGTTGATATTGCCCAGGGTGTTCCTAAACTTTTGGAGGGCACTGTGAATACTGAATAGCAGGTCCTTTGTTCGTTCAGATGTCCTCGGATATAAATGGAAATCAGAGTAAAGGCCTGTTCTCACCAAGAACGATAGCTATAATGATAACGATAATTGCGTCCACACCAACAAACGGTAACGGTCTGTTTAATCTAAGCAGGTGCGGTTTTAAAGTGTTTATAACATGTCATTGAACATGTTTTTGCATTTTCACGGCTTTAACCAGCAGATGTCCTCAGCATGCAGTACAATCTAATCTAGAAGTGAATTTAGCTGATGTAGTCAGTATTGTGGAATAAATACAACACCTAGTCTTTTTCACTGCAACTTCAAAGACAAAGTTGTCAACTAGCGCTGGATACCTGAGGTAATTTTATGTTACATTGTTTGTTAGCCTGACATAATGATAATCTCCATTAATACTTTTCACCGTCTATTCTGAGGGTATGGCCGATTGTTTTCCATATATCTATTCTCTTTAAAGTATCCTTGAAAAGGGGTGGATTTTTCTGGACCTCTGCAATTAACTTCTGCCTTTTTAAATGCATGAGCCCTTAAATTCGAATGGATTCTGATGGGCTGTCAGCGCTTTATCGTTCAACAGCTGGGAAAAAAATCGCTCTGAAAGTGATCTCAACAATATTGTTCCTCTGTATCATTATCGTTATAGCTCTGGTGTGGACGTTTTATATTCAGAACAATATTTAGAACTTTATCTTTATAGTTATCGTTGTTGGTGTGAACGGGCCTTAATAGTTTGTGTATAAGAGTCCACTTCCCCTACTAAATCCTAAGTTCAGTTTGTCCCTCTACAGCTGCACAGACCCTGTCCAGCGCATCGAGCAGTGCCAGCGTGGCTCCCTCTTCATGTGCAGCATCGTGCAAAGCTGCAAACGCACCTACCTCTCACAGCGAGACTTGCAGGCCCACATCAACCATCGCCACATGAGGGCCAGCAAGACCGGAAGCTCTCGCCCGGATCCACCACACCCGACGCTGGCCTCCGACCCACCAGACCGCTTCCGGTTGCCTCCGCCTCCCCACCTGTCTAAATCACACCCTCTCATTCCTTCCCCACTGCAAGGCCACGATAACTACAACCACCCGCCTCCATCCTCGCCCTCCGATCTGGGGCCTTCCCCACGGCCCCTCCCCCCAGAGACCTTCCGGATTGCCACAGTGACCACACGGAAGCATAGCAACCTCATCACAGTGCCCATTCATGATGATTCGGGGAGCTTGGGCCGCTCTCCCCGTGAGCCTCACCCACAGACACCTCCCGCCCCGCACCATCTCCCTGGTGATTACTCCAGCCAACCAGTGGTTTCCCACCCGCATCACATAATGCCTCCACCACAACAACCACATTACAGGCCTCCGCCGCCCCCACCCCCCCCTCTCAGCATCCCCATGCAGCACCCGCCGCAAGGCTCGGCCACACCTCACATGGTTTACAACCAGGCACCTCCCATGTCAACACCACCTCCACCTGGACACATCATCAGCCAGATGCCACCCTACATGAATCACCCTCCACCAGGTCCGATTCCCCACTACAACCCAAACTCAATGCCACAGGACCAAGGCACTCTTAGCCCACCTTTTACCCAACCAGGTGGCATGAGCCCAGGGATGTGGCCCAATTCACGCGGACCCCATCCGCCCCGTATGCAGGGGCCACCACCACAGGGACAGATGCCAGGGCCTCACCACCCTGACCAGTCACGATATAGACCGTATTACCAGTAGCATCCTGCCTGCTCTCAGACTTTCTGACTGGATACTGTTGACCAAGCTGTGTGGGCTGTTTGTTTTCTGATATAATCATCCCCATTGCTGGCCATTTTTGTACTAATGTCCCTCATTCAGGGTGGTTCTGTGGAATTATAAAGAACTGTAAAGAGTGGCAAAAAACCCTACGTTTTTGGTTGGAAGAATTTAACAGTTTAGTTTGAAACGTTTACATAATGTTGTACCCATCAACTGCAATAAATGAAAACTTGAACACATGAATTTTATTTAGATATTTAGTTTGAATTTAATCACTTTTGGGCACAAAGATTGAAGTTAGTTAAAGGGATATTTCATCCAAAAATGAAAATTGACATTTACTCACCCTCATGTCATTCCAAACCTGTATGACTGACTTTGTTCTGGGGAACACAAATAAGATATTTTGACAGAATTATTGGTGAACTATACCCCTTTAACAATTATAATTAGGATTTGTAAGTCTAATAATATCAAATATATTTCTTGTGTGTTTAGCGAGCATACTACTAGTTGCACTGTAAGAAAATCACATTTGTGGAAGTCTGTTTATTTTTTCATTCAAACTGAAGGCTGTTTTAATTGTTCTAATTCTATGAGAATAGGGAAACCCAACAGTGGAATGATATTGGAATCATTTTCAGAAAGTTTTTTTTTTTTTTTTTCATTTGTTGAACAGTAAAACATTGACAGCCAATCAGAATACACCCACAGCATGTGCTTATAATAAACAGACTGTTGGCATTAATGTGGATTCTAATATAGTTATCGTATAGTTATCGTTCTTGGTGTGAATGGGCCTTAACACTTAAAGATTTTTTTTTTAAATGATCAGAGAATGTGTATTCTAAACCACTGTTTCTTTCAACCTTGATTTGATTGGTACAGTGCCCCACTAAAGTTAGCCACACTTATAGCAAATAAATTATTTTAGACCTTTTCTCAGAATTAATGTTATTTATTCAGCCAATTTCCCCCAATTACTTTTTCCATAACTCGTCCTACAGTTATTACGCATCAAGTTCCTTTTAAGAGTAACCATATGTGGACATCTTCCACTAATGATCGACAAGAAAGGCAAGACTATAATGTTTTTCTTTTTTAGACAGTGTTTTGTCTGTCTATTGTTTTGAATTTTAAGACATGAAACGTTATTGTGAAATGTTTTGCTTTAAGTGTACTATTCCGGCAAAGTGTGAAATCCCGGTATTGTATAGAATTCCTGATGTTTTTTGCAAAAAATACATTACCTAATTCTATACATTACCTAGGCATTCTATAGAATGCCGGATTACACACTTTGCCGGTAACATATACACACACACAAAGGAAGATATTTTGAAGGAAGTCGGTAACCAGACAGTTGATGGACCCCATTGACTTCCATAATAGGAAAAAAAGAATTCTAAAAAGAATGGGGTCCATCAACTGTTAAGTTACCGAAGTTCTTCAAAACATCATCTTTTGTGTTCAGAAGAAGTAATGTTTGAAACAACTTGGTGAGTAATGATGACAGAATTTTCATTTTTAAGTGAACTATTCCTTTAAGTATCCACAAGAGGGCGTACTCAACCAAGATCTGCCCTAGATCACTACTGTCAGACAAAACACTGTTTTATCTTCTTTAGATGTATGTAAACTAAATTCCATTTCATGCAGTTTTATATTGGGGAATGAGAAAGAAGAGTTGAACATGAGATCTATTTCCTCGGGATAGACACAAGGTTCAGCACCTTTTCTTTTTTCAAGAAATCAAATAATTTGAGTAATAGGCTACATATATTTTATTGGTGTTTATTTATGGCTGAGATGTTTTATTTAACAATGTACGGTGAAAATAGGTTGTACATGGAATGAACAAAGTAAGGGCTACAGCTAAAAGTCTTCAAATGATTATGGAAATTTTAAGAACAACCCAAGTCTGTGTGTGTAGGCTACTGTGTATGGTGTATATGTATGGTGTGTGTGTGTGTATATATATATATATATATATATATATATATATATATATATATATATATAGGCTATATATATATATAGTGCATTCTTACATTTTGGAACAAGAAAAATTTACATAAAAGAACGATTTTTTAAATCTTGTTTTTAACTATACTTGTGTCTCAGTATTTAGAAGTACATTATAATCCTTTACATAATAGGGGGAAAAAAATCAACTTGAAAATTTAGATTGATGAAATGATCTACATTTAAGTTTAAAACTTTGTTATTTAATAGCCACGAATGTAAGCTATTCGGTTGAGCTCATTGGATATTTCAAAATCACAATGCATGAGTAGGTCCATGCAAATTGTTGTGGGAGGGAGGGGAGGGAGGGGAGGGAGAAGAGCCATCTTACTCATTAAAACTTATCAGTGCAGCTCTCTGGTCCCTGCTGCTCTGCACACAGAAACATGCCTTGACCCAATGCGCATTTGCACGTTACAGGAATGGTTGGAATTTTGCAGACTGTAAACGTTCTGGATCGTTTGGACTAATTTTCTCAATGAAATGCGCGTGAGCCATGGAATTAACAGCGATATGGATCTGCTTTGGATTACTTATTCATCTCTCACCGTTTGGATGCTTGGATTTACATCTATCGGAAGCCCTCCAGCCTGGTGCAACACTGGCAAATGTATCAATCGGGCCAGAATGGACGTACATAATCGACAGAAGTCTCACAGACAAGTCTTTACGGCACTTTCTGAAGATCAGGAGAAGTGATGGGCTGGTATCACTCGCGCGCAAAGTTGACTGCACTCGTTTACCGAGAAATCCTGTGCCACTGTATTTGCGGATTAAATCTCTGCTTTCAGAAAACTTCATTCTGCTTCATTTCAATACATTCATTCATGGGCAGAACTGCTTCAACAAATACAAAAGAAAACATCGTAAACCAGATGCCTATATATATCTCTTGACTGGGTATGAGGCATGTTTTTCTTTAGACTTCTTACCCATAAACATTTACGAACGTTTACCTGTATCCATGCGGAGTTCTCAAATGTTTCGAGGTAGGTGTGTGGAGAAAGACCAGCGGGACGTTATTTCCCTCAGGAGCACGAGCCTCTGTTTACCTCATAAGCAGGAAGATGAAGCGAATTTGTTTTGTTTAATGCCTAACTCACTGAATGGCTCTTTATTTGTCGATGTTAAGTTACATTTAAGCAGAAAACACATTGGAGGTCAATCAGACCAGTGGGCTAAACGTCAAAAAAGAAACGTGAACTCTGCTCCTCAGTTTCAACTGCCAAACTACCAGGTATCAGTGCCCGAGAACGAGCCTTCGGGAACGCGCGTCATTACCCTCAAAGCCTTCGACGCCGATGATGGAGACGGTGGTGTTGTTGAATATGATATGGAAGCTCTTTTTGACAGCAGATCTAACAATTTATTTCAAATAAACCCTGAGACGGGTGGTATAACTACTCTACAACCTTTAGACAGAGAAGTTAAAGACACGCATGTGTTCAAAGTTACTGCTACTGATAGGGGAACCCCTAAAAAATCAGCTATCGCGTACCTCACTATCACAGTCAGCGATACTAACGACCACGCGCCAGTTTTTGAACAAAATGAGTATAGGGTTAGTATTCGAGAAAATGTTGAAGTAGGCTTTGAAGTGATGACTATTAGGGCTACAGATGGAGACGCCCCTTCTAATGCCAATATGATTTATAAGATTGTGAATAATGATGAGGTGAACGCTTGCTTTGAAATTGATCCAAGGAATGGGTTGGTCAAAACCAGAGTCAGACCAGACAGAGAAGTTAAATCTCAGTACAGGATTATTGTTGAAGCCAACGACCAGGGCAGAGAGCCCGGTCCACGTTCCGCCACAGCCACAGTGCACATCTTCGTAGAGGACGAGAATGATAACTACCCTCAATTTAGTGAGAAGAGATATGTAGTTCAAGTTCCTGAAAATATAGCCGTGAATTCACAAGTAGCTGTGGTGAAGGCTACAGATAGAGATGCCGGGAATAATGCGAAAGTGCATTACAGCATCATAAATGGGAATATAAAGGGCCAGTTTTACATACACTCCCCTACGGGTGTCATTGATGTTATCAGCCCTCTAGATTATGAAATGATAAGAGAGTACACACTGCGAGTGAAAGCACAAGATGGAGGGCGACCACCTCTTATTAATGGCACAGGTATGGTTGTAATCCAAGTGGTGGATGTTAATGATAATGCCCCCATGTTTGTCAGCACACCCTTTCAAGCCTCAGTGTTAGAAAATGTTCCTGTAGGTTACTCAGTGATGCACATTCAAGCTATCGATGCTGATTCAGGTGACAATGCTCATTTGGAATACAAGCTGACTGACACATCACCTGGTTTTCCGTTCACTATCAATAACAAAACTGGATGGATTACGGTTGGTGCCGAGCTGGACAGGGAAACTACAGAGTTTTACAGTTTTGGTGTTGAGGCCAGAGACTGCGGGGTTCCTACAATGTCATCTTCAGCTAGTGTAAGTGTCACTATACTAGATGTAAATGACAATGTCCCCACCTTCACACAGCACTTGTATAACCTAAAGGTCAATGAGGATGCAGCTGTGGGCACCAGTGTGCTTTCCGTCACAGCTGTAGACAGGGATGTAAACAGTGTGGTAACGTACCAAATATCTAGTGGGAACACACGGAACAGGTTCGCCATCACCAGCCAGAGTGGAGGGGGACTTATTACTTTAGCACTACCTCTGGACTACAAGCAAGAAAGGCAGTATCTCCTAACAATCACCGCCTCAGATGGTACACGCCATGACACAGCTCAAGTCTTCATTAATGTGACTGATGCCAACACCCATCGACCAGTATTTCAAAGTGCTAACTACCAGGTTTTAGTGAGCGAGGACCGGCCCGTAGGCTCAACAGTTGTGGTCATCAGTGCCACCGATGAGGACACTGGTGAAAACGCCCGTATCACTTATGAAATGGAGGACAATGTGCCACAGTTCAAGATTGATCCTGACACCGGTGCAATCACAACTCAGATTGAGATTGACTACGAAGATCTGGCATCCTACACGCTTGCCATCATTGCCCGTGACAATGGTATTCCCCAGAAATCAGACACCACTTATGTAGAGATTATCATTCTTGATGCCAATGACAATGCACCGCAGTTCCTCCGGGACATCTACCAGGGAACAGTGTTTGAGGATGCACCGGTATACACTAGTGTACTCCAGGTGTCCGCTTCAGACAGAGACTCGGGATCTAACGGTCGACTGAGCTACACCTTCCAGGGTGGAGATGATGGCGAGGGGGACTTTTTTATTGAGCCTTATTCTGGGATCATCAGAACGGCCCGTAAGCTCGACAGGGAAAACGTTGCAGTGTATAATCTCAAGGCGTTTGCAGTGGACAAAGGAGTGCCCCCTCTCAAAGCAGCCGTAGACATTCATGTGTCGGTGTTGGACATAAACGATAATGCCCCTGTGTTTGAAAAGGACGAGTTGTATATATACGTAGAAGAAAACAGTGCTGTAGGGTCCACTCTTGCCCGTGTAAGTGCCACAGATCCAGATGAAGGTACCAATGCCCAGATCCTCTACCAGATTGTTGAGGGCAATATTCCTGAGGTCTTCCAGCTTGACATCTTCAGCGGAGATCTAATTGCCCTTACTGACCTAGACTACGAGACCAAGATGGAGTACGTAATAGTGGTCCAGGCCACTTCCGCACCACTTGTCAGTCGGGCCACTATACACGTCCTCCTAGTAGATGTCAATGACAATGACCCCGTTCTACAGGATTTTGAGATTATTTTTAACAACTACATTACTAATAAGTCCAGCAGCTTTCCCACAGGAGCTATCGGGAAGGTGCCTGCTCGTGATCCAGATGTGTCTGACAAGCTCCTCTACACATTTGTTGAGGGAAATGAACTCAGCCTGCTGATACTCAATCAAGACACTGGGGAGTTAAAGCTGAGCAAGGACTTGGATAACAACAGGCCACTTGAGGCCACAATGAGGGTAACAGTTTCAGGTGAGACTCACTATGCACATACCACAATATTTGGGCACAATTTTTGTTTTGAAAAGTTAAAACTATTATGTGGCGAACAGGCGAAGTATTGTGTGCAGTGGTTTGAGTGATTTTCAAAATCTGCTTTGCGAGTTGCCTTGTCATAGTAGAAAGGGATTTGTGCAAGCTTTATTCTTTTCACGGTGTGTTAATTGGTTTTCTTTGATGCTCTAAGTGATAGTGATCTGCCTCCTTGTGTGCTCTTCTCTTCTGGTGGGTTCTCAGTCCCTGAATATCTAAATTATTTTTACAGCCATACTGTGTTTCTGCTTATGCTCAGCAATATTTGATGGCACTCCCTATAGTGAACATATCCATAACAACAATTATCATGCTTCTTTATTTGCAGCAGTTCTGAAGTTTATTTTTTGCAATATATTATTCAATGAATATGAGATTGTTTTTGAAGCCTGTTCAAACCAGTACTTGTCAAAAAAAGTACTTGCAACATTACCTCATGATCACAACTGTAAATCTCCCAATTGGTCATTCTGCATATCACATTTAGGACTCACTTATCTCTCTTTTTTAAAAGTCTTGTACCTGGGCCTATGCCACGCTCACACTCTTTTAAAGTCTCTTCTACTCGGTACAGCAGTGTTTGATAGTGAGATGTAATTGTTTCTAAATTGGTACTCTCCAACAATTTTCAAATTAACTGTTGTTGATCTTCCCCCACATTCCTCAGATGCATCAGAACATATTCCCTCTAACAACTATCATGCACTAACATGAATAAAAGTTAGTGATCCCTTCTCCCTTTGAATCTTGTAGAAATCAAATGTCATTCTTACCTGTCAGATTTGTTCGTTTCATGTACATTTTTCCCAGGAGCCAAAGCTTACAGAATGCCATGCCTGTTTGACAGTGACTGATCACGTGTCAAAGGAGGTTTTGACTTGACTTATGATTTCAAGTCTTTATTCACATTCTGCATCTGCAGGCTGTACCATGCCCCAAGATTAATTTGAGAAAAATTAAACAAAACAAAAAAAGCTAAAATAACTGAAATCCATAAGCTGAAAACCATGTTGCATGTCCAAACAAGATATCATGTGATATTAGGATTAGAACTGATGTCAATGGAGTGGTAGTTTCACAACGATCGTCTCGTATAAGGTGTCACATTTGACAAGAAAATGTTGGGGGATTAATTGAAGAGCCTTTAAAACTCCTATGTAGGCTGGGTACAACTAGAGATTGTTTTGTGCTGTTTTGATTTCTTCTGTTTAATTGTTGTCACGGCTTACAGAGGATCAGGATCAGCCAGTAAGTAGAGATGCACCTTTAGCATGTAGTTCCAATGATACACTGCCACTTAATTTGATTCTGAGAAATGTCATGTGCCACTGCTTAGTGGGCAGGCAAATAACTTCCTAGTACACAGTGGCAGTGGAGGGAGAACACAAACATTACTGCCTATGATGAATAAAATCCTGCTTTTGTTCATTATAAACATTATGAATATACTTTTTTTTAACCTTGTTTTCTTTTTAATATACATTTTAATACATTTTATAAATTACAGATATTTTATTAGATATAAATTCTTTTTTTAAATGCTTCAAAGTATCGCATTGATTGCAATTATATTTAGTACAGTCTTGCAGAGAAAAAAAGAAAAGAAAAAGAATATGAGGCAATATGTTTGTAAAAACTGGCAAGAACATTTCCTTCCACAAAATGTGGCCATTTTTCTATTCCTTTTTTAAAATTTGGGAGAATTTGGAGCGCTTTTAAACCAGTCAATCATTACCATTCAAGCTTTTTCTTTAATGCTGGAAAATAAATGTCTTTTGTTTGTTTGTTTGTTTTTTGAGAGAGAGAGAGAGAGAGAGAGAGATAGTTGAGAGTTGGATACACATGATGTACTATGCTTATTTGATAAATCTAAGGTTATCCTTTTGTTCCTTGAAATTGTTGACTGCGTTAATATGAATGCAGCTTTAAGCAAGTACACTGTAAAGTTTTAAAAATCTTAGGTATTTAATGTATATGAATCATTGCAGCATCTGTATTCATGTTGACTCAGTGGTTCTTCTCTTTCCCAGCACATGCCTCATCTTTAGTGTTAGTTACTTTGCATCATTTAACATTCAGTCTTGACTCAACCCCAGCAGTGCATTCCATTCACAACATTCCATTTGGATTTTGAGTGATAATTCAATATCTAATTCGAGAGAGTGAGCTGCCAGGAAAGGACCATCTGTGGTTAATTCTTCAGTCAACTTTTGATCTACAGTTTTATTTTAAAGGTTGGGCACTTCTCATAATCTTTGATCTTTTCATCTTTATCTTTTGAACCTTTGATGTATCTCATCAATCCCCTTTTCGTCTATAAGTGAAATCTCACGCAGCGACTGATGCAAAGCTTGTGGTGCACACATTTCTTCCGTTAATGGCAGTGCATATGTCTTTATCCTTATTTCGGCACGTTCTAAATCATCTTATGCATGAAATCTTTATCTTATCAGCTTTTCGAAGCATCTAAACCATGCAGGGAATTTGTGAACTTTTCAGAGAAAAGCAGGCATCAAGCAGTTGGTCAGGTCACTTTTAATGCTGACATAGACCAGTTTAGGCCAACATGAATTTCCTTGCATGTCCAGGCTGGTTTATGTACTGTAGGTTAGTGCTGGTCTTGGTGGTGCACCAAAACATGCTGCTCTTCACTAGATCAGAAATACTAAGAAAGTCTTTGATAAAAAACTGCATATGAGGCAATATGTTTGTGAAGAACTGACAAGAAAATTTCCTTCCACAATTCCAATTTGGCCATTTGTCAATTCCTTTCAAAAATGTTGGGTTGATTTGGAAGGAAATGATTGCTTCATTAGACCAGAAAGAACAAGAAAGTATTGCTGGTTAAACTAGTTAAGAAGCCTGGTGTGGACCAACATCCAAAACACAACATATGCTGATATTTTCAACCGGGGGAACTTGCGCTAAGCAAGCTGATCTCCTTCTTAATCCTCTGGTAATGGAACGAAGCATCCCATTGGGTTCCCTCATGGACGTCCTCTGAAGGACGTCTGGGAAAAAGAGTTTTGAAAAGCTCTGGCTCTCCGTTGTTGTTGCCATGGAGAATGGGGGAGCATTATGGAGCTCTTAAGCGTTTTGCGCCAAGCTGGGGGGTTGAAGCACGGGCCCCTTTTGTGAAGTGGGGTGAGAAGGAGGGTAGGGGGTGAAATTCGGGGGGCTTCTTAAATCCGAAGAGGAGGGAGGCATTGTCCACATGCAGATTTCTGTCAGTGAAGACAAAGCTGTTTGTGTGTCGAAACCTTAAAGGAAGGACACAGCTGAAAGAGGAGAGAGTTTTTTGCACTCACTTGGTGTCTGTCTGGTGAAAGAGCAGAGATCAGAACAGCAACTGCAAAACTTGTCAGTCAGGCACAGTATGTTGTGACTGGTGTACCTGCGTGACAGTAAAACAATATTCCGGATCACACCACTTGCATGAAGTAGATTTTTATATCAAAAGACAAAGCTTGGTAATGATTGCAGAGTTTGTGTTACTCATAAATAGAGCTTAGGAGTACTGTTCTTCCAGGCACAAGCTGTTGCCATTGGACACCAAAGACTATTTGAAAAAGAGTCAGGAATGGTGAATGGAGGTTTTTCATTGGACTGCACGAGTACAAAGGGCAAACTGGGCTTTATCTTCTCTAACGCTAAGGCTTTGATACTGAAATCCTTCCTTAACAATTAAATGAAACGATGATGCAATCAAGGCAAATTCTTTGTTTAATCTTAAGAATTTTATACAACTATCGCAGTTCTCCCAAATCAAAGTTTTAAAGCTGCTGACCCAAAAATGAAATGTCTGTAGTAATTTGCTCACCCTCATGTTCCAAACCCATATGACCTTTTTGGAGTACAAAAGGAGAAGTTCAGCAGAATGTAGAAGCTGCACTTTTACATACAATGAAAGCAAACAGTGACCAGGATATGGCTCCCAAGCTCTAAAAAGGTCAAGAAGCATTATAAAAGTGGGTGAGGTCAGTAAGATACATATTTTTATTCAGCAAGGATTTCATAATTGAAATTCTTTATTTCGGCATGTCACTACCTTTACAAGAAATGTAAGGGTTTTGGATGAGCTAATCTAATGCAGAGTAATAAAGGCGGAAGCTTCCAGTTTCTCAGTATTTGGTGGCATCTGCATTTTGCTGCATTTTTAAATAAAGGCATTTAATGCCTAGGTATTAATATTTTATATAAGTGCTTCAATCCTCAACGACCTCTAACAGATACTAATGCATAACCAAGCAGAAGCATGTCTCTTGGCCTTGGGCAACATTAACAGTTCTACCCATAAAATCCACACCTTGCAAGGTCCCATTTCACTGTGCTCCCCTCTGTTTTATGTATGTGCTTGAAGGGATCAAAGCAGACCTGCCACCGATGATGTTAACAAGAATCACAACAGATTCATGAGGGAGGCCGGCCAAGGTGTGGTCTCCATTATCAGGCACTTTAGACCATGCACTCTCTAGAAAGATGCTTTGTTCATTAACTTCTCAGAGTGCAACTTACCACATTCCACACAAGCCATGCCAGGGAGAAAGCTTTTAATAGGCCTTAAGAAGGAATGTAGGGCTTGAACGGAAGATAGATGTTGAACAAGCAAGAAACAAACAAAACTGAACGTTTTGATTGCATAGAATGTTAAAGTGGCATGCTGTCGTCGATGACCACAGAAAAAATATTTTCTGCAAAAATGAACAAATACAGTACATGAATGAATGAATGAATGAATGAGGCATTTATATATCGCTTTCATATGTACTACTGTACACCCAAAGTGCTTTACAATCATATCAGGGAATCTCTCCTCAATACCCATGAATATACTGTATGGGACCATATCATTTATCAAATACGTTTAATATATTTTTTAATTGGTCATCATTTGATATTAGATGTTTAATTTTGCAATAGAATTCCCACTATTTTTACGTTTCATATTTGTCATAATTTCATTTTTTTTATTTCATAATTATAACTTACTATGTCTTACTTTTGACTTTTTATGTGATAATTTCAACTGTCATAATTATCTCTATTTCACTGTATGTCAAAAGTTTGACTTTTATAGCATAATTGACTTGGTGTGTCATCATTTTGACACATCATTTTCATTAAATTTATTATCTCATAATTTCGACTAGTTTTGAATTTGTATGTCATAATTCTCAATTTATACTTTTTAGCATTATTTTTTACTTTTCTTATCATTTTGACTTTTTATATTAGAAGTCTGACTTGATATGTCATAATTATTTTGTTTTTCACATAAATATCTCATAACCATGTCATTTTATCTAATACTTATGTTATGAGATATTTATGTGAAAAACAAAATATATGAGATTTTGCCATAATTTTGACTTTTATCTAATAATTTTGTCTGTTTATCTCATAATTATGACTTATGTCATAATTTGACTTTATCTCATAATTATTATTTACCAAAGCATGTTTTTTTTTTCTTATGTGGTGGAAATTGACTTCCATATTTGAAGTCCTTTTAAAAAACGTTTATGATTTTTGTAAAGGGAACAGCCCTGCCCTCATTGCCTTGTGCTCTCAGTAGCCCCTCTCTCAGCTGTGCCTATTGTGCGACGGGCACCAGTTGGCTCAGCTTCGCAAAATATTTAGGTCAGCTATCAGCCGTGAAGTTGCTGTGGCCACTGCCAGTGAAGCAGGACATGTGTTTTGGCGTTGGCTAACTGATGCTTTGGCAGGAGTTTTTTGGGATTCCCTGCTACTTTTGCACCAGCCAACTGCCAATCAGCTGTCCAACTGAATGTTCCCACATGCTTTTTGAGAAGCATTTCAGGACAGATGACTGAAAAGAGACAATTAAGACTGATGTGTTTGTATTCAACATTTTGTATTCTCACCCCATGACACTCCATATTTAAAGCATTAGATCATCCTGATATGACAATTCTGTCATTATTTACTCAACCTCATGCCACCCAAACCCGTATGGCTTCCTTTCTTCCGTTTAGCAGAATGTTCACATTAGTCTTTTCCGTACAATCAACCATAAATTCAGCCCGTATGACTTTTAAGTCTTCTGAGTTGTTATTTGCTGAAAAACTTTTGCTTTATTTTAAGGTGACGTAGTTACATTTGTACTTACTCAAACAAGTACTGAGCAAGTACTACATGTACTTACTATAGGGTCAGGGGTAGTTACTTGTAATTATGCATAATTTAGTGTTATTACTATAATAAGTACATGTCGTAACATGTAACTACGTCACCTTAAAAAAAAGTGTTACCAAACTTTCCTTCCACTGCAGCTCAAATCTCATTCACATTCAGATGTGCCATACTAGGGGTTAATCGGATCGTAGTTGATCCGTAATCCGTACAGACAAGGCCCCACGGTTCGGTATGCATGTGTTTCACGGATTAATTGCTAAGGTTCACCACCAATTCGGCTCTTGCGCGCTGTTATCTGTGCGCACATTGATTCCTCTTTCGCATCTCCATGTGCTTGAACAGACACAAAATTATGTCAAAATACCAGTCTCGGGCAAGTATCTCGTAAACACAGTCGGTTGTGTCTTAAGTGAATGTAAACAGTTGAGAAAGAAATCAGATGTGTAACATTATTTTCCGTGAGATCCATAGATCCGTGCATTCGGTCTTAAAGTGACAGCAACCTGTAGTCGGAATACCTGCTGCTGTCTAAGTCATTATTCTCTCTCAGAAAATAAAGTACATAATTGTACCTTTAAGGGGTACAATGGCTTGTCACTGGGGCTGTACACTCAAGGGTAAAATATCGTTAGCCTCATAGCATAATTGCCTAAATTATTATTTTTTTTTAAATATGCCTTAGGCAATTATGCTATGAGGCTAACGATATTGTACCTTAACCTTTAAAAGAAACGGTACATATATGTACCTTTTAATGCTTTTTGACTTTCAAAAAGGTACATATATGTACCTTGAGGTCCAATAATAAGCCCTATGGGGTATGTTAGTGTAGATTGTACCTTGGGGGACAGAAATGGACTCCTACTGTACCCCTATTTCTGACAGTGTTGTTAATCAAACAACAATTAAAAAAAATCTATTTTTAATTTATGCAGTGAACACTATTATTTTACATCTGGGCCTAATTATTACATGTCTGTATCTGAATACATACACTACAGTTAGACCTTACTTTTTTTGTGACTTTGTTGTATTTATCTATGCTTGTAATTAGTGTTTTTGCTTTTGTATCGAAGTAAGCATACTTAAAGTGTGCTTTAAGTAATAAATGGAAAGCAAAGTTTATTTGTGTGAAAGGCAACCATTCTCATGAAAAGTTGTGAAAATGTTTAGGATATGGCGAAGTTGTACAAAAATGCGTGACTCAAACCTAAACAAAACCATGATTATAATTAAAAAAAATAAGCTGTACTTTTCACATGAGACAAGTTATATCATATGATATTGCCATCTCATACAAATTATGAGCTGTCATGATGATTAGAGTGCGTGGAAATAGGCGTTTAGACTCAGATTTCTGATTCACGTCATCCACATAGTAGTTGGTAACCAGGAAACCGAGGTTGACATTAGCTGTAGGACAGTTTAACAGTTAGGTGATAACCTCTAAACTTCCCACTGTGTTCATTTGCAGGTCAGCTCCTGCGAGTAAGTGTCTTTAGAGTGTGTATTTAAACTACACTGAAGTATTATCTTTGCACAGACTGTTTGGCCTTTTCCCTCGGAAAACACTATGCCGAAAAGCTGCTCTGTGTGTTTGCCTTCATTCTCAGATTGTTCGAAAAGAAAACTGAACACACTGTCACAGCTCAGTGGTCTTGCAAAGGAGTTTGTTGCCAAGTGAAACTGTGAACATTTCAATGTAGTTTACTTTGCTAGTGTCATAATCTCCACAGTCAGTTTTGATGGATTCGTTGAAGCTGGACTTTCTGTGGTGCGGTGCTAATTTATTCCATTTAAACAAATGATTGTATAATTTTTTGCTTTGATTTCTGGTTCTGCAGTCTCTGGAATCAGTTGGTACAGTTTCTGCTCTGGACCACCCACACTTGTGTATGATATTCATATTAACACAGTGATTCCTATTTGATTGTATAGACAGATTTTAGAGAATTATCATTCTTTTGTACAAGCTTTTTCCTGGAGAGGATCCAAGATCACCTGTATGCCTTTTTAGTTGAGAACGTTCTGCTTCTCTTTTTCTGGTAGGAATAACTAGGTTTTACATGTTTGATGACTGTGCAGTTTTAAGATTAGATTTCAATGACAATTTCTTACTTTTGTATGATACATATTTAAGTAGTGATGATTACTACTAGATAAATTAACTAAGTAAAATTTTCGACAGTTGTGCTGTCTGCAGATTTAAAGTGCTTGGATCAGTTTTCATCAGTACTATGACTTAATGTAAAGTGTCTCTGTAATATTTTATTTTATGCCAGAGTGTTTATGTATAGCAATTACTGGTAAGAGAGTCAACAGAGAGGGAGCAAGAGAGAGACTTAATGCATTTCAGAGTGGCAGTAATATACAAAGTTGGGATTGTATTGCACACCTCATTAAAGAAAAGACAAAAAACAGGAAACCACTTAGCATATACATTACTGCGTTCTTCTCCATATAAGGATCAGATTTCTTGCACTATTTAGCAAAGTTTACTAAGCATATTTAAAAGAAACTTAGTTAAGTAGTTTATGGGATTACTGAGTATTATGAACACAATGGAGCAGGATGTGACCTGTTATAAGCCGTTCCCCTCATAGAAACTTCTGGGAAAATTGCGGTTAGTATTTGACAAATTTGTGATTTGCCAAGATTGCAAGCTTACCAGGACACTCCATGTTTAAGGCGTAAAGATAGGAGGAAATTAGTTTTAGGCTGTCAATCGATTCCACAATTTAATTGAAATAATTGCATTAATCAAAATAATTCATGTCAAAATATTTTCTACAGTAAAAACATAGGTGGAAAACTTTCTTGCATAGGAAATATATATTTTTTAATTACCAATGCCTGTGATGATCACTATTGTGCATTTTTTTATATTTTTGTAAGAATGCCTATGATATTTAAATATTATTTCATCTCCTTAGTTATAATAAAAAATGGAAATAAGAAGGGTGATGTTTGTTAAACTTAATTGTTTAAATGGAATATGATTGCAATAGCTGTGACTTGTTCAACTGTTGTGTTTGTGTGTGAATGTATTAATATAATTTAATGTGTACGCGTGGCGTTTTTGTGTGCATGTGTCTAATTGCGTGTGCGTCTAGAAAGAGAAACTCCTTGTTGTGTCTGCAACTGCAAGTCTGGCTTGGCTGACAGAATGTGAAAAGACAGTGTAACAGAGTGGAAACATGTCCTCATTGTCCTGCAATTATAGCTCTCTCCATTCACATGACATAGGGGCCCTTTACACTAGGAGCCCTCAATTGGTACTAAAGAATACGCTGGACCATGAACAATGCCTGTCAAACAAAAGGACAGGGCAAATGTGACAGTGGCCAGGTGTAC
The DNA here is from genome assembly GCF_963993115.1 of Abramis brama. NCBI lineage: Eukaryota > Metazoa > Chordata > Actinopteri > Cypriniformes > Leuciscidae > Abramis > Abramis brama. The sequence goes on along the minus strand of NC_139982.1, from coordinate 20,899,873 downwards.
AACACAACACTTAAACACTTTTAAACATTTGGTAATGATAAAGTGGGGATGAATGAAAAGGAAGGTAGATTTTTTTTTTCCTGCTGGCCGTCAGACTAGTAGTTCAGATTTTTTTATTTGTTCTGCCAACATTTTCAATGGAACCACCACACACAAATTTGTGTATGTGTGTATATGTATGTATATATAAATTATTAATATATTAATTAATGACAATAATAAACATTATTTTTTCATTAAATTATTTATTATGAATAAATTGTAATAATATTATATAATAATAAACTTTTTGCAATATCTTTATAATAAGCATCAGAAAATATTCATTTTCTTTCCTTGTAAAAATTATTATAATATTATTAACAACAAAAGCATATACAATACAATTCATTAATTTGTTTATTTATCATAACATTATTATTATTATTAGTAGGGATGCACGATATATCGGCCACCATATTGGTATTGATCGATACATGTTAATTTTTAATGTTATCGTTATTGGCCCGCTAAGAAAATTTGGCTGATATATTAAAGCCAATAAAAAATGTATTATGTCCTTTAGCTGAGACACTTAAGATGCGCACTGTTTGCCATGATGGTTTTGAATTGCTTAAAATATGATTGGAATTACTTCAAAAAAGGAAATAATAATAATAATGATAATAATAATACAAGCAGTATTATATATACCTATCAGATATATTCTATTATTGTATTCAAATAAGTATCAGATCAGAATAATGTATTTATACTTCTCCTTGTAAAAAAAATTACAACCGGTAATCAACACCTCATCCACAACAAACCTTGTAATGCTGTTCAAAAGGTGTGAATAATGATCATAAAACTGTGAAGGTAGAAGTGCTTGGTGAACAATCACATTGCAACATGAATTGAGCTCCATGTTCAAGCATGTTCATAAAGTTCATCTCACTCTCAAGAATGTAAACTTACCACCTGCCAGCTCCTGACATGGCATTTATTTTGGTTTAAACATTAATCGACTCCCTCAATGTACCTTGTGTCTTCACAGATGGACTCCACCAGGTCTCAGCCTTCTGCACCCTACGTGTGACCATCATTACAGATGACATGTTGACGAACAGCATTACCGTTCGTCTGGAGAACATGTCTCAGGAGCGTTTCCTCTCCCCTCTGCTCTCACTCTTTACTGAAGGTGTAGCCGCGGTCCTGTCCACCAGCCCCGATGGCGTCTTCGTCTTCAACGTCCAAAATGATACGGACGTTAGCGGCAGCATTCTCAACGTCACTTTCTCGGCCCTGCTCCCGGGTGGAGCTCCGGGACGTTATTTCCCATCAGAGGAGCTGCAGGAGCAGATGTACCTTAACCGCACCTTGTTGAGGCTAATCTCAACTCAGCGCGTCCTGCCGTTTGATGATAATATCTGTCTGCGTGAGCCCTGTGAGAACTACATGAAGTGTGTAGCCGTTCTGAAGTTTGACAGTACGGCTCCCTTCGTGGCATCCAACACGGTTCTTTTCAGGCCCATACACCCTGTGAACGGGTTACGGTGTCGATGTCCTGACGGATTCACTGGAGACTACTGTGAGACGGAGGTGGACCTTTGTTACTCAGGCCCGTGTCAGAACAACGGGAAGTGCCGCAGCCGAGAGGGGGGGTTCACTTGTGAGTGCCCGCAAGATTTCACAGGTCAGTATCTGTTAATCTATCTATCATCTATCTATCATTGCTTGTTTTAGTTGAACATTTCAGTTATATGAATTTCTTTGAATGTCAGTTCATTTTAAATCTTTACATTCAATTTTGAATTGTATCCTGTTGGCCACTTCGGGGATTGAATTCAGAATTAAGAGGCATTGTCAATTAAATTCTGAATAGCGCACACACACAATAATTTACCCATTTCATTGGCGCCCAAGTGAAAATTGCAAGTCTGTTTGCCTAGAAAAGTAATACAACACCTCTTCTCAACAAACGGCATGATTTGAGGTATGATTCACGTCAAAAACTTGCTGCTTGCTGACTTTTAATGCTTAGGTTTAGGGGTTTATTCACATCTCTAACCCACATCCAAGCTATAGTTAGGCTAATATCAATAACCTGTGTTTTGATATAGTATGGTTGATTTCAAATTGGTTGCAAATTGTCTTCTTCTCAGTTGCTCAGACTGTTGAGAGCGCCATTAGTTTTGCTTCTGTCATAACTTGAATGGAGATAAGCTCTTGTTGGAAGGAATTATCCTGTGTAAGTTTGACAGCAGGAACGGTATCCAGACCCTCAGTCCCGAGGTTCAGAGCTCCCGCACTGGATCATTCACTTTGACAGCTTCTGTCTGTTTGTCAGCTCAGGTTTCCTAACTACAGTAAAGAGTAGTGAACCCCTGCCCTGTCAAGCCCTCAGGTAGTATGTGGTCATAACTAGAGGTGTTGACAGTGGCCTCTGTAGTTCCTCTCATGGGTTTCTCTCATTACAGAGTAATGTATCCCTTTAATTCCTCAGAAATGAGGGATTATCTGACCGACATTTGGATCATTACCTCTTTGGAACCTCTTTTGTGTGTCCCAGTCGACATAGTTCCTCTGGGCCCAGATCTTGTCAAGGTAATGGCAGGTACACAATAGTGTGCACACCAAGCTGGCCTGGAATCAGAGATACAGGATTACAAGTGCAACAAGGTAAAGTCCTCCAAGCAAACCTCAGATGTTTGTTCCGCAGCTGCTGCATTTGTCAGCATGGTGATGGATTTTTGGGAAGATTGTTATCGCCATGTTTCTGTGTCCTGTGCTACGGGTGCGTCTATCCCAGTGAAAACAAACCAAACCAACTATATATATAAAGGTCGTACAAAGACATATCTATCTATCTATCCATCCATCCATCCATCCATCCGTCCGTCTGTATAAACACTGTAAAAAATATATTGCTCATTGTTAGTTTATGATAGTTAATGCCTTAACTAATGCTAAACATGAGACCTTATTGTAATGTGTTACCATAGTATTTATGGTCATTAATATATATAAAGATTGCTAAAAAAAACCACTCTGGAAACAAAATCATCAGGTTCAGTTGACCTTTATTGCAATATAAAGTTAAGCAGTCTCATCTTTCAGCTACGTTTTTTTCTTGAATTGAATCTTAATTTGGTCAAATGCCCCTAACACAACCTCAAAAACGTTTACCGTGATAAATATCAAAGGAACCGTCTGGCAAACATCTACCTGTAACAATGTGAATGATGTCACTTTTGCTTGCAGCATTTTCCAATAGCGAGCCGTCATCGGTTCACCCCAGATCTCATGTCCCGTTATGAGGCTAGTGGAGCATAACAGGTGTCTTACAGACCACCAGGGCCTTTCATTGTTCTTCTGTTGCTTGGCTTTGGTCCTGTTTCTTTAGAGTATGAACAAAGGTTGGTCTGGGTCAGTGAGCACAGCAGCCTGCCTGGAATCACTAAGCAAAGAGGACATGGTGGTCAACGCTTTCTCTGAAACTTTCTCGTTTGGACAGAACTGGAAGCCTTTGTCCTGTTGGAACTAAAACTAAGCTCACTCAAGTGGCTGGGTTAGAAGGTTGGGTGAAGGGAACAAGTTTCCAATTATTATCTGAAATTGAGTCCCATGGCTGAATTGCACTTAGTATGTGTCAGTGGACGTATGAAATGTGGGTTTGTTACCTCATTTAGCATTAATAGAAGGACCAATCAGCATCCAGGACCTGAACTGTCCATTTTATTAAAGAATTAATTCAACAAAAAAAATGAAAATTCTGTCACCATTTAGCAAACCAAAGGTGGAGTGTGTCAGAATTTAACAACTTGAACTTTTGTCTGCAAATTCTATCACAGTAGAGCCTTTTACATTCTTTAAAATGAAGGTTATTTATTGGCATCTATGGTTCCATGAAGAACCTTTTACATCCATGGAATCTTTTCAATGCACAAAAGGTTCTTTATTGTGGAAAAAGGTTCTTCAAGCACTGCACAGCAACACCTTGGCAATAATACCCTAGACAATCAACTTTCACACCACTCGTATTTTCTTCAGAAAGCATAAAAAGCAGTTTGTTGTAGTAATGTTTCTCGGGTATTTTCTTTTCAGGAGAGCGCTGTGAGGTGAACACGCACTCAGGCCGCTGTGTTCCAGGTGTGTGTAAGAACGGAGGCAGGTGTGTGGACCTTCTGGTGGGAGGTTTCCTGTGCCAGTGTCCTGACGGCGAGTACGAGAAGCCCTATTGTGAGATGACCACACGTAGCTTCCCTGGCCAGTCCTTCGTCACCTTCAGAGGCCTGAGGCAGAGATTCCACTTCACCCTCTCCTTCATGTCAGTAAACCCTCTAGAGTTACGCCATCTATCACTTCATCCACCCATCCATCCATCCATGCACTTACCTCTCTAGACAACATTGTCTATTAGCCGATGGTTACCATTATTTTTTATTACTATTAAATACTATTAAAATAAAAATATCTGATAATAAATAAATGTTATTAATAAAATAATATTTTTATACTTTTAAAATAAAATATCTTATAATAAATAATAAAACATAAAATACTATTAAAATATTCTGTAATAACCAATAAAATTTTACATATTCATAAAACAATATTTGTAATACTATTAAAATAAAAAGATTTTAATACTATTAAAATATCCCATAATAAACAATTAAATTAGATATATTATTAATTAAATAATATTTTAATACTATTAAAATAAAAATATCTTATAATAAAATTATACATTTATTAATAAGATCATATTTTAATACTTTAAAAAGAATACTCTCATAATACATGAAATACATTTTATTTAATAAATTATAATTAAAATATTTTAAAAATATTAAAATAAAATAAAAATCTTATTAATTAATGATAATAAATAAAATTATTAATTTTATTAGTCAAAATAACACATTTACATTTTAATACTATATTTATATATTTTACATTATAGTTCAGGTTTAGTTATTTGGTTTTGATAGTTTCAGTTTAGTTTATATTATTTTGACATATTTCTATTTCATTTGATATGATTTTTGATTTTTTTTATATGATTTTTGTCACGTTTAGTTAATAACATCTGATTCGCATCTAAATCTCATGCAGTTCTGTCCTGGGAAAATGTCCTGCTGTTAAAACTTTTCTAAGGGTAAACACCTGTTTAACCTCTACCACGTCTCCTCACTTTCCCATTGTGCCATTTATTAATTACCATGTAACCGATCTAGCAAATTAGACACGAATGCATACCAGCCACACAAGGTCTTCTCATGACAAACATGAAAACAGGATGCCGCGTGCGATGAGGTATCTTTGTTCGTACTTCCTGTGAGTCTGCCCCTTTGCCATGTGCAATCTGACACCTCTCCCTGCAAAACTCCCAGGTGCCCTCACCACAGGGCCAACTGAGATACCAGAGGTTGGCAAACATCAGAGTATCAGTTTCCCCCGTCCATTACAGCGTCATTACCTCTAGCTGTGTCTCTTGGCAGCTTTTATCACTTCCTTTTCCTCCACTCCCTATCTTTTTTTACTCTCCTGTCAAGCATGCATGTTTTTGTTGTGAGTGATCTTAGGATGTTCCTGGACTCTTGATCTGTGGATCAGAAATTAATATTTATTCAAATAGAATGTCTGATGAATATCAGATAAATCTGGTGTAAAACATTTTTTTAAACCTATTTAAGAAACTTTTTGAAATAGCCTGTGGATCTTACTTTGAATTGAACAAGCTAATTGTTATGCATTAAGGTTTGAATTGAACAAGCTAATTATGATGCATTTAGGTTTTGAATGTTTTTTTAATTATTTTTTTAATTATTCATAGGTTTGCTACCAGGGAGAGAAACGGCCTGCTGCTTTATAATGGCAGGTTTAATGAAAGGCATGATTTCATTGCGATTGAAATTGTCGAAGAGCAAATCCAGCTGACCTTCTCTGCTGGTAAGTAGTTGACTTTCATCTCTAAACGGCACCGTTCAATTAATCTGTATTTTTAGTTTTAATATAAAAATAAAATATAAATAATTTAGATAATTTTTTTATTTTTTATTTTTTTTAAGAACAGTACCCAATGTTTTTGTTTAATGAAAATACCCAAGAAACCAATGCATTTAAAAAAAAAAATGATGTGAATGAATGACACATTCATGTTACATTTTTAATCAGATTTTAAACTACATATATTTGTATTGGATCGAGTTTGTAGTTTTGACTTTTGTTTTGTTTTGTTTTGTTGCTCAAACTACTAACAACTAACTGGTTTTCAATCGGTTTGAATCTGAACAAAGCCTTTGAGTCCTGAATATTCATCTACTTTTTTTTTGGAGTGTCAAATCCCAAACATTAGTGCGTATTTGCTCATCCAGAGCTGTGCCAAAGGAAGCAGGTGGCCAAAGAGCATTAAAACACACTTCCTCTGTCTACCTGTTCCTTTGTTTAGTTGAACCTCACACATCAACAAGAGTTACTGTCTAGTCAGTGTGCGTGAAATACCACGTACTGTCTTTTTAACAGGTCAGATTTTTTTTCCAAAGGAAACACGATAGTGGAATTCATCTCTAGAGTGTCCTAGTATTAGCAGATGCTTGTTACGTCTAACCACAATACTGAGGGTCACTCTTCCACATGAGCTGAGAATAAAGACAGTGAAAGGCATTTCCTCCACTGTCCTGGAATGTAAAACATCAAACAACACAGTGATTCTGGTAAATTATGAACCCTCAGAGGTCAAAGGTCCATCCCCGCTTACTAGCCATCACTCAACTTAATTAAGTTGGAGAGAGATATAAACAACTATGATATTTAACAGTGTATGCACTGAGGGAAAGTGCTGACATAGGAGGTCCTGACGTGCCATTATCTCCTCGATAATGATTTACTTTTTTTGTCCACTAGACTGGAAAAATGCCACACATATTAAAATTCTCAAGGTGCTTTGGAGCCATTTTGTTAGGAATTTAGTGTTTTGGGAATTGTATTGTATTGCATATTGTGTTAAGCTATGTGTATATGAAATGCGATTATCACTAGCAAAATTACTGAACAAATGGTTTCCTCTTTCCTGTTATTTTTGTTTAGGAGAATCTAAAACCACAGTGACTCCATTTGTAGCTGGTGGGGTTGGCAATGGACAATGGCACACTGTACATCTACATTACTACAACAAGGTAAGTCATTTGTATTGAGCACAATGAGAAGGGGCGGTCAATGTAGTGCATGTGTTTGGAAAGTTAATGGACCTAATTCATGAAGCATTAGCGAAATGAAATGCTGTTTACGTCGTTCTTAAATTCATTAAGCATTGATTGTGCAATGCATTATGTAAGAATGGTTTTACGAAGAATATGCACGAATTTGTTCTGATTGTACTTCGTGAATTTTTTTGGTCCTATGCCAGAGAAAGTCTCACAAGTCGCGTGCTTCTTGATGAGATCATTGCCTCTGTGTCCATATTTCATGAAAGAAGACACGTGATATCAGCGGCATCTCTAGCTGTATCAAAGTTCACAGCACCTTCTAAGAACTCTAGTCAAAAGAAACATCTTGTATTTCTACGTCTTTTATCCTGTTCAGTTTTTCAACCCTCATATTTCATTTGCTGAAATGCAGCTTTCGTGAAGTTTGGTGCGTGTGTAATATGTCATGTGTCATGTTTCATGTTTCACAGCCAAAAGCTAGTTGTGTCTTCTCTTTTACCTGGGTGTCTTATTACACAGCGTCTTGTTTTTAAGAGTATTTTGTAACTCATAGTATTATTTAATAAGGTATTCATGTTTTGAAGCAGTAGTTCTCAAGTTTTTTTTTTGTTTGTTGTTGCTGAATTACGAAAACCTTAACCTTTTGTAGTTACACATGCAATTAATTCACTTTGAATGCATTAAGCTCTCATTAACCCCTTCTTATGTTCCTAAGTGACCTTTTAGTAACCTTATTTACATGCTGCCTTACATTAAAATAGTATTTGTAAAAAATAAAATTAAAAAAAGAAAGCTTTTTTAGCAACTAATTGAGTCTGTCTCAGTATTCCTGAATTGAAACATAATGAACCTTTAGAGAATCTCACTGAAGTCTCTTTAAAAAGCAACATTTGTCCCTGAGTCAACATGCTGAAGGTTTCTCTTTTTTGATGGTCCTTAATTTCTTTTTAACCTCGACCCAAGTTGCATTAAACAGATGAAAGCCCAACACAGACCAGTAGTTGCATCCAAAATGTATATAATATAATGTAGCATGCAAGTTAGCGAGTGTATTATTGGATTGGAGCACCATTTACACTTGTAAACTCTTATGGAAAGATCAGACTCTAAAGACGTCTATTTAGATTCAAAGTCCTTTTTCCCCCATGCATATGTCGTGCTTGCTCCATTGTGGCTATATCTCCCCCTTAACCCTGTCATTTAACAAGTCCAAGCTCAGTATAGTCTGATCAGGAACGCAGACAATAGCAAACCCCCTGTTGAGTTAATCTGGGACTACAATGACACACTTGGAGTTTCTAAAAGCGCCAGATGGCACGCTTTTTTTTCTTCTGCTGCACATGAACATAAAAACACCCAGACTATTATTGTAAATCTCCTGAATGCTTTTTTATTTCATGAAAAAAAAAAATAATGAAAGATAATATGACCATATGGTAAGGTTGTGGTGAAGTTAACCCTTAAATGCATGAATGTTTTGGCAATCATTATTACATATTCGGGTCTTTAGCGACATCCGTTTGGCCGTTTCTATTTTGATGTCCGAAAGTTTCGAACAAGATTTGGTTGAATTGTCTGCCATACCATATTGTGAAATGGTGTCTCAAAAACTATGTAAATCACTTCTATTTGACCCCATTGATCTTTGCTTTCCAAAGTTCAACCTACGTGTTATTTTGTCTATAGACTCGAGTTGTCTTTGAAGACACTTTCAGATATTTACCTTGAGTAAAAATAAGCAAACCCAACAGGGCGCAGCTGTAATGCAGTGATGCTTTGAAGTGTTACTCTTCATTTTAAAGTGTCTCAGCAAGTGACTGCCTACTCCGATTTTTACAAACAATCCTTTGATGATGGAAATATTTTTGCATTATTAACAGTTTGGCAGTTAATGTGGTCCTTTATCCCTGATGGTTTTTTGAGACTTACTGTTTTTATGTTTGATGTCCAGAGACCCCAATGATTTTTTCACTACAGATTTTGGGGTAGGTACGATTTTTTTATATTTTTGAAAGAAATCTCTTATGCTCACCAAGGCAGCATTTATTTGACCAAAATTTTAATATATTTGTTTTCATCATAATTACTCCATTCTTCAGAGTCACATGATCCTTCAGAAATCATTCTAATATGCTGATTTGCCACTCAAGAAACATTTCTTATTATGATCAATGTTGAAAACAGTTGTGCTGCTTAATATTTTACTGGATTTTTTACACGATTCTTTGATGTATAGAAAGTTCAAAAAAGAAGTATTTAGTTGAACTTGCTAAATGCTCATGGTAGAACAATTTATTAAAAGAAAACAAAATCAGTTGGCATCAGTATAGTTCTACACTGGTTACACCAGTAATAAAAGCTAAGCATGTAAAAATTCATTGCATTTATACATACTTTGTATCTGAAGGACATATAGTCAGTTCTCATACGATTAAGAAGAATCTTTAAATACCTACCTGTATTTAAAAAGTATATTTTTTGAGCTATTACAGCCAGCTTTAGGTTTTCACTGACCCCAAACAGAGCATCTTGTTGCCCAACCTGTTCTACCTTATAATACAATACATTTGTTTTCCTATCTGAAACAGATCACTGATTTTTTTCTTTTTTCTTTAAACTCATGTGTAAGCCTCCGGAATCCACGAACCGTTGTTTTGATCTTTGAAACAAAAAGGCTGATGAGTTACAAGGGTGGAGGTTAATAGCCGTTGTCGGGATTTGTGTGCATGTGTGTTCCTGAGGGCATTGAGCTTGTCATTGAGTTCATTTTCGTCGTTGGACTCAAGACAGCAGAGATTTGGGGATCATTAAGGCGTTACAATGGAAGCTGACCCTTATTATTATGAGTGGCAGATGGTTGAGTTGCGGTGACCTCGGGTCGTGAACACTCTGATCCTGAATCAGTTTTCTTTTCTTCATGTTCATAAAAACTGTAAAGAGATGCATGTCCTAGCAGTAGAAACATGATATTTGAATGGTATTCGGTCTGTTAAAAGTGTCTCAAACAGTTTTTTCACCAGGTTTTCACACCTTTTTTTAAAGCTAAATTGACTGCTGTTGACTGAGTAGTCCGCTTCAGGCCATGACCGGTTGGATTTATTCCATGACACTTGCGTCAGAGTGTAGGAATTCTCCCATTCATGGATTTCCTTGTTGACCAGTTTATCAGTCTACTTGCATTCCCTTTTTCATCTCCGCTCTCTGGAAGCAACTGAGAGGAATATGGCATCTGATTTATGAAAATTAAAATTTTTAGTTAGAGGTTTATTTTAGTTAGCATTTATACATATACAATAACAATGAGTTGAATATAAATATTAACATTTAGTTATTTATTGTTATGCAATGTTGAATATAAATATTGACAGTCATTTAATATTAATTATCACTTTGATTTATAGGCAGCATAATAACAACAACAATAATAATTATTATTATTATGTTGCAATAATTTGCAGGAAATTTATCATCGTTGTTGTTCTGGTAACAATTTTCTCTTTTATTTCAGCAAAGGCTACACAGATAACTAGATAGACTTAGTTTGAATGGTGACCGCAGTCTTGAGGAGCGAGTGATGTTCACATCACACCAAACTGTCACTTGGAAATTTTTTAACACCACAGGGCAGACATCAAAGATCAGCTCAGCACATCATTCGCACCACAAAATCAATTTTAATGAGCTGAGAAAATTTCAAAAAACCTCTTGTATGGGGGAAGGGTGTTGCCAGATGATAATACAAATTTCTGCAGTTTTGTGGAAGCCGTTTGGGTCTCTGGGGAGGTTGTACATGAAATGATGTGCTCTCTTTGTCTGGTATCTCCTCTGTGCCAGCGTCTCGTTGGCATAATCCAATTAGATGAGCTGAGAAGGCCAGAATGTCACAGAGGGGTAAACAATCATCTCATGCTGTGTGTTAGAGATTACAAACAAACAAAATCTATCATTGCTCTGATCCACAAACTTTGAAATTATGTTCCAAGGTTTTAGAAAAAGATTTAAGAGACATGTATGATCTTCATTATATTAGATGATGGGTTTTCAAATTACAGATGTCCTTGCGAGGGATCCCCATTTATTAATTATAAAAGCATCTATTTTATTGTGTAAAGAAAACTATTTATAGCAGTACTGTAAATAAATGTAACATATTTACATTTGACATACTTTAAATTTACTTTTTTCTGTTAATACAATTAAATATGTAATCTCTTGAATTTCAACAGTGTTTAGAAACTACATACATTGTTTTAAGCTAAGCTTTAGTGTCCAGATAACTGTTGGGGCCCACAAATTAACTTTGTTATTACCATTAAATTTTAACTGTTAAGATTTAAAGACACAACTTTTTTTTATTCAAGCCTAATATAGGGAGTCTTGGCGTCCCTCATGGCCCCTCTGAGGAAAAGGTTGCAGTGGTTGCCGTCGACGACTGTGATGTGGCCATGGCCCTGCGTTTCGGGGGACAGATTGGGAACTACAGCTGTGCAGCCAGTGGTACCCAAACAGGCCAAAAGAAGTAAGTGTTTTCTTAAAGTAAATGTGAGACTGCTTTTAAAACCCATTTTACAAGTGTGGCATATTTAGTGAATCAGGATATTCAACAAGAATATAAAAATGTATAAAAAAAATAAATAAAAATAATAATATTTATTTTTTATTTTTAGATTATTGTTATTATGCAGAGTTAAATATAAATATTATTTTATTATTTATATATTTTAATTATCCCTTTGCTTTATTGACATCAGCACTCTGATGATAATAATAATTATTATTATTATTTAAAAAAAATTGTGATAAACCTGGAAACATTTTGACCAAAGAGATAAATGTTTTCTTAAAGTCAGCATGAAACTTGTACAATACTTGAAAAAAAAAAATCCAATTTTTTGGAAAAAAAAAAAATATATATATATATATAATACTTGTTTATTTATTTAAAAATATATATTTTATTGAAGCCCCCATATATTAAATATATCATCAAATTGCATGTTGAGGGCAGATTTCTTTTCTGGGTTGACGTATTTCCTTTTGAAATAGAACATCTAGCCTGGCCAATACCTACAATCTTGTTTAACATCTTTTTTTGGAAATATGTGACACTGCAGAAGTAAAATGGGTTGCAGAAGCTACAAAACATTGAGTTTTTAAGGAATTGTGATTTCATGTGGAGTTTTCATGTGGAGTTTGTGATCCCTTCCTGATAAATTGCACTTCCCAGTCTGTCAGTTCTGTCTCCCACATTCATTCATGTTTCCACCATCTAAAGCGGACATGATATTGTGTGCTGAAAGGGAGAGTGTGACGGGACAGAGGAACTTGAGTACACGAAGGCATGCTAACCACCGACGGGTGTTGAATAGCTGATCATTAAAGGAGATTACAGAGCATTCTGCTTCTCCCATTTCACTCCATTTTTCCCCTAATCTCCATCAATCTGCACTCTGTCTCACGTCAAACAAGTTTTATGGGCTCTACAATGGGAACACACTCTCGGCTTATCTACAGCTGGGATTTGCTATTGTAGGCTAATTTTCTCTCTGTGTGGAGAACAGCACAGTGTTAGATGGTGGAGATCCATCTGAGTTAAGTGGAGATATGGTCCGTAAAGCCTCTGAAATGCAACTGCTAGAGTAAGACCATATGCTTGCAGTAAGTGCTGACCCATAAACCTACAGATCTATGTGGATTTATGGTTCACAATATGAATTGTAAATTAAATGCACTGCTATCCGCCAGAATGTGAAGCCCAGATGCTGAAATACAAAACCGCAGCATATCTGGTGACAATAAAACGAAATATTATTCTGAATAAATAAAAAAACATCTAAACACACTCCTTTTAATAGCTCTGCGCATTTTATTTCTAATGGTTCTTTCTTTTTTTTCTTGCAAACCCTCCTTTGAAAATACAAGATTATTTTCATAATCTTTCTATGAATGATAGATTATGATGGATATGATCATTGCTGCCAGATGTTGGCATATAATACTGGATAAATATCTGTTTTAAAAGAAGAAAGGCTATGAAGGGCATTAACCCAATTTGCCGGCATAGTAGAAACATCTTCACCCTTTATTCAAATATTATGAAAAATTTGTTAAAGATTTTCCTAGCATATTGCGTAGTTGTGCTGGGAGTCAATGGTTTTATTTGTGTTAATGCAGTGAAACATGCCAAATTTTGTGGACATCATTTTTGGCCAGACTGTCATACAAAGAACACATGCAAAACTAGAGAGAACCAACAAAATATGAATAACTAATTATGTTGTAGTCAATGCATGCTTTTTGCATGATATAGTTTGCCATTTTCGCCAAATAAATCCTCATATTTTGATGGTTTAACTTGTAGGGTCATTCAAAACAAATATCCCCTCCGGACATCACAATTGGCCACTACTGTATATATATATATACAGTTTTGCGCCTTTACATATTGCGCCTTCTTAAAAATAGCCTCACTATTCTTCTTCCAATTCAGTTTACTGTCCAAATGGACACCAAGATATTTATAAGACTGTACAATCTCTACTTTCTGACCGTTAATAATCACTGGTACTATAACTTCTTTTTTTCTTCTAAAATCAATGATCAACTCCTTAGTCTTCTCCACATTCAAATTTAGGAAATTTTCATCACACCATCTAACAAATAACTCAACCTCTCTTCTATAGTCCGTGTCATTGCCTTGATTAATTAAATCCACAAGGGCAGTATCGTCTGAAAACTTTTGTATACAACATGAAGTCTGAGTGTGCCTGTAGTCAGCTGTATACAATGAAAAAAGAAAAGGTGATAAAACTGTGCCTTGAGGGGCTTCTGTTTTAGTTAAAATAATGTCAGACATTTTATCACCCAGCCTAACAAACTGGGGTCGACGTATAAGATAATTCAATACCCACATAATAGTTTTACTATGTAGGTTACAACGCAGCAATTTATCAGCTAAAACATGTGGTTGAATTGAATTAAAAGCACTAGAAAAATAAAAAAACATAATCCTAACAGAGCTGGAAGTTGTTTCCAAATGATTATAAATATTATGCAACATAAAGAGTATGGCATCATCTACTCCCACACCTTTTTGATATGCAAACTGTAACGGATCTTGAAAATCTGACAACTGACTACCCAGATAACCAAAACATTTCATTATTTGTGATGTCAAAGCAATGGGTCTCAAATTATTTAAACTACAACCCACATTACCATGTTTTGGAATTGGAACAAGACACGATGTTTTCCACATATCAGGTATTTTCGATGAAAACAAGGACAAAGACAAAATTGAGTGAAAATCTGAGCACAACTGATCAGCACAGACTTTCAAAGTACGTGGGTGAATACCATCAGGGCCTGCTGCTTTGTTGGGCTTAAGACACTTTAACTGCCGACAAACATCATTTTCATTAATAATAATTGCTGGACTACAGTCCACATTATCACTCTGTACAAGAGATTCTAAAATCATATCATGAGAAGCAGAGAAATCAGAGTCATCAAACCTTGCAAAGAACGTATTTACCTCATTTACATTCAGTCCTGACCAGCAAGCACTGTTATTTTTGTTCCATAACCAGCAAGAGATTTCAAACCATTCCAAAGGCCCCATGTGTTACAATTACACATTTGTTCTTCAACTCTTTCCTTATATTTAACTTTACTCTGTTTAATAACTCTCTTCAGTTCCTTTTGCGCAGTTTTAATCTGATCCCTATCACCACTAAAAAAAGCTGCTTTTTTCCTATTAATAGCTGCTTTAACCTCCCTAGTAACCCATGGTTTATTATTAGGAAACATTTTAATTTGTTTACGTGGAATGACAGACTCGACACAGTAATTTATACAGCAGGTGACTTTGTCAGAAATACTGTCCAAATCATCATCGTCAAAAAACACTGACCAGTCTGTACAATCAAAACATCCTCTTAACCTTTCACAGGCGTCATCCGACCACACACACACAGTCTTATAGCCAATGGGCTGATTTCGGATTGCAGGGGAGTATCTGGATGTCAAGGATATTAAATTATGATCAGATTGCCCCAACGGTGGGAGCCTCTTTGCACCATAACTCTCCTTAACTTTCGTATAGAATAGGTCAATGATTTTACCATCCCTAGTAGGACATGTCACCATTTGCTTAAAGGAGGGTAAGGTAGCAGAGAGTGTACTGTGGTTAAAATCCCCATTTACTATAACCAATGCATCCGGGGAAGCGCGTTGCATATCGTAGGTAACTCTCGAAATTGTTTCCGTGGCCAGCCTTCCATTTCCCGATAATATATATATATATAATGGAGAATGTTTTGGACTTGGGTTTTTGTATTCGTGGCTTCAAGAATCTTTCTGTTTGTGTGCAGGTCACTGGATCTTACCGGACCTTTGCTCCTGGGTGGCGTTCCAAACCTCCCTGAGGATTTCCCCATACAGAACCGAGACTTTGTGGGCTGCATTAGGAACCTGACTATCGACAGCAAGCCCATAGACATGGCCGGCTTCATTGCCAACAATGGCACCTCAGCAGGTTAGAAACTGTATAGCAAGTGTTCATATAATGACGAATCATATCTACCCTGATTTTTTTTAAATAATACATTTTCGAAGTACTATAAAAAACAAACTCAAAACTTTTTCCTCAACTTCAGTAAAGACAGTACAGTAAAAAAAAACTGACAAAATGTGGCCTCTTTAAATATTTATTTCTCACAGCACTGATTCTTCAAAGAATGTTTTTCTTTCTTAGCTTTCCATTAAGCTGTCAAACTCCAACCCTTAATATTTAAAGTGCACTATTCCCTTTCTATTCAGGTTGTGCAGCAAAACATGACTTCTGTAGCCAGATTGTTTGTCTGAATGGAGGCGTATGTGTGAATAGATGGAACACCCACACCTGTAACTGCCCGTTAGGCTACGGAGGAAAGAATTGTGAACATGGTAAGATAATCCTCTCTTTCCTACTCTTTTCTATACATCATTCTTCCTTTGACTTGATTTTGCTTAATGGACACAAACACATAGACACACCTCCCATCTTTTGCCTGGATTTGCCCTTGGCCTCATACCAAAGTGTACACAAATCCAGTGACTCATACCTGAGTATCTACTGTATCTATCTATCTATCTATCTATCTATCTATCTATCTATCTATCTATCTATCTATCTATCTATCTATCTATCTATCTATCTATCTATCTATCTATCTATCTATCTATCTATCTGTCTGTGTGTCTATCTGTCTGTCTGTCTAAAGTTTTTTTATACTGTAAACCCATTTGAGTAAGTGCATCATAATTACAAAGAGTCCCCCTTAACGGTCAATGGAGTGAATGGGGCTGCAAATAGCTTAACATTTTCAGTGAGCTTAGTTTGACCTAATTTCTTAGAAGGAAACCTGGTTGAACACGCATTTTCTATTTATTTTTGCTTATCAATTGGATGGAGAGGTCACACCATGTTATGAGTCTACAAAAGACATTCAGGCTACTGTTTCAAAGCATACTGAAATCAGGGGCTCTGAAAATCTGCTTCTCCTCTGTAGGTGGCAAATCTCAATTGAGGAAAACTGAAGAGAAGGCTAGCTATGAATATCACTAATATTACTGTCACGCTTCCAGGGTTATGTCTAAGATATACTACTGTTATTTCCATAAGTTCAGACCTCGCATAGAGAAAGTAAAATATTTGCCCTGAGGAAACTGGTGTGTAAGAACGTTTCACATTCCTGATTAAGAAATCTCCTGGATGACTGGAAACATTCCTCTGTCCGTGAATGATAGTTATTATTTGTGCGTCGGGACAGGAGGGAATATCAAAGTGATTCCCTCAGTGTGTGCTTGTTTTACTTAACAGATTTCAGTTAATAAAACAACTTTGTTTAGTCTGGATGTCATCTAAATTGTTGTCTGATGGTCTTCTTTCCACAGTTATGCCCGCCCCCCTGCATTTCGATGGCCACGCACTGGTGTCATGGAGTGAGACCGATATTACCATTGCCATTCCCTGGTACATGGGTCTTATGTTTCGCACCCGAAAAAGCACAGGCGTTCTGCTACAAGCCAGTGCTGGAGAGTTTTCCAAGATTAATCTTATGGTGAGTATTGCTTCAGTAATCCACCATGTTCAGTCTTGTTTTCCATGATATGTCTTTATTAATCAGACTGTGCTCTCATCCTTTTTTGTCATAGATTTCACATATTCTTACTTTGTGTTTCCAGGTGAGCAACAGACACCTTCGGTTCCAGGTGTTTCTGGGTGTTAGACGTGTGGCCCTCTTAGATTTTCCTCAGGTTTGCGTGGACAACGGTGAATGGCACCATGTGCTTGTCGAGCTCAAGAGTGGAAAAGATGGCAAAGACATCAAATATATGGCTCTTGTGTCTTTGGATTATGGCGTGTTTCAGGTATATTATCTATTATCTATATTATTAGGTATATTTATTTGTAGACCACCTAAGTCTGGTTCAAACACAAATAATGTTCAACTACGGGAATGTGGTGCTGTGTGGACTTAAAACTTTCCGGTAACACTTAACAATAAGGTTTCATTTGTTAACACATTAGATAATGTATTAACTAACATGAACTAACCATGAGCAATAGATTTGTTACTGTATTTGTTAATCTTTGTTATCATTAGTTAATATAAAAAAAATATTTAAGCTAATGGTCAAAGCAACATTTCTAATTTGCATTTAGTTTAACATGATGTACTAAAATAGCTTAAACTGAAAAGAATTATTATACTGTATATATATATAAACAGTATAAAAAATATGACAAAACAAAACATAAGTTATTAACTATAATTTAAATTATTATGAAAATGGTAAATACAAAAATAGAATCTAATTAAAAATACAAAAAAAATATAATAGTATCTCAATGACACTAAAAAACTGTGGCTTTTATGTATTCTAATTACACGCAATTATATCATATTTTCACACTTTTCTTTTTACATAATTTGACAAATGTCTTTATAAATGATGCACAAAATAATCATACATGGAAAAGATGCACACAAAACTCTTAGTGTGCATACACATTTATATAAAGGGCTTTCATGCTATGAAGAACAACTATTAAAATTGTTTTTGTGTATTTTATTATTATGTATTATTATTATTTGTTTTAAAAGTGTTGACGCAGCAGTAGATTTGAATAATCCACCCCTTCAGTGTAATAATTAACATTTTTATAATAGATTTCCCATGCGTTTGCTGCAAAAGTAAATGATGGAATAAAAAAGTTTTAATGTGACCTTCATAAAATAAAAAATAAAAAAGTGTGAAATCACCCTAGGTGAGTGCCTCTAGTTGAAATGCCACCAATAAAGGCATGTGGTTTGAGTTCTGATATTTCTGATATTGTTTTGATATATACAGAGGACAGTGGAGATCGGCAATGAGCTGCCCGGGCTTAAACTGAGGAACTTGTTTATCGGGGGACTGCTTAAGAAAGACGGCACTGTGCAGGGAGGATTTACTGGCTGCATGCAGGTGGATCTCACATACAAGCACATTTACTTTGTTTAAAGGTGTGTATTGTCTTATTCACATGGTTACTTATTTCATGTGGTCATCTTATAGGGTCTGCGAATGGGTGAGACATCCACCAACACTGCCAACATCAACATACGGCATGCGACTCGAGTACGAGCTAAAGACGGATGTAACGTACCTGATGCCTGTCTATCCAACCTGTGTCCAGCACACAGCCGCTGCGGGGACAACTGGGCGTCTCACACGTGTGTCTGTGAGCCAGGTAACACCAACAGTTCTACATAGGGACTAAAACCTTTTCGATTAGTAATGTAGTGAGGTCCAAAAGCTTGAGACCACATTTAAATTGGAATTAAATGTGGTTTATCATTAAAGCAAAAGGAGGACATACATAAGGCATCCCTAAATTCCTGTAGATTTTTAATTAGACTTTTCGAGCTTTGTGTATATGAGTAAAGATTTGAGTGTCTAGTTCTATGAATCTTTCTCAGTCTTTCTTTCTCTCTTTTCCTTTCCCCCAGGTTACTTTGGCAGAGACTGTGTGGATGCATGTCTCTTGAACCCTTGCGAACACACTTCCTCCTGTGTTCGAAAACCCAGCTCCAAACATGGCTACAGCTGCGAGTGTGGACACAATTTCTATGGCCAATACTGTGAGCGCAAGTGAGTATCTCTCCTTCTCTTTGGTTCATTCATTCATTCATTCATTTATTCATTTTACTAGGGCTCAAAACAAATCCCTAACCCAAAAGTTTTGCATGTACATTTTTTGTCGGACATGAATGTTGTGTCAGATTAGGCATGTTATTAGAGGGTTAGTACTTGAGCAGACATACCATTTTTGTCTGATTGATGATAAAATAGGGGTCATGTTAGTATTTGAAGATATAGTTCACCCTCATATCATTCCAAACCTGTATGACTTTCTTTCTTCTGTGGAACGTGGAATATAAAAGATATTTTGAAGACCGTTTCAACTGTTTCTGTTCATATAATATAAGTCAATGTGACTGGACACCCCAATGACTTTCATTGCATGGCCACAAAGAAAAAAAAAAACACTGGGACATTGTTTAAAATATCTTTATTTGTGTTCTGTAGAAGAAAGAATGTCATACAGTTTTGGAAATAATTGCAGAACATTAATTTTGGGTGAACTGTCCCTTTATGTTTAGATTTGGTTAGGATTAAGAAAATTGGTGGACTTTTAGTTAAAGCTCGGTACATGCTTAAACACGCTTACTGACAACAGCTTTATTGTCTGATGGTCTGTTTCATGAACTGCCAAGGTTTTGTAAGTGGCGAAAGCTGTGATCGCAGATGCTGGCAGTATTTGTGATGGTATTGTTACGATGATCCTTTAAATCTGGTCTTTCCTTTAATTCTGATAATTCCACATGTCCTTGACACCCACACCGTATCGCTTTCATTTATAATGCAACAAAGTAAAGTAAAGCTCCGACTGCAGGAATGATCCAGTAATTGGCGAGTCTTTCATCCACTAAAGATAAACTGTTCTTTAGCAGAATCACTTGAGTTTTGAAAAAGTGAATTTTCTTTTAAATGTTCGTAATCTGTAAACTCCAAAAATTAGATAATAACAAATAAAAGAATTTCCATGAGAGGAGAAAGACTTAAATTATAGGATTAAATATGTTTGAAATTATTTTGTTTAACGGTGAGAAGATTCTCTTTTCAATGATCACAAAGGAAGCGGGCTTAGAATGATGTATTGCTTTCACACAAGCAAGCCTCGCAGTCAGAATCCACCGCTTTGATTTTACAGCTGAATTTTATTTCCAATTTCAAAGCAAATCCAATCAGCCTGAGTCCCCAATATAAGCTGTTTTGAGTCTCATTCAGTGAAGTTTGTAGTTTAAAGTGCACTATTGCATAATTTTATTTTTCTCTGTCCCCCTTTTCACTCTTTCTTTGACGTGTGCGCACACACACAGAGGGGATCAACCTTGTGCTCACGGCTGGTGGGGATACCCGACCTGTGGGCCCTGTAACTGCGATGTCAGCAAAGGCTTCAAAAGGGACTGTAATAAAACCACAGGAGAGTGTAGCTGCAAGGTAAGCTGCAAGTGATCGCATGCTCCAGACTCTCAATAGAATGTGCAGGAACTGACGGGAAACCACTGACTTCTAGTTGTACAACAATATAAATATAAACTGGACCGTGTGGCTTTTATTGTATTAAAGCGTTAGTTCACCCAACAATGAAAACTATCACATAACTTACTCGCCCTCAAGCCATCCTAGGTGTATATGACTTTCTTCTTTCAGCCGAGTTATATTAAAAAATATCCTGGCTCTTCAAGCTTTATAATGGAAGTGAACGGTACCTTGAGATTTTGAAGCCCAAAAAAGTGCATCCATCCATCATAAAAGTATCTATTAATTTATATGGCTCCAGGGGGTTAATAAATGCCTTCTGATGCAAAGCGATGCATTTTTGTGAGAAAAATGTCCATATGTATAACTTTATAAACTATAATCGCTTGCTTATAATCTTATGGATTACTTTTATGATGGATGGATGCAGTTTTTTGGGTTTCAAAATCTGAGGTACCATTCACTCCCATTATAAAGCTTGGAAGAGCCAGGATATGATTTAATATAACTCTGATTGTGTTTAGCTGAAAGAAGGACATCATTTACACCTAGGATGGCAGTAACTTATGGGATAATTTTCATTTTTTCAACTCTTTAAGTACACTACTGTACAAAATTTGGAACCGGTAAGAAGCTTTTAAAAGAAAATGCTTACCAAGGCTCCATTTATTTAATAAAAATACAGTAAAAACAGTAATACTGTGAAATATTATCACAAAATAAAATAACTGTTTTCAATTTTATTATATTTTAATTTATTCCTGCGATGACAGCTGACTTTTCAGCATCCTTACTCTAGTCTTCAGTCTCATGATCCTTCAGAAATCATTCTAATATGATGATTTGCTGCTCAAGAAAAAAAATTATCATTGTTGAAAACAGCTTAATATTTTTTTTGTGGATTTTTTTTATCAATACAGAGTTCAAAAGAACAGCATTTATTTGAAATACAAATCTGTCACTTTTGATCAATTGAATGCATTCTTGCTGAATAAAAGTATTCACTTCTTTCAAAAAATAAGTATCTTAGTGTATATTATTATATTTTGATCTCAGGTCCATGCTCACAAGATGCCATAATTTTCTCCTCCTCAATTTTTCAGGACAATTACTTTCGGCCTCTTGGTGGGGACACTTGCTACCCTTGTGATTGTTTTCACCTTGGAGCGCATTCGCGGACATGTGACCCTGTAACGGGCCAGTGCGCCTGTAAGATGGGCGTGGTGGGCCGTCAGTGCAACCGTTGTGACAACCCCTTCGCAGAGGTGACAGTCGGGGGATGCGTGGGTATGTGTGCTGTCAACTGGACAGGATAGCAGTTTACTGTTGTTGAGCTCATTTCAAAACTGGTTACAATATTCTTGACAATTGAATAAATAAGGACAAAAAAATTAAAGCTGTTTACAATTTTAGCTTACATATGCATGCACAGTATGATGAAATGTAAGTGTAATACACTATAATCATAAGCAGAATGCTTTCAAGTCAGCATGGGGTACCTGTACTGACTGTGGGGTTAATTGAAGAAGAAATAATAGGAATTTGTTGCTCCTTAAAGGGATAGTTCACCCAAAACTGAGTCATTTACTCATCATTTACTCATCATTTACTCACCCTCAAGTTTTGTTAAACACAAAAGAAGATATTTTGAACAATGTCAGTAACCAAAGAGTTGATGTTGACTTCTGTAGTATTTTTTTCCTACAATGGAAGTCAATGGGGCCAATTAACTGTTTGGTTACCCATATTCCTCAAAATATCTTCTTTTGTGTTCAGCAGAAGAAAGAAATTCATACAGGTTTGGAACAACTTAAAATTAAATTTTGTGGGTGAACTATTCCTTTAAAAGGCATTTTAATAAGGTCATTAAGACAAAGCAACAAGTGTTAGTGACACTAAATGGCATCTGTTTTGCCATACTGTCCTTTCTCTCTCATTCTCACTCCATTTTTTTGTTATCTAGTGGTTTATGACGGTTGTCCCAAAGCATTTGAAGGCGGTATCTGGTGGCCCCGGACCACGTTTGGTGGCCCTGCAGCCACAAACTGCCCCAAAGGATCCAGCGGTGAGTCTAGATTAATTATACGGTACTTAACTAAATCAAGAATTTACATAAACAACCAAAAGTTTTGACACACTTCACTGAATTTGAAACATTTAATTTTTGTATGAATGAATGAAACCTTTATTGTCCCGAGGGGAATTTGTTTTGCACTCAAGGGAGCCACATTGAACATTAACACAGATAACATAGAGGATACAGTAAAACAAAACAAACAACAACAACACAGCAATGGTGGTGACATGCAATCATCAGTCCAATACTAAAATGAATCAATAAATAATTAAATAAATAATCAATAGTGCCTGTGTCTGATCTGTTCAGTAACTGAATGCTCCTCGGCACAAATGATGTAATGGCACGTTTGGTTTTTGTTAGTTTTGGCGTTCGAAATCTATGTCCAGAGGGGAGGGAGGAAAACTCTGAGCAAAGTGGGTGGGATGGATCATCCAGTATCCTCAGTGCCAAATTGAGATTATTAGAAAATAATTATCTGTGATATTAGAGATGCTTTTAACATCAGATCCAGTGATTTTCCTGCCCATTTTAGTCACCTTGTCCAGCATGTTTCTGTTCTGGACAGAAGAACCCCAGAAGAATCCCAGAAGAATTTTGATTGCACCATTCACGGAATTGGTCAACCTCAGTCCTGTAGTCCTGTTCATTATCTGTTAAAAAAACGACTAGGGCAGCATCATCTGCAAACTTAATCAGTGAACAGTTAGAATGGTGGCTGACACAATCATTAGTATATACAATAAATAACAATGGTGATAAAACACATCCTTGTGGCACTCCCGTGTTTGTCATGATGGCCTCACATACCTGTTAAAAAGTCCTGAATCCACTTTACAAGATTGAGGTTTACACCCAAGTTTGTCAGCTTCTCTATCAACATGTGTGACTGGATGGTATTAAAAGCTGAAGAGAAGTCTGCAAACAGGATGCGTACATGCGAGGCAGGTGTTTCAAGGTGTTTATAAATTCCATTCAGAAGGGTTGTGACAGCATCTTCCACACCC
Source organism: Abramis brama (assembly GCF_963993115.1). Taxonomy (NCBI): domain Eukaryota; kingdom Metazoa; phylum Chordata; class Actinopteri; order Cypriniformes; family Leuciscidae; genus Abramis; species Abramis brama. The sequence goes on along the minus strand of NC_139982.1, from coordinate 20,875,964 downwards.
CTTTTCTCTCTATAAGCAAACTGTAATGTGTCTATGTGAGCTTTGGTTTGTATTTTGAGATGAATTAAAATGATCCGCTCAAAGCACTTCATAGCAACAGAAGTGAGTGCTACTGGTCTAAAATCGTTCAGTCCAACTGGTTTGGGTTTCTTAGGAAGTGGTAAAATTTCCGCTGTTTTCCATATCTTTGGGACTTTATATGTGTCAAGTGATTTCTGAAACAGTCCTCTGAACACCGGGCTCAGTTGTTCTTTGCAGCTCTTTAGGATGGTGCCTTCCAGCCTGTCAGGGCCGGCAGCTTTCCTTGTCCTTATATGGGAGAAGATCCGCCCCACTTCCTCACAGCTTACCCTGATTGAGGCACTTGCTCTTCCATCAAGGCTTATTGGATTGGCTGGCACGTCACTCTCCCATCTCGCAAAGTGTTCATTCAGGGCATTTGCTTGCTCGACTGTATGTTCCGGGGTGTTAGAGTAGTGATTTTGACCTATGATAGTTTTAATACCCCTCCACGCCATACGCGAGTTATTTTCCTTAAGTTGTTGTTCAACTTTGTCTTTATATTGTATCTTGCCCTGTTTGATTTTCGTCTGTATTTCCTTCTGAATCAGCTTTCCTCCATACCTGTCATTTGCTTTAAACGCTCTTTCTTTATCCACTAACTGTTTAATTTCGGTTGTAATCCAAGGTTTTGAATTAGCAAACTGTTTCACACGTTTTTCGGGATCACATTATCCACACAAAAGTTAATATATGACGTGACAACATCCGCATGGTCGTCGAGATCTACACAGTCAAATACGCTCCACTCTGTAGAGTCAAAACAGCCCTGCAGAGCTGTCACACTGTCATCGTCCCACACACACACTGATGTGATTTTAGATTTTTCCCTTTTCAGTTTTTGTCGATAAGAGGGCAATAAAAAGACAGTGTTATGATCTGACCCGCCTATCGCTGCTTTGTTGACTGCTTTGTTAGCATTTTTTATGTTGCCATAACATAGATTCACATATTGCTGATAGTGGGGTAATGCAGATGACAAAGAGCAGCCATTAAAGTCACCCAGAATAAATTTGGGAGTGTCTGGGGACACTGCCTCAAGTTCTTGTATGTGGTGATATATCGCATCTGCAGCCGCTTTGTAGTTTGCGTCAGGGGGAATATACACTAGACATACAAATAGTTGCCCAAACTCTCGTGGTAAATATATAGGTCTTAGGGAAACTGATAAGAGTTGGGGAATTGATGGTGTGTCTAATGATATGGTGTCTACACCACTTGGTGTTAATGTACATGCATAGTCCTCCACCAATCGATTTCCCCGTAGCTTGTTGTTCTCTATCAAGTCTTAACGGTGTACCAAAGCCAGGTAGGGAAAGACTGTTGTCATTCACTGTACGGTTTAACCAAGTCTCACTGAAACATAACAGACAACTATCTCACTGTATTCATACTCTGTATTGTAGATAACTATATTAAATAAAAAATATAGACACAATTATATTTGTTAAAATATACAAATTAATTTTATTACAAAACTAAAATATTTGTTTAAAAATACATTATATATTTTATATAAAAATGTAGTTAATTTTTTGTATTATGTTTTATAAACAATTAATAATTAAAGGTAGGGTATGGGATTTGCAAAACGGCTGGCAGATTTTGAAAATACACAACTCAAATGGTCCTACCTTCTTTCCTCCAATGCTGGCCCTGACTACACCCATTCATGTGAAGGGAGGGGGATGGGGGAGGGGGATGTATGGTACGACCGTTTGATTGACGAACTTACTGTCCAATGATTCTAGGTGGTCTTAGAAATGATTGGCTGGACTTTTTTGAGTCCTGCCCGTTCCACAGATGATTAAATTGCTTAATTTTCATTTCAGTGCTTCTAACTCAGTGGCTGTAAGTGGGTTAGGAATAGGATTTCAAGTGATTTTGAAAAAATGGACAAAAAAGAGAATCACATACCCCACCTTTAATAAATAAATAGATATTTTTGGTCACTACATAAATCCTATATTTCCATTTGTGTTTATTAATTTTAATGATTTTACTATAAATAAAAAAAGTAGAAAATAGTACTTACAATAACAAAGGAGATGTGTGCAAACTTTTGACTTGTAGTATATGTAGGAATTTTCATTTCATTATTTATTTATTGTTGAATGATTTATCGATATATACACATTTGATATGTCTTTTGACAGGCACAGCTATCCGTCATTGCAGCGATGATAAAGGTTGGCTTCCACCTGAGCTCTTCAACTGCACTTCCCTCAGCTTCTCAAAGCTAAAGAAAGAGGTTTGTGACTCTTTTGTTGGTTGATTCAACTTGGAATTTTATTAAACATTCTACGCCAGCTGTCACAATCCTAGAAGTGACCAGTGTGACTACATTTGTGACTCAGAGTGAGGATCTTCATGCTAATTCTTCTCGAATGGACGGAGAAAGATCAAGAAGCCTTGCGGGGGCGCTGTACGTCTCCACAGACCACACGGAGCGTCTCTTTGGAAATGACGTGAGGACTGCCTACCATCTTCTGGCCAGTGTGTTAGAGCATGAAAGTCTGCAGCAGGGCTTTGAGCTCACCGCTACTCATGATACCGATTTCAACAAGGTAAAGACCTCAAAGCCTTCACACACTTCCAGAATCTCACAGTATCTTTCAGTATCTTCACATTCAAGCTCAATCTAATGGGTTCTGCACCTCAGAGTATGATAGGAACAGTAACATTTTAATTTAATATATACAGTTTTTAATTTGAACTCATTTTTTAAAGATAACTTTATTGGAACCAGATCTTCAAGGCTTAAGTTGGTCAAGATGGTTCTTGGAACATTGTAACTGGTTTGTTGCTGGTCAAAAGTGACCTACTCTCTCAAAATGTTTTAATCAAGAAGGTCTACCTGGTTGACCTCACCAGTCTGATCAACCATCTAAACCACCTTGGACCAACTAATGACCAGCTTTGACCAGTTAGACAGCATTTAAAACCATATTTGAAATGCATGTGTGCAAAGATGTGCTAAAGATCTAGTTTTATTCACAGACACATTCAGATCTTCAGATCTCAGTGTCTTTAAATTAACTACTTTTTATTAATTTATTTTAATATATTTTAATAAATGTATTATTTATTTTTGTATCTTATTTATTTTAGTAATTAATTGACATTAAAAAATGATGGGTGGTTATTATACAGTATTAATGAACGTTACTCTTGTTTGTTGTGGTAGAACATTATTAAAACTGGAAGTGCCATTCTTGACCCAGTCAACAAGGAGCACTGGGAGAAGATACAGCGCTCTGATGGTGGGACGGCACATCTGCTGCACCACTTTGAGGAGTACGCCAACACTCTGGTACAGAACGTGAGGAAGACCTACCTGAGACCCTTCACCATCGTCACTGACAACATGAGTTAGTATTGCGTTCTCAGTCCTGTAGCTTAATTTTGTGTTTAGTGTAAAAATATTGACCATTTTTCTTCACATTCAAGTTGTTGCATTAGATTTTCTGGACTCCACTGCAAACCAAGACAAGATTCCTCGATTTCAGGAGGTTACGGAGGTGTTCGCAAAAGAGCTGGAGTCATCTGTCCTCTTCCCAAACCTGCTTTCAATGCCGAAAAAGAGCAAAGGTTCTCACATCGAAACTTATTTCTTTATATTATAAGTTGTAGACATGGAAATTAAACAGAACTTTCTTATGTCGTATTACCCTATAGATGCTGTTACCACAGAGCCTCCAGCCCAGACTGCATCAAATGAGTCTTTCATCAGCATGGATGGATCAAATATTGTTTATCTAACACCGTCCATTAAAAAAAGACGCCATGCAGAACAACCTGATCCACCCGCTGTTGTAATGGTGATGATCTACAGGTCTCTGGGACGTCTCCTTCCGGAGAGTTACGATCCGGACCGCCGCAGTCTAAGGTAAAACTTCAGCCTGGGATTTTACATACAAACAACAGATTTCCTTGACCAGGATATGCAATGCTATCATATATCATATTCAAATTCCCGTTGGTGCGTTAGCTGATAATTGTTTTCATTCTGATAAATAGCCGGTATTAAAATTCTAAACTATTTTGTTTAAATAGGTTAAAATTAAAACATTAAAAATTAAAATCAATCATTTTAATGCGACTAGTGAATTTAGATTTTAACATTATAATGTACAGTATGTAAAATGGATATTAATTGTTATTCATGATTACATTCAGCAGTGTTATTAAATTATTAGTGTTTTAAAGATTACATTTAAGTGAGTGTAAAATGACGGCCAATTTAATCTGAATGTAAAAATAGAGGAAATGAGCATAAAACAATGAAATATCAAATATGTATGGAAGCCCGTTTCCACCACATAGAAAAAAATCCCTACATTGATTATGCCATAAATAGTCACAATTTAAATATAAAAAGGATGACAAGTCAAAATTATGACAGATAGACAAAATTATGAGATAAGAAATCCTAAGTATGACAAGTCATAATTATGATATAAAAGATCATAATTATGAGACAAAAAGTTGAAATGATGTACTAAGTCACAATTGTGAGACGTCAAAATTAAGACAGTCATAATTATGATATAAAAGATCATAATTATGAGATAAAAAGTCATAAGTATGAAGTCGAAATTGAGATTATGTATATATATATATATATATATAATTTACAAACCGTTACAAACGGATGTTTTTTTTACTTCTTATGTGCTGCCTGGAAATGGGCTTCAATAAATTCTAAATATTTAACACAGATAAATAAAACATTTTCTAATATTGGCCGATAACCGATATGGTACCAATAGATTGTGTATCCTTGATGACAATATCAAGAAAAAAAATCATTTGATATAAATTTGTTGTTGTAAATATATCTGGTGCTCTACACATCCCCAGACTGCCCACTCGTCCTGTCATCAACACACCTGTAGTGAGTGTGGTGGTCCACAGGGACGGAGAAGCCCTCCCCACACCCCTCCAAAGACCCATCACCCTGAACTTCAGGCTCCTGGAGTCCCACGAGAGGACCAAACCTGTGTGCGTCTATTGGAACCACTCCATCCTGTGAGTACTTAATGAATTAATAAAATATGTTGGGAAAGCTCTGCTTATGCTGTGATTGCAGAATACATCATAATTTTGTATTTTTTTGTGTGTCTTTTCTGCTCTTATTCGATAGGGTTTCCGGTGGAGGTGCCTGGTCTTCTAAAGGCTGTGAGCTGGTCTTCAGGAACTCGACTCACATCAGCTGCCAGTGCAACCACATGACCAGTTTTGCTGTCCTCATGGACATCTCCAAACGAGAGGTAGGACACAACCAGCTATTTTGGTTTATACAGAATTTTGCTAGTATACAGCTAGCTAACTAGTTTTTCAACGCTGGTATCTCGTCCTTAGCATGGTGATGTTCTTCCTCTAAAAGTGGTGACCTACACCACAGTGTCCGCCTCTCTGGTGGCCCTCCTCATCACCTTCCTCCTGCTGGCCATTCTTCGCAAGCTGCGCTCCAACCTACACAGCATCCACAAGAACCTTGTGGCCGCCATCTTCCTCTCTGAGCTCATCTTCCTCACTGGCATCAATCAGACCGACAGTCCGGTGTGCAGTTTTTAGATCGCAATAGCAATAGCATAATTTTATTTTCATTTTGACGTTTCTGTGAGATACTTAACCTGTTTTTTTGTCTGATTTGTAGTTTGTATGTACTGTTGTGGCCATTCTGCTACATTATTCGTACATGTGCGCATTTGCCTGGATGTTTGTGGAGGGGCTGCACATCTATCGCATGCTGACTGAGATGCGTAACATTAACCAGGGCCACATGCGCTTCTACTACGCCATCGGTTGGGGGATTCCTGCTGTTATCACTGGTATGAGACTCAGTTGCTCATAAAAAATGTTTAGTATAGGAACCCCCCCCCCAACATTTTGTTTTGAAGTTCTTTTGGACGTTTGTGTGTTAAAGGTGCAGTAAGAAATTTCTGAGAAACACTGTTAAAAGTGGATCAAACCGAGCGCCACAACACACTTGTAGCCAATCAGCAGCAGGGGGCATGTCCACTCATGATGGGGCAGGAGAGAGAGTGAGCAACAGGGAGATTTGAAGAAAGACTGTAGAAAGAGAGATGGCCGAGAGACATTGCAAACAAGATAAGGCCAGAGGAATATCACTGAAAAAAGAAGGGTTTTTATGATCAGGCGAGAGCTTTAGGACCCGCGTTAATATTCAAAATCTTTCCAGCACTGGAGTGACCTAAGTGAGAAGGCCTAAAAACGGACACAAGGTTGCATTGTTTTTGCTCCGACAGGACATTTTTGAGTGTCATTGTTTGTCTGGGGTTGGTGTGCTGCTTTCGACTAACAAACAAACTCTTGCTTGTATAGACTCTTGTGCACTGTTAATTTTTTGTTCTTCCTTGTCGTTCATTCTTAATCTTCGCTTTATTTTTTGCAAAGCATTATTTTGCTTTGCTTCAGCTATTATAAAGAGGCGTCCACTCTTGCATTGTTTGTTTGTGCATTTTGGGGGCGGAGCAATGAAGAGAGGGGTGTGTTTGTTTGGGCTGATTTCAAATATCAACAGTGTTTCTCAGAAATCACTTACTGCACCTTAAAATAGAGGGGTCAGACCCCCTAAACCCCCTGTAATTTGCATCTTGATTGTACACTGTTGCTGATTATTTGTCTCTTGTCAGGTCTGGCTGTGGGTTTGGATCCTCAGGGTTATGGAAACCCTGACTTCTGCTGGCTCTCCGTCAACGACACTCTTATCTGGAGTATCACTGGACCAATCTCCATATTAGTGCTGGTCAGTTTAATCTCATTTAGCACAGTGTAAATTTTCCATTCATTTTCTTTTCCCAACTGAAGTGTTTGGTTTTGACTAAATAATGAAAAAAAAAATTTTTTAACAGATAAATATAGTCCTTATTGTGCTGGCAGCTAAAGCCTCATTTGGACGGCGCCAGCGCACAGAAAAGTCAGGAGCAATGTAAGTTCAGTGAGAGTTTGGTCAAACTGGTATAAAAGCAGGTATAAAAGACAATCTTTTTCAACATTTTTCTTTGCTCTTGTGCAGCTCTGCTCTTCGAGTGGCTTTCCTCCTCCTGTTGCTCATCAGCGCCACCTGGCTGCTGGGTCTAATGGCAGTCAACAGTGATGTGCTTTCCTTCCACTACCTTTTTGCCTTCCTCAGCTGCCTACAGGTACATATGGTCATGTGAATTATGTACACTGTTTGTCAGAACTTGTCTACAGTTTGTGTAGATTGGATTTAGAGCCAACGTAAAGTAAACAAAGCTGTATTGACATAATTTTCAGCAATATATATATATATATATATATATATATATATATATATGGAAAATGTAAGGTAAAATAAAATAAAAAGATGAGATAAAAATTATAATAAAAATATAGAAATGTAAAATAGAATACAATCAAGTCCAGTTAAATATTAAATAAAGTCAAGTTAAACTTTGCATTAATGACAGTACTGTCAATGTATAATTAAATTATTTTAATAATAATTATGATTCTGAATATTAACATTGTTGCTAATAAAACAAACAATATGGAAATAAAAAAAGATGTAAAAAAAATATATATACAAATATTTTAAAAAATAATAAAACATAATGTAATAAATAATAAAAATATTACAATTTAAATACAATACAATGGAAAATAATTAATGGGAATTACCTAATAAAATATGTTTTATACAAACCATATGGAATTGGATTGCTCTCTTAAACCAACAGGTATGCTTGTGTTTTACAACAAATGTGTGTCTATGTAATTATTCAGTTATGGATTTTTCTTTCCAGGGCATTTGCATCTTCTTTTTCCACTGTATTCTCAATAAAGACGTGAGGAGGAACCTGAAAAGTGTCTTTACAGGGAAAAAAATGCCAGCTGAAGATCCCAGTACAACACGGGCTACTTTACTCACAGTCAGTTTGACACATACAAAAAAAAAAAAAGTTAATTAAAAAAGTAACAATTCACATACAGGCACAATTTATTTAGCGATGAAACGTTTACAGTGAATCTGTTCTTCTGTCGTTCCAGCGTTCTCTGAATGGTGACGTCTACATGGAGGATGGAGGTCTGTACCGGACCACCATCGGAGAGTCCTCTGTATCTCTAGAGAACTCTGTTAGATCAGGCAAGAGTCACAGCAGCAGCTACCTCGCGTCCACACTCAGGTAATACACCACAAGTGAATCATGATATGGGTTAACACTTCACAATATGGTTTCATTTGTTGTTTCATTTTAAAAATGCTTATGTGAAAGATCTCCACACCTCCTCCTTAACCTCTTAAAACACGAATAATGTATCCTTTGAACTTCTGCAGACCATAGTGTTTCTCTGATATACGAATCGGTTTTCTGCAACATGCCCTAAATATATCGGGAATTATGAACTCATATGAAATCAATGACGTATTTGCCTGCAGCTGTGCTGGCAGCTGTTTCACTAACATATTTGCACCAATTATTACCTGTTATATTGTGCGTAAACGTCTCAAAGGAGCATTCGGTTTTTAGGTCACTCCACTGAAAATTTTTAGATGAAACTAAGTACATTATGACTATCAATGGGGCCACTTTAGCCATATTTATGACTCAGATTTTTGTTTACCATAACCACTGACAGAGCCCTTCAGTATTGTAAATGGTGTCCTAATTCACAGCACAGGGTCATGTGTTACATGGATCACATATTGGATCTAATGTGTATTGATTCATCTCTCAAACGCACATTCTACTTACTACAAAATGTACTGGTAAACATATGACATTTTCAGAGAACATTTTATTAGCTAGTGAATGAAACAATTCTGGTTGTCATAGTTGTCATATTGCTATATTGGCAGCTGCTGCATTTATGAAAATTTCACTATCAACTTACTGTCTTTAAATAACGTAAGTGTGACTCCGCAACAAACTCTTAATAATTAATTCATAGTTTTAATGTTGTTTTCACACAGGGAGAAGAAACACAGCATATCGTCTAATGGTGGAAAAGTGGGACATGATGGAGACTTGTCACTCTTTTTCCATAAGAGTAAAAAGGCAGAAGGTGAGGGAAGATACACTTAAAAACACAACATACACAGACCACTGAAGGGTCCACTGGTGTCATAACTTTTGTTCCATAGGAAAATTCAAGAACTTTATTAAGCAGCCATATGCTAAAAGCTTATCTGTTAGTTAGTAGTCTCTAGGAGAGCATTAGCAGAAAACAAACAAACAATGAATTATGGGTAAACTAGTGCACTTCTGTGATCAGAGGCTAATTCTTCTGTTGTTTCTATACAGACTCAGATTCGGACAGTGAGCTCTCACTGGATGAACACAGCAGCTCCTACGCTTCCTCCCACTCCTCGGACAGTGAGGATGAGGCCAGGCACTCCAAGACCAAGTGGAATAACGAGAGAACGCCCATCCACAGCATTCCTAAAGGTGCCTGCGACCTCTTCTCTGACCTCTGACCTGCTCTTTTACATGGTTTATTCAAGCAAACACTAAAAAGATTTAGATATATAGTTGTCAGTAACCAGAAGATATTCATTCCTGACATAAAATATCTAAAATTCATTTTAAATGAATGGATGTTAGATAACTGTACCCATGTTGTTCTGCAGTTGATGCTGTGTCTGGTCATGGGAAGCAGTACTGGCCCGTGGAGCCGCCCACAGCCAGTGAAAGTGAGGATACGAGGGGTACTGAGAAACTGCGGGTGGAAACTAAAGTGAATGTGGAACTTCATCAAGGGAATAAACTAAACCAAAATGGAGATGTGTCTCAAAGTGAGAGTCCACCCAGTCAGCCAAACAGCAACCAGCTACCCAGAAGAGGTGAGCGACAACACATGTATACATATATTTTATATTTATTTATATTTTTCATTTAAAACAAGAGAATTAAACCATTTTAGTACTTTAAATGTAAAAAACAATCAATTTTCTTCATGCTTACAGAAGATTGTATTTTATATATTTGATAATATTAAAATAATATTTAATAGATAACAGGCAATGTATAATATAATAATTATATTATATTATATTATATTATATTATATTATATTATATTATATTATATTATATTATATTATATTATATTATATTATATTATTGCTTCACTTTTATTAGGCATTTTAAAGAACAAGATCACATATCCACCCCCACTGACGGACAAGAACATGAAGAACCGCTTGAGGGAGAAGCTCAGCGACTACAACCCACCCCAGATCCCCCGTAAGACTCCATCGGTGGGGTCAAACGAGGGCGTTCGCTCAGGAACCGAGGCCAACAGCATCGTCATCAAGCCACCTCCATTACCTCGCCAGCCTGCGCTGAACGGGATCGCTGTGGACCTCGGCACCAGCCACATCTCCCTGGCGGACCAAGACTCCCATTCCGAGTGAGTTGGATGTCAAATGCTGATCATTCGAATTTATTTGGTCACGTTCTGAATGTAACACCACTCTGTGTTTCTCTTGTTAGTGGCAGCAATGAAACTTCAATCTGAGTCTTCACCGTGAAGGACGATGAATGAACTGGAAGGGTTTTGAAGAATCAGTGACTTTCTCCCTACTAGTATTAAAGCACAACATGGACCTGCTCTGAAGTTGTTTTTAGTATTTTCTAAAGGTTCGATTAATACAAATGGAGTCTGGGCGTTTTGTATCCCAGCATTCCAAAGCACTACGTTGCCCAAGTTCTGCTGGATGGGGACAGAAGGTTTTCGTCGAAATGGATAAAGTTGATCTGGAGCTACTAAAATAAAGACTTTGATATTAATAAGCATTTGTACAGTTTATTCCAGAATTCATCAGTCATAAACAGATGACTTATGGTGTGTAAGTAATTTTATAGTTACATTTTGTATTTTAGATGTGTAATAGGGTTGTTTGTAAAATTGTAAATTAGGGTTTCATTGCGATGCCAATACTGGATATTTATGTTTGACTTGTTTACTGTGGTATTTTTACAGCACTGTTTTGAATGTTTATATTGTTTTTTTATATATATTGTGCATTTTTAAGAACTAGCAGTTGTAGCTTAATTTGTAAATTTGTTGAGATTTTCTTTCCCCCCCAGTTTCTTATGAATTATTAGTATGAAAATGTCCATCATACACATTGTCTGTCATTGGATCTCTGTATTGGGTTCAATGGGCAGTTGTGTTTTTACACTGATTACCTCTGACAGTATTTTACAGCTTATGTTCAGCATGTCTTAATGTCTCTGCCAGTGCTGTACATAGAAAAACAGTATTTTATTATGTTTGCTCTGCATCTAAATTACCAACAGAGAATCAAAGGATTCCTAAAGTGCCTGTCATCTATAATCTCTGCCAAACCTCTTTATGTAAATAATATATAGATGGAGAAATTCAGGGACTATTATTTTTATTTTTTTTAACTCATGTTAAATTTCAATCTATGTGAAAGTGATGTCAGGTCAGTAACTATGTAATCTGTAATAGTTTAGAAGCATTTATTGATCGGTTGTCCTTAACTGAACAAACATTATCATCACATTAAATGTGTATCCATGAAATACCTCCATTACTTGTCAAAGCTCGTAGACATTAGATTCCAGCATGTAAAATAAGGTATTTATATTTGTACTATTCGCACTGATAATACATTTTAATATTGTAAATAAATGAATTTAAAAAATTGAAGTAAAACTCTTTTATTTTATTTCTGCTATTATGACATTTCCTTCAATCTCCACTACAGTTAAAAATTTGGGGGTCAGTATTTTTTAAAAAGAAATTATTACTTTTATTCAGCAAAGATGCATTAAATTGATCAAAAGTGACAATAAAGGCATTTATGATGTTACAAAAGATTTATATTTAAAATAAATTGTTCATTTGAATGTTCTATTTATCAAAGAATCCTAAAAAATGTATCGTGGTTTTCACAAAAATATTAAGCAGCACAACTGTTTTCAACACTGATAGTAATTTTTTAGAAATAAATGTTTCTTGAGCAGCAAATCAGCATATTAGAATCATTTCTGAAGGATCATGTGACATTGAAGACTGGAGTAATGATGCTGAAAATCAGCTTTGCATCACAGGAATAAATTACATTTAGAAATATATTTGGAAAGTTCTTGATCTAAAAAATATTGTAATATTTAAATTTTACTGTTTTCCAATGTAACACCTCAAAAAACAAAACAAAAAAAACAATGATGATTCTCATTGTAGGCTACCGTTTGATAGTTTTGATAGTAGCCTATTGTGTGATGAAGACTAAAATAAGTTATATATAAAATATGCAATATGTAAAGAAAATGTAATGTGTGATTACTGTTTTTTGCGTCAAGGTTCTACTGTTCAAATGTAAACACAATGAATTGTCGTTGAGCGCCACCTAGTGGACACACAATCATCCAGCGATAAAGACTAACTTGAACTGTAGTACAAACACCCCCAAAACGAGTCAAACCAGACCTGTTACATATCTGTCTAGACTTATATTCAAGTCAAAACAAGTCCACTTAATAAAAATACAGAAAACCTATACACCATCGCGTTTGTTTTCACCCTCGTATGCGTATATGACGCATAAACTTTAAGCATGGATTGACAGAGTTATGGGATTAATGTCCACCTCACTTGCTGAGACACAGAAGTCCCTCTGTTGTTGCCTTATTTCAAATATTTTAAATACAGATACTAATTTAAGAACGCTAACCTAATTCACGAAAAAGAATTATTGCCTGATAAGAGGCGACTGTCAATTATCGGCCCCTTTAAGAGCTTCTGTCGCTGTCATTGACGAAATTTCCTGGTGTGAAGTGAGTCTTGCTGGATATCAACAACAGATTGAAAGATACCCCAAATGATGATTTGCAGTTCGCATGCGATTCTAATCCGCAATAACGCTGCAAATAACATCTGACAGATAATGGAGTCGCACTGGTAGATCAATGTGTCTGCTTGGGCATTTTACGCAGGATTTCTCATCGAGCTGGTAGCAGGTGGCGACGGAGCGGGGCGAAGCTCGAATATTCATGCCTTCCTGTTAATGAAACTTAATTACGGATTCCGTGCAAGGTGGGTACGAAACTTTCTAACCCCTTTCTGGTTTTTAATCCCACTGCGGGCGGGGCGCGTGCTACAATGTGTCGGACTGATGAAGCTTTTGTTACATTGTTGCGTGCGAATTCGAAACCTCAAACTCATTACAGCGCGCGCGACTCGCGAGCGAATGTGCCACATTGTTTGTAGTTTTGTGCAGCGCAGCACGCTTTCTGGACATGTCTATTTCACGCTATTAATTCATATATTATATGGCTTAATGTGACAACCATTCCTTACAGCCAAGACGAGGTAAGAAAACGATTTTAAATTTTGTGCACGCACACGAAAGCCGCCATTCTATACACGGCATCGATCTATACGATGTTCCATAGTGACGAAAGGCTTTTTTAGGTCAAGGCATTAGTCGGCAATCTATTGATGGTGTAACTGTGTCAACCCTCGATGTTTTATTGATGAGATCCAACTTGAACTACACGGGGAGGTGATGAAGATGCAGAATGCTTGGGATAGGCTAAAGCAAGCATTGTGTTAACAAGATGCTTTTTATTATTTAACAGGGGATTTCAATGAACGAGGAAGCATGTAAAAAGGCGCTAAACATTGCTGACAGATACAGTAATAGGCTGCGGAGGTTCTGACAATAGGGGCGGGTGGTGTTTGGAGACAGTATGGGGGAATGGAGATTGCCACAATGCCAGTAAATGAGGCTGTAAAGGGAGCACAGAGGAGCAGCCTGACCGCTGAACTCATCTTCAGAGTCGGGAGAGTGAAAGGGGAGTCGCCCAGTGGCGTCAGTACTGAGAAAATAGTTTTGGTAGTCATGGTGTTTACCTATGATGTAATTCTAATGGGTGTTAATATAGAATTACAATATAATGGCGTCTTGAATGGAATACAACAGTCATGGAACGTTGTTTTCTTTTATAACCCATTTTGTCATGTATTGTACATTCCCAGCTATCAGGAAACGTTCACAAAATGTTGGCTAATGTTCTGGCAAGAACGTTTGGGTGGGCGTTTGTTGGGACTACAACTCGAATTGTTCGGGACTACAACGCGCTTTTTCCTGATCTTGTGAAGTCACAATGTCACTCATTTAAATAATCCTGCCCACGTAATAGCAAAAAAGGGTGCGAGGCCTAGTCGAGCTGCTAGTGATGTAGTACTTCAGTCCGGTCTTGAGACCGATTTCTGCTTTCTCGGACTCGTCTCGGACTTGTTCCTTCAAAGACTTGGTCTTGACTAGGACTCGACCCTTCAAAGACTCAGTCTTGACTCGGACTCGCCATAGGCGGTCTCGTCCCCAACACTAGTCCACTAGAATACATACCACTAGAAAATTAGTCCATATTAAGGTGTTAAGACTGCTCCTCTAAACAATTCCCAATCTAGCTTAGCCTGTAGGCCTAACTGTTGATTATTAACTGGGGTGATATTAAATCATGAATATGAAAACTGACATGTTTTTATGGTCTTGGTCTCGACTCCTAAAGACTCGGTCTCGACTTGGACTCGGAATCGACTGTATTTGAAAACCAACGGACTTGGTCTCGACTCGGTCTTGACCTTTCAAAGACTCGGTCTTGACTCAGACTCGGCATAGGCGGTCTCGTCCCCATCACTACGAGCTGCACTAGAGAAGATGAAGAACCCCTGCATTAGTAGCGTTTTGTTGCCATGTTGAAGAGACACTGTTTTTTTTCCACCCCGGTTCCAAAACCCCTTTGTTTGGCCTTCCTAAGGCGGACGAATTAAAAACATTTATTTTTAACACTGTTCCTGACTATTTTAACCCCAACGTTTATCTGTGTGCTGCACATTTTACGGAGAACAGCTTCCAGAACCTATGAGTACAATGCCAGCTATACACACAAAAGCTTTTCATGAAAGATGGAGCAGTTACCACTTTGTCGGGACAATCGGTTTATGAATCGCAACCTGTAAGTATGTTTTAATATTTGTTTGAAAACGCCCCCTGTACCCTCATTCACCATTCCCTACGTTACTTCACTAACATAGTTTACTTAAAGGAGTGAATGAAAGTGAGTGAATTTGGAGTGCGCCGTAAGGCCTGCCACTTTTGCATAGTTTGTGTTTGCTGTTTAATAATTATTTTTGTCACTTAGCAAACTGGCAGCTCCAGTAGTAATGTAAAGATTTATCTTGAACTTTCACTGAAACTAGCTCGTCGAGCTAAATGTAAAGCTTTATAGCTTAATTAAACAATTTAATAGTCAATTAAAAAGGAATTTATACCTGTCATTGATTAATCGCATCTAACATAAGTTTTTGTTTACGTGATGTATGTGTGTATATATAGTATTATAGGCTATTTATATTATATATATGTGTGTGCGTGTATGTGCGCAGTATACACACACAGAGACATATATGTAAATATACTGTATATACACACACATTATATAAACAAACTTTTCTGTTAGATGTGAATAATTGCGATTAATCGATTTGACAGCACTAATAACTATGATGTTACGCTGCACCCACATTGGACCAGCGGTTTGGGAAATGGATGGCAGATTCAGCTGCAGACGCCATCTTCTGCCACATGGGAATTCATTTGGCATGACCCTTGCGGTGCATTGAGTATTCTCTAGCTGTTGAGCGTACATCTGTTGTGCACTCGTTTTTGTAGTGCATTGTGGGTTTGAATGAGTGCATTCAATAACGTCTACTATGGTTTCGGACACCACTACAAATGGCTGTCTCCTCAAAAAGTGCCCTATTTAAGGGTAAAGGGGGTGATTTCGGACACAACCACAGACTTCACTTGTTTCATTACTGGATGAATCAGCATTTTTGAACGAATCTCTTTAACGGTCACTTTTCGCCACCTACTGGTGTAACAATGTAATTGATTCAGTCTTTATTTGAAGCGTCATTACTTTCAAAAGGTGATTTACTGTATTTTGATTGCTACCACATACATCAGTGTTTATATCCGAACTATAAGCTTTTATCCCAGTACTTCTGTGTCAATTTGAATTATTGTAACAGAAATGATGATACTGTGTGGTTAAAGTACCCTGGAAATCCAGACCACTACAATCTAATCTTTTAAATCTAAAAGATTAATGGTCTGGCGTCGACTAATGAAAATCGGCCAGCTCGAGGGGCGGCACCAAGCATGCATTTGAAAATCTCACTGCACGCAATTGGATAACACTACGACCAATCACAACAATAAACCTCATATGCTTAGCTACCAGCGGAGCTAACTGGTAGATTATACTCTTACCGTATCCGGTCGGCAAAACAGCAAAAACGTCCTTCTTGCAAAGGAACGATTCGAGCGGCGTCTTCTGTTCCTGTTTTAGATAAAAAGCCAAGTCTAACTCGTTCATTGTAGCGGCCAAAGCCATTTCAAACAACTGGTATTCATCCATAGCCATCTTGCAATGTTTACTAATGACTTCGACGTCACAGCGCTGTCGTCATCTGTTTAGCTCGCCTCTGGCTCGCCTATATCAGATAACCCGATGTGATTGGTGCAGCTCAGATCGAGGGGCATATTTAATGAGCATCATTACTCGACACCAGAGTAACTCGCTGAGCAAATTCAACTTGTGCTCTCGTGAGAACTCTGGATTACCAGGGTAGTTGAAAAGACTGTTTGTGATGCTTTTTCATACCTATACATGACAGCTGCTCTGTCTGGGTCAGCGGCAGCGCCAACGCAGATCTGAATGTTCACTGTGATCGAACTTGTCAAAGGTTTAATAGACACAGGCGAATCACTGTCATTAAGGAATAAGATCGTGTGGGTGTTTGAATCAAGATCGCAACCTTTTAACGATAAATCGTTTTAACGATTAATCTTAATATGATTTTAGATTCTGGTTCTTGGCAAACTTTTCTTTTGGTATCTTAATTTTTAAGGCCTTATGTTTTAAACCCATAGATATAGGGATCTCAATGCAGCTCCATGTCCAAATTGTTGATTATTACCCATTTTCAATTGTCAAAAACCAAACGTGGGTCACTTTTCTCAGGTGAAAATTGTCATTTTGTAGTGACAGAGTAGTGAATAACAACAACAACAACAAAAAAATACTCATACTTGACATTTAATATTTTGCCTTTAATCTCTGTTATATTTATCATAAAACTGATTTGTTTTTAACAATATAAAACATTTGAGCTGGGGAATTTTCAGAAATTTGGGTGATTTGACTTTTCAAGATATGTTGCACCAGGTGTCATTTTTAGGAAAAGTGTTCATTTTAAAGAAATTATTTTCTTATACTATGAAACATAAGAGAGAAAAAGAAGGTTTACTTTAGGCCTGATGTACTCTTTCACAAGCAAAACTTTTATAGAAAGAGGCTATGATTAGTTGTCACACCCTGTCATAATCTCTCATAAAATGCTGCGTTCTAATGAGTTTAAACATTGTAAATCTGACAAATGGGTGATAAATACCATCCGCAGATATGTTTCCGTTTCCCTCATGAGAGCTGCTTGAAACGTCTGCTTAATGTAAAAAAAAAAAAAAAAGTCCCTTTCTAATTCACAGGAAGCCAAAGTCAGTCTGCTTAAGAACAAGACGACTGGTGTTAAACCTCAGTACTATCATTATCATGTACAGCATGTTGTCTGAGCTCTGGAAGTGAAATTAGAACTGGGTTGGAGGTTTTGAGTGTCTAGGCACGCATACGATCGCTTTGTTCCCAGGCCTGCTTTGTTTGCTGTAAGGTCAACTAACTGCAGGGAATGCAGAGTTTGGAACACCAATAGTGTTATTTTGTGCCCCACTCTGGGCCTTTGGTTCCTGGAGAGTTTTTTTTGTATAAATAATCCAGTCACATGTTGCAAAGCTGTGTTAGTGTTTTAACCTCAGCATTCTCAGGGAATGTTTGTAGATGCACAAAGACGTTTAAGACGTTGCCTGAGGAAGAGCACAGTAGTTAATGAACTGCTTCTTTCCATGAGTTTAACAGCCGAATGTCCTGTTTCCATTAGGTAGTTATTGGCACATATTAAGATTAAAGATCAAAAATTAATATTATGTCATTAATTACTCACCCTCATGTCGTTCTAAACCTGTATGACTACACTCTTCAGTGGAACACAAAAGGAAACATTTTGAATAATGTGCTGGTTGCTTTTTTTCTATACAGTTACAATCAATGTGAGTGAGGCTTTCAAGCTTTGAAAAGGATGCAAAAGCCCCATAAAGTAAAAAAAAAAAAGAAAAAAGAAAAAAAAGTGGGTTTTAAAATGCTTTATTCTGAGACCATGGTAGTTTTGTGTGAGGAACTGTGCTGTTATTAACTAAAACAATTAAAAATGATTTTCTGTAATTAAATTAAAACTTAATCTTGTTTTATTTCAGTTAAATGTCAAGGCAATAGTTAATATTTGTTTGTTTCAATTTTTAAGTTGAATTACTAAAAAGGCTTAAACTAATATAAAATAGTTTTATAATAATTTTAATTTATAGTTATTTATATAAAAATGTTAAAGCTACTGTAAATAGAAATATTTGCAAAAAACGATTTAATATGTCAAAATCACACTAAAATTATGAAAACTGAAAATATATTAAAATGACACTGAGGAATAGTACATTGTTATATAGTGCTGCACCTGTGTTAAAATTCTAGACTATACCAATAAGCCAATAATTGTTTTCATTCATCATTCACCTTCATCATTTTGTCTAAATTAATAAAAAATAAAACATTAATTTTTAGATGCTACAAGTGAATTTAGGCATCACAACATTATAATACACTGTATAAAAGATTGCAATTTGTGTTTTTAAAGATTATTTTTAGTTTTAAAGTACCATAATCTAACGCTCACTAAAAGTTAGTGGAAATGAGCATTCACGAAAGAATACAGATTCGAGTCAAGTCTTTTCAATGAATCAGTCAATTCAGTTCACAAATCCTGTCTATATGATTCGTTTACAAATCAGAAGTCATACAGATTTTATCACGGCATGGAGGTGAGTAACTTTTACTTATCACTTTTAGATAGATTTGAAATGTCTGGTTTTCCTCACACTTCAAACTGGACAAGGGTCTCACTATGGGCCAAAACAGCCATGAGGATCATGGGGCCTCTACCTCTGACCCACATACTGTACAGAACAGGGTGCTGGGCCACACTAGTCCCACATCAGCTGATCTCTTTGAGATTGTAGCAATTTCTCACAGCGAGATCAAGCGTCCCAGTTCACAGACCTCAATACCCAGTCCAGAGAGACTATTATTGTGTAAGCGAATGACTGTCAGTTGCACATTATTCCTGAGCTAAGAATGGCTGGCTTTGTCTTACTCCGCTTCTGGATTTCACTTGGACAATAATATGAAGAATGTTTCTTAATTAATGAGTGTAAGTATTCATATCGTGGTACTTTCCATATTCAGTATGTGCACTGAACATATGAAAAGCCAGAGCTTGGTCTAAATGAGAATGATATTTATCAAGATAGTATTGTGCAATTGTACATTTCTTCATCTCTGCACGGTTTCATGTCAACACAATGACTTAGAAGCTGCTTTTGTCCCTACAGGGTTGACAGCCGCCATGTTAAGATAAAGACACAGATCTCTGTGTTGAACATGCTAAAGCGTCTGGATAAGATAAGGTTCAGAGGACCGAAGCGAGATGAGTTCCTGGACCTTGCCGAGTCCCCCAACGCATCTGATAGCGAATGTAATGACGACGTCCCAGTAAAACAGCGGAGCTCTATCAAAGACACAGAAGAGCAGCGAGACCCTGTAAGTGACGTTCCTTCATATGTGGGAATATCAAGGGAGCATCTGTCAGAAAGTGCTGAAGATTTCTTTTCTTTTTTTAAAGTTGAGTGTTTTGTCTATGTAGAAAAATGTAGAGATGCGATAAGATTGTGAATAAGCCATTTTGAAATGGTGTAGACCTCTATTTTGAAGATTTCATAACACCAGTCATAGAAAACCATTCAGTTCAAACCCCCCCCCAACAAAAAAAATTCTATTTTAATTTCTTTATACCCATTCCATTTTTTAAATTATTAATTGATGCATGTTATTAAAAAATGGATTCTTGATCTTTAATCACTTAGGCTGTGCATGCAGTATTGGCTGTTTTCTCACCTTTTTTTTTTTTTTTGTTATTGAAAGGAAGTGTATTTTACATGTCATCGCTGTTGGACGGAAACCTTGTAACACAATTTTTTTTAAACAATTATGGCTTTATACTTGGCCTGACACTTTCATGTGGCATTTAAATTATTAACATTTTACCAAAATCAAGCGCAAATGGAGTTACATGGTTGTTGACCAGCGAATTTCAGAGAATTTTGCGTGTTTTGTCCGTCATTGAAATGGCCGCATCTAAGGCAGTAAGTGCATCTCATTGCGTTTTCATCAACTTACGATTTATAAAGTTTATTGTAGTGGTAAATTTCTTTCTGTTATTGGGCCAAAATCTCATGTTATAAAAGATGAAGTGCTTCGCACAGGCTATTTTAAGAACCACTGTGCTAGACTGAGACACTCTTTTCCGCTCCTCAAATACATAAAACATTAGTCTTTACATATGTAATGTTTCCTGAGTAAACGCTGTACTTCTTCAAAGAACCAGTTCTTTATTTACCCTTGCTTTACAAACAAGCAGAGACTGTTCAAACTGCATGCGGCACTTCATTTAAGATTGAGGCAGGTGAAGTTATGAGGCTTTACTGACCGGTTTAGTCACAAGCTCTTTTTAATACTTTTTATTGGTTAAATATTTTCAAAAACCCGCAGATAGACATAAAGGGTGATCAATAGTAATGAGTTATGAAAAAACAAACAAATTACGGAGTATAGAAATATAAAGTTTCCACCCAACAATATTCATCTCAGCGACACTCTCAGCAGTGTGTGTGGAGTCGGGTTATTCACTAACCGTTTTTTTACTGGGGTTTATGTAGAAATGTGTTGGCTCAATGTCTTTAACTGAATATTAAACAAATTTATGAACAGATACTTGTAGAATAGCATTATTAATAATAGTTATAAAAAAGTGTTCCCCGTCACTTGCTTCCAGCCTGTATTTAATTCCTGTTCTTTGCATTGCATGAAGAGGCAGACAGCCTGATTCCCAAAGGACTTTCAGCCCAAACATCCATTTGCTTCACTGTATTTCTTTCTGTATAAATGACCTCTTCCTGTTGTTGCAGCCGAGAGCTCCCTCCATCGTTCACACCCAGACTTCCAAATACTCCTAGTCTTAAAAAAAATCTCAAGAGTTTC
Source organism: Abramis brama (assembly GCF_963993115.1). NCBI lineage: Eukaryota > Metazoa > Chordata > Actinopteri > Cypriniformes > Leuciscidae > Abramis > Abramis brama. The sequence goes on along the minus strand of NC_139982.1, from coordinate 20,854,606 downwards.
TTTGTCAAGATGGTATCTCAAGATACTCAAGCCGCAGTATCTTTTCCTGTGGACGTTTGTTTCTAATGCCCTCAGTGTTCAGCACTGACCTTTGATGTCTTGCTTGAAATTTTACAAGAAAAGAACTGATCGGAAACCACGTTTTGAGAAAATGATGTTATTAAGGGCTTTCGTATAGGGCGGCCTTGTCAAAGCACGTTTTCTAAGAAATTGCATTTGCTGCTTCTAATTTGATAAGCGCTGGAAAGCTCACCTACGAGAGCTGCTGTGTCTCTGCAAGCTTATGAGCTGGTCACCATGGTTACAGCTGCCACACTGGCGTCCGGTTGGTGACTAGAGCCTGGTTATGCTGAACTTCTATGAAGATGATACTGTAACGTCTCTGGCAGGCTGGAGTACAAATCTGTGAAATGTCTTTTACTGGACTCCTAATGGACAATCATTTATTAGACCATAACGTGGCCATATAAAAAAACATTTTTAATGCACTGATCAGTTTGGAGATTTTGGGCCATTTGGCTTTTCATAACATGTTGATTCAGACTAGTATTGCTGTCATTGCATGAGCTTCTCATAATTTCTCTTACTGATTTTCTCCAGGCTGGTTCAGGGACTCTCACCATGTCTGCTGCTCTCAACCAGGACTACAAAATGTGCGATTCAGACCGACTCAACGAGGTCAAAGGTCACCTGGAGATAGCCTTACTGGAAAAGCACTTTCTTCGTGAGTAACCCAGAAAAATTCTTGTAGCATCTCTGTTTTACATGGTTACATCGTTTTAAATTATCATCACTGCTCCCCTGATACACATCCTATTCTGTTGCTGATTTTGCAGTTCTTTTCTGAGGGATTTCATGCTTTTATAATGGCCCCATTTTTAAGCCATTGTGCTTCTGTTCTAAAACCTTGCAAGTTGTATCGCTGCGTACTGTCTGCATAGTCAGCAGTTTAAGGCAGCTGTCATGGAACTGGTTGCATTGACAGTTGACTCATCGAAAGTGAAAGCGGTGAACAGTGATCCTAATATGACTAGCGCCCACTTTCAGCAAGTCAGTTAGGACTGTACATTACCTAATTAATATTCATGAGCCAGGCTGTGATTTATAATATAATATAATATAGCTTGCTTACCTAGGACCACACTTTTAATACATGGAAATGCTTTATCTAATTAATATTGATGAGCCAGGCTGATTCATATTTAATAAAAATGTAATACTTGTATGCAGTCTTTGCAACGTTTGTTATAATTATAAATATTTAAAGATTATAACTTATTAAAGTATATTATTGTTATAAATATTTACTCTTAATAAAAGTATAATATTTGAATATTCATATTTCTAATATACATTTAATTGTAAATTATAATAAAATACAAGTGTTTGTAATCAACATTTCATTCAACACAGGTCATTGTGGATTATTATTTTTTTTTTTCACTGAGCTTGTTGCAGTGCATTTAGGGATTGCATACTTACAACCACACCTATGATGCCTTGAAATGCTTTTGGAATAGGGCTATTATATATATTTTTTTACATATTCTCAGATGCTTTAAAATGTAGTTTTAACTTGGATATCCAGAATTTGTTAGAAACGTCTCTTCAGGAAAAAGTGATTTGTCCTCCCAGGCCTCCAGATCTGCAGTATATCTCAAGCTAAATGGGTGATGTGTCACTGTGTCTGTGGATTTATCACCCCGAGCAGTGGAGTGAGATCATTCTCATTAGGACGGGAGCTGCCTGAACCTTACAGCGATAAACCCACCATGTATACTGCTGATCCATCTCACCTCTACCACTTTTCAATTAGTGAAACTTTCAGAAGCAGAGATTAGCCCTCCACTGGGGTTCGCACGCACGCACGCACGCACGCATACAACAGACATTTTCTGGAGTAGTATCATCTTTTTCTTTATCTTTAGATTTTTCTAGCATGTTGAGGCATTAAAATATCTTGGTTCCCATATGATAATTCAGGTTTCCATTCATTATATTGGCTTAAACAGAACGTTAGTTGTGTATTACGAGATTGGTAGTGTCTGGTCTATTTTTAGACCCTGCTTTTGTATTTGTATGTATGCGAGTGCATACGAATTGCCCTCGAGCACTGCAGTACTGGAAAGCAGCAAAAGGTCAGACCTGGGCGGCCAAACTGCTGCTGCCCAAAAAAGCAGACCGGACTTATTAATAGTTTGTTACACAACAGAGGCCTCTCCGCTCTAAAAAGAAAGAAAGAGAGAGAGACCTAATGGCTTTGACTTAAAATCTGTGAATGATGATGATGCTGCTGCTGCAAGGTTATATGCGGTGAGGTCAAAGATTTGGATGCTCTTTTTGTGACTCTTCACATCTGGACTGTTCTGTAGATTAGTGGGTTGTGACCCAGAAATGGGATCTAATTTAGCTGTATGGGATCTAATTTAACTGTATAATATAAAATAAGAAATACAAAATGTATGTGTGTATGTATGTATGTATGTCAAATATATGATAAATCAGTGCATTACATTGCAGTGTAGTAGTACTGTTAACATTTATGACTGTGAAATTAATAAGTCCAAAGAGCTATTGGCCAGTTTACTTGATTAGTCTTGTGATTGTTGGTAAATGCCAGGGGCCGGTAACAAATGGTCATAAGATCATAAGACAGATCTTCATACTTCCCAACCCTCATCTCACTGTTCTTGGATCAAATGACATGACCTCTTTGGAAGCTGCAGCTGTCAGTTTTACAACAGAGTTGTGCTGACTGCTAGTGACTCCTTGCTCAGTCAGAACATGCACCATGTCAACATGAAAGACCTTCATTGCTAATGTTTGTTGAAACTTTCAAACATATCATACATCCTCAATCATTTTATTTGAATAACTTTCTGGAGGAAAACGGTGCTCTAGCTTAACATGAGTAGTTCACAAATACATTACATCAGATTACTCTATGATGAGCTAGCATTGGTCCATGGTTTTGTGTAGCCTTTACCATTGTGTTAATGGTCTTTTTGGCAGAGACAGGCATGGCTGATTGTGTGAACTATGTGAAAGGATGCTGTCAGTCAGAAAGGCTTTCATATGCTTAATTGCTTTGGTGTAAATGGGCCATTAGATGCTATCTTTTTTTTTTTTTCTATCTTTTTTTTTTTCTCCAGTAAGTTGGCGTGAGCTGAGGCTGAAGTTTGTATTTCAGAGAGGGCAGTGAGACAGCACCGCTTCAGTGACGGACAGTGGGCCAAGATTCAATCTGGCAAACTCATTGAACATGTCCTTATCAAGCCATAAAAATGTTGTTTACATTTTCAAGTTCCTTCCGCATTGTTACTGCCTGAGCAATGTACTGATTGCTTATGGGTTAATTATGTAATTATCATTTAATTATTAACATTTTAAAAATCTGAGTTTAAATAATTAATAAATAATGATAAAATTGTGTGTGTGTATATATCTCACACACACTTTTTAAATATATTTTAACATTCTATTTGGTGCTACTAGTGGCGCAGAAATGATACCTTCACCTTCAGCCCGAGTGTAAAAGTAACCAAAGTACATTGTGACTAAGCAACTCAATGTTTAAACGCTACACTAGGTTCTATTACATTTCCTTGTTGACTAATGGGTTATTGGTTTACAGTTAGTTACATTACGTTTACAGTAAGTGCCATTTGAGTTCAGGGTCTCATCTGTGCAGTGCAACATTGCAACACAAATATTGGTCTAAGACTTAAGTGCTTGTAGCATGGCAAAGATTAATATCTGCTTACAAGATTATTTCTGCCACAATTTCACTGTAACCGTAAGCGAGGTTGAGTTTGCATACCAGAACGTGAAAAAAGCTCACACAATAGCACAAATCTAGCAAATGTTCCCAAAAGGATTATTCATGTAAAGCTCCTAAACATTTGCTTTGCACAACATGTTACAGGAGATTAGGATATCTGTAAGTATTCTTTGGTTTGTTCTTATTCTTTATTATTATTAATAGTAATATGATTTATTATTATGATTATTGATATTATTTATACTTTTGTACAACAAGATCTAGATTTGCTTGCCTAGGCACTCCGAACACGCTGTAAAGTGAAGAATAGCATCATGGCTATAAATATTAATTCCGATCCATTGTTTTATCACAGTGAAACAGCTTGCTCAGTCCCTCCGTCCACTAGCTCCGGGTTTAGCGACGGCCCCTATAGTCTGCACTGATCATCTGGATTCAGATGTCTTCTCTTTTGGCGCACCTGCCCTTGAGCCAGCGGCAGGGGGTCTTTATCATGACTATAGCGCCTCTGTGGGAGACTCAGGAACTGCTGAATTATAGATGAAGATGGGCTTGTGTTCCAGGCAACCTTGAAGCAGGCATTGTGTGCAATAGAGGGCAGGTGGAAAAACGACTCGATTAGGGCTGTTGTGCTGGTGCATGAGTCCAGAGGCAAAAAGTTTTCAGAAAACATGCTCTTTGTCAGAACTGTGATTAATTTATTTTCGTTTTGTTAGATCAAGGACGATCCGTCTCTGCCAGCAGCTACATGTTTGTTTGACTCGAGAATCATCAAGTTCTCTGAAATTGAGGATGAAGTGTCTCGAATCTTCCTCTGGTTCCTCTGCCGAGTGTCCTGTCCTGTGAGAGAGCTTAATTTAGTGTCATCTTTGAGATTTAGGATGACTAGGATCCTGTCATCCTAACCCTCTGGAACAAGTTCAATTCAGCTATAAAGCAGCTCTACAGAAGACAATAGTGTCATTATTCAGCTCAGTTCAAGTTTTGTTCTCATCCGATAGTATCAGTGCGGGTCAAATCAATATTACAGAATATTAAGTGTCCCCAACTAAGCAAGCCAATAGAAATCAAACTCCATCAGGTGATTAGAAATGGAGAAAACAAACCATGGGAGAAACCAGGCTCAGTCGGGGAGGCAGTTCTCCTCTTGCCTAGATGGACATTTAGCCAGTCATTATTGCAAAATAAACCTTAAGAGAGTGATACAAGATCCTGATCATGCTGTCAGGGTTATTTTACAACAACGACCAGCTGACTCTTTGTATCGCGTATATTTGACATCTGTGGCCAAAGAGACCTCAAGCTTGCTGATGGTCTCCGAGTTCGTTTCCTGAAGTCAACAGCAATCTCCTCAGTCCTTCAATCATGCAGTTGAACTGTTTTCTTTGTGTATTGCTCACAGAGGAGGAGTTGAGGAAGCTCCGAGAGGAGATAAATGTCGACACCCTGAAGCAGGAGCTGGAGAAAGAGAAATTGAAAAGAGTCGATCTCGAGCAGAAAATGAATGAAATTCTCAGATCCAGGTATGGGAGGTGATGCTTTTCCACAGTATAGAAGTTTCCCACAACAACATTTGACACGTCTATAGTATATAACTTAATAAATAAATGTTCCATTTTAGTTATTTCTATATTTATTTGTTGTTAATACTTTCTAAACAATAAGTGTGCTTGGTTCAGACTAGAAGATTCACCACCTCCACCTCCACCTCCAAAGCCACCAGTCACTTCAGTCAATGGAACAGGTAAAGCTTAGTTTGTTCTCCTTCTAGATCTATAGAGATCTTGAGACCCACTTACTTATGCATTCAAATGGAAATTGATATCTCTAATAGCAATACATCATCATAATCACTTTTGCCTGTTGCTGTTTCGACTCTAAGGGTGCATTCATTGTAATTATTGATTTTTCTTTATTTTTCAACACTCTTTATCTCTTTTATTCTCTAATAGAGTACTTTTTCTGTAGCACTGAGGCTGTTAGGTAGTTGCTGTCGAATAATGGTTCACACTTAGATTTTTTTTTTCTGCATTTGATCTTGTTTTATGCATTATTATTAGAAAATGTATAACTAAAGCCCAAGTATACTTCGTCATTTTTGTCATCAGGAGGGCCCGCGGACGTCTCGGCACACCGTCCTTGTGCAGCCCAATTTTTGTTTCTGCTCGGACAGTTCACGTATAACATTGCATGTGCGAGTGACTTGAGCACTTGAATACAAAGTCTTTTTAACGCTCTTTCCACGCTCACGGCCAAATGAGTATCCTTCGCAAGGCGAAATGCAGATTATTTTCGGGCCTTAAGCAAGTCTTATTTCTTAATAACAAAAAAGATATGCATTACATCGTAATCTGGGATGTCTTTTATTGGTGAATGCATAATAATTAGTGGTCCAAAACATGATTACGTGCAGTCTAGTCCTAAATAAAATGTTTTTGTGTTTTATGTGGTTTTGAGTAACACATTTGGCTTTACTTTTGCTATTTGTGTTCTCATATGGCGATGGTTTGGATGTTTGTTGTGTAATTACTAGCTGCGGGCACACAGTCCCTCATTATGAATAATCCGGATTCATCAACATTAGAACGAGAAGAATAAATTGAATTGGACACGCACCTGTCCTGCCTGAAATTGTGTGTGGCAATTTTGTTCTGTGCGCTAAACACTTTATTAGTGATTGAGAACCAGTGCCCTTATTTTGAAGTTCATTTGAGGAACACGATTATAGTTTATCCATCGCTTCAACTGATTGATAGCGGATTTTTAGCTTTTGTCTTTCATGCTTCAGATATTTTGTTATATCACAGTTCATTTTATTATTTTGTCAACTGCAATTCATGTAGAAGAGGAGTTGTTTTCCATTTCACCTATAATTAAACATCCCTTGAAATGGCTGATTCTCATTTGTGATAATGCTCAATTGAATTCTGAGAATATTACAGCCCGTTTTATGTTTTATGTTTATATTGTGAATCCGTTAAATGTCTGTAATGCTGCATTGAAGTGTTGTGCTGTTTTTGAACTGATAGGGGACAAACAGAAGGATACCTTAAGATCCCGGCTGTGGAAATGGCTCTATGAGCGCTTTGGTGTTTATATCGAAGACTTCCGCTTTCAGCCTGAGGAGAATACAGTCGAGACTGAGGAACCACTAAGTGCTAAAAGGTGACCAGCTCAAATAAAGCCTCGTTTAGTTTGTTTCGATTAATAATTTACAGGTTTTGAAGGGAGGTTGAACAGAGAACTGCTCAAGCCATGGGTCATTCCTGTTACGCAGTACCTTTTGAACTCTGTAAACCCTGGTCAGACTCAGACTCTGGTCAACTATACTAAAACATTTAGAAGTTATTTACCCAAGTATTTAAAAGTATTAAATTATACATGTAATATAATAGTATTTTTTCTTTTTCCGTGTGTGTGTGTATAATGTATTTAAGAAATATTTGCATGTGTATATACAGTATATTTATACATGCTTTATATTATATATAAATATGAATATTTTATATATAAATAACACATTTTTCTTAAATAAATAAATAAATAAACTTTATTTTGGATGCGATTAATCGTTGGCCAGCCCTAATATTTATATAATATTTTTTTCTGCTGTTTTTCCATTAACTTTTTGTTTGTTTGTTTAACTTGCAAAAGACTTTTATAAATTACTGAAAATTTCATAAATCAAAAAAAAGAAAAATGGCAATATCCACTAAAACCAAAGTAAATTTGAGAATATACTAAACAGTATACTTGAAAACATGAAAATGTACTGACTGCATAATAGGAATGACCTGGATGTAATTGAATGCTAGGTGTGATTAAAAACCCATTTTGGAATCAGGCTTTTTTTGCTAGATGTTTTTATACCTGTTTTTATTGTATATTTTCTATATCTTAAATTGTTGTAATGTGCTAGATAGGACATTGAACTGGATGTCTTTATATGCAGTCTCAATTTTCATGCTATTTCTGGCTTTATAATTTCACCCTCCCAACGGATCTCATTAAATAATTAATTTTCTTTTCTCCTCTTTGCAGATTAACTGAAAATATGAGACGACTCAGTAAGTGTTTTCATATTGCAGCCCAAATAAAAAACCCTCCAAGCAATAACGCTAAATATTTTAATGGATTGCAGCCCCATTTTAATTCCCATCACCTCTGCTGTGTCACGGGCATGAAACTGACTGTGTGTTGCGTGTGTGTTTTCAGAACGGGGTGCTAAGCCTGTAACTAACTTCATGAGGAACCTTTCTGCCTTATCCAGCTGGCACTCTGTCTACACGTCAGCCATCGCCTTTATTGTGAGCACAGCCCACCACCCACACAAATCCCTCAAACACCATTCATCACTGTTTATCATGTTTATGTAGCCTCCCAGTCCAAAGTGTCTGTTTTACTACCATAATTAAAACAAATAAAAGCTCATTGTTGTCTGCATACCACCAGATTTGAAAAAGGCCCCGCCTCAGGTTAAACTAATGTTACACGGTTTAATGTTTATTAGGTCGGTGTAATCAAAGTTGGCTGATCTTAAAATACTAAAATGTAGATAAATAGTGCCACCACGTGTTTCTGTATGGTGGCTGACATGATTGCAACACTGCCAGAAACACGCCTGACATGCCGTCCTTCATTTTAATGTCTTCTTCCCTCTCATCTTTTCCACAGATCTATATGAATGCTGCCTGGCATGGCTGGGTTATCCCCATGTTTCTATTTTTAGCCATTCTGCGGTTGTCCTTGAATTACCTCATTGCAAAGTACGTCCGACATAATCTATCACTGGTTCAATTCACAACTAGTTCACAAACCCATGTGCTGGTTGCATGACATGGGAACTGACCCATAATTGGATATCCTTTTAACTAACCTATTATTTAGCATAGAAAAAAATGTACATTTAAAAAAAAAAATTAAATGTTACATTTAAATCCTATTTTTTTTAAATAGGCATACTAAAACAGTTCTGCGTGTATCTTTTCAGGGGTTGGAGGATACAGTGGAGTATTGTGCCTGAGGTGTCCGAACCGATAGTAAGTATTAGCCTCATTTTAATTTATTAACATCAGTAAGTTGTTAAATATAAATGCTTGATTAAAAGCCTTAATGCTTCATTTGTGCTCTTCTTTTTATTAGGAGCCTCCAAAGGAAGATCTCACAGTCTCAGAGAAGTTCCAGTTAGTGTTGGATGTTGCACAGAAAGCACAGGTAAGTGATTTGTGACTTTGTTCTAGCTGTGGTGGTGTAATGCCGACACCTTTTATTTTGCTTCACACATAAAGCTGTTGACGCACAAGTGACGTCTTTTCACAGAATCTATTTGGAAAGATGTCAGACGTATTGGAAAAAATCAAAAAGTGAGTATGTTAGATATTGAATTGTGGGACCGGCCGGTATAACGGTATATACTGTGTAATGGTTCAGATGCCATTTGGTTCTGCATTTATTTATTTTTTTAATAAATATAAATAAAAAAAAATTAACTTGTGTATTAACAGTACTTTTATTTTATTCAAGTTTCAAATAAATTATTTTATGATTGATATATTATTTATTATTATTATTATATATTATATTATATTATATTATATTATATTATATTATATTATATTATATTATATTATAATAATAATATTATTATTATTATTATTATTATTATTATTATTTTTATTTTATTTTATTTTATTTTTTAATTAAAAGTACTATTGTGAGAGAGCATAAAGTTGATGATATAAAATTAATGGTACAATGATACTGATTTCTTTTTATGGTAGTACTGCCCTGTTTAAGTATGATTTATTGTATAAATGTATATTTACATACATATATGTATAATGTTTATGTACTGTATATAATTGCATTGCAGTCTGTTCATGTGGGTGCAGCCTGAAATCACACAGAAACTGTATGTTGGTTTGTGGATGGCGTTCATCACTTCCTGTTTGCTGCCATATAAACTCTTAGGCTTCATGATTGGTAAGAAATTCAGTTTGACTTGCAACAATAATTTTAATGTGCTTTTTTAAATTTTTATATCAAGTCTCTAATTTTCATTTATTTGTGGTTATTTCAGGGTTCTATGCTGGCATCAAATTCTTCATCATTGACTTTATCTTCAAAAGCTGCCCAAAACTGAGGGACAAGTACGACACACCCTACATTGTATGGGCCAACTTACCCACAGACCCGCAGCTCAAAGAGCGTAACAATGCCACACTGAGCAGACGGGTGAGTGAACTGTTCGCGTGCGCAACCTCATTGTTCCGGTTTCAAAAAGCTTGTAAAATATTAATCCTGATTCCTTTTTGTCTCTTTATGAGGAGGAACTTGTCAGTTATGACTGAAAATGAGCTATAGTTTCCTCTTTTAGTTAGCAGCCTTTATTTAACCAAAATACAACTCTTGATGGCAAAAAGAATACTTGTATTATATTATATTATATTATATTATATTATATTATATTATATTATATTATATTATATTATATTATATTATATTATATTATATTATATTATATTATATTATATTATATTATATTATATTATATTATATTATATTATAAGATTGACCTGGCCAAGCTGTCAAAAAGAACATGCAGTATATTGGTCACTCTTGAATAAGAGTTGTATCTTGGTGCTAATAACATCTTAAAATCAGTTAAATATACTTTAAAATGAAATTTAAAAAAATAAAATAAACTCAAACAAAGAAATAAACACAAAATGGAGGACAAATCAAAACAGTGTCTACAAGATGGTTAAACATGAATTCAGCCAATGGAGGATATGTAATTCCTCTTTTTCATTAATAAATGGCAGGATTTTGGTTTGTGTGATGGTCTGTCACATGTTTATTCTGTTATTTTTCCTCTCTCAGCTGTCTGGGTTCGAAAAGGTAGGGATCTAGTGTGGCCTTTGGTTTGACAACAGTGCCTGTGTTTGCCACCAATGGCTGGTCCTGCGTATGTGTGTGTTTTATGTGTGTGTGCGTGTGCGTGTGTGTCAGGAATATGCAGTATGACACTGACAATGTCTGTCGACATTTGGATCAAAAACTGTCTTTTTAAAAATGCATCTTACTAATTTGCACGAAATGTAAATGAACAAGATTGTAAAAAGTACCAGGATGTTTTTGATCTATCGTCATCAGACAAGGTGATAGTGTAGAAATACTGTGTGAGTGTGTGTGTGACATGCAAGGTTTATCTGAGAGGTTCCCTGCTGCTCTATACTATAGTTTAGTGTAGAATAATAGGCTTAATAGTATTTTGAAGCAGTGACCACATTAGAGCAGTCAAGCTTTTACATATTATAGCAACAAATTACACTTTATGGAGACATTTGTTGAGAATTAGAAGGAAACTCATCCTTTTCTATTTCTGCACGACTTACAGTACAATTTTTTTTTCATATGATTACATAAATGCCTTGTGTAGGTGGCTAGAAATTCTGAAAAGCTTGGCTCTTCTGGTGTCGCCACTTTGTAGTGTTTACTTTTCAAAGCTAGTTTACAATTACCTCTCAGAAAATGGAGGTAAAGTGATGATCAGATGAATTATATTAGAAATTAAATTATATATGCATATATTTACTTTCAAAATGGTTGTTGCATATTATGCAATTGTATGACTATAGGATTCAAGTTTTTGTCATGTTTGAGCAGTGGCCTCAAAGTGGCTACATTTACAGTAGTCAGTTGTGTCAATTACCGTATTCAACATTTCTTTTGTGGATATGTTGTATTTGCAGACGTACTCTCTATGCACGAAGAAGCAGTTTTCTGCAAATATAAGGTTTCTTCAACTGTGACCACTTGCCATGTGGAAAAAATTAAATAAAATGTGAAGTCCCTTAACATACACTTTTCTCAAACTCAAAAGTGATTTATATAATTTGTCTACTAACAAAAGTAGACATACATGATTCAAATGAGGAAAAACATTTAAATAAATAGTTTTCACACAATAGATATTAAAATTTTACTTGGTTTATTTTACTGTTTATGTTATCATAGTTTTTATTTATTTTTTAGATATGTATAGATTTAATTTCTTTAAATGATAAACCTCTATAACAACAATAAATTAATGATAAATAATGAAACTGATAGTATAAACAAAGTGAAAAAACAATTACAGTAACAATATGTATTGTTGTTATTCTTAGTTATGTATGTTTTAAATGAAGAATCTTTATTATTAGTATCATCATCATAATCATCATCATTAAAAATAGGATGGCATAAAATAAGAGTGCATGTGTATAGTTTTATTATATACATCTATAATAAGACAATTAGATGTTTTATTGTTATCAATTGTATTATTATTATTGATTTGTATAACCTAAACGATAAAATCTAGTCATAAGACATTAGAAAGTATCAAAAATAGCTCATGATGGCATTGAAAATTTATCAAACTGTATTGTGAATAGAATATTTATGAATTAATTTTAAAGTGTATATGCATGTATAACAAATAGCTCTTCTGCTAATTTTAATATAAATCAACTCCCAACACTTAAAAGTGCCCGTAGTTGAAGAAATGCCCATGAACATTGATCAGATGATATCTGTCTTGCTCAGTCCCAAACTCTAACACATTCTGTAAATAAATGAATACCTTGGTAATATGGTAGTATGTTGGTGAGTGGTAATACCTATGATAAGTGGCTGTTTAACTCCGGCTTTGAGCTTTGCACTAGTCCTCAGCAGCACCCTCCTCCAGGCATCCCTCGCTACTGTTTGGCATCCAACCCAGAGAACCGAGTCTGTCACCAGGAGTCCACATGCAGCTGAGCCACTGACCCATCATTCACTGTGCTATAGCCTATAGGTCAACACTGCTGCTTGGCTCAATGGCATTCACTGGTTTTATGACAATTGACAAGCTTCCCCCACATGGGTGCTGTTTTTGGGGCCCTCAAGTGCTGATCTAGGATTAATTCTGTTCTTTATCTGGTGAGGAGGTAAAAGATAGCATTGATCCTTCATTGGCACACAGGAACCTGGGGCTTTATTTACACATCCTGCTCCTAAATTAATCATTTTGCTTGTTCCCCGGTAGCAGATCCAGCCAACGGTAGCACGTGGCGCTCAATCGGCTGGGATGTCATGCGGGATTGGTCGTGAGGAGGAAAGCGGACGGGCTTACAATACCAAGAGAGGCCCGTTTCATGAAGTCTTCAACTTGTCTGAAAATGAGCGCCCCCTGCCAGGTGGGAAGGGAAACGTGGTAGCCTTTGAACATTTAATATGTGCTTGTTGTGTCTTTAATTGTAAAAGAATGTTTGATTTGATTCACAGTGTGTGAGAACGGATGGCGATGTTGCTTGATCAACAGAGACAGGAAAATGCCGACTGACTACATCCGCAATGGTGTCCTCTACGTCACAGAGAAGTATGCATGCAGGACAGCAGTATTTTTCCATTAAATGGCAATATTTACCAGTTGCATTTACTCTGAACAAAGTTGTAAATGTGTTGTCATATTTTAGGCACAAGAGTTGCATGAGAGAATTGTTAGGCCCACTGCAGTCCTTCATGATAAAACTGTGTTTTGTGTTTTTAGTTATCTGTGTTTCGAGAGTTCCAGTTCCCGGGCGACCTCCTCGAAAAAAAATAAAGTCATCAAGCTCCACGACATCACAGATATTCAGAAGGTCTGCCAAATGTTTTGTGGATGATTAACTAATTTTTCTCAAGTGTTTTGTTCTAACTGGATTCTCCACACATGTTAACAGTACAAGGTGTTGTCAGTATTGCCTGGATCTGGGATGGGGATCTCGATTACAACGCCATCCACTCTAAAGGTAAGTGGCCAGCAGCCAATGTACAGAATATCAGAGAGCGTATGTGTATGTGTGTATATATATATGAGATGCACCGATACTAAGTTTCTCTACCAATAGCCGATTATTCAGAATGATATCTGCTGATACCGATTCTTTGATTTTCTTAAGGGGAAAAAATCCCTCCCAAATAATGCTGCAAACTATACTGAGAACCCTCTCATTTGGTACATTACTATTATATCAGAGGTTAAAATTAACAACAGAGCTCAAACGATTATTTTCAACTGCTATTTATTTTCAGATATAATAAATGCTTTTAAAAAAACTGAAATGTTGGTAGTTTTCATAAACTCTTTTTCATAAATTTATTGGAGCATACATATACAATTAACCATAAATAAGCTCTTCACTAGTGGTTTTTATAGCTAACTAATGAATATCGAATAACTTTCCTGAGGTAAATGCAAGGTTCAGCAACATTGTTCACTAGCTGTTTTATTGACGAATCTCCGCTGTTTAAACCGATTGATCGATTACATTAAACATGATTCATTTCGGTAAGATGTACTGTATCTTTCAACATACCTTCATGCATGTTTTTTCGTACTTTAACTTGTATTTAAGCTGCCGCTTGACCGGAGGCGCTACAGCACTCTGTAACATCACATTTAAGAGCATCAAAACACCATTTATTGTTTGAATTTCGTGACTACACTAACTTTTGAAAATGGACAGAATTTGAAAGCTGAGACTTTTTCTTATTAGAAGTAACAAAACACAAAGCTCTTTGCAATTATTGGATGGGAGGTGCGCTACATATACTGTTTTGTATAGGGAAAAACTGCAGACATGGCAACCCCGGCTTGAACTACAGTGATTCATAGGGTCAAATGGAGTCTGCTTTTGTCACTTTTTTTTTTTTTTTGCTGTTAATGCATTATGTCACGTTGACTGGCCCTAAATTCAACAAAACATTTTCTTCACACACAGTATGAGTTGCAGTCTGACACGTTTTTCCACCCCCTTTTGATTGACAGGATATAATCGGCCCTAAGAATATTTTATGACTTAGTTTATTACTTTTTCTACATTAGGAAATCAAGATGATTAGTTATTATGAGTTATGCATTCAAAAACTCACATTATAATAACTGAAGTACTCTACACTGCAAAATTAATCTTTCTTACATCTTATCTGCACATTGATTTTTATGATGAGAGAATTTGGGAGTGCAGAATTCAGTCAGAACTAAACCCTGGTATTTTCAGTGGTGACTAATCAAAATGCCTCTGATTGGCCATTGCATTCATAAGCTTAACAGAAGCACCTGTGATCGGTAATAATGCTCAATGCTGCCAAAAATATGTAAAAAGAAATCTGATGCAACATGCAATCTCAATGTAATACCGGAATCTACACTTTTCATTAGATCTGTCATAAAACTTTCATTAAAGGGATAGTTTACCCAAAAATTAAAATTAGCCCATGATTTACTCACCCTGAAGCCATCCTAGGTGTTTATTACATTCTTCTTTCAGTCAAATACAATCGGAGTTATACTGAAAAATGTCCTGGCTCTTCCAAGCTTTATAATAGGAGTCAATGGGTATATTTTTTTGGAAGTCCATCAAAGCGCATCCATCCATCCATGATAAAAGTGCTTGACACGGCTCTGGCAGGTTATTAAAGGCCTTCTGAAGTGAAGGGTTACTCTTTTGGCATAAGTCGACTTGCGTACGGCCGTCTGCCAGAAGCTAGTTATTATTTTAGTCGATAAAGTTTTAAATGTGTATAATTTTCTTACACGAACACATCGCTTCACTTCAGAAGGCCTTTATTAACCCGCCAGAGCTATGTCGAGCACTTTTATAATGGATGGATGGATGCGCTTTGATGGACTTCCAAAAAAAAAAAGCTTGGAAGAGCCAGGACAATTTTTTAATATAACTCCGATTTGTATTCATCTGAAAGAAGAATGTCATATACACTTAGGATGGCTTCAGGGTGAGTAAATTATGGGCTAATTTTCATTTTTGGGTGAACTTTCCCTTTAAGTCAGTCACGATAAAAGTGACATGAAAATTATTTACATTAGTATTTTGCCCCCTTATCTTAGCATTTTTGTTCGTTTTAATGGTATTTTTACCCAAAGTCACCATTTATTTCCAACCCTGATTTTTTTTTTTTTTTTTTTAAGTTGAAAACAGTTGTGCTGCTCATTATTTTTGTGTAAACCATGATAATTTTTTTTCAGATCTTTTTTTATAGTATAGAAATTTCAAACAAACAGCAAATATTTGGAATGGCATTTTTTTCCTGGTGTGTGTGTGTGTATATACATTCTATAAATAATACATGTATTGTTTACATACTAAAACACACATGTATATACTACTGTGCATGTGTAGGCTAAATATTGTAATGAGTATCGTTGCACACAGGATTAATTAAAAATAAATTAATTAAATTGTAAAGCTACCTGTATAACTTTTTTCAGTATTATTACTTCTAATTTATAATAATTACTTCCTCTTTATAATAGTAGGATATTAAGGTGAAATGTTTCAAGGTTGTTTACACAGTTCAATTCCACCCTCTCACCCTGCTAGGTTTCTTTGCTCATTGTATTCTCTGGCTCCAAACCATGGCACCACAGTGAGCACCAGAGGCAGCTGTTTACCACTGTAGCTAGGTAACAAAGAAGGTGCCAAAAAAGGAAAAGCTAGTAGGCTAATTGTTTAGCTTGCACACTAACTGAAATAACTGAATGTGAAATGCTTACTGTATTTATAGCATTGGTTATGTTATATGATCCGTGACCATCTAAAAGCTGCATTTTGCTAGATTTCTAATCAGGCACCAAACTGAGTGTCCATTACATGTTCTTTCAGCCAATAGAATCGCTTCTACACCGGATCGCTTTCATACCAACTGCGATTCATACTGAAGTCCATGCAAAACTTTCTGTGATGTCAAATGGACCGAAATCACTAGTGTGAAAAGCACACTAACTTTTTTTTATGCCTCTTCCACAGCCTCTAGTGTTTGGTGCCATGATTCATCGGGACGAGGCCTTTGATGCCATCAACACTCAGTACATGAAGATCATAAATTCCACAGCAGCTACCACAGTCACAAGCCCAGAGACATAACTGGATCAACATATGACATAAGGTAGTCCATAAGGCAGCCCTAACCTTAATGTAGCACTATCCTAATCGCTATATGGAGAAGATGGCTTCCGGAAGTTGTCCGCCCAATCTCCAACCCAAAAAGATGGATTTGAGGAGAAGAAACTGCAAAAAAATTAATAATTTCATATTCTCTTTTAAATGACATGTGAGTATTAGGAAGGGGTGTTTTATATAATGTTCTCTCAAATGGCGTACTATAATCTTACACAAGTGTTTGTCAGGATGGGTCTTATTTTATAAGGTTAGGGGTTGGTTGTGCTTCTTACTTGTTTGTCCTGTGTCCTACAACAGC
The DNA here is from genome assembly GCF_963993115.1 of Abramis brama. Taxonomy (NCBI): domain Eukaryota; kingdom Metazoa; phylum Chordata; class Actinopteri; order Cypriniformes; family Leuciscidae; genus Abramis; species Abramis brama. Next base: position 20,837,538 of record NC_139982.1, on the reverse strand, counting down.
GAAATGCCACTTCAGAACAGGAGCTGGTACTCCTTTGTGTCTCTCGGAGGGCTCTGTGTGATCCGTGTGTAGTCAGACCATATAACCTTCTCTGAGCTTACCGCCATTTTCACTTAATTGCATCACCGCTGGCCTTGCACAAAGAAACAGCACTTAGTGTTGCTGAGAGCTTTTAGATGTGATTTAGGGGGAAAAGGAACAGACTTAACCGTCAACCGAAATCCATACGCGCAAAGCAGCTCCCAACTGCCGACCACAGCGTTCCTTGGGACGCGCCAACTTTCTCATTAGTGATACTTGTATTAACTTATGACAAAAAAAGACCTCATTTTAAAGGAATGGTTCACATATTAACCCAGAAGGGAGATATTTAGGCAGAATGTCCAAGCTGCTCCTTTCACCCAAATAGGAAAATTCTGTCAACATTTACTCACTCTCATGTTGTTTCAAACCCATATGATTTGATGCACTAGAAGATATTTTTCTTTTTTTTCATACAGTTAAAGTCAATGGAGTCCAAAACAACTCTGGACCACATTGAAAAAAAAAAAGTTTTAAAATATCTCCTATTGTCTTCCACATAAAAGGCCATACAGGTTTGAAACAACATGATGTTGAAATCATTAAGTATTAAAATACTTCTTGGCTGAACTATTCTCATACTGGTCTGTATCAGGGTGCTTTTTTGTTTGTTTTTGTTTTTACTTAAAGCACAAAGATATCACCAGTCTTACTCATTAAATGAATGTGCACAAATAAAATACTGTTCAAACTAAGCAGGAATTAGCTGGTAATGTTAATATATTAATTCTGATTCCTCGTCATTGAGCCCTGAGATTATTGAAGTATTAAGGCCTTTTGAATATGGTTAGTTAAATGTCTTCATTTAATAATATTGTACCCCCAAAAAAGATCTGATTATTGAAGCAACCACAGGCTAATTTCTCTATGTATGTCATATGTTATGATTCTTCTAAAAGTGTGCATAGGGAACTCCAAATTAACTTAATGCATAAAAACTACTAATTTGTTTTACTCATTCATAACATTTCTATTTGTTTTACTCATTCATAGCATCTCTATTTGTAACTTTTGACTATGCAGATTTTTACAGCTCGTTTTGGATTAAAAGCAGGTCTTTTCTTTCTTAAGAGAAGAGGGTCTTACAGTATGTCATGGTTTTCTGGTTTATTTGTCCCCAACACTTTTTTCTTTTCTTTTTTTCTTTTTTTGCTCTTTTAATGTTTACGTGTTTCAAAATGTGTTGTGCTAAATTGCACTTTAGACATTCTTTTATTCTTTTGTTTTATCCGTTCAAGCCTTGTTTCTCACCTGCCTTATTCTGCCTTATTTTATTTTTTTTCAAACCATTTGCCACTTGAAATTTTCTTTCTTCAAATCATTTTGAGTCAGTATATGCCTGTTGGAGTTAGACACTGGACTCCTTGGATGCTGTTTGTTTACCATAGATTTTTATATGGCACTTTTGGGCTTAATAAATATATGGCCACTTATATAGTGGAAGATCATTTAGTTAGAATAAATATGATGGTAATTTTGTCTGTGCAGAAGTATGTATTTGTGAAAACACATGAATAGTGCACCTTGGTTTTATTAATTACATCTTTTAACATTGTTCTAAAAATCAAATTCCTTTATTGATTTTTGAAGTGGAAAAATTGACCACCAATGATTGTCATTTGCCAAATAAATATGTATTGTTGTTTGCGCTCTGTTTCTGCCCCAGAACAGTTTCGTTTACAGACATTTGTGTTCCACAATGGACTAGTTTGATCCCTGGAGCAATGGGGGCATGAAAATTAGCCATGGTTGCCTGTAGTGAATGTTGAAGGAGCTGGAAAATCATAGTTTTTAAATGCCTTGTTGAAACATTTTATTCTTTTATTTTGCATTCTACCATATTCTTCATCCAGCTTTTAAAAAATGGATTATTGTTCCCTGGAAGTCATTGGCTATAGCATGAAAGGGTGTTTTTGTATTATTTCACTCAGTGTATTACTCTGTTCAAGTCGTTTTACATTTGTCAAGTATCCGTTTAGTTGGTTGTATAGCACACAGTTGTCACAATGGCATTTACATTGGTACGGCCCACCCAGCAACTGGGTTTAATAGACTTTGCAGAGAAACAACCACCGTAAATTGGAGTCTAACTACTCAGAGACTTGAGTAAATCTGATGTGCTGAATGTGACTGGATGTTTGTTTATCAAACATTTGTATTTACACTGGATGTACATGTCTGGTAAACTCTTTCCTGCTTTCCTCTGATTAGTCTTCATTGGAGAAGAAATAAACTCGGAGTTCTTTGTAACCTTTATGGTTTGTTTTCTTTTTTTCCACCTGTGGAGATGCCAAATAGCATTATACAATGAATGAGACAAATGTCAGTTCTAATATATCAGAGTGCCCACAGATAGCGTGATGTTTCACTAGAAGGCACCACATGAATCTTAACCTTGATTAGAGGGCTCCACTACTGTATGTCTTTCTAATGTTCCTCGTTTTGTTTTGGAGGTCTCCTACAACAGGTTTACATTCATCTAAGGTCAAAATCACTATAATTTGCTTATGATATACATTGCACATCACCTCATTTCTCAAAGAGCCTGAAAACAGTTTGTTCGAGGATTTGGTCTCTCTAAACCCCTCCTTTCTGAGAGCCTACTCTGCTCTGATTGGTCAGATGGCCCAGTCTGTTGTGATTGGTCTATCGCTAACAGCGCGTGTCGGAAACAAAACGGCAATTACCATATCTGAATTTCAACTCTGGAGGCTTCCTCGGCACTATACACTGTGATACAGACGACAATGGCGTTGGTTTTACCGGATCAATTGAAGCCCATGCAAAGTGGATTTGCTTTCTCAGTATCGAAAACGGTGTCTTCTCAACATGTCGACAACACACATCAAACTCTTCCAGGCCTCATCTACAACTATGGTGTTTGAGGGCGAGTCAAAGTAGAATTGTAGCGAGTCAATGAAGACCAAAGGCAGGCTTTCTTGTGAATTTGTTACAAATCTACATGGGTTTGTAACAGGAAGTGAGACTGGAATTGCTGGCACTCATTTCAGCAATCGATTCCTTCTTTTAGGAGACAATAACTTCATATGTTCTGCACTTTGATTTTTAAAACTTTGCAGACCTTTTACATTCACAAACAGCTATATTACTCACTGCATGAAAGGTACTATTTGAAAAAGCATAATGGGGGGCATTTTAAGCATTTTTTTCAAACAGAGAATTTGATATGGTGTGGATCACATGCAGTAGTGTGGGGAAGTATATACAAGGATATTTAATAGCTTCTTTTTTTTTTCAACTGAAAGGTGATGTAATTTTAAAAAAGAACATAATTACATATCACTACTCAATTCCTTAATTTAATTAGGAAAATTAGTTTTATTTATTTAATATATACTGGAGGGCCACTGTCCTGCAGACTCCAGCTTGCTTCAACACTCCTGTCTGGAAGTTTCTAGAATACCCAGTAAGACCTTGATTCGCTGCTTTAGGTGCGTTTAACTGTGGTTGGAGGGTAAAACTTTGCAGGACAGTGGCCCTCCAGAAGCAGGATTGGACACCTCTGATTTAAAAGAAAGAATTTCACATTGTTTTACACAAACATCAGAAACCTGTGTTCTGGTATGGTCTTAGAACTCAAAGTATACTTTGAAATGTAATGAAAAAAGCACTTAAAAACATTGCTCTTAAGGTGTGGTAACATTTAATGTTGATAATTCGTTCAGTACAATAGGAATCCACTCAATCAGGAATCTACTTTTTGAGTGAAGGATTTCCCCCACGCAGATTTCGCAATGGGTTCAGGTTGGCCATGCAAATTTGCAAACTGAAAGCTGATTGGTTTAGCTTTTGTGTGAGCTGTGTTTTCATACTATACTACATTGGCAATAGACGGTGGACTTTGTGAAATTTCGCTAATGTGACCACAACTTTAGAAGAAAGCTTGCAGATCTTCAAGCAATGTCATTAATATAAATAAACAGAGTCTAAAAGAACATTTCCAACCATTTTCTCACCAGTTTGCCTGTTATAAATGCATGAATCAGCTGAATGAGAAAGGAGAACTCCAGTCATAGATCGATTGTTTTATAGCTCTTCATTAAAACTTGCTATTATTGATTGATTCAATGCAGACTAATTGCATGTATTGGGGGATGTTTTCCAATACGGTTCTTCAGAAAGTGCTGGAGGGCTATTAATACTAGCTGTAGTTCCTGGCAGTCCAGAGGGATACTTGTGAGGCTGGATACAGTTTCAGCTGCATCTGAGGGTCAAACATCTGTGTCTCCCAGTACTGTTACTGAGAAGATTGAGAAATGATGCACACAATGTTCAGCTGTATCGCATAGGTCTACATACCAGCTACTAGGGGTGTCCATGGTTAACCGATTAACCGATTAACCGTTAAAAATTGCGTAACCGAGTGAAACATTTTGCTCGGTTAAGTGGCGTCAATGGCGTGCACTGAATTTAGTTGTAATACATTTTTGCACCACCAGAGACCGCTAGACCAGTTTTCTAATATGAAGCGGGCAAAGAAAGCGCGCGTCCGAGAGTGAAGGCTGTGCGAGAGTGAAGGCTGTGCGCGAGCGTGCGCGAGCCAGAAACAAACATAGTATCCGCGCCACTGATGGCAGCACAATAATATCTGTCTGCAGAGCCGCAGAGCCACAGCTTTACCCCAGCAGTTTTACCTCGAGCATGCGCAATTTCATCACAACAGTTTTACCCGCAGAGTCCGTTTACCGTTACATTAACCCATACAATTTGTATTATGCATTTCCTAAACATGTACTTGCTAATCAAACACTTTATCTGAACAAACTACTAATCTATAAAACACAATCGGTCTTCCGACCTTTTACTATTGTGTTGATATGCGCGAGGGAGAGAGAGCAATACAGCGCTCGTGTTGTTTGAAGGCGGTGAGAGTGCGCGCGCGCGGCCGGGGCTCTCTCACTGTTTGTTCTTGCGCCCTGTCCACTGATCTAAATAATTATACGACGACTTATTTGTTCCCTCGTTTTAATAAATCGTGGACACGTTGAACAAATTCCCTCCCTCATTTTGATTTAACGAATTACAACGTGGCCAAAAACAGTTTGATACTATTAATTAGTGAATGCTAAAGACCTATTTTTTGTGAATTGGTGAATATTCAGGTGAATTATTTCGTGGCCACGAATTAATAATAATTATTAAACTGTTTTTCTTACCTGTGAAGATAGCTCTTCAGTGAAGGCCGACTATTCTCGTACAGCTTTTTATTCCTTTTTTTGGTGTGTGTGTGTGTGTGTGAACGGGTATTCAGGTGAATTGTTTCGTGGCCACGAATTAATAATACCTCCGCACGTTTTACAAGACCCTTCTCGATCGCAGCAGCAACGAGCACTTTGATCACTTGATTTAAAAAACAAAACATTTCAGCGCTAGATCGCCAAAAAAAAAAAAAAAAAAAAAAAACGAACGAAATGAATGCTCTGCTAGTTAACTGGAGATGTTTTGTTTATTTGTATTGGTATTCCTGCCGCGAGATGTTTCAAAAGTGGTGGGGACAATACAATATCGACCTTAGAAAATAGTGGTGGGGTCGTGGGGATATGTGACTCACCCGCAAATTACGCCTATCTCGGGGTTGCGGCGCGCACACTATGGTTAACCGAGTATTAACCGCTAAGGGCCTCGGTTAACGGTTAATGAAAAACTTGAAAACGTGCAGCCCTACCAGCTACAGTATCAGATTTATTACTGAGATACTTAATGGTTCATGGCCGCACTGCTGATTCAGGAATTGTCGAGGAATTATATTTGCATTCTTTTTAATTGAATTTTGTTGAGAGCATTCACACACTTTAAGAAGGTTCATTTCATACCCAAGTAATTTTTTGAAATATTTTTTTTCCAGTTTTACTCTAAAAAGAAATTAACACTTAATGTAGCCTATGTATAATTGTGTAACAAATAAAAAAAATCTGCTTTTTATTTATTTTATCACTCATTTCTTTAAGTAAAACTGTAGAAAAAATGATTTAGTATGTATAGCTATATAAATATATAGCAGCTTTCAAAAAAGCAGATAAAAATGATGTATCACTCAGTAAAAAATTTTTTTTCTGTTTTACTGTCAAGAAACTATTAGTAATATATATTTAAAATGTATTTTGAAACATACGTTTCTGCGTAATGCTTCATCCACACCACTAGGTGCCACTATAAGCCCAAAACGACTGCATAGTGCAACAAAAAATACTGAATGCACTTTTTAAGGGTCGTTTTTGCAACAAGAAAAATAACATTAGGAATCATTTTCATTATAAAAACTCACTTTTACCTAAATTATAATTTTGCCTCAGAAATGAGAGGAACGTAAACCACAAATAAAATGACATTTGAGAAAATTTCCTTTGTTCACTCACATTTAAAACTGACCCTTTCATGTTGAGCAGGACACAGTTCAGGGCTTCCTTCCTTCCAGCAGATCCGATCGCAGCTGTAGACGGCAGACGTCGTGTGTCTGAGGCTAAAAAGGGCAAGTCTTAATCAAGGACTGTAATCATAATCCGGAAAGAGTCAGGAAAGGAACAGAGCATGCAGGAGAGATACCTTCCAATATCCCGGATCTCCAGTCTCGTGTTTCACCACCACCACCCCTTGCCTCATGCCATGGTCGCCTATCAGCAAAAACATGGTCATCAAACTCAACTGACACCCTGCTAAAACTGGTGACCATCAAACCCCAAGAACTGGCGCAATGCCTAGCAGTCGTATTCACTTTCTATGGAGGAAGCCTTGATCTGCAGTAGCGTAAGGTGTTGAAGTCAGCAGCAACTTAGCACTGTTTCACACTATGAACCTGCTGAGCTTCAGTAGCAGGTGTTTCTTAGCTTGTTTTGACACGGCCATTTTTCACCTTAAATGTAGTAATTAGGTGTTGTTGCAAACCATCTATCATGCTCCATTTAGGTCACATTAGAATAACTACATGAAAATGGGTTAATAATGTTTAAGAAAATTATAATTTAATAGAACATCTCTCAAGCAGCCTTCAACCTATCAAGCTATCAATCATCACACATAAATCAGTCTGTGTCACGTCGGACTGAGAGGACAGATATATTAGCTATAGCTGCTAGTTAAGTCTTATAGTTAATAATAAAAGATATTTAATGGAATTTCCCACCCATCTTTTTAGTACTTTTTTTTAAAAGAAATAATTATAAATAAACTGCTTATTTGTCATCTGTGGAACTTAATAGTCCAATTTTCATTAGCTTTGGTTGTCCAGGGGGGAAAAAAGAAGCCTGGACATTCACTTGACATGAGGGTGAGTAAACGAAATAATTTTAGAATGACCTATCTCTTTAAAAAGGAATGTTACCTCACATGCAAATCAACTACTGAGCCAAAACATACTTGTGTATGTGAATGAGTACAAATGTGCCCCACTATATACACACACACGTTTTTTAAGGTACTATCACACACAGGGGATGATGAAAGTATTAAGTTCTCTTTTGGACAAGAGTGTGTAATATAAGTTGATAAACTAAACAGAGACGTTCTCGAAATTCATCTGAGCTTTATTTAGCAACGGGAAAGACTCCTATACTATTATATACTAGTATACACAACTGCACAGAAGCAGTGAGAAACTTTCATTGAGGATTAGCGGGTCGCAGCTCCATATAAGATCTTTGAAATTTGAGGGCTTAAGGGTTGTCATACCTGAAAACATGATACATTTCTTGGATGTACCATCGCACCATTACACACAACAAGGTGAAACGTGAGCCCTGATTCCTCGGGGAGCCTGACGGCATCTGAACATTGCAGGAATTCCACACTGACGTTTGGGTGTGAATTGAATGATGATATCTCGTCCCATAGGGCTGTCCTTCACTCACATGACCAGTGCTGGTGCCGTTTATTAAGGTGGCAAATTGCATTCTGTCAGCATTTTCCTCTCATGGGAATCCCTGGCCTTGAATAGAGAAATCGTCCTGTTTATCGGATATCTCCAAGATTCAATCTACTGTTACTGATTGCTTGGAAACGCCTAACTGATTTATCATGTCTGTTTATATCCATATGCAGAGTTATTTTTAATGTCGGGAGCAGCAACAGTGTTGTGTAGTTTATTAATAAAGAACACAAGAGGTACAGCTGCAGCTATAACCAAGTTACTATCATACTCTATAAAAAAATGTTGGTTTAACTTTAAAAAAGTAAGTAAGCTGGTTGCCTTAATTTTGAGTTCATTGAAATAAAAAAATTTAGTTAATACAATGGAGATTGGTTTAATAAATAGAAACTCAAAATATGATGTTATCTGAATCACATCTTAAGTTGATTTGACAAAAGATAAAAAGTTGTGATTTTAAAAAAAAATCATTTACAGTGAAGTGATATAGAAATCATAAAATCCAACTAAAATTGATAAGATAGTAAAATAACTTGGCTTTTAGAAAGAATGAAAAAACACTTTCCATTTCAGCTGGTCTAATTAAACGTTTGGTGTTCACCAAAATGGTCAATTTTGTTATTTGGCATATGTTAGTAATTTTGCATATTGATAAGAACCACTGATGTAGATAGAGGTCCTTGACTGGCTCTGCTGAAAATAAAGATATCACTAGCACAGGTCTAACCAAGACGGCTGTTCCAGACAGCTTCCAACACACAGGTGTCGGAGGTGTGATGATCTATCTATCTCTCTCTCTCTCTCTCTCTCTCTCTCTCTCTCCACATCACTCAGCACCAATGAACAGGCATGATCATATTTCTACTTGGGCCTCTGTATCACCTTTTATTGTAAACCTGTGGTAAAACATTGATGCTTGGGTTTTAAATATTCAAGGAAACAACAAAAATGCCAGCAAAAAGTCTTTCTGATTAGTTTTCTGATAAAACTTCCATTTGTTGGTGGAAGCAGGTTTTGGGCCCGGCACCTGCCCGTTTAAAGCCCTGGCTCGCACTGGCCCGACAGTGGAAACGCGGCTATTGGTGTTAGTTGTAAAGTTGTACAGTGAAACGGCTGCTAATACCTGATCCAGTGCGAGTCTGCTGGTGCTCAGGTGTCAGTCAAGCCAGCACTTTCACTTCACACTTCAAGAGGACCCAGATCTGAGCAGCAATGAAACTGTTCTTTTGGGTGTTAAATAAACAGTTTGGAACCATTTTGAATTTGCAAACTATTTATAAATTTATTATAAATGGGTAATTTGTTTGTGTGTGTGTGTGTGTGTGTGTGTGTGTGTGTGTGTGTGTGTGTGAGAGAGAGAGAGAGAATGAGTGATAGTGAGTGTGTGTGTGGTGGGGGGTGAGTGTGTGTGTGTGTATGTGTGTGTGTTCAGTGAGAGAGAGAGAGAGAGAGAATGAGTGAGTTTGTTAGGGGTGAGTGTGTGTGTATTTATAATTACAATGTACTTGACAAATACAATGAACAGAAACAACATCAAGGTTTTCAGTCTTCAAATTACAGGTTCTAAAGTTCAAACCAGCCAAGGCGCATTGCTTCAGTTACAGTTTGCCAATCACAGTCAGCCCACCCTCTGCTGTCTCAAGCAGTCTGAGTTACTATATCTGTTCCAGCTCTCGGCTGAGCGTGTTGGCAGTATGACTTTCTATTCCCTTACAACAATAAACCGGGTTTGAATAGTTTTTAGAAGGTAGCAAAGTTTCAGAAGTTAGTTTAGGGCTCGATCTCCGTCAGGCTGGAGCTATCGGATCCCCAAAACTGGTGGAGTGGCGGCAAGTCGAGGAGGAACAACAGGCAAAACTCTCGAGGGGCAAATATGTCCCGAGAGAACCAGGATGAAAGCGTGGACCACGCTGACCCCCCCTTCCAGGACGTCTGTGAAGTGGAGTGTCCTGACCAGGAGTGCTGCGAGCTCGTCACCATCAACATTTCAGGTCTGCGTTTCGAAACGCAACTTAAAACACTCGCAAGATTCCCGAACACGCTGCTAGGAGACCCGATTAAAAGGATGCGGTTCTTCGACCCGTTGAGGAACGAGTTCTTCTTCGACAGAAACAGACCCAGTTTTGATGCGATCTTGTATTACTACCAGTCAGGTGGGAGGCTTCGAAGACCCGTCAACGTGCCGGTTGAGATTTTTATCGATGAAATCAAATTTTACGAGATCGGTGATGACGCCATCCAACATTTCCAAGAGGACGAGGGTTTGCTGACAGAAGAAGAACGGCCCATGCCGTCCAGTGAGTTTAAGCGTCAAATCTGGCTGCTGTTCGAGTATCCTGACAGCTCAGGGGCAGCCAGAATCATTGCTATAATATCTGTAATGATCATCTTGATATCCATTGTTATCTTCTGCCTAGAAACTTTGCCCGAATTTAGAGAGGATGATCGTGTGTTCAATAACCACCTTGCGCCGAACGGAACGACTTCAGGGAAAAAAAGTCTGTTAATGGATCCATTCTTCTTGTTGGAGACGATCTGCGTCGTTTGGTTTTCCTTTGAACTGTTTGTACGATTTCTTGCATGTCCAAGCAAAGCTGCCTTCTTCAAAGACATAATGAACACCATAGATATTGTGGCTATTATTCCATATTTCATTACTCTAGGTTTAGACCTTTCCGAGACCGAGTCAAACTCGCAACAGACCACGTCCCTCGCCATACTGAGAGTTATCCGCTTGGTTCGCGTCTTCAGGATTTTCAAACTCTCACGGCACTCCAAGGGTCTCCAAATTCTCGGTCAGACCCTACGAGCGAGTATGCGAGAACTCGGACTACTGATATTTTTCCTTCTCATCGGCATTATATTGTTCTCCAGTGCGGTTTACTTCGCCGAAGTGGACGACCCAGAATCTTCTTTTACTAGCATCCCTGACGCGTTCTGGTGGGCGGTTGTTACCATGACTACAGTTGGATATGGCGACATGTATCCCGTCACCATTGGAGGCAAAGTTGTTGGATCAATGTGTGCCATTGCAGGAGTTCTTACAATCGCCCTGCCGGTACCGGTAATCGTGTCGAATTTTAATTATTTCTATCACCGAGAGCACAACGCAGATGAGCAAGAGGAATACACGCACGTGACCTGTGGCCGCCCGTTGCCTTCGCTATGTGACCGAAATAAAAGCGACAGTAAACCCTCTCTCGTGATATCAGAGCATTCAAACGAAAACGACTGGAATTCATCAAGCGTATCAAATTTGAATCCATCAGAGGAACATACAGACAAACTCACAGATGTATAAGAAATCCAAAAAGAGCTTTTATGTGAGTATCACATTCTGTGCGCGTACGTTTGGGGATCTTGTTGCTAGGGTTCCAACTCTAGATAATGACTGTAGAAAAGTCAATATATGTGTCTGACATCACATTGGTTGAATTCTAAATTAGCGTTCTAAGTTCCTAAGTCGAGAGAAGCTTTGTGTAAATTATTTGTCCTCTTGTTCAGGTGGACAGCGCCGCTCAAACTTAACTCTTTCCCCAACCATTGACGGAAATTTCCGGCTTTCTGTGTTTTCACTGTTAAACGGTAGGGGGCGCTATGCCACATCTTCTTAAAGAGTACAAAATCTGATCAAGTAGCAGAAACAAACCATATCATTTGTAAACATGTGCATATGGCATATGTAAAATAACGTTCAATCACCAACATTAAACAACATATAAATCAAAATGAAATGTTGACCCATTGTTGAAAGCTTTTTGTTTTTTTTCTGTTTGTTTTTTGACAAAAACGTTTTCACATGAAACTTTAGTGAAAATAATCAAAAATGCTCTCTCTGGCGGGCAAAAACGCTTGTGGGGAAAGAGTTAAATGGACCAATGTGATATTATGGGTATCAATCGCCCCCTTGCGGCGGGGTTAGGGATCTGGAGAGTCCTACAGCATGGAACCTGTTTGAGAAGGCAAATGTCACACTCACTGATGGGTGCATGTCTCATTATCTGTCACCACCTGATGTTACTTCTTATTGCAGGATGCAGCAGATGTATGAAGGCATTTCTTCTCTATAAAGAAGACAGAAGTTCATATGATCTTCGTAAACATGCAATATGTGTGCATTATAACCTTTTATGTCCGTGGTTGTTCGTCAGGGAAGGAAAAATATGAATTCGAAAGGAATGTAACAGCAAAGCTGATACAGTTGACTTTTTTCATTTGCCTATTTATGTGCATAATGCAAATACTGTAGCCTATGTGAAAATATTATAGCTTTCATTGTGACGTAAGTGCGTCATCAAACCTGATTGTTGTCTGACAACAGGTGAAGAGGAACTTTCAAATTTAGCCAAAATATCAATGAAAAACAAAATTAATGAAGGATGTAAAAATGTATACTCACAGGCTGCCACTGATTTTTGTAATATATTGTAATATATTTGTAATCTAGAACTTATTAAATATTTATACATTGATTTAAGCTTTGTTTAAGCCGTCAGTGCCTTATGAGATATTGCTCTTAAAATATCTCAGTAATCTCTGCCTTGTGCTTTATGTGTGTTTTGAAAATGCAAGAGTTGTTGTTGGCACATGTTGCCTTTGCTCAGGATGAAATGTAATTGAATGGTCTGACACTTGTTTCCTTAACATTTGTTTTGATTTGTTAACCTGCCCACATGACAGCATCAGACCAAGTGAATTAACTATTTTTCTAACTTATTAATGAGGTAAGAATTAACTTATTTTTGGTAAATAAATAATTTGTCATTCATATTAGACGTTTGTTTTCATCATTTTCTCACGAGCATTGTAGCTTGTTACCTTGGATATTTCTGACTAAGCATAAAATGTATCTATATATAGGCCTATATATGATAGCAATGGTCCAAGAAACACTTGCAATTTAGATTGAGTTGGGTGTCCTTTTTAAAGAAAGTGAAGTGGAGGCATGCAATTATATGTCTCCAAAATAAAGATGAAGTAATTTGGTCATGGTCATTTTAAACAGAGAGATGAAACACTTTCAAAACTGCACAGTTACTCCATCAATAATGTATAACAGGTGGGATCTATGACACTTCAGACAGCTCTGATTAATGACAACCTATGCATTTATGTTGATTGAACTAATCACTGCTCACCGAAAGTAGGCCTACATGTATTGAGGGGAAGTCATTGAACGGCAAAGTGAAGGGAGGAAAGGGCTGCCCATTTCTTATTCATGATATTTAGCAGTTAAGAGCTCACTGCAGCTGCTGTTCTAACAGTGCCTGATAATAAAAAACGGTTGTGCTTGTACTCTGGTTGGCTGATTTGGCTGATGATTTCTGTGAAACAAATTAGTAGATCAATATACTAAGTTTCATGAGTTATCTTATACATTTTAGCCTATATTTATTTATAATTGTAATGTATCTTTTTTATTCAGGCTTTTCCCTCTCTTAATTGTGTTACATGACACTAATGGGAAGATGTCATGCACAGATCAATCATTCCTGTGGTGTTTACATCGTTTGGTGATGTTTGTATGCCACCTACTGGTGAATAGGAGGAATCATCACCGTCTACAGACGTGGAGTTGTATCAATTTAATTAAGGAAAGTATTAGCCTATTACTTTCTTTATCAGAATTATAGGATGATGTAATAATACTTTCCTTAATTAAATGTATATATACAGTATATATATATATATATATCAGTGAGGTTTATTAAACACATTTAAGCTTATTTAGTTTAAAGCTTTCTGTAATGAACATATATTTTCAATTTCTGAACATATCTTGGTGGTGGAACTATATACAGATTGTAAAATAAAATTATAATATTAAATAATATTAAATATAAAATAATAAATAAAATGACAGAAAGTCTTGAAATGTTGACGTAAATCTTTTAAAAATATTAATAATATATTATTGCAATATTATAAATATAATTTATATATATAATTTATTTATTTATTTATTTAGTAGAAAAACATTAAAGGATAGGCTCAAATATTAGGCTACATTTATAATAACTGGCACATGTCACTGCATCTTAAAATGATTTCTCTTTTCTGTCATTAACTTAAATATCAGTGGTATCCTATATTCTTGATATATTTGTGAATTCTATATTGTTAGGGTATAGTATAATATTGTGTATTTTATACATTTGTGAATTATAGAGAGTGATTTTCTAAATGACCAAAATGTTAAACAAGCAATTCAAACATGTCAAGAAAAAAAAATCTAGTTAATTATTTAGAGAAAAATGTGATTTTTTTTTATTTTTTTTTGGGAGGGGGGAAAGCCTATTATTGGCGTTTGCTGAAAAGAGCTCTAACCGAGGTGCTGCACAAACCGCCGTCCGTCCAAGTACATACACCCACGTTATTCTATAAATATTCCAACCCCCGCACGATCTAGTCTCCCATCAACACGCATGGAGCTGTGAGGCTCTATAACTCTTTTGGGTGGAAAGAAGTCGCAGTATTGCACGAAGAAGAGCACTTTAGAGAAGCCGTCTTTTTATTGTGGTTATTGGTTAGTGTGGTCAGTTAAAGTATCTGTGCACATTAGTGCTCGGCGAATCAGATACTGCGCCAGTGTTGGCACATAAAAGCTCTCGCGCATTGCGTGGACCAGCACTTGTGGCCACGCATTGCGTCGAACCCCTCCCCCATACTGTCCTACCCCCCTCTCCCGCTCCTCGTTCTCCCATGTGCAATACAGTGCAACAATATGTTGGGCATGATTAAGGAATTATTCCCTCTCCCCTTATTGATCTCCTCTTTAAGAAGCCTTTCGCTTCCATACACCCCTGTCAGTGTGTCCAGATAAAACAGACCGCTCGTCATCTTGTCTACTCGTAAGAGGGAAATTTTGCTGATGCAGTAATGTCTGGAAATGGTATGGTTCGCTTTTGCCCCCTTAATGTATCTCCCGCCTGAGCTGAGCTGCAGCATTACAATTTCTCATGCAGTATAAGCCATTTACACCAAGGTGCCGCCGCACGAGCATGAGCGGAGGGAGGACGTTGCGGCTTCATGTTTTCTTTTAGCCTTTTTTCCCGCTTCTTGTATTTTATCCCTCGTTTAAATTGAATGTGAAGCTTTGTAATACATCTCAAAGCCATATTTCTGTCATTATAGCGTCGCGTGCGAATGTCGTGAATCATTTCATTTCATTATGGATGTGACATTTATGGACGAACATTTTGAAAGTGAGAAAATGTAAAGAAGCTTTTACAAGGGCATTTTCTACAACAAAAGAGAATCGAGGGTGCATTACTGACAGGAGACTGCCGGCAGAAGACGCATTCCTTCAGTAGCGAGGTGAGCATCATAACTGCATGTACTGTATCAGCCTGAAGTGAAAGTCATTTTCATGTTTTCCTATCAATTTATGTACTCAAACTTACATCTAAGCTATTCAATATGTTTCCCTATATATATAGTGAGAAGTAGACTGCATGTATGTGGTGATGGAGCAAAAGTGACAGTGTCCTGTCACATCTTTTCAATAACCTAAATTAGCATAATGATTCAGAATTGTGCCCTTAAGGCTGTGCACTTCTGTGATATATACATACAATAACAAGTAAATAAATAAATAAGTAGTGTGAACTTGCTGAGCTAGCAAATATCGCCGCTGTTCGATCCATTTTTCTCTGACTCGGTGACAGAGGCAGCCGTAGTGGATGCAGCGGAAGGGAGCGATGGTCGAATCAGTGACAACCGCAGTGGGGCCACACTGAGGAAAGATCAAGCCATACCATATACCTGGGGATCGAGATAGATTTAAGGGTCTGGAATCAGAGCAAAGTAAGGAAAGCGACGCCTTGGGAGGGCAATTGGATGTCTACTCAATTAAATTAACTCCTGCGGAGCTCCAACTTTGACCTGCAGGATGACAGTCGTGGCTGGGGACAACATGGATGAGACCTCTGCCGTGCCGGGACATCCGCAGGACACGTACCCTCCTGACCACGATGATCATGAATGCTGCGAACGGGTGGTCATCAATATAGCGGGGCTGCGCTTCGAGACCCAGCTCAAAACTCTCTCCCAGTTTCCAGAGACTCTCTTAGGTAACCCAAAGAAGCGGATGCGGTATTTTGATCCCTTGAGAAACGAGTACTTCTTTGACAGAAATCGTCCGAGCTTTGATGCCATCCTCTACTACTATCAGTCCGGTGGAAGACTGAGAAGGCCGGCAAACGTCCCATTGGATATGTTCTCGGAAGAAATTAAGTTCTATGAACTTGGGGTCGAGGCGATGGAGAAGTTTCGTGAAGATGAGGGCTTCATCCGTGAGGAAGAGCGGCCCTTACCAGAGCGTGAGTTTCAACGGCAAATCTGGCTTCTGTTTGAGCATCCCGAGAGCTCGGGGCCGGCCAGAGGAATTGCTATCGTATCTGTTATGGTCATTTTAATTTCCATTGTAATTTTCTGTTTGGAGACTTTACCTGAACTGAAAGAGGACCCTGCAGGGCGGATACAGATTATAGGCAACACCACCTTCTACTACAAACCAAACATCCTGACCGATCCCTTCTTCATTGTAGAGACCCTCTGTATCATCTGGTTTTCATTTGAATTGATAGTCCGCTTCTTTGCTTGCCCGAGCAAAGCGGCTTTCTTTAAGAATATGATGAACACCATTGACATCGTGGCCATCATCCCCTACTTCATCACGTTGGGCACAGAGTTAGCGGACGAGCCGGACGGAAAGGAGGGAAAGGGCGAGCAGGCAACATCACTGGCCATCCTCAGGGTGATCCGTCTGGTCAGGGTGTTCAGGATCTTTAAACTATCCAGGCACTCCAAAGGCCTTCAGATTTTGGGGCAGACCCTCAAAGCCAGTATGCGAGAGCTTGGATTGCTTATTTTCTTCCTCTTCATTGGCGTCATATTGTTTTCCAGTGCTGTGTATTTTGCAGAGGCCGAGGAAAAAGGGTCCTACTTCACCAGCATCCCTGACGCGTTCTGGTGGGCGGTTGTGTCGATGACTACCGTAGGCTACGGGGACATGGTGCCAGTGACTATAGGGGGCAAGATCGTGGGTTCCCTGTGCGCCATCGCCGGTGTGCTGACCATCGCCCTCCCCGTGCCTGTCATCGTGTCCAACTTCAACTATTTCTACCATAGAGAAACTGAAGGAGAGGAGCAGGCCCAACTCCTCAACGTGAGCAACCCGAACATCGCCTCTGATTCCAACTCCAGTCGTCGCAGCTCCTCGACCGTCAGCAAGTCAGAGTACATGGAGATAGACGGAGACATAAACAACAGCATCGACAACTTCAGAGATGCCAACCTCAGAACTGGCAACTGCACTACCGCTAATCAGAACTGTGTGAACAAAAGTAAGCTGCTAACCGATGTCTAGAGACACAGTAGAAAACTCAGTCAAGTACTGACTGGTCACATATGAATGCTTACTTTACCTCCTCTCGTGAGCCCTTGCAATGCGAATATCTTTACAATGCAGACGAAAGAAAAATACTACACCAAAACATATAGAACATAACTGCAGCAAATGAGGCAGATGATTCAGTATATACTTAGTCTAATACATTTCCAAAGAGGATGATTCAGAAAAAAGCCTCCACGAGCACCTAGCTAACGTCCACAGGCACTGAAGGACTCTCGACGATGGGATTACTAAAAAATCACGCATGGACTGTAGACTACATTTCAGCAAGCTGCACACTGCATCCGGGAAAGTGCATAAAAGACCAAGTGCAGTGTGCTGTGGACGCCTCGTCCGTAGGTGGTCTTCCCCAACTGACCAGCAAAGCACCTTATAATGAACAAGACTTATCTTCTGCTGGGATGCTACGGAGGCCAAGGTCATCGCCTCATGGACATCCGCATTGCTGCTATTTTCCAGCAGATGCTGTAATTTAGATATCACCAAGTGATTAAATGCCATGACCTTTAGATATAAGACAGCACAATGCCGAAAGAGGAGCCTCATAGTTAGCATGTTTAGATTATCCTCGTTTTGATATTGGCATGCGTCGGACATTACCTCATCATGACGATAGGACACCTGTTCCTGTTTTGCTTTTCTTTTGCATTCGGTTCCATCAGCTCCCCCTCTCCATCAACCTCCTTATTTGTCGCCATGAAAAGTGCACTAGTGTGTCATGATTTGAGATGCTTATCATTTAGGTGTATTTAAAGACTGAATGTTTAACCTTACGGGAAACAGAATCTTAATGATATCATAGCATGTCAAAAGAACCTGCATTATGGCCTACTCAACTAAGGTACTGTGTATCCTAGTATATTTAATGCATGACATCGGTATAACAGCTTGTTGCAATTGAGATACCTCATAAGGGTGTCGTTGTTACAATCAGGGAAACTAGGGACGTTGATTCCTTGACATTTTCTGAAATGTGACAAAATATATATGCAAGCCCCAACGCTGGGATGCAAACTTTTCAATCTAAAAAGTAGTCAAAGACACAGAAAAAGAACTATCAAGATACTATCAAATGCATATACTCATAATAAGCGCACCTGTTAAAAAAAAAAAAAAAAAAATGAATATAACTTAAATAGTGCAGTGCATGGGCATTCTCTCTCTCTTTGAGAAAAAAAAGAAAACTATGGGCAATTATACTACACGCTTCCATTTTGCGATCAAATTTAAGATTTATGAAATCAAAAATCGCTTAATTTATCTTAGCAGGATGCAAAAGAGAACATGGCAGAATTACTCATATTAGTTGCTAGTGCCTTTGACCCTCTCAGCAACCGGACAGGTGAAAGTGCCTCAGAGTAACTGGAGTTTTGGGCAGGGCAAGGGAACAATATCTGCTCTAGAACTGTCATAATGTATGTTGAGGCTGGTCATTACAGTGTATTCGGAGTGCTTTTCATTTTTATTGTTGTTTTGCCGAACGTGACACATGGTTGTCAGGCACAAACTCAAACATTTTCTGTGTTTTCATATGACAGCTGAGCTTGAGTATGAAATCAGACATATGACTTTCACATGACGGGACCTTTTAGAGTTTTCGATCTGCCTTTCGTTGTGGTTTTGATTATGTTGTGCCATAATAAAGAGTCTACCTCAGTGAGGTCGCCGCACAGCTCACTGCAGAGCAGAACATGAGATACATAAGAGCCTGTGAAGTGTGATGATCCGGCAGAAATAATACACTTAGTGTGCCCTAGAATTAGCCTTTTTTCAAGCACTTACAACAAATTTCAACAATGCGCCCGTCCCTGACCCCCCGTATCTGTAACGCTCCATTGCTAAGCACAATCAACATTCACTTTGGTTTCTGTTTTGCGATTTAGTCCTTTTTTAAAAGAGAGATCTGGGAAGAGACCACAGCACAGGTTTTCCTAATACCACAGGGTACAAAGTAGATTTTAACGTTTGCAAAGTCATTTTAAAGTATGTCCTCAAAAAGACATGTCTACGTAATGTTAAAAAGTCATGTTTAGCCCATTAGTATAGCAACCTCAAATTAAGACGGTATATTAAGCCTGCACCCGTCCGGGCCATATGCACACAAGTACTGTAAATGACCAAATTTGAATGCAGACTTAATTGATTTATGGAATGTACTGATGACTTAAACTTTAATGTGAAATCTTGTGTTCATGCTAACGAGGGCTATTTCTTTTTGGGTGTAATTTCATTTGACGAACACAAGCAAGTCTGCTAGAGCAGCTCGTAAACAAGTTACCTGATCATGTGACCTTTATTGATCCTTGAGGTGTGATTGTAATCAAAGGCAAACAGCAGCATTTTACCATTGGGCAGTTTCCTATAACACTAACATGGGTTTAGTCACCTCTGCTGTTGTTCTGTGCCAGAAAGAAGTTTTCAGGGCTTTATTTATGTGTATTTTGTTTAGAGTTCATATCATTGCTTCAGCGGAAACAAAAATGGGCTTAGCAAACGTAAAATCATGGTGTTATCTAGAATTAACAGGCAACGAATCATGCAACATATTTCATCACAACAATTTCATTTTAATATGGTAAATGAAACATGATGAGATGAGTAAGAACTGTTTCCACTGGGCATGTGAGTGGTGATCAAACCCTATGGTGCTATGCATAATCCTATATTTAATAACTACACCATATATCATAGCAATAGGGATTAAGTGTATTACAGGACTGTCCAGAATGCTTATTTTGATATTTACCAAGGGCTGTGGCAAACAAACTTTTGATAAGAATAGAGATGTAAACCTATTATAATGCAAGAGGACAAACAATTTCCACCAATGATCATTTTTCATGTACTTTATGTTGAGAGACTATAACAAAAAATAAGAAATGTTCCTTTAAGTGGAAGTGTCGCTTCTTTTTCCCTATTGAAGCAAATTATGTTAGTACTGTGGTACTAAGAAGTCTATTTTGCATCTGATATAAGGTGAGGACCGTTTATGAGCAAAAATTTGAAAAGAATTATGGCTTAGGAGGTTGGTCTTTTATCAGTTGAGTCTGTAAAGGTGTAAATCCATAGCATACTACATGTTTTAGTTTTATTTCTTTCGATTTGGTTGTTTTGCATTGCTCAGAATTTCCTAACAACAAGCTGAAACCTTATTTCAAGAAGGGATAAAAGGTAAAATACACTGTAGTGGAATAAAAAAATAACGAATAAATGACTGACGTGCCATCATAACTAATACTAAGTTACCCGATGTGAAAGCTATCTGTTGAAAAATGAGGATCCCTAGGTTGTGGCCTTTAGGAGGATGTCAGACATACTTATTTTCTTCACCTGCGTGGCCTCGTCTAGCTATATTACCATGTTACGTCCATGTGGCACTATAGTTAACTGTACTATAACAAACCCATGCCCTTGATAAAACTACAGTAGACTCACAAACGAGTCCATAAGACAAGCCATTACAAATATATAGGAAGATTATAGCTTGTATTATCAATATCATGAAAAAAAAAAAAAATGGCATTAGCATCGAAAATGTACTGTACATTGTACTTTTTTTTTGTAATAACCTTAACTCCATACCGCCATACCAAACCAAAACACAACAGCAACCTAGCAATTGCAAAAATCTGCATGGTGTATGGAAGACTGCATGAGCTTAGCCTTTCAAAACTGAGGATCAACTATATTCTGGTTGCATCATTTTTTTAAGCCCTTGCTGTCATTTGTTCCTAAAGCCATCTTCATTATTTATTCGCCAATGTTATTTTCGTTCCCTTTCGTTTGGGAAAAGTTCTTTAATCCGTCAAACTCCACTGATCAGATTTCCGTATTCGTTTTTTTTTTTTTTTTTTTGGCTTCATTTGAGATTTTGCCGTTTGCTTTCAGGATGCTGAATGATACAAGTCATGGAATGATGCATTTGACAAAACATTCAATTCCGCCAAAAAACCCAAACTAGAGTCCATACAGTCATTACTGGCCATCTCAGCTACATGTTTATGTTAGACAGATGATGACTCCATGTTAATGGTTGTTCCATGTACATCTGGTCAAACTGTTCATGTCGTCTTTTACATGTTTCTGTACGTTTTTTTAATTATTTTTTAATCTTTGTTATGCTAAATTATTTTTAATGTTGTCGTACATTGACAAAGGCATGGTCTGTGATCTATGCAAGGGTTCTTTTGTTTCTTATGTCAAATATGATTTGATCATACATACAAATCAATAAATTTTTAATTATCAGCTGTCAGGTGTATGTTACTGGTTTTTGGAGGCAGTGGCTGTGGTATATTTTTTAAATGCTATAGCTTTGATAACACAAGTGAATGACACTTTTCATGAGTGCGCAACAATTGTGTGTCCTGTTACTTTTTTTTAACTTTTTTTGTTGCAAGCATTAGATGCAACAAAATGTTTCATTGTTACTAGACATGTTTGATAAACTAACATAAAATAAACTTGAAAGTAGCACATTAAATGCCTGTATCCCCCATAAAATGGGATAAATATAATTTTAACATAATCTGTTGAAATGATATTCAATGCTTAGCAGTAAAAACTTTTATCAGTTAAGTCTGTAAAGTTGTATTTCCATAATGTTTTTTACAATTTATTTTTATTTGTTTGTTTTTCTATTTTTTTAAATCTTGCATAGATTTTTTATATATATTTAATATCATAATTGTACCATAATCTGTTGAAATGATATTCAATGCTTAGCAGTAAAATATATATTTTTTAAATTATGAAACCATTTTAATGACCAAAACGTAGTTTATTCACGAATAACCAACCCTGTTGCTGCATGATTTTCTGTATTGATATTACATAAAAACTGTGACATGCAGGAAGTGACATAATTTAAACAAAGTAAATAGTATTATTTTAGTTTTGTTTTGTTTTGTTTTTCAGTTGACGGCATTTGCCAAGATCAAACAATTAACTTTGTAACCCAAATTATTGTATGATTTTTTTATTGTTTTAATGTTATAATTAGCATTATGCTTATTAAATGACACAAATAAGGGTTTTAAAGGGTTATTTCACCCAAAAATGAAAACATTTTCATCATTTACTCACCCTCATGTCTTTCCAAACCCGCAAGACTTTCGTTCATCTTTGAAAAACAAATGAAGATGTTTTTATTTGTCCCTCCATTGACAGCTTCAAAAAATTCATAAAGAGATCATAAAACAAATCCACATGAATAGCGCGGTTTACACAATCGCTTTATATGATGAACAGACTGAATTTAGGCTATTGATCAGTGAACTCAAACAGAACCTCATTGGCTATCGCACGTCAAGCAAGCATGCTTGAGCTTCCGTTTACCACAACTGATGTGTGAGTTGATGAATATTGACGATTTATTTCACTGTCCAATTGATGAAAAAGAAGAGTTTGAATCCTGTTTGTGGAAATTGACAAATATTCAGTCATGATGAAGGACATATGATTAATATCATGCAGTGCAGTGCTGAACACTTTGTCCTTAATTCAAACTTATCAAAAACATCCTCAAGCAAGGTGACAAAAAAAAAGTGATCAATGATAATGAGGATGTTTATGGAGCTTTCTGTGTGGTTATGTGTATTGTAACAGAAAGCCCTAGTCATCCAGCTCACACTGAACAGACATGGCAACAAAAGGATGTGAACGGGCAGTTTACATCGTCAACAAGATGTCTATCTCCTGCTTTCAATCCACCTACCTCCTGCTTTCCTTTATATACACGCACATCAGGCACATTTGGTTTCCCTTGAGAGTGGAAAGCATGATATTGGAGTGTCTTGTGCTTGGAGTACCCTTGCTCTCTCCTCCTCTGCATTGCCCTCTGGAGCTGCAGTTCTCTGCAGGCTGGAGCTGGGGTGGGGTGAGCTGGCATCAGGCCCAGTGCAGTTCCTCTGTCCTGTCCTGTCCTGTCCTGTCCTGACCGACCACATGCCTCCTAGTGCTGTGGATCTGAGACCGATCTCCATGTGTTCCCTGTCATAAAGCAGTTTTATCTTGTGGTGTTAAAATCGTTCACATGGATCCTCCAGCTGTGCCATGATGGAGCTGGAAAACTCCACCTCGCAATTAACAGCAGCTCGAGTCTGGGTAATCTCTGCCGTCTGCTGCACTGATTGAGGATTTGCATTTTTTTTATTTTTTTTTATTAGAAAGCAAATATACTTTCTAATGAAAAGTATATACTAAATAAATACTTAGTTACTAAGTAAAATAGGTATATTTATTTAGTATTTATGTGAAATTATAAATATTATATCATAATTTATATATATATATATATATATAATATATTAAAAATAAATATTTTATTAATATATAAATATAATATTTATTAATAAAAATTAGTTATATAAATATTCATTAAATGTACCCATTATAAACATATATAC